>NC_087343.1:118265000-119515000 GCF_030014295.1 Loxodonta africana | reverse complement strand
CAATTGCTAACCTAAAGGTTAGCAGTTCAAACCCACTCAATGGTACCATGGAAGAAAAGGCTTCTGTTAATATGACAGCCAAGAAAACTTTATGGAGCAGTTCTAATCTGGGGGGTTGCCGTGAGTTGGAATTGACTCCAGGGCAGTGGGTTCTTTATGTTCAGATATCCTGCAGTGATGTGATTGAGAAAAAGACTGGCCATTGCCCAGCCCCAGGGGGTGAATTGTGGTTGATCTAAGCCAATCATGGCAGTTCCCTTTCACTTACCAGTGACAGGATTATGGATGGCAACATGAGGTTGTCTGGACCAAAGAAGTGTAAGCATAGATTTGTTTTGGCTACTTTTTGTTGACATGGTTTTGAGAAAGAAATGCCTGGGTAGAAAGCATCCCCTTCTCTCCCCACCCCCTTCTTTATTCCTACCTAAATTATTTCGTTTTTTAAGAACATGATGCCTGAGGCTTGTGTGGTTTCACAGTCCATCACAGTACCATCAAGGGGAGCTAGAAGATGAAAAAAATAAGCACGTAGAAAGTAGTTATATAAGCCAACCCTGGAACCTTTCTAACTCTGATCTCGTGAAGAGTAAACATCCTTATTTTGAAGATAGTTATGGTTGAGTTTTCTGTTGCACATAGCCAAAAGCATTTTAACTCATTCAGATGGTGAGCTCTAAATAGCACCTTAAATATGATTTCTTCTCACCAGCTCCAGCACTAAAATAATCTCCTAATTAGTCACCTGCCTGTACTTTTGCCCACTTCTTGTTCTGCAGTTCACCGCTACTCAAAGTGACCATTCTAAAGCTAAAATCAGTTCCATTGGCTTCTCGTTACAGTTAAAATGAGCCCAAACTGTATATTGTGGCCTGCAAGGCTCTGAATGGTCTGGTTCCTGGCTGCCTTGCCTACTTATTCGTTATGCTCCAGCCAGACTGGACTCCTTTCTGTTCCTTGAACATGCCAGGGTTTTTCATTCCTCAAATTCTTGCATTTGCTGTCCTTTCCCAGATTATTAATGGCAGCTCCTCAAATCCTTTGTAATGACCTGAGGTACTATTCTCTCTGGATTCTTAACTCCTTGTTCTTCCTCTTCCAGCTATGCCTGGTCCTCTTTCCTTTGCGTCAGTTTTCTAGTCTTCCACTCTTTTATACCATTTATCTTTAGCCCTGCCTTTCATCGTCCAGTTCTGTCATATTTCCCTACCATTATATGTGTGTGGTGTCCTGATCAATTTAGTGTTGACTGGGACAGCTGGGGATCCTCAGACCTTTCTCTTCTTCTCTATATAACCTCTTCAGCTTGGTGATTTCTGAGTAGTTGGACTTCCTACACTGCACCTTAGGCTTCCAAAGCTAGTATCTTGAGAGCAAAAGACCCAGGAAGAAGCTTGTCTTTTCTTATCTAGCCTCCGTGTATGTCATGCTGTGTCAGTTCTACCACATTCTATTGGTTGAAGCAGTCACAAGGCCTGCTCAGGCTCAAGGGGAGGGTCCACAGACTTCGCCTCTTAATGAAAATGAAAGGAGTGTCAGAAAACTTGTACATATGTTTTTAATTTACAACCTGGTCCTGGTGACTGAACACATAGTTGATTGCAAGAATTAATTGTACCATGTAGAAAAATTGCGGGATGTTTAAATGATAGAGTCTACTTTTTAATATTTCAGAAGCTTTAAATGTGCTTTATGACTCCCTGGACCATGCTTCCTTTGATTACTGTCAGCTGCCTGCCTTATTTTTTGTTGCGGAATCAGTTTTATATAGGCTCTGTTGTGATGCATTCCAAAAGACGTACTTATATTCGGTTGAAATGAAGCTGGCGAAGGTATGTTTAAAAATTTTTTTTATTTGCTGCGTCTACTATATGTAGCCACATGACATCAGTTTTAGAGTCTAGACAGGCTATTTGATTTTATTATGGCATATCCTCTTTTTTTGTAGTTTATTTTTTATAAACGTGAGTAATACATTAATATTTGGTAGGCAAATGGAGATAGTTTGAAGAAATACACTATCATGAACTATGTAAGAAAATAATATCTAATTAAAAACTAAGTTTATACTTACTGTTTGGATATGTTTGTGTGTGTGTGTGTGTGTGTATGTTTTAAGGCTTTTTCCTATGCCACTTTCTTTTCCATTTAAAAATGCTGACAGATAACTTTTAAGTGGTCATCCAATTTGGAAAGATGAGTTGTTCTCTCAATGATTTGTCACTTTAGAGCTATAAGGTAGGGAACTGCCTTTAGTAGCATTTACTGTCCTTGTTTTATAACGTTTTGGAAGTCATATGGTTCCACTACCGGTAATGATCATGGCTGATTGCTGCAAAATTTATTATTAGTCAAATAAATTTAGCTTAACTACTGATTTTAATGTAAAAAAAGAAAAGAAAAAACAGACGGTTTTCCTTAATATCAGATAGATATTAAGAGACAATTGGAATTAATTATGATGTTTCTTACAAAAATGTGTTTTTTAATTTCATTTTGACTATGAACTGTTAAAAGCCAAGCATGAGAGACTATTCATCAGTCAGTAGGGCCTTTTTGGGAGGTGGTGTATTTCAGTCCTTAGAAATCCAGCCTACACACCCTCTGACAGGTCTGGGGGCAAGACTTACAGGTACCAAGCAAGAGAAGATACAGAAAGCACAAAATAGAAATTGAACATGCAAAGAACTGAGGTTTGCATAGAGGAGGGATTGGAGAAAAAGAGACCAGATATTATTTGCCGATAGCCTTCTTGGGATAATGAGGTTGTGGTGATTTTTTTTTTTCCTTTCTTTTTTGTGTGTTTCTCAAACTTTCGGTTATGGATGTATATTGCTTTTATAATGGGGGAAAAAAAAGAATGGAAAAACTGAGAACAAGTCTGGCTTTGCTTCCTTTTTCTTATCTCCTTTAGTGACCTTTCTCCCTTTCCTGTCTTTTCTATTTCTGATATCAATAAAAATAGCATAAAATTAAGTTTAAACCATTGAACCCATTGCTTGTACTTTATACTCACCATGCCATTTGACTTGTAAGGGATTTCTGTATCTTCCCATTTGAAAGGTTAATCCACTCACACAGGTTCATACAGCAGCTGAAACACTTAAATAGCACTTCGCTATGCACCAGGCACAATTCCAGGTCCTTTAGATATATGAATTTATTTACTCCTCACAACAATCTTAGGTGGTAGGTGCTTTTGTTATACGCTGTTTTACAGAGGAGGAAACTGTGGCATAGAAAGTTTAAGTGACTTTCTCAAGGTTTCAGCCAATAGGTGGCAGAGATGTTTTTGAAAGCCAGGCATTGAGTTCCAGGATACAATAGGCTCTTTTGTTGTTGTTGTTAGGTGCTATCGAGTCTGTTCCGACCCACAGTGGCCCTGTGCACAATAGAATGAAACACTGCCTGTGTTGCGCCATCCTTACAATTGTTATACTTGGGCCCATTGCTGCAGCTGCTGTGTCAGTCCACCTCCTTGAGGGTCTTCTTCTTTTCCACTGACCCTGCACTTTGCCAAGCATGATGTCCTTCTCCAGGGACTGATCCCTCCTGACAACATATCCAAAGTATGTAAGATGCAGTCTCACCATCCTTGCTTCTAAGGAACATTCTGGTTGTACTTCTTCCAAAACAGATTTGTTTGTTCTTTTGGCAGTCCGTGGTATATTCAATATTCTTCACCAACACCACAATTCAAAGGCGTCAGTTCTTCTTGGGTCTTCCTTATTCACTGTCCAGCTTTCACATGTATATGATGTGATTGAAAATACCATGGCTTGGGTCAGGTGCACCTTAGTCTTCAAGGTGACATCTTTGGTTTTCAACATGTTAAAGAGGTCCTTTGTAGCAGATTTACCCGATGCAACGTGTGTTTTGATTTCTTGACTGCTGCTTTCATGGGTGTTGATTGTGGATCCAAGTAAAATGAAATCCTTGACAACCTCAATCTTTTCTCCATTTATCATGATGTTCCTTATTGTCCAGTTGTGAGCATTTTTGTTTTCTCTATGTTGAGGTGAAATCCATACTGAAGGTGGTGGTCTTTGATCTTCATCAGTAAGTGGTTCAAGTCCTTTTCACTTTCAGCAAGCAAAGTTGTGTCATCTGCATAACACAGGTTGTTAATGAGTCTTCCTCCAATCCTGACGCCCCATTCTTCTTCATATAGCCCAGCTTTTGTAGGCTCTTAGCCACGATGTAACAGAACTACCTTGGTTCTCTGATTTAGTAAATTTTGGAGCTAATTCTTTATTGTTCTAGGTAATGTAAACTCATTGGTGAAAATAAGCATGTTCTGTATCATAAGTACCTTTTATTTCAGGCAAAAAATCATTTCAGTTGTACTCTTTGCCCTTGTAGAGTTTTTATTATTTATCTAGAAGTCAGTTGGAAACTTCCCTTTTGCTCTTCTCTTTTTGACAGAATAGTATATTGAAAGATATTGTCATGGAGGTCACCTAACTCTATGCACACCATTTTGTTCCTGCTTTTTTGATAAAGTAGTAAAGCTTGGGGTTGGGTAGAGCTGGGAACATCTGGTTCATTATTATTTCCTTTCATATTTTGTGTGCATTCTTTCCCCCTTATCTACTGCATATAGTAGAATCTTCCCAACTATTGAAGTCTGCTCACTACAGTGTAGAGAATAGCATATAATTGGCCATAGTTGAATATATTTTAGATAGAGATATAGTCAGTATTCCTCAAGCTTCTATGGAAGGAAATGGAACATATAATCAACGTAAAATACAACACATAAAAAATATTACCCAGCGTTTTTGTTTCACAGTGAGCTAAAGGTGTCAGAAGAAATAAAGAGAAGAAGAGATGGAAATAGAAGTAGAGAAAGGAGAAGACACAACAGAAAGAAAAGATGAGAGAACAGAGAAAGAGAAGTTGACATGCAGGCAAAGCCTGAGTGATCAAGCTACAGAGAAATGTTGTTGTTAGTTGCTGTCCAGTTGATTCCTACCCATGGCAACCACACTTGTTACAGAGGAGAACTGCTCCATAGGGTTTTCTTGGCTACAGTCTTAGTGGAAGTAGATTGCCAGGCCTTTCCTTCTGTGGTACCACTGGCAGGTTTGAATTGCCAACCCTTTGGTTAGCAGTTGAGTGCAGCTGTTTGTGCCACCTAAGATCATTATAGAGAGAACATGTACATAAATGACAGAGGAAGAGAGATGCACAGAAAGTCCCAGAATTCCTTAGAGGTATGAAAAGGTGAACTCTTCAGTAGCAATCTCGCCTCTCAGAATATTACAGAGGGAAGCTTTTAAAACCATTTTTCTAATCGTAGTTGTAACTAGGGATAGCCTATGAGTTGTATGAAACTCATGACCATGTTGTTGTTGTTGTTAGATGCCATCAAGGCAGTTATGACTCTTTGTGACCCTATGTACAACAGAATGAAACACTGCCCCATCCTGTGTCATCCTCAGAATCATTGCTGTGTTTGAGCCCATTGTTGCAGCCACTGTATCAATCCATCTTGTTGAGGGTCTTCCTCTTTTGCACTGACCTTCTACTTTACCAAGCATGATGTCCTTCTCCAGGGACTGGTCCCTTCTGATAACATGTCCAAAGTATGTGAGGTGAAGGTTCATCCTCTTCGCTTCTAAGAAGCATTCTGGCTGTACTTCTTCTAAGACAGGTTTGTTCATTCTTTTGGCACTCCATGGTATATTCAATATTCTTCACCAGGACTGTAATTCAAAGGCATCAGTTCTTCTTCGGTTATCTTTAATATTTGTCCAGTTTTCATATGCATATGAGGCGATTGAAAATACCATGGCTTAGGTCAGGCACACCCAGTTGCTCAAGGTGCATCTTTGCTTTTCAACACTTTAAAGAGGTCTTTTGCAGCATGTTTTCCCAATGTAATACGTTGTTTGACTTCTTGACTGCTACTTCCATGGGCGTTGATTGTGGATCCAAGTAAAATGCAATCCTTGACAACTTCAATTTTTTCTCCATTTATCATGATGTTACTTCTTGGTCCAGTTGCGAGAATTTTATTTTCTTTATGTTGAGGTATAATCCATGCTGAAGGCTGTAGTCTTTGATCTTCATTAGTAAGTACTTAAGTCCTCTTCACTTTCAGCACTCAAGGTTGTGTCATGTCCATATTGCAGGTTGTTAATGAGTCTTCCTCCAATCCTGATGTGGCCTTCTTCTTCATTTAATCCAGTTTCTTGGATTATTTGCTCACACACAGATTGAATAAGTATGATAAATGGATACAACCTTGACACACATCTTTCCTGACTTTAAGCTACACAGCATCCCCTTGTTCTGTTCAAACAGCTGCCTTTGGTCTATGTACAGGTTCCTCATGAGCACAATTAGGTGTTTTGGAATTCCCATTTTTTTGCAGTGTTATCCATAATTTGTACATGTTTATAATTTATGGATACATTTACAAATATTAATGATGTATTGTCAAAATTTATTTTACTTTAACAGTGGTTTGTGATAAAAAATATTTGGAAATCACTGCTATAATAGGAAGTGAATGACTTTTGGAGCAATCTGCATGTCCTCGGTGCATAGTCCAGTAATGCTACTTACTAACTTAATAGAATCATCAGTGTTTTTTGTTTTTTATATGTAGGTCTAATAATACCCTGAACTGTTGTTAAGAGGATTGGTGAGTTTGGGATATATATGTGTGTGTGTGTGTGTATATATATACACACAAATACATACATACATACATACACACATGTAAAATCCAAAATAAATAAATATATATATAATATGTACATGTATATACACATACACACATATATATAGACAGAGAGATATTTATTTATTTATTTCCTGGTATGTTTTTGATAGTTATAACTATTGTTATTGTTTTGTTCTTCTCCATAATGTTATGGTATAGCAACTAGGCAATTAGTACTCCATTTATTTCTGTATTTTATGTGTTTTTTTCTCATTTTCTGTGTAATCTTGCATATCATATACTTTTGAAGATATGATTTTCTGTAGTCTATCTAAATAGAACTGTTTTAGCTGTGCATTTTTTCAAACTGCATAGAAGTAAAGCATTTTATAGTGCTTATTTAGTAATTACATTTTTTTCCATGCGGGGATGGGGAGCTTAGTACAGCATACTAGCACAAGCAGACTATTTCTCAACACCATTTGAAATGATGTTTTTCAAACTCCTTTGACTGATTGCCCGTAGGAAGGAGTATTTTACATTGCAGCCCTGACCACACAAAATGCACACTCACTTATATACTGAAACAAGGGACAGTACAATGTATTATGATCTTTTCTGCTTTATTTAATTAAAAAAAAAAAAAAAAACCCTCTCAGTTGATATCATGACCCATGTAAGGGGCATAACCTGTAGTTTGAAAAATACTGTTCTTAAGGGTCTAGAACAAAACAACATTCATCGTTGGGCATTTTATGTAATGTAGGGATGATATATGAAAGTCTTTTGGCTGAACCAGCATTTCAACTTTGATATAAATATTTTAAAGTTATTTTAAAAGCACGTAATTTCAAGTGAGTTTGAAATTGTTTTGTGAAAAGTAAATGTGATAATAAAATAGTTTATTTTTTCTCATGGTTTTTAAACATTTATTGATGCAACACAAAAATGCTTTCTTCTTTCTCTTTTGACAGATTGGCTATTTGGTTTTCTTACGACTTTTTGTGTTTTTCCTGCATGGTCACCTAGGAGGTTTTAAAGCACATTTACTTAGGCTTCAACAATATTTAAACGGTAGGCTATCTTTTATTTTCTAAACTTATAAATGTTTTATGTTATATTCTGGGAAGCTCAAGCTGTCACTATAAAGAGCGTGAGCTGTAGTTTATTTTTGATGAAAGATAATAGCTAAAGAGTTGAAGAGCACAGCTTCTAGGTCAAATGTATGTATTCACCTTTTGTGCTACTTAACTAGCTGTGTGACCTTGTCTGTGACTCAGTTTCTTCATCTGTAATAGTATCTACCTCACTGTTGCTACCCACCAAAACCCAGAAAGTTAAATTCATATTGCAATAAGATAATACTAGTGGCTATGAAGATGTGGGACTACAGTAAGGAGGAGCTGATGCAGAGGGCCAGTTAGCTATGGCAGTATATAGGCAAGAGATGTTAAAGGTGTGAGCTATCACAATGGAAATGGGATAGAGTAAAATACTTTTGAAAAATATTTAGGAGATAAAAGAGACTGGACTTAGTGAACAATTGGATCTAGAGTATATATAAGGGAAAGTGAGAGAGTAAGGAGGAGCATTAAGTCTTATATATATTGACTAATAGGATAGATACTATGATGCTCTAAGCTGGGAAATGTTGAAAAGACATTGGAAATTTTGAATCTGAAGGTTACTCAGGTATGTATAATTAGCGGGCAGTTGAAAATGTGAGTTTGGAGTTAGGGAAATAAGTGAAGCTTGGGATATAGATTTGAGAGTCATCTATGTTAATGTGGCTGAGATAATTAGGGAGTGAGAAGAAAGAAATTAATTTTAGGAATAGAATCTTGAGGAACACAAACCTTTAATGGATTATTGGAGGAACCAAACAAAACCAAAACCAAACTTGTTGCTGTCTAGTAGAGTTGCCCCATAGGGAGTCCAAGGCTATAAATCTTTATGGAAGCAGACTGCCACATCTTTCTCCCTTGAAGCATCTGGTAGTTTCAAACCATAGTCCTTTCTGTTAGCAGCTGAGCACTTAACCACTGCACTGCCTGGGCTCCTAGTGGCGGAACAGACACCCATAAAAGAGAATTAAGTTATGGCATAGAGATCCAAGGAGGGGAAGTTCAAGAAGATCAACATTATCAATAGCTGTGCAAGTGTTGAACAGTTGTGTTGTTAGCTGTTGTGGAGACAGGCCCTGACTCATGGTGACCCCATGCACAGAAGAAGGAAATCCTGCCTGGTCATGCACCATCCCTATGATCTGTTGTGAATTGGACCTTTGTGATCCATAGGGTTTTCATTGACTGATTCTCAGAAGTAGTTTGGTTGGTCTTTTTTCCTAGTTTCCTGGACTTGAAGCGCCACTGCAACCTGTTCAGCCTCATAGCAATACATAAGCATCCACTCACAGAAGGTGGTTGCTGTACATGAGGCACGTTGACTGGAAACCGAACCTGAGTATCTCACATGTAAGGCAGGGATTATACCACAGAACCACCAGTGCCTTACTGAAAAATCCAGTTGCTTTCAATTGGACTCTGAGTTGTGATGACCCCATGTGTATGAAAGTAGAACTGTGCTCCATAGTGTTTTTTTCAATGGTTGGTTTTTTAGAAGTGGATCGTTAGGACTTTCTTCTGTGGAATCTCTGGGTAGATTTGAACTTCTAACCTTTCAGTTAACAGCTGAGCACATTACCTGTTTGTATCACCCAGGAACTCCTTCATTAAATCGTAGGATATCTGAAAATTGGTAATGGGTCTCTGCAATGAGAAAGTCGTTATCTTAAGGGAGCATCCTCAGTCGAGTGGTGGAAGCAAAATTCAGACTGGAGTTCAATGAAAAGTGAAGGGAGAGTTTAGACATAAGATAGAGATTGTGAACTATTTCAAAAACATAGCTTCAAAGGGAAGGAGAAATATTGGTCAATCATTTAGATCAAAAAACAAGGTAAAACACGACCCATACCTCACACCATACGTAAAAACTAATTCAAAATGGTTAAAAGAACTAAATATAAAGCCCCAAACTATGAAAATCATAGGAGAAAAAATAGGATCAACACTAGAGGCCCTAATATATGGAATTAACAGGATACAAACTATAACGAACAACATACAAACACCAGAAGATAAGCTAGATAACTGGGGTCTTCTAAAAATTAGACACTTATGCTCATCAAACGACTGCACCAAAAGAGTAAAAAGAGAACCTACAGACTGGGAAAACATTTTTGGCTATGACAAATCCAGCAAAGGCCTAATCTCTAAAATCTACAGTAAAACCCAACACCTCTACAGCAAAAACACAAATAATCCAATTAAAAAAATGGGCAAAGAATATGAACAGACGCTTCACCAAAGAAGATATTCAGGTAGGTAACAGATACATGAGGAAATGCTCGTGATCACTAGCCATTAAAAAAAAAAGAGAAGTGCAAATCAAAACCACAATGAGATACCATCTCACCCCAACATTACTGGCACTAATCAAAAAAAAAAAAAAACAAAAAACTGAGAAAGTAACAATTGTTGGAGAGGCTGTGGGGAGATTGGAACTCTTATGCACTGCTGGTGGGAATGCAAAATGGTAACAACTTTGGAAAACAATATGCTTCCTTAAAAAGCTAGAAATAGAAAAACCATATGATCCATCAGTCCCACTCCTAGGAATGTATCCTAGGGAAATAAGAGCCATGACATGAATAGACATTTGCACACCCATGTTCACTGCAACATTATTCACAATAGCAAAAAGATGGAAGCAACCTAAGTGCCCATCAACAGATGAATGAATAAACAAACTATGGTACATACACACAATTTAATGCTATGAAATGATAAAGAACAATGATGAATCTGCAAAACAATTAACAACATGGACGAATCTGGAGAGTATTATGCTGAGTGAAATAAGTCAATCACAAAAGGACAAATGCCGTATGAGACCACTACTGTAAAAATTTGTGAAAAGGGTTTGCAGACAAAAAGAAATAATCTTTGATGAAATGAGGGAGGGGAAGGGTGGAGAGGGAAAATCACTAAATAGACAATAAATAAGTGGTAACTTTGGTGAAGGGTAAGACAATACAGGATACTGGGGAAGCCAGCGCTACTTGACCAAGGCAAGGTCACGGAAGCTCCATAGACACATCCAAAGTCCTTGAGAGAGCAAATTACTGGGCTGAGGGCTGGTTACCATGGTCATAGGGACCATCTACCTCAACTGGCATAACATAGTTTATAGGGAAAATGTTCTACATCCTACTTTGGTAAGTAGCATCTGGGGTCTTAAAAGCTTGTGAGCAGCCATCTAAGATACTGCAGTAGTCTCACCCTCTCTGGAGCAAGGGAGAATGAAGAAAACCAAAGACAGAAGGAAAAGATTAGCCAAGAGGACTAATGGACCACAAGTACCACAGCCTCCTCGAGACAGAGTTCAGCTCAACTAGGTGCTGCCTGGCTACCACCACTGACTGTTCTGACAGGGATTACAATAAAGGGCCCTGGACAGAAATGGAGAAAAATGTAGAACAAAATTCTAACTGACAAAAAAAGAAAGACCAGACTCACTGGTCTGACAGAGACTGGGGAAACCCTGAGAGTATGGCCCCCAAACTCCCTTTTAACTTGGTACTGAAGTCACTCCTGAGTTTCACCGTTCAGCCAAAGAAGTCAGGAGGGGACAGGAAAGCTGGTAATGGGGAACCCAGGGTTCAGAAGGGGAGACTGTTGACATGTTGTGGTGTTGGCAACCAGTATCACAAAACAATATATGTATTAATTGTTTTGAGAAACTAATTTGCTCTGTAAACCCTTATCTGAAGTACAATTAAAAAAGAGTATAAAGAAAAAAAAATAAGGTGAAGAGAAGATTAGTATGTCATAGGCTAAAGGAAGCAAAGACAATATATAAGAAAGGGAAGAATAGTTGATGGGAAGAGTTGTAGAGGAGGGAATAGGAGGTGATAGAAGCGTTTTGGAGAATGACCAGTCTTAACAAGGTATGAAACTGAGAGGAAACTGTAGACTGGCAGAATAAGAATCTGGGCCTATCATGTAACTCCTTGCAGTGTTAGATATATTGGCTTACTAAATATTCTGATGATGGTGGTAAATCGTTTTTCAAAAATTATTTGAATAAAGTCTCAAGTTCTCAGATTAGCTTGTTATTGTGGATTTGCTCTAAGAGTACCAATGTCTTTGTTTTAGGTAAGAATAAAATTCCTAGATTTGGCCCTCTCACCAAGTACTGTTAAGTAGAGCCTTAGGCTAAATCTCTTTCTTCAGCAACTGTCTATTCCTTACCTGAGGCCATTAGCAGCTGTTCTCTATCCACAGGGCCCCATCAGAAGAATGGTCATTATTAGTTTTTCCACTGTGTGGATAGACTGAAACTCAGACTGCCTGAATGTTTATAGAAAGAACAGCACAGAGACGGTTCTGCTAAATATCACGTAGTCTAATGTTAATGACATAATATTGCCCATATTTAAGTAAATGCTTTTAAAAATCAATATTAACACCTTGGAAAGATAAAACTAGAGAAGGGGGTTAAAAACAATGACATTGATTTGTTTGTGGAATTATAATTTCCAAGTATCCATTATGAATAAAGTATCTATTATAACTTGATTTATTTTCAGCTGGGAGCTTCCAAGCATCGTTGAGCAGTAACTATATTTAATTGGCCATTCAACCATTATGCAGTTGCTTCCTGAATTACATACACTTATGAATTATTTACCTTGCAGTTTTCTATTACACCACCAGGGGTCACACGTAACATTATAAATCTTATATATTGAGGGAAATGTACCGCAGTTTCAGCATCCAAGTACTGAATTTAATTATAGCTTTATAACTAAAAGACAAATGAAACACAGTACAAAATATCAGTGAAATCTTTCTCGGAAATTATTTTTTTCTTAAAACAGTGCTTTCTTTATCTGAAGAAACGTATTATAAGTATCCAAACATCTTTTCAAATGTGGCATTCATCCTGAAAACCTCGGAAATTATATATGAAAGAGTACTACTTTCTGAATCAACTTTTAGCCCTAATGGAAACACAGAAGGATATGAGAATGTGTATTCGGATATGGAGGTAATATATCCTGGTGCATGACGCTGTTATTGAATAATTGTGCTTGCCAATTCAGCAGGCATTGCTTAAGATGAGCTTAGCTGTGGGCTGAACAGCAAAGACACTAATTCACGCAACATGTGTACCGTTTTTGGGTTGTAATGTAATAGGGTTAGTAGTGGGGCACCAGTATGCACCACTACTGCTTTAAATGAAATAATGCCATAATACATTCTCTCTTTTAGATTCCCCCTCAGCCATTTAATTTAAAATTTCAACATAATTTGAATGGACTTAACATTTTAAGATACCGTGTTTCTATTCAAGGGAACTGAAACCAACCAAACCAAACCCACCGCTGTTGAGTCAAGTCCGACTCATAGTGACCATATAGGACAGAGTAGAGCTGCACCATAGGGTTTCCAAGGAGTGGTTGGTGAATTCGAACTGCCGACCTTTTGGTTAGCAGCCAAGCTCTTAACCACGGTGCCACCAGGGCTCCGTTAAAGTGATATGGAAAGTGCAGGTTGTTCTCAAGAGTAAGTTTAATGTTTTTTGTGCTTTTGCAATTCACATATAATATGCTGTTAAAATCAACAGGATTTTTTTTCATGGCTCAAAATTGAGGAATTAAAATAATCTTGTTCGCTGCCATCGAGCTGTACCCCAACTCATAGCAACCCTTGCATAACAGGGTTGGACATTGTGATCCATAGGGTTTTCATTGGCTGATTTCCAGAAGTAGGTCACCGGGTCTTTCTTCTTAGTCTTTAGTCTTAGTCTGGAAGCTCTGCTGAAACTTGTTCAGCATCACAGCGACACACAAGCTCCACTGACAGACGGGTGGCGGCTGCACTTGAGGTACACTGGCTGCAATCATACCCACGTGTCCTTCATGGAAGGCCAGAATTCTACCACCGAACCACCGCTGCCCTCACAAAATAACGCTGGCGTATGGAAAAACTTCTCTTATTTTCTGTCAGGTATTAATGACCAACTTTAGAGAAAACTACCTGTCCTAATTATATAATCCTTGATATGTATTGTATTGCATATTATAGAAACTCAACTAAAATGAGCCGTATAGTTGTGTGTACACCTTATGGGCTGATAAAATTCAAAAGAGATACTTTGAACTTTTAACAGCGTAAGAATTGAAACACCTCACAAAATTTAAGGAAGATTCTGTTTTTAAATAGCTTTGTATGTTTTTTTTTTTTTTTTTTTTATGAGTTGCCTCACAATTTTCCCATGTTTTGCTTGGCCCTTTAATAAAATTAGCTATAATTTAGACATATAAGGGGAAAAAAATTAACCACATCTGTTTTTATTCTTTCTAGGCCTCAGTGTTTTCTCTTTGGTTCATTAATTGGTGAGCCATTTATGTAGATAATAATATACACTAGTAACTTGAACCCTTGCTTTTAATTACAAATGAATAAAAATTATGAAAAACAGTGATCTTGTTCTTTAAGTTTCAAAAGATGTTTTAATGGTAAATATAATGTTTTCAGCAACAGAAAGAACACAAATCATGAACAGAGAAGACCTGGTCACCAACTGGCTGTGTGATCTTGAGGAAGTCCATTAAGCTCACCAAGCTTCCATTTGCTTATCTTTAAAAAAAAAGTCATCATCATTATCATATTTTCCCTGGAAGGAGCCCTGGTGGCACACTCCCAAATTATTTCAACCACATTTAAAATAGATGATTCTCAAATCTATATTCCAAGCTTCACTTATTTCCCTGGATCCCTGATGGCTTAGTGGTTAAAAGCTGGGTTGCTAACCAAAAGGTCGGTAGTTCGAATCCACCAGTGGCTCCTTGGAAACCCTCTGGGGCAGTTCTACTCTGTCCTGTAGGGTTGCTATGAGTCGAGTTTGACTCGATGGCAATGGGTTTGATTTTAGGTTGGTCACTTATTTCCCTAATTCCAAACGTACTTTTTCAACTGCCCACTGATTATACATACCTGAGTAACCGTCAAATTCAATATTTCCAATGTCTTCACAAAGTTTCTCAGTGTAGAGCATCATCTGCTAACTGAAAGGTTGATGGTTTGAACTCACTAGACAGCCTGCAGACCTTTTGGTTAGCAACCCAGCTTTTAACCACTAAGCCTTCAGGGCTCCAGGGAAATAAGTGAAGCTTGGAATATAGATTTGAGAGTCATCTATTTTAATGTGGTTGAAATAATTTGGGAGTGTGCCACCAGGGCTCCTTCCAGGAGAAAGATGTGACAGTGTGCTTCTGTAAAGATTTAGACTCTTGAAACCTTATGGGGCAGTTCTACTCTGTCCTATGGGGTTGCTATTGGGTCGGAATCAACTCAACAGCAATGGCTTTGGTTTGGTTTTTTTAATCTACAGGGTTGTTGTGAAGATTGCAAGAAATCATGTGCTTTATAAATTATAAAGTGCTATAAAAATATAAATAATGATTAATGAAAAATATGTTTAGCAACTCACTTTAACAAAGGCATATAATAATTTTCATCTAAGGACGTGGTTATGCTGACTTGGTGTAGTGATTTTAATGTTTTCTTTTGAACAGATAAGATACTGTAAAATTTTGGTGAAAAGAATGTTCTGGTTATTGAGTCAGGCACATACATAGCAATGAGATGGAAACGTATTGCTGTACAGCTTGGCCTGGATTATAAGGGGCAAAAAATTGTTAATATTTGTCACACTTTGCTTAGAATGGGACAAGTTGCTAAGTCTCTATGCACCTTTCTCCCCACCTTTTCTGAGTTCTAGTTCAGCCCTAAGCATGTAGTTCTGTAAGGGAATTATAACAAATTTTGACCTATCAGCTATATTACACTTGTTTTCTCTCCCTAAGTCTCCTGTTGGTGCAGAGGGTTAATGTGCATGGCTGCTAACTGAGATGTTGGGGGTCTGAATCCATGCAGAGACACCTTGGAAACAAAGTCTGGTGATCTACTTTGAAAAAATCAGCCGTTGAAAACCCTGTGGAGCACAGTTCACATGGGGTTGCCATGAGTAGGAATCGACTCGATGGCACTGGTACTAGTTTCTCCTCCTATAGCCTCATAATATAAAGAATATAAAAGTGTAGTCACAGTGTGGAAACCCTGGTGGCGTAGTGGTTAAGTGCTACGGCTGCTAACCAAGAGGTCAGCAGTTTGAATCTACCAGGTGCTCCTTGGAAACTCTATGGGGCATCTCTACTCTGTTCTGTAGGGTCACTATGAGTCGGAATGGACTCCTTGGGCAGTGGGTTTAGTCACAGTGGCGCTAAAATTGCTAATTAATTTAATTAGCACTTGAACGCATGTCTTAACTTTCCCCAGTTTCAGCCCAGTTTCTTCAGAAAGATTGCTATAAATTAGCCTCTCAAGTTCATTTGCCATTCATCTCTCTCTTCTTTTGGTAAAAGAAAGGGAAAAGATATGGACAAGAAAGGAAATATAAAAGATACATTTGCATTCATGTTTTCTTCCTTCTTTATCAATAGATGATATAGTAGATCATTTGTGAATTTCTTCCTAGAGTCTTTATGCCCTGAGAATGCTAAAGATCCATGGCATTGTATTTTGGCCACTCTAAAAAAAAAAACATTTTTTTTTTTTATTTGCCATATACTTACTTGTATGGGAGTAAAGCCTACTTATTTAATTTGCTGGCAAGGTTCTGAGAAAATGTCAAAAAAAAAAAAAAAAAGCAACACAAAACAGCAGCAACAACAACAAAAAACCCCACATCAATTCTGTAGGATATACACATTATAACATGGATGTTCATCCTATTTAAGAATGGGGAATTTCCTTTCATTTGCTGCTGGAACCCATTTCTCCTTTTAATGTTCTTTTAAGCGGATCTAGACACAGGATTGCCTTTGACTTTGACAAATTGTACACTTTAATTAGCTCTGTGGATTGCAGAGTCAGAATGCTGGATTGAGTTTTCCATTCTGTCTTTTCCTTAAGCTAAATTTGCTAAGCACAGTTGTCACATGGTAATAATAACTCAGCTCTTTGGAGAAGGTAGGTACAAAATGCAAAAGATCCTTTACTAAATAGTTTTTTTTCTTCTAAAGTCTAAATAGTTCTCAGAAAACTAGCAACCATACAACTGCACTTTCTAATGGGCCTACCAGTTTTGTCCTTTAACTCTTTAAGTACTTGGTAAGCCAAACAAAAAGGTTGGTGGTTCAAGTCCACCCAGAGATGCCTTGGAAGAAAGCCCTGGTTGTCTGCTTCCAAAAGGTCAGCCATGTGGTTGCCATGAGTTGGGATCAACTCAACGCACTTGGCTTAAGCCAGAGGCATTATCTATGTTTGGGACATATTGTGTTGTACTATAATCATAAATGGTTAGTAGGAATTGGATTAGTCTGAGACATAGGTTCTTTAAAATTAGGAGTATCATCCTATGATTCATGCCCTATTATCCTGGTAATATATTTGTACTGAGAGGGTCCTTACATGGCAATGTCAACCAGTTGCTCTGAAGTTGATTCTGGTGCATGACGACCCCCTGTGTGTCAGAGTAGAATTGTGCTCCATAGGGTTTTCCAAATGGCTGGAGACAGGATGTAACCTAAAAAGCTCTCTTTGAGCAAGCAAAATGGAGCCTAGCCTTCAAAGCTCATTTCTGCTATAAAAGAGAGCCTGCCTAGACACTCAGAGCCTGGGAACTTTAAGTCTGCTTAAAATTCAAGCTGATATGGTTATCTGAATTCTCAACCAAGAGCTGATTAGTTAGCACTTTTATAGGTGGGCTACTCAAAGTAGGCATTGTAAAAGCTGTAACAATTGACAGCCCAAAGTAAGGGGACGGAAGGGTAAGAGAACTGTAAGTGGTTGTAGAAGCCAGGAAACAAAAACAAAAACAACCCTTGGGAAGTCATTCAATGCAGTGCTCAGTGCTTCTCAAACTATCTATGATAAAGAAAACTGTGATTGTTAAGGTTGTGTGTCGGCTTGGCTGGGCCATGATTCTTAGTGGTTTGATAGTCGTATAATGTTGGGATCACTTCCATGATGAGATTTGATACGATGTGATACCTCCATGATGGAATCTACTGTGAGTGGCCAATCAAATAAAAGGGAGTTTCCTTGGGCGTGTGGCCTGCATTGAATATAAGTGGATATTCTGGCAATGCTTGTGGGCTTTTGCTCCTTCTGGATCCTGCAGCTGGCTCCTATTATCTGCCCTCCAGTTCTTGGGACTTGAGCTAGCAGCTTCCCTGTGATCTTACCTGCCGATCTTGGGATTTGTCAATCTTCACAGCCTGTGAGCAAGCCCTGCTCTCCAACCTTCCGATCTTGGGTTCACCAGCCCCTGTGGCTACGTATCTGGAGAAGCTTCTATCCTAACCCACAGACTTGGGACATTCCAGCTCCTGCAATTACATGAGTCATTTCCTTGACATAAATCTCTCTCTATATATATATTTATACACTTTACTTGTTTTGCTTCTCTGGAGAACCCAGCCTAAGACAGAACCCTCTCAACTTTTTTTTTTTTTTAATTTCCAGTTCATCACAGACTGATACTCTTGTAAAATACAATAATAATGAATTATTAGAAAAATAAAATTAAAAAGACATGCAAAATGTAAGCCCCAAATTCTATTATTAGTTTGAATTATTCTGTCAAATTGTCATAAAAGTTTCTAAATATTCTTAATTTCTGTACTCGTTAATAGTTTGCAAATGGCACTTAGCATCCATCCACACCTTTAGTAGGACTGATTTACTGTAAAGGCAAAGAACTGTCTACCACCTAATAGCTCTGGGAGCATTTTTCCTCTGGTCTTCAACACTGATAATGAATGTGATGGTTGTATTAAATCACATCATCACCATTATTGTATTATCAAAAATGGTATATTTATTCTTGGTTTTGAAGAATGTAAGGAAGAAAATTTAGCAAGATGTCCATGAACATTCTTGAAATACATAAAGTTCATGCAAATTTGTGATAAACTTCAATTATCTGGAAAATTTGCAAGTGTGGTGTAACTCATTTGGTCTGTGAGGATGCCAACACCCACCAGACCAGGAACATACCTGTAGTTAAACAAGTTGGGTTTCTTTCTTGTTGCAGAGAGAGAGAGAACACACATCACTGGGAAACCATGGAGTGTCTCCATAACAAGCTATTATAGGAGTGGAGCTTTGGTTGGGTGAATTAGGGAAGGGTGTAAAAAGTGAGTGTTCTTTCTAGGTTGATGGCTTAGTTATCTAGTGCTGCTGTAACAGAAATACCACAAGTGGATGGCTTTAACAAACAGATTTATTCTCTCACAGCCTAGGAGGCTAGAAGTCCAAATTCAGAGCCTCACCTCCAAGGGAATGTTTTCTCTCCCTCTTGACTCTGGGGAAAGGTCCTTGTTATCAGTCTTCCCTAGTCTAGGAGCTTCTCAGTGTAGGGACCCCTGGTCCAAAGGACACATTCCGATCCTGGCACTTTCTTGGTGGATTGACTCCCTATCCTCTTTGCTCCATTCTCTCTTTTATATCTCAGAAGAGATTGACTCAAGATACAACTTAATCATGTAGATTGAGTCCTACCTCATTAACATAACTGCCTCTAATCCTGCCTCATTAACATTATTATAGAGGTAGGATTTACATCGCATAGAATAATCACCTTGGATAACTGAATGGTGGACAATTGCACAATACTGGAAATCATCGCCTAGCCAAGTTGACCCACATTATGGGGGGACAAAATTCAAGCCATAATAGTTGGCTATCAGAAAGGAGGACTAATTCTATAATTGGGTAATGTATGGGTGGCACAGTGACTTTGTTTTTCTCTGTGCTTAGAAACAAATTTGAAGTAGGCTTGTTTTGTTTCATGGTTTCCTGGTGTCAGAACAGTATTGCCTAAGGCTGATATTCTGTGAGTCGGGTTATGTCCAACAGGAGAACAAAATAACCTGGCTGTGGGCATCAGACTGTGGTAGCTTGTAATAATACTGATGTCAAATCAGATACAGACATCAGGAACTGTTTTTCTTCTTTCTTAATGATGATTAAAAGTGGTATCATATAAAATTGAAAATAAAACTTAAATCTTGTTCAGTGTCTAAATCTTGATTTTTTTTTTTTTTTTAACTAGCTACTTTCAGGGAAATTTCTCTAGGGACAAAGCACAAGTGTATTAACACAGGAATTTTTGATCTAACTGAACGGTCTATGTAGTCATGTAATAGCCATGATTTAAAAAAAAAAAAGATTGATTAAACTGAATTTAACTAGTCAAGCCATTCAAAAGTTTCATAACATACCTACTTAATTATTTATTCAGAATAAATTTGTTATATGTGGACTGTCAGGCATTCAGGCTGTGACATCTAGAGCAATTTGAGAAAAGAACTTCATTTATATGAGTTCAATTTTTTTGGGTGGGCTCTACCCCAAAGCAGACAATTGAGTTATTTGGATAAAATGTGTGCATTTGCAGAAGTCAACATGTTTCAGTCTGATGTCTTACATTATTTTCGGATAGAGCTTTCTACGGAATATTCTAACATTTTAAACACCGACTTGATTTTCTGAATTATTGTTCCCAAGAGTCGGTAGCTTAGTATAGAGACTTTTGCTCCTGCCTTTATCTCCAGCTTCCAGCAGAGTTCCTGACATAAAGTAGGTGAATACACATTTGTGGGACTTAGCTAAATAGTTTATTAGAAACTGTTACTATGTCTTCATTTAGAATTTATAAGCGAACTTCTGGACTTCTATCTTAAGAGTAATCAACATTGAATTATCTTTAAATTGTGCTCCTGATGTTTTACATAATAAGCAAGAACTGGAAAGCCCTTTAGAGTTTGTTTAAGTTTCTTTAGAGCATAAAGGCATATAATATCAAGTTGGAGTTAGCAATTGAGTTAGTAGTTGTATACATATCACAGGATGTATATTTGCATTTTTACTGTGACAAAAATTTAGTGAGAGTGCTTTATCATCATTATCTAATAATAAAATCAGGTCCTTTTATACCAATTACTTCAATAGAGACCAATGAAATCAGTGAAACTATAGGAAGCACTATCGTGGGGGGGGGTACAGTAACAGTTCATTTGTGATCTGAATTTGTAGACTTTTAAAATAGACACTTAAAAGACATTGGCCACATCCAGGTAGGCATATATTTTGGTCCTCAAAGTGAAAATCCACATTTTTAAGCCTAATTTCTTGTTAGATCATTATTTAACCTTTCTCCTACCCTCTCTTCCTCAGATGTCAAGGAGAACTAAGAGTCTAGGAAGCACAATTGTGTCTTTCTAATATAATAGTTGTTCCTTAGAGCATGTAAATTTTTTGTCATGTTGTCCTTAGATGATGTAGATGTTGTGTCATGTTAACTATATATACTTACAGGAATATACTTGTGTAAATTGCTTCACTTCTTGGTACATGAAATGGAAGGAAGGATGCATTTTCATTTGCATATGTAAAACTTATTTTCCTGTTTATTGAAATCAAAGAACTATATCCCAGAAATGTTTTCCTGTTTTAGTTCCAGAGCCGTTTGCGATTTAATCAGGGAGGGTATGAAGTTAACCACCTGCTCTGGCACTGTGTTGCTGCTTGGTCTTGCGTTCAGAACAACAGTCCTAAGCTGAACAATGTGCTTGAACATCTCAACTTCCATAAAACACAGCTTCAAAATAAATGCTGGTAAGGGTAAGCCTATAAATCCACAGTAACTCATGGAGCAACCTTTGTGCTTAAATGTTAAATAACCTTTGTACTTAAATGTTAATCACACCTTAGTTGACTATGAAAAAAATTTATAATCTCAGTTCCAAAGGCAAGGGCAGTTTATATATTTTGTGTTAGTTCATTTCATCAATAAATTGTTCTTACCTTTTTTGTAAAAATGCATTTATGTATTGTACAGTTTGCCTTTATTAAATGAAATTTATTAATGGTATGAAGTTCTATTCCTACATTTAAAAATGTCCTCTATTTTCCAAGTTGTTGAACAATAACAATGAAATGCAGTTTACTATCCTTGAAAGAAATTTGCTAAGATTTTATTTTTCTATGCCTTACTTGTATAACAAAAATGAACCTTGACTGATAATCATTATTTCCTTCCTGTACGTATGTTAATTTGAGAAGGGAAAAGGAAGTCTAAGTTATGTATAAAAAAGGTCATGAGTTCAATGAAAGGAAGAATTTTAAAGGAACATTTCTAAGAAAATTGATTAGAGGGTATCCCTTTTCAATCTTTGAAAAGGAGCAGAGCTTCAAATTCCTTTTTTCAATGCAAACAGTAATAATCTATCATTCTGTGTTGTTTGGTGCTGTCAAGTCAGCTCCTGCTCATAACAACCCTATGAACAACAGAACAAAACACTGCTGGATCCTGCACCATCCTCACAATTGTTGCTATGTTTGAGCCTATTGTTGCAGTCACTGTGTCAGTCCAACTTGTTGAAGATCTTTCTCTTTTTCACTGACCCTCTACTTTACCAGGCGTAATGTTCTTCTCCAGGGCCTGGTTGCTCCTGATAAGATGTCCAAAGTGGGTGAGGCAAAGTCTCTCTGTTATCTTTTCTAAGGAGCATTCTGGCTGTACTTCCTCTGAGAGGGATTTGTTCATTCTTCTGTCAGTCCATGGTATATTCAGTATTCTTCACCAATACCGTAATGCATCAATTCTTCTTCAGTCTTCATTTTTCATTGTTCAGCTTTCACAGGCATGTGAGGTGCTTGAAAATACCAGGCGCATCTTCGTCATCAAAGTTGACACCTTTGCTTTTTAGCACTTTAAAGAGGTCTTTTGCATCAGATTTGCCCAATGAAATGCATCATTTGATTTCTGGACTGCTGCTTCCATGGCCTTTGATTGGTGATTCAAAAAGAATGAAATCCTTGACAACTTCAATTTCTTTGTCATTTATCATGATGATGTTTATTGGTCCATTTGTAAGGTTTTCTGTTTTCTTTATATTGAGGTATAATCCATACTGAAAGCTGTGGTCTTTGATCTTCATCAGTAATTATTTCATTGTCTTCACTTTCAACAAGCAAGTTTGTGCCATTTGCATATCACACAGAGGATTCTAGGGGATTCATATATATGACTTAGGTTCCAAAAAAACAAACGACTAGAACTACTTTATTAGAAGACTCTTACTTGATTAAAAAAATTACATAAATTACATGTTGTCATATAAAATGAATGTTACATGATTTTGTCAAATTTATTTTCAAAGTACTTTAATAAATACCAAATAAGTTTAACTAAATACTGAGATAGTAAAAGTGGCTGATTACAAATACTTAATTCTGTAATCAATTATTTTTTTAACCAATTTTCAGTTTTACTATATTGTCTCAACATTTAATTATGTGCTAATAATACATGCTTGAGATTGTCTATAAATATTTATGTACTAATTTTTTCATTCTTAGTATTTTATAGATTTGGGGAGATTGGAGATAATATAAAACTGTTCTTATGAGATGAGGCAAAAATGGCTTGTGCCCATTTAATGAGTGGGTCTCATTTTCCCATTTCTAATGCTGACAGTCAGTAGATGGTTCATCGTGTATATCCCTGTCTGACTTACTGTAACCTCCATTATCAAGATCCTACCATACAGCAAGAAACAAGTGGAAGAGATATTTTCCAATGAGCCTGCAAAAGGGAAGGCCCAGGATCCATGAACAGACTTAAGTCAGGCAACCACAGAATTTGAGCTGCCTTGCTGGGGAAGTCGGAATCGACTCGATGGCACTGGGTTTGCTGGGGAAGAAGCAAAAAGACAAGGAAAGGGCATGCACTAAAGACAATAAATTACAAAACAGGGAGAGAGAAGCAGAGAAAAAGAGAATGCGGGAGCCCACTCCTTGCAGTCATGCTACTGGCCTTTATCTGGGAAGTTTAGCTGCCTTGGGCTGCAGATGAGCAGCTTGCTCTAAGGCAGATTTCCATTTACTAGTGTTGAATTTTATATGACATATCATCATCTCTCAAAGCTCCACCCTGTGGTTTGGCATTTTATAAACTGCCCAATTTGCTCTGGGGAGACGGTTCAGCCCAGTGTAAAAGGCTTCCTAATCTAACATGAAAATAATGAATTGTGTTTATAATTGAATTATTAGTCAATAAAGACTGCTGAGAAATGCAGTATGGCATTTCAGTAGAGCAGTATAACATATAAAATTATATCTCCCAAAGCAAAATAGCTGATTTAATGTCCTCCATCAGTGTATTCCAAAAAAAGCTTGGCAATTTAAAACTATAACTACGTGGCAAATGTTTTGCAAACATACAGCATTTGTGTTTGGATCAACATGAATCAAACAAAGAATTCACTGTTTTGCATAGGCAACAAGACCTTTGCTTTTCACCTAGATTGTGTCCCTGAACCTTATTAGTTACAATGATCATGAGATAGTCTAAGAAAAGCCATTCAAATAAAGCTTGCCTCAATAATTTTCTTGCATGCCTCATGAGCTCCTTTGATTCATTTCCTAAGTTTCTTATTGATCCTTTGATTCTCTGAGCTAATTATAACCATTTAGTCTGTACCAGTAGTAAACTTAAAATTTGTGCTTTATTACTTTATCATGTAAAAAAATTCAACCTCAAATTAGAAGACCTGAATTTTAGTCCTATCTTTTGCTACCTGTCTGTTTTTGAACAAGTCACTTAACCTCTATGAAGCAAAGCTTGTTTAGCAGTTAGGTAATAATAGCCAGCTCAAAGAGTTGTTAAGAAGTTCATATAAGTAATTTGACAGCACTGTTTACACTCTGATTTCACACCCCCCCCCCCCGCCACCTCATTACAGCTGCTAACGAAGAGGTCGGCAGTTCGAATCCGCCAGGCGCTCCTTGGAAACTCTATGGGGCAGTTCTACTCTGTCCTATAAGGTCGCTATGAGTCGGAATCGACTTGACGGCAGTGGGTTTGGTTTTTGGTTTGGACACCTCGTGTCCTGCATTATTCAGATTTGAACTATTTTCCTCCCAAAACAGGCTCCTGCCTACTGAGTTTCTACTCCTTACATGATACATGTCCTGTCCTCAAGCTAACCCAGTTCAACACCTTCCTCTTCCACCTCACTTTCCCCATCCAATCAAGTTAAATACAGTAACTTCATTTCAGAACAGTTCTCCTGATCCCTATTCCCACTGCCACAATCTGGGTTCAGGCCCTTATTGTCCCCTGACTATTACGGTTTCTTGTTTCTTTGCCTTAAACCTCCAGCCCACCCGCCCCAGTAATCTATCCTACATCCTGCTGCCAGAGTTACAGTGCAGCTATGATTACATCACCCTCCAGCTTTAAATTATTCAATAAGAACTGTTATAAAACAGCGCAGGGGTTACAGCCCAGTGCAGCCTCTCATAATGTCAAACAGTGCAAAAACGAAGACTAAAGGATCCTGCCACTGGGATTAACTACAAAACAACCAACCGAACAGCCAGATGAAGTGCCTGATGAGGTTGGATGGAGGAAAACAATCAGGGACCTTCTTATACCTCCACCCTATGAAAAAGCAGTCATTGCTTCTCTGACGTACCATTCCTACCCCCAATCTTGCCTGGAGCTCCCAGACCCAGGATCTATTCCAATCTGCTGTTCTACACTGGCTGGAATGCTGCTTCCGAAGATGGGCAAGGAATCTACATTCATTTTTTGTCCAATTTCCATTTTTCTGCATACATTTTAATATTGTGTCTTAGTTATCTAGTGCTGCTGTGACAGAAATACCACAAACAGAAATTTGTTTTCTCACAGTTTAGGAGGCTAGAGGTCCAGATCCAAGGTGCTGGCTTCTAGCAGAGCTCTCTCTGCTGGCTCTGGAGGAAGGTCCTTGTTTCTCCTGAGTTTCTGCTCCTGTGCAGTCTTTACGTCGTTTGGCATCTCTCTTCCGCCATCTCTGCTTTTCTTGCTGCCTGTTTAATCTCTTTTATATCTCGAAAGAGATTTTACTTAACACACCCTGCATTAATCCTCCCTCATTAACATAACAAAGACAACCCATTCCCAAATAAGATTATAACCACAGGCATAGACATTAGGATTTATAACATGTATTTTAGGGGAATACAATTCAGTCTGCAACATATTGTAAATTCCAGAAAGTAAATGGTATGGGCAGTAGATACTGGAAATGCAAGGATTATGGAGAAGTAGTTGCCAAGATCAAAGCGTCATAAACAGGCGTAGAGAAAGAACCCTTGTAGCAGTCATACTAGAGACTAGATTTGCATGCTCTCCCATTTTTTTTCTACTGGTAACTACCCAAAAGAAGGAAGTAACAAACAAAAATTCTTTAATTTTCTTAAGTGGTGAAAATCAAGAACGAGATCCTGACCACCCTCTTCTTTATACAATGAAGATTGATACTATTTTCTTTCCTTTTTTTTTTTTTTTTTTTAATACTTTTCCTCTCCTGCAATGTCTATGACTATAATCTTGAGTTTCTGATCAGATTTTGGTTAAATTATTGTATAGTGCTGTGTTTTCTCCTTAAAGGATTATTACATATTTATATTTAATTTTGTGGTCATATTTATAAAATTATTTTGACATAATAAAATTTGCCTGTTTTCCCCACTCCCTGACAGCCATTTCATACTATGATCTGCCATTCATTAGCAGTATTTAATTACTATTCCTCCCTTGATTAACTTGAGTAAATTTCTAAGTGTGGACATGGGTGTTCTATTTTCTGAGTGCTTAACCATTACCTAAGAATAACTTATTGTTGCCTTTATTAGCTGGGAATGATGTTATGTCACAATTTTTTTTCTTTTCTTAACCTAATATGCATAGTGTGTATTTTTGTGTGGCAATGGACTTCTGTATTCACTTAAAAAAAAATGCCCTTTTCAAATCTCTAAATGTTGCTATAGTGTTTTCTAACTTACACAGTTATGATGAGATGCTCAAAGCCATTCCCCTTCTCTTTCAGCTTTTATTTTCAGTCCAGAACTTTTAAGATTATCTTTGTTACTTGGTAGCCAAAAATTAGCTGATGTCCTCTCTTATGTGCACTGATCGTAGAAGTATATTGAGGCTATTCTTCTGCTTTCCTTAGAAAGCTAACCTGTTACTGTTGATTCTAACAGTATAGGACAGAGAACTGCCCCACAGGGGTTCCAAGGCTGTAAATCTTAACGGAAGCAGACTGCCACATCTTTCTCCCATGGAGCAACGGGCGAGTTCAAACTGCTGACTTTTAAATTAGCAGCTGAACCCTTCACTACCGTACCACCAGGGCTTCTTCCTTAGTGAACAGCCCCCACTAAATGAGGCTTGTTTACAAATGCTGTGTCTACTGGTCCACATTTCCTGAAAACCTTATATTTGCCTGCCATTCACGTGTTGCCAACTCCTGCCTCTCTGTGCTTAGAGTTTTCTTACATTATGGTGGGAAAACCCATATATTTCTCATGGATACCTGAATTAAGTTTTGAGCTTCTTGTCACTGAAAACATTTTCTTCAGTTGAATCCCATTTTCTTCATAACTTTAAATACTTCAAAGTTTCTTCTTCTTCTTTCTTTGGTTGTTTCAAATGAAATTTGACGGTAAGATTAAGAAAACACTAGTTTCAGTTTGCCACCATTAGAGGCAGTTTTCCTGTACATTATGAAAGAATTTCTCAAGTCCCTTTCCAAGTACCACTTCTGCTGTTAACTTCCTCAACTATTTTAATTTTAAGTCTATTTCTGTAATTTTAATTTTCTTGCTGTATCTGCATATCTTGTTATCCTCCCGAGTCACGGCTTTTTATTTTAGTCTCTTCTTTCTGTTCTTTTCTAAGATGACAAGAGTATTATTGTAGAAATATCTTCTAGTTCCTGTAAGAAATCATTTTCAGAAGTGTGGTTCTCTCTGAGTTTTGATTGATATTCTGTTTAGCCCTTGCATGTCACATGCAGGACTTTTCCCCTTTTTTCCATTTTACTCATTGTAGAACTAAGAAAAATTTATTTAAAAAAAAAAAAACTTGGTATTTTTAAATAACAGATTTGTGTTCACAGCACATGTTAAAGAGTTGTTAGAAACTGCAACCCTCAGCATGCATTATTCTCGGGGAGCTTGCTGTAATCTTCTGTCCCTTCGATGTTGTATCTGTGAGGAGAAAGTACACTGTGGCCAGAACTCCAACGGCAACACTTGTCTTCCCCCAGTCCCTTACACACATATCCCCACAAGCACTGTTTCCAGCCCTCTTTGTCATCTGGAAATTGTCATCTCTGAATAAGTATGGAGAGATGAGAATGAAGCACAGAAATAGTACTCTGATTACTTCAAAAATCAGTACTACATACTAAAGAATTGGCTGCGTGTTCCCTGATTCTGTGAAAAACAAGGTGGATAGTAGAGGCTTGTGTTTGTTTTCCTTTTAACTCTTTGGGGAAAACAAGGCTACTGTGTTTCTGAAGTGCTACGTAGGTACTCCTTATTGCTTTTCTTCATCTAGCTTGCTCTTAGTGACCTCTTTTTCATTCTTAGTTTTCAGGGTCATAGTGGACATTATCAGTGTCTTTTGAAATATTTTTTGGAAGGTTGGCGTCTTAGTTATCTAGCACTGCTATAACAAATACCACAAGTGGATGACTTTAACAAAGAGAAATTTATTCTCTCACAGTCTAGTAGGCTAAAAGTCCAAATTCAGGGTGTCAGCTCCAGGGGAAGGCTTTCTGTCTCTGTCAGCTCTGGAGGAAGATTCCTTGTCATCAGTCTTCCCATGGTTGAAGAGCTCTCAGGTGCAGGGACCCCAGGTCCAAAGGACGCGCTCTGCTCCGGGTGGTGCTTTCTTGGTGGTAATAAGGTCCCCCTGTCTCTCTTGCTTCTATCTTTTATGTCTCAGGAGATTGCCTCAAGGCACAATCCAGTCTTGTAGACTGAGTCCTGCCTCACTAACACAACTGCGGCCCATCCTCCCTCCTTAACATCATAGAGTCAGGATTTACAACATATGGGAAAATCATACAATACTGTGAATCCTGGCCCAGGCCAATTGATACACACATTTTTGGGGGGACATAATTCAATCCATGACAGTTGTAATAAGCTGTGTAAGAATTTGCTACTTACAGACATTTTAATTCCATCTTTTAAAGTAACAATCTGGTCATTGAGGAAATAGTTGTAGAGGTTTAAGGAGAACCTAGGAAAACTGTCTTTCGTGGTTATTACCTTGAATACTGATGTTCTTAATCTGTTTATAAGCATTAATATGTCTAATGCTCTTTATGTAGTCCCTGGTTATAATAATTTAGTTAATTTGTGTTGGACTGCAAGTCAAACTAGCTTATGTCCAGTCCAGGATCTGGTACTCTTCAGTTATGTGCAGTGTTACAAAATTAATTTTGGAAGTTAAAAAAATTAACTATGTTATTTTAGACTAACTAAACCTCTGCCTTAGATTCTTATTTACAAAATCAGGGGATAATCTCTAATAGCTATAAATTACTTTGTATGTGTTTGATTTCTTGGCATTGTAAAATCAAATCAATATTCTGGCAATTGTGACTTTGTGTACTATAATGAGGTCACAGAGAAGCTAGTGCTGTGTTATAATTTGGCCTTCAATTTGCCTGTCATTGACTATCTAATTTGAATTCTTCATATTCAAATTCAGTTTGAATTTTTCTCTCAACATGCTTTGATTTTCAGTTTTGACTTCTAACAAATTCTAGCTGATAAGGATTAATGCTTCTATTCTGTTTTAGAAAAGCATTTTCACTTACAGAAAATTTTGCAGTCAGTAGCATTGATTAAAATTGTGTTTCTGGCAACAGCATTCTTCTACCATAGGTGGCTGACACTGATGGATCTTTTTCAATCCATATTTCAATGAGGGTGCCCTAGGTTAGATACAATTTTTCAGACTTATAAGAGAACAGGAGAACTAAAACATTATGACCATGAGCTATATTCAGGGGAAAAGAAGTTTTACAATCCATAAGATTGTCCTCTCCTGTACTTGACCTGATTGTGAAGTATGAATGATGAGTACTCTAGGAAATGCCTCATTGCTCATTTTGGAGGAATATCTGGACCTCTCCCTTCTGCCACTCTAGGACATTATAGAAAGAGAAAATTATCAAACTCATATCATTTAATTTTGAAGAAATAGGAAAAGGATGAGTAAAGGAGAGAAAGTACTAAATTTAATCTTTTCTTAATCAAAAATATAATATTACCTTTCATAATATACTTCCATTAATACGTCACTAACCAAAGCTACATTATGTGGCTACTCCCAGCTTCAAGGGAACCTGAGGAGGTATTTTTTAAAAATCAAATTTATTGAGGTATAATTTACATACAATAAACTTCACCCTTTTTATGTATACAGATCTATGACCTTTGACAACTGTATATACTCATGTAATCACTACCCCAATCAAGATAAAGAATGCCCATCTTGAGGAGCCAGCTTTAAGCATTTTACCATCTTGAACAAAACTGAGGTCCTGAAATGATGTCAAGTAGGCAGTAGGCAATGTCTGTCACACGAATGTTAAATATAGAAAATTACAAAAAGGAAATTCCCATAGGTGGGAGAAGACTTCGGGTACAGTTAACCTAGCTTAAAACATGACCTTATGTCAGTCTCCCAGATCTACTTATGTCTCAATTTCCCAATTAAAAAAAAAAAAAGTTTTAAGAAAGCTCTTGAATGTGTCAGAAATTGTTGTGAGGATCAAATGAATTAATTTATATGAATGCATATTGAGATTTTTAAGGCCCTACTCAGATATAAAGAATTATCCTTATTTTTCCTATGACCAAAGATGTTTCCTTTTGAAAATGATGATGAACTTGATTTATTAGCCAAAAGTACTGAAATTATGCAATTAAAATATACTTATAAAATATACCATCTATTTAATTTATTAATGGCCTGTAAATCATGGCAATAAGCAGCTCAAGGCAGGGGTAATTTTAAACTTGCATTCTTAGCAGTTCTCTTTCCAACCATATCTCTTTCAATTGAGTAAAAATAGCATTAAGTGCATAATTTATTGAAACATCAGAATATCATGTACATGTATGACTAATAAATTCTGCGTAATTTCTGGTTTATTGTATAATACTTTGAAAACAAATCTTGACAGTCTTTTATTCAATGTGAAATATTTTGAGAAACTGTACTTTTTGTAAAATCAAGTAACATTGACTTTTTGGAGTATTTTAGAAGAATACTATTGTTCTCTACTTTGCAATTTACCACTTGGAGTCAGTTATAAAAAGTTAAATCAAAACCTATTGTGAGATTTTCGGGGCATTTTTTCTTTTTTGTGTAGAACCAGAGCCCTTGATTGCTAGCCATACAGGATCTGTGGAGAAATGTGATTGTTTGTAGTATTTATTACTCTGAGAGGTTTGTCAGAGCACTACTCCAAAATCAAACATCTTGCCAAAATGTGGCCCTTTCCTGTAGACTTTTATTATAATCCGTGTCAACCAATACTGGTCTTAATTAGAAACAAATATATCTGGTAATCCAGAACACTCATTTCCTCTGGCCTATACTTTTTTTTTTTTAATTTAAAAATTAGTTATTATTATTTTCCATTAAAGCCTGTCATTTTGTTCATAAAATTTCCAGGTTGGATTCAGCACTGGCTTTGTTGGTCCTTGCGGAGGCTGCCAAATTAAACATGGTCTGCCTGAAAGCTTTAATGGATCTAGTAAGAGATTTTATTTTAAGCATTATGTCTGCTCAGAATCAGGTAAGAGAATTGCTAACACATAGCCATGAAAAGAGGCCTGGATAGAAATAAAATTTATTTCTGCCGTTATTTAAATTGCATATCATATTAGGGCATATGATGAGCAAAACTTTATAATAATATTTTAACTGAATATAAATTAAGTGCACATTATGAAAATTAAAAATAGATATTTTTAAAAGATAATTACCTTTCAGTCTTCGTTTGTATGTATATATAGATGGATTAAATTTTATTTACAAATTTGAGATCATATCGTCATATATAGCTTTTTTCTTCTTTTTAAAAATATATATTGCAAACATTTTTCATTGCCATTAAATATTATTAAAATATATTTTAATGGGGTTGAGATAACTTATTTCACCATTTCTATGTTGTTGAATATTGAGTTTGTTTCTAATTTTCATAGTTTAATTAGAAATAATGCTCAACTGGTATCTTCATATATAAAATTTTTAACTATATTTCTGATTATCCATTTAGAATAGATTCATGAAAACAAATTATTAAATGGAAGACTAAAGTTTCCTTTAAGGTCCTTAGGACAGATATCTAAATTACTCTTCAGAAGATTTTCATTTTCTTACATTCCTATGAAAAATGTGTGAAACTGCCATATTTTAGAATTCAGCTTTATCAAACAGATTCTTTTTCAATATAATATAGGAAATAGTATCTCATTGTATTAATTTACATTCCATTAATTACTAGGGAAGTAGAAAAGTTGTTATATACTTACTAGCTATTTATGTCTTTATTCTTTGAACTGAATTTTTATTCAAAATACTCATGGAAAACCTCTTTTTTAATAAGTACCTTTTAGGAATATTAGTTTATTACAATTGAGTAACTCCATAAAATTTAAATATATTTAGTACAAGTACACAATATAATTCTTAATTATGACAGAATATACTTCGATGTCTAAGAGCTATTTTCTCATTTCAGGAAGAAAGCTACAAGGTCAACGATTTTTCCTGGGCTTGGAATATAGTCTACACATACGTAACAATTCTTGCAGAAATCTGCTTATATGCAGCCACTTCTGATTTGCGAAAAACTGTTTTTATTGGTTTCTGTGGCTGTAAAAGTTCACAAAAAAACATTTCACTCAAAGACACCGTATCAGAAGATGAACCCGTATTAAGGGAAGCAAGCGTTTTAGGCCTTTTGAAATATTTTTCTTCAAAAATATCAGAAAATTGTAAGTGAGGTTTTTTTCTAACTTGATGAGTAATATTTTTTAAATGTCCCTATTTACCTATAGTAATAAGCCTTTTTTTAAAGTTAAATTTTCAGAGTGGGAACTAATTTTAAATTTAATAGGATTTCCTAAAAATTTAAAAACGAATATAACATAGATTTTCAAAAATAATTTTAAAACCTCTGAGATATATAAACTAGATTTGGTTGATGTATGATTCAAATTATCTTCCTCGAAAGGAAGAAATGACTTTAGGAAAACTTGTGAAAAATAAAATTTGTTTTTTCTTACTTTTTATTCTTTTCCCCATAAGGGCTTCTTCTATTCTCTCTTCCTTTTACTCTAATCATCTGCTGTTTCCCTCTTGTTTTCTTCCTGCCTAGAGGATATTTTGGAAATTGTTCGCTCAAATGTTGTGTTGCATTCTGTACACTTGCCATAATAGCGTGGAAAATAGATAGTTTGAAAATGAGTATCACCTGCAGACTTTCTCAACATTGACTACTAGGGCAGATGGGCCTGCATTTTAGGAAGATGATATAAAGAACCTGGAGGTGCTGCTTTGTTTAACTGAAAATTTTTTCTCATTATTTTGCTCTTCAAGTAAGTAATGACTTTGTACAGAGTGAAAGAACCAGCTCTGGAGTCACACAGACCTGTATTTTCATTTAAATTCACCAGTATCTCGGAATCTTAGGTGAAAGTTTTTAATCTTGCATGACTTGCTTTCTTTACCTAATAATTACGATGTGAATATTATCCACATCATAGAGCTTTATATATGGAAACATAAACACTTAGCATAGTACCCGGTGCATACTAAAGTTCCAATAAATAGGTGTTATGGCAGTTAAGGTAGTTGTTAATGTTATTATTTCAATAAGAAAGCATCAGTTAGTTGGTAAGGATACATTTACCTAATACTTATTTTTATGACTAGCTAACATGAAAATCCCTGGTTTTTAACATGGAAATCCGTGGTTTATTTATAAATAAAGATATAAAATAGTACTGAAAACATTTAAAAAATGGTTGAAGGATGAAGAAGCAATTTAAACCATAGTTTTGTGAAAGTATTGTTATGGGAAATTAATGACTTCTGTAAAGATAATTTCTTGGTGATCTTATCTAATATCGGAGCAGAACTTGCAGAATCTAGAAGAATGATTGGCTGCTTAGCATGTTCCTTTTTCACTCTGAGATTTTATGTTAGACAAGCTTTCCTTAGAATCAGATGTTTATTAAAGAGCGAGGTCTCTGACCAGTAAATGAAGTGTTCAGTTTTTATGGTTTTGATTGAATATAAATTTCTATGTATGCTTATAAAAACAAAATATCCATTCAATAGTTGGGTCAACTTAAAGAGCCTGACTTGTATTATTCCTTTTATGATGACCATCCTACACCCTTCCCAATGGAGTTGAACTGTAAGTGGGTTTGCATATTTTTTTAAATGTCTTTTCTCATTTTTCTTCAAGGATTTGATAATCTTTAACAGTTTAGGACCTGAAATAGAGTGAAATATATATATTTTTTAATTTATTTATTGTGCTTTAGGTGAAAGTTTACAAATCAAGTTAGGCTCTCAGACAAAAAGCCATACACATCCTGCTGTGCACTCACAGCTGCTCTCCCCTTAATGAGACAACTCATTCCTCCTCGCCACCCTGTATTCCCCATGTCCATTCAACCAGCTCCTGTCCCTGTCTTCCTTCTCATCTTGCCAGCAGCCAGGAGTCGCTCACATAGTCTCATGTGTCTACTTGAGCCACAAAGTTCACTCCTCACCAGCATCATTGTCTATCTTATAGTCCAGGCCAATCCCTTACTGTAGAGTTGGTTTTGGGAATGGTTCCAATCTTGGGCTATCAAAGGGTCTGGGGACCACGACTGTTGGGGTTCCTGCAGTCTCAGTCAGACCATTAAGCCTGGTGTTTTTTGAGAATTTAAGATCTGCATCACAGTGATCTCCTGCTCCATCTGGGATTCTCTGTTGTGTTCCCTGTCAGGGCAGTGATCAGTGGTAGCTGAACACCATCTAGTTCTTCCGGTCTCAGGTTGATGGAGCCTCTGGTTTATGTGGCCCTTTGAAATATATTTTTGAATTCTTTCAAAATTGAAAAGACTAACATTTTTCATTAAAGTGATTTTAATGAAAATCAATTTATGAATCCTATTTTGATATAACTAACAGTGGGAGTAGTTGTCCTGGACCCATAAAAATATCAGAATAGTAATGACATAGTTTAGGTTTGAATATTTTCATGTGCCTGAAACACAGAATTTTGCCCCTAGAAGAGTTGATTTTGAGCTATAAATACACAAGAAAAAGTGATAAAAAATAATTTTCTTAGACACACAGAATTTTTGCTTTGTTGCTGTTAGTTGCTGTAGAATTGATTCTGACTCATGGTAACCCTATGTGTTACAGAGTAGAATTCCATTTCTTGGCAGTAATCTTATTAGAAGCAGATAGCCAAGCCTTTTCTTCTATGATAGTACTGGGTGGGTTCAAACCACAAACCTTTAGGTTAACAGTCCATTGCAAACCAATCCCTGTTGAAATTCTGGTTTTGAGAAACACTTTGCCTTGGTGGTTTATAGAGGCTAATAATAGTCAATATTTTTTGTGTACATACTATGCACTTAACATATATTAACTAACTCATTAGGTATTATAACAAGACTACATCATAGATGTTCATATTACCCCCATTTTATATATCAGAAAACTGAGGGACTAAGAGTTTATTTGCCCAAGGAAATATAGTTAGATAAGGGTAGATCAGAGACTTAACCCAGGCAGCTTAGCTTCAGAATCCAAATTGGTAACCACCTTGCTATACTGAGCTTACTAGATTAGTTGACCCATTGGATGGAAGTTTTCTTGAATTATGCATCTACATATTGAAGAATGTGAAAAAGTTCACTTTTAAAAGTTCTTTCTGACGGTCATTAACCTATGGCAGTGTTTTTGAAACCCTGGTCACAGACTGGAACATCTGGGGTCCTTGTTTACAGTGTAAATTCCTGGGCCCTATTCTACAACTACTGAGCAGACTTTCTAAAAGTGGAATCCAGGAATCTGTATTATTGAACCACTTCCCACATTGTAGTTTTGAGAAAACCTAACCTGTAACTTTAGTTGTTAAACAAGTTAGTAAAATATTGTCCTCATCATGGAACAAAATACTTCTCTTACTTATTGTTATAGACCTATATAAAGCAAGCCAGTTTGTGTTTACATTAGATAATTTATATATAACTTTATATATATAACTTTGGAGCCCTAGTGGTGCAGTTGTTAATAACGGGGCTGCAAAACGAAAGGTCTGCAGTTTGAATCTACCAGCTGTTCCTTGGAAACCCTGTAGAGCAGTTCTACTCTGTCCTATAGGGTTGCTATGAGTCAGAATCGACTCCATTGCAACGGGTTTGGTTTTTGATTATATATAACTTTACAAAAAGGGAGACATAGCTTTAATTTTATAACCTTTAAATTTGAAATGCCATCTGCTGTGTTCTTTGGCTGGACCAAATTTGTTGGTTTTCACAATGGTAAAGTGATAGATTTTGAAGAAGTCTGATTATCTGGAATATGTGTTGTGATAATAAAACTCATGTGGAGTTGCCAGGAGTTGGAATAGACTCCATGGCAACTGGCTTGGATTTGGCTTATGGTGGGTCTTTGGAAAACCAACAGATTCTTATTTGGTGTTTCTTGCATAAGACAGTAGAATGTTTAAATATAGATAATGAATCACAAAACCAAGAATATCTTAAAGTAGTATGAAATCCTGTAGGTCATGTAGTTCTCATGTAATGTACGAATATCTTCCAGACCATTTCCAAATAGCGGCTAGTCAGGTTCTTCTTGAAATGCAGCAGAGATGTAGAACAGTCGTCTTCCAATCTTGCCATTCCATTATTGGACACTGTGAAAGATACTTCTTTATTAAGCTGAAATCTTTCTTTCCATATCTTACGAACAGTGACTGAAGTTTTCACCTGGAATCCAGGAAAAAAAAAGTATAATCCTTTTCCCACGTGCAAACCTTTCAAATATTTTGAGATAACTTTTTTTTTTTTTACATTGGCTTACCTTCTTCCATCTGTCTGCTTACTGCCAAATACCTATTATAATTTTTTGTTGTACATGAAAAGCACATTTTTAATATGGTTTAGAATTAAATTCTGAGGTTTACTGGAAGTTTGTTGTATTGGCTTTTTTGTTTGGGTTTATAATAATTTATTCTAGTGTTATAACATGGTGTGAAGATGCATGGGACCTAAGTACATTGTTGTCTATGGATGAGAAAAGTAAATATGACAGTTCCTTTTATTCTTTTGTTGAAAACGATTTTCCTAAACTCATTATACAATGATAGTAGTGAGTGAAATCTATGTCACAATTGTAAAATAACTCTCTGTGCTTCATTTACATTCGTTTTAACATAGGAAAAAACATTAGCACAGAGCAGTAATTCCCCTTTAGAAAATAAATGGAAGTGAATTGGAATCTTAGAACCAATTAAAACTTTTAATGATACTCTATTAAATCTTCAATATACCTCTCACCTTGGTGGAGGTTATTTGGAAAAGTATTCAGTAATATGATTGTGTTTTTATACATGGAAAATATTTAATTCCTTTAAAATCCACATACATGTTAGCAATTGAGGCTTTCCTCAAGGTTCATAAGGTTGTATACTGACAAATCTAAAAGTATAGTACTACTGATGATATTATATACATATAAGGAAATTAAGCTCAAGCATAACAATTGTAAGGATGGCTCAGGACCAGGCAGTGTTTTGTTCTGTTGTGCATAGGGTCGCTATGAGTTGGAACTGACTCGATGGCACCTAACAACAACAACAAGGAAATTAAACACATCTCTTCATCTTTTTTTTCTATTTTACATTTTTCAAACAGCTTTATTGAGGTATAAGTGACACACATAAAGTGTATAGTTTGATAAATTTTGACATATGTATACCCCTATGAAACTACTACCAAAATAAAGACAACAAAAATATAACATCACTCAAAAGTTTCTTCATGCCTTTTTGTATCCCTCTCTTCCAATCATCCCTCCCATCTTTCCCTACCACCCACCCTACTTTATCCCCAGGAACCACTGACCTGCTTTCTGTCCCTATAGTTTGTGTTCTCTAGAATTCTAAAGAAACTGAATCATTTATATAAATGATTTTTTGAACTGAGTCACTGAGCGTAACTATTTTGAAATTCACTCATGTTGTAGTGTGTATCAGTAGTTCATTCCTTTTATTGCTCAGTTATAGTGCATTGTATAGATATACCACAACTTGTCGATCAACTGACTTGTTGATGGGCATGCAGGTTATTTCCAGGATTCGGCTGTTACAGATAGAGCTATTACACATAAATATTCACGTGCAAGTCTTTGTATGGTATATGCTCTGTGTGTCATTTTGGATAGTTTCTATTGTTAAGCCTTTCATTTCACTATTCTTTTCTTTTCCAATCTCTAATCTGCTGTTAATCCCAGCCAGTGTATTTTTCATTTCACACATTTTAGTTTTTGTCCTTAGAGCAGTGATCTGCAAATTAGGGCCTCAGAGCCAAATTTGGTTCACCACTTGCTTTTTGTAAATAAATTATTGTTGGAGCACAGCTATGTCCATTTGTTTACATGTTGTCTATGGCTGCTCTTGTGCTAAAATGACAGAGTAGTTGCCACAGAAACTGTCTAGTCTGCAAAGTGGAAAATATTTACTGCCTGGCCCTTTGTTGTTGTTAGTTCCTCTTAAGTCAGTTCTGACTCATGGTGATTTCATGTGTGTGGAGTGGAACTGCTTCATAAGGTTTTCAGTGCTCACCAGGCTTGTCATCTGAGGCTTCTCTGGGTGGGTTTGAATTGCCAACCTTTTGGCTAGTAGTCAAGTGTGTAACCATTTGCACCACCTTACGGGAGATATTTACTAACCCCTAGTATAGATCCCGGAAAGCCTGGTGGTATAGTGGTTAAGAGCTGTGACTACTAACCAAAAGGGCCACCGTTCAAATCCTCCAGGTGCTCTTTGCAAACCCTGTGGGGCAGTTCTACTCTGTCCAGTAGGGTCACCATGAGTCTAATTCAACTCGATGGTAGTGGGTTTGTTTTTTGGGGGGGATATTAGTATAGATCCAGAATGCTTAATTGTGCTCATGAGGAACCTTTTCATAGATCAAGAGACAGTCATTTGAACAGAACAAGGAATACCGTGTGGCTTAAAGTCAGGAAAGGTGTGTGTCAGGGTTGTATCCTTTCATCATACTTATTCAATCTGTACGGTGTGTGAATAATCTGAGAAGCTGGACTATATGAAGAAAAACAAAGCATCAGGATTGGAGGAAGACTCGTTAATAACTTACAATAATCAGATGACACAACCTTGCTTGCTGAAAGTGAAGAGGATTTGAAGCACTTACTGATAAAGATCAAAGACTACAGCCTTCAGTATGGATCGCACCTCAACATAAAGAAAGCAAAAATCCTTACATCTGGACCAATAAGCAACATCATGATAAATGGAGAAAAGGTGGAAGTTGTCAAGGACTTCATTTACTTGGATCCACAATCAATGCCTATGGAAGCAACAGTCAAGAAATCGAATGACGCATTGCACTGGGCAAATCTGCTGCAAGAGATCTCTTTGAAGTATTTAAAGCAAAGATGTCCCTGTCTTAGTTACCTAGGGCTGCTAAAAGAAATACCACAAGTGGATGGCTTTAGCAGAAAAACTTTAGCAGAGAGAAGTTTATTTCCTCACATAAAGTAGGCTAATAGTCCAAATTCAGGGTATTAGCTTCAGGGGAAGCTAATACCCCTCTGTCAGCCTACTCATCAATCTTCCCCCAGACTAGGAGCTTCTCAGGTGCAGAGACCCTGGGTCCAAAAGAAGCGCTCTGCTCCCAGTGCTGCTTTCTTGGTGGTATGAGCTCGCCCTGTCTCTCTGCTCGCTTTTCTTTTATATCTCAAGATATTACCTGAAGACACAATCCAAACTTGTAGGTTGAGTCCTGCCTTATTAACACTATTGCCGCTGCCCATCCTCCCCCATTAACATCATAGAGGCAGGATTTACAACATATAGGAAAACCACACAATAGCAAGAATTGTGGCCCAGCCCAATTGATACACACGTTTTGGGGGGGACATAATTCAATCCATGATTGTCACCTTGAAGACGAAGGTGCAGCTGACCCAAGCCATAGTATTTTCAGTCACCTCATATGCATGTGAAAGCTGGGCAACGAATAAAGAAGACTGAAGAAGAACTGATGTCTTTGAATTATGGTGTTGGTGAAGAATATTGAATATACTGTGGACTGCCAAAAGAATGAACAAATCTGTTATGGGAGAAGTAGAAGTATAGCCAGAATGCTCCTTAGAAGCAAGGATGGTGAGACTTTGCCTCACATACTTTGGACATGTTATCCGGAGGTATCAGTCCCTAAAGAAGGACAGCATGCTTGGTGAAGTAGTGGGACAGCCAAAAAGAGGAAGACCCTCAATGAGATGGATTGACACAGTGGCCGCAATGATGTGCTCAAGCGTAACGATTGTGAGGGTGGTTTAGGACTGGCCAGTGTTTCATTCTGTTGTGCATAGGGTTGCTATGAGTTGGAACCGATTCGATGGTACCTAACAACAACAACAATCTAGGTGTTTGATGTGGGTTTTTTTGTTTTATATTGTCCCTACTCTACTTAACTTTATGAACATATGTACTACGATTATAATGACTGATTTATTGTTTGTTCACCAATTCCAACATCTCTATCAGTTCTGGGTTGATCGTAGTTGATTGACTTAACTCCTCATGGGTTGCATTTTCCTACATCTTTTTATGCCTGATAAGTTTTTATTGGATGCCAGATATTGTGAACTTATCTTATTGAATGATGATACTTTTGTTTACTTATAAGTACTCTTGAGTTTTGTTCTGGGATGTTGTTAAGTTATTTGGAAACAGTTTGAACCTTTCAGGTCTTGCTTTCATGATTCGTTAGGCATGACTAGAGCAATTTTCAATTCATGGTTCATCACCCCGACTACTCTACCAAATGTCCTGTAAGTCATGAAGTTTTTCAGACTGGCTGTTAGGAAGAGGCATTAAACTCAGCCCTGTATGAGCTGCAGGGAGACTGTTACCACCTTTAGGGAGGTTTTTTCCCTAAAATTTTTTAGCTTCCTCCTACAGATATGCTCATCAGTACTAAGCTAAATACTCAAAGGTGGAGCCTCTGTAGATCTCTGAAATTCTTTCTTTGTGAAGAACTCTTCTCTCAGTATTCCTCATGTGAGTTGTAGCTGCCTTTGCTCTTCACCTTAAACTCCATCTTTTTAACTCAGAGAGTCCATCAGGCTCCAAGTGGGTTCTTCCTCTCTGTAGCATTGCCTAGAATCTCTCTCAAGATGATGAGGCGGTACAGTTGTAGGACTCACCTTATTTGTTTCCAGTCTTTTAGGGATTCACATTTTCATTTTGTGATGTCAAGTGTCTTGAAAACTGTTGTTTCATATATTCTGTCCATATATTGGCTGCTTCAGGCAGGGGGGTAAATCTGCATCCAATATATATGAATGCTTTGGCAAAGTTCGCTGTCTTACTCTGGATCCTACATCCTGCTCATCGTCATCTGACCTCTAGTTCTTGGAACTTGACCAAGTAGCCTGCTGTCTGACCTGTGGATTCTGGGAGTCACATGACCAACGGAGGCTGGTTAATAAATCCAGGGCCCTGCCCAAATGGAGAAATTCTTGGGAATAACTTGGGCAGGTGTCTCCATGACATTCTGCAGGCAACCAAGAATAAGTTGCTGTCACTACCTACCCTGTAATCTAAGCAGTAGGCCCAATGTTTGGTCGGTCTATTTGGATTTTGGAGAATGCATATTCCACATCTAGGGGCATTTCTGGCTCCCAACCATAAAACTACTCGGAAGAAAACTGCATTCAAATAGGGGCCAGAGCAACAGCAGGCTATGTCTGAATTACAGAAAGCGGTCTCACTCTCCCTGCCTTTAGGCCCTTATGATCCACATTCAGACATGATTTTGGAGGTGTCTGTCATGCATACTTATGCAGATCGGAGCTTATGGCAAAAACCTGAGAAAGCCACTCTACAGCAACCACTGGGATCCTGGACTAGAAAGTTTCCAGATGCTGCAGCATGATACACATTAATTGAAAGGCAATTACTCAGCCATTATTGGGTGTTGGGAACCCTGGTTAAGTGCTACGGCTGCCAACCAAGAGGTCGGCAGTTTGAATCCGCCAGGCGCTCCTTGGAAACTCTATTGGGCAGTTCTCCTCTGTCCTATAGGGTTGCTATCAGGTGGAATCAACTGGACAGCACTGGGTTTTTGTTTTTTTGTTTTGTTTTATTGGGTGTTGATTGAGTTTGCCACAATGACAGAGAGACATAAAATCATCATGAGACCTGAAATACCCATAATGTCTTGGATGATGACAGAGAAATACTCTTATAAGGAAGGTGATGCCCAAAATATTTCCATAATAAAATGGAGATGGTTCATACAAGAGCAAGCTACTGGGGGAATGCAGGGAGGCACCCACCATATCCACGAGCAGGTAGCCTCTTTTCCCATAGGTCCTATGCTGTAACCCCCTGAGAAGCTGCCAGAGCTCATTGCTACATAGATAGTGCACTATGAACAACTTTCTGCTGACCAGGAGAAGGCTGCTTGGTTCACAGATGGCAGTTCTAGGGTACATGGACCACATTTGATGTGGAAAGCTGCTGCATTAAGACCAGCAGATGGTTCCAAAAAAAAAAGGAAAACCAAACTGGCTGCCTTTGAGTCAATTCTGATGCATAGCAACCCTATAGGACAGAGTAGAACTGCTCCATAGGGTTTGCAAGGAGCAGTGGGTAGTTTTGAACAGACGACCTTTTGGTTAACAGCCGAGCTCTTAACCACTGTGCAACCAGGGCTCCAGAAGATGGAAAGACTCTGATTAAAGAAGGTTAGAACAGGTCAGCTCAGTGGGCTGAACTGCATGCTGTCTTCATGGCCATGATGGAAGAATTGGGCAGTGGGGAGAACCCATATGTTTGAATTTTTATATTCACTGACAGCAGCCAACAGCCTGGCTATATGGTAAGGCAAATGGGTGATGGAAAATTGCACTGTTAAGGGGACACCAGTGTAGGGAATGGACCTATGGAAAGCACTGTGGGAATTAAAAGGGTACATTAGAGTAGGACATGTTGATGCCCATTAGAAGTACCCCCTTCCTGGATTGGAAGGCGCCTGGAATCAGCAAGTGGACCTGTTAGTGTGCTCACTTGAGGTGGCCAATTGGGTCCATGAAATGAGTGGGCATGGTGGTGCTGCATCAATGCAGAGATGGGCTAAATCTAGACACATACCTCTTGCACTCTCTGAGGCATAAAATGCCAATAAGGACTACTTTGCCAGCAAGAAAGATAGAGGTTACAGGTGGCTATGGGGTAGATTCCCTGGGGATAAGGCCCTACACATAGCTGGGAAGTTGTTTATATTGGATCAATGACACTGGTGGCACCAGGTGGCTACCAGTGGGTCTGCACAGGAATAGATACTTACTCTGGACCGGGCTTTACATACCTTGTGACAGATGCAAATGTCAAAAACAGCATTAAAGGATCGGAACAAAAGATATAGTACTAATTTGGGCCACCGAGCAATAGTTCACCAGACTAAGAAACACACTTTACGGCTCACAGGGTGCAGCGATGGGCCAAGAAACATCATATTAAATGGACATACCATATTGAATACCAACCTCAGATAATGGTTGGATAGAGAATTGGAATGGGCAGTTGAAACATTTGTCATCTAAAACAGGGAGATAAAGGTATGAAGGACTGGCTTACATGCCTTCATGAGTGTATACTCACACTCAGCATGAGGGGGAGAAAGGGAGGATCATCACTGGACAGATCCCTATGCTTCTCTGAGGGACTTGGAGAAGAGAGGATATGGAAGGATGCTGGTGCCACTGCACAGTTCTTCCCCATGTCACCTAAAATTACTTTTTTCTTGCCAGATGCTGCAGTCCCAAGACCAGGGATGTAGCTGCGGGTCCTGGAAGCAGGGGTAATCACTAAGCAAGCGACTGTAACAGTACCCCTGAACCTGTACACCAAAATTCCCAAAGGTCTAACAATACCCCTGAACCTGTACACCAAAATTCCCAAAGGTCTTATGGGATGGATTGTACTTTCCCACCATCTGGCAAAATTGGGATTAACAGTAAATACTGCTGTATTGCCTACTGGTCGAGATAGCCTGCTAGTGTTGCACCTCAGAAACCCCACCCAACATGAATGGGAATGGACTGAGGGGGAAGCACTTGCTAGGCTGGTCTTGCTACCAGCAATATGAACTGGCACAGCAGATGAACCTGATCTTCCTTCCCAAGGTGGAAAAGTTTGGGTAAAAGTAAATGACAAATGGAAGGAAGGAGAAATAACAGCTGAAGGTAAAGGAAGGAATAAATGGGTTATGTAGTGGGGGAAATCTAACATTTTGCTGATACCATGAGAGAGACTCAGAGCAAGGGAATAATCTCTCAGTTAAATTTTATCAGAGGCCAGAGAGAGTGAAGCTGAGATGACTTTTGGAGAACCTGACTAGATCAGATGGATACCTGCAGTAGACCTGAATAAGTGGTACCTGAGTAACCTCACCCTGAGGACTCTTTTGCCCTACTGAAGGACTAATTGTTAATGACTGTTTTGGACTGGTAAAATGATTGGGAGAGGGAAACTAATCCTTCGAGTATGAAAGTGCCAGTGGCTAGAAGAGCTGGAATGTGGCCTGTGGTGCAGTGAGTTACTTAATATGGCCCTTCTAGGTATAGACTTTGTGACTCCCTTGCAAAGATTGAATGGAACTGTGTAAAAGAAGGTGCTTGTGGCCTGCCAATGGGATTGAACAGCTTGTTGCTAATGCATGTAAGGCGTATGGAACCTGTGATGGTTAAGGTTATGTGTCGACTTGGCTGGGCCATGATTTTCAGTGGTTTGGCGGTTATGTAATGATGTAATTTGGCAATTATGTAATGATGTAGTCATTTGTCATTTTGTGATCTGTTGTAAATCCTAGCCTCTATGTGTGTGGTTATGGTCTCTTTTGGGAGTGAGTTGTCTGTTATGTTAATAAGAGGCAGGATTAGGGTGAAATTTATCTCTTGAGTCACTGCCTTATTAGAGAGTGTGACTCAAGTCACCACCCTTACCACCCTTATTCAAGGGGTACCCTTGCACCACATTGCTCAAGCAAGAGGATTTTCCTTGAGGGTATGGTCTGCATCCAATATATATGAATGCTCTGACAAAGTTCACTCTCTTGCTCTGGGTTCTGCATCCAGCTCATCATCTGGTTCTTGAAACTTGAGCCAGCAGGCTATTGTCTGACTTGCTGATTCTGGGATTTGACCAGCTTCTGCAGCCTTGTGAACCAGCAGCCTGTCATCTGACCTGCCAATTTAGGTTCATCAGTCCTTGCAACCATGGGAGTCAGGAAAATCCTCCAACCTGGTGGATGCCTGACCCATGGAATTAGGACTTGCCACCCTCCACAACTGTGTGATCCATTTCTGTGGTGGTTCGTGAGTTCCGTGAGATGTTGCAGCAAATTATGAAACCCAAAGATGGGAGGGAGAGTACTGAGGGGAGAAGGAGTAGTTGATGTTAGAGATGCTGGAGTGGTACAGCAGTTTGGAAAGGATGGAGATTTGGGATACTTTAGCCTCTGTCTCATATGAACCACCTTTGTGCTGAGCCTTCTAAAAGAAAATATTCATTCACTACGGTATACTCCCAATTCGTCTCTCATATTTTGTGCTATCTTTTCATATATAGGCAGTTCCCAGGTTATGAATGAGGTCCATTCCTAACTGTGTCTTTAAGTCGAATTTTTAGGTAAGTCAGAATGGGTGCATATGGTTCTTATTTAGCCTTACTAGTGGTGGCATGCCTGGTGGATTCGAACTGCTGACCTTTTGGTTAGTGTGAGTCAGAATTGACTCAATGGCAGCAGGTTTTTTTAGGTTTTGGTAGTGGTGGTGCAGTGGTTAAGAGCTCAGCTGCTAACCAAAAGGTTGGCAGTTTGAATCTACCAGCCGCTTCTTGGAAACCCTATGGGGGCAGTTCTACTCTGTCCTATAAGGTCGCTATGAGTCAAAATCAACTTGATGGCAACAGGTTTAGTGCAAGAAAATGCTCAAAGCCTTTTCAATTTTAAAAACTTCACGTGCACCAACTGAAGGTGATTGTGATGAAGAATTTGTTGCTGGTAGCGTTGGTTCAGTCACTTCAAGGTGAAGGCAAACTCACATACATTAAAGGGCAAGTACGAGTTGTCTATAAGTCGAACAATTGTAACCTAGGGACTTACTGTATTTCAATTTTCTGTGTGCTAAAAACCCATAATTCATTGTTACTACTTTTGCTTTATAAAGCCAGTTATATTTAGAGTAATTAGAAATATGAAATATATCCTTCATATTTTCCTTTATTTATATCTTTCCTAGAAATCTTCATTTTGTTTTATAGACCTCAATTTTGTCTGGTATCATACGCCTTCTACTTTTAACTTATCCTGTGAATAAAAAGGTCTAATTGTAATGAGGAGCCCTGGTGGCACAGTGGTTAAGAGCTCAGGCTGATAACCAAAAGGTCAGCTGTTCGAATCCACCAGCAGCTACTTGGAAACCCTGTGGGGCATTCTACTCTGTCCTGTAGAGTCAGTATTGAGTCAATGGCTCCAGGTTTGGTTTTTGAATGGTAATGAATTTTAACAGGTTTTTTTTTTCTTTTGTCTGAAAAGTTCTTCATTATTAAAGATATTTTCACCAAATACTGAATTCTGGGTTGTCAGTTTTCTTGTTTGTTTTACTTTCAGCATGACAAAGATGTCACTCTTTGTCTTATGGCTTCAGTTGTTTTTTGATGAGAAGTCTGATGTTGATACAATTCTTACTTTGTTCTACTGTATATAATGCATATATATTTTTTCTGGCCACCACTTTTCTGTTAGTTTGTCATACTTCGGTGGCTTGCGTGTTGCTTTGATGCTGGAAGTTATACTGCCAGTATTTCAAATGCCAGCAGGGTCACCCATGGTGGACAGGATTCAGTGGAGCTCCCAGAATAAGACAGACAGGGAAGAAGGACCTGCCAGTCTACTTCTGAAAAGAATTAGCCAGTACAAACCTTATGGATAGCAGCGGAACACTGTCTGACATAGTGCCAGAAAATGAGCCCCTCAGGTTGGAAGGCACTCAAAATATGACTGGTGAAGAGCTGCCTCCTCAAAGTAGAGTTGATTTTAATAATGTGGATGGAGTAAGGATTTCAGAACCTTCATCTGATGATGTGGCACAACCCAAAATGAGAAGAAACAGCTACAAACATCCGTTAATAATCAGAACGTGGAATGTACAAAGTATGAATATATGAAAATTGGAAGTTGTCAAAAATGAAATGCATAAACATCAATATCCTAGGCGTTAGTGAGCTGAAATGGACTGGTATTGGCCATTTTGAATCAGACACTTGTATGGTCTACTGTGTCGGTAATGACAACTTGAAGAGGAATGGCATTGCAGTCAGAAAAAGAACATTTCAAGACCAATCCTGAAGTACAGCCCTGTCAGCCATGGCATAATATACGTATGCCTACAAGAAAAGACCAGTTAATATGACTATTGCTCAAATTTACGTACCAACCACTAAGACCAAAGATGAAGAAATTGAAGATTTTTACCAACTTCTGCAGTCTGAAATTGATCAAACATGCAGTCAAGATGCGTTGATAATTACTGGTGATTGGAATGCAAAAGTTGGAAACAAAGAAGGATCAGTAGTTGAAAATATGACCTTGGTGATAGAAATGACTGGATATCGTGTGAGAGAATTTTGAAAGGCTAATGACTCATTCATTGCAAATACCTTTTTTTCAACAGCATAAACGATAACTAAACACATGGATCTTGCTGGATGGAATACACAGGAATCAAATACATCTGTTGGAAAAGACGATATAAAAGCTCAATATCATTAGTCAGAACAAGACCAGGGCTGACTGCAGAACAGACCATGAATTGCTCATATACAAGCTTAAGTTGAAACTGAAGAATATTAAAACAAGTCCATGAGATTTGTTTTAACCTTGAGTATAACCTGTTAACATATTGCTGTTGAGTCAATTCTGACTCATAGCAACCCTATAGGACAGAGTAGAACTGCTCCATGGGGTTTCCAAGGCATGCCTGGTGGATTTGAACTGCCGACCTTTGCGTTAGCAGCCGTAACTCTTAACCGCTACGCCACCAGGGTTTCCACCTTGAGTATATCCAACTTAAATTTAGAGACCATCTCAAGAATAGATCTCACACATTTAACAATAATGACTGAAGACCAGATAAGTTGTGGAATGACATCACGGCCATCATACATGAAGAAAGCAAAAGGTCATTAAAATGACAGGAAAGAAAGAAAACACCAAAAGATGTCAGAAGAGACTCTAAAACTTGCTGTTGAACGTAGAGCAGCTAAAGTGAATGGAAGAAATAATGAATAAGAGAGCTGAACAGAAGATTTCAAAGGGCAGCTTGAGAAGACAAAGTAAAGTATTATAATGAAATTTGCAATGACCTGGAGTTAGAAAGCCAAAAGGGAAGAACATGCTTGGTATTTCTGAAGCTGAAAGCACTGAAGTAAAACTTGAAGCCTCGAGTTGCAATTTTGAAGGATTCTATGGACAAAATATGGAATGACAAAGGGAGCATCAAAAAAAGATGGAAGGAATACACAGAGTCACTGTACCAAAAAGAATTGGTCAATATTCAACCATTTTAGGAGGTAGCATAGGATCAAGAACCAATGGTATTGAAGGAAGACGTCCAAGCTGCACTGAAGGCATTGGTGAAAACAAGGCTCCAAGAATTTACGGAATACCAATTGTGATGTTTCAACAAACGTACGCAACACTGGAGGTACTCAATCATCTATTCCAAGAAATCTGGAAGACAGCTACCTGACCAACCGACTGGAAGAGATCCATACTTGTGCCCACTCCAAAGAAAAGTGATCCAACAGAATGTGGAAATTATTGAACGGTATCATTAATATCACACACAAGTAAAATTTTGTGATAAAATTTTGCTGAAGATCATTCAAAAGTGGCTGCAGCAGTACATCCATGGGGAACTGCCAGAAATTCAAGCCAGATTCAGAAGAGGACGGGCAATAAGGGATATCATTGCTGATGTCAGATGGATCTTGGCTGAAAGCACAGAATACCAGAAAGATGTTTATCTGTGTTTTATTGACTATGTGAAAACATTTGACTATGTGGATTGTAACAAATTATGGATAACATCGCAAAGAATGGAAATTCCAGAACAGTTAATTGTGCTCAGGTAAAACCTGTACATAGACCAAGAGGCAGTCATTCAAACAGAACAGGGATACTGTGTGTTTTAGAATCAGGAAAAGTGTGCATCAGGGTTGTATCCTTTCGCCGTACTTAATCAATCTGTATGCTGAGTGAATAGTCCAAGAAGCTGGACTATATGAAGAACGTGGCATTAGGATTGGTGGTAGACTTATTTACAACCTGCTAGATGGTACAAGCTTGCTTGATGAAAGTGAAGGGGATTTGAAGCATTTACTGATGAAATCAAAGACCACAGGCTTCAGTATGGGTTACACTTCAACATAAAGAAAATAAAAATCCTCACTACTGGACCAATAAACAACATCATGATCAATGGAGAAAACATTGGAAATTGTCAAGAATTTCATTTTACTTGGACCCACAATCAATACCCATGGAAGGAGCAGTTAAGAAATCAAACAATGTACTGCATTGGTCAAATCTGCTGCAAAAGACCTCTTTAAAGTGTTCAAAAGCAAAGATACCACTTTCAGGACTAAGGTGTACCTGATCAAAGCTGTATTTTCAATTGCCTCCTATGCATGTGAAAGGTGGACAATGAATAATGAAGACCGAAGAAGAATTGATGCCTCTGAGTTACCGTGTTGGTGAAGAATATTGAATATTCCGTGGACTTCCAGAAGAACGAACAAGTCTGTCTTGGAAGAAATATAGCCAGAGTGCTCCTTAGAAGTGAGAATAGCAAGACTTTGTCTCATGTACTTTGTACATGTTATCAGGAGGGACCAGTTCCTGGAGAAGGACATCAAGCTTCGTAAGGTAGAGGGTCAGTGAAAAAAAAGAGGAAGACCCTCGACAAGACAGATTGACATAGTGGCTGAAACACTGGACTCAAACATAGGGTCGCTATGATTTGGAACTGACTCGGTGGCACCTAACAACAAAGTTAAATAAGTGCTTCATACCATAGCCAGACATCATAAATTAAAAAAAAAAAAAAAAGAATTAGAACCTTTAAAATAACTAGAATATAGCACAAAACCCTTATGGCCTTATGCAAGGAAAGGTGTTAAAAAAAAAAAAACAGAAAAAGCGCAAATCATAAAGACATAACTGGTAAATTTTTAGCTATGCAAAAAATTTTCAATATATATGCAGAAAAAATGATAATTAAAATGCCAGTGAAACTTGGGAAATATGTTCAGTCTATATAGTGGGCAAATAATTGATAGATTGATATAAAAGAACTCCTACAACTTCTAAGGAAAGAAAAAGAATAACCCAGCAAGGAAACGAGCCAAAGAGATAGGAATGGTCAATTCACATGAGAAGAAATACAAAGTAATGAAATACAAAGTAATAAACATATAAAAGATGTTCAATCCAATAGTAAAGTATATACATTAAAATAACACTGAGTTATATTTCGCCTATTACATTCAGATTCATTTTTGTTTTAATTATGTGTGTCCATTGTTAGTGGGGATGGGACTGGTTAGAAATCATCACTGTGAACATTCTTAGTCAGATTAAAACCTTCTTGGAGAGTCATTTGTCCATATTTATAAAAATTGACAACATGCCTATGCTTTGCCCTAGAAATTATACATTTTTGGGGGAATTCATTGTTGAAAACAGTCACGCAGGTATATTACGTATTTAAAGATATATCTATACATAGCTAAACAGTTCACTACAGTAGATGTGGTAGATTAATTCTTAGATAAAGATTTCTAAAATATGTATATTTTAAAGTAAAAAGTAGCAAATTGTAAAACAGTAGTATGACCACATTAAGGGGTATCTGTCTGTCTGTGTGCCTGTCTGTCTATCATCAGAAAAGCATCTGGAAAGACAGAGTTCAGACTTCAGATTTATAAAAACGGTCACATTAGGGGTGAGTTGTGGGCTTGGGGAGCTTTGGCTTTTTACCCTAATCACTTTTCATTTTAAACATTTTACGTGCAAGTATTTTTTCACTAACTGTATTGGCAAAGATGAAAGTAGATTTTCTTCAAAAGCGATGGTGGAGAAATCATCGCTCTTACCCACTATTTTTTTTTTTTTGTTGAAAATATATTAACAAATCATATTAAAAACCCAGTGCTGTTGAGTCAATTCCGACCCATAGCGACCCTACAAAACATATACCCATTCAAAAATTGTTACATGTACAGTTCATTGACAATGTTTACATAATTCACATTGTATCACCATCTCACTATCTACCCCTATTGTTTCACCGCCATTAATATATACTGTCTGCCTCTTAAAGTGTTAATCTGTGCATCTTGTACACTATTGATAGATATGTGTATACCCACACAAATGCCCCCCCCAAAATAATGAATGAACTTAGAAACCCTGTCTGAGTGTGGCACCAGCAATAAAATACCCTGTTTTTTTGCTAGATCTCTAATAGCATGTTACATCATGCCGTCAAGCTGCAGAATGAGCTTAGAAGAAGTTGAAAATATTAAAAGGAGACAGAGGACAGAGAGAGAAAGACAGAGATAATAATTGTAATAATGATAATAGTAAGAAATACCACTTGTCATTACTATTGCCATCTTGCCATAGTTGGACTGAAACTAAACCCTGGCTTGACCCGTATCTCTTCCTTTCTACTGCACCCTTCGTTTTTGATTAGTCTGTGTGCCACAAGTTGGCCTATAAGTCGATAATTTGGAACATCAGAAATATTTTCCTGAAGCTGCAAATTTTCACTGAAAAAATGTCTGTAGAGACCCAGTTTGAGATGACCAGATCACCTCTCTAGGTAGCAGCAGGATACTTTCCTCTTTCTTTTATACCTTAATACTTCACGGTGGGGATAAGGAGAAGGTGTTGGAACCGGTCATGTTGCTTAGGAAACTGGCACTGAAACTGAGACCTCATGGACATGGGGAACTGGGTGAGGAACCCCTGCAGGTACTCTTTCTTTCTTTCTTTTTTTTCACTCACTGGAGCCTTTGGGGCTGGAGAGGTGGCAGAGGAGACTAGCTGCACACTAGAATGGGTGAGAAGAAGACATTCTAAGTGTGAAGTGAAAGAAGAGGCTCTGTGGCCAAATGTTCTGAGACTGACTCCTTGTAGGACCATTTTGTAAAACTTGGTTAAGAGCCATATTTTGTGTTCTAAGATCACATTTTTATATTCAATAAAAATGAAAAGAGCTAACAGTTTTCTTCCCTGTCAGCATTGCCACATCAATTAAAGCATAATATGTGGAGTCCATAGAAAATATTAATTGTAGTGGTGAGACCTCACCCTCTGTACTTGAGGATCTTCATAAAGCCAAAATATCCAGGAAAAGAGACAGTAACTTACAGGTAAAAGGATTAATGGGATTTTTTAAAGTTCAAAAATATTACTATTCTTCTCATGAAATTTTGTTGTCATTGCTACAAAAAAATCCCAGTCTCTCTGGACATGTTTAAAGGGCTTTTACTCTCTTTTTGTTTGTTCTCTGGTGTGACTGCTACTGTTCCTTTTGATTGGAACAGGCTGCAATAACATGCTGCATTTTTCAGACAAAAACCCTTGACTAAGGGCCTTCACCTATTCAAGATGAAGGAGCTGAGAATCTCATAGGAATATTTTTCACATTTTTAAAGTATAAGTGATACAAAGTTGAATCTCCTTTGATCCCATGGTCTAAAATCCATCTGTAGCTGGAAATGACCCATGTACTAAAAAAAACATGTACTAGAAATCAGCAATTATTTCTAAAAGTATCATGGTGCTAAAGCATGTTGCAACATGCCATTTTAAAAATCAATTTTTGTAATAATATATCTTAGTGTAGGAGAAAACAGCAACATAGATGTAGGCTTGTTTTCCAAATTAAATAAGAAGCAAATGTGTATGCATTAATGAAAATACCTAACCTGGAACTTGTAACTTCCTTTGTTATATGAATCTGAATTATATTATGATCCTCTAGAGTGATTCAGATTGATTTTTTTTCTATCATTTATTTTGGACCAAAAATGAATACTAATATGCTAGAGTCACTTTCTTCTTCTCCCCTCCCATCCATCAAGAGTGACCTGATTGATTATATGTTCAAGGGCACAGAAAACTCTAATTTGATCTAACACAGTATTCTAGCATTTGCTCCAGACATTTCTTAAGACTTTGGTTGACTAAATAGTTATTTCAAATTTTAAAGATATTCTTAAGTTCCTGCTGATTGAAAGGAATACAGAAGGCCCCGAAATGGGAAGAATGGCAATGAATTTAGTTAAGAACGGGAGAGAAAATGGCACCAGAATGGTTCCAAGAGAGGCAGTTGTAGAATGAAGAAATGCCCTGGATTTGGTGTCAGAAATTTGGGATGAGTCTCAGCTCATCTGTTAAGTGCTGGATAACATCAGGCAACTCGTTTAATCTCTCAGCGTCTTAGTTCTTCGAGATTCTGGGTTTTAAAAGAGTTATTGCATGCAAAGTATTTAAAATAGGAAGTTATCCTTCCTTTATTTAAGTTTCAAAAACTTCTTTGTCATTTTCTTTTATTTTTGCCTTTTTGCCCCCAGGAGGCAAAAACCAGTGAGGGTTGCCTATCTCTTGGTAGTGTGAATTTATTTAGTGAAATTTAAACTAAGTCCAGGAGTCAGAAATACAATTTTTCTTTACTTTGTTTACAAGAATCATACTTGTTCTTGAAAATAAAATGAACTGCTCTATTCCCTGCCCTCAAGTTACAACTCCAGACAGGTACTGTATTTAATTAACAGACTTCCATAATTGACTCTGAGAAAAAAAAATTATGAAATTTTAAGCAACACAAGTTCTACCCAGTTCCTTAAATATTCATTGACATTTTGACATCCTACCTGTCATCACATTTCAATCACTCTAATAGTTTGAAAGTACAAAGTTTATGTGGGTGATCTTTCCATTATTAGTTTTTCCACTTGCTATTTAAAATAACTAGCATCTTCTTTAAGGGGGAAAAAAGAATTAGATAATCTTTTGTTTTTTTCTAAGATTATCTGCAAAAAAAGGTGACATTAGTAATACTTTGATTTTCTTCATTTTATTTTGTTGGATATTGGTTTAAAACATGTAAGAATGAAATATGATAATATATTCAAAATAACTCTTTGACTAATATTATATGTGCACGTATAGTGGTAGATATTATTATAGAAAATTAACATTCTGAACATAAAGGGTGCCCTAGAGTCCCCACTCATCCTACTATGTGTCTAAAATATATTACAATTTTTTCTACTCACCCACCCCCCCATGTGTATACCTCTTGCAAAGTTCAGCAGCCCCCAAGATCATTCACTTCTCATACCATTTGGAAGTTCAGGGGTCCCCAAGACTACCTTCAAATTCAATAATTCACTAGAAGGACTCACAGAACTTAACAAAACTGTTAAAATCATGGTTATGCTTCATTATAGTGAAAGGAAACATATAAAATAAGTCAAGGTAAGAGGCCCCTAGGGCAGGGTTCAGGAGAGTTCTAAGCATAGAGCTTCCAGTTGTCCTTTCCCAGAGTTGTGCAGACAGCATTTACTTCTCTCAGCAACAATGTGCGACAATATACATGGAATATTGCCAAGCTGGGACACTCACTTGAACTTTGGTGTCCAGAAACCTTACTGGGGCTCAGTCACATAGACATGGTTGATTGCTCGCTGCGTGACTGATCTTAGTCTCCAGCCCCTCCAAAGATATAGCTGATACTTTGTGGCCCAACGCTTCTCCACTGTTAATTGCATTGTTATCATAACGGACCTGGTTTAGCCCAAGGACTCCAGGTAAACAAAGACATTCTTATCAGGTAGGACATTCCATAGGATTAGATGTTACTTCCCAGGAGCTGAGGAAAAAGTCCGTCTTTCTCTTTGGGTGCAGTTAATTCTTTACTGCACACTCCCAAGTCCAAGCGATCACCACTTTGCTTCCAGATTACTGCAAAAAGCTAAAAATCTCCCTATTTCTTATATCCCCTACAGTCCATGTCCCATCTTTAGAGACTTTTTTTTTTTAAACGTAAAGCAGGTCAGATCACTTTTTTCATTTCAAATGTTTTGATAGCGTTTCGTTACACGGAGAATGAAATCCAAATATCTTTCTATGGCCTGCAAAATCAGCCATGATCATTGCAAATGTGTGCCTGCTAAATTTAGTCTTGTACTTATGACTTTCAGGTATCTCATACTCCATTCATTCTGTAATATCTTCTGTTTCTCTAAACTGTCAAGCAATTCTAGGTCCAAGGCCGTTGCATTTTCCATTCCTTCTGTTGGGAACACTTTTCTCTGGCTCCTTGAATGCTTAACTCTTTCATCTGTCAGATCTTACCTTAAATAGCACCTCCTCACAGAGGCTTTCTCTGTCTACAGTGGTTTTCTTTTCCTAGTCATTGCTCATCACATTGCCATCTTCTATTATTTTCATAACGTTCATTATGAACTTATACTGTTTTGTTTACTTGCTTACTATCTCTCTTTATTAGAATTAAGTGTCTTGAAAGCAGGAACATTGTCTTTTTCTGAGGTTAAAAACCCACTGCCGTTGAGTCAATCCGACTCACAGCGGCCCTGTAGGACAGAGTAGAGCTACCCCATAGGGTTTGCAAGGCTGTAAATTTTTACAGAAACAGGCGCCCATAGATGGAGCACCGGTGGGTTCAAATTGCTGACCTTTTGGGTAGCAGCCCAGAGTGTTACATGGTAAATATCACTGATTGATTCTCGTCCAACCTTTGGTTTCTTGGCATCTGATCTACTTCTTTCCACTCTACATGACATTTCATAAAGACAGTATTTTAAACTACATCTTACATTCCATTTGCCTTTCAGTGACGCATTTGTCAATTGAATTTGTCCAGATTGTAAAGGCTGTACTTACTCATATTCATTCATGTAAGTAGAAATATTCATATTTCACATTCACTGAATTTGTGAAATCTGAATATCTAGGGTGGCAATTAAGGCCACCAGGAAGTCCAAACACTAAAATAGAACATTGCTACAAAGAAAGAGTCATAATATTGGTTTTTCAAATGCAACGGCTTCTTAATAAATTTTCAAGGTTTATTGAGAAATTTGTTTTGGTTCAGCTTTTTTATTTACTAGAATACTCTTTTTCTCTCTGTATATTTAAAGTAACATCTTTTATAGCTGCCACAGGGTCACTAAAGGCAGAACAGAAGAGTGCCTGGTGCTATACCGTGGTCCCTGGACACAGAGTTTCATAGCAGTCATGCTTTTCAGCAAATGTCTAGATGTACAGATTAGAATACAGTCCACTTTTTATAACAGTTGGAACACATCCATCTGTACAATTTTTTTCCTTCATTAACTGTCAGTCAATTGGATGTGATAGTTTTCCCCAACAAATATTATTTTTAAGCAGCACTTAATTGGAGTTTAACTGAACAGGTGAATAGCTCACTTTTAAAATCATCAATGATGTTTTTAAAAAAAAATTGTGAGTTTTGGGAATGCAGTTACCAGAAGATATTTTATGGATTCATCATTGGTTTTGTTGATTCTTAAAATGTACCATATTCAGTTTGATGATTTGACTATTGTGGGCTTACAAAATATTGTTGTTCAATAAGCAATAATTAAAATTACATGAAGAAAAGTGGTTTGCATATATTTCTATATATCATTATTGAATTTAAAGAAGTTGAGAATCTGTGTAAGTAATCTATAAATAAGTTGAAATCCACAATATGTTATACTTATAGCTGTTTAAAAACTGCTTTTTAAAAAATTCCTGAGGCTCACAATTCTAGTATTACTAGTTCAAAAACTCTTGTTTCTTTTATCATATTGAACTCAAGCATTATCTTTCTGCTAATGAGTCACACACAAATTAATAACTTCACTCATACTGTTGTATTTGTATTCTAGTCATGTTTTTACAGCGAGCTATAGGACATTGAAAACTAGTTCCCTCATATACCACATATTCCAAATAAACTGATCTTCTTTCTCCAAAAACTGACCCCTTGACCTAATCTCATTTTTGTGTTTTCATTATTTTCCCAGGCTTAAAAATGCTCCTTCATTCCCTAACCTCCCCGTAGTTGCGAGATCTTTTTAGATCGTCTCCACATACCTTATGTTTGTCCCTACCTCTCTAGTCTCCTGCTGACCATCACAGTGAAGACCTAGATAATCTCATAAAACTTTTATATCACTTCCCAGCTTATTGCTTGAACAAATATAGACATAACATTACTCCAGTGTTCAAACACCCACCATGACTTTATTTTTTGAAGGCCCTTTTTAAATCTGACTCCATTTTATCTTTAGTTATTTTACTTTATCAGTTTCTTTATCTCAGCTCAATTTGGGATCCTTGCTATCATCCTCTCCCTTTCTCCTTGTAGCTGCCTCTCTGCTGGGTGTCCTACTTCTAAGCTAATCAACTGCCTGGTTTTCCCGGGAATGCCCTGTTTTATCACTGAAAGTCCTGCATCCCAGGAAACCTTTCAGTCTCAGGCAAACTGAAATGGCTGAGCACCCTGTCTATTCCTCTCATTTAATGAACAGATTTGTTCTACTATGTGAGAGGCATTGTACTAAGTGCTAGGGGTGTAACAATGAATGAAAAAAATCGAACCAAAACAGAACGAACAAAAAATCCCTATCCTCCAGTGCTTTAGGATCTATGGGTAAAATCTGCAATTACAATATTTTATAATTAATTATAATTTAGGTAAAGTAAGTGTAAGGCACCTGTCTAGCCGTGGAGAATTAGAGGAGGCTTCCTAACACGGAAGATGTAGGAGAATGGATAGGAGTCAGGTAAAATGTGGATTATTTTTGGAGAGAGTGATTTATGGTTGTTTTTGTTGCTAGGTGCCATTGAGTCCATTCCAACTCGCAGTGACCCTATATACAACAGAATGAAACACTGCTTGGCTCTGTACTGTACTCGTAATCATTATTATGTGTCAGCCCATTTTCGTAACCACTATGTAAACCCATCATGTCAAAAGTCTTCCTCTTTTTTGCTGACCCTCTACCTTACCAAGCATGGTGTCCTTCTCTAGGAACTGGTCCCTCCTGATAACATGTCCAAAGTATGAGACAAAATCTCTCCATCCTTGCTTCTAAAGACCATTCTGGCTGTACTTCCAAGACAGATTTGTTCCTTCTTCTGGCAGCCCGTGGTATATTCAGTATTCTTTGCCAACACCATAATTCAAAGGCATCAATTCTTCTTTGGTCTCTGCCTTATTCATTGTCCAGCTTTTGCATGCACATGAAGCTATTGAAAACACCATGGCTGGGGTCTGCCGCACCTTAGTCTTCAAGGAGACATCTTTGCTTTTTAACACTTTAAAGAGATCTTTTGCAGGATTTGCCCAATGCAGTACATTGTTTGATTTCTTGACTGCTGCTTCCATGGGCATTAATTGTGGATCTGAGTAAAATGAAATCCTTGACAACTTCAATCTTTTCTCCATTTATCATGATGTTGCTTATTAGTCCAATTGTGAAGATTTTTGTTTTCTTTATGCTGAGGTGTAATACATACTGAAGGCTGTAGTCTTTGATCTTCATCAGTAAGTGCTTCAGGTCCTCTTCACTTTCAGCAAGCCAGGTTGCGTCATCTGCATATCGCAGGTTGTGAATGAGTCTTCCTCCAATCCTGATGCCCTGTTATTCATATGGTCCAGTTTCTCAGATTATTTGGTCAGCATACAGATTGAATATGTATGGTGAAAGGATCAAATCCTGACACACACCTTTCCTGACTTTAAACCACGCAGTTTCCGCTTGTTCTGTTTGAACGAATGCCTCTTGATCTATGTACAGGCTCTGCATGAGCACAATTATGTGTTCTGGAGTTTCCATCCTTCACAATGTTGTCTATGTTTTGTTATGATCCACACAGTCGAATACCTTTGCATAGTCAGTAAAACAGATGTAAACATCTTTCTGGTATTCTCTGCTTTCAGCCAAGGTCCATCTGACATCAGGTGTGATATCCCTGTTTCCATGTCTTCTTCTTAATCTGACTTGAATTCCTGGCAGTTCCCTGTCGATGTACTGGTACACCTGCTTTTGAATGATCTTCAGCAAAATTTTACTTTCCTGTGATATTAATGGTATTCTTTGATGTGTTCTGTATTCTGTTAGATCACCTTTGTTTGGAATGGGCACAAATATGGATCTCTTTCAATCGATTAGCAGGTAGCTGTCTTCCAAATTTTTTGACATAGACAAGCGAGCACCTGCAGCACTGCATCTGTTTGTTGAAACGTCTCAGCTGGTGTTCCATCATTTCCTGGAGCCTTGCTTTTTACCAGCGTCTTCAGTGTAGGTTAGACTTCTTCAGTACCATTGGTTCTTGGTCATATGCTACCTCCTGAAATGATTGAATGTCAACCAGTTCTTTTTGGTAGAGTGACTCTGTGCATTTCTTTTGATGCTTTCTGCATCGTTCCATATTTTGCCCATAGAATCCTTCAATATTGCAACTCAAGGCTTGAATTTTTTCCTCAGTTCTTACAGCTTGAGAAATGCCGAGTGTATTCTTCCTTTTTGGTTTTCTAATTCTAGGTGTTTGCACATTTCGTTGTAATACTTTGTCTTCTTGAACCACCCTTTGAAATCTTCGGGTCAGCTTTTTTACGTCATCATTTTTTCTGTTTGCTTTAGCTACTTGACATTCAACAGCAAGTTTTAGAGTCTCCTTTGATATCTGTTTTTTTCTTTTCTTTCTTTACTTTTTAATGACCTCTTGCCTTGTTCATGTACAGTGTCCTTGCTGTCATTCCACACTCCTCTGGTCTTGGGTCATTAGTTCTCAATGTGTCAAATCTATTCTTGAGATGGTCTCTAAATTTATGTGGCATATCCTCAAGGTTGTACTTTGGCTGTCATGGACTTTTTCTAATTTTCTTCAACTTGAACTTGCAAGAGAGCAAGTTGGAAACTCTATGAGGCAGTTCTACTCTGTCCTATAGGGTCACTATGAGTCACAATAGACTCAGTGGAAACAGGTTATGAATAGAATGGGAAGTGGGGATTAGAAGAAAAAGTATGTGCCTGAATTGAAGAGGCTGTGCTGCATGAGACAAGATTAGACCAACTTTCACCTAGCTCTATCACTCATCAGCTATATGATGCCGGGGGTGTTTCTCACCAAGATGAAGCTCACAAGTTGATGTTCCCGTCTACTATTCTTAGTAGAATAATATCTACTCAGCAGGGTTGTACTGAGGACTAGAATTAAGGCGCACAGTACTTCCAGATATGCTCTTTATAATAGTAACTATTATTTTTAGCCTGGATTGTTAAAAAAAAAAAAGATTGGATTACAGGAGTTGAGGATCGTGACTTTTCAGCCTGTGCTGATATCTTTATTCAAGAAGGTGTTGGTGATATCCAACGTCACAGTGACTATCACCAAGATTTGGAGGAAAAATGCAATGCAGAATTTAATTGGCTTTAAAAGTTTTTCTTCTCAGTTTCTGAAGCTTCTCTTCCTATTGTTTTTCTTACCTGCTTCTCACCTACTTAGTACTCTCATGTTTCTCTTTGGCTAACTAATTCCATCTCCCCTTTGCAGTCTATTTTATTCTCCAAATTTATTTTTTCTAATCTCTTCCTAAATCAGAAACCCTGGTGGCATAGTGGTTATTTTTAAGGTTTTCTCCTTTGGCCAAATCCCATATTTCATAAAGTTTGATAATTTTTACAACAGCTAGTGATATTTTTCCTATTTCTCTGATTTATTATAAAAATTCACCATGGTGGTCTAAGTGTTCATATTGCCTCAAAAAATCCTCCTATACTTGAATTTCAAGGATTTGTTTCTAGTATAGTCTATAGTTTACCTGTTTAGCTTTTAAATTTATGAGGTATTACATTACTTAGTGCAGTTCATTTTTTCACGTGGTTAGAAATATTTAAATGATCTGTGATCTTCTAAAATTATAGAAGTAAAAGCAGTGTGACATCAGAAATTTCTAAAGCTCAGAATTTCCAAATTTTTGAATATTATTATAATTTTGGTAAAATCAGTTTTCTTCTTTTTCATACAAACATGCATTGACAAGGTGAATAAAATGATATCTTCACAAAGAATGCTTCTTTTTAAATAGGTAATCAACTGATCTGGACTGGATACTATGGATTAGTGTATAACCTGGTGAGAATGTCCTGGGAACTTCGAGGAGATGAGGAACAGGATGGGCTTAGGAACACAATATGGCAAACATTACAGAAAACAAAGGATCATGAGAAAGATGAACGAATTCGTATTGCAGTGAAGATAGCTCAGGTAAGTAAAACACTGGTAATAAATTGGCACTTCTGTCATCAAGAGGCATGTTTGTCATTTATCTCTATGGAAAAAGATTTTCCACCTCCAGTTGAGAAGGCTATTTTTATAATTTAACACTGAACTATTTTTCTTTAAAGATAAGAAGATTGAGCTCCAAAGCAGATGGTGCCATAAAATCAGGCCTCCAAAAACCTTTAAGAGAAAAACAAATAAGTTTAGCAAATCTAGGGAAACATAACTTAAGGCTTGACTCATCACCCTCTTTCTAGAATGTGACAAAGAAGTATGGAAAGTAATGGAAATCTAAATGAACATAACACATACTTCTAATTTGAAGACTATAGCTAGCATAGAGATGCGTAGAGGTACTTCTACCACCTCGTGCTGACAGTGCTTCGAAGAAACTGGACACAGTTAAGATCCAAGTTTGATGCAGGTGGGCCTAGGTAGTCACATTTATCTCCGCAGGTCCAACACTTGGCACTCTTATGACTAAGCAGCTCAAATAGAAAAATTCATTTGTGGGAAAAGTAATGGTTTCACTTTTGGGTTTGTGCGTTTTGGAGACATTTGTAAATATGTTGACCACACATCTCAATTTGCCCAGGTTCATGCCTATTATCCTACTTTTTATTAGCAGTGCATTAATAATTCACTCTCAAAACTGTCAGAGTTTGGATAATAAATTATTTAGTTTTCTTATTGATAAGTTTTCCATTTCAGCATTTGACACTAAGTTACAATGTTGGACTCACTAAAACTAAGGTTTTTGTTCTTAAAGTTAAAAATCTATATTACAATTCTTGTTTTTTGGGGGGTTTATTTTTAGTTCTGTTTTAATGACTATCTGTATACATATATTTTGGAAACTCTGGTAGCATAGTGGTTAAAAACTACAGTCTCTAACCAAAAGGTCAGCAGTTTGAATCCACCAGCTGCTCTTTGGAATCTCTATGGGGCAGCTCTACTCTGTCATGTAGTGTCTTCTATGAGTTGGAATTGACTCGACAATGAGTTTGGCTTTTTGGTTTTATATACTTTTATTCATATTCAGAGAAAACTCTTATGAAATTAGCTATCTCTTCTTCACTGAAAACAGATACAATTTTCTAGAGATGCTTTATCCATATGCTATCCTATACTATTTCAAAATGCCATCAAACTTTTTTTTTTTTCCATCTCTAAGTCTTATTTTGAGCTTGGTTAGTCTGTTATCCTGAAGCACAGTTTTTCTGTCACTGAAAGCTTCCGTTTTATTCTAGCTTTCACAGATATAATTCTACTAACATTCTTAATGTCCTGCTTTTCAGCAATATGAACACTTAGACCACTATGGTACATTTTGATAATAAATCAGAGAAAAAAAGAAAAAAATCACTTGTTGTTGTAAAAATGATCAAACTCTATGAAACAAGGGATTTGCCCAAAGGGGAAAACTTTGAAAATAATGTGAAAAGAAGACAAAAATTACTGATATAATTATAGGTTGGATGATTTTTTTTTTAAAAATCATAGACATAAATCAATTAGACTAAGACGTCATGAATCCAGAGGAGCTAAAGAAATCTAAGACAATTCCCCTTCTAAAACATAGGTGTGAATTGTAATTTATAGAACTATTATAAATATATAATGCAAATGTTAATACATAATATATTTATATATACTTAGTTATATATATATTTGTATAAAGTATATTTATAAATAAATATATAATATAAATTAACAAGTTCCACTTTCAATTAACGACTTTCCTCTGTCCAGCTGACTGTCAAACATATGGACTTGCCACTATTAACAACACAGGGTATCTACACTCTAGAATCTTAGAAAATTAAACCTTAAACTGTTTTGTTTTAATTGTTAATTCAATTTGAAGTAATAATCTTTATGGGTGACTATTAAGATACAAGCAGTCCATCCTTTCCCCTAGATATGCTTTTTATTTATTTATTTTTTCTTTATAGGAAGATAGCTCCTCCTTGAACTACATTGCTTTCGATGTCATGGAATTGCTTTTATGTAACTGTGCTTCCATTTAATCCTTGACTTTGAATTGAGGAACACAGAAAGAAAAAGGTGGGGGGGGGGATATAATTAGTGAATCTATTTTAAAGGTCACTCAGTATCTCCTTTATTGGGCCTTAGAAAGGAAATTCTCCTTGGTCTTATGGACTCAATGAATCTTGCAACTGGTTTTATTATAAAAATTCCTTACTGGAGCTGATGGAAAATTAAAGTCAAATCGTTGGCCAATTTCTAATGGAAGTGACAGGCGATATGGGTGAATACCTATCCTCTCATTTCATCCCTAGTGTTATTTTTTTCCTGTTTCCATGATTCTTAGAATTATTTATATTAGTGTTTCGTATCTATTTTTGTATGGATACAAAAATCTCAAAATTTACCTCCAATCTCAAATGGATTATAATGAGTAATACGTAACTAAACAAATAAATAAGCCACCTCAAGTTTGTCATTTCTATATTTGGAATCGTATTTATATGCCTGTTTTCAGACCCACTTATTTGGTATAAGATAGTCTTCTTTCTTCAAGATTTTAGTAAATATCTATAGATAATTACATTTGAATTTCATAAGTCAGGCAATCAGACATAGCAAATAGCTTTTAGGTATTAGATCCAAGCAAAGACCTTATTACTCCAGCAGTCTGCATTGAGAATAAGAGATTAAACAAAAGCATAACTGCTACATGTGCTAATTACTTTCAATGCTTAGTCAAAAGACTTCTAAAGTATGCTTTCATTCCTCTTAAGTAGTAAATTGACCAGTGGAAATCTTATGAATAGCAGTGGAAAATTGTCTGACATAGTGTCAGAAGATGAGCACCCCAGGATGGAAGGCACTCAAAATACGACCAGGGAAAAGCTGCCTCCTCAAAGCTGTGGGCAGTTTTCCTCAGCAAATAATCTAAATTACAAGTTTATAAATGCAGTTGTATGAATTTGAGACATAATACATTTTTAAAAAAGAAAAGTTTAATTTGTGTTAGATAGATTAACGAAAGGGTACAATTCCCCATGGACTTGTTAGTTACAAACATCTGGGTTGCTCAACAATAGAATATATGATTTCTACCCTAGACTATCAAACATCTAGGTGATGGCTTTGAAATATCACTTATGTTAGTTTGAATTTCCTTAATATTAAGAAGCTACAAATATATAAAGTAAAAAAAAATTATAAAATTTTTTACCAGAAAAGCAAAATATGAAATAAACATGTATTTAAGTACTTACTAAGTCTATTTTGCCATGCTAAATTCTATGGATGATGCAAAAATGTCTAAAAATGACCTGTACACACAATAAGTTTTATAGTTGAATCCAGAAGACATATTCACGAGAAATAATTAAAAAGAACAATACAAATGGCATATTATGCGTGTATATGTACCTAGCCTCACCAAAGTTCATTGCATACAGTAGTAGTTCAGATAAATGTTTGGTCCCTAACTATCTTATAATAGTGAGGACTAGATTATTGTCTTCTTCAGGTAGTATTTGAGCTGGAAACTAAATGAGTTAGATAAAATGATGAAAGGTAGCAGGATCAAAGAAAGCTATGCTAGAGGAAGAGCCATGGGTTGACTGGCCTTGTTGGGAAAATGGTTTGGATTCAAGAGGAGTAGGCATTAAAGAGGAGTGGGCATTAAATTTGAAAGGTATGTTTGAGTTACCAAGCTAAGGGCTTAGGGATGTAGAAAGGTTTCACGGAAATAGAAATGCTAAATGGAGGAAATAGTTTTTGGGGAAAACTGTTTATTCTCACTGAATTTGGTGGTAGAGTTATTCTCTTTAATATATATTTTAAATTTATTTAGTGTTTTGGCAGTTTATGTTAGGTAATACTCATGGTCCCCATGCATCTGTCAGTTTGTCATACTGTGGGGGAATATGTATGCTGAGCAAATAATCCGAGAAGCTTGACAATATGAAGAACGGGGCGTCACGATTGGAGGAAGACTCATTAACAACATGCGATATACAGATAGTACAACCTTGCTTGCTGAAAATGAAGAAGACTTGAAGCACTTACTGATGAAGATCAAAGACCACAGCCTATAATATAGATTACATATCTATATAAAGAAAACAAAGATCCTCACAACTGACCAATAAGCAACATCATGATAAACGGAGAAAAGATTAACGTTGTCAAGGATTTCATTTTACTTGAATCCACAATCAACACTCATGGAAGCAGCAGTCAAGAAATCAAAAAACACATTGCATTGAGAAAATTGGCTGCAAGAGATCTGTTTAAAGTGTTAAAAAGCAAAGATGTCACTGGGAGGACTAAGGTGCACCTGACCCGAATCATGGTATTTTCAATCACTTCATATGCATGTGACAGCTGGACAATAAATAAGGACGACCGAAGAAGAATTGACATCTTTGAACTGTGGTGTTGGTGAAGAATATTCAATATACCATGGACTGCCAGAAGAATGAACAAATCTGTCTTGGAAGAAGTATGCCAGAATGATCCTTAGAAGGAAGGATGGAGAGACTTTGTCTCACTAAACTTTGGACATGTTATTAGGAGGTACCAGTTCCTGGAGAAGGACACCATGCTTGGTAAAGTGGAAGGTCAGTGAAGGAGAGGAAAACCCTCAATAAGATGGATTTATACAGTGGGTGCATCAATGGGATCAAGCATAACAACAATCCTGAGGATGATGCAGGAACGGACAGTGTTTTGTTCTGTTGTACATAGGGTACTATGAGGCAGAACAGACTCCAGGGCACCTAACAACAACAACATATATTACTACACCAGCTTTTTTTGTTTAGTACTTGTATGGTACATATTTTTTAAATAAAGCTTTTATTTTAGAATAGCATCAGATTTACAGAAAAATCGTGAAGTATAGAAAGTTCTTATTTACCCCGCATCAACTTTTCCCTATTACTAATACTTAACATTAATACTGTATATCAGTCACAATTAATGAGCCAATATTGGTGAATTATTGTTAAGTTAAGCACAGGCTTTCTTCAGATTTCTTTTGATTTTACCTAATGCTCTTTCCTGTTCTACGATCCCATCCAGGATACCACATTACCTTTAGTTATCAAATACCTTAAACTTCTAATTGTAGCAGTTTCTCAGACTTTTTTAGGAGTACTGGTCAGGTATTTTGCAGAATGCCCCTCAGTTGGGATTTTTCTAATGTGTTTCTCATTAGACTGAAGTTATGTCACCATAAGTTAGAACCAACTCTATGGTAACTGGTTTTATGGGTTTGTGTGAGGAAGACTTCAGAGATAAAATGCCATTCTTATGACATCTTTTCAAGGGTATATACTGTCAACTTGATTTATCACTATCAATGTTAGTCTTGATTGCCTGGCTGAGGTACTGTTTGTCATATTTCTCCACTGCACTTTTTTCACCCTTTTCATACTGTACTCTGTAGAAGGAAGTCAGTGTGTGTAGCCCACATTTAAGGAGTGGGAAGTTATATTTCTCCCCTGTAAGGGCAGAATTTCTACATAAATTATTTGAAATTCTTCTCCACCGAAATACTTGTCATTTCCCTCCCATTTGATTGATTGATTAATTAATTGATTGATTTTTATTTATGTAATTGTGATCTTCTTATATATTAAGTTACAATCCAACATTATTTTATTTAATTTTTTGCTAAAATTGTTCCATCTTTGGCCATTACGAGTTCTTTGTTGGCTTTTGTTCTCTTTCACAAAGCACATCATTGTGTTTGTATTTGTTTTGAGCAATTTCTTACTTTTTGGGACTACAAACTGATGCATGGTATGTATATTTTCCACACAATTAGCTTTCTGACATTCTGTATCCTTACGTTTATTCTTAATTTTTTATCGAAACATAACACAAATAGGAGGAAAGCTCCACAAATTAAAAGTATACAGCTCTATGAGTTATTACAAAGTGAATACAATCTTGTAATCCAGGTAAAGTAATAAAGTGTTGTGAATGTTTTACAAAAATATTATGAAGACTCAGACATTCCCTTTATACCCCCTTCTAATCAGCATCTCCTCCTTCTCCTTAAAGCTAGCCACTTACCCTGACTTCTGACATTATTGATTATTGTTGCCTATGTAAATGAATGCATGCAGTATGTAGTATTTGTCTGGCTTATTTCAATCAACAGGAGTCCCTGGGTGGCACAAATGGTAAGGCCCTTGACTACTAGCCAGGAGGTTGGCAGTTCGAACTCACCCATGGTGCTTTGGAAGACAGGCCTAGAGGCTTCCAAAAGATCACAGCCTTAAAAACCCTATGAAGCAGCCTTTACTCTGCGCACATGGGGTCACCATGAGTTGGAATCAACTCAACGGCAACTGACAACAGCAACATTTCAATTAACATAATGTTTGTTAGATTCATCAATGTCGTTATAGCTGTACTTTTATTTTCATTGCTGTGTAGAATACTATTATATGAATATAGCACAATTTATGTATTGTATTGTTGATAGACATGCAAGATACTATTCTTCCTTAAAAATCTTGTAAAATTCACAAGCGAAGCTATTTGGCTGCAGATATTTCTTTGCGGAAACGTTTCTAATTAAGGATTTTTTTAAATAGCTATCTTTCTAGGCTTTTTTTTTTTTCTTGCATCAATTTTAATAAGGATGCTTTCCTCTAAGAATTTTTCCATTTAATCTATATTTTCAAAATTATTTTCTAAAGTTGCTCATAATATCCTATGATATATTTAATGTCTTTAAAATTTGCCGTGATTTCCTCTCCTTCATTCCTGACCTCTTATTTTTTGCCTTTGTTTTCTTTTTAGTCTATCATGCCAAAGATTTATGAACTTCTTAGTCTTTCAAAAACCAACTTTCAGATCTCTTAATAACCTATATTATGTTTTTGCTAGTGCCTTAATATCTGATATTAGTTTTATTATTTTTCTCTGCTAATTTTCTTGCATGTAATGTGTTACTCCTTTTCTAAAATTATTGAAATGTAGTTCTTGTCATTGATTTGTAACATTTTTCTTTTCTTATGTATGATTTTGAAAATGATTAATTTTCCTCTGCATATAATTTTAAGCATATCCTGAGAGTTTTTATAAATAGTATTTTAATTATCATTCAGTTCAAAATATTTTTAAATTGCTTCTACTAATTTATGAAGCTGTTTGGTGTTATGTTTATGCTTTTTATTTATGTTTTAATTCTATAATCAGTGGACATACTCTCATCATTGTGAAATGTTCTTCTTTCTAAAAAGTCTACCTTTTCTGTTATGAATATAACCACACTAGCTTTCTTTTGATTAGTGATTCTTTTGATTAGTGTTTGCATGGATGTCTATTTTCATTTTTATTTCAAGATGTCTGGATCCATATATATATATCTCTTAGAGAAGCAGTGTTCTTTTTTTAAAACCTGAAAAATATTGTCTTTAAATTAGATTCTTTTTTTCTATTACATTTAATATTTTTACAATTGTTTGTATTTATTTCTACATCATCTTATTTACCCTTCTGTTTGTACCACCTGGTCTTTGTTCTTTTAATTCTTATTATTTGCCTTATTTTAGAAAGTTTTTTTTTTTTTTATTTTATCAGTCCACCCCATCCTCTTCATTTGTTTGGTGGTTATACTTTCTTTTATTGTCTACCCCAGATACTGCAACATGAATCTTTGAATTATCAGATTCTAGTGGAGAGAAATTTTACTTTATCTTAGATCATAAAATAGTCTTAAAATATTTTAACTCTATTTATTTCTCCTTACTTAAACAATCTTTTTGTTAAGTATTTTAATTGGTGTGTGTATCTGAATGTGTTCGTGTGTATGTGTGTGTGTCTTTACAGATATCAGTATATTATATTCTTTTATACACTCTATATTCCTTTAGATTTATCCACATATTTACATTTGTCTGTGCTTATCTTTCTGTCTTGAATCCCTGACCTTTCATGTGGGATTATTTTTCTTCTACTTGAAGAAAACCCTTTTGTATTGTTTTTTGTAAATGTCTGTTGGTGGTAAATTCTTTCAGCTTTCATTTCTTTGAAAATGTTTTTTGTCAATTTAATTTTGAAGGATAGTTTATTGGCTAAGAAATCTGTGTTGTAATAAGTAAGATGTAAAGTGAAATGTCTAATCAATTACTCTGTTTGTTCTCCTGGGAAATGTTTCTTCTTACATCATTTTTATGCATCTGGCCTAGTCTTTCAGTTGAATATTAGTTGGTATATTCCTAATTTTAAATAGTATATTAACACATCTGTACAAGGTTCAGAAGTGAAAATGTCTAAGTAACTGCCTTAAGTTCTTCATACTTAATTATTCAGAAGACCAAAGGGATTAGAATCTATGCAGGTCTCAGTTATTCCCTCTGTGTCCTTTCTATACTCTTTGTTACTCTTTTCTTCGTTACTCTTATATGATCTTCTGACTTTCCTGAGTTCCACAGCTGAGACTCATTCCCTTCCAGGCCTAATTTCTCTTAGTAAAAGTACACTCATATTCATTTAAGATTTTAAAAGCTGCCTTCTTATAGGAGTTAATAATTATGAAGGAGAATAGGTTAAACAACTAAACACCACATACAAAAATAAGACAAACCAAAATGATTTCAATGAATGAGAACATTATTCTCTAGGTGTAATATTTTTGATCAAATATTTTTGAATTTGTTAAAATTATATTTTCTTATCTGGAATGCTCAGAATGCTTTCTACAGATAAGTCATCTTCCCAGATGTGTTTAATTTTATATTGAAACAAGAGCATGATAAACTTGGGTTTCTTTTCTTTTCTTTCATTCTTTGCTTTTTTGGCATTATCGTGACAAAATATATTTAGTGTTAAAGCTCCAAAATTTTTTTTTATACACATCCTTAGTTTTCCTTAATAAATTTTTTAATTCCAAAATTCCACTGTAGCAATTTATATTATTGGCCTGTGACACTTCTTTGGGCAATAAGTTCTGTGATATAATGTAGATAGAAGCTTTCTGTCATAAGTGGTAAAAACTCTGTGTTTAGGTGCTGCTTCCCTGCTCTGCGTGAATAGAGGACATCTAAAAACACCTATACGGTGAAGACTTGTGCCACAGATGCTTTCATCGAAAACAAAATATCTATTTCACTCTTATTTCAGTTAACACAAATGACTATGTTTATAGACTAACCTTTATTCTTTCTTATCTTTCCTAACATCTTACTCCCAGAACCTTTCCTCATATAAGAAAATAGTCATATTACCTACTCACAGTAGGACATAGTTTTCATCCTAAACTACTGTACAGATTTGAATATGCTTGAATGTTTATGGAATTAAATTAAGAAATTTTCTCTTTATGCTTTAAAAATAAATTGTACTTCATATGGTAAACTATTAAATAAAATTTTATATTCTGTACCTCAATTTAACTTCAGGACTGGTAAATCCATTACCAGCTACATTATGTACTCTCGTATCTTATATTTTTATTCATAATAATATTCTATCATCTACCACCCCTGTTATTTCTGTTCATAAAATTGGTTGCTTAGTGGAGTTTGGAGGAGAGGTGTGATACTTAACAAGCATATTTGAAATGAAAAACAATTCTGAATAGATCTCTAAATGTGAGCCCTTCATTTAACAAATTCAGTTTAAACCCAACTGTTGCCTGGTATTTGGGAAAGAAATCAAAAACTGTCATATACTCACAGTGGCATAATAAACAAATGTTAATTGATGTGCTTTGTTTGAAATACTTCCAGGGAGACTTGCAATGAGCAAGGATTTTCTATATAGGCAATTCAGCAGCATATGTTGGCACATCTAGGAAAAGTCATCATGTATAAGTGCTTTTTGCCATCTGGTATGTGACCTAAAATATCAGAAAGAAATATGTACAGCTGAAATGAATATGTGACTTTATTCAGAGTACCTTTGACTCATTAGGTAAAGCACTTTGTGGTTAACATTTCATGGTGAGATCTTTAAAATAATATTTGTTTTTATTCTTAAATGATATTTCCATACTCCTAAAGTACTCTGTAGAGCAGGAAAATAGAACAACACTATTAGTCTCTGTTCTCTCAGCGCCTATCTCTCTCCTCCTACACACATGGCTTTTTTGAAATAAACGCAGACTCTGCGTGTGGGAAGGGTGGTGTATTTTTGGAAGAGTACAATCCTTTAAATACTTATCAAGAACGTATTGATGTCACAGACACGCAGTTTTCAATGGAGAGAAATGTTATTTTTAGAGCCTTTACAATGTGCCAGCCATTGTGCTAAGTATCTTACATTGTCGCATCATCACCATCTATACTGATGGGGAATCTAAGTTGAAAAGGGATTAAAATAAGTCCCTGCTGGTAGATGTACCTATGAGTAAGCTTAACCCAAAGGCTATTTCCACTAGACCGTGCTCTCCCCAAAATTAAATATAAAAAAGAAATTGGCATTTGTTGAAGAACTTTTATGTGCCAGACACTCTGCTAGAATATACATTCAATTTTCTTTTTTAATCTTTACAATAACCGTGTGAATGGGGGTATTATTGTCACTTATTTTAGAGATACAGATGCATTCTCAGAGAGGTTATGTCACTTGGAGTAGATCACACAACTACCAGTATTCCTATTTAGTCCTTTACTTAATGTGCTATACCAGTGCTTCTTAAACTTTAATGTGCTTACAGGGGTAGGGCTGGAGATTGTGCATTTCAGACATGCTTCCAAGCAAAAGATGATCTGAGAATTACTATTTGGGGAGGAAGGAAGTACACGTGATGCCACATTTGTGAGACTTCATAACCCCTGCAGGAAATAATCTTTTGATTCACTAATGTTTAAACTTTAATAGGAAAATATTTTTTTCAAAGTAATCTCCAGTGATGAGGTTGCATGTGGACTGGTGGAGACATCTAAATGGAGAGAGAGAGAGAGAAAAAGAAAGAAGAAAAAAGAATTTGCTACAAACTATGCTGCAATGGCATAAAATCCATTTCTTTCCCCCATTTCTCTCATATCAAGAATAGCGTGAGCTAGTTCAAATGTTGGGATATTTGCTACGTTTCTGTAATTATTGAAGGAAAAATTCAGAACTCTGAAGACTTTTTTTTTTTTGTATTGTTACAACATTCTAATTCCTTGGGAAGTTTTCTTTTATGCTAATTTATCCATCTTTTTCCTGCCAACCTACACCCATGATTATTTTTCCTATCTTTAAGCCTAATGTAAAGACAAAAGGATGGGCATATGGCCCTGTATGTGGTCAGAATATGTGTGAGAGAGGAATATTCTTCAAGAATAACACTTTTCCAATATTAATACTAAATCAGTAAAATTAACACACATTAAAAAATTGTCATTTGGTTCTACTTTGGTGAATCGTGTCTGGGGTCTTGAAAGCCTGTGAGTGGCCATCTAGGACACTCCACTGATCTCACCCCTTTGGGAGCAAGGAAGAATGAAGAAAACTACAGATACAAGGAAAGATTAGTCCAAAGGACTAATGGACCACATCTACCACGAACTCCACCAGACTGAGTCCAGTACAACTAGATGGTGCCTGGCTACCACCATTGACTGCTCTGACAGGGATCACCATAGAGGATCCCGGACAGAACTGGAGAAAAATGTAGAACAAAATTCTAACTCAAAAAGAAAGACCAGACTTGCTGCCTGACAGAGACTGGAGAAACCCTGAGAGTGTGGCCCCCAGACACCCTTTCAGCTCAGTTATGAGGTCACTCCTGAGGTTCACTCTTTCAGCCAAAGATTGAACAGGCCCATGGATTAAAGGGGTGCACAAGTCCTGGGGCAGGAACTGGAAGGCAGGAGGGAATAGGAAAGCTGATAATAGGGAACCTAGGGTTGAGAAGGGAGAGTGTTGACATGTTGTGGGGTTGTTGATCAATATCATAGAATAATGTGTGTACTAATGTCATAGAATAATGTGTGTACTAATTATTTGATGAGACACTAGTTCGGTAAACCTTCATCTAAGGTTCAATAAAAGAAAAAGTTTAAAAAGATGTCATTTGGTTCTTGATAAAAAAATAAATATCAAGTTTCAATAACACCATTAACAAAGAAAATCCAGAATTTTATAGCCTATGCAGGCATTGCTAAGAAATAGGGACCCATCATTAAAATTTAAATATATAAATAACGGTTAAAGATGGAATTTAAGGTATGTCTGTTGGCAGACTAAATGGTAGTAAATTCAGTAATTTGGAATCTATTTTAAAGAGATGGTCGTTAATATTTTGTGTAGGTCTGCTTCCAAGAAGGATAGACATATATTTGTGTATTTTTGCCACTTAAGTCTCTGAATTCTGACATACTATAATAATGGCTCTAGAAACTCTGGTGGCATAGTGGTTAAGAGCTACGTCCGCTAACCAAAAGGTCGGCAGTTTGAATCCACCAGGTGCTCCTTAGCAACTCTGTGGGGCAGCTGTGCTCTGTCCTGTAGGGTTGCTATGAGTCGGAATCAAGTTGACGGCAATGAGTTTGATTTTTTTTTTTTTTTTTGGTATAATAATGGCTTTAAGAGAAAAGGAAAACTAGTTAAAAGGGGTGACTATAGAAGTATAGTCATGATCCCATTTGATAAATTTGCTAATATAAAAGGAGCAATTTAACAAAATTGTTCTCTTCATGGCAGAGGTTGAGTCAAGTTTTCTCTAGGTTGAAGAAGGAAGATGCTTCAGAGACTAAAACAGTTGTACTCTGTCTTAGGGAGGATCTGAAAGAAGCTTCTCACTCTCAGCTAGGCAGATCACCCTATGGGGTTTAAATTAGTGCTCACATAATATGAAAGGTGTTCATTTTTGTCCCCATATCACAAATGAAAAATAAGACAGAACAAAGCTAAACACAAAACATAGACTTGGAGAGGTTGACTAAATTCCCCAAATTTGCATTCTTAGCTAGCAAGTGGAAGAGCCAGATCTGATTTCAGAGCTTTCGAACTGCAAAGTTCCTTTCTTTCCTACCCACTTCTTTCAGGGAAACAAACAAGCAAACAGCAAACAAATAAACCCTTTTATAGGTAAGACAAGTCTACCTTTGAGGCATTTCCATAACTCAGATGCCCTGGACATCAGTAAGGGAGGGACAGTTTCAACAAGAGACAGATCTTGAAATGTGTAAGTGCCCTCATTGTCCTAATTGAGAGAGCTGGTACCTGGATCTATCAGTGTAGGAGGGACTCCTGCAAGGAGTATAGCCAAAGAAGGCGTGATGAAAAGAACATCAAGATTCTGTAATGCAAGGCATGCTACCTCTGGTAACAAGGCATTTAACCAAAAAGTATATCATGAGTACAGTTATTTGTCTTTGGCCATTCATTCACTCATTCATTTATTCACTTATCACTGTTTTACTAATTAAAAAGCTCATAGTAATAGCTTATATGTGAGCAATACTATATGTTGCTATGATTTTGAAGTATCTTTTCTTATGAATAAATAACCTAGGGGAGGTAAGCAGAATAAACAATAAAGGTAGTGTGATTACCATTTTACAGATGAAGCTGCAAATTTAAAATATTAAGTGATGTTTTCAAAGTCACAACAGCCAGCCAGAGACAAAATTTGTTTTTTTTGTTCCAAACTGAATCCTCTTTCCATGATTTCTACCTAGTTAATAAGTAAGATATGCAACTGGGAACAGTATAAACATTATACTGATGTCAACATCCAGAGGTAATTAAAAAATATTTTAAGAATGAATTAATGTATTTCAATGAAGGCTAGGTATAAAGTGCTTATTTTTCTGAAATAGAAAAAATATGTATATTAGAATCTCTTTTTCCTCAATTTCAGTGTTGATTTTTCTGTCATGAAAGCTATTTTGGGTCAACATTTTAGAGTATTTTTTGTGTGTGTGCTTACATGTTTGCATGATTTTTGCTTTATCCTTTTTATGGGTTTTTTTTTTTTTTTTTTGCACATTATTCTTTCCCACTCTCTGTGGCTTTCACAGTAATCTACATTTACCTACCTGCCTTCTGCTGTTTTCCTCATTGCTTCAATCCTTGATTTTTTTTCAATCTGTGCATAAGATTGTTCTAATTTTTCCACTGTAATTTTGTCTAGAAAATGCAATCATCAATTTTTAAGCAGTAATTTCATTAAGCCACGCCTGGTCTTGGAATCCTAAAGAGATTAAGCTTGACATTCATATGCAGAAAAACATTTTCCTTTCCTTTATTTTCTACCTTAGGATTGGTAGGCGTATAAAATGAATCCTGAGTGACTGGTAATGAGCAGCATGAAGATTGATAATATTCAATAAAAAATGTAAAAACTTAAATGAAAGGAAGCATCATCCAACTTATAAGAAGGAGAGTTCCTAATATGAACATATTATGACCAAAAAAATTAATAACATTACATTTTGAAACTTACAGCTTCATTTATTATTATGGGTTCCAGCCAAGGAAATATGCCTGTAGCCATTTCGAAGGAAGAAATAATTAAAAATCAGTCCTGGGCATTGTAACATAAATAGAAAAATTCAGAAAATAGCTCTTTCCAACAGACTGCTTAAAATTGTGGGTTTTTTTTTTTTTTTTTTTTTTGGTTAGTTTTTTTTTTCTTTTGGTCTTAGGACACACTCAATTTAATCTAAATCTAAATCCTAGAAAATCTTCAGGTTAAACTAAACACAAAGCCCTTGTTTGTTTTCCACTTAGCACAAATGTTCCATAGAAATGTTCTGTTGACTTCAAGGGAAATGTAGATGGTAGACAGAGAAATGAAAATCTGAGTCAATAAAACATGTATGTTATTTCAACTGATTGTCTCATTTCTTGTTAAATAAATTCTATAGATGCTTATTAAATTATGGCTTGGGAAAGATACCAAATTAAGAATAGAAATTGTAATCTTAAATTCTCAAAATTTTAAGGCAGGATTCATTAATGCTTAATTGTTTCTTCCATTATGGTTAGGATTTTTTAGATCTTTGTGAGACCTAATGTTTTCCTAAAAAAGCTATTTGTATTTAACTGGAAGAGTGAAAAGTTAGAGAAAATAACAACATACATTTTATCTTTTATTGAATTTTAGGTCATTTTTTTTCACACTGAATTCTATTTAAACTGGTTCCTTTTTCTTTTCTTTCCACAGGCTGAGTTAAATGACCCAACTGATCCTTTCACTAGTTATGGTACAAAAGTTCCACCAAATGTTGGGGATGAAACTTTGTCCAAGTATATAGGATGGAGAATTGCCAACACACTTTCCAAACTATTCTTTCCCTCCATTGATGCCTGTGCCGTTCCTTTGAAGAAACTATCGATAAAACAAGTTCAAAGGAAATATCCTAAGAAAAAGGAGGATCCTATGAAGAAGAGAGTTCTACATTTCACTGTAAGGTAAGCTGAAGCACTATTCAAAGTCGTTCTGCTATTCGAATACATTACATTTCAAAATCACAGAAACCATGTAGAATCATGTGCCACATTATTTAACTCAGCTTCTCTTCTTCAGTTGAAATCTTGACTCTACCACCTCCTAAATAGTCCATCATGAGTGAGTTACTTTCTTCTAAGAAACAGTTTCCTCATGTTTAAAATAGGTATTATTATATAATACAAGTCAGTGTTATGGAATTCTTTTGTGGGAAGTGCAATAGACTAAAAATAGAAGCTGTATCATTAAATTTTCAAAATTTCAGGTCTGTATTCATTTAAAAAAAATTTTTTTTATTCATTTTATATACATGTGTACACACACTATGTATATATATGCATATGTGTGTATGCATGTAATGTGTCTAACTCAATATCTTGAACATAGACGTTCAATAAGTGGTAATGATGGCAATGATTATTAAATTTTATGTTTCACCTCCCCCATAAATGTCTTTATATCTGCTTCTAAGGCCTTGGAAAACTCTTGCACTTAGGAAAGATTTATTTAAGTGAATCGTTTTCAAATTTATTTTGCCATTTCTTCAATAGTAGATTCATTTTAGACACTCCTAAGATTGCTATTACTATTTTAGCATAATTAGATATTTTCTATACTGTCAGCCTTTGACAGATTAAAAATTAGGTGAAGAATCACTCTGTTGACATATAACACAGGCCCTGTTCTATATGTTTAGATCCTTTGGTAAAGATTTGAGACAGAAACTTTTGATTTATTCTTTAATCCAAGTCATTTAAAAAGTCTATTGTGTTATGCTTTTTTCCTGTTTAATTCTGACAAATTCACAATGCAGTCAGCTTTCTCCTATATTTTTAACAATTTATTTCTTGATATGTGTTGATGCTCTGTTGATCAGTATATTCTCAGAAGACTGTAACTGATAGTTTAATTCTTTTTTTGATTTTGTCATTCCTGATTTCTTTTCACTGATTGTTGATACTCTTGATTTCTTTTTTGTTGATTGTACCTTCAACATCTTGTCCATCTCATAAGTTGCATCTGTCTAGCTTTGCCTTATTTTCTTTTAAAAATCTAATATAGTCTTTTAGCTCTATTTTCTAACTCATATATTTTTGTTTTTGTCTGTATGAACCTGTCACTTCTTTTTTTTGGTTTTCTAAGTTTTTGAAGCAGATGCCAAATCATTTAGGACATTTTCTTCCTCAGCCTATTTCTAAATTATTATTTAAGTTCCAAAATCATGGGGCTGCTGCTGCTCAAATGCAGACTTTCTTGGAGATGTGATAATTGGGTGAAACAAGGCCAAGTAAACAGGCTCTTCTTTTGCTCACACAGTCAATAGAAAACTAGACACATATTTGAGAAGAATGTTGACATAATTTTAAGCACTTTTCCCCAATTCTAAAACAGATGATGGAAATATGTAGATTTTAGTTTAATGATCACAGAGCCTAGACTTCAAGCAGTATCATGTGCACGAATACATATTTCAAAAATATTCTTCAACATATATTGTACATATTTGTAAAATTAAGCCATGATCAAGGTTTAGTGAAAATGATAGCTTTACATGTCATGGATATTGAGGTTTACTTAAGAAACTCCAAATGTATTCTGTGTATTCTCAAGAACCACACACATGGAAGAAAAATCAATCTGGGGCTACAGTAAAAATATTAAACAGGTCTACTTTGCTTTTCCATCATAAAAAGTTAAGGAAACAACAGAAAGAAACCAGGAAGGTAGGAGAAACTGATATGAACAAAAGGAGATTAAAGAAACAGGCCAGAGAAAGGGTGAATAGTTGGTAAAAAGGCAGAGGAGGTAGGTGGACAAAGAGGAGAAAAGAGAGAAAGAAGAGGAGACATATTGGGAATGGTTGGGACCCACCCCCAAGGAAAAAAAAAAAGAATAGCAAAAAGGAGAAAGAAAATTATAAGGAGGAAGAAAGATGAAAGAGACCAAAATGAAAGGGAGAAGATATAAGCAAGGAGAGAGACATACTGAAAATGAAAGATACAAATAGAGGGGTGTGCACAAGGTATGAGAGAAGTGGAAGAGAATATGCAAAGTCACAGAAGAATGAGACAAAAGAGGAAAGGAATAAGGTTAAGATGCAAAGAGTCCTCTGGGTTTTGAGGGACTAGTAAATTAAACTTCTTATCAGAGCCTACAGCTCACTAAGTAAATGACAATCATTCATCATTGGCCATTGGAAAAAATGTTATCTGCGTATCCATTTCTTCATAGTTCATTACAGGCTCCATCAATGAAATATGGAGCATCTCTGCCCCAAATGAGAGAGCCACAGCAGCACAGCAGCTGTGAGAACCACATTAGCAGGAGTACGTCAGTGTTGCACAGCTCCAGGGGCAGCATTCACTCTGTAGTGTATGTGAAGAGTGGCCACTGGAGTTGTGCATATTACCAGCTCCAGTCAGGGATAAACTAATCTGGGTAGAACAGAGGGGAGTAGAATAGGGCTGCAGCGCCATGATATCAAGACAAAGGCTAGATCAGGCCTGGTTGAACAGTTCCTGCTGCTTCTTAGTGGCATGGAATATACCTAATTTTTGTTTCCATTGTTGAAAAGCAAATTTACATCTAAGTTATGCATTGAAAGATGCATATGATCACTACACATTAACTTCAGGAAACTCTAATTCCATTTGCTTGATTCTCCAGCTAATCAACAGTCCCACAGCTTGCTCCTTTGGTTAATTCTTCACCTCCTCCCACTTCCAGGCCTACAGACAAGAATTAATAGAGCTACTGAAAACCTGGGTGTGCTGAAGCCCCACAGGTATAAGTACAAAGGCATAATTTAAAGCCCACAGTGTGCTCAGCTCATTTCGCCCCGAAAGGTGTTCATATATGGTGTCATATCCCAATTCCTCATCTGGTTCTTAGAAATCGGTATTTTATGTTTTCAACAAATAGCAAGTTAAAGACAGCTAGAAAGTCTCCTACAGAAGACAAGGCAGTTTTAAAAGGTAGCAGGACAGGAAACTTAAGATTATATGTTTCTTTATTGTCTTGGAGCACTAAAACATACTTCAGTGTGAAAATCTGAAAATTTACTAGTTAAGAAAAAAAGGGACTTCCTTATAGAGGAAACATCTGCCATATCTCATGACTTATAATTTCTTCCAAAAATATTTTTCATCCCTCTGTTTTTAGCTTATAAATTCTTTAAAAGTAGGGATTCTGTGTTTTGTATGTTCATAAACATATATTTTGCTCTGAATGACTTACAGATTTGACTTCTCTCCTTGATACAATTTTTCAACAAAAATTGATCATTTTGCTTCTGTCTATTGAATATTTTTTCCTTTGCTTTAAGTTATTTGGGCATGCTATTAGATGCGTGCTCTTTCTGCCCCTCAGTATTTCTTAAAAAAGAAAAAGAAAAAAAAGAATGATTCTTTACTATATCATAAAAGCAGCAGCCTAAAAACCAGGCCTATAATATTTCTACTTCAAAGCATAGTATTTCCCTCTTCTCTCTTTGTCAATAGAACTATCTTAAGCTTACCTTCAGGCTGAGAATTCAAAACTCTGAAGACCAAATTTTCAGAAGCCAGTTCCTACGGCTGCGCTTTTTTTGCATGTGAGGTTTTTTGTAAATGCATTTTCTAAGCTTATGTCTTGAATCCTTAAAACTCAGAAAAAATTAACTTTTATTTGCACATATGTCAAGGATAACGAGAACACTAACTTAAAACCTTATTTCTGATTATACTTACACAGCTCAAAATTTTATGCTAGAACACTTTATTCCTCAGACTAGCACTTGGAAGAGAACCCCACAAAAACAAGAATGGACAGAATGTCTGCTGTCATTTGGGCATGAAATTTTACATGGCTGACTTTATAAACTAGGTGGCTGCACCCAGGCTAAGCACCTCCTCTGCAGCTTCCTTTTCAAAGGGAGATACAGTAAAACCTGCAAAAGCCAGAAACTGTGCAGAGAAGGAAAACTCAAATACAGTGAAACCTATGAGAGCTGGAACTGGACTGTACTGCCTTGTTTTTCCAGGTCTCACAAGTTTTCTGACTCTCATAGGTTTCCTGTAGTCTAAAATAATAGGAGTCAGTGTAGCTAACATTCACTGAATGGTGGCAAGGTAAAAAAAAAAAAAAAATAGGGAAGGTAAATGACACAATGTCCCATGAGATGGGTTAAAGAACAGGCTTTACTGGAGAAACTTATAAGCCACTTGTCAGCAAAAAGAGGTGCATGGTCCCCATGTCTCATTATCTCATACAGAGGTGAGTTGGGGTTTGGGGAAGCATTTGGACAAGGACTGGGTTTGCTTTCCTGGGGAACGGACCCTGCCTGCTACTCTACTACTTTGCCTTCTTACAATGTTAAGTGTGAAATCTGCCTTTTAAGTGGGGATATAAACGTCTTGGGCTCAGTTGCCAAGCCTTCTGAGGAGAGTAAAGTGCTGGAAATGCCAGGGGCTCAGAACCAGGTAAGAGGAATTTGAAGATTTTTACCAACTCCTGCAATCTTAAATTGATCAAACATGCAATCAGGGTACATTAATAGTAGGTGGGACCAAGATGGTGGAGTAGTCAGATGCTTCTGGTGAACCTTCTTTCAACAAAGACCTGAAAAAACAAGTGAAACGATTATATTTATGACAAGCTAGGAGCCCTGAACATCAAAGGCAAAGTTAGAAAATGGACTGAGAGGTAGGGGGAGGGAGATGGTTTGGAAGTGGAGAGGAGCTGCCGGACCTGAATCGCTGGGAAATCCCAGGCACCATTCCCAGGAGCAACGGCAGTGGACTGGTGGTAGTGTTCGGCTGCAGTTTCCTCAGGGAGAAACAGCCAGCCACATAGCCTACTCACACCCCCAGAACCTGAGGAGAACAGTGGTCTCAGCAAAAGCCAAGTACTTGCATATATTTTACCGTGTCCCAAGCCCCCAAGCCGGCTTCAGTGGCTGTTGATTTCCCTGGGCCTGAGATAGCTCCTGCTGAGCATCCAGAGCCATTCTTCTGGCCTTGGAAAAGGAATAAATTCACAATTGGGGGAAGACATAATTTGCCAGCCCCACTAACCTGTGGAGCTCAGGCCAGAAGCGGCTTCTGTCCAGGCATAAATGGTCTGTGGACTTTGAGTAACTTCCCCCCTGTGTGGTCCTTTGTGGGTGTATTTCAGGAGGATAGGCACTTGTTGGCAGACTGCAACTGTTTCAGCTGTGCAGTGCAGAGGTGGGTGTTTGTTTGACACCGCTTTGCCTATTAAACAGGGTCCTCACCTACCCACATCAGGGGCATAAGGACTGGTGGCTCCACTCAGGTCACCCAGCCACCCACAACAGGGGTCCAAGAATAACTGGTACCTCCCAGTCCTTACAACCAAAATCTTTGGGTGCCCATGGTCTGTCTGCAGAATGCACCCACCCACATGCTGTAGGGAACAGGGATGCACTTTCCCCACAGACACTCGGAGGACAGTTTTCAGCCCTGTGCCTTATTCAGAGTGTGACCCCCTGCTGCAATGAGATACTGGTACCTACACCAATCACCCTGCCCCTCTAAGACTGTATGACAGAGCCTGTACCACAGACTTGATGACCAACTACCTGGACACCACAGCTGAATCCAAATAAGAAAAGTGAATGGACTCCTAGGCTCATAAACCTGATGACAGCTCTAACAGTTTGGTGACAGGACATTAGAGCTTCAAAGTTGAAAATAATCAAGCTGGCTCACTCAAGCAACCTATTTGGGCAGATCAAAACAAAACAAAGCAAGAAGCTAGGATACAGTAAGCAAACATAAAATAAACAAATAAGATAACTTATAGATGGCTTGGAGACAACTGTCAATATCAAATCACATAATGAAGCAGACCATGATGGCTTCAATGAGCTCTCAAAACAAAACTTCAAGGTATCTTCTGGGTGAAAGTGCCTTCTTGGAATTACCAGATGCAGAATACAAACGATTAATATACAGAGCTCTTCAAGACATCAGGAACAAGATCAGGAAGGAGATCAGGCAATATACAGAACAAGCCAAGAAACACACAGATAAAGCAGTTGAAGGAATTAAAACGGTTATTCAAGAACATAATGAAAAATTTAATAAGCTGCAAGAATCCATAGACAGACAGCAATCAGAAATTCAAAAGATTAAAAATAAAATTACAGAATTAGACAGCTCATAGAAAGTCAGAGGAGCACAATTGAACAAGTGGAAGGCAGAACTGGTGAGATTGAAGATAAAGCACTTGGAACCAATATATTTGAAGAAAAATCAGAAGAAAGAACAAAAAATAATGAAGAATCCCTAAGAATCATGTGGGACTCTATCAAGAGAAATAATGTACGAGTGATTGGAGTACCATAACAGGGAGGGATAACAGAAAATACAGACAGGATTGTTGAAGATTTGTTGGCAGAAAACTTCCCTGATATCATGAAAGATGAGACGATATCTATCCAAGATGTTGATCAAACTCCACATAAGGTAGATCTTAAAAGAAAGGCACCAAGACATAATCAAACTTGCCAAAACCAAAGACAAAGAGAGAATTTTAAGAGTGGCTAGGGATAAATGAAAAGTCACCTACAAAGGAGAGCCAATAAGAATAAGCTTGACTACTCAGCAGAAATCATGCAGGCAAGAAGGCAATGGGATGACTTATATAAAGCATTGAAGGAAAAAAATTGCCAACCAAGAATTATATATCCAGCAAAACTGTCTCTCAAACATGAAGGTGAAATTAGGACATTTCCAGATAAACAGAAGTTTAGGGAATTTGTAAAAACCAAACCAAAACTACAAGAAATACTAAAGGGAGTTCTCTGGTTACAAAATCAATAATATCAGGTCTCAACCCAAGGCCAGAACAAAGGACAGAGCAACCAGATGTCAACCCAGACAGGGAAATCACAAAAATAAATCAAGATTAAAAAAAATGCTCAAAACAGGGAAACAGCAATGTCATTATGTAAAAGAAGACAACAATAAAATAATAAAAAAGGACTAAGAAATGTAATCATAGATCAATCATATGGAGAGGAAGACAAGGCTATATAAAGAAATAAAAGTTAGGTTTAAACTTGGAGAAATAGGGGTAAATATTAAGGGAACCACAAAGGAGACTACAATCCTACTCTTCAAAATAAAATACAAGAAAAAAATAGAGACTCAGCAGAAACAAAATCAACAACAGCAAATAAGAGGAAAGACAATTTATAAAGATAAACTATTCACCAGAAGGAATTAACTGTGAAAAAGAAACTGTCAACAACACACAAAAAAAAAGACATCAAAATGACAGCACTAAATTCATACCTATCCATAATTATGCTGAATGGAAATGGACTAAATGCACCAAAAAAGAGACAGAGAGTGGCAGAATGGACAAAAAAACACAATCCATGTATTTGCTGCCTACAAGAGACCTTAGACTGAGAGACACAAACAAACAAAAATTCAAAGGATGGAAAAAAATATATCAAGCAAACAACAATCAAAAAAGAGCAGGAGTGGCAATATTAATTTCTGACAAAACAGACTTTAAAGTTAAATCTATCATAAAGGATAAGGAAGGACACTATATGATTAAAGGAACAATATACAAGGAGGATATAACCATATTAACTATTTATGCACCCAATGACAGGTTGCAAAATACATAAAACAAACTCTAACAGCATTGAAAAATGAAATAGTCGGCTCCACAATTACAGTAGGAGACTTCAACACACCACTTTTGGTGAAGGATAGAACATCTAGAAAGATGCTCAATAAAGACACTGAAGATCTAAGTGCCACAATCAACAACTTGAGCTCATAGACCTATTCAGAACACTCCACCCAACAGCAACCAAGTATACTTTCTTTTCTAGTGCACATGGAACGTTCTCTAGAATAGACCGCATATTCGGTCATAATGCAAGCCTTAGCAGAATCCAAAATGTCAAAATATTACAAAGCATCTTCTCTGATCATAAGGCCATAAAAGTAGAAATCAATAACAGAAAAAGCAGGGAAAAGAAATCAAACACTTGGAAACTGAACAATACCCTGCTCAAAAACAACTGGGTTATAGAAGGCACTAAGGATGAAATAAAGAAATTCATAGAATCTAGGGAGAATAAAAATGTTTCCCATCAGAACCTTTGGGACGCAGCTAAAGCAGTGCTCAAAGGTCAATTTATATCAATAAATGCACACATCCAAAAAGAAGAAAGGGTCAAAATCAAAGAGTTAGCCCTACAGCTAGAATAAATAGAACAAGAGCAACAAAAGAAACCCTCAGGCACCAGAAGAAAGCAAATAATAAAAATTAGGGCAGAAGTGAATGAAATAGAGAACAGAAAAACAATTGAAAGAATTAACAAGACCAAAAGCTTCTTCTTTGAAAAAATTAAGAAAATTGATAAATCATTGGCCAAACTGACAAAAGAAAAATAGGAGAGGAAGCAAATAACCTGAATAAGAAATAAGATGGGCGATATCACAACTGACCCAACTGAAATTAAAGGAGTCATATCAGATTACTGTGAAAAATTGTACTCTAACAAATTGGAAAACCTAGAAGAAATGGATGAATTTCTAGAAACACACTACCTACCTAAACTAACACAAATAGAGGTAGAACAAGTAAATAAACCCATAACAAAAGAAGAGATTGAAAAGGTAATTAAAAAACTCCCAAAAATAATAGCCCTGGCCCAGAGGGCTTTACTGCAGAGTTCTACCGAACTTTCAAAGAAGACTTAGCAACACTGCTACTAAAGGAATTTCACATCATACAAAAGGATGGAATACTCCCAAACTCATTCTATGAAGCCACCATATCCCTGATACCAAAACTAGGTAAAGACACCACAAAAAAAGAAAATTACAGACCTATATATACCTCATGAATTTAGATGAAAAAATCCTCAACAAAATTCTAGCCAATAGAAGTCAACAACATACCAAAAAAATAATCCACCATGACCAAGTGGGATTCACACCAGCTATGCAGGAATGGTTCAACATTAGAAAAACAATGTAATCCATCATATGAATAAAACAAAAGACAAGAACCACATGATTTTATCAATTGATGCAGAAAAGGCATTTGACAAAGTTCAACACCCATTCATGATAAAAACTCTCAGCAAAATAGGAATAGACGGAAAATTCCTCAATAAAATAAAGGGCATTTATACAAGGCCAACAGCCAACATCACCCTAAATGGAGAGAGCCTGAAAGCATTCAAATTGAGATCGGGAATGGGACAAGGATGCCCTTTATCACTGCTCTTATTCAACATTTTGTTGGAGGTCCTAACCAGAGCAATTAGGGTAGATAAGGAAATAAAGGGCATCCAGATTGGCAAGGAAGAAGTAAAAGTATCTCTATTTGCAGATGACATGACCTTATACACAGAATACCCTAAAAAATCCTCAAGAAAACTATTGAAACTAATAGAAGAGTTCAGTAGAGTTCAGGATACAAGATAAACATACAAAAACCAGTTGGATTCCTCTACACCAACAGAAAAGAGCATTGAAGAGGAAATCACCGAATCAATACCATTTATAGTAGCCCCCAAGACAATTAAATACTTAGGAATAAATCTTACCAGAGACGTAAAAGACCTATACAAAGAAAACTACAAGACACTACCGGAAGAAATGAAAAGAGACCTACATAAGTTGAAAAACATACCTTGCTCACGTATAGGAAGACTTAACATTGTAAAAATGTCTTTACTGCCAAAAGCCATCTATAGATTTAATGCAATTCCAATCCAAAGTCCAATGACATCTTTTAATGAGATGGAAAAACAAATCACCATGGAAGGGAAAGAGGCCCTGGGTAAGTAAACCATTACTGAAAAAGAAGAACAAAGTGGGAGGCCTCACTCTACCTGATTTTAGAACCTGCTATACCTCCACAGCGGAAACCCTGGTGGTGTAGTGGTTAAGTGCTATGGGTGCTAACCAAGAGGTTGGCAGTTCATATCCACCAGGCGCTCCTTGGAAACTCTATGGGGCAGTTCTACCCTGTCCTATAGGGTCACTATGAGTCAGAATCAACTCAATGGCAGTGGGTTTTTATGTACCTCCACAATAGTCAAAATAACCTGGTACTGGTACAACAACAGATACATACACCAATGGAACAGACTTGAGAATCCAGACATAAATCTATCTGCATATGAGCAGCTAATATATGACAAAGGCCTAAAATCAGTTTAATGGGGAAAAGACAGTCTTTTTAACAAATGGTGCTGGCATAACTGGATATCCATCTGAGAAAAAATGAAGCAAGACCCATACCTCACACCATGCACAAGAACAAACTCAAAATGTATCAAAGAACTACATATAAAATCTAAAACGATAAAGATCATGGAAGAAAAATAGGGACAATGTTAGGAGCCCTAATACATGGTATAAACAGTATACAAAATATTACTAACAATGCAGAAGAGAAACTAGATAACTGGGTAAAAAAAAAATCAAACACCTATGGTCATCCAAAGACTTCACCAAAAGAGTAAAAAGACTACCTATAGACTAGGAAAAAGTTTTTAGCTATGACGTTTCCGATCAGCATCTGATCTGTAAAATCTACATGATACTGCAAAAACTCAACTACAAAAAGTCAAATAACCCAATTAAAAAATGGGCAAAGCATATGAACAGACACTTCACTAAAGGACACATTCAGACAGCTAACAGATACATGAGGAAATGCTCACAATCATTAGGCATTACAGAAATGCAAATCAAAACTACAGTGAGATTCCATCTCACTCCAGTAAGGCTGGCATTAATCCAAAAAACACAAAATAATAAATGGTGGAGAGGTTGTGGAGAGACTGGAATACTTATACACTGCTTGTTGGCATGTCAAATGGTACAACCACTTTGGAAATCGATTTGGTGCTTCCTTGAAAAGCTAGAAATAGAACTACCATATGATGCAGGAATTCCACTCCTTGGAATATATCCTAGACAAATAAGCCTTTACGTGAACAGATATATGCACACCCATGTTCATTGCAGCACTGTTTACAATAGCTAAAAGATGGAAGCAACCAAGGTGCCCATGAACAGATGAATGGATAAATAAGTTATGGTATATTCACACAGTGAAATACTAGGCATCAACGAAGAACAATGACAAATCCATGAAACATTTCATAAGATGGAGTAATCTGGAAGTCATTTTGCCGAGTGAAATTAGTTGCACAAGGATAAATATTGAATGAGACCACTATTATAAGAATTCGAGAAGTAGTTAAAACAGAGAAGAAAATATTCTTTGATGGTTATGATAGTGGGAAGGATAGGAGGGAGAGGGTTTTTCACTAATTAGATAGTAGGTATGAACTATTTTAGGTGAAGGGAAAGACAACACACAATACAGGAGAGGTCAGCACAACTGGACTAAACCAAAAGCAAAGAAGTTTCCTGAATAAACTGAACACTTCAAAGGCCAGTTTAGCAGGGCAGGGGTTTAGGGACCGTGGTTTCAGGGGAGATCTAAGTCAATTGGCATAATAAAATCTATTAAGAAAACATTCTGCCTCCCACTTTGAAGAGTGGAGCCTGGGGTCTTAAACAATAGCAAGTGGCCATCTAAGGTGCATCAATTGGTCTCAGCCCACCCAGAGCAAAGGAGAATGAAGAACACCAAAGACACAAGGTAATTACGAGCCCAAGAGACAGAAAGGGCCGCATGAACCAGAGACTACATCATCCTGAGACCAGAAGAACTAGGTGGTGCCAGGCTACAACCAATTACTGCCCTGAGATAGAACACAACAGAGAACCTCCGAGGGAGCAGGAGAGCAGTGGGATGTAGACCTCAAATTCTCGTAAAAAGACCAGACTTAATGGTCTGACTGAGACTAGAAGGACCCCGGGGGTCAGGGTCCCCAGGCCTTCTGTCAGCCCAAGACAGAAACCATTCCCAAAGACAACTCTTCAGACAGAGATTGGACTGAACTATGGGATAGAAAAAATGATACCGGTGAGGAGTGAGCTTCTAGTATCAAGTAGACACGTGAGACTATGTGGGAAGCTCTTGTCTGGATGGGAGATGAGAGGGCAGAGGAGGTCAGAAGCTGGCTGAATGGACATGAAAATAGAGTGGAGGGAAGAAGTGGGCTGTCTCATTAGGGGGAGAGCAACTAGGAGTGTATAGTAAGGTGTATATAAATTTTTGTATGAGAGATTGTTTTGAATTATAAACTTTCTCTTAAAGCACAATAAAAATGGAAAAAAAAGGTATATTAATAATTACTGGTGTTTGGAATATCAAAGTTGTCCACAAAGAAGAAGGATCGGTAGTTGGAAAAAATGGCCTTGGTGATGAAAATGTTGCAGGAGATCACATGATAGAATTTTGCCAGACCGAGGACTTATTGCACATACCTTTTTCAACAACATAAACAGTGACTATCCACATGGGCTTTACTTTTTTTTTTTTTTATCCACATGGGCTTTACTAGATGGAATATGCAGGGATCAAGTCGACTACATCTGCCGAAGGAGACAATGGAGAAGCTCAATATCATCAGTCAGAACAAGGCTGGGGGCTGGCTTTGGAACAGACCATCATTTCTTATATGCAATTTCAATTTGAAGCTGAAGAAAATTAAAAGAAGCCCACAAGAGCCAAAGTAAGACCTGAATTTAGAAACCATCTCAAGAATAGTTTTGATGCATTGAACACTAATGACCTGAAGACCAGACGAGTTGTGGAATTACATGAAGGACATCATACACAAAGAAAGCAAGAGGTCATTAAAAAGACAGGAAAGAAACAAAAGACCAAAATGGATGTCAGCAGAGACTCTGAAACTTACTCTTAAACATCCAGTAACTAAAGCAAATGGAAGACATGGTGAAGTAAGAGCTCAACAGAAGATTTCAAAGGCTGGCTTGAGAAGACAAAGTATATTATTATAATGGAATGTTCAAAGACCTGGAGTTAGAAAACCAAAAGGAAAGAACACGCTCAGCATCTCTCAAGCTGAAAGAACTGAAGAAAAAAAATTCAAGCCTCACGTTTCAATATTGAAGGATTTTATGGGCAATGAACTTGACGGCAATAGGTTTTTTTTTTTTTTTTGGATGGGCAAAATAGCAAATGACATAGAATGCACCAAAAGAAGATGGAAGGAATACACAGAGTCACTGTACCAAAAAGAATTGGTCACTATTCAACTATTTTAAGAGGTAGCATATGATCAAGACCCAATGGTATTGGAGGAAGTCTAAGCTGCACTGAAGGCATTGGTGAAAACAAAGCTCGGGGAATTGAAATCTATTGACATATTTCAAGAAAAGGTGCAATGCTGGAAGGGCTCACTTGTCTATGCCAAGAAAATTGCAAGACAGCTACCATGTTTGTGAATTTCCAAAGAAAGGGGACCCAACAGAAGGTGGAAATTATCAAACAATATCATTAATATCACATATAAATAAAGTTTTCCCAAAGATAATTCAAAAACAGTTGCCTCAGTACATCAACAGGGAATTGCTAGAAATTCAGGATGGATTCAGAAGAAGACATGGAATGAAGGATATCATTGCTGATATTAGGTGGATCTTGGTTGAAAGCAGAGAATACCAGGAAGATACTTACTTGTGTTTTATTAACTGTGAAAAGGCATTTGACTGTGTGGATCATAACAAACTATGGATAACATTGCTAAGAATGGGAATTCCAGAACACTTAATTGTGCTCATGAGGAAACTGTACATAGACCAAGAGGCAGTCATTTGAACAGAACAAGGGGATACTGTGTGGTCTAAAATCAGAAAAGGTGTGCGTCAGGGTTGTATCATTTCACCATACTTTGTTGTTGTTGTTAGGTGCCGTCAAGACGGTTCCGACTCATAGCGACCCTATGTACAACAGAACGAAACACTGCCCGGTCCTGAGCCATCCTTACAATCGTTGTTATGCTTGAGCTCATTGTTGCAGCCACTGTGTCAATCCAGCTCTTTGAGGGTCGTCCTCTTTTCCGCTGACCCTGTACGATGAATAAGGAAGACCAAAGAAGAATTGATGCCTTTGAATTGTGTCATTAGCGAAGAATATTGAATATACCATGGACTGCCAAAAGAACGAACAAATCTGTCTTAGAAGAAGTACAACCAGAATGCTCTTCAGACGCAAGGATGGCGAGACTGTGTCTTACATATTTCGGACATGTTGTGAGGAGGAATCAGTCCCTGGAGAAGAACATCACGCTTGGCAGAGTACAGGGTCACCACACTTACTCAATCTATATACTGAGCAAAGTAATCTGATAAACTGGACTATATGAAGAAGAATGGGACATCAGAATTGGAGGAAGACTCTTTAACAACCTGCAATATGCAGATGACACAACTTTGCTTGCTGAAAATGACGAGGACTTGAAGCACTTAGGGATGAAGATCACAAAGGCAAAGTCATAGAAGCTTCCTAGACATATCCAAACACGTTGAGGGACGGAGTTACTGGGGCTGAGGGCTGGGGACCATGGTCTCTGGGGACATCTAGGTCAATTGGCATAACATAGTTCATAAAGAAAATTTTCTTCATCCTGCTTTGGTGAGTAGCATCTAGGGTCTTAAATGCTTGTGATTGGCCCTCTAAGATACATCTGTTTGTCTCATCACGTTTGGAGCAAAGGTGAATGAAGAAAACCAAAGATACAAGGAAAATATTAGTCCAAAGGACTAATGCACCATATAAACCACAACCTCCACCAGCCTGAGCCCAGAAAAACTAACTGGTGCCTCGCTAACACTACCAACTGCTCTGATAGGGATCACAAAAAAGGGTCCTGGACAGAGTAGGAGAAAAATTTAGAACAAAATACAAATTAAAAAAAAAACGACCAGACTTATTGGTCTGACAGGGGTTGGAGGAACCCCCGAGACTCTGGCCTCCGGATAGCTCGCTAACTCAGAAGGGAAGCCAGTCCCAAAGTCCACCTTTCAGTCAAAGATTAACCTGCCAGGCCTATAAAACAAATACTACACATGTGAGGTACGTGCTTCTTAGTTAATCAAGTATAAGAGACCAAATGGGCAACATTTGCCCAAAAGCAAAGACGAGAAGGCAGAAAGGAACAAGAAAACTGGATGAATGGATGCTGAGAAGCCAGGGTGGAAAGGGAAAAAGAGAGAGCTGACACATTGTGGAGATTGCAACCAATGTCACAAAACAATTTGTGTGTAAATTTTTGAGTGAAAAACGAATTTGTGCTGTAAACTTTCACCTAAATCTCAATACAGTTTTTTTTAAAAAAAAAAAAAAAAGACTGCAGCCTTCATCTTGCAGCCTACATCTTAAGATAGAGAAAACAAAAATCCTCTTAATTGGACCAATAAGCAACATCATCATAATCAGAGAAAAGATTGGAGTTGTCAAGGATGTCGTTTTAATATTTCATTTTGCAATACAATATTAAGACATTTATTTTATAGCTTCTTGCTGATTGACTTAGACTAAATTACTTAACTTCTCTGAGACTTAGGCTTCTAATCTTGAAACATGTAAAACTTGCACACTCCTCTCAGGTTTGCCTAAGGACAGGAGGAAAGAATGAAGTTGAAGAGCCTGGACGTGTTAGTTCCCTATTCTTTTGTTCTGTAATTAGTAGATTTTCTAAAATATTTGTTTTTTCAGAATATAATATTTAATACTTAACTCAGTAAGATTGTGATAAATAATAAGTGGAATATTTATATTTTTGTGCCCCAGTTTTATTTTTTTAGCTATGAATTGCTGCTAGCAACTTTCCAAAGAAAACATATGGTTTCATGATGATTTCCTTTTTGGGTATGTGTTGTTTCCCTCATTGTTCCCAGCTATTTAATTTAAAAAGCAATCCATTTCCAGTTTGGATTTTATCACACATACATTTTGAGGGTTTGATGAAAACACTCATAATGAAAGAGTCAAGCTTGGAATGTAGACAGTTAGCATTGCTGATCACAATTTACCAGCTAGAAAACTCAGCCAACACAAGTTAACCAGGTTCATGTGAAAAATGTTCACGCCAAGAACTACGGCAAAATCTTCTAAGACAGAAGTCTTAGAGTAGGTTCAAAACCCAAGGAACCATTGAAAGGTTCCTTATAAGCAACTCTTGTTTTTTTGAGTCTTTGTGAAGTGTTTGATATTTTAGAAATTGGTTAGATCATTAGCTCAAATTAATCACCTAAACTGTTTAAACCTCTGGAGACCAAAGTGCTACAAGAAGCTCGAAGTGAAATCCATTTGCCAGTGACTGAACCACGCTTCATATATCCATTTTCCATATATGACTCAGAGTTTACCTAGAGTCTTGTCTTGGAGATACGTCAATCCCCATCCATCTGTTATTGTCTCCTATCCTTTTTTGCCTCTCCATTGATGAGATGAGCCTTGATCTGAGCAGGAGTTCTAGGTGTCACCAATGGGACTTAGGTGCACTTTCACTGCAGTGGCTTTATTTATACTCGCAAGTCAGATGTCTGGTTTCAATACAGTCATCAACCCTAGGAATTCTCCATTCCTAGGGATGTGATGCTATACAGAATCTTAAAAATGACACAGGTATTAAAATGAGCTGGATGACATGTAAAAACATTCTGTTTCAAATACAGGTCTACTGGACTCAAAATGACAGCTCTACGGGAAGGCAAAAGTTGTGCAACAGGAAAAAAAAAACATGTTTTTGTTTTGTGTTGCTTTGTTTTCCATGTGCTCATTGCTCTTTCAAAGAAAAGGACACTCTTCAGCTCTTGATGAAATTATTTTCTTTCCAGTAGCTGATAAATGTGTATTACCTACTTAATTCAAATGTAAATTGGAAATGGCATTAATCAAATCAGTATAGCCTCTCCACTTTCTGGGCTCTATAAAAATATGAACTCAGTCAGTTAAAGGACTCTATGTTCCCTGAATCTCTAAATATCTCCCTGATAGGGTCAGGTACTTCTTCAGGTTTATGAACTCTGAAAATGTTAGTATCCAGGGCAGGGAATTTCAGATATCTGCCTACTGTTCAAGGGCAAATGTTGCTGCTCTCCTAATCCAGCCTTTCCCAGGAGGTCTCTGGCTTTTATTTAAATTCTAGGGAAAAACAGCACTCCTAGTAGAGGTGGTATACTCCTTTAGTAAGCATTAATTCAACACCTCTGCATGGCAGGTGCTGTGCTAGGTACTGGGAATACAAAGAAAATAAACCATGTTCTATAGTGGTATTGGTGGTTTCTTGTTAGCACTACTGCTTGTGTCCCTAGCTTATTGGTTTTCCCCCACAAAGTCATTTGGGGTATTGAACCCACATAGATTCCTATTTTTTCATGTATTCAGTAATTATTTATTGAATTCTTAATATAGGTCAGGTGCCATGAAAGAAAATGTCTCAGATAAAATAGTGGATAAAAATAGTTACAGATCCTGCCCAATGAAAGGTACAATCAAGTGTAGAAAATCAAGATTAATGAAATTGCTGTAATGATAAGTGCTATACAGGAGACCTACATGGTGCTATGAGTAATGATAGGTGTCATGAAGGAGAGTGATATATGGTGCTATGAAGGCTGGAATTAGGAGGGGTTTCTGGGAAGGGAGGCAGCATGCCAAGCAGAGGGACAGGGTGTGCAAAGTCCCCATGGTGAAAGGCATCATGGAGGATTTAAGGAATTAAAATAACAGGGTCGTGGCTGAGCCACCAAGAACACAGGCAGATGAGGGTAGAGAGTTGGTTAGGTTTGCAGCTTTATCTTAAAAGCAACAAGGAAGAACTGAATGTGTTTTATGTTATAGAAGTGAATGGTAGAAGGGTGGTTGTGTGTGTATGGGCATTTGAGGGAATGACATGACCACGTGCACAAAGTACTGTAGTTAAGTGACCTTGGGGAAGTCTCTTAACTTCTGTAAACCTAAATGTCTTTGTCTATAAGATGGGAGTAATGGTAGCACTTTTCTTTCCTTTTTTTTTTTTTTTTTACTGTGAGTCATGGCGAACACATGTGTGTCAGGATAGAACTGTACTCCGCGGGGTTTTCTTTTTATTTTACTTTAGAAGAAGGTTTACAGAGCAAATTAGTTTCTCATCAAACATTTAATACACGTATTATTTTGTGACATTGGTTGCCAATCTCACAACATGTCAATACGCTCTCTGTCTTGACCTCGGGTTCCTCGTTACCAGCTTTCCTGTCCCCTCCTGCCTTCTCGTCCCTGCTCCTGAGCTGATGTATCCATTTAGTCTCCTTTTGTTTTATGTGCCTATCTAATCTTTGGCTGAAGGGCGAACCTCAAGAGTGACTTCAGTACTGAGATAAAAGGATGTCTAGGATCATACGGTATTTCTATTTCTAGCTTTCTAGGGAAGCCCCATATTGTTTTCCAAAATGGTTGTATCACTTTCCATTCCCACCAGCAGTGCATAAGAGTTTCTACCTCCCTGCAGCCTCTCCAACATTGTTAGTTCCTGTTTTTTTTGATTCATGCCAGTAATGCCGAGGTGAGATGGTATCCCATTGTGGTTTTGATTTGCATTTTTCTAATCAAGTAATCACCAGCATTTCCCCTTGTGTCAGTTGGCCGCTTGAATGTCTTCTTTGGTGAAATGTCTGTTCATTTCCTTTGCCCATTTTTTAATTGGATTATTTTTCTTTTTGTTTTGGGGTGTTTGATTTTCTTATAGATTTTAGAGATTATATCTTTGTCTTATTTGTAATAGCCAAACATTTTTTCCAGTCTGTAGGTTCTCTTTTTACTCTTTTGGCGAAGTCTTTTGATGAGCATAAGTGTTTAATTTTTAGAAGATCCCAGTTATCTAGCTTATCATCTAGAATTTGTTTGTTGTTGGTTGTGGTTTGTATCCTGTTAATTCTGTGTATTAGGGCCTCTAGCGTTGATCCTATTTTTTCTTCTATGAACTTGATAGTTTTTGGCTTTATATTTAGGTCTTTGATCCATTATGAATTAGTTTTTGAATATGGTGTGAGGTATGGGTCCTGTTTCATTTTTTTGTGGAAGGACATCCAGTTTTGCCAGCACAGTTTGTTAAAAAGACTGTCTTTTCCCCATTCGATGGACTTTGGGCCCTTGTCAAAGATCAGGTGACCTTAGGTGGATGGATTTACATCTGGGTTCTCAATTCTGTTCCATTGGTCAATATATCTGGCATTGTACCAGTACCAGGCTGTTTTGACTACTGTGGCTGTACAGTAGATTCTGAGGTCAGGTAGTGCGAGTCCTGCTACTTTATTCTTCTTCAATAGTGCTTTAACTTATCTGGGGCACCTTTCCTCTCCATATAAAGCCAATGATCAGTTTTTCCATCCTGTTAAGGAATGCTGTTGGTATTTGGATCTGGATTGAATTGTATTTGTAGATTGCTTTGGGTAGAATTGTCATTTTCACAGTATTGAGTCTACCTATCTGTGAGCATGGGATGTTTTTCCATTTATGTAGGTCTCATTTGATTTCTTACAGTAGTCTTTTGTAGTTTTTTTTTTTTTTGTATAGTTTTTTTACATACCTGGTTAGATGTATTCCTAAGTATTTTATTTTTTTAGGGGCTATCATAAACAGTGTTGTTTTCCTGATTTCCTTTTCATAGTTGTCTTTATTGATGTATAGAAACCCAACTGATTTTTGTATATTTATCTTGTATTGTGCTACTCTGCTGAATCTTTCTATTAGTTCCAGTAGTTTTCTTGTGGAGTCCTTTTGGTTCTGTATGTATGGCATCATATCATCCACAAATAGGGATGGTTTTACTTCTTCCTTACCAATTTGGATGCCCTTTATTTCTTTTTCTTGCCTTGTTGCTCTAGCTAGGACTTCCAGCACAATATTAAACAGGAGTGGTGATAAAGGGCATTCTTGTCTTGTTCCCGTGCTCAGGGGGAATGTTTTCAGCATCTCTCCATTAAAAATGATTGTCTTAGTCATCTAGTGCTGCTATAACAGAAATACCGCAAGTGAATGGCTTTAACAAAGAGAATTTTATTCCCTCACAGGCCAGTAAGCTAGAAGTTTGAATTCAGGGCGCTGGCTCCAGGGGAAGGCTTTCTTTCTCTGTTGGCTCTGGAGGAAGGTCCTCATCATCAGTCTTCCCTTGGTCTGGGAGCATCTCAGCACAGGAATCTCAGGTCCAAAGGACACGCTCTGCTGCCAGCACTGGTTTCTTGGTGATATGAAGCCCCCTGTCTCTCTGCTGACTGCTGTCTTTTATATCTCAGAGAGTTTAGCTGAAGACACTATCTAATCTTGTATATCTCATCAATGTAACTGCCACTAATCCATCTCATTTCATCATAGTGATAAGATTTACAACACATAGGGAAATCACAAAAAAGGTGAACAATCACACAATACTGGGACTTATGGCTCAGCTAAGTTGACAGGTTTTTTGAGGGGGACACAGTTCAATCCATGACAATGATATTGGCTGTTGGTTTTGTACAGATGCCCTTTATCATGTTAAGAATTTCCCTTCTATATCTATCTTATTCAGAGTTTTTATCAAGAATGTGTGCTGAACTTTACTGAGTGCCTTTTCTGCGTCTATTGAGGTGATCATGTGATTCTTTTATTTAAGTGATGGATTATGCTGATTGATTTTCTAATGTTGAACCATCCTTGTATACCTGGTATGAATCCTACATGACCAAGTAGGATTCATACCAGGTATACAAGGATGGTATATTATTATTATTTTTTTTTGATATGATGCTGAGTTCTATTGGCTAGAATTTTGTTGAGAATTTTTGCATCTATATTCATGAGAGATATTGGTTTGTGGTTTTCCTTTTTTTGTGATGTCTTTGCCTGGTTTTGGTATCAGGGTTATGCTGGCTTAATAGAATGAATTCAGAAGTATCCTTTCTTTTTCTGTGCTCTGAAATAGTTTGTGTAGTACTGGCGTAAGCTCTTCTCTGAATGTTTGGTAGAATTCTCCAGTGAAGCCATCTGGCACAGGGCTTTTTTGTTGTTGTTGGGAGCTTTTTTTTTTTTACCTTTTCAATCTCTTGTTATGGGTTTGTTCAGATTTTTTACCTTAGTTTGTGTTAGTTTAGGTAGTTAGTTTGTTTCTAGAAATTTGACCATTTCCTCTAGGCTTTCTAATTTGTTGGAGTATAGTTTTTCATAGTATTCTGTTATGATCCTTTTTATTTCAGTTGGGCCTATTGTAATGGCCTCCATTTTGTTTCTTATTTGGGCTATTTGCATCCTCTCTTGTTTTTCTTTTGTCACTTTGGCCAATGGTTTGTTGATTGTTGATCCTTTCAAAGAACCACCTTTTGGTTTTGTTGACTCTTTTTATTCTTTCTATTCTCTAGATCATCTTTTTCTGCTCTGATCTTTATTATTTCCATTCTTCTGGTGACTGTGGGCTTCTGTGCTGTTCTCTTTGTGTTTGTTCAAGTTGTATAGTTAATGTTTTGATTTTGCCCCTTCTTTTTTGATGTGTGCAGCTATTGCTGTAAATTGTCCTCTGAGCACTGCCTTTGCCGTGTCTCAGACGTTTTGGTATGATGTGTTTTCATTCTCTTTTGAGCCTAGGAAATTTTTTATTCCATCTTTGATTTCTTCTATTATCAGTAATTTTTTTAAGCAAGGTGTTATTCAGTTTCCATATATTTGATTTTTTTTCCTTGCTCTTCCTCTTATTAATTTCTATTTTGATGACATTATGACCAGAGAGGATGCTTCGTATTATCTCTGTGTCTTGGATTTTGTTGGGGGTTGCTTGTGGCCTAAACCCATTGCTGTTGAGTTGATTCTGACTCATAGTGACCCTGTAGGACATAGTAGAACTGCTCCCTAGGGTTTCTAAGGAGTAACTGGTGGGTTCAAACTGCCAACCTTTTGGTTATCAGCCATAGCTCTTAACCACTGCACCACCAAGGTAGTAGTCTATTTTGGAGAATGTTCCATGTGCATTGGAAAAGAATGTGTACTTTGCTGCTTTTGGGTGGAGTGTTCTATATATGTCTGTGAGGTCTAGTTGATTGATTGTGGACTTTGAATCTTCTGTATCTTTGCTGAGTTTCTTTCTATATGTTCTGTCCTTTTCTAGAAGTGGTGTGTCGAAGTCTGCTATTATTGTGAAACTTTCAATTTCTCTTTTCAGTGGTCTTAGAGTTTGATTTATTTATTTTGGAGCCCTGCCACCGGGTGTGTAGATATTTATTATGATTATGTCCTCATGGTGGATTGTCCCTTTAATCATTCCATAATGTCCTTCCTTGTCTTTTGTGGTGGATTTTGTTTTAAAGTCTGTTTTATTAGTATTTATGAGATTAGTATTGCCACACCTGCTCTTTTTTGGTTCTGCTTGCTTGATATATTTTTTTCCATCCTTTGATTTTTAATAAATTTATGTCTTTGTTTCTAAGGTGTGTCTCTTGTAGAGAGCATATTGATGGGTCCTTTTTTTTTTTTTTTAAATCCATTCTGCTACTCTCTGTCTCTTTATGGGTGTATTTAAGCCATTTATGTTCAGTGTGATTACTGATAGGTGTAAGTTTATTGCTGTCATTTTGTGGGCAGGGTGGGTCCAGCAGGAGTGGAGGCATGGGGAAGGGTAGTTTGTAGCACAAACTAGGGGTAATGGGGTGATGCTGAGGAGCAGTACAGGCAGGGTCTTGTTGGGTGCTTATGACAAATTGATAAGATAGTTATAAAGGGCTTATTATAGTTCCTGGCACGAAGCTAGTGCAGATATAAATGTCTGTTATTAGGTGCCATCAAGTTGATTCCAACTTATAAAGACCCCATGTGACAGACTAGAACAGCCCCATAGAATTTTCTTGGCTATAATTTTTACAGAAGCAGATTGCTAGATATTTCTTCCATGGAGCCACTGGATGGGTTTGAACCACCATCCTTTCAATTGGCAGCTGAGGGCTTAACCATTTGTAGCACCAGGGCTCCCTATAAAAATATTTTCTATTATTATTATGTTTATTAATAAATAAATATAAGGTAATATCTAACATTACTATAATGTAATAAATACAGTATTATAGACATCACAATAATTATTTTAATTCTTCTTATTAATATTGTATCATCATAATTTTTGCTATTGCCATTATTGATTTTGGTATATGGGAATAACATTTAGAATGCTGTTGCTATTTAACACATGCTACTTATACTTAGTGGTAAAAGAAATTAAAAGGAAACAGATGGATTTGCATGATATTTGAAAGAAAAAAGGACAGGATTCAGTGAGGATTAGATATGAGAGGGTGACAGGAGGCCAGGAGAGAAAAATGTCAAAGGTGATTCCTTCTTTTCCAGGTTAAGCAACTAATCAGATAGTGCTGCTGTTCACTGAGACAAGCATACTATCTTTTCCACCATAAAAGTGGATAATGGAAGAGGACAGGTGTGGTTGGGGTCGGGGGAAGATTGTGAGTTTGGTTTTGGACATGTTAAATTTGAGGCAGTGCTTCTGAGTTTTCTAAATGGAGATGTCAAGTAGGAAATGAGTTTAACAGTTCTGTTGTTAAGAGAAAAGTCTGTACTGAGATACGTGTTTGAGAATCATTTGAATGAATGTGATGATGGAATCATTGACACAAACAATGTTGCCTGGGCAAAGAACATAGAGTCAGATAAGAAGAGCTTCAAGGAATGCCAGCATTTATTCTTCAGGTCGAAAAGGATAGTAAAACAAACAATAAACCAAGCCTTAGGAATAATTGAAGTGGTAGAAGAAAATCTTGGAGGACTCATAAAAATCTTCAAAAAAGTTTATGGAAGATAGTGATAACCTTAAAATATGATATAATAATGATTAAAAAAATTAAGTGTATGGAGATGTTGACAATGGAATGGATTTCAAGGATAGGTAAGGAAGACTTTTGCAAATGATCTACTTAGATAGTGATAAAATGGCCTTCTTTGAATGTCTTTGAGCGGCACTTTCTGTCCAGTGCACAGAAAACATGAATGTAAGTGATAAAAGAATTGCAAAGACTTGTTCATGTATAAACTATACTCTAAAAGAACTTAAACCATCAGCCTAATGAAAAATTTCTAAAAATGCATTGTATCAAACCAGTGCATGAAGCTTTCCAAGTTTATAGACAAGATCCATTGAGAGACAGTAATATAGTATAATTGCATAATACATTACGTAATATACATATTTCTAGGCATATCTATGTACACACAGTAGAAATAAATTTTATCCTCTAATGAAATATAAAGGAGTCATGATGGCTCAGTGCTTAAGCTCTCGGCAGCTAACCAAAGAGCTGACAGTTCGAACCCACGGGAAAAAGATGTGGCAGTCTGCTTCTATAAAGACTACAGCCTTGGAAACTCTATGGGGCAGTTCTGTTCTCGCCTGTAGAATCGAAATGTGTCGGAATTGACTCAGTGGCAATGAGTTTGGTTTCCGTAATGAAATATACATAAGCATTTTTTTTTTAATCAAAATACCAAGAAGTTATAAAGGCAGATGTCACTCAGAAGCAAAATGAAATGTCCTCTTAGGATCCTTCACAGGCCTACAAGCCATTTAAAAATTTTACTATCCGTTCTAAAGTTTTTTAAAAGATCACTTTTTTAAAGATAATTTTTTTGAAAAGATAAAATATATTTCAATTGTTAGCATTGGCTTAGTATGTTTCTTTTTATCAGTTTATCCAGCAAAAAAGGCACAGAGGTGTGGGAATTATACTTTCTTCCCACAGCATTTTTAGTTATAGTGCTCCATGTCCTCCATTTTTTGGGGGGTGGTGGTGGTTATGTCTATTATCTTTTTTTTTTTTTTATAATTTTTATTGTGCTTTAAGTGAAAGTTTACAAAGCAAGTCAGCCTCTCACATAAAAACATTATATACACCTTGCGACATACTCCCAATTACTCTTCCCCTAATGAGACAGCCTGCTTTCTCCCTCCACTCTCTCTTTTCATGTCCATTTCCCCAGCTTCTAACCCCCTCTACCCTCTCATCTACCCTCCAGGCAGGAGATGCCAACATAGTCTCAAGTATCCACCTCATCCAAGAAACTCGCTCCTCACCAGCATCACCCTCCAACCCATTGTCCAGTCCAATCCATGTCTGAAGAGTTGGCTTTGGGAATGGTTCCTGTCCTGGGCCAACAGAAGGTCTGGGGGCCATGACCACCGGGGTCCCTCTAGTCTCAGTCAGACCATTAAGTCTGCTCTTTTTACGAGAATTTGGGGTCTGCATTCCACTGCTCTCCTGCTCCCTCAGGGGCTCTCTGTTGTGTTCCCTGTCAGGGCAGTCATCGGTTGTAGCCAGGCACCATCTAGTTCTTCTGGTCTCAGGCTGATGTAGTCTCTGGTTCATGTGGCCCTTTCTGTCTCTTGGGCCCGAAATTACCTTGTGTCTTTGGTGTTCTTCATTCTCCTTTGATCCAGGTGGGTTGAGACCAATTGATGCATCTTAGATGGCTGCTTGCTAGCATTTAAGATCCTAGACACCACTCTTCAACGTGGGATGCAGAATGTTTTCTTGATAGATTTTATTATGCCAATTGACTTAGATGTCCCCTGAGATCATGGTCCCCAAACCCCTGCCCCTGCTACACCGGCCTTTGAAGCATTCAGTTTATTCAGGAAACTGCTTTTGGCTTAGTCCAGTTCTGCTGACCTCCCCTGTATTGTGTGTTGTCTTTCCCTTCACCTAAAGTAGTTCTTATCTACCATGTAATTAGTGAATACCCCTCTCACACCCTCCCTCCTCTCGTAACCACAAAAGAATGTTTTCTTCTCAGTTTAAACTATTTCTCAAGTTCTGATAATAGTGTTGTTATACAATATTTGTCCTTTTGCAACTGACTAATTTCACTCAGCATATAATGCCTTCCAGGTTCCTCCATGTTATGAAACGTTTCACAGATTCCTCACTGTTCTTTATCGATGCATAGTATTCCATTGTGTGAATATACCATAATTTATTTATCCATTCATCCATTGTTGGGCACCTTGGTTGCTTCCATGTTTTTGCTATTTTAAACAGTGCTGCAATAAACATGGGTGTGCGTATATCTGTTCGTGTAAAGGCTCTTATTCCTCTAGGATATATTCCGAGGAATGGGATTGCTGGATTGTATGGTAGTTCTATTTGTAGCTTTTTAAGGAAGCACCAAATCGATTTCCAAAGGGGTTGTACCATTTGACATTCCCACCAGCAGTGCATGAGTGTTCCAATCTCTCCACAGCCTCTCCAACATTTATTATTTTGTGTTTTTTTGGATTAATGCCAGCCTTGTTGGAGTGAGGTGAAATCTCGTGGTAGTTTTCATCTGTATTTCTCTAATGGCTAATGATTGTGAACGTTTCCTCATGTATCTGTTAGCTACCTGAATGTCTTCTTTAGTGAAGTGTCTATTTATATCTTTTGCCCATTTTTTAATAGGGTTATTTGTCTTTTTGTAGTTGAGTTTTTGCAGTATCATGTAGATTTTAGAGATCAGATGCTGATCGAAAATGTCATAGCTAAAAACTTTTTCCCAGTCTGTAGGTAGTCTTTTGACTCTTTGGTCTTTGCATGAGCACAGGTGTTTGATTTTTAGGAGCTCCCAGTTATCTAGTTTTTCTTCTCCATTCCGATGGCACTGGGTCTTAATAATGTTTTTTATACTGTTTATGCTGTGTATTATGGCTCCTAACATTGTCCCTATTTTTTCTTCCACGATCTTTATCATTTCAGATTTTATATTTAGGTCTTTGATCCATTTTGAGCTCATTTTTGTGCATGGAGTGAGGTATGGGTCTTGTTTCATTTTTTTGCAGATGGATATCCAGTTACGCCAGTACCATTTGTTAAAAAGACTGTCTTTTCCCCATTTAACTGTTTTGGGACCTTTGTCAAATATCAACTGCTCATATGTGGATGGATTTATGTCTGGATTCTCAAGTCTGTTCCATTGGTCTATGTGTCTGTTCTTGTACCAGTAACAGGCTGTTTTGACTACTGTGGCGGTATAATAGGTTCTAAAATCAGGTAAAGTAAGGCCTCCCACCCTATCCTTTTTCACTAAGGCCATATTTATCCGGGGCCTCTATCCCTTCCATATGAAGTTGGTGATTTGTTTCTCCATCTCATTAAAGAATGTTGTTAGGATTTGGATCGGAATTGCATTAAATGTATAGATCGCTTTTGGTAGAATAGACATTTTTATAATGTTAAGTCTTCCTATCCGTGAGCAAGGTATGTTTTTCTACTTATGTAAACCTCTTTTGGTTTCTTGCAGAAGTGTACTGTAGTTTTCTTTGTATAAGTCTTTTACATCTCTGGTAAGATTTATTCCTCAGTGTTTTATCTCCTTCGGGGCTACTGTAAATGGTATTGATTTGGTGATTTCCTCTTCGATGTTCTTTTTGTTGCTGTAGAGGAATCCAGGTGATTTTTGTATGTTTATCTTGTATCCCAGTACCCTGCTTAACTCTTCTATTAGATTCAGTAGTTTTCTGGAGGATTCCTTAGGGTTTTCTGTGTATAAGATCATGTCATCTGCAAATAGAGATAGTTTTACTTCTTCCTTGCCAATCTGGATACCCTTTATTTCGTTATCTACCCTAATTGCTCTGGCTAGGACCTCCAATACAATGTTGAATAAGATCAGTGATAAAGGGCATCTTTGTGGTGTTCCCGATCTCAATGGGAATGCTTTCAGGCTCTCTCCATTTAGGGTGATGTTGGCTGTTGGCTTTGTATAAATGCCCTTTTTTATGTTGAGGAATTTTCCTTCTATTTCTATTTTGCTGAGTTTTTATCATGAATGGGTGTTGAACTTGGTCAAATACCTTTCCTGCATCAATTGATAAAATCATGTGATTCTTATCTTTTATTTATGTGGTGGATTACATTAATTGTTTTTCTAATGTTGAACCATCCCTGCATACCTGGTATGAATCCCACTTGGTCATGGTGAATTATATTTTTTATATGTTGTTGAATTCTATTGGCTAGAATTTTGTTGAGGATTTTTGCATCTACGTTCATGAGGGATATAGGTCTATAATTTTCTTTTCTTGTGGTGTCTTTACCTGGTTTTGGTCTCAGGGATATGGTGGCTTTACAGAATGAGTTTGGTAGCATTCCATCCTTTTCTATGCTCTGAAATACCTTTAGTAGTAGTGGTGTTAACTCTTCTCTGAAAGTTTGGTAGAACTCTGCAGTGAAGTCATCCGGTCCAGGGCTTTTTTGGGGGGAAGTTTTTTGATTACCTTTCCAATCTCTTCTTTTGTTATGGGTCTATTTTAGTAGTTCTACCTCTGTTTGTGTTAGTTTAGGTAGGTAGTGCGCTTCTAGGAATTCATCCATTTCTTCTAGGTTTTCAAATTTGTTAGAGTACAGTTTTTCATAGTAATCTGATTCTTTTAATTTCAGTTGTGTCTGTTGTAATATCACCCATCTCATTTCTTATTCAGGTTATTTGCTTCCTCTCCTATTTTTCTTTTGTCAGTTTGGCCAGTGGTTCATCAATTTTGTTGATTTTTTCAAAAAACCAGCTTTTGGTCTTGTTAATTCTTTCAGTTGCTTTTCTGTTTTCTACTTCATTTCGTTCAGCTCTAATTTTTATTACTTGTTTTCTCCTGGTGCCTGTGGGTTTCTTTTGTTGCTCTCTTTCTATTTGTTCAAGTTGTAGGGATAATTCTTTGATTTTGGCCCTTTCTTCTTTTTCTTTGTGTGCATTTATTGATATAAACTGACCTCTGAGCACCACTTTTCCTGTGTCCCAAAGGTTCCGATAGGAAGTGTTTTCATTCTCATTGGATTTTCTGAATTTCTTTATTACATCCTTAATGTCTTGTATAATCCAGTCGTTTTCCAGCAGGGTATTGTTCAGTTTCCAAGTGTTTAATTTCTTTTCCCTGCTTTTCCTGTTATTGGTTTCCACTTTTGTGGCCTTATGGTCAGAGAAGATGCTTTGTAATATTTCAGTGTTTTGGATTCTGCTAAGGCTTGCTTTATTACCTAATATGTGGTGTATTCTAGAGAGTTTTCCATGTGCACTAGAAAAGAAAGTATACTTGATTGCTGTTGGGTGGAGTGTTCTGTATATGTCTGTGAGGTCAATTGGTTGATTGTGGCATTTAGATCTTCCGTGTCTTTACTGAGCTTCTTTCTGGATGTCCTGTCCTTTACTGAAAGTGGTGTGTTGAAGTCTCCTACTATTATTGTGGAGCTGTCTATCTCACTTTTCAATGCTGATAGAGTTTGTTTTATGTATCTTGCAGCCCTGTCATTGGGTGCATAAACATTTAATATGGTTATATCTTCTTGGTGTATTGTCCCTTTAATCATTATATAGTGTCCTTCCTTATCCTTTATGATGGGTTTAACTTTAAAGTCTATTTTGTCAGAAATTAATAATGCTACTCCTGCTCTTTTTTGATTGTTGTTTGCTTGATATATTTTTTTCCATCCTTTGAGTTCTAGTTTGTTTGTGTCTCTAAGTCTAAGGTGTGTCTCTTGTAGGCAGCATATAGATGGATCCTGTTTTTTAATCCATTCTGCCACTTCCTGTCTCTTAATTAGTGTATTTACATTCAGGGCAATTATTGATGTGTATGAATTTAGTACTATCATTTTGATGTCTTTTTTGTGTATTGTTGACAATATCTTTTTCCCACTTAATTTTCTGTGCTGAGTAGATTGCCTTTCTGTATTGTCCTTTCCTCATATTTGTTGTTGATTTTGTTTCTGCTGAGTATTTTTTTCTTGTATTTTATTTTGATGAGTAGGATAGTTTGTGTCCTTTGTGGTTACCTTATTATTTACCCCTATTTTTCTAAATTTAAACCTAACCTTTATTTCTTTGTAGCACCGTATCTTCCTCTCCATATGGAAGGTATATGACCACATTTCTTTGTCCTCTTTATTATTCTAAGATTGTCATCTTTTATATAATAACATCACTGTTACCCTGTTGAGAGCCTTTTTTTTATATACTCTTGCTTTGTTTTTTTGGATTTCCTGGTCTGGGTTGACTTCTGGTTGCTCTGCCCAGTGTTCTAGTCTTAGGTTGATACCTGATATTATTGATTTTCTAACCAAAGAACTCCCTTTAGTATTTCTTGTAGTTTTGGTTTGGTTTTTATGAATTCCCTCAACTTGTGTTAATTTGGAAATGTCTTAATTTCACCTGCATATTTAAGAGACAGTTTTGCTGGATATATGATTCTTGGCAGGCAATTTTTTTCCTTCAATTTTTTAATATGTCATCCCATTGCCTTCTTGCCTGCGTGGTTTCTGCCGAGTAGTCCGAGTTTATTCTTATTGGCTTTCCTTTGTAGGTGACTTTTTGTTTATCCCCTGCTGCTCTTATAATTCTCTCTTTATCTTTGGTTTTGGCAAGTTTGATTATAATATGTCTTGGTGACTTTCTTTTAACATCTACCTTATGTGGAGTTCGATGAGCATATTGGATAGATATCTTCTCGTCTTTCATGATATCCGGGAAGTTTTCTGTGAACAAAGCTTCAACAATTTTCTCTGTATTTTTTGTTATCCCGCCCTGTTCTAGTACTCCAATCACTTGTATGTTATTTCTCTTGATAGATTCTCACATGATTCTTAAGTTTTCTTCATTTTTTAAAATTCTTTTATCTGATTGTTCTTCAAATATATTAGTGCCAAGTGCTTTATCTTCGAGTTCAGAAATTCTAGCTTCTACTTGCTCAATTCTGCTCCTCTGACTTTCTGTGGAGTTGTTTAGTGCTGTAATTTTATTGTAAATCTTCTTAATTTCTGATAGCTGCCTGTCTTTAGATTTTTCCAGCTTACTGAACTTTTCATTATGTTCCTGAATAATCTTTCTAATTTCTTCATTTGCTTTGTCTGTGTGTTCCTTGGCTTGTTCTGCAATTTTCTCATTTCCTTCCTGATGTCTTGAAGGGTTTCTGTATTAAACTTTTGTATTCTGCATCTGCTAATTCCAGGAATGCTCTTTCATCTAGAAGATCCCTTGATTCTTTGTTTTGAGAGCCTGTTGAGGTGATCATGGTCTGTTTCTTTATGTGACTTGAGATTGACTGTTTTCTCCAAGCCATCAATAAGTTATTGTATTATGACTGTTGTCTCCGAGCCAGCAACAAGTTATTGGATTAGTTTATGCTTGCTTAGTGTTTCGTAGCTTCTTGCTTTGTTTTGTTTTGGTATACCCTTATGGGTTGCTTGAGCATGCTAGCTTAATTATTTTCGCCTTTGGAGCTCTGATGTCCTGTCCTCAGATGGGTAGAGCTGTTATCAGGTATATCAGTCTAGGAGTCCATTCAGTTTTCTTGTATGAATTCAGCTCAGGTTTCCAGGTAGCTGATTGTCAGGTGTGTGATACAGGTTCTGTCCTACAGTCTTAGAGGGGCAGGGGTGATTGGTGTATATACCGGTATCTGATTGTAGCAGGGGTCACGCTCTGAACAGGGCAGGGTGCTGAGAACTGACCCCAAAGTGTCCCTGAGGAATGTGTGTCCCTGTTCCCTAGAGCTTGCGGGTGGGTGGGTTCTGCAGAAGGACCATGGCCACCCAAAGTTTTTGGTTGTAAGGACTGGGAGGTACCAGTTATCTTTGGACCCCTGTCATGAGTGGCTAGATGACCTAGTGGAGCTACCAGACCTTAGGTCCCTGATGTGGATAGGTGAGGACCTTATTTAATAGGAAAGCAATGTCAAACATCAAACACCCACCTCTCCACCACACAGCTGAAATGGTTGGAGTCTGACAACAATGGCCTCTTTTCCCAAAATAGGTCCACACAGGTCCATGCAGAAGGGAAAGGTACTCAAAGTCCACAGATGGTTTATGCCTGGACAGGAGCCCCTTCTGTCCTGAGCTAGCCCGGTTAGTGGAGCTAGCAAATTATCTTTTCCCCAAATGCAAATTTTTTCCTCCCCCAAGGCTGGGAAGATTTGGCTCTAGGTGCTCAGCAGCCCTATCTCAGGCCCGGGGAATTCAGCCGCTGAAGCTGGTTTGTGGGTGGGGGGATGTGTTAAAATATACTCAAGTACTTAGCTTTTGCCAAGGGTGCCGTTATCCTCAGGTTCCAGAGGTGTGAGCAGGCTGTGTGGCTGGCTGTTTCTCCCTGAGGAAACTGCGGCCAAATGCTAGTACCAGCCCGCCGCTGCCGCTGCTCCAGGAATGGTGCCTGAAGGCTCCCCAAAATTCAGGTCCAGTAATGTCTCTCCACTTCTGAACGGTCTCTTCCTCCCCCTGCCCCTCTCAGTTCGTTTTCTAAGCTTGCCTTTGAAGCTCCGGGCTCCCAGCTTATTGCAAATATACTTGTTTCACTTGTTTTTTGGGTCTTTGTTGTAAAGAGTGCTCGCTGGAAGCATCTGTCTATTCCACTACCACAGCTCTGCCTCCCTCATGTCCTCCATTTTTATTTGAGAAAATAAAACTCAACCAACATGAGTTAACTACATTTCATGTGAAAAATGTTCATGCCAAGAACTGCAGCAAAGTCTTCTTCTAAGACAGAAGTCTTAGAATAGGTTCAAAGCCTTCTCCAAACAGGGTGCAGGGACTTTGCAATATGGCGCCCAGTGAGGGATAGCAATGACCAGAGGAGGGTATGATAGAAGACACCAATGAGGAGAACTGGAGATGGTGCCATGAATGAATGAAAATCATGGAGACTTCTGTTCATGTGTGTCTTCTTTAGCTCCAAACTACAGTGCTGCCACATTTCTGGAATTTCTGCATTTGTTGATAAAGTTGTTGTGTACTTCAAATATGTGTTTCTTCACACAACTTCGGTTTTCACATTCCAGATTCCTTTTTCATATTTTTTTTTGCCTTTCATCTCCCACCGCCTCCTTAAAGGGGTACATTTACATCCAATACTAATCATGCCTTCTATCTTTAATAAATTGTCATATCCATTTATCATTCTCAACAGCTTCTACTTTCAGCGCCAGCTCTGTCAGTGTAATATAAGATCAGTAATTGCTAAACATCCATCATATCTGAAGTGATATGTCACTAAATTCTTGGCTGTTCACAATAGTTCACTAACCTGAGTCTTGCTGAGCCAGAACTAATGTCAAGTGGTCTTTTTTCTTTCTTTTTTTATATAAAGCTATTTCAAGAAAAGCCTATATTAGGCATTGAAATTTTACTAAACCATTTATGCAGAAACCAGTATTTTTGCATAGAATTCTAAGTACAGCTAGATGAAAAATCAACTACTTATTAACATACTGATATCAGGCAAGGAGAGGTTATGATAAGTGAATCATGGCAAAAAATAAGTCGCGTAAAATAATTTCACTAGCTTTTTTTCTTGTTGATCTAGAAAAAGCATGTGTTGCAGCCAGCAGTGATTTCTGGGAGTTCTTGTTTAAAAGTTATGCATTTTTCATCTCCACCAATTCACAAATTCCTATGGGTCTTATTCTTGTAATATTCACCTTCTTTTCTTGGAGAAAACATAAGAAGAAGGACAATAAAAGGTAAAATCCATATGGTGCCTGGACGACTTCCACGACAGGATCATATCTGGTTGGTAGAGATAACCTGATAAGAGTCAGCAAAGTGACACATCTTATGGGCTTAGGCAGGGCATTAAGTCCCACTCTGATAGCCTAGGCCAGGCACCTCTCAGTGTTCTGTATATTGGCCTCTGCTGCTATTTTTAAGGTTTTCACTGGCCAATTCTTTCAGAAGTAGATCACCAGGTCTTTCTTCTAGTCTGGTATAGTCTGAGGCTCCACTGAAAGCCTGAGTGACCCTGCTGGTGTTTGAAATACCAGTGGCATAGCTTCCAGCATCACACCAACTCACAAGCCATCACAGTACAATAAACTGACAGATGAATGAAGAGGACTTGAAGCACTTACTGATGAAGATCAAAGTCTGCAGCCTTCATTATGGATTACACCTCAACATAAAGAAAACAAAAATGCTCACAACTGGACCAATAAGCAACATCATGATAAATGAAGAAAAGATTGAAGTTGACAAGGATCTTGTTTTACTTGGATCCACAATCAATGACCATAGAAGCACCAGTCAAGAAATGAAACGATGTACTACCCTGGGCATATCTGCTGCAAAAGACCTCTTTCAGGTGTTAAAAAGCAAAGATGTCACTTTGAGGACTAAGGTATGCCTGACCCAAGCCGTGGTCTTTTCAATAGTTTCATATGCAAGTGAAAGCTGGACAGTAGATAAATAAGAACTAAGGAGAACTGATGCCTTTGAATTATGGTGTTGGCGAAGACTACTGAATATACCATGGACTGCCGAAAGAACGAATAAATCTGTCTTGGAAGAAGTACAGCCAGAATTCTCCTTAAAAGGGAGGATGGTGAGATTGTCTTACATACTTTAGGTATGTTATCAGGAGGGATCAGTCCCTTGAGAAGCACATCATACTTTGTAAAGTAGACAGTGAAAAACAGGAAGATCCTCAATGAGATGGATTGATACAATGGCAGCAACAATGGGCTCAAACATAGCAGCTATTGTGAGGATAGTACAAGACTAGGCAGTGTTTCATTTTGTTGTACATAGGGTTGCTATGAGTCGGAATCGCCTCAAAGACACCTAACAGCAGCAACAATATTGGCCTCTGTGGCACTTAGAAAAGTAAAGTTGGATTAAGCCAGACTGAAGTCTTTACAGATTTATTCTCAATATATCAATATATTGCAGTAATAGTGGTTAAGGTGATGGAGTTTAGTAGTGGACGTTACAGCAGCAGTAGCAAAAACAACTGAACAAGGCCAGGCTCTCTAAATTCACCAGCAAGACCCTCTGCCTTGTTTTGGAAAAACTTCTCTATATTCATCCTAGTTGTTCTCCGTCATCACGTAGCACTTACTGTCACAAAGAATTCTAAACACAGCTGGCCAAGGAATCAACCTTACGTTAAGCATACTGATATCCAGCAAGACAAGGCTGTGACAAGGGCATGCATATCAAAAGAAAGCTTCACATAAGATAATTCACCAGCTCCCTTTTTCCCTCTCTTGTTCAATTTCATTTAGTACTCTATTAATAATCCCAACATTGTGAAAATCTCCGAATTCTGGAAGCCAGAAATCCATCCATATTACACATGAGTTAAGATAGGCCCGGTGAATAGTATTGTAAATTCGTTCACTCTTGGCTCAGCAAGCAGTAACTTTTAGCCCTGTATTTCAGAGTTTTATTACCACCAGGTCAGATGCGTTCAGGAGTATGATAAAGCGATGGACCCAAGGTAGTGATAATTTGGCTAGAAAATATGAAAGAGAAAAAATATAATCACTTTTGGGAGGGTACCAAGACTGAACGTTCTATACCGAGGAATGAATATACTTAAATAAATGGAAACAGTAAAAGAGTTCTCAAGAAGATATTTTTTCTGTTTTCTTCCCAAAGTCAGGGATGCATCTAATCCAGCCGTGACTCAGTGGGGTTTCCAGTCATCAGAAATGGAGATTATTCATTGTTCTCATGCTTTGTTGCTTAGCAAGACTCACTGTCAGAAAGCAGTTCTTTATCTTTCACTTTTAATTGCAGCTATATGTTACAGCATGAATGAGAACTGGACAAGGGGGCAGTTAATTTGATTGATGTGGACAGCCAAAGTGAGTAATTCAGATCCCTGAAATTCCCTTTAGGATCTGAATGATCCTATTTGGCTGTCTCAGTGAGTCACAGCAGTGGAATAATTGACATATTTTCACTTCAGTGTATGGACAAGCACCTCTAATACTGTTTCCTCAGCTTATTGCCATTTAGATTCTGTTGGTGAGCAAAATGAAGAGGGTTAAAATAGACACATAAAATATATTAGTATGTTCAAGTGCAGGTAGATATTTAAAATAATTAGACTTAATAATATGAGGAAAAAAGAGGCCCGTGCATGCACACAACCAAAAACAAAAGGTCAGAGGGAAAAAAACGGGTCAATTTAATGTAAAGGTTGGTAGTTCGAATCCACCAGTCACTCCTTGGAGACTATGGGACAGTTCTGCTGTATTCTGTAGTGTTGTTATGTGTTGAAATTGACTCAACAGCAATGGGTTTGGTTTTTGGTTTTTAGTGTCTATCTGTAAGAGTCCCGGGTAGCACAGTGGTTAAGAGCTCTGCTACTAATGAGAAGATCGGCTGTTTGAATCCACCAGCTGCTCCTTGAAAACATTGTGGGGCAGTTCTACTCTGTCCTATGGGATCACTATGAGTTGGAATCAACTCGATGGCAACTTTTTTTTCTTTTTACGTTTTAATAATAAATCGAAGAATTAGATATGCAAACCTAATTTGGACATGCAGGTAGGCAGCACTGGAAGGCCAGTTACCTCTCATCCTCTCTCCTTCATTACCATCCTTCTCCCCCTGCCCAAATTCTGGGTAGAAACTTGAGTGAAATAAAAAGAGAGAGAGGGAGATAAAGAGGGAATAACAATGGGGGATGTTCTAGTTTTGTGTAATTTAGTGAACCTAAGCATGCCTGTTTGAGGACATCTAGGATACTGCAGACCTAATTGTTTCTTCCAACTATGTGAATTCAGATTAGCAGATTATGTTGCTTTACCTCCTCTGTACTGCTAACCAGTAATCATGATCACTGCAAGGACTTGTTCTTAGGCTAGAAGCTGGAAAGTTTGCTTCCACCTATGAGAAGACCAACTAACCAGAGCTGGAATAGAGAATGGGAGAGTAGTCATTAATTTCAAGAGCCATTCTCTGGTGGAGTCACAGGAGCCATTTGGTCTAATGCCTTTCTTGTATTTCAGGAAACCAAGATTTAGCAAGCTTGTCCAAGATCACCCAGGAGATAAGGAGCAGAACAACAGTGTTAGGATCAGAACTCAAGAATTTCTCATTCACAATTAGCTTTTGGAAAACTTCCATAATTTTCATAGAGATGGAACAACACTATAATGGTTGAAATAGACTCTCTTGTGAGAGAGCATACAAAAACTCTAATCTTGTTAACTTTCTTTTGTTTGTTGTTGTGAAATTGAAATTCATGTGACATCCAATTGATTACCACCACGTGTCTGTCAGTTTGTTGTACTGTAGTGGCTTGCATGTTGCTGTGATACTAGAAGCTTTATCATTAGTGTTTCAAATACCAGCAGGGTCACCCTTGATGGACAGGTTTCAGCCGAGCTTCCAGACTAAGACAGACTAGGACAAAGGACCTACTTCTGAAAAAATTTGGCCAGTGAAAACCTCATGAATAGCAGTGGAATATTTTTTTATTGTCTGATATAGTGCTGGAAGGTGAGTCCCTCGGGTTGGAAGGCACCCAAAATATGACAGGGGAGGAGCTGCATCCTTGAGTATAGAATTCAGTGGCATTTAGTGCATTCACAATGTTGTGCAACCATCACCTCTTTCTAGTTTCAGAATGTTTTCATCACTCCAGAAGAGTAACCTGTGCCCGTTAAGTAGTCACTCCTTATACCCCTCGTCCTATTCCCTGGCAACTACTAATCTGCTTTTGTTGCTATGAATTTGCCTATTTTGGATACAGCCTCTAAAAGGGATCATACAATGTGTGACCTTTTGTGCCTGGCCTCTTTGACCGAACATAATGTTGTACCATGTATCAGTATTCCATTACTTTTTAGGGCTCAATATTATTCCATTGCCTGTACAGATCATAATGTGTTTATCCATTCATACATTGACTGACATTTGGGTTGTTCCCAATTTTTGGCTCTTATGAATAATGTTGCTATAAACATTTTTATACAAATTTCTTTATGGATATATGTTTTAATTTCCTTTGAAGTAGATTTCTTGGGTAAATACAGTAATGTTATGTTTAACTTTTTGAGGAACTGCCAAAGTGTTTTCCACAATGCCTGCATCATTTTACATTCCCACCAGAAATACACAAGGTTTCCTATTTTCCCACACCCTTGCCAACATTTGTTATTTTCTGTTTTTTTTTTTTGGTTTGTTTTTAATAGCCATCCTGCTATTTGTGAAGTGATATCTCATTGCGGTTTTGATGTGCGTTTCCTTAATGACAAATGCTGTTGAACATCTTCCCACATGCTTTTTGGTAGTTTGAGTTCTTTACATATCCTGAATATTAAACCCTTATTAGATATATCATTTGCAAATATATTCTCCCATTCTCTTGTCCTTTTGCTTTCTTGATACTGAAAGTTTTTAATTTTGATAAGGTCCAACTTATCCAATTTTTCTTTTATTGCTTATGCTTTTTGTGTCAAATCTAATAATCCATTCCAAAATCCAGGATCATGAGGATTTACCTCCATGTTTTCTGGTTTTAGCAGCTATATTTAGGTCATTGATCAATTTTGAGTTAATTTTGGTATGTGGTGTGAGGTATGGAACCAATTTCTCAGTCTTTTACTCCATTTACATGAAGTAAAGGATTTCTGTCACTTTGCTTTTTTTTTTCTGTATGTCATATATATATATATTCCTTAATTTCTCCAATAGTGCTTTCTTTTTTGTTTTATTGATTTCTTTTTTTCTCGTGCACCATTTTGACTCCCTCCTTATTTCTTTTTCCATATATTTTTAGTTATTTTCTTAGAAAATACTGTGGGGATTACAGTTAACATCCTAAATTTATAACAATCTAGTTTAAATTGATACCAGAATAGCTCCAATAACATACATTAATCCTGATACTATCTAGCTCCATTACCTTTTTCATGTTATTTTCACCAATTCCATCTTCATGTATTATTTTCCCATTAGCATACATTTATGAACTTTTTATGTCTTTGTCTTTTAAACCATATAGGAATCAAAAAGAGAAGTTACAAACCAAAAATAAAATAATACTAACTTTTAGGTTTACCTCTGTAGTTACTTTTCCAAGGTCTTTATTTCTTCCTGTGACTTTGAGTAGCTGTCCAGCGTCCTTTAATTTTAGCCTGAAAGATTGCCTGTAGCATCTCTTGTAGGGCATATCTACAAGCAATGAATTCTCTTAGATTTTCTTTATCTGAGAATGTCTTAATTTCTCCTTCACTTTTGCATACTAGTTTTCCTGGATATGGAATTCATGGCTTACAGTCTCTTCTCTGTTGCTTCTTTCAAAATTTTCTTTGTCTTTAGCTTTTGACAGCTTGATTACCGTATGTCTTAATGTGGATCTCTCTGATTTTATCATGCCTGAGTTTGTTGGGCTTCTTGGATATGTTGATTCATGTCTTTCATCAAATTTGGGAAATTTTCAGCCATTATTTCTCCAAATGTTTTTCTGCCCCTTTCTCTCTCTTGTTCCATAATTCAAATGTTGGTACACTTGGTGGTGTCCCTTTAGTACATTAGGGTTTGTTCGCTGTTTTTTTCTTTGTTTTTATTTGTTTCTGCTCCTGAGAGTTGGTAATAACAATTGTTCTATCTTTAAGTTTACCAATCCTTTCTTCTGCCTGCTCAAATTTGTTGTTGAACTTCTTTAGGGAAATTTTCATTTTAGCTATTGTACTTTTCATCTCCAGAACACTTGGCTCTTGTTAAATAGTTTCTTGTTGATATTCCCTGCTTATTCATAAATAGTTCTTATTTCCCTTCTTTTCCATGGTTTTCTTTAGCACTCTGAGCATATTTAAGTCAGTTAATTTAAAGTCTTTGTCTAGTAATTCTAGTGCCTGGACTTCTTCAAGAATGGTTTCTGGCAGTTTCTTTTCTTTCTTTCTTTCTTTTTTTCCTGTTAATGGGTCACACTTTCCTGTTTCTTTGTATTCTTTGTAAATTAGTGTTGGGAATTAGACATTTTGAGTCTCGTGGTAATTCTGAAAGTCAGAATCACAATAGCCCCAGACAGAGTAGAATTGCCTCATAGGGTTTCCAAAGCTGTAATATTTATGGTGCTGAGCAAATAATCCGAGAAGCTGTACTTATATGAAGAAGAACAGGGCATCAGGATTGGAGGAAGACTCATTAACAACCTGCGTTATACAGATGACACAACGTTGCTTGCTGAAAGTGAAAAGGACTTGAAGTACCTACTGATGAAGATCAAAGACCGCAGCCTTCAGTATGGATTACACCGCAACATAAAGAAAACAAAACTCCTCACAACTGGACCAATGAGCAACATCATGATAAATGGAGAAAAGATTGAAGTTGTCAAGGATTTCGTTTTACTTGGATCCACAATCAACAGCCATGGAAGCAGCAGTCAAGAAATCAAAAGACACATTGCATTAGGTAAATCTGCTGCAAAGGACCTCTTCAAAGTGTTCAAGAGCAAAGATGTCTCCTTGAAGGCTAAGGTGTGCCTGACCCAAGCCATGGTATTTTCAGTTGCATCATATGCATGTGAAAGCTGGACAATGAATAAGGAAGACTGAAGAAGAATTGACACCTTTGGATTGTGATGTTGGGGGAGAATATTGACTATACCATGGACTACCAAAAGAAGGAAGAAGTACAACCAGAATGCTCCTTACAAGTAAGGATGCCGAGACTGTGTCTTACATACTTTGGACATGTTGTCAGGAGGGATCAGTCCCTGGAGAAGGACATCATGCTTGGCTGAGTACAGGGTCAGCGGAAAAGAGGAAGACCCTCCACGAGGTGGATTGACACAGCTGCTGCAACAATGAGCTCAAGCATAACAACGATTTTAAGGATGGCTCGGAACCGGGCAGTGTTCCGTTCTGTTGTGCATAGGGTCAATATGAGTCAGAACCGACTTGACGGCACCTAACAACAACAACAACGTTTATGGAAACAGACTGCCACATCTTTCTTCCATGGAGTGGCTAGTGGATTTAAACTGCAGACCTTTTGGTTGGCAGCCAAGATTTTAACCACTGTGTCATCTGGGGTTCTCCAATAAGAAATTAAAAAAGAAAAAACATGTTCTGTCTCTTTAAATTTTTCAATAGGTGCTGCTCAGGAAGCTGCTTTTGTCTGAGGAGGCTGAAACAATGGCCAGCCTCTGTGCCAGTCCCACAATGAACCACCAGCCAGACCAAAACACAAAACCCTGATTTTCGAATGGCAGTGTCTTTATTCCTACCCTGGCACCAGTAAGCCACACCAGGAACATGGGCCACTGTTCTCAAAGTTGTCTTCTGTGGAGCTGGGACCTGGTGATTGATAGCTGCTACTCAAAATGCCAAAATGCCAAAATTCATCAGCCGCTTTCTTTATCAAGCACTCCTCTGTATTTTGTAAATGTTTGACTAGATTCCAGAGTTTGGAAATAGTTGAGTTGGACAGTTCTGGCTGGCTCAATGATTGTTTTGTTGGAGACTGATTCCTGGAACTTCCTACTCCACCATCTTTTGTGACATCACTCTTGCTAACTCTCTTGAGCTAAAATCTTCAGGATTTCTTACATGAAAATAAGTGCCTAGCCATAATTATGTGGTAATTTTTGTATTATCTTCAATGCTATAGTTCTGTTCTCTTTTACCCTAGTATCAGTGTCTCTTTGAAAGCCTTGCATTTTAAAATTACAAAGACCCCAGTTACCTCTGCTAAATCAACTGTTTTAAAATATATCCTCCATATTTTATTCTTTGGTGTTCCATAGCTCAGCATTTCAAAGGAGAGTTTTAATAGACAATTGTAAAATGCCCACATTATAAGATGAGAACTAGTACAAAAGCTTACGGTAATTAAAATGACACAGTCTGAAGGGACTACTACCATATTCTTATGCAAATAACTTGCACCTTCTATATTTATTTGCCAACTGCACCCTCTCCCCATGAGGTATTTTTGTAAGTGCACTATGCTAATTTTTTTTTACAGCAACAATAAAAAAAAAACTGGTATAGCAGCAGTTACAAAAATACCCTGCAGTTGGTAAACAAAAGTAGGAAATGTGTGTTATTTGCGTAAAAATATGGTATAGCTAGAAAATAGACATAGCTATTTTCATTTATAGCTATATATGTACATCCTGTGCCATGCTGGCAAATTGCATGATTGATTCAGGCTTATAAATTACCAAAATATTCAAAGGAATACATTGTTGTATGACTTGAAAACAACAAACACAGGGGAGAAAGAAGAAAGAGACACATACAAAGTATCATTATCCTATATCCTCAGAGTTTTAGGGGTCAGTTGCTTGGGTACAGAAAAATGAAGGGCATCATTTTCTTCTAAGAAAGTCACACAGCCCCATTTACTGCTGAGTCATTGACAACCGCTCAGATCGCTGTTTATAAGCAGTAGATAAGGTGAAGGAGAAAGCAGCACCATTGAAGTTCTGCTCTGCTCTGTATTTCTGAATTACAGAGTAGAATAACAGGCTAATAGAAGAGAACAAAGATCTAGGCAAAGTTCATCCCACAGAATTCAACCTAGGGAGATCTATATAAACTAGACTCCGGGTGCACATAGCTGACGTATCTGTATGAAAAGTGAAATAAAACATTCAATTATCGGAATTAGTGAGATTCACAATAATAATTGTTTTTATGTTGGTTTCAAGTGGTCTTTTAGCAGCATGAATTTCTCTCTTGAATTCTGTACTCATGTACACAATCACCTGTATTTTGCTTTTGTTTAGGTGATCTTATAAGCATCTCACATTGAACATATCAAAAATTGAACTCATTTTCCTGTGACCCAAACTTGTCTCTTCCATGTTTTTTCCTTTGTAAATGGAAAATTTGTTCTTTCATTAATTTGGGCCTTGAAAACATTCTTGAATCATCTCTTTTGCTCATATCCCATGTCTAGTATATCAGAAAATCCTATGGTCTTTACTTTCCAAATATTTCCAAAATCTGATTACATTTTACTGTGTCCACTGCTACCATTAGATTCACAAAGAAGAAAACAAACTGTCATTTGGGACAGGACAGGCTAACTGTTGAAGGGGCTTTGGTTAAACCTTGGAATAATGATAATAATAGGAAGTTAAATGTAGCTGAAGTTTCTACCATATTAGCATAGTACCGTAGGCACTATGCTAAGTACCAGAGATATAGTGGTGATCAAGTCAAATACGCTGCCAACCTTCGTCCAAACCCATTGCCATCGAATCATTTCTGACTCATAGCGACCCTATAAGACAGTGTAGACCTAGCCCGTAGAGTTTCCAAGGCTGTGATCTTTATGGAAGCAGACTGCTCATGATCGGGTGGCTGGTGGGTTCCAGCAACTGACCTTTCAGTTAGTAGCCAAGCATTTAACCACTGTGTCACCAGAGCTCCTTGAAAACTTTCATATAATTTATAATCTAAAACAGAAGACAGATAAATCAATATTAAATAAGGTAGTTACAAACCATTTTAAGTCCCACATGTGACATTGTTGTTGTTATTAGTTGCCCTAGAGTTAATTCCAACTCATAGCGACCCTATGTACAACAGAACGAAACACCACCCGATCCCACACCATCCTCAGTATTGTTGTTTGAGCCTGTTGTTGCATCTACTGTGTCAGTCCATCTCACTGAAGATCTTCCTCTTTTTCACTGACCCTCTACTTTATCAAGCATGATGTCCTTCTCCTGACACTGGAGCCTCCAGATAGCATGTCCAAAGTATGTAAGACGAATTCTTGCCATCCTCGCTTCTAAGGAGCATTCTAATTGTACTTCTCCCAAGACAGATTTGTTTGTTCTTCTGCAAGTCCATGGTATATTCAATATGTGAAATTAACCAGGAGATAAGATTGAAAGTAATTGGAGGATTCCACTTTACATACGCAAAAAAGATCTCTGTGAGGAAGTGATTTTAGGCTCAGACTTGATGGAGGAGGATGACTATGCCGTGTCAAAGAGGATGTAGGCAGAAAGGACAATGCAAGGCCCAGATGAAAGGAAAAAACAAAAAAACAAACCCATTGCCATCAAGTCAATTTCAACTCATAGCAACCATCTGAGTAGAACTGCCTCATGAGGTTTCCAAGGCTGTAATCTTTACACAAGCAGACTGCCACATCTTTCTGCCATGGAGCCGCTGAAATGGTGACCTTTTGGTTAGCAACTAAGTGGTTTAACCATCACAACACCAGGACTTCTTAGGGGAAGCAAAGGGCAACTAAAAACGTGGTCAGTGTGATTGGAGAGTGGTGAGTGAGGGAGAGTAGGATTGAGGGGAGTAGTAGGAGGTGAGGTTGCCTCTGAGCCAGAGCATTCAGGGCTCGTAGGTCTAGCTAGATAAGGAGATTTTATCCTAAGTACAAAGGGAATTCATTGGAAGGTTTTAACCAGAGGACTGACATGAGTCAATTTACCTTTTAAAGAATATAGATTGTGGTGTGAAGGTGGAAACTGAATTAAATTTGTTTCTCTTATTCCTTTTATCCTTTTTTCAAGATCTGGCAACTGGTCTTAAAAATGATTTTGGCTTATAATAAATGTCTCTTAAAAAATTTCTTTGCTGGAACTCATTCTTCTTAATCTCTGACTGGAATTTAGTTTGTATCTACAGCTGTAAGATTTCACCATAGTTTCAGCCTTTGCCAACTGAAGAAATTTGCTGGTAAACCATTTCTGGCCTGATGAGGGCAACATTTGACCAATTCATTGAACAGGTTTGGAATAATAATAATAGAGGAGTGTTTATGAAATGACACAGATATTTTTTAATTACAATAATTCTAAAAGGTCAGACTCTTGAAGTTGGTCTGTAATTTTAGATATTTTTCTTTAATGTAGGTATTTGCGTGTATTTAATTTGTTTAAAAATCACACACATACTCAGATTGAGGTTAAATTAAAAAAAAAAAAAAAAGGCAGAAAAAATTAGCTCCTTGTAGCTATTTGCGTTTTTCTACTTGTGATATTTGGCATCCCAACAGTGATATTAACAGCATGAGTTTCTAGGGTAATTATCTCTTTTCCTTATTCTCACAATTCCCGGAAATAAGCAAGGAAAATTCTCATTTTCATGGTGTTTTTAATTCTAAAATTTACATTGCATTCAATATTTACACTTTGGGCTCTCAAATTATTCTCTTAATTTGAGATAATTCAATGTGGCTCTATTAAAAATAAAACATTATTTCCCTACAAGATTCTTATTACAGAACAGACCTAAGCAAGTTAGTAGATATGTGAGAGCTCTTCCTTACTTCTGATGGTGCTTATTTTCCACAAACCACCTCTCTTACTCTTTGCTAGCTTTACCAGTGACTTTTGAGATGTTAGTTTACCATGTCTTAAGGGTTTTTTCTTTCAACAGTTACTGAAAATTTCATGGAGGTCTCTCGAAGGCCCAAAAGCTATTGACCCTAAAGAATGAATTTTTAATAGGGAAACTCCAGGCACATATCCAATTCATGTGGGGCTATTTGGGATCTGGAAGGTCTTTCTCTTGTTTTAAAATTTGCTCACTGCCTTGGTCATCTAGTGCTGCTATAACAGAAATGCCACAAGTAGATGGCTTTAACAAAGAGAAAATTTATTTACTCACAGTAAAGTAGGCTAAAAGTCCAAATTTAAGGCATCAGTTACAGGGGAAGGGTTTCTCTGTTTGTCAGCTCTGGAAGAAGGTCCTTGTCCTTAATCTTCCCAGGCACAGGGACCCGTGTCCAAAGGATGCGCTCTGTTCCTGGTGCTGCTTTCTTGGTAGTATGAGGTCTCCAACTCTCTGCTTGCTTCCCTTTCCTTTCATCTCTTGAGAGATAAAAGGTGGTGCAGGCCACACCCCAGGGAAATTCCCTTTACCTTGGATCAGGGAGGCGACTGACCTGAGTAAGCGTGGTGTTACAATCCCACCCTAATCCTCTTAACATAAAATTACAATCACAAAATGGAGGACAACCACCTAATACTGGGAATCATGGCCTAACCAAGTTGATACACATATTTTGGGGGAGACATATTCAACCCATGACACTTACCATGAGAAGTTTTGAAATGGTCAACTATGTTGTATTTATCTTAACGATAAATCTACCTGAAATAAGTTTGTCTCATGGAAAGTTATTCTATAAAGTAGGCACTTAAATGTTTTTTTTCATTGATTATACTGGAAATGTCACCATAATTCCTTCTTAAGAGTTGTATAACATCACAAGGATAGGGAAGAAACTATAATGATTAATTATAGTGAGACTAATTAGTATTTACATTCTACTTTTCTCTTGCAATTCCTTTATAAACAGAAGCTAATTAATAGATTAGATAACAATATTTTATGTTCAAAAAGTTTAATGCTTTAGATTATGAACTATTTTTAGCTCAAGTGCCTCTTCAGCACTTACCTGGTGCAGCTCAATACAACAGTACTTAGGGGTGATATTATTTATTTTATGAGGCACTCTGACTGGCTTTTAGCTGATAGGTGACCTCCAATAGTGGTTTGAGTTCCAACTTTAAAGGGTATCCTAGAGCTATAGTATCAGGGGTTCTTCTAAGTCCAATAAGTCTGACCTTTTTCAGGAATTTGAGTTTTGTTCTACATTTTTTTTCCCACTGTATCCAGGACCATTTATTGTGTCCTTGGTTGGAAGAGTTGGTGGTGGTAGCTGGGCACCATCTAGTTCTGGTCTCACAGTAGGTGAGGCTGTGGTTTGCATAGGCTATCAGTCCTGTAGACTAGTTTTTCTTTGAGTTTTTGGTTTCCTTCTTTCTCTTTTGATCCAGACGTGTAGACACCAGTAGTTGTATCTTAATGGCTGCCCACAAGCTTTTTTTTTTTTTTGATTATTCTTTAGATGAAGGTTTACAGAACAAACTAGTTTCTCATTAAACAATTAGTACACATATTTTTTTATGACATTGGCTAACAACCCCACGACATGTCAACACTCTCCCTTCTCAGCCTTAAAAAAAAAAGGCCATTGCCATTGAGTTGATTCTTACCCATAGCAAACCTGTAGGACAGAGGAGAACTGCCCTATAGAGTTTCCAAGGAGTGCCTGGTGGATTTGAACTGCCAACTTTTGGTTAGCAACTGTAGCACTTAACCACTATACCACGAAGGTTTCCATATGGGGCAGTTCTGCTCTGTCCTATAGGATCGCTATGAGTCGGAATCAACTCAACGGCAACTGGTTTCTCAACCTTAGGTTCTGCATTACCAGCTTTCCTGCCCCCTCCTGCCTTCCAGTCCCAGCCCCAGGGCTGGTGTGCCCCTTTAGCCTTGTTTTGTTTTATGGGCCTGTCCAATCTTTGGCTGAAGGGTGAACCTCAGTAGTGACTTCATTACTGAGCTGAAGGAAGGGTGTCTGGGGGCCTTACTCTCAGGATTTCTCCAGTCTATCAGGCCAGCAAGTCTGGTCTTTCTTTATGGGTTAGAATTTGTTCTACATTTTTCTCCAGCTCTGTCCAGGACCCTCTATTGTGATCCCGTCAAAGCAGTCAGTGGTGGTAGCTGGGCGCCATCTAGTTGTACGGAACTCAGTCTGGTGGTCCCTGTGACAGATGCGGTCCATTAGTCCTTTAGACTAATCTTTCTCTTTTATCTTTAGCTTTCTTCATTCTTCCTTGCTCCAGATGGATGAAACCAGTGGAGTATCCTAGATGGCTGCTCACGGGCTTTTAAGACCCCAGATGCTACTCACCAAAGTAGAATGTAGAACACTTTCTTTATAAACTATGTTATGCCAATTGAGCTAGATGTTCCCCGAGACCACTCAGCCCAGCAGTTTGCTCCCTCAGGGAGTATGGATGTGTCTATGGAACTTCCATGACCTTACCTTGTACAAGTTGTGCTGGCTTCCCCATCACAAGCTTTTAAGACCCCAGACATTGCTTACCAAACTTGGATGTGGAACATGATCTTTATGGGCTGTGTTATGCCAGTTGACCATGTTGCTCCCTGAGACTATGGTCCTAAACCCTCAAACCCAGTAACCCAACCCCTCAACGTGTTTGATTTTGTCTAGGAAGTATTCATAACTGCCCCCTATGTGCTATATTTTATATAAGAATATATATGGCAAACAAAACAAAAAAAACAATTTTGACTCAAGGTGACCCCATTGGATAGAGTAGAACTGCCCATAGAGTTTCCAGGGAGCACCTGGTGGATTCAAACTGCTGACCTTTTGGTTAGCTGCCATAGCACTTAATCACTGTTCCATATATATATATATATGCAGCACACACAAATATATATATATACATTTGTCTACAGAAACACCTATATATGCGCATCCATATACTCATATGTGCTTACCTACATATATATAAGCATGCATATCTACTAACGTAGCCACACACATACTCTTTGGTTGCTATTACTTTTGTTGCAAAATTGTATACATTGTGGCTTTTACCAAAAATTTCCCTTATTCTTGCATACTTCTTAGCGTCTTTTACCTTGATCAAGTTGTGCTGACTACCTTTATTTGATATTGCCTTACCCATCATAAAAAAACTAACAAGTGTCTACTATCTAGAAAGTGGTTCCCCTTCACTCTCCTTCCCATCTCTGGTAACCACCAAAGAATGTTGCTTCTTGTATGTATACCTATTCTTGTCTTTTTATAATAGTGAGATCATACATTAGTTGTCCTTTTGTGATTTACTTATTTCATTCAGCATCAAGTCCTCCAGATTCATCCATGTTATGTTATATTTTGAGAACTCATCATTATTCTTTATGGCTGCATAGTATTCCATTGTGTGTATGTGCCACAATTTGTTTATCCATTCATCTGTTGATGGGTAGTTTGTTTCCAACTTTTTTACTGTTGTGAATAATGCTGCAATGAACATAGGTGTGTATATAACTGTTTGTGTCAGTGGTTTTAGTTCTCTAGGGTATGTACCTCAGAGTGGGATTGTTGAATCATAGGGTATTTCTATTTCTAGTGTTTTGAGGAAGCGCCATACCATTTTCCATAGTGGCTGAACCAATTTACAATCCCACCAACAGTGGAACAGGGTTCCAATCTCACTGCAACCTTGCCAGCATTTGTCGTTTTCTGTTTCTTGATCAGTGCCATTTTTGTAGGAGTAAGATGGTATCTCATTGTAGTTTTAATTTGCATCTCTCTGTTGACTAATGATCGTGAGCATCTTCTCGTGTTTGTCAGCCAATTGAATACCCTCTTTCGTAAAGTGTTTGTTCATGTCCTTTGCCCATTGTTTGTCTTTTTGTTGTTGACTTGTTAAAGTTTTCTGTATATTTTAGAGTGCCTTTATTCTTCTTGTCTTTCTTTACTGTCTAAGATCTTAAGTGCGAAGTTAAATAGAAATGGTCGGAGGATTAAATTTGGGACTTCCAGAGTAGCTGGAAATTAACAGAAGGAAATTGTAGAAAACAGGGGGCTATAGAAGAGGAAGCTTGAAAATAGGTGTATAAACTCCCCTCACATCTTTGTCTGACATGAACTTCTGAGATGTGGAGGATAATCCAAATTGTAGAGCAAAAAAGCAACAGCTGGAAGACCGAAAAGCTGACCAGAAATTTAAGTTGGTGACCACTGCAGGAGAGACAGAGTTTGGAATTTATATACTATCAGTTATGAGCAGTTTGGCAAAAAAAATTGCTTGCTTTCCCTTAAACTCCCAAGACCACATCTTAAGAATAAAGTCTTATCCAGGAATAAAGGATTTTCGAGAAGACTAAGGGCTAAATGGAAACAGACCCTCCAAATAAAGTTAACACCAGCCTCCACATGTTCAAGGTAATCAGCTAATAATCAAAATGTTGGCCATAATGAAAATCAAAATCCTTTATCAGAAGTCTTCACGTTTTCTTACATATTATGTGAAGCAGTAAAGTACTAAGCAATACAGTTCTAGCATAACTTTGTTATGTTAATGATACATATTATAATCCCTTAAACAACCACTAACCAAAAGAAAAACCAAACCCACTGCTATTGAGTCAATTCTGATTCATAGCAACCCTATAGGACAGCACAGAGCTGCCTCATACGGTTTCCAAGGCATACCTCGGGGGTTCGAACTGCCAGCCTTTTGGTTAGCAGCCATAGGTGTTAACTACTAGGGCTTCCAAACAACCACTAAATAATACAAATTAAAATAGAAGTGTAACAAAACAAGTCAATAGATCATAGCAGTACACAAGCCGCCACAATATTACAGACTGACAGACAGGTGGTGGTTGATAAAGTAGATGCATTTAAACCATTACTGTCTTTAGGTGCTGTTGAATCAACTTTGACTCATGGCGATGCCATGCGACAGAGTGGAACTGCCTCATAGGGTTTTCTGATTTTTTTTTAATCTTTACGGGGGCTAGGCACTCAAATAACCCACTCTTTTCAGTTATTTTCTGGCTGTCCTTTGTTCTCATTTCCCCAACCTTGCCTTATAGGACTCTGTATAACCAGGGGCTGCATACTCAAATTAACTCCTGCGGGGCCTAAACAAGTAACATAAATGTGTAAAGTGGGCCAGCTTGTGGAAATATTAGAAAGTGGTGGAGAATAAGGTAGAGTGGAGAAAGCATGGTGGTCAACGTCACTAGTTGCTGCCACATAGGGAGCCATGTTCTAATGTTGCCATATCTTCCACTTTCAAAAGAAGCTGAAAATACAGATTTTTGTATGAAATTTCCTGATTATTAAATCCCTTTTAGGCCAAACAAAGCATATTTGATTAGTCTACAGCATTAAAAAAAAAAAAAAATACTGTCTCTTTAATTGCTTATTTGTTTCCATTGTTGATTTCTTCTTCCATTTACTCATTCTCCCCCATTCACCTGGAATGTTCCTTCATGCACGTCTTATCCAAATCCTATTCTTTTATGCTTAATTTAAGTTTCATATCGCCACAGAACTGCTGAGTCTTCCAGCCTTCATTGTTTATCATCCTCTTCTGTGAAATCTGTAATATTTATAACCTTAAAAACATTTTATCAAAATTTTCTACTGTTTTTGTACATTAGGAGTTGTGCTTCAGTTCTTGACATGTTTTGTTTATTTCTCCCATATATTTTCAATAAAAAAAAAAAATTTTTTTTTTTTATACTCTTTATTAATTTATTGTTGGTTCTGATACATAAAAGTTTTTTTGTTTTGTTTCTTAAAGTGTGAAGTAAAGTGAAAACATAGGATAATTATAGATTTTATAGATTACAGAGGAAATTTAAGGCCTAGATAAGTTAATTCACTTGCTTTGATCAATCAGTATGTTAATAGCCAGATCCCAAGAATCCAATCTCCCTGTCTTTTTCTCTTTCCGCCAATGACACAGCACTCAGTAGATTAAGGACAAGGTACTTTTCCATTGAATTTCAAAATATGGATTTATTTTGTTTCTTTCTTTCTCTATGCTCTGTTTTTCTTATGTGACCTGAGTGACACAGAGTTAGATTCTTCAGAGCCAAAAAGGTAAAGTAAAATATCTTTCTCATGAAACTGGGAGTGTCTGAAGGCCTTTTCCAATCACTTGAACTTAGTAATGGGAAAAGTTATGAGTCATTTTACCTCTGTCTTTACCAAGATTTTGTTTTTACAGTATCTGTTTCTCCTTATACGCCTTGCAGACAAGGAAGTATCCTGGTTGTGAACAGAGTGTGTTCTTTCATCTGAACTGTCTATTATAAATTCCTAAGCAAATTAACTTTTATTAAGGCAACTATGGCATTGCCATAATAGATATATATTTCACTCTAGTATGCACTTGCCTTTTGAACATAGTCATTATGCCACATGATGGCATCCTAAATCAATTTCTATAAGTGCAACATTCAAGTAAAAAGATAAGGCTTTATAAAAAAAAAAAAAGGCTTTATAGATATGAAAATTGTGTTTTTTTCTAGTCCGAAAATCTAGATGAATAACATTATTCATGAACTTCAATTCATTAAAATTATATGCAACTTCTTTGCTCAGAGCCTGATATGAAAAAGTAGCAATTGTTTTTATGAAATAAAAATGCATTTATTATCATTTTGAATTGTGAAAGAGCTTAGATATCATACATTACAAATAAATTTAATATGCTTGCCTAATTTTTAGCACATGAAAAATGAATATCTTGAATTACAAAATAAAACTATCAAAATAACTTTAAAAGTTTTTAACGAAACCTCTAAGTTTCCAATAATAATTTATAAGTGAATTTTTTGTTGTTATGATTTGAATGCAATTTTAGTAAGGCATCACAGGATTAAACTACAAATAACTGTATCTAATTTGAAAAAATATCCAGAAAGCCTAGTCCCCACTGTGTACGAAAGGCCTGTTTTAAGTTCCATGTTTCTTTGTCAATATTGTAATACAGTGGCTCTTTACTAACAGAGGGCGAGTGTGTTTGTTTTTTTTTTTTTTTTTTCCCAACAAGTGTTGCTTTCCTTCAGTTGAGATTGAACAATAGAGTAATCACTCTTCAAAAAGACCAGAAGATCCCTTTGATTTGGGTCTAGTAAATATAAAGGTTACAAATGTGTCATTAAATTAATGACATTAATCTTCTTAATCTCATAGTATTTCAATAATATATTTATTTCCTGTAGCCAAATATTTTATTCAATTTTACATTTTATTTGTTAGTCTAATGTACAATATATAATTTCTAACATAATGTATACTACTGTTATATATATGTGTGCATGTGTGTATATGTATATGTGTGTATTTTTTTTTTTTATATATATATACATATATATGTAGTCTTGCCTCATCCAGAATTTTGAATTAGGAAAGCTGATTTTGTATCTGTAAAGCCTTATGTTTTTACTTCAAATTCTCTTAATACAAAGTAGGAAATTTGGGCTAAATACATCTTTTTATTTAGTCAACATGTGCATTTGCAATTTGTTGTTTTAGTTAAGTGAAATAGTCTCTGGGACATTATTATTTGACCTCTTTCAGTCCAGTTAAATCAGATCCTCTAGAGGTAGGACCCAGACATCAGTATTTTTTTTTTTAAATCTCTCGAGGTGATTCCAGTATGCAGCCAAGTTTGAGACCACTGGAATAGATGATAAGAGAATGTTTACATTATCCAAGGATCATATAACCAAAAACAAAGTCACTGTCATCAATTCTGACCCATGGTGACCCCATGGGTTATGGAATAGAATGAGCCCCATAGGGTTTTCTTGGCTGTAATCTTCACAGAAACAGATCAAAAAACCCAAAACCAAACCCAGTGCCGTCGAGTCGATTCCTACTCCTAGCGACCCTATAGGACGGAGTAGAACTGTCCCACGGAGTTTCCAAGGAGCGCCTGGTGGATTCAAGGTGCCGGCCCTTTGGTCAGCAGCCGCAGCACTTAACCACTACTCCACCAGGGTTTCCAGAGACAGATCACCAGGCCTTTTTTTCCAAGGTGCCACTATGTGGGTTTAAACCGCTAATCTTTAGACCAGTAACCCGTTGTCTCCTCTCTCTCTCTCTTTTTTTTAGTCTGTCTAAAGTTTTGTCACTTTTGTGGGTGTTTTCAAAGAAACAACTTTCGATTTTGCTGATTTCCCTATTTTTCTACCCTTGATTTTCTTTATTTCCACTCTAATCTTATGATTTTCTTTACTCTGCTTGCTTCATGTTAGTTTGCTTTGTTCTCTCTAGTGTCTTATAAGGTGGAAGATTATGTTTTTGATTTGAAATCTTTCTATATTCTTTTATTTTAGTTTTTCTTTTTTTTTATTTTCATTCATTCATCGCAGAATATCTTCTAACTGCCCTTGTAATTTCTTCTTTGACCAATTGGTTATTTAGGAGTGTGTAGCTTAATTCTGTGTATTTGTGAATTTTCCATATTTCCCTTTGTTTGATTTCTAATTTCATTCCATTGTATATGGAGAAGATACTTTGTATGATTTCAATCCTAAATTTATTAAAACTTGTTTTAAGGCCTAGCATGGTTTATCCTGGGGAATGTTCCATGTACACATGAGAAGAATTTGTATTTTACTCTTTTTTTTTTAATTATTATTAACTTTTATTAAGCTTTAAGTGAACGTTTACAAATCCAATCAGTCTGTCACATATAAGTTTACATACATCTCACTCCCTACTCCCACTTGCTCTCCCCCTCTTGAGTCAGCCCTTTCAGTCTCTCCTTTCTTGACAATTTTGCCGGCTTCCCTCTCTCTCTATCCTCCCATCCCCCGTCCAGACAAGAGTTGCCAACACAATCTCAAGTGTCCACCTGATATAATTAGCTCACTCTTCATCAGCGTCACTCTCCCACCCGCTGACCAGTCCCTTTCATGTCTGATGAGTTGTCTTCGGGGATGGTTCCTGTCCTGTGCCAACAGAAGGTCTGGGGAGCATGGCCGCCGGGATTCCTCTAGTCTCAGTCAGACCATTAAGTTTGGTCTTTTTATGAGAATTTGGGGTCTGTATCCCACTGATCTCCTGCTCCCTCAGGGGTCCTCTGCTGTGCTCCCTGTCAGGGCAGTCATCGATTGTGGCCGGGCACCAACTAGTTCTTCTGGTCTCAGGATGATGTAGGTCTGGCTCTTTCTGTCTCTTGGGCTCTTAGTTGTCGTGTGGCCTTGGTGTTCTTCATTTTCCTTTGCTCCAGGTGGGTTGAGACCAATTGATGCATCTTAGATGGCCGCTTGTTAGCATTTAAGACCCCAGACGCCACATTTCAAAGTGGGATGCAGAACGGTTTCATAATAGAATTATTTTGCCAATTGACTTAGAAGTCCCCGCAAACCATGTTCCCCAGACCCCCGCCCTTGCTCCGCTGACCTTTGAAGCATTCATTTTATCCCGGAAACTTCTTTGCTTTTTGTCCAGTCCAATTGAGCTGACCTTCCATGTATTGAGTGTTGTCTTTCCCTTCACCTAAAGCAGTTCTTATCTACTGATTAATCAATAAAAAAAACCTCTCCCACCCTCCCTCCCTCCCCCCCTCGTAACCACAAAAGTATGTGTTCTTCTCAGGTTTACTATTTCTCAAGATCTTTTAATAGTGGTCTTATACAATATTTGTCCTTTTGCCTCTGACTAATTTCGCTCAGCATAATGCCTTCCAGGTTCCTCCATGTTATGAAATGTTTCAGAGATTCGTCACTGTTCTTTATCGATGCGTAGTATTCCATTGTATGAATATACCACAATTTATTTACCCATTCATCCATTGATGGACACCTTGGTTGCTTCCAACTTTTGGCTATTGTAAACAGAGCTGCAATAAACATGGGTGTGCATATATCTGTTTGTGTGAAGGCTCTTGTATCTCTAGGGTATATTCCGAGGAGTGAGATTTCTGGGTTGTATGGTAGTTCTATTTCTAACTGTTTAAGATAACGCCAGATAGATTTCCAAAGTGGTTGTACCATTTTACATTCCCACCAGCAGTGTATGAGAGTTCCAATCTCTCCGCAGCCTCTCCAACATTTATTATTTTGTGTTTTTTGGATTAATGCCAGCCTTGCTGGTGTGAGATGGAATCTCGTCGTAGTTTTAATTTGCATTTCTCTAATGGCTAATGATCGAGAGCATTTTCTCATGTATCTGTTGGCTGCCTGAATATCTTCTTTAGTGAAATGTGTGTTCATATCCTTTGCCCACTTCTTGATTGGGTTGTTTTTCTTTTTGTGGTTGAGTTTTGACAGAACCATGTAGATTTTAGAGATCAGGCGCTGGTCGGAGATGTCATAGCTGAAAATTCTTTCCCAATCTGTAGGTGGTCTTTTTAGTCTTTTGGTGAAGTCTTTAGATGAGCATAAGTGTTTGATTTTTAGGAGCTCCCAGTTATCGAGTTTCTCTTCATTTTTGGTAATGTTTTGTATTCTGTTTATACCTTGTATTAGGGCTCCTAGGGTTGTCCCAATTTTTTCTTCCATGATCTTTATTGTTTTAGTCTTTATGTTTAGGTCTTTGATCCACTTGGAGTTAGTTTTTGTGCATGGTGTAAGGTATGGGTCCTGTTTTATTTTTTTGCAAATGGATATCCAGTTATGCCAGCACCATTTGTTAAAAAGGCTTTCTTTTCCCCAATTAATTGACACTGGTCCCTTGTCAAATATCAGCTGCTCATACGTGAATGGATCTATGTCTGGGTTCTCAATTCTGTTCCATTGGTCTATGTGCCTGTTGTTGTACCAGTACCAGGCTGTTTTGACTACTGTGGCTGTATAATAGGTTCTGAAATCAGGTAGAGTGAGGCCTCCCACTTTCTTCTTCTTTTTCAGTAGTGCTTTGCTTATCCGGGGCTTCTTTCCCTTCTATATGAAATTGGTGATTTGTTTCTCTATCCCCTTAAAATATGACATTGGAATTTGGATCGGAAGTGCATTAAATGTATAGAAGGCTTTTGGTAGAATAGACATTTTTACTATGTTAAGTCTTCCTATCCATGAGCAAGGTATGTTTTTCCACTTAAGTATGTCCTTTTGAATTTCTTGTAGTAGAGCTTTGTAGTTTTCTTTGTATAGGTGTTTTACATCCTTTGTAAGATTTATTCCTAAGTATGTTATCTTCTTGGGGGCAACTGTGAATGGTATTGATTTGGTGATTTCCTCTTGGGTGTTCTTTTTGTTGATGTAGAGGAATCCAAGTGATTTTTGTATGTTTATTTTATAACCTGAGACTCTGCCAAACTCTTCTATTAGTTTCAGTAGTTTTCTGGAGGATTCCTTAGGGTTTTCTGTGTATATAATCATGTCATCTGCAAAGAGGGATAACTTTACCTCCTCCTTGCCAGTCCGGATACCTTTTATTTCTTTGTCTAGCCTAATTGCCCTGGCTAGGACTTCCGGCACGATGTTGAATAAGAGCGGTGATAAGGGGCATCCTTGTCTGGTTCCCGTTCTCAAGGGAAATGCTTTCAGGTTCTCTCCATTTAGAGTGATATTGGCTGTTGGCTTTGCATAGATGCCCTTTATTATGTTGAGGAATTTTCCTTCAATTCCTATTTTGGTAAGAGTTTTTATCATAAATGGGTGTTGGACTTTGTCAAATGCCTTTTCTGCATCTATTGATAAGATCATGTGGTTTTCGTCTTTTGTTTTATTTATGTGATGGATTACATTAATGGTTTTTCTGATATTAAACCAGCCTTGCATACCTGGTACAAATCCCACTTGATCATGGTGAATTATTTTTTTGATGTGTTGTTGGATTCTATTGGCTAGAATTTTGTTGAGGATTTTTGCATCAATGTTCATGAGGGATATAGGTCTATAATTTTCTTTTTTTGTAATGTCTTTACCTGGTTTTGGTATCAGGGAGATGGTGGCTTCATAGAATGAGTTGGGTAGTATTCCGTCATTTTCTATGCTTTGGAATACCTTCAGTAGTAGTGGTGTTAACTCTTCTCTGAAGGTTTGGTAGAACTCTGCAGTGAAGCCGTCCGGGCCAGGGCTTTTTTTGTTGGGAGTTTTTTGATTACCGTTTCAATCTCTTTTTTTGTTATGGGTCTATTTAGTTGTTCTACTTCTGAATGTGTTAGTTTAGGTAGGTCGTGTTTTTCCAGGAATTCATCCATTTCTTCTAGGTTTTCAAATTTGTTAGAGTACAATTTTTCATAATAATCTGAAATGATTCTTTTAATTTCATTTGGTTCTGTTGTGATGTGGTCCTTCTCGTTTCTTATTCGGGTTATTTGTTTCCTTTCCTGTATTTGTTTAGTCAGTCTGGCCAATGGTTTATCAATTTTGTTAATTTTTTCAAAGAACCAGCTTTTGGCTTTGTTAATTCTTTCAATTGTTTTTCTGTTCTCTAATTCATTTAGTTCAGCTCTAATTTTTATTATTTGTTTTCTTCTGGTGCCTGATGGATTCTTTTGTTGCTCACTTTCTATTTGTTCAAGTTGTAGGGACAGTTCTCTGATTTTGGCTCTTTCTTCTTTTTGTATGTGTGCATTTATCGATATAAATTGGCCTCTGAGCACTGCTTTTGCTGTGTCCCAGAGGTTTTGATAGGAAGTATTTTCATTCTCGTTGCTTTCTATGAATTTCCTTATTCCCTCCTTGATGTCTTCTATAACCCAGTCTTGTTCATTTTCCAAGTATTTGATTTCTTTTCCCTAGTTTTTCTGTTATTGATCTCTAGTTTTATTGCCTTGTGGTCTGAGAAGATGCTTTGTAATATTTCGATGTTTTGGACTCTGCAAAGGTTTGTTTTATGACCTAATATGTGGTCTATTCTAGAGAATGTTCCATGTGCGCTAGAAAAAAAAGTATATTTTGCAGCAGTTGGGTGGAGAGTTCTGTATAAGTCATTGAGGTCAAGTTGGTTGATTGTTGTGATTAGATCTTCCGTGTCTCTATTGAGCTTCTTACTAGATTTCCTGTCCTTCTCCGAAAGTGGTGTGTTGAAGTCTCCTACTATAATTGTGGAGGTATCTATCTCGCTGTTCAATTCTGTTAAAATTTGATTTATGTGTCTTGCAGCCCTGTCATTGGGTGCATAAATATTTAATATGGTTATGTCTTCCTGATCAATTGTCCCTTTTATCATTATATAGTGTCCTTCTTTATCCTTTGTGGTGGATTTAAGTCTAAAGTCTATTTTGTCAGAAATTACTATTGCTACTCCTCTTCTTTTTTGCTTATTGTTTGCTTGATATATTTTTTCCCATCCTTTGAGTTTTAGTTTGTTTGTGTCTCTAAGTCTAAGGTGTGTCTCTTGTAGGCAGCATATAGATGGATCGTGTTTCTTTATCCAGTCTGTGACTCTCTGTCTCTTTATTGGTGCATTTAGTCCATTTACATTCAGCGTAATTATAGATAAATAAGTTTTTAGTGCTGTCATTTTGATGCCTTTTTATGTGTGTTGTTGACAATTTCATTTTTCCACATACTTTTTTGTGCTGAGGCGTTTTTCTTTGTAAATTGTGAGATCCTCATTTTCATAGTGTTTGACTTTATGTTAGTTGAGTTGTTACGTTTTTCTTGGCTTTTATCTTGAGTTATAGAGTTGTTATACCTTTTTGTGGTTACCTTATTATTTACCCCTATTTTTCTAAGTAAAAACCTAACTTGTATTGTTCTATATCGCCTTGTATCACTCTCCATATGGCAGTTCAATGCCTCCTGTATTTAGTCCCTCTTTTTGATTATTGTGATCTTTTACCTATTGACTTCCATGATTCCCTGTTATGTGTATTTTTTTTTTTAATTAATCTTAATTTGTTTGTTTTTGTGATTTCCCTATTTGAGTTGATATGAGGACGTTCTGTTTTGTGACCTTGTGTTGTGCTGATATCTGATATTATTGGTTCTCTGACCAAACAATATCCTTTAGTATTTCTTGTAGCTTTGGTTTGGTTTTTGCAAATTCTCTAAACTTGTGTTTATCTGTAAAGATCTTAATTTCGCCTTCATATTTCAGAGAGAGTTTTGCTGGATATATGATCCTTGGCTGGCAGTTTTTCTCCTTCAGTGCTCTGTATATGTCGTCCCATTCCCTTCTTGCCTGCATGGTTTCTGCTGAGTAGTCTGAACTTATTGATTCTCCCTTGAAGGAAACCTTTCTTTTCTCTCTGGCTGCTTTTAAAATTTTCTGTTTATCTTTGGTTTTGGCAAGTTTGATGATAATATGTCTTGGTGTTTTTCTTTTTGGATCAATCTTAAATGGGGTTCGATGAGCATCTTGGATAGATATCCTTTCGTCTTTCATGATGTCAGGGAAGTTTTCTGTCAGGAGTTCTTCAGCTATTTTCTCTGTGTTTTCTGACCCCCCTCTCTGTTCTGGGACTCCAATCACCCGCAGGTTATCCTTCTTGATAGAGTCCCACATGATTCTTAGGGTTTCTTCATTTTTTTTTAATTCTTTTATCTGATTTTTTTTCAGCTATGTTGGTGTTGATTCCCTGGTCCTCCAAATGTCCCAGTCTGCATTCTAATTGCTCGAGTCTGCTCCTCTGACTTCCTATTGCGTTGTCTAATTCTCTAATTTTATTGTTAATCTTTTGGATTTCTACATGCTGTCTCTCTATGGATTCTTGCAACTTATTAATTTTTCCACTATGTTCTTGAATAATCTTTTTGAGTTTTTCAACAGTTTTATCAGTGTGTTCCTTGGCTTTTTCTGCAGTTTGCCTTATTTCATTTGTGATGTCTTGAAGCATTCTGTAAATTAGTTTTTTATATTCTGTATCTGATAATTCCAGGATTGTATCTTCATTTGGGAAAGATTTTGATTCTTTTGTTTGGGGGGTTGGAGAAGCTGTCTTGGTCTGCTTCTTTAAGTGGTTTGATATGGATTGTTGTCTCCGAGCCATCACTGGGAAACTAGTTTTTCCAGAAAATCTGCTAAAAAAAGTGCAGTCAGATCCGTATCAGAGTTCTCCCTCTGGCTCAGGCTATTCGGATGTTAATGAAGCCGCCTGGGGAGGGTGGGGGAGGGAACAGAGAGATAGGAGAGTAGCACCTCAGAATATAGCCAGAGTTGCTTGTCTTGCTTAGAATGACTATTATATCTGAGATTCCCGTGGGGCGCGTCACCTATGTGTGCTGGCTGTGTGGAGATTGCCCCCGGGGGGTCTGGCCCGCTGGAGTCACGGTCAGATCCTCCGCTTCCAGCCCCACGCCCAGCGTCAAGGCTCCCCTGCTGGGATGGTGCACTCTCGACTCCAAAATCAGTCGCCGCCTCCCGGGGACTTCTCCTACCGGCTGCGTCACATGCCGCCTGCGGAACCAGCTGGTCCCCCTCCCGGGGTTAGTTCAGGTGGGTGGAGCAGCTCTCTGTGCTTGTGCCGTACCTGACTGGTACGCTGGCTCCAGGCTCTGAAAACAATCGCTGCTTCCCCGTATTAGTTCGTTCTCCGTCTCTAAATCTGTGTTTGTTGTTCAGGGTTCGTAGATTGTTATGTATGTGATCAATTCACTTGTTTTTCTTGTCTTTGTTGTAAGAGGGATCCGAGGTAGCGTCTGCCTAGTCCGCCATCTTGGCTCCGCCCTATTTTACTCTTTTTGAGTAGAATCTTCTATGGATGTCTGTTAGGTCTAGTTGTTTAATAGTATTATTCAAACTTCTGTTTCCTTGTTGATCTACTGTCTGGTCATTTTAACCAGTTTTGAAAGTGGGGTATTTGAGTTTTTACAATTATTGTGAAATTGTCTATGTCTTCCTTTAGTTCTGTCAGTTTTTGTTTCATGTATTTTGAAAATCTGTTATTAGGTCCATACATGTTTATAATTATTCTTTCTGATGTATTGACCATTTTTTAAAATTATGAAATGTCACTTTTATGTCCTTAGCAGAAAATTTTCTTTTAAAATTTATTTTGTCTCACATCAGTATAGATACTCCTGTTCTATTTTGATTATTTTTGCATATCTCTTTTTCTGTGCTTTTACTTTCAATCCATTTGTGTCTTTAAATCTAAAATATTTGACTTGCTGGCAAAATATAGTTGGATCAAGTTATTTTTTTTCCCTCCATTCTTCTCCTCTCTGCCTTTAATTGGAGTGTTGAATCCAGTTACAGTTAATATGAATACTGATAAACTATGATTTACATCTGCCATTGCCACTTGTTTTCTGTGTCTTATGTCTTTTTGTTCCTCTATTTCTCTTTTACTGCCTTTTGTTAAATACTGTTTTCCAGTGTAACATTTTAATTCCCTCTTTGTTTAGTTTACCATATTTTTTAGTTATCTCCTTAATGGTTACTTGGGGAGTACAATTAACAATCATAGCTTATAAAAGTCTAGTTCAGATTGATGTCATCTTAATTTCAATAGTATACAAAACCTTTGCCCATATATAGCTCCTTGTGCTATTACTGCCATACGAATTGCATCTTTATACATTGTATGTTCATTGACACAGATTTACAATAACTGCTTTTTGCCATTGTCTTTTAAAATCAGATAACACAAAATAAATTACAAACAACAAATACATTTATGCTTTCTTCTTTATTTCTCTGTATGTTGTTGTCATTGTTAGGTACCAACTCATAGTGACCCTATGTGCAACAGAATGAAACACTGCCTGGTCCATTTACCTGTATAGTCACTTTTATTTGTGCTTTTTATTTCTTAATGTGAATTCAGGTTACTTCTGGTTTCCTTTTATTTCTTGTACAGCATGTGTGATCATGGTAGATTCTGTCAGTTTTTATCTGGGAATGTCTTAACTTCTCCGTCATTTTAAAGGATAGATTTACTAGATATAAAATTCTTGGCTAACAGTCTTTCTTTAAGCACTTTGAATATGTCATCTCACTGCCATCCATTTATTTTGTTGTTCCTCTTTTAATGTTTTTAGATAGATACTTCATTCATTTATTTTAATTCATTCTTTCAAACTGGATGTTAAATACCTTTAACCAAATACATTTAAATGTTAACTGAATGTTAAATAGAGTTGCTTCTGTCTTTTTCCATTAGCATCTTTGTATACAAAACCATCTTTAGTATGAACTATAACAGCAGTTTCCAAGGCAGTCTTCCTCTTTCCATTCCTATCATGTCTTCGTTGTTCATGCTGTACCCCAGTGATACTCAAAAAATAGAAATTGGCTCATGCTATAGCCATTCAGGAACCCAGTGAGTGGCACAGTGGTTAAGAGCTAGGACTGCTAACCCAAAGGTCAGCAGTTCAAATTCACCAGTCGCTCCTTGGAAATCCCATGGGGCAGTTCTACTCTGTCTTATAGGGTCACTATGAGTTGGAATAGACTTGACAGCAATGGGTTTTGGTTTTTATAGCTATTCATTTCATTGAATAGAAATCCCAACTCCCTATACTTCTGAATTCCTGTACTATTAATTTTGTATAAGCTGGAGGCCCAAATCTTTGTGAGGTTATGAGGTCAGGGCCATTTTTTTAATGAGTTATCAAGGAGAATTTTTCCAAAATAGAGTCCTCTCTGAAGCTGATAGATTTTTATCATATATTAGTGATGTTACGTGTACTCTTTATATTTCACCCTTTTATTGTGGTTTTGACTTTTAAAGTGTGGTTTATTGGAAGGGAGCTGGGTTGTCTCAATTTTAGCATCCAATCTCACTTATGTCTGAGATCTCTTCTTTGTCTCACGTGGCTATAAGTCAAGTCATTTGCTTTCTGAGACCAGCAAAACCAAATGTACACACACACATATACATACAAACAAATGAAAATAGAGTAAGCTATGCCTAGTACAGTAGTTTTCTGTCCCAGGAAATATTCCTTTCAATAATGTGAGCTCACCATTCATTAAAAGAATTTTTTAATAAATGCCCTTGCTGGATGATGTTAAGGTTACATAACATTTCTGGAAAATGATGTCTCTAATAGGAACTGTACTATAAATATCTGCCTTTTTTTTTTTTTTTTTTTTTAATGTATGTAACCACCTCTCCTAGTTGCTTATTCAATTTATTGTGCTTCCTAGGGTTTAGATCTAGTTTCCAGAGCTTGATTTCTCCATGCCATGGTTTTACTTTCACTCAATTGTTGACTGATTCTTGCTTTAATTCTTAGGTTTACATTTGAAACCCTCATTTAGCCTGTATATGAAGCTGGGTTTGTGCAGTAAATACTGCTAATTATTTTGGGAATCAAATAGGAAATATTGTTCACTGTAGTGTACCAACAGCTAGTTTTCTCACCTTGTTGAGTGTCTGCTCACCCTAGCTTTCACTAGAATCTCAAGGTATAGCCTTACTTTTCTATCCTATGTCCCCATATTTACTGGTTCGACTACTTGTCAACATTTGGTGGGATATGAAAGGATAAAAGCTCTTGGATGTTCTTGTTATAGAAAGTTAAGAGGTCATTCACGTGATGGCTTTAAAACCCAAGCTTCTCCTCATATATACACTAGCTCCAAGTACTGTTTCCACCTTGTAGAAATGCATGCTCCTATAATTTCGAACTGTGGTTTCCTGCTTCAGTCTGTTAATATATGTTTTCCGTGGTTCAGAAATTGGTCAAAATGTTGCACCAACATTTGATGGCACCCCCTCTTGTTTTTTTCAGCTCTGATATTACATATTTGTTGTATGTGTTAGGTGTGTGTGTGTGATATTTTCTGGGAGAAGGGGAGAGTGTTCCCAGTCTATAACCATAACCCAGTGAACAATGCCTTCATTTTAAATATAAAATCTGTAGCCCAAAGATGTTAAGCGTTTGTTGTCTAAAAGATATTCAACTCTTCAGGAGCAGATCTAAGAATGGATATTTGATTTTCCAGGTTCATGTTTCCTGTGTATCATATTCTCTTTTTCAATGAAATAACGATCAAAAAGGCATTTTACCAACTATATATACAACAGTATAATTTAACATTGCAAAGCATACATTTGAATGAAATTAGAAAGTCCTAATGAATTTCTAGAAACAGATACTAGAAACAGATAGCATTATTGTATTTTAAAGCTATAGTTGGAATCACATAAGGTTGGGTTATATAATTTTTTATAGAAATATAAGGTCAAAGATTGAATATTAACATCACCTCAGTTGATTCCAATGTGCCAAATTAGAACAGCTGTATTTATCAAATAATTATGAGTTTTGTATTAGTAATTAGAAGATAACAGATAGCAAATGCATATTAATTAGGTACCTAAGACAAAATGATATATGGTAATCTAATTTAAAGTATAAAACAAATATAGATCAAAGAAGAGGATTTTTGGATTCAAAATAAACTGTTCATTAACTTGCCAATACTGACCAGTCATCAGTGCTGGAGAAGATACATTTCTTAGTGTGTATGCTGTAGTGAAATAGGTTGGTATTAATTTTTCTTTTTGAGATACAAGTTGAAAATGAAATATTATATTCTGTGGATAATTTTTTTTTTTTGGTGTGCCAGGAATAGATGACCTTCTTTTCCTTCATTCTCCACATCCCATTCTTCTGGTATGCAATATGAGCTTCTCCTAAAGCTTTCTGTCATTGTTTTGTCTTAAATGGTACTCCACAGAACCAGTTCAGCATAGATTCCCCATTATTATCAAAAGAAATGAATGAGAAACAACTCCTCTTGACACATGGGTTCTGTAAGCCTTAGAATCCTTTTCCTTAGGGAAAAATAGGAACCTGGAAGAATATTTTCCCACACATTCTCTTGAAAAACAAATAACCAAAGCAAACAAAATTCAAATCTTCTACTTAGATGTAGTCGATAGCTTAATATGAACCCCCTAACTGTTCATCATTTTTCTTATCTCTGACTTCCTTGGAGGAGAAATTGCTCTAAATTCCTCTTCACACTAGTAGAGTGAGTTGCTCAGAAGGCTGGCACTTAAATATAAAATAAAGGATGAAGAAACATATACTGTTAAGCTATTCCAGTAAAAGTTGAGTAGAAAAAAGAAAGGTAATTATTTTCTTAATCTCTAGAAATCTTTTTTGTCTAGAAATATAGAATATAGGAGCTTTCTTCTTTTCCCACTGCTATTTATTTAAGGTACACTGAGGAAAGCTGCTCTTGCTTAACTAACTTCATGATCCCTGAAGTTTCCAGTTTTTTATTTCTATAAGATGTAAAGCACACTGTAAATGTTATTGAGAGCTAAAAGAATAATACGAAAATGAGTAGTCAGGTCAAGGACGAATTTTTAAAGTAATCTGTGAAGAGGAACTAATATTGATACCACTAAATTAACAGATCTCAGAGAAAAAAATTAAGATAATGTATTTTTTCTCTCAGCTGAAAAAAATCAGACGTTTTAAAAATTATGTTAAATTTGATAACTGTATAATACATGCCTAATACATGTGAATGTGAATTTAAATGAATTCTTAACAAAAAGGTTTTCAATTTTGTGAAAGAGCACTTGACAGCACTGAATGGGACTTGTATTCAATAGTGGCTAGCAGACCTGACACAAAAACATTTTAAAAATGATGTGTTTAATGAACAAATAAAATCTAGTGGACAGCAAGGGAAAAAAATTTCATTGGCAATAGAATAGATGAATAAGTTGTGGTATAGTCATTAAGTGTTATATAATGAGAATGAACAGGCTGTGATTACACACAAAATAATGTTGAGCTAAAGAATCAAGACACCAAAGACTATGTACTTTATAATGCCATATATATATATATACACATATGTACACATATATAGGAAACCCTGATGGTGTGGTGGTTAAGTGCTACAGCTGATAACTAAGAGGTCAGCAGTTCAAATCCTCCAGGTGCTCCTTGGAAACTCTATGGGGCAGTTCTATTCTATGAATTGGTTTGGTTTTTGGTATATATATATATATATATATAAACCCTCGTGTTTTAGTGGTTAAGTGCTACAGCTGCTAACCATAAAGGTCGGCAGTTCGAATCCACCAGACGCTCCTTGGAAACTCTACAGGGCAGTTCTACGCTGTCCTATAGGGTCGCTATGAGTCGGAATCGACTCGATGGCGGTGGGTGTATATATATTTGTTGTTGTTAGGCGCCATTGAGTCGATTCCGACTCATAGTGACCCTATGTACAAGAGAACGAAACACTGCCCAGTCCTGCACCATCCTTACAATCATTATGCTTAAGCCCATTGTTACAGCCACTGTGTCAGCCCGTTTTGTTGAAGGACTTCCTCTTTTTTGCTGACCCTCTACTTTACCAAGCATGATGTCCTTCTCCAGGGATTGATCCTTCCTGACAACATGTCCAAAGTACGTAAGATGTAGTCTCACCATCCTTGCTTCCAAGGAGCATTCTGGTTACACTTCTTCCAAAACAGATTTGTTTTTTCTTTTGGCAGTCCATGGTATATTCAATATTCTTTGCCAACACCACAATTCAAAGGCATCAAGTCTTCTTCAGTCTTCCTTTTTCATCGTCCAGCTTTCACATTCATATGAGATGGTTGAAAACACCATGACTTAGGTCACGTGCACTTTAGTCTTCAAGGTGGTATCTTTGCTTTTTAACACTTTAAAGAGACCTTTTGCAGCAAGTTTGCCCAATGCAATGCATCTTTTGATTTCCTGACTGCTGCTTCCGTGAATGTTGATTGTACATTCAAGTAAAATGAAATCCGTGACAGCTTCAATCTTTTCTGTGTTTATTGTAATGTTGCTTATTGGTCCAGTTATAAGGATTTTTGTTTTCTTTATGTTGAGGTATAATCCATACTGAAGGCTGTGATCTTGATCTTTAGCAGTAAGTGCTTCAAGTCCTCTTCACTTTCAGCAAGGAAGGTTGTGTCATCTGCTTATTAATTGTTAGTGAGTCTTCCTCTAATCCTGATGCCACATTCTTCTTCATGTAGTCCAGTTTCTATGTGTATATACATGCATATATGTGTGTGTGTGTGTATACAGAGAGAGAGAGAGAGAGTCTCAACTAATCTATGGTAGTATAAGGCAGGATAGAGGTTATCCTTAGGGAGAGACTAAAAAGAGGGCATGAGGGACCTGTGTTTTGTAATGCCTTATTTCTTGATCTAGGTTTTGTTTAATATAATGTACTCACTTTCACTTAGTATGTATTTACTTAGAATATATTCATCAGTCTGTATACTTATTATATGTGCTATTTTCTGTATGTTTATATTCTATTTCAACTGGGTCTACAGAGAAAATATCTAGGGTAAATAAAACAACATATTTTCCTTCTTATTTCTATTAAGTTATATCAAAAAGTATTTTGACAGGAGCCGGTAGGCTAAAAAAAAATTTTTGTGTGTGTGGATATTTTGTGATTAGGGGAGAGAAAATATAAAATAACTATATGGACTGGCTGTGGTATATTGGAGCTCATCAGCGACATTTTGAGACACTTCTAGTTTTGGCTTGGTTATGGAGACCTAATCATAGACTCACTGACACTTTTAAGCCCCAACTAAATATGCCAACCCATTGCCTTTCACAACCTTTTACTTAAAAGACAATGAAATAGCCAAAAAATTCAATGTCTCCATCTGCTCTGAATCAAAACACTTCTGCTTCTCCTATAACAGCACATGGACAAAACTGCTCAGCTTTTCATTAGCCAGCTGAAATGTAATTACAGCAGTGGTCTAGCACAAACAAGGCAACTTTGGTACCTTGAAAGCCCACATAAACTGAAAACATTGCCTTATGATATTAACGTCTTGACAATTGTGTTAACTCCATTGCTGTTCATACTGACTTTCAACATCCATGCCCCCAAATGAATTTTCATAGTTTCTTATTCTCTATTCCACCTCACGTTTAGCACTCTGAATCTTATTTGGTATAATTTACCCTGAATCTGTTTCTGTATATGTACATGCAAAATGTGGTGGTGAACTGAAGTCATTTTCTGGATAATCCAAGCCCCAAAATGGCCCCCATTGCCTAGATATTTCATATGAAGTTATGTTTCTCTTAGTTTGAGTTATAAGGATAATTATCTCAGTTCTCTATTTTACATGCATAGGCAAATCCTTAGTACTCAGAGTGTAGAAAAGTGCTGAGGGCAGTGAGTTCAAAATGAAAGGAAAGGATCTATTTTAAAGTAGAGTAAGAATTTGAATTTATAGCTATTATTCTGGTTTACAGTTAGAAAACATTTTTCTCTTTTTAATATTTCATTAGCATTTCAGTGATCATATTTATTTCCATAGTATGTAAAGTGGGCACCATATAGCAGTAAAAATGGGTTGATGTTGATGATTAACATGGAAAAATTCATAGTGTCGGATACAGTCAGCTTTGCCATGAATACATAGGAACAAAAGATGCAGTGCTTGCCAAAATGATTCTTATGGCTAAGATGCGTCACATGGTAATGCTAATAATGACTGTCTTTCCACTATAATAACACCTATTCTAATCCTCTCATTCTAAACTCAACATAAATATAAAGGATATTAAGAATATATTTGAGATGTCAATGAAATGAAATGTCACAGGATAATGGTCTCCCGCTGCTTCATAAAATACCATGCCAAAGGCAAGACTTGCATTTTCAGAGTAGAAGACATTAATCCCATGACAGTGTTTTATTGCAGTGATTGTATTTCTATTATACAAAATGAGCATGTAGATTTAATCAATTCATTTGATGGATGTTGATGTAGTAAATTGACAGTGGTTTATCATCATTACGAGACTGTTGTATTCTTGTAAGCAGTTTATCAAAGAAAATACAGATGTTTTAGGAAACTGAGTGGGGAGAGATATGGGTTCCAGATTAGCTGGAGGTTGGTTTTCCTTGAAAGTAATAATTAATATAATAATTGAGGGAGCCTTATTGACATACTCAAAAAGGTTTGTTTAATATTCTCATTAATATTACAGTTCTACATTTCAGCTTGTTGACAAGCAAAACATAATAATTATAATTATCTGAGCAAAAGAACACAGTGACACAAAGAAAGTGTGAAATCTTTCTCAGAGTGCTTTATTAAAAAAACAAAACCAAACTTGTTGCTGTCAAATTGATTCCAACTCATAGTGACAACTATAGGACAGAGTGGAACTGCCCCATAGAGTTTCCGAGGAACACCTGATGGATTTGAACTACTGACCTTTTGGTTAGCAGTCATAGCATTTAACCACTACACACCAGGGTTTCCTGCTTTACTAAAGCATTTACAAAACTAGCTTGTTGCGTTGAATAATAATTGCTGAATAACAGTTGATGCCTTGACCACAGCTTCCACCAGACTGAGAACCTTTTTTGCTTTGTTTGCCTTGAGAACCTTTCTAGTTTTTTAAATGGAGTCCAACTAGCACAGTCAATTTATTATCCAAAAGCAGATGTGATTTCACATACAGCCCACCCCATTTGTTCACTGTCTTAAAATAAGTGAGTTTCATATTTCTAAAGACCATCCGTGTTGTCATTCTCTATCTCTTGGTGCTGTAAGGTCAACATATCTTAAAATTAAAAACTTAATCTTCAAAATATAAAAAGTTAAGTATCTTTTCATAAAGATGCAAATCATCAAGCACGTATATCCCTTGGGACAGTAAAAAAAAAAAAAGAATGCCAAAAATGTAATAAGAATGACATATGGGAATGTTAGCAGATTTGAGAGACTGTTTTTCATCAGACAGTTCTTCACAGTGCTTACTCATAGGCTATCCACTGTCAAATTAATTCTTTGCATGAGAAGATCTAGAGTCATTACAGCAATTTTTTTTCTAGACTAATAACAAATCCATTTTATGACAATTTTATTATGAACTCTATTTTTCATAATCATAAACTAATGATAAAACCAGAAAACCAAACCCTGTTGCCATCAAGTCGGTTCTGACTCACAGCAACTCTGTAGGTCAGAGTAAAACTGCCCCTTAGGGTTTCCAAGACTGTAATCTTTGCAGAAGCAGGTCACCAAGTCTTTTCTCCCTGTGGCTAGTGGGTTTGAACCACTGACCTTTCAGTTAGCGGCCAAGCACTTAACCATTGGGCCACCAGGGCTTCTATACTAATGATATTTCATTTAAATTTTAGTATTATATATAAAGACTGAAGCACTTTGTGGTGAAATTAGTCACCCAATGCTAGCTATCAAGTTAGTGATAAAACCATAATAATATATGATCCTTAAAAAAAGCATGAAAAAATGATTGTGTTGAAAAGACTTCTTGTCACTTTTATTCTTCTAAACTTTTGACAATAACATAAAATATATCATTGTGGTGTAATCATACATTGATAAAGTATTTCTACATGTATCGAATTCTTTTTAAGTGCTATCTTTTCTACAAGGAATAAATTCCTTGGGAATAGAGACCATGTTTTCCATAAGCAAGTATTACACTTTACACCTACAACAGGGCCTTGATAGTCTCTGAATATTAGGGAAATAATGGACGGTCAGATGGTAAAATGTGTGCAGGGATGGATGGATGCCAACTTTTTGGTTCACGGCTGTAATTTGCAAGTCTTTTAACAGTTTGGACCGGTGATTTAGATATTTTTTACCTGAGCTTATTGCTAATGAGAAAAACTCTTAGGATAGAAGATACCTTATGAACATTGTTCTTAAGTGTACCTAAAACTAGCTTTTAAAATATAACCAGCCAAACAGCTTTAAGAAAGATTTCATTATATGGCTACCAGACAAAACCACTGAGCAGAAAATATAAAGAAAATGAATTATACTGTCTTTATATCAGAGACCTGGGTCTCAGTGGTTAAGCACTCGGTTGCTAACCAAAAGGTCAGCAGTTTGAATCCACCAGACGCTTCAGAAACCTTATGGGTCAGTTCTACTCTGTCCTAGAGGGTTGCTATGAGTTGGCATCAACTCGACAGCAACAGGTTTGTTTTTTGGGTCTTAATCTAGGTGGACTTTTGTTAGTATCTCCTCATTAAACATCTATCTAGTGGCCTGTCTGAGTTTCAGAGGCAAGAGAAAATCTGTGAACTTTTGACTTATACATAGTTGCAACTAGACTGTTAATACTTAGAAGCTCAGGTGGTCAAGCCAGAAAATTTGTTTATGCTGTTTACTTTCTGGACCACATTCTCTGAGTACAAATCTCTCCGAGTTCAAATTTGTACTAAATCTTTACTGATGGTTTCCCCATCACCAGAATACATATATTTTAAGCTTAACTAGAGAATTTTAAAAATATGGAAGTAATATATGTGTATTTTAGAACAAAAAGAAAATACAGATAAATAAAAAGACACAAGAAAAGAAAGCAAGTCATTTATAATTTCACCTCCTAGTAAAAGCTGTTGATAACATTCATTAAATAAGCATCTCAACTTTTATGCATAAATATATGGATGTTAAATCCATGTGAATGTGGAAATGAGTCAATTTCTTTCTCAGGTTCAGCTGAGGCTTCAAAAGGAAGTAACACTGATAGCAACTACTGGTACTCCCATATGGGAAAGTGAGTTTCTAGGTTGCCTGGGCAGAATTTTCCTAGGAATATGTATAAAGAAAAGTTCTGTTATCATTAGCCACCAACCATTACTTTAAGATGTTGAAAGGTTCATTTTTGAAGAGTTTCAGGGAAAGAATTATTTTGGACATAGTTGCTGGTGTGCTCTCTGTCTGCCTTCTGAGGAGAGAGTCCCCTTTACCTCCAACCATATGAGGGGCCTTTCACAGAACCTTGAGCTGCGTGCTGTGATATCAGGGTGAAGGGAAGTGCTCATTAGAAATTCTTGGCACTTTTCAAAATTTTTCAGGCCAAAAGAATACATGATTGTTTCTAACGGACAATGTTTGGGCTGTCCATGAGTGGGAGACATTGGAGCAAACAGTGGTGAATGGCAGGAAATCAGTAGCTGACAGGAGCCGTAAGTGGTCAGCTAGAGGAGACATAGCTAGAGGAGAGAGATATTAACGTAATGACGGCACTTTGGGGATCTCCAGAGAACAGAAATAAGACATGTAACAGGCCCAGAGAGTGACAATGCCATATCATGATAGTGCTGGGCAACAGAAATTGTTTCTGCCCTTCGCCTTTTCTCTCCACCTCACCTGCAACTTTTTTCTGCTCTTCCCCGGGGGAAATCAGAAGTCAGAGCTAGCAGGTGGAGGAGTTTATGGAATATAAAGAAGGCATTCATATCCTTTTGTCTATATCACGTTTTCAGACTAGAAGAAGGTAGAAACTTTAAAGTAAAATTTGCCCATTACACACCACTGGATTTTTAATTATTGAAGTTAACAGTTTTATAACAAAGTGAACGGAGAAATATTTATTGTCCAAAGTGATCCTAAATTAGATCTGACCTGACCTCGATTTCATCCAAGGTTTAGAAAAGTACTAGAGCCAACTAGAAACGAGGGGAAGAGTAAAATTGTGCCTTGCTCGTACACTATGCCGTTCTGCTCTTTCATTCAGTGTTACACATACACATACCCCCACCTAAGCTGTATGTATGAGGCACAGATTAAACACAGACAATGAAAAATACACATAATGAATCTATACACATATAATATAGGACTATATTTGACACACTTTCATGGTCTTAAAACTTGCTTTTCTTGCTATCAATTTATCACACTCAGATTTTTTTTTTGCAGTATCATTTTTAATTATTTCAAAGTAATCCATTGAGTAGTTACTCCTTACAACAATCACGAGAATGGTCAAAGACCGGGAAGTGTTTCGATCTGTTGTACACAGGGTCGCTATGAGTTGGAACCAACTCAACTGGACGTAACAACAACAATTTCCCTATTGTTGGGGGTTTATATTATTTCAAATTCAGGAATGTTTAAATCAGTGTTCACTGAAGTTGGTATCTTTATAATGAGTTATTAACGAGCATCCTTCCTTGTTGCTTAGCATAATCGTATAAAATCATATAAGCATGGATTTGTAGAATCAGAGGGCACACGTATTTTAATGGCTGTTGATAAGTAATTACAAATCACCATTCAGAAGGCTTTACCACTTTATACTGCTCACTGGTAGTGACTGGGTAGGTGGCATTATTAACTTTTTCGTGCTAGATATTTTCTAATTCTAAAGTGAAAAATGGGGCATCATTATTGCTTTTGAATATCTCTTGTTACTAGTAAGTTGTGAATGCAATGTTTTTGCTAATTTTATTGGCTACCACTTCCTGTCTTTTATCCATGTTTTTAAAGGTAGTCTATCTTTTTTTCTAATTGAATCTAAGTTATTTTGATACGTTAAGGATTTTAACACTTTGTCTAGTATGCTAGTAATTATATTCCCCTGATAATCTTTTATGCCAAATTTTCTTTTTTATTGTTTTAGCCATGTGAAATTTTGTTATTTATCTTCTTTTTATTTTTTATTGTGCTTTAGGTGAAAGTTTACAGAGCAAATTAAGATCTCATTAAACAATTAATACACATATTGTTTTGTGACATTGGTTGCCAACCCCTCGACGTGGCAGCACTCTTCCCTTCTTGATCTTGGGTTCCTCATTACTAGCTTTCCTGTCTTCCCTTGCCTTCTCATCCTTGCCCCTGAGCTGGTGTGCCCATTTAGTCTTTTTTTGTTTGTTTTTAATTTTTATTGTGCTTTTTAAGTGAAAGTTTACAAATCAAGTCAGTCTCTCACACAAAAACTTATATACACCTTGCTACATACTCCCAATTGCCCTCTGCTTAATGAAACAACCCGCTTCCTCCCTCCACTCTCTCTTTTCATGTCCATTTCACCAGCTTCTAACCCCCTCTACCCTCTCATCTCCCCTCCAAGGAGGAGATGCCAACATAGTCTCAAGTGTCCACCTGATCCAAGAAGCTTACTCCTCAGCAGCATCCCTCTCCAACCCATTATCCAGTCTAATCCCTGTCTGAAGAATTGGCTTTGGGAATGGTTCCTGTCCTGGGCCAACAGAAGGTCTGGGGGCCATGACCACTGGGGTCCTTCTAGGCTCAGCCATACCATTAAGCCTGTTCTTTTTATGAGAATTTGGGGTCTGCATCCCACTGCTCTCCTGCTCCCTCAGGGGTTCTCTGTTGTGCTCCCTGTCAGGGCTGTCACCGGCTGTAGCCGGGCACCATCTAGCTCTTCTGGTCTCAGGCTAATGTAGTTTCTGGTTTATGTGGCCCTTTCTGTTTCTTGGGCTCGTAATTACCTTGTGTCCTTGGTGTGCTTCATTCTTCTTTGGTCCAGGTGGGTTGAGACAAATTGATTTATCTATTGATGGGCACTTAGGTTGTTTCCATCTTTTTGCTATTGTGAATAATACTTCAGTGAACATGGGTATACATATGTCTATTCATGTGACAGCTCTTATTTCTTTAGGATATATTCCTAGGAGTGGGATTGCTGTATTATATGGTATTTATATTTCTAGCTTTTTAAGGAAGCGCCATGTTGTTTTCCAAAATGGTTAAACCGTTTTGCATTCCCTCCAGCAGTGCATAAGAGTTCCAGTCTCCCCACAGCCTCTCCAGCATTTATTTTCTGTTTTATTGATTCCTGCCAGTAATGTCAAGGTGAGATGGTATCTCATTGTAGTTTTGATTTGCATTTCTCTAATGGCTAGTGATCGTGAGCATTTCCTCATGTGTCTGTTAGCTGCCTGAATGTCTTCTTTGGTGAAGTGTCTGTTCATATCCTTTGCCCATTTTTTAATTGGATTATTTGTCTTTTTGTTGTAGAGGCGTTGGATTTTCCTATACATTTTAGAGATTAGACCCTTGTAGGATATGGCATAGCCAAATTTTTTTTTCCCAGTCTGTAGGTTCTCTTTTTACTCTTTTGGTGAAATCTTTTGATGAGCATAAGTGTTTTATGTTAATTTTTAGAAGATCCCAGTTATTTAGCTTATCTTCTGGTGTTTGTGTATTGTTAGTTATGGTTTGTATCCTATTTATGCCATATATTAGAGCCCCTAGCATTGATCCTATTTTTTTCTTCTATGATCTTTATAGTTTTTGGTTTTATATTTAGGCCTTTTATTCATTTTGAATTAGTTTTTGTGTATCATGTGAGGTATGGGTTCTGTTTCATTTTTTTATAGATGGACATCCAGTTTTTTCAGCACCATTTGTTAAAAAGACTGTCTTTTCCCCATTTAATGGGTTTTGGGTCTTTGTCGAAGATCGGGTGACCGTAGGTGGATTGATTTACATCTGGGTTCTCAGTTCTATTCCATTGGTCAATGTGTCTGTTGTTGTACTAGTACCAGGCTGTTTTGACTACTGTAGCTTTATAGTAGGTTCTGAGGTCAGGTAGTGCAAGGCCTCCTACTTGTTCTTCTTCTTCAATAATGCTTTACTTATCCTGGGCCTCTAACATTTTGTTATTTAATTTTTTGATAGTCAAATGAGTCAGTATTGTATTATGTCTCTGTCTTTATTGTGATGAGTAGAATGGCCTTTTCACCTTTATATGGTTTTATTATTTAAAATATTTAAGTCTCCCTCCATAATTAAGATAATGAAAAATTTCAGACTTGAACCAAAATACCAAAAATATGAGAACACATTTCAAATCATAGGTTATTATTGCTCTGACAAATAAATATTTACAACAGCTCTTGACAGATATCAAATGTTTAATAAATGATAGCTGTTTTTAGTGACTGCTGCTTATTTATTAGCCTCATATAAGATTTTTTAAATTAAATGTTTTTATACTTTCCCTCCGGACACACTCTCCTCCATATTTTGTTACATTATTACGTATCTTTAGATTCAAGGTTGCATTAGTAATTTTAAAATAATGTTTATCTTCTCTATATATGTTTATTTTTGAAAGTTCCATATTGATTTTTATAAGCACATTAAAATTATTTTTAAATTAACTCTCAGTTTTATAAGTTTTTTTTTTTTTTTTTAAGTAATAATTGCACCTGAAAATGAATGTTGATCCTGGCAGGATCTTTTCTCCTTTTTTAGTCACCATTTTTCAAGTGTATTCCAAATCCTGACTTTTCTGTTCTGTTATGGAAGATTTTTTTTATTGATCTCATCTTTTAAAAATTTTTTTTTATTGTGCTTTAAGTGAAAGTTTACAAATCAAGTGAGTCTTTCATACAAAAACTTATATACACCTTGCTATATACTGCCAGTTGCTCTCCTCCTAATGAAACAGCACACTCTTTCTCTCCACCCTGTATTTCTGTGTCCATTCAGCCAGCTTCTGTCCCTCTCAGCCTTCACCTCTACCCTCCAGACAGGAGCTGCCCACATAGTCTCATATGTCTCCTTGATCCAAGAGGCTCATTCCTCACAAGTATCATTTTCTATTTTATAGTCCTGTCCAATCCCTGTCTGAAGAGTTGGCTTTGGGAATGGTTCCTGTCTTGGGCTAACAGAAGGTCTGGGGACCAAGCCCTCCAGGGTCCTTCTAGTCTCAGTCAGACCATTAAGTCTGGTCTTTTTATGAGAATTTGAGGTCTGCATCCCACTGTTTTCTGGCTCCTTCAGGGATTCTCTGTTGTGTTCCCTGTCATGGCAGTCATCAGTTGTAGCAGGGCACCATCTAGTTCTTCTGGTCTTGGACTGTTGTAGTCTCTGATTTAGTGGTACTTTCTGTCTCTTGGGCTCAATATTACTTTGTGTCTTTGGTGTTCTTCATTCTCTTTTGCTCCAGGTGGGTTGAGACATCTTAGATGGCCACTTGCTAGTGTTTAAGACCCCAGCGCCACTCTCCAAAATGGGATACAGAATGTTTTCTTAATAGATTATGCCAGTTGACCTAGATGTCCCTTGAAACTACAGTCCCCAAACCCCTACCTCTGCTACACTGACCTTCAAAGTGTTCGGTTTATTCAAGAAACTTCTTTGCTTTTGGTTTAGTCCAGTTGTGCTGAGATGGAAGATTCTTTGACTTAATCATTTATGCTTCTATTAATCTAACTCTATTTTAATTATTTTAAATCATAGTTTTCATGTATAAGAATTGTTTATTTATTATTGATTGATTGATTGATTGATTGAATATCCTCTCAATTTGTCTGAGCTTAACTGATTCTGGTTATCTTGATCATTCACCTGTTATTGATTTGCCCAAATTGTCCATTCGTCCTGGTTGAACATTCAATCAGGTGGTTAGAATGATTTATCTATACTTCTATAGATCCATTTAGCCAAAAAAGCCCCCTCTCCTGCCTGGGCAGAGGATGTCCGTGTTGACAGGTGAACCTGCTTTTAATTTGTGTGGGTAAGAAAAGGATAGAAATGCTCAGGACTCCTAAAATTGCTATTCATATGAACTTCACTGAAGAAATAAAGTAAAGGAGAGCATTTTATTTTTGCATGGGACTATTATTTTCAGCTTTTAGAGGTCTACAGTTATGTCAAGTTCCCCCTACTTCTGTGTTCAGAACCAAGGAACTCCTAGGTAAATCTTTCTACTCAATGATGTAAAATATTAGTCCAATATTGGAATATATACCACGCTGAAAAGGGACAAAACTAGAAGTGGGGAAATAACATTGTAGGTGTCAGAGTTATCAAAACGAAAGATAAAAGTGGCTTGGATGAAGGTCCTAACAATGGTGATGGAGAGAAATGGATGTATTCAAGTATATTTTGTAGGCTGAGCTCACAAGAATGCTACTGAATTGAACAGGTGCTGAGAAGACTTAGAGAGAAAAGCCTATATATATATTATTAATTTCTATTGTTTATGAAAGAAATGGTAGTTTCTTTGTTTGAAACAGAAAAGACCTTTGTTTTTCTCTTCATTTTTCACCTTCTATCTGGTTTACAATTGAAGAAGAAAACTGTTGATTACTATTAGGAGGTAAGAACAGAGACAAAGTTTTCTGTCTTTTCTCACTAAGGAACTGAAGAGACTACTTTCAGGCATATAAAATGACCTTTGCCCTGCCCTAAACAACAAGTAGGAGACTGGGAATCCTCTGCCTGGAAAGGAAAATAATGTTTTTCACTACAATATAAATATATTGTACATAACATAGAATGCATTTCTCCTTTTCTATCATAAGGGAGAAAAATTTATTAGAACAAATAAAAATATGAAAAACAAAGAATCGAATCAGTTTCTTAGTAGCCTTGGAGAAGCATGATATAAATAGATCATTCTCAGCTTCCCTGCCTCTGCAGTCTGTCTTTGTCTGACATGACCATCATCATCTCTAACCTCCAGAGGGCGGAGGGTGGGAAAGAGTGTGGCTTAGCTTTAAACAGGCTGATTTCCCACAGTATAAAACCCTTTGCCATCAAGTCGATTCTGACTCCTAGTGACCCTATAGGACAGAGTAGAACTGCCCCATAGTATGAAACCCTTTTCCATCAGTCGATTTTGACTCCTAGTGATCCTATAAGGACAGAGTAGAACTGCCCCATAGGGTTTCCAAGGCTGTACATTTTTTCAGAAGCAGACTGCTACGTCTTTCTCCCATGGAGCAACTGGTGGGTTCGAACTGCTGACCTTTTGGTCAGCAGCCAAGCATTTAACCACTGTACCGCTAGGGCTCCTTCACAGTAGTATACATGATAAAAATTCTCACCATCTCTCTCCATGACCATCCAACCAGGAAAATATATTTTATTTATATGTTTTCAGGGCTGATCTGATAATAGATGGCCAACAAGCATGCTAATTAATTTATTGGTAGGGCAAAAATGGAACTCCTGGGTCAAATGATTTCTTTTAAGGACACAACTAAGTGTAATTTGAAATAACTTATAATATGCAGTTTTGAAAGAGTAAGGGACATATCACACTGAACATATTTAAAATAGTGAGCCATTGAATCATGATTTCAGTCTTCACAAGAATGAAAAATGTTTCCCCAGTGCTTTTGATTAAATTTAATGGATGGTGCTAGAGCAGCTCAATTAAATTAACATGTCTGAAAAATAAAATAGTCAATTTGATAGTGAAATAGAGACCCTGATTCTGACATTAAAGTCAATATCGCATAAGCCAACTTTTTCCCTCATTTATTCTCCTTCAAATTGAAAGAGATTATTGTTTTAAAAATAATTTTCACTTAAGCGTCAATTGTTCAAGTTAAATTCATTAACAACAAATGTCCTGAAGCTGTGGCAACATAGCATTAATGATACTTTGTTACTGGAGGACTTCAGTTTCAGTTTTAGTTCAATCACTTACACACTGTGATTTTAAGCAATGGGCTTGTTCACTCAAAGCCTTAGTTTCTTAATAATGACACTGGAGTAATCCTGCCTGCCTCATGGGCTCCCTGTAAGAATTAAATGAAATAGTGCCTATGAAAGCATTTTCTGCACTCAACAGCATTACACAAATATAAAGTACTCTTATTTCAGACATCTTGATTCTAGAGGAAAAAAAATTTTTTTATCTCAGAGCTAATTTTATTTTAATAATTTCATATTCTGATTTTAGGCTTTAGAATAAAAGAGCACTGTCCTGAAATGCATTTTGTAAATAAAAATGCTTTTGTTTTTCTCCTAGCTAAGATACTTCCTTTCATGCATCCTTTGATCTGCTAACTGGGCCATTCTGACAATCTACAAGATAAAGTAATTTAATTTCAACAAAAACTGTGCCAGTAGATGTAGCCTCTCTCCTTGTTCCAGGCAAGGTCCTGAAAGGCCTTGTTTTAGATTTTCTACATAGGTTACAATCTGAGAATAGGTTGGCATCCTCTTATATTTGGATGATTGTTTTGCAGAGAATGGATTAGCTGCAGTCAGACTAGATATGACTATGGAGACAATGGCCTGTTCACCTTCTTCTGTTCCCAACAATCTGCCTCGCCAGTGGTGAATATTCTTTATAAACAATAGCCCAATATAATGTTTGTTACGTAAAAGATAAAAACACAATTACTGTTTTTCAGCGATGTTTTTTCTTCTTGCTGCAATTCCAGCTGAGGGTATATGGTAATGAAAGGGAAGGAATGAGGCCCATGGGTTTATAGTCTGTTGCCCTGTCTCACACAAGCCTCTGTCTAGACTTTGGGGTCACTCACGATCCTTGTGCCAAGCCACAGCAGCCTTTCTGAGGCTTCTCCAAATTACAAAGCACCTCTTTATCCTCTGAAATCTGCTTCATCTGGTACTTATATAGTCAATCCAGCATTCTTTTGATTAGTGTGTGCATTATATATATATATATATATATATATATATATATATATATATATTAAAAAAACCAAACCCAGTGCTGTCAAGTCGATTCTGACTCATAGCGACCCTGTAGGACAGAGTAGAACTGCCCATTAGAGTTTCCAAGGGGTGCCTGGCGAATTTGAACTGCTGACCCTTTGGTTAGCAGCAGTAGCACTTAACCACTATGCCACCAGGGTTTCCATATTTTATATATATATAATTTTTTTTTTATATACATATATATATCCTTTTACTTTTAACCTATTTGTATCTTTATATTAAGAATGGATTTCTCGTAGGCAGTTTATAATAGGTCTTTCTTTTTTAACCAATCTGGTAATCTTTAACATTGAATTGATATGTTCAGAACATATACATTTAATGTGATTATTGATATGATTGGGCTTAATTCTACCATCTTGCTATTTGCTATCTATTTGTCCTATCTGTTGTTTGTTCCCTCCTTTTTTGTGTGTGCTTACTTTTGAATTAATTAAGCATTTCTGTGACCCATTCTAAGGAGCCCTGGTGGCACAATGGTTAAGTGCTTAGCTGCTAACAGAAAGGTTGGCTTTGGCAGTTTGAACTCACCCAGTGGCTCCTCAGGAGAAAGACCTAGAGAGAGTTGTGCTTCCTAAAAGATTATAGCAGTTCCACTCTGCGGCAGTTCTCTGTCACATGGGGTTGCTATGAATTGAAATCGACACTACAGCGCCTGTCACAGATTTAATTATATCCCCCCCAAAATGTGTGTATCAACTTGGTTAGGCCATGATTCCCAGTATTGTATGGTTGTCCTTGATTTTGTGATTGTAGTTTTATGTTAAGAGGATTAGGGTGGGATTGTAATACCACCCTTACTCAGGTCACCTTCCTGATCCAATCTAAAGGGAGTTTCCCTGGGGCTGGCCTGCACCACCTTTTATCTCTCAAGAGATAAAAGGAAAAGGAAGCAAGCAGAGAGTTGGGAACCTCATACCACCAAGAAAGTAGTGCCAGGAGCAGAGCATGTCCTTTGCACCTGAGGTTCCTGCGCTGAGATGCTCCCAGACCAAGGGGTGACTGATGAGAAGGACTTCTTTCAGAGCCAACAGAGAGAGAAAGCCTTCCCCTGGAGCTGACTCCCTGAATTTGGACCTGTAGCCTACTAGGCTGTGAGAGACTAAATTTCTCTTCATTTAAGATACCCACTTGTGGTATTTCCGTTATAGCAGCACTAGATGATTGAGACAGCACCTAACTCCAACATGACCAATTTTATCTCCTTTGTTGGCTTCTTAGCTATAGCTCTTTATTATGTTTTTTGTGGTTGCTATATTGTTTATAGTATATATCTTTAGCTTATCACAGGCTACCTTCAAGTGATATTATAACACTTCACATATTGTGTAAGAAACTTACAAAACCATACTTGCATTTCTCTGCTCCATTTTACTTCTACATACATAATGGATCACACAATAGATTGTCAATAGTTTTCCTTCAAAAGGCAAGTTAGCTTTTAAAAAGATTTAAATAATAAGCCAGAAAGATTTTGTATTTACCCTTGTAGCTACCATTTCTAGTACTCTTCATTCGTTTGTGTAATCCAGATTTCCATCTGGTGTCCTTTTCCGTTAACACTTCTTGTAATGTAAGAAACACACATCTACTGGAATTAATTTGTATGTTTGAAAAAAGTGTTTGTTTCACCTTAAATTTTGAATGGTACTTTCTGTGGGCAAAGAATTCTACGTTGGCAGATTTTTTTTTTTTTTTAATTGCTGTGCTTTAAAAATGTTGGTCCAAACAGAGGAAGAAGGAGATCCAGGAATTGAAAAAGGACATGGTGTGCAGGTCTAATTGCCTTCATGAACTATTGCTATCTCCCTTGCCATGAAACCAGAAAAAAAGAGTGGTGCCTGGCTACCATTACTGAATGTTTTGATCGGGACCCAAGAAATGGATCTTGATCAAAAGGAGGAAAATTGTGAAACAAAACTTCAAATTCTTATTGGAAACCAGCCTTACTGAACACATTGAGACTGGAAACACCCCTGAATCTATTGCCTAGAAACAACTTCTGAATCTTGAGCCAAAACTATCCCATGAAGTCATCTTTAAACTAACCACTAATTTAGCTCAATAAATTATGTCTGCCTTGAATATTGCTCTTATTGAAGAATTACCTATATGAGACTGAAATGGCAACAATAACTGTAAAGCACAGATGAGAACTTTAAGGAGCAGAGAGTATAAGTTAAAAGTGGTGAAACCATACAGGCAGAGACAGTGAGGATACTGACATGATGTGAAGTATGTAACTACTGTTAATAAATTACATGTAAAAATTGTTGGAGGGGTGTATGTTTTGTTGTGGATGTTTTTACCAAAAAAAAAAAAAAAAAAGTTGCTCCACTGTATTTTGTCATACATTTTTTTCTGGGAAAATAGGGTTTATTGAGCTTATTGGACCTATGGGCTTGTAATTTTCAACAAATTTGGAAAAACTTTGACCATTATTTTCTGAGAAAAAAATTTCTTGTCTCCCCTTCTTTGTCCTTTCCTTCATATGATAGGCATATTATATGTAATTTGGCCACTTGAAGTTGTCCCACAATCCACTGATGGTCTGCTCATTTTCTTTTCAGTTTATTTTTCTTGTGTTTCAGTTTACAGTTTGTATTGCTGTATCTTCAAGTTTACTTGTCTTTTCTTTTGAGATGTTTAATCTGCCGTTAATCCCAGAAAGTGTTTTTCTCATCTTAGAAATTTTAGTTTTTATCTCTAGAAATTTGATTTGGATGTTTATGCTTAATATACTTAATCTTTTCTCTAACGTCTTGAGCATATGGAATATATTTTTAATAACTTTTAACATCCTTATCTATTACCTCTATACTATGTCATTATTGAATCAGTTTTGATTGAATTTTCTCCTCATTGTGGGATATATTTTCCTGCTTCTTTGCATGCTTGTAATTTTTTAAAAAAGGAAGTCAGACTGTGAAGTTTACCTTGTTGTAGAGTTTTAATCTGGGACATAGTGAAGTTACTTGTTAAGACTGTTGTTTTTTGAGTTTCACTTTTAAGTTTTGTTAGGCGGGGCAAGAACAGTGTTAAACCTAAGGTTAATCTTGTCAACTCGACAGCAATGAGCTTCGCTTTTTTCTTTTTTTTCTGGAATGAAGTCCCTGCATGGTGCAAAGTGTTAAAATGCTTGGCCGTTAACTGAAAAGTTGGAGGTTCGAATTCACCCAGAGGCCTAGTGATCTACTTCCAAAAAACCAGTCATTGAAAACCCTGTGGAGCGCAATTGTACTCCAACACACATGGAGTTGCCATGAGTTGGAACTGACTTGACAGAAATTGGTTTAGAAAGATTTGTATTTTAAACTACATGTAATTTTATTTTAAACGATCTGACATTCTTAATATTTTATTTAATGTTTTACCTGGCATATTGAGTCAAATTACATTTAGTGTAGTTGTTATTTGTGCCTACCATCTATCTATGTATTCTCTATTTTACCAACCTGTTTTATGTGTCTTTTCCTTTATTTATTTATTAATTTTTTGTTGGAGGGGTTAACTTAAAATTCTTTTACTATTATTTAGTAGTTACCCTAGAGATTTCAACATATACCCTGGACTCACTACTAAAAAACCAAACCCATTGCCATCAAGTCAATTCCGACTCATAGTGACCCTGTAAGACAGAGTAGAACTGCCCCATAGGGTTTGCAGGGAGTGGCTGGTGGATTCCAACTGCCGACCTTTTGGTTAGCAACGAAACTCTTAACCACTATGCCACCAGGGTTTCCAGACTTAGTGCAATCTAAAGTAATTTATTGCCTTTACAACTTCTCCCACTCATCCAACAGTTGTCATACTGTGGGAGCGTGTGGGTTGCTGTAATTCTGGAAGATATGCCACCAGTGTTCAAATTCCAGCAGGGTCACCCATGGCAGACAGGTTTCAGCAGAGCTCCCAGAGTAAGACAGACTAGGAAAAAGCACGCAGCAGTCTACTTCTGAAAAGAATTAGCCAGTGAAAACCTTATGAATAGCAGCTGAACACTGTCTGAAACAGTGTAGTGCCGGAAGATGAGCCCCTCAGGTTGGAAGGCACTCAAAATACGACTGGGGAAGAGCTATCTCCCCAAAGGAGAGTCAACCTTAATGATGTGGATGGTCTCAAGCTTTCAGGACCTTCATTTGCTGATGTGGCATGACTCAAAATGAGAAGAAACAGCTGCAAACGTCCATTAATAATTGGAATGTGGAATGTATGAAGTATGAATCTAGGAAAATTGGAAATAGTCAGAAATGAAAGGGAACACATAAAAATCGATATCCTAGGCATTAGTGAGCTGAAATGGACTGGTATGGTCATTTTGAATCAGAAAATCAAATGGTTTACTGTGCTGGGAATGACAACTTGAAGAGGAATGGTGTTACATTCATCATCAAAAAGAGCATTTCAAGAGCTATCTTGAAGTAAAACACTGTCAATGATAGGATAATGTCCATACACCTACAAGGAAGACCAGTTAATACAACTAATATTCAAATATATGCACCAACCACTGGGGCCAAAGATGAAGAAATTGAACATTTTTACCAACTTTGCAGTCTGAAATTGATTGAAGACACAATTAGGATGCACTGATAATTACTGGTGATTGGAATGCAGAAGTTGGAAACAAAGAAAGATCAGTCATTGGAAAATATGGCCTTGGTGATAGAAATGATGCCAGAGGTAGCATGATTAAATTTTGCAAGATCGATGACTTTACTGCAAATACCTTTTTTCACCAGCATAAATGGTGGCTATACACATAGACCTCATCAGATGGAATATACAGGAATCAAACTGACTACCTCTGTGGGAAGAGGTGATGAAAAATCTCTATATCATTAGTCAGAATAAGGCCAGGGGCTGACTGTGGATCAGACCGTCAATTACTCATATGCAAGTTCAAGTTGAAGCTGAAGAAAATTAGAACAAGCCCATGAGAGCCAAAGTACGACCTTGAGTATATCCACCTGAATTTAGAGATCATCTGAAGAATAGATTTGACACATTGAAAACTAATGACCGAAGACCAGACGAGTTCTGGAATGACATCAAGGATATCATACATGAAGAAAACAAGAGGTCATTAAAAAGACAGGAGAAAAAGGAAAAACCTAAATGGATATCAGAAGAGACTCTGAAACTTGCTCTTGAACATTGAGTAGCTAAAGCAAAAGGAAAAAATAATGAAGTAAACGAGGTGAGCAGAAGATTTCAAGGGGTAGATCAAGAAGACAAAGTAAAGTATTATGATAACGTGGAAAGCGCTAGAGATAGAAAATCAAAAGGGAAGAACACGCTCAGCATTTCTCAAGCTGAAAGAAATGAAAAAATTCAAGCCTTGACCCTTGCAATACTGTAGGATTCTACAGGGAAAATATTAAATGATGCAGGAAGCATCAAAAGAAGATGGAAGGAATACATAGAGTCACTATACCAGAAGGAATTGGTCAATGTTCAACCATTTCAGGAGGTGACATATGATCAGGAACCGATGGTACTGAAGGAAGAAGTCCAAGATGCACTGAAGGCACTGGTGAAAAACGAGGCTCTGGAAATTGGTGGAATACCAATTGAGATGTTTCAACAAATGAATGCAGTGCTGAAAGTGCTCACATTTCTATGCCAAGAAATATGGAAGACAGCTACCTGGCCAACTGACTAGAAGAGATCCATATTTATGCCTGTTCCCAAGAAAGGTAATCTAACCGAGTGCGGAAATTATCGAACAATATCATTAATAGCACATGCAAGTAAAATTTTGCTGAAGATCATTCAAAGGCAGCTGTAGCAGTTTATCAACAGAGAACTGCCAGAAATTCAATCTGGATTTAGAAGAGGACGTATATCATTGCTGATATCAGATGAATCCTGGCTGAAAGCAGAGAATACCAGGAAGATGTTTACCTGTGTTTTATTGATATGCTAAGGCATTCCACTCTATGGATCATAACAAATTATGGAAAATATTGCTAAGAATGGGAATTCCGGAACACTTAATTGTGCTCATGAAGAATCTGTACATGGATCAAAAGGCAGTAGTTAGAACAGAACAAGGGGATACCGATTGGTTTAAAGTCAGGAAAGGTGTGCATCAGGCTTGTATCCTTTCACCATACCTATTCAGTCTGTATGCTGAGCAAATAATCCAAGAAGCTGAACTCTGTGAAGAAGAACAGAGCATCGGGATTGCAGGAAGACTCATCAACAATCTGCGTTATGCAGATGACACAACCTTGCTTGATGAAAGTGAAGAGGACTTGAAGCACTTACTGATGAAGATCAAAGACTACAGCCTTCAGTATGGATCGCACCTCAACATAAAGAAAACAAAAATCCTCACAACTGGACCAATAAGCAACACCAGGATAAACGAAGGAAAGATTGAGGTTGTCAAGGACTTCATTTTACTTGTATCCACAATCAACACCCATGGAAGCAGCAGTCAAGAAATCAAAAGATGCATTGCATTGGGCAGATGTGCTGCAAAAGACCTCTTAAAGTGCTGAAAAGCAAAGATGTCGCCTTCAAAACTAAGGTGCCTCTGACCCAATCCATGGTGTTTTCAATCACCTCATAGGCATGTGAAAGGTGGACAATGAATAAGGAAGACGGAAGAAGAATTGATGCCTTTGAATTGTGGTGTTGGTGAAGAATATTGAATATGCCATGGACTGCCAAAAGAATGAGCAAATCTGTCTTGGAAGAAGTACAACCAGAATGTTTCTTAGAAGCAAGGATGGCAAGACTACGTATCACATACTTTGGAAATGTTATCAGGTGGGATCAGTCCCTGGAGAAGGACATCATGCTTGGTAAAGTAGAGGGTCAGCCAAAAAGAGGAAGACACTCGGCGTGGTGGATTGATGCAGTGGCTGCAACAATGGGCTCAATCATAGCAATGATTGTGAGGATGGCACAGGACCAGGCAGTGTTTCATTCTGTTGTGCATAGGGTTGCTATAAGTTGGAACCGACTCAACTGCACCTAACAACAATGAGAAGAACGACTTCCTCAATAACAGTAAGGAACTTGACTTACCCATTTCTCACATTTTGCATTGTTACAGTATAATTTTATATGAATCTTAGCCTTCAAAATACATTTTACCATTTTTTCAGAGTCAGTATTTATTTAGATTTACTCAATTACACTTTCTCTTGAATTTCATTCATTCATGGATTTTTTATTTTCATTTGTAATTTTTTTCCTGCCTAAACAACATCTTTAGCAGCTAAAAACATTAGTTCAGGTGTACTAGTAGTAGGATTTCTCAGTTTTTGTTTGTATGAAAACAAGGTTATATTACATTCTTTTATGAAAGATATTTTAACTAGAATAAGAATTCTTAGCTGATGATTATTTTCTTAACGCTATGGGGAGTTCTACTCTGTCCTATAGGGTCACCATGAGTCGGAATCGACTAGATGGCAATGGGTTTGGTTTGGGTTTGTTATTTTCTTTCAACACTTAAAATATTATTCTATTGTCTTCTGAGTTCCATTATTCAGTCTTACTTTTTTTTCTCCTTTGAAAATAATGGGTTATTTTTCTTTTTTTGGGGGGTGGGGATCTTATTTGAATATTTTTACATTTTGTTTTCAGAAGTTGTAATATTATGTGCCTAGGTTTAATTTTCTTTGTATTCATCCTACTTGTTGTTTGCAGAGCTTCTCAGAATATTCCACGAGTTGCGGAACTCATGGTTTTCATAATTTTGAAAATATGCAAAAAAATTCCGCTCTGATTTTCACAGGCTTTCTGTTTTGTCTATTAGTTTCCCACATTGCAAAGCTTTAGAATTTAGGAATACCTTGAGAGAAAAATTGGCTGGATTTGAAGGTTATTAAATACCCGGTTTTATCTTTCTAACTGGAGAAAACCAAAGATTCTCCTGGCTTTTCTGTTCCCCAGTAGTGGACCTCTACCCAGGCAAAGCTCAGATTCTCAGTCAATTATCCTACACCCAGAATTGTCAAATTACCATGTCGAAAAAGTATCTAAAGAGGGTTGGCATACCTCTCTGTGATTCTCTTCCCTTGAAATCCCCTCTTATCTAGTCTTCACCTTTTTAGCAGCTCTATGATGCCTTTAACCAGATGAATTTTTTCAAAACTGTGTTTTCCAGTCTGCTTGGTATAAGTATTGGTCTTCTACCAGTCTTCTTTAAAAATATTTTCTGATTGTAAACATAATGAATCTTTTTTTTTTAATATAGATTTGGGAAATATAAAAAAAAAAAGAATATATCCTCAACTATCATTTTCCTATAAACTTTAAATAATCTTTATTAATATTTCGTTTGTTTCCTTGTAGATCTATTTTCTGAGGAGATGCTTTATCCAGTACACACACACACACACACACACACACATACACACAGACAATATACATTGGTCAACACTAAACTATGACTCTTGCCTTATGAACTTCAAAATCCAAAAATAAATATACCTTAATGATTAAGGGGGGAGATTATACAAACCAAAAGGCCCCCGTTCTTTAAAATTACCTGACTCTGCTCAGTAAATAAACATACTGGTGGCGTAGTGGTTAAGTGCTATGGCTGCTAACCAGAGGGTCAGCATTTCGAATCTGCCAGGTGCGCCTTGGAAACTCTGTGGGGCAGTTCTACTCTGTCCTGTAGGGTCGCTATGAGTCAGAATCGACTTGACGGCATTGGGTTTTTGGTTTTTTTAATGAAAAAACATGCAATTTTTTTTTAGTCAGCAGTGGAAGCATAGAACACTAAGAGTTGGAGAAACCAATCCTCATGTATTTATCTAATTGCCTTTGCTCTTACCTTTTGCTCAACATGAAAACTTATTATAATGGATTCTGTATATAGATTTGTCTATATGGAGTGATTATGCTACCAAATCCATTCTCTTTGTAAATTAGTATTTTGGTATTCTTTTTATTAAAAAAAAAATGGTTTATATGAATCTAGAGAGCAATCAACTTTGCTGTGCTGATATGACTTCTCTCTCAACAGGACTGAAGTAATACAGTTGTGGGAATCTGCCAGGCAAGCTATTGACCTTTCTCAGGCAACATCCAATCTCTTCAAAAATGCCTTTTTTTATTCAAACAGTCATTTTATCTTAGTAAGTAGGTAGATTTTTTGATTTACACAATTAAGATCATTTTTACATAAATTTTTGTAATATGTTATTTTTCTTATTCATATAAGGTGAAACTTTTTCCAGTCCATTAATTACCTATAGAATAAAAGGGTCATGAGAGCAGAGATTTTTTTTTTTCTCTCTTGCTCATTGCTGTATCTCATTACTAGAGTGCAAGCTGGTGAATGGTAGATGCCCAGTAAAAATTGGTGGAATAGATAAATAAAGGAAACCCTGGTGGCGTAGTGGTTAAGTACTACGGCTGCTGACCAAAGGGTCGGCAGTTCGAATCTGCCAGACGCTCCTTGGAAACTCTATGGGGCAGTTCTACTCTGTTCTATAGAGTCACTATGAGTCGGAATCAACTCAATGGCACTGGGTTTTCGATAAATAAATAAGTAAATAAATAACATACTATTTTTTCCTTCCCTGTTAGTAGGGTGGGTTCCATATTGCATGTGGGAGCCCTAACACATTTGTCCAATCTTCTATTATTGGCCATTTAATTAATTTCTAATTGATTTTTACTTTTATCAACAATGCAGTGATGAATGAATTTGTAGATACTTTGTTGGCTGATCCTATTATTTACTTAGTTTAAATTCCTAGATTAGTGGTTGTGTACATGTGTTGTATTTTTAGAATTATCAACTTGTTAAAATGGCCTTTAAAGTATTTATACACCAAAATAACAAGATGTAGTTTAAATAACTAATTAGAATGAAAGTCTCTTTAAATACACAATATTCTGGTCCATTCATATTCCGCTACTGAAACTGAACCCACCTATAATGCTAGGCAACCCAGCTCCAGGGCTGGTGAAGTGACTGGGCTGTAGGCTACCATGTCAGGGACTCTGCCTTGTCATATGATACTAGCCACCAATCACAGATGACACTGATGGAATGGCTTAAGAAGTTGAATGTGACAACTTGGTCAAATAAAGTTTCCAGTGACGAATAGAAAGCTAGATAACCACAGCTCTGAGGATCTTTCAGTTTGATGCCTTACTGATATAACATTTTATCAAGACAGCTTCCCCAAGCAAGATGATCTTCTTGACCTGGTTTTCCCTATCTTTGTCTATCAGTATACTCATTTGACAGTGTGCTAATGCAGTAGCAGAATGTAAAGACAGCTTTACACTATCTATGTGAAAATCTTTGGGTTTTGATAGTGCTTTCTTGGTATGATTTGTTGGATAACCTCAGTTTTCTTCAGTAAAACTATCCATTTATAAGAATGTACTGACTTAGGGAAGCCAGTCTCAGGCTTTAGCTGGCTTTCTGTGTGAGCATTACTGGGGCAGACGTTAGCATGCTACACTTCTGGTTTATCCTCTTAAGGTCTTTGGAAAGTGCTTGCAATTTAGTACAACTGGAAGTATGGAACTGCACCATAGGTCCATGGTAGATGAAGAATCAAAGTATATATACCTGTATAACTCGCATGTCATTCCAAATGCTACTGTAATTCATATTATTCCAGCTATCTCTTTTGTTCAATATGTAAAGTTTTTCATTTATTTTCCATATGGAATTTTTTTCTCATTAATTTATAGTCAAATTTATCTTGCTATATAAAGATGGCATTTTAACATGTGATAATGTCAGATCCTCTGACTGATGTTTTGAGGTACACCTGAATAGATTTGAGTACGAAGGTCACACCACCTGCTGGTAGGGCTGGGTTCCCAGAAATCTGACTGTCATGGATTTATGTTTATGGCATTCTTTTAGTTGCAACCACCTACCAATTAATGGCATTTAGGGCAAATTGGCAACACTCCTAAGTCTATATTCCAAACTTAGTCTGGGTCCCACAATGGCTTGTCCAGCGCAGCACAGTTTTTTTCTTGCTCCCAACTCCCCAGATCCTTTACTTTTCAGCAGCATCAAAGTCTCAAATTGCTGACCTGAAATAATGAAAAAAATATTATTGTCCAGTGACAACAAATGCTATAAGGCTCTATTTCTTGTATAGCTTTCATTCATTTGATGAATGTTTATTGAGCACCTACTATTTGTCTCACCTTCTGCTCTGCTGATAAACATTGAATATAACAGGGAAGTTCCCTCTTTTTTGGATCTTTTAATGGAGAATAAAAATAACTATTAAGTTAAATAAATTCAGTGTGTGATAAGTGCTATGAAGAAAATTCAAGTAACGTGATGAAGGATTAGGCAGAGGATGTCTACTTTAAATTGGGTGGTGAGGGAAGGCTTACCAGAGAAGATGACATTTGAACTAAGACCTGGGTGATGAAAACGAGACAGCCATTTGAGCATACGAAAGATGAGCATTTCAGACAGCAGACACAAAAACTATGAAGTGAGAAGTTTCGAGTGAAGGGAAAGAAGAAAGGCCTGTGAAAGGGAAGGAAGGAAGGTCAGTGTGACTGGAGAGCCCAGAGCAAGACGAAATACAGAGAGACTAGGCAGGAGGATATTACCTTGGGGCAAGTGAGATGCAATATATCTGGAGTGGGGCAGAAGTAGCGTAGTTAGGAAGCCCTTGGGTAGCACAAACCCTTAAGTGCTCAACTTCTAGCTGAAAGGTTGACAGTTTGAACACACCCAGAGGCATCTTAGAAGAGAGGCCTGGTAATCTGCCTCTGAAAGGTCACAACCTTGAAAATCCTGTGGAGCAGTTCTACTCTGCATACCTGGGGCTGCCATGCGTGGGAATTGACTCAAAGGCAACTAACAAATGTGGTTAGAGAAGAGTGTTTTGGAGGTAGAACTAACAATACTTACTAATGAGTTGGAAATGGGGAAAAGGTGGGCAGAAAAGGACACAGGATTAAGTTCTATGTTTTTACCTCAGGAGCAGGGAGAATTATGCCGTTTAACTAAAATGAAAAAGAGTGGTTTAGAATGAGAAATCAGGGGAAAGGGATAGAGTAATATGTTTAGGTCACAAAGTTTAAGATGTCTAATAAACATCCAAATAATATGTGCATAGGAGCATTTCAGTGTACTGTATATCTGCCTACCTACCTACCTACCTATCTATCTGAGGTAGTAAAGTATTCTAAAAGATATTTTTTTAAAGTTTCAAAAGTAATTTCAGCAAAAGTGATTATATGTTTGCAATAATTTAGCATCCTAATGAAAGTATGTTTTGGGGTATCATTGTTTTGGTAAAACTTCAAACATAAACTAAAGTTGCAAGAGTAGTACCAAGAACAGTTATAAGCCTCCTTTTACCAGATTCACCAATTGTTAACATTTTGCCCTATTTACTTAACCATTCATTTATTCATTCTCTCTGTCTGTCTCTCTTTCTATATACATGCGTAAACACATACACACATCTGCACACATACACATTTTTTACTGAACCCTTTGAGAGTAAATTTCAGATATCATGCCCCTTTACTCCTAAATATTTCAGTGTACTTTCCTAGAATCAGAACTTTCTGTAATATAACAACAAAACAATTATCAAAATCAGGGAATTAAAATTGACACAAAATTCTCTTATAATTCCCAGTCCATATTCAAATTTTGCAAATTGTTGCAAATCTTTTTATAGCTTTTTTTTTTCCCCGCTTAGGTTCAGGATCTAGTCCAGTATCACACTTTGCCTTTGATTGTCATATATCTTTTGTTTCATTTAGTCTGTAACTATTCGTGAGTTCTTCGTTGTTTCTTGATCTTAACGTTTTTGAAGACTACAGGATATTTCTTTGTAGAATGAAACACGAGTTGACTGTTTCCTTATGATTAGATTCAGGTTATACATCTCCAGCAAGAAAAGCACAGAAGTGATATGTCCTCAGAGTATCATATAAGGGATTATAATGATATTTTCTGTTATTGATCATTTTAATTTTCATCACTTGGTTAAGGTGGTGTCTAACATTTTTCTCAATCTTAAAGTTACTCTTTTTTCTTTTAGTAATTAGTAAATAATTTCTGGTAAAATATTTTAATACTATCTAAATATCTTTTATCCACTAGTTTTAGCATCCATTGATGTTTCTTGCCTGATACTATGATGATTGCAAAATGGTATTTTTCTACCTCTATCATTTCTACTGCATTACAAAAGTTAGCATTCTGTCATAAGAGCTTTCCATTCTTACTACTGTGTGTATTCAATTATTAATTAGTTACTCATTTACTTATTTTATACCAGTATAGTTTTATTGATTCTTACTTTATTCAGTGGGCTATAATCTGGTATTCTTCTTACTTATTTTGTCCTGTATTCTGCCAATGGGAGCCCCTTCAGTCAGACTGCTGGGTCATTTTGATATGTTCCTATCATTTTTGGAGCACTTATATACTTCTTGGAACAATAAGATGCTCTAATTTTATGCCTTTCCTGCCCTAATGCTGGTTTCTTTAGTGGGAAACAGTGTTTAGAAAACAAAGCCCTTGGTGGGCCAACCAATGCCAGTACTTTGGAAAAATATTTGGAAGTCTCATTTCATAGCTATTTGTTTTCTTTTTAATAGCCAATAGGTATATTCTGGTAATATTTTTGACTCACTAGCATAAGGCAGAACTTATTCCTAAGATTAAAAAAAAAAAACTTTTGATTTTATATTTTTGAGGTGAAACTCAGCACTATGTATCTTTGAAGTTTTGTGAGCCTTTTGACATGAAGAGACACCAACCTGCTAAGGAATCAAAGAATGAAAACTTCAGTGCAAATAAGAGTTGGCACATGAAGTTTAAAGATAGTTCTACCTTGCCTGGCATCAGGGGGCAAGAATAAAAAAAATAGCTACTGCTATATTTGAAAATAGCAGAAAGATGATGTTTCCAAGGAAATAGCATAAAATGTGATCCCTAATATGTATATACTTGCTACAGAGAAGTAAGTTTATTACTTGCTAAAGAGAGGTAGAAGTTTGTATGTGTACAGAAGAAATATACCTAGATCAATTTTTGCAAATACCATCAAGTTTTCTTGTCTCCTCAAAGATGAATGAAGATCACTCCAAATAATTAATTCTTGTTGTCCTCACAGAGGAATTTATTTTGATTTGATGTAACATAAGGCTAGAATAAAAAAAGAAATAAAAGAATATAACTGTAGTGTTTCACATTAGATGTGATTTTACACAAGTCAGTTTAGCAAACATTTAATCTTTATATACAAGAGTTTCTTATCAACAGAGCATAGGAAGTTCATGCTTTAAGCCCTAGAGCATTCCATCTCCCCTAACTGCTCCAAATATATAGAAGAGATATATAAAATATTTTTTTAACATAAAAAATCCACAGTCACATAAAGTTAAATACATCCATATATCAAAACTGTAAAAGAAATGGAAAGTGGTGAATGTGGTCCAACATGATGGCCAAAAGCATTTAGAGACATCCATTAGTTCAGTTGCTGTAAGAGTATCAAGGAATAAAAGCACCCACATAAGGTGGGAGCCATGGCCAAGCTCACTGCTGTAATTTCATCAAGCTCCCCATCTCTCCTGAAAAGAAGATGAAGATTGCTAATGTTAATGACTTATATGAGGCTGCGTTCTTGGGAAAGTAGGAGGACACAGTCATAACTTCTATACTAGGAACTGAGCTGAGCCTCCTGATGGTTCATTCATCTGCAATCACCCATGTCACTAAAGAGCAGGTGCTCCACAAAGCCAATGTATGACCTTGGTCTTTACTAGGACAGCAGAAGAACTTGGAGAAGACAGTTGCAAAACTAAGAGAGAAGGATGAGCAAAGAAAGAGAGAAAGAGGAGGATGTCAAATAAGTAGTTGAGAACAGAGAGAAAAACAAAAACATATACCTAAAATGAACCTGCAAACCAAAATTCCAGAACACTTGAATACAGCAAGAGAACTGAGTAGATAAAATCAACAATTGAAAGATGAGTTCATTCAAAATGAAATGAAAATAACAGGATTCTTTTTTTTAAACTTACAATAAGCATTTTTAGGATCTTCAAAGATATACTTGAAGAAAAAATGTATTTTATTTATAAGACATCATAATAAGCATTGGCAGAAAGACAATTTCCATCATCAAAGAGCTTATGATAAAGGTATATGTATATATCTACCACCCATCTTTCAGCTTGTCATACTGTGGTGACATGTGTGTTGCTGTGATCTTGGAAGCTATGCAACCACTATTTCAAGTACCAGTAGGGTCACCCATGGTGGACAGGTTTCAGCAGAGTTTCCAGAATAAGACAGACTAGGAAGAAAGGCATGACCTGTTGAAAAATAGCCAATGAAAACCCTATGGATCACAACAGAGTATTGTTTGATACAGTGCTAAAAAATGAGTCCCCAAGGTTGGAAGAAACTTAAAATACACAGTGGCAACAACAATGAATTTGATCATACGAATAACTGTAAAGATGGCACATGACAGGCAATGTTTCATTCTGTTGTACCTGGGGTTATCATGAGTTGGAGCACACTCGACCCTAACATACATATATATATATATATATGCACATAATGGCACTGGGTTTGGGTTTATATATCTATGTTAAGCCAGTAATAGAAACTGATTAAGGTTTATTGAATATACGATTTGCAAATTGGGGTAACATTTCGACTAACATGTAAAAAAATCCCATTGCCATCAAGTTGACTCTGACTCATAGTGACCCTATAGGGGAGAGTATAACTGCCCCATAGGGTTTCTAAGGAGCAGCTGGTGGATTAGAGCTGCCAGCCTTTTGGTTAGCAGCCTGAGCTCTTAACCACTATGCAATCCCAGGGTTTCCACAGTTCTACTTTAAAAAAAAAAAAAACTCCTTGCTGTCTAGTCGATTCCAACTCATAGTGACCCTATAGGACAGAGTAGAACTGCCCCATAGCATTTCCAAGAAGCACCTGATGGATTCGAACTGCCAACCTTTTGGTTAGTAGCCGTAGCACTTAACAACTATGCCACCAGTGTCCTCACATTTCTACCAAAGAGTCAAAAATGCTCTGAAAATGAGAGAGCCTCCAGAGATTCTTATACCACATCTTATGAACATTGCCGTGGAAGTGGGCTGGGAAACAGTATTTACATGACAACAATTTACCGTAAAAACAACTTCCAGTCGACCCTGGAGTTTCTGTTTTCTGAAACGGGCTGAATTCTTTAAAAGGGAACAATATCCAAGGCAAAACCATCTTACTAATTAGCAAGATTATTGTTTGACTTAAAGGTGACTTTAAGAAAACAATTTTCTCAAGGCTCAAGACTCAAAAGAAGAACTCAAGGCCAATGTGGGTCACTCCAACTCCAATGGATCCCAGGTATCTGGATTCCAGGAGAATTAAAACCATTTCTCAATATATGTATTAGCGATTACTCTGTTGCCTTGTCCAACATCTATATAAACTTTAGAATCTTCTTAACGTATATTATTTATCTTTAGTTAACCATGGTATTTGCAGTTATTTTTATAAAAAGTTCTAATAGTTCCTTCTAAAATATACCATTATTTCAATGAGAAAATCTTATTTGCATTTCATTTTAACTTAAAGCACCTAAGTTCTTTCTTAGGTGACTTCTTTCTCTTACCATAAACCATTTGACATTCATCCATGTTGTTGCCTGTGTTAGTATCCATTTCTTTACATTGCTGAACAATATTCCATTTTATGGATATACCAGTTTGTTTATGCATATTTTGATCAAGTACATTTGATTTCCAGTTTTGTTTTGTCAAAAACCTAAATTGCTTAGAGAAACACCAAAAATTAGTATAACAATATATTTATTGTGAGTAGATATGATTCAAATCAAGCGTTGTCACCTGAACATGTCCAAAGAAGGGACAGAGAAAGCGGGGTATATAGGTCATTGTTATATTAATTTCTCAGACCATGACATCAAAGCACCTGGAAGTTTACAGAAACAGTCACCAAGAGCATGCCATACGTCCCAAAACAGCCGCTAGTCAGACCCTGGAGTTCCTGCTTCTCGAATCTGGCTGCCCATACAAAATTTTCCAAAGGAACCCAATGCCTGTTGGAAAACACTCTCTGCGAAGCTGCTCACTAAGCTGTTGTTTGACCTGAAGGTGACTCCAGGGAACCAGTTTCCCCAAGGTCTCAAAAGGAAACCTAAGGGCAGGTGGCCTGTATGGATTCCAGGAGAATCAAAATGATTTTACCAGTTTTTGTTTTGATTTGGTTTTTGGTGGTTATGAATAAAGTCACTCTAAGCATTCACATAAAGGTTTTTGGATAAGTATATATTTTAATTTTTCCTAGGTAAATACATAGCGATGAGATTACTAGGTTGCATGATAAATGTAAGGATCCCTGGTGGCACAGCAGTTAAGTGCTCAGATGTTAACTAAAAGGTCAGCTGCTCATGGGGAGAAAGATATGGCAGTCCACTTCTGTAAAGATTACAGTCTTGGAAACCCTATGGGACAGCTCTACTCTGTCCTATAGGAGTCAGACTTGATTGATGCCAACAGATTTTTTATGGTAAATGTATGTTTAGTTTTATAAGAAACTGAGAAACTTGTTCCAAAGTGCCCATATCATTTTGACTGCTCACCAGCGATGTATTAGAGTTCCAGTTGCCGGTACTTGGTATTGTCAGTTTTATGAGCTTTTTTTTTTTCAGTTGTAGCCTTTCTTGTAGTTTAAAATATTTGCCTAATAACTGATGACATAGGATGAATTTTCAAATTTATTTATCATCCATATTGCTGTAAAAGACCTCTTTAAATTGTTAAAAGCAAAGATGTCACTTTAAGGATTAAGGTGTACCTGACCCAAGCCATGGTGTTTTTAACCACCTCCTATGCGTTCAAAAGCTGGATAATGAATAAGGAAGACTGAAGAAAAATTGATGCGTTCAAATTATGGTGTTGGTGAAGAATATTGAATATACCATGGACTGCCAGAAGAATGGATAAATCTGTCCGGGAAGAAGCACAGCCAGAGTGCTCCTTAGAAGCAAGGATGGCAAGACTTTGTCTCACATACTTTGGACATGTTATTAGGAGGGACCAGTCCCTGGAGAAGGATATTACGCTTGGTAAAGTGGAGGGTCAGCAAAAAAGAGGAACACCTCAACAAGATGTATTGACACAGTGACTGCTACAGTGGGCTCAAGTATAACAATGATTGTGAGAATGGCGCAAGCCCAGGCACTGTTTTGTTCTGTTGCTGCTATGAGTTGGAACTGACTTGATGGCACCCAACGACAACATAGCTTCTTTTGTTATGTTCAAATCTTTGTCCATTTTTTATTCAGTTGTTTTTTTTTTTTCTAATGAATGAGATCTAAGAGTTTTTAGTATACTGAATATAAATTAGTTGTTAGATTTTTGCTTTGCAAATATTTTCTCCCTATATGTGGTATGTCTTATATTCTCTTAGCAGTGTATTTCACAGAGGAAGTTTTTTAATTTCGATAAATCCAGTTTATAATTTTATTTTCATTAATGGGTCATGCTTTTGGTGTGATAACTAAGAAATTTTGCCTAACCCACAAAGGAATTTCTCCTGTTTTCTTCTAGAAATTTATAATTTTAGGTTTTGTATTTAAGTCTTTGACCTGGGTTAATTTTTATATTGTGTAAGGTATGTGTCAAAGTCTTTTTTTTTTTTTTTTTGCATATGGAGTCCAATTGTTCCAGCAGCATTTGTTGGAGAGACTATCCTTTATTCATTGTAATTGTGTTTGCACTTTTAAAAAAATACAATCAGTTGTGAGTCAGAATCGACTCGACGGTAATGGGTTTTTTAATATATAACTGGGTGTATTTCTAATTCTTTGTTCTGCTCCATTGATCTATTTGAATATCTTGATGTCAATACCACACTCTTCCATTTACTGTAGCTTTATGATAAGCCTTGAAACCAAGTAGTGTGAGTCCTCCAAATTTGTTCTCTTTCAAATTGTTTTGGTTATTCCAATTCTTTTGCTTTTCCATGCAAATTTTATAATCAATTTGTTTGTTTTGTTAGGGGCCACTGAATCAGCTCCAACTCATAGTGACTTTATGTGCGATAGAACAAAATGTTTCCCTGTTCTACCTTCACAATAGTTGCTATGTTTGACCCCACTGTTATAGCCACTATGTCAGTCCATCTCACTGAGTGTCTCCCTCTTCTTCACTGACCCTCTAATTTACCAAGCATGATGTCCTTCTTGATGACATGTCCAAATTAAGCAAGATGAAGTCTCACTATACTTGCTTCTAAGGAGCATCCTGGCTGTATTTCCTCTAGGACAGATTTGTTTGTTTTCTGGCAGTCTATGGTATAGTCAATATTCTTTCACCAGCACCATAACTCAAAGGCATCAATTCTTTTTTGGTCTTCCTTATTCCAGCTTTTGCATGCATATAAAGCAACTGACATTATCATGGTTTGGGTCAGGCGCACCTTAGTCATCAAAGTGACATATTTGCTTTTTAAGATTTTAAAGAGATCTTTTGCCTCAAACTTGCCCAGTGCAATATGTCATTTGATTTCTTGACTGCTGCTTCCACGGGCATTGATTGTTGATCCAAGTAGAATGAAATCCTTGACAACTTCAATTTCTTCATAATATATCAATCTGACATCAGTAATGATATCCCTTGTTTCACATCCTCTTCTGAATCCAGCTTGAACTTTTGACAGTTCCCTGTCTATGTATGACTGCAGCTGTTTTTAAATTATTTTCAGCAAAATTTTTTGTAACAGTTTATTTATGGCTGTATAATATGCTTCTGAGATTTCCATTGTGATTATGTTGCATCTCTAGAATAATTTGGAGAGTATTGACATATTCACAATATTGAGTCCTCAAATCCATGAACATTGTACATCTCTTCATTTGTTTAAATCTCTTTGATTTCTTTCATCAGTGTTTTGTAGTTTTGTGAAGATAGATCTGCACATATAGTGTTAGATTTATAGCTAATGATTTCATATTTTTGTTGCTATTTAAAAACTTTCCTATTTTGATTTCGAATTGTTCATTGCTTAGTATATTATAATTGGTATTTGTATATTGTCCTTTTGTTGTATAATCTTGCTAAACTCACTTATTAGTTTTAGTCAAATCATTAGAATCCACTCTTTTGTAGACTTGATAGGATAATATTTAACAAAAACAATTATGTCAGCTGCAAATAGAGACAGTTTAATTATTTCCCTTTTAATCTGATATGTGTTAATTTCCCTCTCTTGGTTTTTTGTCCTGGCTTGGAGCTCCAGTTCAACGTTGAATAGAAGTGCTGCGGGAAACATCAGCTTTCACCATTATGGTGACTGTGATCTGGAGGTTTTCATAGGTGCTCTTTAATGGGTTGAGTTAGTTCCTTTCTATTTCTAGTTTTCAAAGAGTTTTTTTTATCATGAGTGAATGTTGAATTTTGTTAATTTTTTTTTTCTGTCTATTGAAGTAATTGTATGAGTTTCCTTTGTTAGTGATATGGTGGATTACATTGATTGACTTTTGAATGTTGAAACAGCCTTGCATTTCTGGGATAAACTTAATTTGTTCATAATTTATTATTTTTACATATTGCTGGGTTTATTTGCTATTATTTTGTTGAAAAATGTTATGTCTGTGCTGAAGAGAAATATTAGTCACCAGTTTTCTTCTCATGCTACTCTCTAAAGTGGGATGCAGAATGTTTTCTTAATAGATTTTCTTATGCCAATTGACTTAGATGTCCCTGAAACCACGGTCCCCAAACCCCCGCCCCTGCTACACTGGGCTTCGAAGCATTCAGTTTATTCAGGAAACTTCATTGCTTTTGGTTTAATCCAAGTGTGCTGACCTCTCCTGTATTGTGTGTTGTCTTACCCTTCACCTAAAATAGTTCTTATCACTATCTACTTAGTGAAAACCCCCTCCCTCCCTCCCTCCCTCCTCTGTAACCATCAAAGAATATTTTCTTCTATGTTAAAACTAATTCTCGAAGTCTTATAATAGTGGTCTTATACAATATTTGTCCTTTTGTAACTGACTAATTTCACGCAGCATAATGCCTTCCAGATTCCTCCATGTTATGAAATGATTCATGGTTTCATCATTGTTCTAGTATTCCATTGGGTGAATATACCATAATTTATCCATTCATCCGTTGATGGAAACCTTGGTTGCTTCCATCTTTTTGCTATTGTAAACAGTGCTGCAATGAACATGGGTGTGCATATATCCATTCGTGTAAAGGCTCTTATTTCTTTAGGATATATTCCAAGGAGTGGGATTGCTGGATTATATGGTAGTTCTATTTCTAACTTTTAAAGGAAGTGCCAAATCGATTTCCAAAGTGGTTGTACCATTTTACATTCCCATCAGCGGTGTATAAGTTTTCCAAACTCTCCACAACCTCTCCAACATTTATTATTTTGTGTTTTTTTGATTAATGCCAGCCTTGTTGGAGTGAGATGGAATCTCATTGTAGTTTTGATTTGCATGTCTCTAATGGCTAATGATGGTGAGCATTTCCTCATGTATCTCTTAGCTACCTGAATGTCTTTTTTAGTGAAGTGCCTGTTCATACCCTTTGCCCATTTTTTAATTGGGCTATTTGCCTTTTTGTACTTGAATTTTTGCAGTATCATGTAGATTTTAGAGATCAGGTGCTGATCAGAAATGTCATAGCTAAAAGCTTTTTTGCAGTCTGTAGGTAATCTTTTTATTCTTTTGGTGAAGCCTTTGGATGAGCACAGGTGTTTGATTTTGAGGAGCTCCCAGTTATCTAGTTTCTCTTCTGCATTTTTGGTAACGTTTGGTATACTGTTTCTGCCATGTTTCAGGGCACCTAACGTTGTCCCTATTTTTTCTTCCATGATCTTTATTGTTTTAGATTTTATATTTAGGTCTTTGATCGATTTTGAGTTCATTTTTGTGAATGGTGTGACGTATAGGTCTTGTTTCATTTTTTTGCAGATGAATATCCAGTTATGCCAGTACCATTTGTTAAAGAGACTGTCTTTTCCCCATTTAACTGACTTTGGGCCTTTGTCAAATATCATCTGTTCTTATGTGGATATATGTATTTCTGGATTCTCAATTCTGTTCTCTTGGGTTATGTATCTGTTGCTGAACCAGTACCAGGCTATTTTGACTACTGTGGTGGTGTAATAGTTTCTAAAATCAGGTAGAATGAGGCCTCCCACTTTGTTCTTCTTTTTCAGTAATGCTTTACTTATCTGGGGCCTCTTTTCCTTCCATATGAATTTGGTGATTTGTTTCTCCATCTCATTAAAAAATGTCATTGGAATTTGGATCAGAATTGCATTAAAACTATAAATCACTTTGGGTAGAATAGACATTTTTTATACTGTTAAGTCTTTCTATCCATGAGCAAGGTATGTTTTTCAACTTATTTAGGTCTCTTTTGGTTTCTTGCAGTAGTGTCTTGTAGTTTTCTTTGCATAGGCGTTTTACATCTCTGGTAAGATTTGTTGGTAAGTATTTTATCTTCTTGGGGGCTACTGTAAAGAGTATTGATATCCTGATTTCCTCCTCGATGTTCTTTTTGTTGGTGTAGAGGGAATCCAACTGATTTTTGTATGTTTATCCTGTATCCTAATCCTCTGCTGAACTCTTCTATTAGTTCCAGTAGTTTTCTTGAGAATTCTTTAGGGTATTCTATGTATAAGATCATGTCATCTGCAAGTAGAGTTACTTTTACTCCTTCCTTGCCAATCTGGATGCCCTTTATTTCTTTATCTTCCCTAATTGCTCCTGCTAGGACCTCCAGCACAATGTTGAATAAGAGTGGTTACAGAGGGCATTCTTGTCTGGCTCCCAATCTCAAGGGGAATGCTTTCAGACTCCATTTAGGATGATGTTGGTATTGGCTTTGTATAAATGCCCTTTATTTTGTTGAGGAATTTCCCTTCTATTCCTATTTGGTTGAGAGTTTCTGTCATGAATGGGTGTTAAACTTTGTCAAATGCCTTTTCTGCATCAATTGATAAAATCATGTGATTCTTGTCTTCTGTTTTATTTATATGATGGATTACATTAATTGTTTTTCTAATGTTGAACCATTCCTGCATACCTGGTATGAATCCCTCTTGGTCATGGTGAATTATTATTTTTTTTTTTTTAATACGTTGTTGAATTCTATTGGCTATAATTTTGTTGAGAATTTTTCCATCTAAGTTTGTGAGGTATATAGGTCTATAATTTTCCTTTTTTTGTGGTGTCTTTACCTAGTTTTGGTATCAGGGATATGGTGGCTTCATAGAATTAGTTGGGGAGTATTCTGTTCCTTTCTGTGCTCTGAAATACCTTTAGTAGTAGTGGTGTTAATTCTTCTCTGAAAGTTTGGTAGAACTCTGCAGTGAAGCCTTCTGGGCCAGGTTTTTTTTGTTGTTGTTGGGAGTTTTTTTATTACCTTTTCGATCTCTTCTCTGTTATGGGTCTGTTTAGTTGTTCTACCTCTGTTTGTGTTAGTTTAGGTAGTCAGTGTATTTGTAGAAATTCATCCATTTCTTCTAGGTTTTTAAATTTGTTAGAGTACCGTTTTTTGTAGTAATCTGTTATAATTCTTTTAATTTCAATTGGGTGTCTTGTAATATCGCCCATCTCATTTCTTATTTGGATTATTTGCTTCCTCTCCTGTTTTTCTTTCATCAGTTTGGCCAATGGTTTATCAATTTTGTTAATTTTTTCAAAGAACCAGATTTTCTTCTTGTTAACTCTTTGAATTATTTTTCTGTTTTCTATTTCGTTTAATTCTGCTGTAATTTTTATTATTTGCTTTCTTCTGGTGCCTGAGGGTTTCTTTTGTTGCTCTCTTTTTTTTTGTTCGAGTTGTAGAAATAATTCTTTGATTTTGGCCTTTCTTCTCTTTGTATGTGCTCATTTATTGTTATAAATTGACTTCTGAGAACTGCTTTCATTGTGTCCCAAAGGTTCTGATAGGAAGTGTTTGCATTCTCATTGGATTCTATGAATTTCTTTATTCCATCCTTAATGTCTTCTGTAACCCAGTCTTTTTTGAGCAGGGTATTGTTCAGTTTCCAAGTGTTTCGTTTCTTTTCCCTGCTTTTTCTGTTATAGATTTCTACTTTTATGGCCTTATGGTGAGAGAAAATGTTTTGTAATATTTCAATGATTTGGATTCTGCTAAAGCTTGCTTTATGACCTAATATGTGGTTTATTCTCGAGAATAGTCCTTGTGCACTAGAAAAGAAAGTATAGTTGGTTGCTGTTGGGTGGAGTGTTCTGTATATGTCTATGACGTCAAGTTCGTTGGTCATGGCATTTAGATCTTCCATGTCTTTATTGAGCTTCTTCCTGGATGTCCTGTCTTTCACCGAAAGTGGTGTGTTGAAGTCTCCTACTATAATTGTGGAGCTGTCTATCTCACTTTTTAATTCTGATAGTTTGTTTTGTGTATTTTGCAGTCCTGTCATTGGGTGTATAAATATTTAATATGGTTATATCCTCCTAGTATATAAAAAAAAACCAAACCCAGTGCCATCAAGTCGATTCCGACTCATAGCGACCCTCCTATTATATTGTCCCTTTAATCATTATATAGTGTCCTTCCTTATCCTTTATGATGGATTTAACTTTAAAGTCTATTTTGTCAGAAATTAATATTGCCACTCCTGCCCTTTTTTGGTTGTTGTTTGCTTGATACATTTTTTTCCATCCTTTGAATTTTAGTTTGTTTGTGTCTCTAAGTCTAAGGTGTGTCTCTTATAGGCAGCATATAGACAGATCATTTTTTTAATCCATTCTGCCGCTCTGTCTTTTTATTTGTGCATTTAGTCCATTTACAGTCAGTGTAATTACGGATAGGTATGAATTTAGTGGTATCATTTTGATATCTTTTTTGTGTGTTGTTGACAGTTTCTTTTTTCCACTGAATTGTTTGTGGTAAGTAGTTTATCTTTATATATTGTCTTTTCCTTGTATTCGTTGTTATTGATTTTGTTTCTGCTGAGGCTCTATTTTTTTCTTGTATTTTATTTTGATGTGTAGGATAATTTATCTTCTTTGTGGTTACCTTAATATTTACCCCTAGTATTCTAAAAATTTAAAGCTAACTTATATTTCTTTGTATCTCCTTATCTTCCTCTCCATATGAAAGATCTATGACTACATTTTTTAGTCCCTCTTTATTGTTTTAATATTTTCTTCCTTTACATAATAATATTGCTGTTTCCCTGTTTTGAGTGTTTTTTAATATTGATTTATTTTTGTGATTTCCCTGTCTGAGTTGACATATGATTGCTCTGCCCAGTGTTCTAGTCTGGGCTGATACCTGATTTAATTGATTTTCTAACCAAAGAACTCCCTTTAGTATTTCTTGTAGTTTTGGTTTGGTTTTTACAAATTCCTTAAACTTCTGTTTATCTGGAAATGACCTAATTTCACCTTCATATTTGAGAGACAGTTTTGCTGGATATATGATTCTTGGTTAGCAATTTTTTTCCTTCAGTGCCTTCCTGTCTGCATGGTTTCTGCCTCGTAGTCTGAGTTTATTCTTATCGACTCTCCTTCATAGGTGACTTTTCATTTATCCCTGGCTGCTCTTCAAATACTCCCTTTATCTTTGGTTTTGGCAAGTTTGATTATAATATGTCTTGGTGACTTTCTTTTAACATCTACCTTATGTGGCGTTCGATGAGCATCTTGGATAGATATCTTCTCATCTTTCACGTTATCAGGGACGTTTTCTACCAACAAATCTTCAACAATTCTCTCTTTATTTTCTGTTATCTTTCTGTGCTCTGGTACTCCAATGACTCGTAGCTTATTTCTCTTGATAGGGTCCCACATGATTCTTAAGGTTTCTTCATTTTTTTAAATTCTTTTATCTGATTTTTCTTCAAATATATTGGTACGAAGTGATTTATCTTCAAGTTCACCAATTCTGCCTTCCACTTGCTCCATTCTGCTTCTTGGACTTTCTATTGAGTTTTCTAATTCTGTAATTTTATTGCAAATCCTCTGAATTTCTGATTGCTCTCTGTCTATGGGGAAACCCTGGTGGTGTAGTGGTTAAGTGTTACGGCTGCTAATGAGAGGGTCAGCAGTTCGAATCCATGAGGCACTCCTTGGAAACTCTATGGGGCAGTTCTACTCTGTCTTATAGGGTCACTATGAGTCAGAATTGACTCGACGGCCCTGGGTTTTTCTGGGTCTCTCTATGGATTCTTGCAGCTTATTAAATTTTTCATTATGTTCTTGAATAGCCTTTTTAATTTCTTCAACGGTTTTATCTTTGTTTTCCTTGGCTTGTTCTTTGTATTGCCTGATTTCCTTCCTGATGTGTTGAACAGTTCTGTGTATTAATCTTTTGTATTCTGCTTCTGGTATTTCCCAGAAGGCACTTTCATCTAGAAGATCTCCCTGATTCTTTGTTTTGAGGGCTTGTTGAAGCAATCATGTTCTCTTTCTTTATGTGATTTGATATTGATTGTTGTCTCCGAGCCAACTCTAAGTTATTAATTTTATGTTTGCTTACTGTATCCTAGCTTCTTGCTTTGTTTTGTTTTGATATGCACGAATGGGATGCTTGAGTCATCTATCTTGATTATTTTCACCTTTGAAGCTCTGACATCCTGTCACCAGATGGCTAGAGCTGTTATCAGGTATTATCAGTCTAAGAGTCCATTCACTTTTCTTGTATGGATTCAGCTCAGGTGTCCAGGTAGCTGATCATCAAGTGTGTGGTACAGGCCCTGTCCTACAGTCTTAGAGGGGTAGGGGTGATTGATGTAGGTTCAAGTATCTGGTTGCAGCAGGAGGTCACGCTCTGAGCAAGGCAGGGGGCTGACAACCATCCCTGAAGAGTCTGTGAGGAAAACACGCCCCTGTTCCCTAGAGTGTACATGTGGGTGGGTTCTTCAGACGGAACATAAATACCCAATACTTTTGGTTGTAAGGACTGGGAGGTACCAGTTATCCTTGGACCCCTGTCATGGGTGGTTGGGTGATTTGAGTGGAGCCACCAGTCCTTAGGCCTCTGATGTGGGTAGGTGAGGACCCTGTTTAATAGGCAAAGCGTTATGAAGTACCAAACACCCACCTCTGCACCATACAGCTGAAACAGTTGCAGTCTGCCAACAAGGGCCTGTTCTCCAGGAATAGGCCCACACAGGTTCATGCAGGGGGGAAATGTATTCAAAGTCCACAGACCGTTTATGCCTGAACAGGAACTGCTTCTGTCTGGAGCTACCCAGGTTAGTGGAGCTGGCAAATTATCTTTTCCCCTAATTGCAAGTTGATTCCTTCTCCAAGGCTGTGGGAATGGTTCTCAGAGCTCAACAGGGCCTATCTCAGGCCCAGGGAAATCAACAGCCTCTGAAGCTGGGGTGGGTGTGGGGGCACCGTAAAATATACACAACTACTTTTAGCTTTTGTCATGAGTGATGTTATTCTCTGGCTCTGGAGGCTTGAGTAGGCTGTGCAGCTGGCTGCTTCTCCCTGAGGAAACGGTGGCCAAACGTGCTACCAGCCCAGTGCAGCCACTCCCAGGTATGGTGCCCGAGGGATCCTGGTGTTTCAGGTCCAGCAACTCCTCTCCACTTCTGAACCATCTCTCCCTCCCCTGCCGCTCAGTCGGTTTTCTAACTTTGCCTTTGATGTTCAGGACTCCTAACTTGTCACTTGGTTTGTTGTGTCTTTGTTGTAAGAAGGATCACCAGAAGTGTCTGGCTATTCCACCATCTTGGCCCCGCCTCACCAGTTTTTAACATATCTACCTATCTCTATATATTTACTTTCAATAATCATACAGTTTAATGAACTTAAGAAGAAAAGTAGTCTTTTATATCTACTCATATATTTACCATTTTTGTGGTTTTTCTTTCTTTCCAGAAATTTCAAATTTGCCTCTGGTATCATTTCCCTTTTGTCTGATGATCTTCCTTTGCAGTTATTTTAGAGAAGTTCTGCTGTACATGAATTATCTAGGTTTTTATTCATCTAACAGTGTCATTGTTTTGCCTTCATTCCAGAAGATAGTTTTGTTAGGTACAAAATTCTGGATTGACAATACTTTTACTTCAGCCTTTTAAAGATAATATTTCACTGTATTCTACCTTCTATAATTGCTGAAGAGAAATCTGCCATAATTTGAATAGCTATTTTCGCGTATGTAATGTATAATTTACCTGTAACTGTTTTCAAGATATTTTTTTATTTCTTTACCATTGGTTGTCAGAAATTTACTTATGCTACATCTGGGTGTGGGTTTTTTTAGTTTGTTTTTGTTCTTTTTTGTTGTTGTTGTTAGTTTTTCCTGTCTATAGTTCTCTAAATGTCTTGTGTGATTTAATTCTATGACTTTTACCAAATCTGATAAGATTTTGGCCATGAGTTTTTCAGATATTTTTCTGCACTGTTTTCTTTCTTCTGTCCTTCTGGAATTCCAATGGCACAAATGTTAGACTTTTTGATATTGCCCCATATGTCCCATTTAAAAAAAAAAAAATTGCCTTCAAGTGGGTTCTGACTCATAATGTCCCAGGGAAACCAAAATTGAATTCAAATTCATCCTTTTTTTTTCCTTTGCTCTTCAGATTGGTTAATTTCTATTGTTCAAAAAATCTTCCAGGACACTGATTCCTTTATCACATCTATCCCACTGTTAGTCCAGCCAGTAAATTTACTATTTCAGATATTATATTTTTCAATTCTAAAGTTTCCTTTTTTTATAGTTTCTATTTCTGTGCTGAGTTAGGCTGCTAACCAATAGTGGGCAATTTGAATCCACCAGTCATTCCTTGGAAACCCTATGGGGCAGTTCTACTCTGTCTTATTGGGTCACTATGAGTCGGAATTGACTCAATGGCAATGGGATTTCTGTGCTGGGAACTTCTGTCTTTTCCTATATTTCAAGCATATTTAGCTTTATTATAGTTAATAGTAACCCATTGCTGTCAAGTCAATTCCAACTTACAGGAACCCTACAGGACAGAGTAGAGCTGTCCCATAGGGTTTCCAAGGAGCGGCCGGTGAATTTGAACTGCCGACCTTTTGATTAACAGCCATAGCTCTTCACCACTGTGCCACCAGGGCTCCTAAATAGTTAATAAGAGCTGCTTTAAAATCTTTGTATGATAATTCCAACATCTGGGTTGTCTTGGGATTGGCATCTATTGATCATTTTTTTCATTGAGAATCAATAACTTAATTTTTGGGTTTTTTATTTTTTGTTTCTTTACTGAGAAATTTTCATTGTACGTGAATATTTTGAATATTGAGTTGTGTAGGCTCTGGATCTTGTTAACAACCACTGAAGTATTTATTTTTTGTTTGTATGTCTTAGCAGGTTATCTACCCACTTAGGCTCATCCCACAAATTTTGTCTTGCATTTGGTGGGTGATGAGTTTAACCTCAGTTTAGTTTTCAAAGCCTTTGCTATCCTGCTTTGTACCTGTCCTGTGGATGCAACATTTAGAGGTTCGTGTGAGAAGTGGGTCATGTTTAAATGTTAGTTCCAGTCTCAAAGCCTTTGTTACGCTGCTTTGAGTCTGTTATGCACATATGCAGTAGAGAAATGAGTCCAGGAGTTTTCTGGACTAATACACAGAATTAAGGGACATCCTTCTCTACCTCTCTTCTCTCTGGGATTCAGCCAATCCTCTTTGGCCCAAAAGGTCTCCTTTTCCTAATCCTTACGGCCAGAAAAATATGATTTCTCTTGGTGTCTTATCTGTCCCCAACACTGCTGCACAGCATGGACAAGTGCCTGTCCTTACAGGTAACCTGGAAGAAATAAAAAATAAAATAAAATCAGGATTCTCTCATACTTCCTAGACTGCAGAGACCCCTTTTACTAGTTTTTCTAGCCAGAAAGACAAAGTTTCAGTTGGTGTTTTAGCCTTTTACACCACTACCGAGTAGTTCTGCAAATGGGGCCTGTTCTCAAGTCAATGCTGTGAAGGAAACAGGGAAAAAAGTGGAAACCACCTCATAAAAGCCTTTCTCCCAAGTTTTGGCTCCCCTCCACAATCCATCAGCTTTTGTTTACTTTTAAGAACCCTTAGGTTGTTGCTTGTTATATTTTGTCCAAAATTCTAATTGTAATCAGGAGGAGAGATAGGCTGTACTGGGCTTATTCCATCTGGACTGAAACCAAATGTCTTGTTCCTATTAATTTTATAATTTTTCTCATAAATTTTTGAACATAAATTCCCTTTGGAAAAAAATGGTTATGCATTCAAAATCATATCTAATATAAATTATTTTTTTAATGATTTTCTCTTTTGTATCATTTGCAATAGTAGTGTCCTCATGAGTAGAGATAATCAAGATGCCATTATAATTGTGGTTAAAGATGGGTGAGGCTCAGGAGAAGAATGAGGTGACTCACAGGCTGCATATTATTTAAAACAGATGAGAAATCTCAATAGAACTACTCAGTTCCATGTAGTCTGCTAACAATCTTCTTATGTGATTAGGGATTTTCTATCTTTATAAGCTCCTATGGGGGGAAAAATATGCTTTCTGTAAACACTAGCATGAGGTCTCAGAAGTAGTACACAATATTCTTTACTGATAATTCGAAAAAAATTACGTCAGTCTGCCTACAGGTGCCTATGTTTTATAACATTGGCCTTTATTTCTTGGTTTATGAAATTAAAACTAAGCCTTGATTGTTAGAAAGGGAAATAGTAAAAGAAGTGAGCAGACAGACTAAGATGAATTACTCAGATGAGAAAACCAAGGCTCAGAGCAGTTCAGATGAGAAAACAGAGGCTCAGATGAGAGACTCAGATAAGGAAATTGAAACTCTGAGAGGCTATGTAATACTTAGCTAATTAGTGGTAGAGCCAGCCATCGTAAAATCCTTGCACTGGGTCACTTCTAGTTCCACACAAACTGAAGACATATCTGCCCATGAATTTGCTCTGAATGAGCACCTTAATAGTTCTATGGGTGTACAGAAGATATTTAAAGTCAGGTATCTTATTTGTAGGAGTCCTGAAAGGTTGGCAATTTGAATCCACCAGAGGTGCCTTGGGAGAAAGGCCTGGTAGTCTACTGAGAGTCTTGGTGATCACAACCATCGAAAACCCTGTGAAACACAGTTCTACTGTGAAATACATGGAGTTGCCATGAATCGGAATTGACTTAACAGCAACTGGTTTGTTTGTTTTTTGCTGTTGTTTATCTTGTATCTGCGGTCCTCAAAATGAGTAATTTGCTGCTCTTGGTCACAGATTATGCGGGGAAGACTCACTGTGCTGCAGGAGAATGGACCAAATGAAGTTGTAAAGTCATTTTTTACATTATTTAAGATGAACTTATTTACAAGGCAGAACAATGATCTTCACAATATCAATGAAGCCATCTCTATGTGATAGCAATGTGACCCTCGAATACAGCCAGCTCCAGTGTTTGTTGCAGTTGCTTTATGGATTAGCTATTACTTTTTGATTTTCTAGGTGCAGCACTCAAAAGCTTTATGTTAAACAACTCACACTTTCAAAAGAGTGTATGTATAGCTTCATATAAGGAACTCTGGTGATGCAGTGGTTAAGTGCTTGGCTACTACCAGGAAGGTTAGCAGTTCAAAGCCACCAGCTGCTGTTCGGGAGAAAGATGTGACAGTCTGCTTCTGTAAAAGATTTACAGCCTTGGAAAGCCTATGGGGCAATTTTACTCTGTCCTGTAGGTTCGCTATGAGTTGAAATCAACTTGATGGCAACTGGTTGGTTTTTTTCATACATTCATATAAAGTGCTTTCACATTGTATTTGGCACTGAACACTGCCCCTTATCACTTAGGGAGATTTACATATGATGAAAATGCAGGAGGAATTATGAACGACAGATTCACTTGGTATAAAGTCTTTAGTACTTGGCACTTTAATTTGTTCTTCCAATGGCATCTTTTGTCCTAAACTGACTCACATAAAGAATAAAAAAACAAGGCTGTGTATCAGCAAGTTCTCTTGTTGAAATACCTTCCTATCCCTGCCTTTTTTTTTTATCTCCTCTTACTTATATTGCTAAAAGAATCTTGGAATTTTTACAGCTGTTCCTTTTGAGATACATTTTCAGAATCTGCTCAGAGAAGATTGGATGAAATCTATTTTTGGTCCCAGTAGGAGAATCCTAATTTGCATCTCTTCATGGGTCACCATGGCTTAAATTGATCCACACTGACCTGGTTCATTTTAAAACAATTTACGATTTTTCTGTGTGTACACAGAACAAACTACTACCTGAACTTCAGATGTTACAAAATCAATTCCAAGGAAATTTAAACAATCTAGAAGGGTTCTTCAAATAAAAAATATACTGTGTTGTACCGTTCAAAATTGAGAGGGGCGTTGAGATGAAACCAAGAAACTGGAAAAGTTTAACCAGCCAGCTAGAAAAAATTGTATCATTTGTCTTTTGTAAAAAATACATTTTGTCCCACCTAATATCTGATTATCACTTTATTTGCCATCTACAGCAATTGCTATAAAATTAATTCAAATGGCATTTTATTGTATTTCTTTTAAGTACATAGAATATTTTGGGGGTATGGTGAGTAATTGTTATTCTATCTCAATTGTAAATATCGTGCCAGGCTGTTTCTTAAAGTCAAGATTCCATAGTCAGCTTTACTTAATAAATGAAATGTAAAAGAGCTGTGTAAACTGAAAATGGGCTTATGGTGCTTCTCTCTGTTAGAATGTGCTGAGTTATTCAGCCAGAATCAACAAAAAATAATAGTTGGAACTTCTTTAGTACTTAGCACTTGCTTGTAAACAAATTTTTCTCTTAAACATAAACTATACGGAAATAATAATATTTCCTGTATTTAGAAAAAAGCTCCATACTTGGAAATATATTAGATTTCTGAGCTATAAAAAATGTGCAATAAATGCTTTTTCTAAATGCCTATAATAAATCCTGGATAAAAATGATTAATGCTATAAAGAAGGTAAAGGGCTATATGAGTCCCTAGAAAGGAAAGAAAACTTCCTGCTGGAAAAAATCAGGAAATGTTTCATTGATAGTAAGTCACTTAACCCAGACCTTAAAGAGGAAGTAGAATTTGAATGTGCAAAGATGGAAGACAGTCATTCTATGTGAAAGAAACAGTATAAAACAAAATAATTGAAACAGAAGATTAGGAGAATTCTTAAAACAGTGACTAGAAGATGAAGACACTGAATAAAGAAGACATAAAAAGGAGGTAATATATAAAGGCTGTGTCCAGATAATGGTGACACTCGAAAACCTGCCTATGACTTTGAACTTGACTTTTTAGACTCTGGGCAGCCATCAGAGGTTTAGAGTTGTTGAATATGTTGTAAAATAACAGATTTCATTTATTAAGGCAACATTAAAAATCATATTTTCAGGAGTACTTAACTTTAGTCAAATATGCCAGGTTTTGGAGATAAAAGAGAATATTACTACTCTTAAGTAGTTTTGAGTTTAAAGACAGAGACAGATGCACAAATAAAAAGTATATGAATTATATGCTAAATGCTTCTCCAACAGAGATAGATAAAAAGGGCTAAGGAAACAGGGGAGAATAATATAGAAGAGCAATGTCAGTAGAAACAGGTAAATCATGAATTATTCACTGGCAAATTACATGAGGTCCTCATGAGTCAAAATCAACTGAATGGCAACTTTTTTTTTTTGGCACAGTAAGTATTTGTTTCTTGTTCTATTACAGCCAAATATGGGTGTCTTTTTTCAGATGTCCTACTATGTAGCCATTCAGAAACACAGGCTCTTCCATTTTGTGAGTCTACCTCCCTAAAACTAAAAAAGTTTAGTAGGCCCTCCAAATTATTTTCATGGTTGAGGATAACCAAGAAGCATATATGCTTAACTATCTCAGCTCAGAAAGTTCATACTTATTCCATGGATAAGTACTAGTAGAGCTGGAAATGTGTTCTGTGTGCCCCAAGACACATCTGATTATAGGGTAGAGGTGAGTAGATCCAGGAATGCTGGAAAGCACCGATACAGTTGTATTCAGTTGCTTACAGAATCTGGCATTCACTCTGATTGTTGTTGTGGTTAGTTTCTGTCTGTTTAGCTCTGACTCATGTTGGCCTCGTGTACAACAGAAGGAAATGTTCTCTGGTCCTGTGTCATCTTCATAATTTTTGTTGTGGACGTTGTATATTTTAAGTGCCTTCCGACCTTCCAACACTATACCAGACAATATTCTGTTGTGATCCACAGGGTTTTCATTGGCTAATTTTCAAAAACAAATTGCCAGGCCTTTCTTCCTAGTCTGTCTTAGTCTGGAAGCGCCACTGAAACCTGTCCATTATAAGCGACCCTGCTAGTGTTTGAAATACTGATGGCATAGCTTCCAGCAACATCGCAACACACAAGCCACCACAGTATACCAAACTGACAGATGGGCGGTGGTCATTCTGATTAGTTAAAATGTATCTGACACTTTTTTTATTGATTGGGGCTCATCAGTCTGATTGATAGGGATGATCAACTGGGGCTTATATTTAGTTTGTAAGCATTTTGAATTATTTCCTCATTTTACGTGCACTTGTGCTAAGCCTGAAAGGGTGAGGGTGAATCCAGCGAGTTCTGCTTTAGCAAGATTATGTTGTCAATAGTGTATAAAATGACTCAAAATTGGTGAGATTTGAAGGCAGTAAGATAATTTAGGAGGTTATTTTAAAAGCACGGGTGAGAGATGGTGAAACCTGAATATAGAGATGATAGTAGAAATGAAGAAGACCAGGCAGAAAACTGAGAAGAAGAAGGAGAAGGACGGGGAGGGGGAGAGCAGAGGAAGGGGAAGGAGAAGAAAAAAAGCTTCAGGCAGCAATTTGAATGTGAAAAGCCAGAGAGTGAAAAGAATAACTAAATAAATAAAGTTAAGTCAGTAAGTAAATTAATCCAGAGATGCTGACCCCGGGGCAGTTCACAAGTTAGCAGTGCTTTTAACCAAAATAAGAAAAAGGAAAGCGAAACAAGTATTAGAAGGAGCCATTAGATTCTCTGACTTCTAAAGGCAAGTGTGTGCGTTGTTGTCCCGGAATCTGACATAGAGCTGAGCACACAGTAGATATTCCACAGATATTCATTTAATTAATGATGAATGAAATAAAATTACTTCAGTTTTAGATACACCGTTTCAGTGTCACTAAGATGTTCAAGTAGAGATGTCCAGCAAGTAGTACCAAAGGTAGAGCCTGGGCAAGGAGGTAATACAGTCCTCACAGGGAAAGGTTATAAATTAAATCCACATGAAGAAAGGAAAAACAAGAAGAGAAAACTAAAACAATGTCAGTAGTTACAGGGGAAGAAAATTCAGAGAAGGAACAACCGCATATGGAGGAGAACTAGAAAGAAAAAAAAAGTCTCAGGAAACAAAAAAGTAATCTCAAGAAGGGTGTGGTTAGACTTACTAAATGATACCCAAAATTAAACAAGAACCCCTGTGGGGACAATATGGTGATTCCATGTGTTACAGAGTAGAACTGCTCCGTTGGGTTTTCTTCGCTATAATGTTTACAGAAGTGGTGCCTCTGGGTGGGTTCAAACCACGATGCCTCTGACCTACAGCCAGTAAGGATGTGAGGCTTGCCAAAGGTCATATGAACAAGCTCAAAAATGGATCCTTCTGAAATTGAGCTTTGAGATGTCTGTAGCCCTTGGCAACACCTTGATTTCAGCATTGTGAAAGGCCCTGAGCCAGAGTCACCCAGCTAGAGAAACTCTGAGACAATAAATGTTTGTTGTTTTAAGCTGCAAAATTCTGGGATAATTCATTAAGCAGCAACACATAACTAATATAATCACTATCCAGTCATTTCAGGAAGGAGAATGTAATTCAAGAAGCCTCGACAATCCACTCAAAGCTTCTAATTGCCTTTTCTCTTAAACATTAGTAGGGAAAAGGGCATAAGGAAAACTTTGGGAGGGATGGATGTATTCATTTTCTTGAATGTGGTGACTGTTTAATTGGTACATACCTGTCAAAACTTATCAAATTGCACATTTTAAACACATGCAGTTTATTGTGTATCAATTATACCTCAAAAAGCTATTAAAACATGAGTAGACAGAGAAAATATTGTAACAAAGACTCAAACATAATAGAGACCGAAATATGGAAAATGTAAAAGACACTCAGAGAAAATTAAAACAGTGAAGTAGGACAGAAGAAAACTTAAAAAAAAAAAAAAAAAAACTGTAATTATTATCCCCAGATATATGAATGCAAATTTTTCATCCATGAAACAGGGAGGCTATAAAAAAAGATTGTCAAAGAATAAGAAAGAAAGTTGTTATTGTTAGGTGTTGTCGAGTCGGTTCCCACACATAGTGACCCTATACAACACAACAGAACACCGCTGGGTCCTGCACATTCCTCACAGTTGTTTTGCTTGAGCCCATTGTTGCAGCCACGACATCAATCCATCATGTTGAGGATCTTCCTCTTTTTCTCCGACCCTCACTTTACCAAGATGATGTCTTTCTCCAGGGACTGATCCCACCTGATAATATGTCCAAAGTATGTGAGATGTAGTCTACCCATCCATGTTTCCAAGGAGCCTTCTGGTTGTACTTCTTCCAAGACAGATTTATTCATTCTTTTGACAGTCCATGGTATATTCAATATTCTTTGCCAACACCACAATTCTAAGGCGTCAGTTCTTCTTCAGTCTTCTTTATTCATCATACAGCTTTTGCATGCATATGAGGTGATTGAAAACACCATGGTTTGTGTCAAGCACACCTTAGTCTTCAAGGTGACATCTTTGCTGTTCAGCAATTTAAAGAGGTCTTTTGCAGCAGATTTACCCAATGTAATGCATCATTTGGTTTCTTGACTGCCACTTCCACGGGTGTTGATTATGGATCCAAGTAAAACGAAATCCTTGACAACTTCAATCTTTTCTCTGTTTTTCATGATGTTGCTTATTGGACCAATTGTGAGGATTTTAGTTTTCTTTATGTTGAAGTGTAATCCATATTGAAGGCCGTAGTCTTTGTTCTTCCTCAATAAGTGCTTCAAGCTCTCCTCACTTGCAACAAGCAAGGTTGTGTCATCTGCATATCACAGGTTATTAATGTGTCGTCTTCCAATCCTGATGCCCCCATTCTTCTTCACAGAGTCAGATTATTTGTTCAGCATAGAAATTGAACAAGTATGATGAAAGGATACAAGCCTGACGCACACCTTTCCTGACTTTAAACCATGCATTATCCCTTGTTCTATTTGAACCACTGCCTCTTGATCTATGTACAGGTTCCTCATGAGCACAATTAAATATTCTAGAATTCCCATTCTTCACAGTGTTATCCGTAATTTGTTACAATCCACACAGTCGAATGCCTTTGCATAGTCAAATAAAACACAGCTAAACATCTTTTGGTATTCTCTGCTTTCAGCCAGGATCCATCTGACATCAGTAATGATATCCCTTTATCCAGGTCCTCTGCTGAATCGGACTTGAATGCCTGTCGATACACTGGTGCGGCCACTTTTGGATGATCTTCCCCAAAATTTTACTTGCACGTGATATTAATGATATTGTTCGATAATTTCCTCATTCTGTGGGATCACCTCTCTTGGGAATAGGCATAAATACAGATCTCTTCCAGTTGGTTGACCAGGTAGCTGTCTTCCAAATTCCTTGGTATAGACAAGTGAGCACTTTCAGTGTTGCATCCGTTTATTGAAACATCTCCGTTGGTATTCTGTCAATTCCTGGAACCTTCTTTTTTGCCAGTGCCTTCAGTGAAGCTTGAACTTCTTCCTTCAGTACCATTGGTTCCTGATCATATGCCACCTCCTGAAATGGTTGAATGTCGACCAATTCTTTTTGGTATAGTGACTCTGTGTATTCCTTCAGTCTCCTTTTAATGCTCCCTGTGTCGTTTAATATTTTCCCCCTAAAATCCTTCAGTTTTGCAACTTGAGGCTTGAATTTTCTTCTTCAGTTCTGTCAGCTTCAGAAATACCGAACATGTTCTTCCCTTCTGGTTTTCTACCTCCAGGTATTTGCACATGTTGTTATAATACTTTACTTTGTCTTCTCAAGCTGCCCTTTGAAATATTCTATTCAACTGTTCTACTTCATCATTTCTTCCTTTGGTTTTAGCTACTCAATGTTCAAGAGCAAGTTTCAGTCTCTTCTGACATCCATTTTGGGTCTTTTCTTTCTTTCTTGTCTTTAATGACTTGTTGCTTTCTTCATGTATGATGTCCTTGATGTCATTCCACAACTCATCCTATCTTTGGTCATTAGTGTTCAGTGCATCAAATCTATTCTTGGGATGGTCTCTAAATTCAGGTGGGATATGCTCAAGGTCATACTTTGGTTCTTGTGGACTAGTTCTAATTTTCTTCAGTTTCAACTTGAACTTGTATATGAGTAATTCATGGTCTGTTCCACAGTCGGCCCCTGGCCTTGTTCTGACTGATGATATTGAGCTTTTCCTTCATTTCTTTCCACAGATGTAGTTGATTTGATTCCTGTGTATTCCATTTGCCGAGGTTCACATGTATAGTCCCCATTTATGTTGGTGAAAAAGTATTTGCAATGAAGAAGTCACTGGTCTTGCAAAATTCTATCATGTGATCTCTGGCATTGTTTCTTATCTCCAAGGCCATATTTTCGAACTACCGATTCTTTTTCTTTGTGTCCAACGTTCACATTCCAGTCACCAATAATTATCAGTGCATCCTGACTGCATATTTGAACAATTTCAGACTGTAGAGTTGGTAAAAATCTTCAATTCCTTCATCTTTGACCTTAGTGGTTGGTGCATAAATTTGAATAATAATCATATTAACTTGTCTTCCTTGGAGGTATATGAATATTCTCTTATCACTGACAGTGTTGTACTTAGGGATAAATCTTGAAATGTTCTTTTTGATGATGAATGCAACACTGTTCCTCTTCAATTCGTCATTCTTGGCATAGTTGACCATATGATTGTCCAATTCAAAATGGCCAATACCAGTCTATTTCTGCTTGCTGAGAGTGAAAAGGACTTGAAGCACTTACTAATGAAGATCAAAGACCACAGCCTTCAGTATGGATTACACCTCAACACAAAGAAAACAAAAATCCTCACAACTGGACCAATGAGCAACATCATGATAAACGGAGAAAAGATTGGAGTTGTCAAGGATTTCATTTTACTTGGATCCACAGCCAACAGCCATGGAAGCAGCAGTCAAGAAATCAAGAGATGCATTGCATTGGGTAAATCTGCTGCAAAGGACCTCTTTAAAATGTTGAAGAGCAAAAATGTCACCTTGAAGACTAAGGTGTGCCTGACCCAAGCCATGGTATTTTCAATTGCATCATATGCATGTGAAAGCTGGACAATGAATAAGAAAGACCAAAGAACTGATACCTTTGAGTTGTGGTGTTGGTGAAGATTATTGAATATACCATGGACTGCCAAAAGAACAAACAAATCTGTCTTGGAAGAAGTACAACCAGAATGCTCCTTAGAAGCAAGGATGGTGAGTCTTATATACTTTGGACATGTTGTCAGGAGGGATCAGTCCCTGGAGAAGGACATCATGCTTGGCAAAGTACAGGGTCAGTGGAAAAGAGGAAGATCCTCAAGGAGGTGGATTGACACAGTGACTGCAACAATGAGCTCAAGCATAACAACGGTTATAAGGATGGTTCAGGACCAGGCAGTGTTTCGTTCTGTTGTGCATAGGGTCGCTATGAGTCAGAACCGACTCAATGGCACCTAACAACAACAACAGTACATTTCAGCTCACTAATACCTACGATATTGATGTTTATACATTCCATTTCATTTTGACTATTTCCAATGTTCTTAAATTCATATTTCATACATTCCACATTCCTATTATTAATGGATGTTTGCAGCTGTTTCTTCTCATTTTGAGTCATGCCACATCAGTAAATGAAGGCCCGGAAAGCTCGACTCTATCCACATCAATAAGGTAGACTCTACTTTAAGGAGGAAGCTCTTCCCCAGTTGTATTTTGAGTGCCTTCCAACCTGAGGGGCTAATGTTCTGGCACTATACCAGACTGTGTTCTGCTGCTATTCGTAATGTTTTCATTGGCTAATTCTTTTCAGAAGTAGACCGCTGGGCCCTTCTTCCTAGGCCATCTTACTCTGGAAGCTCAGCTGAAACCTATCTGCCATGGGTGACCCTGCTAGTATTTGAATACTGGTGACATAGCTTCCAGCATCACCGCAACAAAAAAGCCCCCACATTATGACAAACTGACAGACATGTGGGTGAAGAAAGAGTTCTTATAAATTAAAAACATAATAGTGGAAATTAAAAATTTAAGAGTTTTGGAAAATAAAGTTGATTAAATCTTCCAGTAAGTAGACTGAAAACAAAGAGAAAAAAAGGTGAATAAAAATATAAGAAAATTAGAGGTATACTTCCAGAGGTCTAACTTTAGAATAAAGAGAATTCCAGAGAAAGAATAAAGAAGACAAAGGGAAGTTATTTATCAATGCACTTTTTTTTTTTAATTTGAAGAACTAAGTACAAATTTAAAAATATGAAGGACCAAAATAGTGTCTAAAATATGAGTTAAAAAGACCAACTATAAGCCACTTTGTATTAGTTGTCTATTGCTGTGTGACAGATTACCCCAAAACATAGCAAATTAGAACAACATACGTTTATCATCTCACAATTTTGCTGTGTCAGGAATCCAGACATGGCTTAGCTGGGTTCACTGTTTCAGGTTCTCTCAAAAGGCTGAAATCAAGGTGTTGACCAGGACCACGGTCTCATCTGAAGGCTCAACTGGGGAAGAATCTGCTTCCAAGCCCATTCAGTAGTTTTTGACAGGACCTAGTTCCTTATGGGCTGTTAGACTGAGAACCTCAGCACCTTTCTGGCTCTTGGCCGTATAGCGCCCTCAGCTCCTTGCTTTGAGGGCCTTTCCACCTGCTTTATCAAATCATGCAAAATGAGAAGCTAATAGTGTTTACTAGGAAAACAGAAGTTGTACTCTTTTGTAACCTAATCACTGGAGTGCCATCCCATCACTTTTTTAGTATTCTACTGATTAGAAGCAAGTCATTAGGCGAGCCCACATGCAAGGAGAGGGAATTGCTCAAGGGTATAAGTACTAGAAACTGGGGATGACTGGGGGCCATCTTACAAATCTGTCTACCATATACTTCACTGTGAAAATGTGAAAATTAGAAAATTAAGGAAAAGGGAGCTTTAAAACTTCCTGTGACAGAAACCATAGGCAATCATAAAACTTCAAGTTTCCCTTACATTTTCCAGACTTCCTTATTAAATTAGAGTTGTGGTTTTTAATCAGGGTTGATTTTGTCTTGAAGGGACCTTTGGCAATGTTTAGAGACATTTTTGGTTTGACAGGATGTGAGGGCGCTAGTGGCACGTAATGTTCAGAGGTTAGAAATGCTGCCAAGTACCCTACACCGCACAAGACAGGTTCTAAACAAAGAATTATCTAGCCCAAAATGTTGAGAAACAGTCAGTTAGAATCATGTATTTTTTTTGCCAGTGTACTAAAAGTAGAAGTGAAATGACACATCTATGCAAAAGGAATTGAGAGCCAGTGTACCTTCTCCATGTCTTTTTTCCTCTGAGAGCAACACGATGAGCTGGCAGCATCATAAGATGGAAAGAGTCATCAGACGGAAGAAAGTTCCTGTTAACCTGTAGCAGACTTTATGTGACAAAGAAATAAACATTTATTTTTTTAACCCATTGAGATTTCATCATTTGCCTTTTGAGAAAATTGGCATTATGTACCTTGAATAATACAGCTCCAGGGAGAACAAGCAGATCACTACAAATGTCTGGGGATCAAAATGGCACTGGACTGCTCAAAAGCAGCACCAGAAGCCAGAAGACAGTGAAGCAATTGCCTCAATACCTCGGGGGACAATAGTATCCACTTCAGAATTATAAATATCCCTTGTTATTAAAATATATTCTGTGCAAAATTTGGGGAAGTAGATAGTGAGATTTCACATAAAAATTCATCTGAATCTATTCTGCTTTTTAACTTATCAAGATTTCAGACAATGAGTGATACTTGAATATATTCCCACCCCAATCTATCGAATATGAGGGTAAAATAAAGACATTTTCAACTATACTAAGTTTCAAAATATTTACCTTCTATTCGCTATGTCTTATGAAGCTTCTTAAGACTGTGCTTCCTCAAAATAGGGAATAAATGAAGGAAAAGGAACAGACAGAATACAGAAACACAGTGGGTCCAGTACAGAAAAGAGTATTCTAGGATGATAGGGATTCAGCAGGCCTAGACAGCTATCAGTTCCAATTGGTGTGGGAAGACACTTAAACTCAGCGTTTTCAAAGCTGAAATTATCACTTGTTCTGCACCCAAGCTGTGTCCCTCAAACGTGTTTTGATGGATCTACTCACTTATGTCATATGTACTATTATTCTCACTATTACTATGCCAACTCCCATTCCTGATTCAAGATTTGTTTCAGATGTTTTCCCTAGCCACACTTCCACTTGGGGGCACATTATGTTTTCCCCTGCTTTGGGAAACCATAAGTTTCTATAACTACAAGATACCCTAAAAAAAAAAATCCTTTTTTCATGCCCATTGGCATTTTTCAGTCAATCACATCACAGCCCTGTTGTGATAACCACATGGATTGGTGTCTGAAATGGGATTGATGAAAATATTCCAGACTCTAATAGCTAAATTGATTTAGGGGCTGGTGAATCAAATTGCCGGAGTCCTTGGGTGGTGTAAATGGTTAATGTGATCAGCTACTAAAAAAAAGGTTGGAGGTTTGAGTCTGTCAAGAGGTGCCTTGAAAGAAAGGCCTGGATATCTACTTCTGAGAAAGCAGCCATTGAAAGCCCCACAATGGAGGCACTTATACTCTGATACACATAGGGTTGCTATAAGTCAGAATCAACTTGACAGCAACTGGTTAGGGAAAAAAAAAAAGATAAACTGCAGAGGAAGATAAATTGTCAATGCTAGGATGGCCACAGGACAATTTTTGGCCCAACACTGCCAAAGTTTTGTGTCTGAGAATTTAGGAAGAATTGTTTCAGTGGAGCACGTCCGTTGGATATTTTGACTCAGTGATTGAAAAGTTAAACTTTAAAAACTCTCGATTTTGAGTTCCTTAGTTGATTCTGCAGGCTTTGGCCAACGTTAAAGTGACACCAGAAGCTTCCCGGCAGTAACCGTGTATGGAAGCCACGAAATCAATAGTCTGGCTGGCAGAGAAAAGCAAGACTGAAACTGTAGGTGCTGATGTCTGAGACAGGGCCCCCTGGGGTGGGATCACTGGGGGTGGCAGAAGCCCAAGGACCCTGGAGCCTCCCCTGGACTGGCAGTTCTTCATGCCAGACAGGCATGGGACCATATCCAGGCTGTAGGTGTGGGAGCAGTGAGAGTAGAGCAATCCTTTAACTCACTGAGGGTACTATCACCATAGATGTTTTAAAGTACCGAAAAAAAAAAAAAAAAATTGCCATTGAGCCAATTCTGACTCAAGGTGATTGGCTGCTAATTGACAGGTTCTTGATTGGAACCCACCAGTCCTCAGCGGGAGAAAGATGTGACAGTCTGCTAGTGTAAAGATGACAGCCTTGGAAACCCTATGGGGCAGTTCTACTCTGTCCTAGAGGGTCATTATGAGTTGGACCCTGTTTTAAAATACAGGAGCTACAAAATATGGGCAATTAAATAGGCACTAAATGTTTTTAATGTGGGAACAGGTAATGGTAATAACAATTGTGTTGAGAATAAACTCTTACTTTTAAAAAGTAGCTGTTTTTTTATCCTTGAATAACTTTCTTGTAAATATATGTGCTTTAAATGTTCTCGCTTTAGGCAGCTCTAATCTTGATGCTCTGTGACTTGGGCAAGCTAATTAGAGTCAAAAGAAAAAATGTGTTCAAAGGACACTCAGACATGACTTACTGTTTGTATGGTCATACCTCCCAAATGGAAAATCAAAAGTATTTAATTAATATAAGATTCTTCCATTCATGAAAGTGCTCGGAAAATAATTTACTTCCTAACCTCTGGCTTAAAGATGCCTGAAGAGTTATTATCTGACCAGATAGGATTGTGAGTGTGAATGCTATGGTTAAGCACATCTCTAAGGATTTGAAAACGTTAAGTTTGTAAGATGATCCATTGTTCCTAAGACTACTGAACTGAACCAGAATTGATAATGCTACTGAAATATTTATGGACATTTCTATTTAAGATATAATTTTGCTAAGGGTAAACTTACTTTCCTGGACTGAGTTGTAGGTAGAGGGAATAGTGACATGACTAGGAACTTTCAGAGATTTGGGATAGTTCTGATACGCTTTAATTCTGACTTCAGGTCTTGGTTTTTACAAGTAGTGTTTTGGGAAAACAAACATATGGTGGGTGAAGTGTTGCTTTCCTGTTCTCTTACAACCCTAGTAGTAAAACATAGAAAATACTGTAGAAAGTTAAAGATTGTTATAAAAGATATTGAGGCTTTAAATGGACATCAAGGGGAAAAAGCATTACAATTTGTTAGTGAAATATCAGATATTCTGCCCTGGATCCGTAAGAGTGGAGTGGCAATCCAGGTGGCCCCTCAGTAAGACTTCTGCAGATGGAGTAGAATGAGGCCTTACAGCCACAAGCAGGCTGTGCCTCTCTGTGTCTCTGGGTAAGCACAGCCCAAACCTGGTCAAACTGAAGAAGGCAATCACAGGAATGTGATGTAGTATCAGATAGATATTGAGAAACAGGGGTGACTCCCTCATAGTTTCTAAGGGAAGTAATATGCTACTCTACAACAGTATCAAATACAGATCCTTAATGACTTTTGAGAGGTTTAATTAATATAATACTGAGGTTTCTATTTATTCAAAGGTTTGGTTTTGTTTTTTTAATTACAGTCTAACACAAAATTTTTGATAGGAAGTCATGGTAATAGTGTTAACAAAGTGACCTTCTGAACGTTTACCCTGTTGGAACCAAAGGACAAAAACAGAAACTTCTAAATATTGCTGCTACTTGAACACATAATTTGGTTGATAATCATTAGTATTGTACCATAAAGCTAACAAAAAGAGGGAAAAATTTAAGTAATAAGCTCTTAGAGAAAGGTAAAAAGAAACACATTGATAAAAAATAGAATGAACCCATGATCGTTTGATTAATGGTGATTTTTCTTAATTTGGCAGAGTGATTTAAGTGGCCTTTGTGGTATCATTCTACGTAACTTCAGCAGTTTTGTGGAAAAATCTAATATATACCACCCTGTATCCTAGATTCAGACTTCAAATGACTTTCTCTTCTAAAAGGAATCAGGACAGTGTGTATGCTGTGTTTAGAGAAGGAAGAATAGGATATCTTAGTGCCATCACAAAATAAAGCTTTTATCAGAAGAAACTGCAGAGGAACTGAGGAACATAAGAGTGACCTCTAGTAGATAAATAATGAAAATTTGAGCTTCTAAGGAAGCAAAATTTATATAATTCATTGGAACCAGTTGAGTTTGAAAAAGGTCATAAACCCATGATCAACCTCAAAAAAGAAAATAAAGTATGCTAGAGAAAAACCACACCAACCAGTTAGTGCTCAGTTTCTCTCAAAAGAATGGGATAAGGGGTAAAGTCATTCAGTTTTAAACAATGATGAAGTAATGTGATTGTTTAATTGATACAGTATCTTCCCCTCATTGGATAATTCCAATGGTTATTATATTCGGCCTGAATTAAAATCAGTATTTCGCCTATTGAGTTAATGCTTCAACACTGAGTCTTAGGTCACAGTGTGAGATGCAGTATTAAAGAGGTCTGAAACCCAGTTGTGCCAGGTGCTCTTGGAAATATGTCATTCCTGATAGGATGGTCACTCTATAACTGTAAATCTTCAGGAGAACTTTGTGTCTTGAATAATCATACCTCTATATGAGGAACTGTGTTATCCCCTGTTTTTTGTAGATATCTCTATATGTTTCCCATCTTGATATATTAAACTGAACATGTCTAAGGTTCCCTTTTCATCAATTCTGTCATCATCCTATTGGGGCAACCATGCATAACCAATCCAGAAAGTTCTCTCTTACCCACCTTCAGACTAAATTAAATGGCCCCACCAATCAATCTACCTTTGACTACATAGCACCCACTATTACCTATTTTAGAGCAGTTTTTCCATTGTACTGTAGTTGTTTGTTTATGTCTCCTTCCCATGTGAACTTTGAATTCCTTGATGACAGTATCTAGGTCTTTGTTTTTCTTTTTTTCCCACTTCTTATAATAACATACCCTCTATCAACAAATGTTGGAATAAATGAGTGAACAAATGAGTTGCCTACTCCTCTCTTAAATGTATAATAGGGTCCAGCCATCTCAGTTTCTGTGCTTTTCCCCAAATGGATCCCCTGTTCCTTCTTCTGAATTTTTGCTTCTACCTTGCCATCTTTCTGGAAAAATCTGTATCCACTTCCCATTTTACTCCAAACATCAAAATTCTACACGTAATTTAAGTTTCATCTAAATTGTTTTCTCCTCCATTCCTTTTTCCCTTACTTGGGGGAGGGGGGAACATCGCCTTCCAGTCAATTCAACTCATAGTGATCCTCCTACAAGACAGAGTAGAACTACCCCATAGGGTTTCCGAGGAGCAACTGGTGGATTCGAACTGCTGACCATTTGGTTAGCAGCCAAACTCTTAACCACTGCATGGGGCTCCCTTACCTGATAGTACCAGCTAAAAGTCAGGCTTCTTCTTCTGAATGATTTTAATTATGATGATAAAGATAATGTAGCTAGAACTTGTTTAAAGTTTGCTCTATCAAGCATGCTGAATGTCTTTTCCCTTTTTAATCCCTGTAAAAACATTGCAAGATAGGGACTATTATTTTTTCTGTATTAAAAATGCAGAAACTGAGGAACAGAGGGATAAAATAATACTTAGTGCCAGAGCCAAAATTTGTTCCAAGATCTGCCTGACTACAGAGTTCATGTGCTTAATCATTTTACCATATTTTTCTGTTTATATGTCATGCTTCATGTTGTATTATAGTTATGTCTTTTTTATATAATACAAATTATTAAGCTGAAGCAACTAGAAGTCAACCATATCCATTTAATTTTTTCTGATTTTAAAGGTCTTTTAACATTATTAATGTTGGGAAGCATTTTTATACTTAAACTCTTATTATTCAAGAAGAAATTTAAGGTAATTTGCCTGAATTCTTTTAACCTTTAAATCATTTTAGAGATTTTTTTCTTATTTGTCTTTTCACAGCCTTTAGCACAATTCTTTGAATACCATAAGCTCCAACATTTTCTTGAGTGAATATGGTTAACCCAGATATCTGCCCTTGGATGTCCCCAAATCTCCCAGAATTCTAAGGTCATATTTTCCTTTAACATTTTAACAGAATAGCAGAATAGAGCCACTATTCTACATGCCGTGGGAAGCCCAGTGTTCTTCTTCCCTACAATATTTCTGAATATTATGGATTGCAGGAGGGCTTCATATATTTTTCACTTGAGTTGTTTTCCTTCAAACTCCTGCTGTCAACTCCACTGTGCAACTTGCCTCCTGGGACTGCCATCCTCTTGATATACTGGATGCTGCTCTACCAGCACAGGAGTGGTTTACTGTAGACCTTTGTTGACTGAGATTATAAAAAGAATTAAAGCAAACCATAGCTTTCATTTATTCACTCAGTCGTTCACCAAATACACATTCATTGAGTGTTATGGACCTGTGTTGGGCACTTAGGAGACAATCATAAACAAATAAAATCTCCACACTCAGGTAGCTCATACTCTAGTAAGGAAGACATAAAACACATGCAGGGGTAAACGTAAGTGTAAAATTAGAACTGAGGTAAATGTCATAAAGTAAAGCCCATGGTGAATGAAGAGCTATGATGGTGGGCTTGAACAAAGAGCTGAAGGATTAATGAGTCCTGCAGCAGGGACAGAGGGATAGGGGAGGGCATTAGAGCAAGTGAGGACAATACATGCAAAACAAGCCATAGTGGAACAGACAAGGTACATTACATTTCAAGAAGTGTAAGAAAGCCTGTGTGTTAGTAATGCAGATACCTAGGCAAAGAATGGAAAGAAATAATAACACATATTAACAAATGTGATCTTTATTCTAAAGTAATGAGAAGTAATTGAAATACCAGCAAGGTCACCCATGGTGACAGGTTTTACCTGAGCTTCCAGACTAAGACAGACTAGGAAGAAGGACCTAGTCTGCTTCCAAAAGGAATTAGTTAGTGAAAACCTTAAGAATTGCAGCTGAATAGTCATTTGCTGACGCGGCACAACTCAAAATGAGAAGAAACAGCTGCAAACATCCATTAAAAATCAGAATGTTGATTGCACAAAGTATGAATCTAGACAAACTGGAAATTATCAAAAATGAAATGGAAGGCAGAAGCATCAATATCCTAGGCATTAGAGAGCTGAAATGGACTGATATTGGCCATTTTGAATGGGAAAATCATATGGTCTACTATGCCGGGAATGACCACTTGAAGAGGAATGGTGTTACATTCATCATCAAAAAGAACATTTCAAGATCTATTCTGAAATACAATGCTCTCGGTGATAGAATAATATGATACGCCTACAAGGAAGACCAGTTAATACGATTATTATTCAAATTTATGCACCAATCACTAAGGCAAAAGATGAAGAAATTCAAGATTTTTACCAACTTCTGCAGTCTAAAATTGATCAAACGTGCAACCAGGATGCATTGATAATTACTGGTGATTGGAATGTGAAAGTAGTAAAGAAAAAAGAAAGATCAGTAGTTGGAAAATATGGCCTTGGTGATAGAAATGATGCCAGAGACCGCATGATAGAATTTTGGAAGACCAATGACTTCTTCATTGCAAATACCTTTTTTACCAACATAAACGATGTCTATACACTTGGACCTCACCAGGTGTATTACACAGGAATAAAATCAACTACATCTGTGGCAAGAGACACTGGAAAAGCTCGATATCATCAGTCAGAAAAAGGCCAGCACCCAACTGCAGAACAGACCATCAACTGCTCATGTGCAAGTTCAAGTTGAAGATAAAGAAAATTAGAACAAGTTCATGAGAACCAAAGTATGAATTTGAGTATATCCCACCTGAATTTAGAAACCATCTCAAGAATAGATTTGACCCGTTGAACACTAATAACCCGAGACCAGATGAGTTGTGGAATGACATCGAGGACATCATACCTGAAGAAAGCAAGAGATTGTTAAGGAGACAGGAAAGAAAGAAAAGACCAAAATGGATGTCAGAAGAGACTCTGACACTTGTTCTTGAACACTGAGTAGCTAAAGTAAATGGAAGAAATGATGAATAAAAGATTTCAAAGGGCAGCTTGAGAAGACAAAGTAAAGTATTATAATGACATGTACAAAGACCTGGAGTTAGAAAACCAAAAGGGAAGGGCACCCTTGGTATTTCTCAAGCTGAAAGAACTGAAGAAAAAATTCAAGGCTTGAGTTGCAATATTGAAGCATTCCACAGGGAAATATTAAATGACACAGGAAGCATGAAAAGAAGATGGGATACACAGATTCACTGTACCAAAAAGAATTGGTTGACATTCATCCATTTCAAGAGGTAGCATATGATCAGGAACTGATAGTACTGAAGGAAGAGATCCAAGGTGCACTGAAGACATTGGCAAAAAACAAGGTTCCAGGAATTGACAGAATACCAATTGAGGTGTTTCAACAAACAGATGCAGAGCTAGAAGTGCTTACTCACCTATGCCAAGAAATTTGGAAGGCATCTACCTGGCCCACTGAGTGGAAGAGATACATATTTATGCCTATTCCAAAGAAAGGTGATCCAACAGAACGCAGAAATTATCCAACAATATCATTAATATCACTAAAAAAAAAACTATTAATATCACAGGCAAGTAAAATTTTGCTGAAGATCATTAGAAGCCACTGCAACAGTATATCGATAGGGCACTGCCAGAAATTCAACCCAAATTCAGAAGAGGACGTGGAACCAGGGATATCATTGTTGATGCCAGATGGATCCTGGCTGAAAGCAGAGAATACCAGAAAGATGTTTACCTGTGTTTTATTGACTATGCAGAGGCATTCAACTGTGAGGATTATAACAAATTATGGATAACATTGTGAAGAATGGGAATTCTAGAATGCTTAATTGTGCTCATGAGGAACCTGTACATAGATCAAGAGGCAGTAGCTCGAACAAACAAGGGAATACTGCATGGTTTAAAAACAGGAAAGGTGTGCGTCAAGGTTGTATCCTTTCACCATACCTATTCAATCTGTATGCTGAGCAAATAATCTGAGAAACTGGACTCTAAGAAGAAAAATGAGGCATCAGGACTGGAGGAAGACTCATTAACGACCTGCTTTATGCAGATAACAAAACCTTGCTTACTGAAAGTGAAGACAGCTTGAAGCACTTACTGATGCAGATCAAAGACTACAGCCTTCAGCGTGGATTACACCTCAACAGAGAGAAAAAAAAAATCCTCACAACTGGACCAATAAGTAACATCATGATTAACAGATAAAAGATTGAATTTGTCAAGGATTTCATTTTACTTGGATCCACAATCAACATCCAGGGGAGCAGCAGTCAAGAAATCAAAAGATGCATTGCACTGGGCAAATCTGCTACAAAACATCTCTTTAAAGTGTTAAAAAGCAAAGATGTCACCTTGAAGACTAAGGTGTGCCTGACCCATGGTGTTTTCAATCACCTTATATGCACCCAAAAGCTGGATAATGAATAAGGAAGATAAAAGAAGAACTGATGCCTTTAATTGTGGTATTGGCGAAGAATACTGAATATAACATGGACTAGCGAAAGAATGAACAAATCTGTCTTGGAAGAAGTACCACCAGAATGCTCGTTCGAAGAAATGATGTTGAGACTACATCTCACATACTTTGGACATGTTGTCAGGAGGGACCAGTTCCTGGCTAAGAACATCATGCTTGGTAAAGTAGAGGGTCAGAGAAAAAGAGGAGGACTCTTGTGGAGATGAATTGACAGAGTGGCTGCAACAATGGTCTGAAGCATAACAACGATTGTAAGGATGCTGCAGGACCAGGCAGTGTCTTGTTCTATTGTACGTGGGGTCGCTCTGAGTTGGAACAGACTCGATAGCACCTGACAACAACAACAACAAATATATATATATTTTCTGGGTAATTGTAGAGATGAGAATACAAAAAGTAGAGCATGAGAGCATGGTGGATGCAGGGAATCTAAAAAGGAGACCTTAGTCCATGTGAAAGATCATGATGATTTGGATGGGGGCGGTGATGGGATGAAGATAGTTTTAAGATTTGAGAAGTATTTTGGGCACCATAGGGCAATAGGACATGGCGTCACGAGGAGGACCGTGGGGTGTCAAGAATGTAAAGCTTACTGGAATAGGATAGGCATCAACTTGAAAAAATGCATATTAGACATCATAGTCTTAAAAATTCATCAGAGAATTTTGAATATAAAATTTTCTCACCAACTACGTCTCTCCTTAGACTTTCACCTAAGACCTTCTCCTTTGAACTCATTTTCTCACCCTCAAAATCATTCCCTGCCAACATTCCAGTGTGTTATATATTCCTGGCCTTACAACCATTTCTCCACAGCAACTTTAATAATATTGTATTATGTGGGTGATTTAACACTCAATCTCTGCTTGTTTGGATCCCAGCTTTGCATGGCCAACAATTTCATTAAGCTGCTGCTAAATTGTCTACCACAGTTCCACTCTTGGTAATACAAGTATATTGCAGAAGCTTTTAAGTCACAGCAATTTTAAGCATAGCTTAGATTACATTTTTGGCTTCCACCAGGATTTTGTGTGAGGATGGACACTTTCATCTCCCCATTGGACGTTGCCTACTTCAGGCTTCCTTAAGCCCTTCACATCCTAGCATCTCATTTGCTACTGTAACCAGCTCCTTGGACAAGATTGCCTTTTATTATTTTCTAGATATCATCCTATATGACCTGCCCTATTCTTAAAAACGTCAGTTTTGTAACTGAAACTAGAAACTAATATAGAGTAGTCTGCACAGCGTAAGTACTTTATGTTAACAACTGAGAATCAAAATGCTTAAGAATGAATTATGACTTACAAATCTTTTCTCTCTCTGGGGAGGAAGAATGCCTGTACTTAATGTTGAATCTGTTCTTGTGCTTTTTTTGAAGGGAGCATCCTTCTAAGTCAGAACTCTCCACGTTTCCATATCCAGATTTGTTCACCAGGGTGGATGAACAGTTGGCAAGAATTGTTGATCATCACGTAAGATTAACATTCTTAAACTAGCAGTAAAAGCTTTATTCTTTAAAGGTGGCTTGAGTTAGAAAGTATAGTTCTGAGATGGAAACGTTAACTTGTGTAATTTAAAAGTCTCGCCAGGATTGAGGATTGCCACACTGCAGTGTAGTCTAATAATAATACAAAAATATTTCGACTCAACTTTTGGTGACCATTCTTTACCCTTGACAGATCAGAAAGACTTTGTTCTTGGTATGCACTAAACTGGCAGTGGCAACACAACGCCATTCTTGTAATTCAGCACTGGAAGCAATTGTGCTATATTTAGTCAATAATTTCTTATCAAATATACATCACTTTACCTCTACTTCTTTTTAGAAGTAGAGTTCCAGTGGGAGACAAAGTACTTGTTTTCTTTTTATTTCTTTTTATTTTTTTAATACAATGTGGACCCAATAGCATGTAGAATGTGTTTAAATTAACGTTACCACTGGCAATGCAGAATTATCTATCAGATTGTGATTATATTCCCATGATTAATTTTTCCCATTCCATTTAATCGGTGATTTTTTGAACAAAAGATGAAAGATATTTCTTCTACTGAACACATAGCTAATATTTAAGCCACTCTAACAATAACTACAATATTGAGATTTGGAGACTGACTGATACCCTGGAATCACAAAATGGGAGCTATAGTATTTGTTCCACTTCTCACTAATAGGATTCTTGCTAAACCAATATATTACATATACAGAGCATTAGCAGAAATTTCAAATGGTTCATACATTGCAGCATCTAAATTTTGCTATTCACTTCAACTGAATGTTCTAGAATGGATTACATAAAAACTTGCTAGAATTTATTAATATCTATATATCTGTATCTATATCTATCTACAAATGACTTTGGTCTGCCTAGGACTAGTTTAAGAGGAGAAGACAATGGTTTGAAAGACAGGGAAGAGCCCTATTAGGAAATAGTTCCTAATAATCTCACTTTTTCCTCTTTCCAAGGGTATTAGAATTGCTAAGTAATTGCCATAATTCAGCAGAGGCTGGATACATGTTTACATTATAGCTAAAGAAGGGTAAAGCAATTCTTTATGAAAATATGTTTGAGAATAGATAAGGTCCAAGCTGTTTGATGTGTAGCTAGCCTAATCCAGTAGTTACTAGTATTGATTTGGGAAGGTTTATAGACGGTTTTCTAAATATTATCTTTTAAAAAGTATTAATGGTATATACAGCCATCCCTCAGTATTTGTGGGGGATTGGTTCCAGGTCCCCCAGCTGATGCCAAAATTTAAGGATGCTCAAGTCCCTTATATAAAAGGACATAATATTTGCAAATAACCTATGCACATCTTCCCATATACTTTAAATCATCTCTAGATTACTTATAATACTTAATACAATGTAAATGATATGTAAATAGTTGTTATACTGTATTGTTTAAGGAATAATGACAAGAAAAAAAATCTGCACATGTTCATTACAGATAAAACCATAATAGCCCTAACTACATAGTGCATGTCAGCAACAATGTAACTTTTTTGGAGGAGGGAATATTTTCAATCCGTGGTTGGTTGAATCCACAGATGTGGAACCTGCGGATACAGAGGGCTGACTGTATATCTACATCTGTCTATCTAGCTATAGGTTGATCAATTGATTGATTGATTATAGAAGAGACAGATTGGATATATAGTTACAGGTACAGATATAGAAATAGATATACATGTGTATCTATCTATCTAACTATACCCACCCCAACCCAGTGCCGTCGAGTCGATTCTGACTCATAGCGACCCTATAGGACCAAATATGTATATGTATATCTATCTATCTATATACAGTCGGCTGTCTGTATCTGTGGGTTCTGGATAATAAATAATAAAAGTCCAAAGCACTATTGCATATTTTACAAAATGCTTTTTCATTAGTTAATTAAATCCTCACAATAATCCTGTAAGACATTTACTGATAAGAAGAATAGATTAGTGGTTGAAAATTCAGTTACTTGCCTAAGGTTTTAAAATTAGTAAATGACTGAGTGTACATTCAAAACTAGACCACTGGACTCCAAATCTACTTTTCCATAGCTGCTTAAGTGCCTGGTTTATAATCCCTAATCAGAATTGGGGGTGGGAGGGTGAAATATGTAATATTGACAAGAAGCAAAAACACCTCTGCACAGGCATAGTTCTTCTAAGCCAAGTGACATGTATTACCTATATGTAATATACAAGGAATAAGGCAGATACCTCGTTATTCAGCAGGTCTCAAGATATGTTGTACATCGTATGTTTTAGATAGGATTATAATTGAATCACTGAGTGAATAGGATGAATAAGGGAGTAAATGATGCTTCCATTTCCTATCAACTTCAAGCATATCTGCACGTCCTAGCTACCACAATCAGTCGTAAATAGTGGCAGATAAAAGTCAAGATAAGATAAGAGTTTATCTAAATAGAACTTGTGGTCAGCAGAGACAAAAAATGGGGGTGGGGGTGGGGGGGAGGTAGTTTACTTTTTCCTGAGGCTAACAGAAAGACCAACGATGACTTCACTGCAAATACCTTCTTTCACCAACGTAAACAGCAACTATACACAAGGATGTCACCATATGGAACACACCAAAATCAAATTGACTACATCTGTGGAAAGAGACGATGGAAAAGCTCAATATCATCAGTCAGAACAAGGCCAGGGGCCGACTGTTGAACAGACCATCAATTGTTCATATGCAAGTTCAAGCTGAAACTGAAGAAAATCAGAGCAAGTCCATGAGAGCCAAAATATGACCTTGAGTATATCCCACCTGAATTTAGAGACCATCTGAAGAATAGATTTGATGCACTGAACCCTAGTGACTGAAGATGAGACAAGGTGTGGAATGACATCAAGGACATCATCCATGAAGAAAGCAAGACGTCATTGAAAAGATATTAAAGAAAGAAAAGACCAAGATGGATGTCAGAGGAGATTCTGAAACTTGCTCTCTAATGTTGAGCAGCTAAAGCAAAAGGAAGAATTGGTGGACTAAAAGAACTGAACAGAAGATTTCAAAGGGAATCTCGAGAAGACAAAGTATTATACTGACATGTGCAAAGAGTTGGAGATGCAAAACAAAAAGGGAAGAACATGCTCAGCGTTTCTCAAGCTGAAAGAACTGAAGAAAAAATTCAAGCCTCGAGTTGCAGCAGTGAAGGATTCTATGGGGAAAATATTAAATGACACAGGAAGCATCAAAAGAAGATGAAAGGAATACACAGAGTCATTATACCAAAAAGAATTAGTTGATGTTTAACAATTTCAAGAGGTGCCATATGATCAGGAACTGATGTTACTGAAGGAAGAAGTCCAAGCTGCTCTGAAGGCATTGGCGAAAAACAAGGCACCAGGAATTGATGGACTATCAATTGAGATGTTTCAACAAACAGGTACAGCGCTAGAGGTGCTCACTCGTCTATGCCAAGAAATATGGAAGACAGCTTCCTGGCCAACTAACTGGGAGAGATCCATATTTATGCCTATTCCCAAGAAAGTTGATCCACCCAAATGTGGAAATTATACAACAATATCATTAATATCACACACAAGCAAAATTTTGCTGAAGATCTTTCAAAAATGGCTGCAGCAGTATATTGACAGGGAGCTGCCAGAAATTCAGGCCAGTTTCAGAAGAGGGCATGGAACCAGGGATATCATTGCTGATGTCAAATGGATCCTGGCTGAAAGCAGAGAATACCAGAAGGATGTTTACCTGTGTTTTATTGACTATGCAAAGACATTCAACTGTGTGGATCATAACAAATTATGGATAGCATTGTGAAGAATGGGAATTCCAGAACATTTAATTGTGCTCATGAGGAACCTTTACATAGATCAAGAGGCAGTTGTTCGGACAGAACAAGGGGATACTGATTGGTTTAAAGTCAGGAAAGGTGTGCGTCAGGGTTGTATTCTTTCACCGTACCTATTCAATCTGTGTTCTGAGCAAATAATCTGAGAAGCTGGATTATATGAAGAAGAACGGGGCATAGGATTGGAGGAAGACTCATTAACAACCTGGGTTATGCAGATGACACAACCTTGCTTGCTGAAAGTCAAGAGTACTTGAAGCACTTACTAATGAAGATCTAAGACCTCAGTCTTCAGTATGGATTGCACCTCAACATAAAGAAAACAAAACTCCTCACAACTGGACCAATGAGCAACATCATGATAAATGGAGAAAAGATTGAAGTCGTCAAGGATTTCATTTTACTTGGATCCACAATCAACAGCCATGGAAGCAGCAGTCAAGAAATGAAAAGATGCATTCCATTGGATAAATCTGCTGCAAGGGACCTCTTTAAAGTGTTGGAGAGCCAAGATGTCACCTTGAAGATTAAGGTGTGCCTGACCCAAGCCCTGGTATTTTCAATTGCATCATATGCATGTGAAAGCTGGACAATGAATAAAGAAGACCGAAGAATTGATGCCTTTGAATTGTGGTGTTGGCGAAGAATACTGAATATACCATGGACTGCCAAAAGAACGAACAAATCTGTCTTGAAGAAGTACAACCAGAATGCTCCTTAGAAGCAAGGGTGGTGAGACTGCATCTTACACACTTTGGACATGTTCTCAGGAGGGATCAGTCCCTGGAGAAGGACATTATGCTTGGCAGAGTACAGCATTGGCGGAAAAGAGAAAGACCCTCAACGAGGTGGATTGACACAGTGGCTGCAACAATGAGCTCAAGCATAACAAGGATTTTAAGGATGGCTCAGGACCGGGCAGTATTTCATTCTGTTGTGCATAGGGTCACTATGAGTCGGAAGTGACTCAATGGCACCTAACAACAACAACAACAGAAAGAAAGATTATGGTGTTACGTTGAATTCTAGCCATGCCGATTCTAAAGAGGACAAAAGAAAGAGCTGCCTTCTGGATGATAGTGATATGATACCTCTTCTTGACTGCTTTCATATATATTGCAGCTTTTAGACATACTGTTTAGGAAATCAGTTCTATTTTATTGACAGTTTTTAAGCATTAATTCTCTATTAATTCTTCACAGAGTAAAAAACAAAGCCTTGGGGTGCATCAAAATCTTTCATTTAAGTTCATTTAAAATTAGTCTTTTTTATTTACAGATAGTGTCGTTATTATGCTAACTGCTACTTTTATGTTATAGGTAACAGTGGTAACTTTAAATAATTAATATTATTAAGTTCATTATATGAGAAAAATGTATATAAGTCACAGTTGGGTATGAGAACTTGTAAGTAAAGCCAAAGCATGAATTTCAGCCAGCATCTGAATGTTTTTGATGTTTTGCCTCAGTTTTCTGAGTATTTCATGTAACAATTATTTCTGAGAAATCTAAGTTTTATGAGTAATAACTGGGTACACAAAGTCTCAGAACCAAGTGCAGAAAATATATGATTTCTTGGGTCTTTAAAACTTAAAAAAAAAAAAAAAAATCATTGCCATCGATTCTATTGTTACTCATAGCGACCCTACAGGACAGAGTAGAACTGCCCCACAGAGTTTACAAGGAGCACCTGGTGGATTTGAACTGCTGACTTTTTGGTTAGCAGCAGTAGCTCTTAACCACTATGCTGCCAAAAACTTACCTAGAATAAATTAAGTGGATATTATTTTATTATGCTGTAATTTTTAATTCTGATATATTATTTAAAACATCTTATTGCCTTTGGCAGGCTATGTGATGTGGACTCTGAAGCTTAGTTATATACATTAATATCTATACAGCCAGATGACAAATAAGAGTTACGATTTACAGAACTGCTATATAGTATTTTGTAAGTTAACTGATAGAATATTAAGCTCAGCCTGGTCATTTGAACATATATATGGGCTAAAGAGTGCCAAAAAGAGCAGTGTCTTTAGGAATTTCCAAAATTTTATGCTAGAATGTCATTCCACTCTGAAACTTTTGCTCAGCCTGTAAAAGGTTTACCATCCTTTTTTGCCATTTTGCTCATCAAAAAATTTAAGAGGGAAGAAAAGGCACTCATGATGATGCTTGGTTGATCTGGCATCATTACTTCCATCTTTGACTACCTCACTCATGCCCAGGGCTCTTGCCTACAGGTATGCTGCTATTGTCATGAATTAACATGGTCAGTTGAGGTGAATTCTTTAGGTCTGCTGCAAAGTAAGCATTTGGCCATTAAATTCATTTTCAGCATCACATAGAATAGTATAGCAGTGTTTATCTTTCACTTAAATTTGTCTTTTCTGTGGCTTTTTCTTAAATCTTGATTAGATTGTTTATTTTATGATCCCATACTTTCATGTAACTACTGATATTGATAAAGAATGGGCAATCCTTTGGGGTATAGAAATATAAACCCTATTATATCTTATATTAAATGCTTTGCTATTTAGGAATTCTGCCTTGGGGAGGGAAGGGGCTTATATTGCTCTCCAAAAACTCCCTGGTGGCTCAAACAGCTTGCTCTCAGCTACTACCTGAAAGATTAGCTGTTTGAACCCATCCAGCGGTGCTCCAGGAGAAAGATCTGGTGATATGCTTCTGTAAAGATTACAGCCAAGAAAACACTACGGAGCTCAGTTTTACTGAACTCGTGGGGTCACCATGAGTTGGAATCGACTTAACAGCAATGGGTTTTATATCTTTTTCTAATACGGGGCACCGTATACTTTACCCATATGGTAGAATAAGAAATTCCTGATGAATGTCTGAAAAAAACTATGATAATAATTGGATATAAGTATATGCATTTTGAGAACCTGAATTGATGTATATATACATGTATATGTATCTATATGTCTATTTCTATACAGGGATAGAGACAGACAGACAGATAGATAGATAGATAGGGATAGAAGTAGAGACAGAGATAGCAAGAAAATCATGGAAAACCATGAACTTTCTTCCTTTTAAAATCATTCTCAAAAATGTGAATTTCTAGTAGAACCCCATTTTTAAGTCTGTTTTTTGGTCACTTGTTGTTATAAGGTTTAATAAATCTTTAGAAGTTATCAGTTAATTGAAAGAATTGTTAATAGCTAGCTCCTACCTCTACATATATCTGAATGATGCTTTGTCTCTGTAATAGTGGCAGGAAGAGCTAAAGATCCGACAGAAGGAAGATGCCATATGTGAGGCTGAAGAACGTAAAGATAAAGAGTTAAAGGAGAAAAATCACTTCAAAGAAATTATGAAGAAAAGAGAAGAGAAACTTCACAAGCAAACCAAACCCTATGAGCTTCCTCCAAGAACTGAAGTAATTTCATTAGAGAGCAAAGTAAGACCCAAAGAAATTGAGCCCCACGTGCCAGAAGCTCATTGCAAAAAAGATACTGAGATAATTACACATTAGGAAAACTTTCCTGTGATTAATTTAAGGACATTTTTTAGAAAGGAGTTGTTATCCTGGTGCAAGTACTTTAATAGTACTTTAATAGTCATATCTTAGTCCTCAATTATAAGTTCTTCGTCACAGTTGAGTGATTTCATCAGTTAAATTTTTCCAAGAATATGGCTAATGCTTTTCCTAGTTGACTCTTATCATGTGATCATAGAGCATACTTTATCAATGATCCTCAGACCATTGATATTAACTGGATGCTTAGATGGAAATCAACTACAAAATATTAATGAGGCACATATGAGAATTATTTCTTGAAAACAAAAAGAATAAGCATCAGCTGATAACTCCTATAATAACAGTAACTATTAGTCAAATAAAAGAAGTTATGGCAACTACTTTGATTTGTGATTTATAAATAATCTATGCCAAACCAAAACCTATGTCAGAAGTTTGAATTTAATAAATTACTGTCTATAAACAAATCTGGAAGAACCAGTCATCTCAGATTGGCTTTGCCTTTGATGGATGCTAGGGGAAACGCCTGAGTGACAGTGGTTTTACTATGGCAGGTGAGCTTAAGAGAATGGGTTTTGATGGTTCCAGAAGGTCCAGTAGTGGTTATTGGAGGGACACATCCAATCATGGAGTCATTTTAAAAATGATGCTCTACTTCATCTGAAGCTCTCAATTTATGGATAAGAGGCATTCCTTTTTCTGAAAAATACAAGTAATAACCACACCTCAATTTTGCACAGTTGGTTTTGTAATACTCAAGAGACAGGTAATTTATCATGGGTGTCAAACTCAAATGACTACTACAGGTCAAGAAGGTAACAAATTATTGAAGGGGATTAGGGAATACCTACAACATTTAAACGAAGTTCCCAACATTCAGCTACATTTTAAAATGTGTTTCAGTGTTGTAGGATCATTCAGTATTTCAAGAAATTACTTTTCAAATAAAATTTGCTGTGTTCTAATGATTGGCAACTAATTAAAACAAAACACATATTTGCAGGTTAAATTGGACTCAACGACTAAAACTTTGTGACTTGCATTATGTGAATTTAAGGAACCATTCTTTGTTTAAGATAACAACATATGGTAGAAAAATGGTGGTGGGAGAGTACCATTTCTGTTTTGATTCATTATATATATATATATATATATATATATATATATATACACACATACACACACTGATTCAAACTTATGTTGCTCTTCCCAAACCTTTTAAATCATCTTTGTCTCTTTATACAGAGGATATGCAAGGTCTCAGAAATAATATCTCTAAATGCCCTTTTTTAAGTACCTTCAGCCATCTTTACTTTTGAAAAGTTATCTGCTACAAAGGACCAGCTAGTCCCTTTGTTTTGAGTCCCATTCCTTCCAAAACCTTGTTCTGTCAGCTATTCCCTGTCCCCCTCTAAGTCCTTCACTTTCACTCACTTCTAAACCCATGGAAGTCTCGATTTTCTATCTTTCCATCCAAACTACTCTCATTTAGGCCAACAGTAACATCAGCATTACCAAACCTTGCCTGCACTTTTTTTTTTTTATTTTTTTTTTTAAATAATTTTTATTGTGCTTTAAGTGAAAGTTTACAAATCAAGTCAGTCTCTCACATATAAACTTATATACACCTTACTACATACTCCCACTTACTCTCCCCCTAATGAGCCAGCCCGCTCCCTCCTTCCAGTCTCCCCTTTCGTGACCGTTTTGCCAGTTTCTAGCCCTCTCTACCCTCCCATCTCTCCTCTAGACAGGAGATGCCAACACAGTCTCAAGTGTCCACCTGATACAAGTAGCTCACTCCTCATCAGCATCTCTCTCCAACCCATTGCCAGTCCAATCCATGTCTGAGGAGTTGGTTCCTGTCCTGGGCCAACAGAAGGTTTGGGGACCCCAACTGCCGGGATTCTTCTAGTCTCAGTCAGACCATTAAGCCTGGTCTTTTTATGAGAATTTGGGGTCTGCATCCCACTGCTCTCCTGCTCCCTCAGGGGTTCTCTGTTGTGCTCCCTGTCAGGGCAGTCATCAGTTGTGGCCGGGCACCATCTAGTTAATAATATTTTTTTTTTTTTTTAAATTTTTATTAAGCTTCAAGTGAACATTTACCATTCCAATCAGTCTGTCACATGTAGGTTTACATACATCTTACTCCCTTCTCCCACTTGCTCTCCCCCTATTGAGTCAGCCCTTACAGTCTCTCGTTTCGTGCCAATTTTACCTTCTTCCCTCTCTCTCTATCTTCCCATCCCCCCTCCAGTCAAGAGTTGCCAACACACTCTCCCGTGTCCACCTGATTTAATTAGCTCACTCTTCATCAGTATCTCTCTCCCCCCCACTCTTGCCTGCACTTTTAAGTCATAATCTTTCTGTTGGTTTGGAGAGAGATGCAACCACTGGGGTGTAGCTTGTGGGGAAGGGACTCTGAGGATCTAACTACTCTTTTAAGAATCTTAACAAACCTTGCTGTTTTTAGTACTACCTATACAGAAACCTGATGTCTTCAACTTCTGAACCTTTCTGATGTTCTGAGACATGGATTAGTCTGCCCCATGACTTTCCCATTGCAAACTTACATTTATTTTTAATCTGGTCTTCTTATTCTGTTCCCATTTGTTCACCTGCTTTTTAACTTCCACAATTTTCTTAGTATTTTCAATTTACTATTATCTTTTCTCCTTATGGGCTCCTTCTCCTTTTGTAATCCCTTTTCTATCATCTTCATGGGGATTTTGAAGGGGGAGAAATAGGTATAAATGTGTGTGTATGTGGATTTAACATCCATTAATAATTGGAAAATGCACAATACTAAGTATGAATCTAGGAAAATCGGAAGTCATTAGAAATGAAATGGAACACATAAAGATCAATATCCTAGGCATTAGTGAGTTGAAATAGACTGGTATTGGCCATTTTGAATCAGACAATCATATGGCCTACTGTACTGAGATGACAAATTGAAGGGGAACAGCCTTGAATTCACAGTCTAAAAGAGCATTTCGAGATCTTCCTGAAGTACAACACTGTCAGTGATAGGATGATATCCATACGCCTACAAGGAAGACCAGTTAATACGACTATTTTTCAAATTTACCCACCAACTAGTAAGGCCAAAGATGAAGAAACTGAAGGTTTTTAGCAACTTCCACAGTCTGAAATTGATCAAAAATGCAATCAGTTTGCATTGATAATTACTGGTGACTAGAATGTGAAAGTTGGAAACAAAGAAGGATGGTTAGCTGGAAAACATGGCCTTGGTGAAAGAGACGATACCAGAGATCACATAATAGAATTTTGAAAGACCAACGACTTCTTCATTGCAAATACCTTTCTCACCAACATAAGCAACAACTTTACATGTGGACCTCACCAGATGGAATACGCAGGATTCAAATCGACAACATCTGTGGAAAGAGATGATGGAAAAGCTCAATATCATCAGTCAGAACAAGGCCAGGGGCCAAATGTAGAACAGATCATCAATTGCTCATATACAAGTTCAACTTGAAGCTGAAGAAAATTACACAAGTCCAAGAGAATCAAAGGATGACCTTGAGTATGTCCCACTTAACTTAGAGACCATGTCAAGAATAGATTTGACACATTGAACACTGATGACCTTAGACCAGATGAGTTGTGGGATGACACCAAGGACATCATGCATGAAGAAAGCAAAAGGTTATTAAAAAGATGGGAAAGAAGGAAAAGACCAAAATGGATGTCAGAAGAGACTCTAACATCCATTGTGTGCTTGAACATAGAATAGCTAAAGTGAATGGAAGAAATGATGAAGTAAAATAACTGAACAGAAGATTTCAAAAGGTGGCTTGAGAAGATAAAGTATTACAATGAAATGTGCAAAGACCTGAAGATAGAAAACCAAAAGGGAAGAAAGTGCTTGGCATTTCTTAAGCTGAAAGAACTAAAGAAAACATTCAAACCTGGAGTTGCAATTTTGAAGGTTTCTATAGGCAAAATGTTGAAAACACAGGAAGCATCAAAAAAGATGGAAGGAATTTACAAAGTCACTCTACCAAAAAGATTTGGTCGCTGTTCAATCATTTCAGGAGGTAGCATATGATAAAGAACCGATAGTACTACAGGAAGTCACCCAAGCTGCACTGAAGACACTGGCGAGAAACAAGGCTCCAGAAATTGATAGACTACCAATTGAGATGTTTCAGCAAATGGTTGCAGCACTGGAGGTGCTCACTCATCTATGACAAAAAATTTGGAAACAGCTACCTGGCCAACCAACTGGAAGAGATCCATATATTTGCCTATTCCAAAGAAAGGTGATCCAACAGAATGCAGAAATTATTGAACAATATCATTAATATCACACACAAGTAAAATTTTGCTGAAGATAATTCAAAAATGGTTGCAGCAGTACATCGACAGGGAATAGCCAGAAATTCAAGCCAGATTTAGAAGAAGATGTGGAATGAGGGATATCATTGCTGATGACAGATGGCTCTTGGCTCAAAGCAGAGAATACCAGAAAATTGTTTATCTGTATTTTATTAACCATGCAACAAAATTCATCTGTGTGGATCATAGGAAATTATGGATAACATTTCGAAGAAAAGGAATTCCAGAACCCTTAATTGTGCTCCTGAGGCAACTGTACATAGACCAAGAGGCAGTTATCTGAACAGAACAAGGGGATACTGTGTGGTTTCAAATCCGGAACGGTGTGTGTCAGGGTTGTATTCTTTCACCATACTTATTCAGACTGTATGCTGAGCAAATAATCTGAGAAGCTGGGCTATACGCGACATCAGGATTGGAGGAAAACTCATTAACAACCTGCAATATGCAGATGACACAACCTTGTTTGCTGAAAGTGAAGAGGACTTGAAGCACTTACTGATGAAGATCAAAGACTACGCCTTAAGTATGGATTATACCTCAACATAAAGAAAACAAAAATCCTCACAACTGGACCTATAAGCAACATCATGATAAATGGATAAAAGATTGAAGTTTTCAAGGATTTTTTTTTTTTTTTTACTTGAATCCACAATTAATGCCCATGGAAACAGCAGTCAAGAAATCAAATGACATATTACATCTGGCAAAAGTGCTGCAAAATACCTCTTTAAAGTATTGAAAAGCAAAGAATTCACTTTGAGGACTAAGGTGAGCCTGACCCAAGCCATGATATTTTCAGTTGCTTCATATGCATGCAAAAGCTGGATAATGAGTAAGGAAGACTGAAGAAGAATTGATGTGTTCAAACATGGTGTTTGCAAAGAATATTGAATACGGCATGGACTGCCAGAAGAATCAACAAGTCTGTCTTGGAAGAAGTATAGCCAGAATGCTCCTTGGAAGCAAGGATAGAGAGACTTTGTCTTGTGTACTTTGGAGTTATCAGGAGAGATCAGTCCCTTGAGAAGGACATCATGCTTGGTGAGGATCAGTAAAAAAGAAGACCCTTCTCAAGATGGATTGGCACTGTGGCAGCATCAATGGGCTCAAATATAGCAACAATTGTGAGGATGATACAGGACCTGGCACTGTTTTGTTCTGTTGTATATAGGATCACTATGATTCGGAATGAAATGGATGGCACCTAACAACAATATATGTGTGTGAGTACATATATATAAAGAGAATTGATTAACCAAAATTCCTATGCCTTTATTCTTAAAATATTATTTAAAATTCTTTATTATTAAATTACTCTTTAAAATTCTTAAACTTTATCAACAAATACCTCTCATGGTTTTCCTATTATGCCTCTGATTCTTCCTGGAATATTAGCAAAAATTGGGGCTTTTAGATCTGTAATCTGGTAACTATGCTCCTGCTAGGTATGAAACATTGGGCAATTACTTAACCTTTTTGAGCTTCAGTTTAAGCATTTATGAAATGGATACAGTTTATATAGAGTGGTATCAGTCAGAGGCTCAATCAGGAAGACATAAAGACGTTAGTCATTTTAACAGAGAATGCAAAGAATTGTTTAAAAAGATGTTAGAGAACTGAGAAAGTAAAAAAGGGATCACAGAGAATCAGGAGGTGGAGCCAAGATGGCAGAATAGACAGATGCTTCTGTCGAGCCCTCTTTACAACAAAGACCCAAAAAAACAAGTGAAACGAGTATATTTATGACAAGCTAGGAGCCCTGAACATCAAAGGCAAGCTTAGAAAACGAACTGAGGGGAAGCGGGAGGAAGAGATGATTCAGAAACAAAGAGGAGTTACTGGACCTGAATCGTGGGGGCCCCTCAGGTACCATTCCTGGAGTGGTGGTGGTGGGCTGGTACTAGCATTCGGCTGCAGTTTCCTGAGGGAGAAGCAGCCAGCCACACAGCCTACTCACAACTCCAGAACCAGAGAAGAACAGCACACTTGGTAAAAGCTAAGCACTTGGGTACATTTTCCCATGCCCTACGTCCCAACCCCCCCACCCCCCACTCCGCTCCCAAGTCTGCTACAGTGGCTGACTTCCTTGGGGCTGAGATAGGCCCTGATGAGCACCTAGAACCATCCTCCCTGCCTTGCAGAAGGAAAAAATTTGCAATTGGGGGAAAAGATAATTTGGAGGCTCCACTGACCGGCGTAGCGCAGGACAGAAGCAGCTCCTGTCCAGGCATACATGGTCCATGGACTTTGAGCATGTTTCCCCTCTGCATGGACCTGTGTGGACCTATTTCAGGAGAGTAAGCCCTTGTTGGCAGACTCCAAACATTTCAGCTGTGCGGCGGAGAGGTGGGTGTTCGATGTTTGACATTGCTTTACCTATTAAACAGGGTCCTCACCTACCCACGTTCAGGGGCCTAAGAACTGGTAGCTCCCCTCAGGTCACCCAGCCACCCACGACAGGGGTCCAAGGATAACTGGTACCTCCCAGTCATTACAACCAAAAACATTGGGTGCCCATGGTCCGTCTGTAGAACCCACCCACCTGCATGCTCTAGGGGACAGGGACATGCTTTCCTCAGAGACATGTGGGGGACGGTTCTCAGCCCCCTGCCTTGTTTAGAGTGTGACCCCCTGCTGCAACCAGATACTGGTACCTACACCAATCACACCTGTCCCTCTAAGACTATAGGACAGAGCCTGTACCACACACTTGATGATTAGCTACCTGGACACCTGAGCTGAATTCATACAAAAAAATTGAATAGATTCCTAGACTGATATACCTGATAATAGCTGTAGTCATCTGGGGACAGGACGTCAGAGTTCCAAAGGCGAAAATAATCAAGCTAGCTCACTCGAGCAACCCATTTGGGCATATCAAAACAAAACAAAGCAAGAAGCTATGACAAGTAAGCAGACATAAAATAAACTAATACAATAACATAGATGGCTCGGATACAACAGTCGATATCAAGTCACATAAAGAAAAAGACCATGATCACCTCAACAAGCTCTCAAAAAATACAGGGATCTTCTAGATGAAAATGTCTTCCTGGAATTACCAGAGGCAGAATACAAAAGACTAATATACAGAATCCTTCACAACATCAGGAAGAAATTGAGGCAATATGCAGAACAAGCCAAGGAACACACAGATAAGCAATTGAAGAAATTAGAAAGATTATTCGGGAACATAATAAAAAATTTAAGAAGCTGGAAAAATCCATAGACAGACAGCAATCAGAAATTCAGAAGATTAATACTAAAATGACAGAAGTAGACAATAGGAAGTCAGAGAAGCAGATTTGAGCAAGTGGAAGGCAGAATTTCTCAACGTGAAGATTAAGTACTTGGCACTAATACATTTGAGGAAAAATCAGACAAAAGAGTCAGAAAAAATGAAGAAAATTTAAGAATCACGGTGGACTCTATCAAAAGAAATAACTGGCGAGTGAGTGGAGTACCAGAACAGGGAGGGATAACAAAAAATGCAGAGATAATTGTTGAAGATCCATTGGTAGAAAACTTCCCTGATGTCATGAAAGATGAGAAGATATCTATCCAAGATGCTCACTGAACTCTAAATAAGGTAGATGTTAAAAGAAAGTCAACAAGACGTATTGTAATCAAACTTGCCAAAACCAAAGATAAAGACAGAATTTTAAGAGCGCTAGGGATAAACGAAAAGTCACCTGCAAAGGAAAGCCAATAAGAATAAGCTTGGACTACTTGGCAGGAACCATGCAGGCAAGAAGGTAATGGGATGATTTATATAAAAAATTGAAGGAAAATAATTGCCAGCCAATAATCATATATCCAGCAAAACTGTCTCTTAAACATGAAGGTAAAATTAGGACATTTCCAGATAAACAGAAGTTTAGGAAATTTGTAAAAATGAAAGGAAAACTACAAGAAATACTAAAGGGAGTTTTTTGATGAGAAAATCAATAATATCAGGTATCAACCCAAGACTAGAACACTGGGAAGAGCAACCAGAAGTCAGCCCAGACAGGGAAATCAAAAAAATAAATCAAGATTTAAAAAACTCTCAAAAGAGGGTAATAGCGATGTTATTATGTAAAAGAAAGCAACATTAAAACAATAAAGAGGGACTAAGAAATTTTTTTTAAGAAATGTAGTCATAGACCTTCCATATGGAGAGGAAAATAAGGCTATTCAAAGAAATAAAAGTTAGGTTTAAATTTAGAAAAGTAGGGGTAAATAATAAGGTAACCACAAAGGAGACAAACTATCCTACATGTTAAAATAAAATACAAGAAAAAAAAAAAAAAACAGAGACTGAGCTGAAACAAAATCAACAACAATGAATATGAGGAAAAGACAATATATAAAGAAAATCTACTCAGCACATAAAATTAAGTGGGAAAAATAAAGTGTCAACAACACACAAAAAAAGACAAAAAATGATAGCACTAAGATCATACCTACCCATAATTATGCTGAATGTAAATGGACTAAATGCAGCAATAAAGAGACAGAGAATGGCAGAATGGATTAAAAAACATGATTGGTCTATGTGCTGCCTACGAGAGACACACCTGAGACTTAGAGACACAAACAAACTAAAACTCAAAAGATGGAAAAAAATATATCAAGCAAACAACAATCAAAACAGAGAAGGATAGGCATTATTAATTTCTGACAAAATACACTTTAAAGTTAAATCCATCAGAAAGGATAAGGAAGGACACTATATAATGATTAAAGACACAATATACCGAGAAGATATAACCATATCAAATATTTATGCACCCAATGACAGGGCTGCAAGATACATAAAACAAACTCTATCACCATTGAAAAGTAAGATAGACAGCTCCACAATAATAGTAGGAGACTTCAACACACCACTTTTGGTGAAGGACAGGATATCCAGAAAGAAGTTCAAAAAAGACACGGAAGATCTAAATGCCGGAATAAACCAACTTGACCCCATAGACATATACAGAACACTCCAACCAACAGCAACCAAGTATACTTTGTTTTCTAGTGCACATGGAACATTCTCTAGAATAGACCACATATTAGGTCATAAAGCAAGCCTTAGCAGAATCCAAAACATTGAAATATTACAAAGCATCTTCTCTGACCATAAAAGTGGAAATCAATAACAGGAAAAGCAGGGAAAAGAAATGAAACACTTGGAAACTGAACAATACCCTGCTCAAAAAAGACTGGATTGTAGAAGACATTAAGGATGGAATAAAGAAATTCATAGAATCCAATGAGAATGGAAACACTTCCTATCAGAATCATTGGGGCACAGTGAAAACAGTTCTCAGAGGTCAATTTATAGCAATAAATGCACACATCCAAAAGAAGAAAGGGCCAAAATCAAAGAATTATCCCTACAATTTGAACAAATAGAAAGTGGACAACAAACAAAACCCTCAGGCACCAGAAGAAAACAAATAATAAAAACCAGAGCAGAATTAAATGAAATAGAAAACAGAAAAACTATTGAAAGAATTAACAAGACTGAAAGCTGGTTCTTTGAAAAAATCAACAAAATTGATAAACCTTGGCCAAAATGACAAAAGAAAAACAGGAGACGAAGCAAATAACCTGAATAAGAAATGAGATGGGCGATGTTACAACAGACCCAACTGAAATTAAAAGAATCATATCAGATTACTATGAAAAATTGTGCTCTAACAAGTTTGAAAACCTAGAAGAAATGGATGAAGTCCTAGGAACACACTACCTACCTAAACTAACACAAACAGAGGTAGAACAAGTAAATAGACCCATAACAAAAGAAGAGATTGAAAAGGTAATCAAAAAACTTCCCCCCCAAAAAAGCCCTGGCCCAGATGGCTTCACTACCGTGTTCTACCAAACTTTCAGAGAAAAGTTAACACCACTACTACTAAAGGTATTTCAGAGCACTACTACTAAAGGTATTTCAGAGCACAGAAAAGGACGGAATACTCCCAAACTCATTCTATGAAGCCAGCATATCCCTGATACCAAAACCAGGTAAAGACAACACAAAAAAAGAAAATTATAGACTTATATCCCTCATGAATGTAGATGCAAAAATCCTCAACAAAATTCTAGTCAATAGAATTCAATAACATATCAAAAAAAAAAAATTCACCATGATCAGGTAGGATTCATACCAGGTATGCAGGGATGGTTCAACATTAGAAAAACAATTAATGTAATCCATCATATATGCTAAACAAAAGAAAGGAATCACATGATTTTATCAACTGATGCAGAAAAGGCATTTGACAAAGTTCAACACCGATTCATGATAAAAACTCTCAGCAAAATAGGAATAGAAGGAAAATTCCTCAACATAATAAAGGGCATTCATACAAAGCCAATAGCTAACATCATCCTAAATGGACAGAGCCTGAAAGCATTCCACTTGAGATCGAGAACCAGACAAGGATGCCCTTTACCACTGCTCTTGTTCAACATTGTGCTGGAGGTCTTAACCCGAGCAATTAGGTAAGATAAAGAAACAAAGGTCATCCAGACTGGCAATCAAATTGACTACATTTGTGGAAAGAGACGATGGAAAATCTCAATATCGTCAGTCAGAACAAGGCCAGGGGCCGACTGTGTATCAGACCATTAATTGCTCATATGCAAGTTCAAGCTGAAACTGAAGAAAATCAGAGCAAGTCCATGAGAGCCAAAATATGACCTTGAGTATATCCCACCTGAATTTAGAGACCATCTGAAGAATAGATTTGATGCACTGAACACTGGTGACCAAAGACCAGATGAGCTGTGAAATGACATAAAGGACATCATCCATGAAGAAAGCAAGAGGCCATTAAAAGGACAAGAAAGAAAGAAAAGACCAAGATGGATGTCGGAGGAGACTCTAAAACTTGCTCTCGAATATCACGCAGCTAAAGCAAAAGAAAGAATTGACGACGTAAAAGAACTGAAAAGAAGATTTCAAAGGGCATATCAAGAAGACAAAGTAAAGTATTATAATGACATGTGCAAAGAGCTAGAGATGGAAAACCAAAAGGGAAGAACACGCTCAGCGTTTCTCAAGCTGAAACAACTGAAGAAAAAATTCAAGTCTTGAGTTGCAATAGTGAAGGATTTTATGGGGAAAATATTAAATGACGCAGGAACCATCAAAAGAAGATGGAAGGAATACACAGAGTCATTATACCAAAAAGAATTAGTCGATATTCAACCGTTTCAAGAGGTGGCATATGACCAGGAACCGGTGGTACTGAAGGAAGAAGTCCAAGCTGCTCTGAAGGCATTGGCGAAAAACAAGGCTCCAGGAATTGATGGAATGTCAATTGAGATGTTTCAACAAACAGATGCAGCGCTGGACGTGCTCACTTGTCTATGCCAAGAAATATGGAAGACAGCTTCCTGGCCAACTGACTGGAAGAGATCGATATTTTTGCCCATTCCAAAGAAAGGTGATCCAACTGAATGTGGAAATTATAGAACAATATCATCAATATCACACACAAGCAAAATTTTGCTGAAGATCATTCAAAAATGGCTGCAGCAGTATATCAACAGAAAACTGCCAGAAATCCAGGTTGGTTTCAGAAGAGTACATGGAACCAGGGATATCATTGCTGATGTCAGATGGATCCTGGCTGAAAGCAGAGAATACCAGAAGGATGTTTACTTGTGTTTTATTGACTATGCAAAGACATTCGACTTTGTGGATCATAATAAATTATGGATAACATTGCAAAGAATGGGAATTCCAGAACGCTTAATTGTGCTCACGAGGAACCTGTACATAGATCAAGAGGCAGTTCTTCGGACAGAACAAGGGGATTCCTCATGGTTTAAAGTCAGGAAAGGTGTGCATCAGGGTTGTATTCTTTCACCATACCTATTCAATCTGTAAGCTGAGCAAATAATCTGAGAAGCTGGACTATATGAAGAAGAACGGGGCATCAGGATTGGAGGAAGACTTGTTAACAACCTGTGTTATGCAGATGACACAATCTTGCTTGCTGAAAGTTAAGAGGACTTGAAGCACTTACTAATGAAGATCGAAGACCACAGCCTTCCGTATGGATTGTACCTCACCGTAAAGAAAACAAAAATCCTCACAACTGGGCCAATGAGCAACATCATGATAAATGGAGAAAGATCGAAGTTTTCAAGGATTCCATTTTACTTGGATCCACAATCAACACCTATGGAAGCAGCAGTCAAGAAATCAAAAGACGCATTGCATTGGGTAAATCTGCTGCAAAGGACGTCTTTAAAGTGTTGAGAAGCAAAGATGTCACCTTGAAGACTAAGGTGCGTCTGACCCAAGCCCTGGTATTTTCAATTGCATCATATGCATGTGAAAGCTGAACAATGAATAAGGGAGATGGAAGAAAAATTGATGCCTTTGAATTGTGGTGATAGAGAAGAATATTGAATATACCATGGACTGCCAGAAGAATGAACAAGTCTGTCTTGGAAGAAGTGCAATCAGAAGGCTCCTTATAAGCAAGGACGGTAAGACGCAGTCTTTGGACACATACTTTGGACATATTGTCAGGAGGGATCAGTCTCTGGAGAAGGACATCATGCTTGGCAAAGTACAGGGTCAGCGGAAAAGGGGAAGCCCCTCGACAAGGTAGACTGACACAGTGGCTGCAACAATACCTTAAGCATAACAACGATTGTGAAGATGGCTCAGGACCAGGCAGTGTTTTATTCTGTTGTGCATAGGGTCGCTATGAGTCAGAACCGACTTGACGGCACCTAACAACAAGAACAACAGACTGGCAAGGAAGAAGTAAAAGTATCTCTATTTGCAGATGACGTGATCTTATACACAGAAAACCCTAAGGAATCCTCAAGGAATCTACTGAAACTAATAGAAGAGTTCAGCAGAGTATCGGGATACAAGATAAACACACAATAATCAGTAGAATTCCTCTACACCAACAAAAAAGAACATCAAAGAGGAAATCATCAAATCAATACCATTTACAGTAGCCCCCAAGACAATAAAATACTTAGGAATAAATCTTACCAGAGATGTAAAAGACTTATACAAAGAAAACTACAAAGCACTTCTGCAAGAAACCAAAAGAGACCTACATAAGTGGAAAAACATACCTTGCTCATGGATAGGAAGACTTAACATTATAAAAATGTCTATCCTACCGAAAGAGATCTATAGATTTATTGCAATTCTGATCCAAATTCCAACGACATTCTTTAATAAGATGGAGAAACAAATCATCAACTTCATATGGAAGGGAAAGAGGCCCCAGATAAGTAAAGCATTACTGAAAAAGAAGAACAAAGTGGAAGGCCTTACTCTACCTGATTTTAGAACTTACTATACAGCCACAGTAGTCAAAACAGCCTGGTACTGGTACAACAACAGATACATAGACCAATGGAACAGACTTGAGAATCCAGACATAAATCCATCCACATATGAGCAGTTGATATTTGACAAAGGCCCCAAAACAGTTAAATGGGGAAAACGGTCTTTTTAACAAATGGTGCTGGCATAACTGGATATCCATCTGCAAAAAAATGAAACAAGGTCCATACCTCACTCCATGCACAAAAACGAGCTCAAAATGGATCAAAGACATAAATATAAAATCTAAAACAATGAAGATCATGGAAGAAAAAATAGGGACAACGTTAGGAGCCCTAATACATGGCATAAACAGTATACAAAACATTACGAACAATGCAGAAGAAAAAGACTTCGGCAAAAGAGTAAAAAGATTACCTACAGACTGGGAAAAAGTTTTTAGCTATGACGTTTTCTATCAGTGCCTGATCTCTAAAATCTACATGATACTGCAAAAACTCAACTACAAAAAGACAAATAACCAAATTAAAAAATGGGCAAAAGATATGAACAGATACTTCACTGAAGAAGACATTCAGGTAACTAACAGATACATGAGGAAATGCTCATGGTCATTAGCCATTAGAGAAATGCAAATCAAAACTACAATGAGATTTCTTCTCACTCCAACAAGGCTGGCATTAATCTGAAAAACACAAAATAATAAATATTGGAGAGGCTGTGGAGACATTGGAACAGTTATACACTGCTGGTGGGAATGTCAAATGGTACAACCACTTTGGAAATCGATTTGGTGCTTCCTTGAAAAGCTAGAAATAGAACTACCATAAACTCTATAGTTGCCGTCGAGTCAATTGAACTACCGTAGGATCCAGCAATCCCACTCCTTGGAATATATTCTAGAGAAATAAGAGCCTTTGCATGAACAGATATATGCACACCCATGTTTATTGCAGCACTGTTTACAATAGCTAAGAGATGGAAGCATCCAAGGTGCCCATCAACAGAGGAATGGATAAATAAATTATGGTATATTCACACAATGGAATACTCTGCATCGATAAAGAACAGTGACGAATCTGTGAAACATTTCATAAGATGGAGGAAGCTGGGAGGCATTATGCTGAGTGAAATTAGTCAGTTGCAAAAGGACAAATATTGTATAAGACCCCTATCATAAGAATTCGAGAAATAGTTTAAACAGAGAAGAAAATATTCTTTGATGGCTAAGGGGGGGGAGGGAGGGAGGGTGAGAAAGGGGTATTCACTAATTAGGTAGTAGATAAGAACTACTTTAGGTGACAGGAAAGACAACACAATGCAGGTGAGGTCAGAACAACTGGACTAAACCAAAAGCAAAGCAGTTTCCTGAATAAACTGAATGCTTCGAAGGCCAGCGTAGTGGGGACCGAGGTTTGGGGACCATGGTTTCAGGGAACATCTAAGTCAATTGGCATAATAAAATCTGTTAAGAAAACATTGTGCATCCCACTTTGGAGAGCGGTACCTGGGGTCTTAAATGCTAGCAAACGGACATCTAAGATGCATCAATTGTTCTCAACCCACCTGGGCCAAAGGAGAATGAAGAACACCAAGGACACAAGGTAATTACGAGCCCAAGAGACAGAAAGGGCCACATAAACCAGAGACTACATCAGCCTGAGACCAGAAGAACTAGATGGTGCCTGGCTACAAGCGATAACTGCCCTGACAGGGAATGCAACAGAGATCCTCTGAGGGAGAAGGAGAGCCTTGGGATGCAGACCCCAAATTCTCATAAAAAGACCAGACTTAATGGTCTGACTGAGGCTAGAAGGACCCTGGTGGTCATGTCCCCCAGACCTGCTGTAGCCCGCGGCAGGAACCATTTCCAAAGCCAACTCTTCAGACATGGATTGGACTGGACAGAAGGTTGGAGAGGGATACTGGTGAGGAGTGAGCTTCTTGGATCAGGTGGGCACTTGAGACTATGTTGGCATCTCCTGCCTGAAGGGGAGATGGGAGGGTAGAGGGGGTTAGAAGCTGGTGAAATGGACACAAAAAGAGAGAGTGGAAGGAGGGAGTGGGCTGTCTCATTAGGGGGAGAGCAACTGGGAGTAAGTAGCAAGGTGTATATAAGTTTTTGTATGAGAGACTGGATTTGTAAACTTTCACTTAAAGCACAATAAAAAAATTTTTAAAAAAGATCAGAAACAGCACAGAAAGAATAACTTTAAGAACTGTTACTGCCCTTCGGGTCGGGGGTCAAAGAGAAGAGGTTTGGACTATTAGAACCTAGCAGCCTGGCCCAAGACATCACTGCATCACTGCATCACTGCATCACTGCATCACTGGCGCTTGACCCTCTGAAGGGCATGTTGGGACTCATCTGGGAGTACAGGAAAAAAAAAAAAAAAAAAACCGGAAACTGGAACAGATTTTCCTGAACTCATACAGCTAGGAAGAGCAAGGAAAAAAGAAGAATCAGGTTTCTTCTTCCTCCTTCACCCATGAACTCTCTCTCTAGCCCTCCCTGTTCCCTCGCATCACAAAGCGGAATAAAGATGGGTGTGTTTGGAGCTGGAAGGTACTAAATAACTAAAGACATAATACTTTTTTTTTTTTTTAATAATACTAAATAACCAGCAAAAATATACAGCCAGATGCCTAAAACATACTAGGCCATACAATGAAAGTTCATTCCACCTTCTTTTCTTCTGCATCTTGGGCTCTCTTTTCTGCAGGCTTTTCCTGGACCAAAAAAAAAAAATTTTGGAAGAAACTCTTACCATAATTTATCTTCATAATTAATCCTTCTTTCAATAAGTACTAAACACAATTTCAACTGTAATTCTTTGTAATTTATCCTTAATATTAACTTTGCCTCAAAATTTACAAATGATTTTATGAATTTATGGCTGGATTTGCCACCAGGTGGATTCCTTTAGCTATTTTTGTGTTGTTCAGTTTAGGATTTCTCAGCCTTACTTGCTTATTTTCCCTGTAGGTTGGTAGGGGGAAGAAAGAGACTCCATGTCTATCAACCCTCTACAGCTCTGTTTTCTTATTCATCTTTAATGCCTCCATTTTTAGGAAGTGTTAACGTACCTCTAAATTTCTTTTCATCTAAACCTTGCTTCTATACTACTTTAACCTCTAGGTTTACTTTTAGTTTAAAAGAATTAACCCAGGTCCTCTTAAGTTCATTTATTAGGAATTCTGTGTAGGTTTCACTTAACAGGCACCAAAGAAATTATTTTTTCACACAAACTACCTAATAGACCTTTTACCTTATTAAGAATGAAATATTTGTGATAAAATCTATTAAGAATACATTCTGCATCCCACTTTGGAGAGCAGCATCTGGGGTCTTGGCCACCTAAGATGCATCAACTGGTCTCAACCCACCTGGACCAAAGGAGGATGAAGAACACCAAGGACACAAGGTAGTTACGAGCCCAAGAGACAGAAGGGGCGACATAAACCAGAGACTACATCAGCTTGAGACCAGAAGAACTAGATGGTGCCTGGCCACAACCAATGACTGCCCTGACAGGGAATGCAACAGAGATCCTCTGAGGGAGGAGAGCCTTGGGATGCAGACCCCAAATTCTCATAAAAAGACCAGACTTAATGGTCTGACTGAGGCTAGAAGGACCCCAGTGGTCATGGCCCCCAGACCTGCTGTTAGCCCAGGACAGGAACCATTCCCAAAGCCAACTCTTCAGACATGGATTGGACTGGACAATGGGATAGAAAAAGATGCTGGTGAAGAATGAGCTTCTTGGATCAAGTAGACACTTGAGACTATGTTGGTATCACCTATCTGGAGGGGAGATGAGAGGGCAGAGGGGATTAGAAGCTCGCGGAATGGACACAAAAAGAGACAGCAGAGGGAAGGAATGGGCTGTCTCATTATGGGGAGAGCAATTAGGAGTATATAGCAAAGTATATATAAATTTTTGTATGACAGACTGACTTGATTTGTAAACTTCCACTTAAAGCACAATAAAGATTAAGAAAAAAATAATTAAAAAATGAAATATTCATAGGAATTTTAACTATTTTCACTAGGGGGCTGGACATTAAAAAACATGTTGAGGAAAAAAAAGGACAAGAGGAAAGAAAAATAGTAAATTCTACATATCATAAACATAGAAGTAACTACTTCTCCTAGTACAATAAGAAAAGGCAAATCAAAAGAATCACAGAAGTTTATGGAGCATACCAAAGAGAAGTTTAAGGAAGAAAATACCCAAAGAAATATCTTTATTCTGATAGTAGTGGGCAGATGTTTGGGGACAAGGGACAGACAGAGGTGATAGACAATTAAAAATAACTCACATCAACAATTTTAGAAACTATGTAATGATGCTTAAAAATTATAATTCAAATAAATGATAAGTCTGCTTCTACCAGAAAATCCCTCCTTGGGACAAAAGATCGTAACTGTGCACTAGTTGATTTTTGATTGTTGTTTCTCATTTTTTTGTTTTTCGGGTTTATCATATCAACAAATCCAAAGAAAGTTACAACTTTTCAACAGTACATTCTTATATTGTTTAATACCTATCACGTATCAAATACAGTCCCTTCATCTTATATACCGCTCAAACCATACCACTATGTCCATACCACGTGATTCTATATACCAGGGTTTCACAACAATGGCACTAGTGATATTTTGGGCAGGATAATTCTTTGATGTGGGAGGCTGTCCCATGCATTTCAAGCTGTTTAGCATCCCTAGTCTCCCTATTAGATGCCAGTAGCAACAACCACTCCCCCACCCCTCTGTCCCCCACCATTAGGCCAATTCTGGCAACCAAAAATGCCTCCAGACATTGACAGATGTACTTTGCGGGGGAAATCACCCCTGTTTAAGAACTGCTGTTCTATAGTTGCATTGACTTTGACTTTCAAATTTCAAAGTTATTTCCTTGGGAATCACTTTCTGGTTGCTCTCAGTTTGTCCAACTGCTCAGGTACTAAGCTCACTTTTGGTCAGCTACCAGTATCAGCTGTTGTTGAGTCAGTTATGACTTATGGTAATCCCATGTGTGTAAGAGTAGAACTTCACTCCACAGGATTTTCGAGGCTGTGACCTTTCAGAAGCAGATTAATAGGACTTTCTTCCAAGGCACATCTGGGTGAGTCTGAACTGCTAACCTTTCAGTTAGTAGTCAAGCGTTTAATGTGCCGCTTAGGGGACTCCTTTGGTCAACTAGTGACTTTCAATTATCACCACAGGTTTTGTGAAACCTTTTCATTTCTTCACACTTCCCCATTTGCTGAAAGTTGGAATATGCACAAGAGCAGCTCTATTTGTTTTATATGTGATTAATTAGTGACATTTACCACATCCCCTATGGGCTAAATACAAACAAAAGCAGGAAATCATGGATACCTGCTCTGCCAATGTCTATACAGAAAAGACATGTAGTAAATTGCGTGTGCTTTTGCCTTGGGTTGGCAACCTGAGACTTAAAGTGTGTCTGTAAGTCTCCGTGTGCTAATTCTAGCTATTTTCCCTGACATACAGGAGGTGTTTGGAAACTAACATCAAAACTCATTTTCAATTATCCTCTTCTATAACATATTTATATAGTTTTGCAAATTTGTTGATGACTTGGTTACTTTTGTGCTACATGCATTTTTCATGGTGTCATAGATTTCAAGGATAATTTGGCTTTAATGTTATTCAAACTCACTTTTTCCTCCAATCATTCTAGCTAAGGGATCTGTTTACATAATACCTAGTGCCTTTTTTTTTATTTGTGACTCATTGGAAAGCCAAAAATAAACAAAAAGAATTACAATTCCAAAGCAAAGCATTTTTTAGTTGGAACATCTTTGTGGTATCCAACTTAATAATTAAATTTCCCAAGCTGACTCTCTTTTAGAAAAGGGAGATCATCTTTTATGAATTAATTAAGGAGGTAGAGGTCAAACATTATGGAGGTCAAGCATTTCAGAACCACCAGCAACTTTCTGTACATAGCCAAATATTGGCAACCCAGCGATGCTTCAGGTATTTAGATTTGCTCTGAAATTTCTTTTTAGTGACATTCATAACTTTATTTCATTGGAAAATTAAGTTTGAGCAACTGCTAAATTCTCAAGAATACTAATCATAGGCAGCTTCCTGGAAGGCCCAGATCAAAAGAAAGCCAAAGAAAGAGAAACATAATCTTGAAAAGCACTTAGAACATGGTTAAGTCCTCCAAAATGTTAGTCATTACATTTATCACTAAGTATGAAAGACCTAGACTCCTACAAGTCAGAGATCAAGGGTGGGGCCAATTGAGGAAGAAAATGGACAATGAGAATGTGATTGATAGTTAACAGCTCCACCAGGCAGATAACCCCCTTTCTTCTCTTCCCCAGCCTTGAATATAAGCTCGTTTCACATGTCCTTCTGCCCAACCAGAAGGCTCCAATACTTGGTTTGACCTTCCATTCACCCAATGAAAAGATATGGGTATCATGCAAGTTTTCATCCCCAGTTCCCTGTGTGATATTCTGGTAACCTGTGAATGGCATTACATTTTTCAGATAACCAAGATACCTTTTCATCCTCACAGCAACTCCCCTGCCTCTGCCATAACCTCAGGTTCATAAACAGAGTGTTATATATTTTTTCTTTACACATAAATTATTTTTGTAAGGATACTAAAATGAGATGAGTTTTTTACAGTTGCCTATTCCATTTCACTTCTTTCCCATTGGTGTCTAGTTGATTCCAACTCATACCGACACTATAGGACAGAGTAGAGCTGCCCCTTGAAGTTTCCAAGGAGCAGCTGGTAGATTCGAAATGCCGACCTTTTGGTTAGCAGCTGATCTTTTAATGGCTCTGTGGCCAGGGCTCCCATAGATACTGGAATTTCAAAAATATTATACAAATGTATTTAGCCCTCATTTTCTCTAGCTCCAATTTTTCATTTGGCTTCTGAGACAAAGTAGTGACTAGAAAACACATATAATAGAAATTCTCCTGTAGTTTATACCTTTAAACATGATAATTAGGTCTTGAGACTTAGGACCCTAGAGGAGAGAGAAAGTTTATTTTAAGGAAAAAAGGCTACCCCTATTCCAAGCACACAGGTGATAAAGAGTAAGAGAGAAGAGAAAGGTAGATTCGAGGATGCTTGCTACCACTACCCTTTGCCTCAAAGAATAGGGGCTTTAGAAACATCCAGATAAAACAGGAACCTGAGGACATCAGACTAGTAGCATTAATTCTGGTACTGCTGGGAAATTTGTAAGCTTCTAGGAGAGAGAGATTGTATGGAGGCATTTCCAATGACATACAATGATCAGGGTGAGATGAGAAGCAAATGGCAGGATTCAGCAAATAGCCAGTGAGGATTAGATATACTTGGGAGCACATCAGTGCAGAAAGTGTGTCAGTCAGCCATTTACAGCGGAGGCTAGGGTGGAGCCGAAGGGCACTGGCACTGTGTCTTCCCTCCACTGCCTTACATAGGTCATTCCCCACCTCCTGGTACTCAAATACCATCTCAGAAAAGAGGATGGTGGGAAGAGAAATCTGAAAGATAAAGCAGATATTCTAAAGAAAATAAGTTAACATTTAAAAGACCCTTTCATTTCCTGGATTTGGGTAATTTTACAATGAGTTATTTTTTTTATATCCAGATTCATTTTTACCCTGCACCAAGATAACCACTAGAGGGAGCCTCTTGAGGAAGATTTAAAACGAAACAAAAGAAAACATTGACATAGGGTTGATGCTGATGATTTGAGGAAGATTAGTGTGGTTTTATAAACTAAAGGAGCTAAATTTTCTTTTTCTTCTTAAAATTCATCTATGAGCATAATTTTACATCCTTATAGCATACATATGAAGCTGACATTCCAATATAAAATCTGAACAGCTATGTACCAATCTGATATGTTCATTTATTCATTCATTCAGCAAATATTTATTGACTGCCTGCTGTCAGTATTCTTTGGCATTAGGGATATATCAGTGAGTCAATGAACATGACAGAAAATGTAGCATTCTATATCTTTAAAAAAAAAAGCGTGTGTATAAAATAAGAAATAAAAATGTGATATTATTTCAGGAATAACTGAGAAATAAAAATAAGACTGGATAAGGAGATATTAATGAGGCAGACCTTTTTTTAGATAAGGTTATTAGGATGACTATTAGAAGGATTTGAACAAAGAAGTAAGAAAAGCCATATGACTCTTTGGGGGAAGAACATATGAGGCGGTGTTAACAGCAAGTACAAAGTCCCTGTGGTAGACATTTGTGATTTTGCTAAATAGCTCTGCTTCTTTCCCTTTCCAGGCACATAATAGTACTGTAATTTCTGCCCTCTTGTGGTGATCATATGACTAATTCTGGCCAATGAGTTGTGAATGGAACTGATATGTGTCACTTCTGATTCAAAGCATTTACTTATTGGCTTAAAAACTTTCAGTGTATTTTGTTTGTTTCCCTTTAGCAGGATCATTAACTATGTTCAGGATGGTGGGTCCTCCGTCACCCTTGGCTCCCCTGATAAAAATGATGGGCGTAAGAAGAAAAATTCATTGCATTTTAAGATTTTAGAGTTATACATCACCGTGTGTGTTTTTTGGGGGGGAGTGGGTAGCATAACCCAGTCTATTCTGAAAGATTTTAGTCCTGAGAAAGAAGTGAGCTTAGTATGTTCATGGAAAAAAGTCCTTGGGCCTAGAGATGAGTAGGCCTGAGAAACATGGAGGGAAGATGAAATTCAAGAGGTAAATCTGAGCCAGATCATGTAGAACCTTGGTTACAGGTTTGGGTTTTTATCTTAAGAGTGGAGCAAAACTCCTGTCAAAAAAAAACAAAAAACAAAAAACGTTGCCATCGAGTCAATTCTGACTCACAGCGACCCCGTAGGACAGAGCAGAACTGCCCCACAGGGTTCCCAAGGAGCAGCTGGTGGATTCCAACTGCTGACCATTTGGTTAGCAGCACTACCAGCATTCCAAAAACCACTGTACGGGGAGAATAAAACACACACACACCTTTGGCCTAATCTGTAATATTGTAAAACTTATGTTTAAAAAATGTAATGATTTCTTTCTTTTGGAACTGACATTTAATACGGCAAAGGTATAATATGCTTTGCTAAGAATTTAACATATTATAAAGCTTTGATTTAGGAGCTGGAAAGATTTCAACTTAAATCTAATACCTTGGATAGATTACAACATAAAACAAGTATCTTTCCATTTGAAACATTTAGAAATTTATGACACATAAAACTTACTTGATAAAAGTAAAATCAAACAACAAAACCTTTTATAAAACTCTTTACAAAAGATAGCTTTACTCAGCTGTCTTAAAACTTTGTTGGAGAAAGCTGGGTTATCAATAAAAGAAATGTATCTTTACACTACGGAAGGACACTCTTGTCATTGTTGCTGTATTCAAAAGAAAGAAAGAGTCTGGCTACTGCATTTTTACTACTAACTGATCAAGGGGAGCCTTGATTTATTTATTTTTTTCTTCACAGTGATAAAGGCACATATTTGACCTATCAATTGTCATGATTTCTTCAACCAAAGCAAGGGAGAGGGAACTTAAAATAGGGGCACAATGGAGCTGCCACACTATGCACGTTTAGGTGTTTCAGAGGTGTTCACTGGACTTCACAGTAGTTTTCCTCTAATGATATTTTCAAGAGATGGGATTATCCTGGGTTGCACTCTCCATCATTTCCTGCTGTAAGAAGCAGGGTAAAATAATGTCTTCAGCATCAGATATAATTAGTCCTTCTATTGACTTGTGCTTCTAAAGCTGAAATTGTATTCTTTTGGGGGGAAAGTGAGAAAAAAAGTATTCTTTCTCACTTATACACTAATATTCTTGAAAACTGAGTGGATTTGTTTAGCAACTTATTTCTGTGTTCCGTTGAAAAGCTATCAGATCAAAGTGCTAAGGAGTAGGGACATGGGATATAACAGGAACATTTTGAAAATATTAAACTAATATATATGGTGCCTTTTTTGTTTTCCCTCCATCCATCATGTAAATATTATAGCACTCCAAAGGGAAGAAGGTGGTGGATTTCATATTACAAAGGAGAAAGAAAGGGAATGGGTGCCCTTTATGTGTAGAAAAACGAAGAAAGAAGATTGTACAATCGAACCCCCTAGAAAAGTGTAGAAAAAAGAAAGGGGGAACATTGATATGGTAGAGAGGTCCACTACATATGTCTTTATTCCCTCTCTGGGGATGTAACCTAACATAAATATGCAGGGGAGGTATGGGGAAGAGCTGACCTCATTATGGCAGCTGGAAGCAAGCTGTCCTTGGGGTAGATCAGAAAGGCACAGGGCACCCAGGAAAACTCCACATTCTTCTCATTCAGCGTGACACAGGGATGCCGTTACAGCTTTTGCCAAGGAGTGGCTGGGTGGATGAGCCCAAAACCATACTCTCCATTCCCCCATCATCTCTCTGGAGGGCCAGGAATCCAGAACTTCCCATATTCTGAGAAGATTGCAAAAATGATGCTAATGTAATACCCTGAGACAGAGACAGGACCAACAGACACCTTCTTAGAGAAGAATAACATTATTGTTATTCAGAAGGAACATGACTCTGAAGCTAGTTTGCCAGTGATTTGATTTCTGGCCTCTTCACCTCCTAGCTGTGCAAACTTGAACAAGTCGATTAACCTCCCTGTACCTCAGTTATACTTCTTAAAGTGGGGTAATAATACCTACCCTACTCTGTTGTTTGAGTATTAATATGATATTAAACATGTGAAAATCTTAGCACAATAGCTGGCATGTTTTTACTGGATGCTGTCAAGTTGATTTTCAACTCCTGGTGACCCCATGTGACAGAGTTTCTAGGTGGGTTTCAACCACCAACCTTTTGGTTAGTAGCTGACCTCCTAACCATTGCACCTCCAGGGCTCCTTTACCTAATATATAAAAAATATCCCTGGATATATATCGGTCATTATTTTTTTTATTATGCTCATAGGAAAGGAATGTGAGGAAAGTGACTGACTATAGATTTTCCACTAAAATCGTACAACTTCAAACTGGAATTCTAAAGCTTCCACCTTCTGCTATCCAATGAAGTATGGATTAAGGAAGAAGATCAGATCTCAGATTGGTAATTACAAAAAAAAAAATGCTAAAGCTACATATTTTTTTTACGTTTGAGTGTAGCATGAGTAAATACTTGATTCCACCCACCATTTGCAGGACCTTCCAGTGTTCCTAAGCTGTGTGCCTATACCTAACATTTGGGGACTTGGGAGAAGGAAGCAACTAGAGGCTTCCACTATATGTATAAATATTTGTTGTTGTTTTTTTTAGGTGCTGTCAAATCACTTCCGACTCTTAGAGACCCTACCTACAACAGAACCTAACACTGCCTGGTCCTGCGCCATCCTCACAATCATGTTTGAGCCCATTATTGCAGCCACTGTGTCAGTCTATCTTGTTGAGGGTCTTCCTCTTTTTTGCTGACCCTCTACCAAGCATGATGTCCTTCTCTGGGGACTGGACCCTCCTGATAACATGTCTAAAGTATGTGAGATGAAGTCTCACCATCCTCATTTCCAAGGAGCACTCTGACTGTATTTCTTCCAAGACAGATTTGTTCATTTTTCTGGAAGTCCATGGTATATTCAATATTCTTCACCAAGACCATAATTTAAAGGCATCAGTTCTTCTTGGAACTACTTGATTTATTGTCCAGCTTTCCCATGCATATGAGGTGAATGAAAATATCATGGCTTGGGTCAGGCATTCCTTAGTCCTCAAAGTGACGTCTTTGCTTTTCCAACACTTTAAAGAGGCCTTTTGCAGCAGATTTGCCCAAAGCAATATGTCTTGATTTCCTGATTGTTGCTTCCATGGGCGTTGATTGAGGAACCAAGTAAAATAGATCCTTGACAACTTCACTCCACTTATCATGATGTTACTTATCGGTCCAATTGTGAGGAGTTTTGTTTTCTTTATGTTGAGGTGTAACCCATACTGAAGGCTGTAGTCTTTGATCTTCATCAGTAAGTGCTTCAAGTCCTCCTTGGTTTCAGCAAGCAATGTTGTGTCATCTGCACAGCTCAGGTTGTTAATGAGTCTTCCTCAAATTCTGATGCTGCTTCCCAGATTATTTGCTTAGCATACAGATTGAATAAGTATGGTGAAAGGATGCAACCCTGATGCACACCTTTCCTGATTTTAAGCCAGTCTATTTAAATGACTGCCTCTTGGTCTATGTACAGGTTCCTGATGAGCACAATTAAGTATTCTGAAATTCCCATTCTTCGCAATGTTATCCATAATTTGTTATGATCCACACAGTTGAATGCCTTTGCATAGTCAAAAGAACACAGGTAAACATTTTTCTGGTATTCTGTGCTTTCAGGCAAGATCCTTCTGACATCAGCAATGATATCCCTTGTTCCACATCCTCTTGTGAATCTAGCTTGAATTTCTGGCAGTTCCCTGATACAAATCAAGCTAGTTAGCTATTATGTAGAATATGCTCTATTCTTTTACTTTGAAAACTATACCTTCACAATGAACTGGAAGGCCAGGATCAAATATAGAATTAGCCTGCACAAGTAGTTTGTGATCAGCTGCTAACCTACAGGTTAGCAGTTTGAACCCACCCAGTGGCTACTCAGAAGAACCAAAAAAAAAAAAAAAAAAACCAAACTCATTGCCACAGGGTCAATTCTGACTCATAAAAAAAAAAGACTCATAGCAACCCTATAATATAGAGCAAAACTACCTCATAGGGCTTCCAAAGAGCAGCTCATAGATCCAAGCTGCCAACCTTTTGCTTAGCAGCCAAGCTCTTAAACACTGCTCCACCAGGGGTCCCCTCAGAAGAAAGGCCTGGTGAGATGCTTCCATAAAGATTACAACCAAGAAAAACCCATGGAGCAATTCTACTCTGTAACACGTAGCACCGCCATAGTTGGGGGCAACTTGTCAGGAGCTAACAACAACAACCATGCTGGAACGTGGTGGAAATGGAAAAGCAACCACTGGACCCAGCCTCTGGTCCACCCCCTTCTCTTTCCATCATCTTACTCTGTCCTACACTGCAAGAGGCCTCGTGCATGTGCTTTTTGTCAGCCTAGCCTACACGAACAAGCTCTGTCTATATCCTGGTAAGCAAGCCAAGAGATGCAGACGTGAGTGACATAAACCACCCTTGCAGGTACTTGAGGCTTTATATAGTTGGGGGAGGCACATGAGTGCTAGTTGGAAATGTCCCTTTAGCACAATCAACTCCTTGGCCTGTTGGGAGGGCCTTCGCCAGAGGACCAGAGCAGGACCCCATAACGTCTGGGGCACAGGGTAAGGGCTCCTCCGGCCTGCGTCTGAAGATGCCAATGAGCACCAGGAATTGATCCCAAATCCCTCAGTTGTAACTAGAGAGAAAAATCTTCCAATATTGGTGTCTGTTCCAACCCTAAAAAAGAAATAATATACAACAAGGGCTAAAGGATACTCAGCAATGAATGGGAGTGATGCAGGAAGTTATCGCTAAGGCCTGTTTTGAAATCAGGCATTTTGAAAGGAATGACCATCTTCCAGAGAGAGAAGACCAGATCAGCAACAGCAACACAGTCTGCAGACATAGTGACCTGAGAAATGCCACTTCCCATTGGTTCTAAGAATACACATGGGGTCACCATGTGTCAGAATCGACTTGACAGCAACTAAAAACAAGAGCACATTTATATTACATTTTAACATCTTGAAATTGGGATGTTTCTTATAATCGATGGTACATTACAAATACTATTACCCAATCAAGAATTGCAACATGGTTGTCATTCACTGTGCATGTGTGAACTTGGTCATAGTTGTTCACAACTATTCTCACTTCACTTGAGGTGTGTGCATTGCGGACTATGCAAGTTGCACTGCATTGTTATTTAAAATGTCTTCAAAGAGATACAATGATTTGGCAATGAAACAAAGTTAGTTTGTGTGCAGAAAGGCACAGAAGCAGACCAGCACAGCATAAATTGGATGTTAGTAACCGAATGTTCATTATTGAAAGAATACCTGCAACTTCATGATTGTTTGTGAAGTAGCAACAGAGGGAATTATAGAACTTAAAAGGAAGACGCTCACTAGTAGATAAGCTGTGCAACATTTTGTTACTGAGTTTATGAATATAGCTATTGCTACAATAATGTTGCATAAACACCATCCCAAAACTCAGTGGCTTTGAACAGCTCAGTTATTATTACTCATGTGTCTGTAAATCAGCTGGGGCTAGCTGTGACTCAGCTAGATGGATCTGACCCTTGTCTCTGTCCACGTGTCTCTTATCTCCACATAGGACCAGCAAGTTGGTTGAGCATGTTTTTCTTACGGTGATGGCAGAATGCAAAAAGTAAGTGAAATATTCAAGGTCTCTTAAGGCCTAGGCTTGGAACTAGCAAACTCTCAATTCCAGCTCATTCTATGGGCCAAAGAAAGTCATATGTATCAGTCAGGGTTCAACCAGAAGAATATATATATATGTATATATGTTGTTTTTAAGTGCCATCGAGTCAGTTCTCTAGTCAACCCTATCTACTACAGAACGAAACACTGCCTGGTTCCACGCCATGCTTACAATTGTTGCTATGTTTGATGCGTTGCTTACAATTGTTGCTATGTTTGTTGCTATGCGTTGTTGCATCCACTATGTCAGTCTATCTTTTTTGCTGACCCACTACTTTACCAAGCATGATGTCCTTCTGCAAGGACTGATCCATCCTCATAGCATGTCCAAAGTTTGTAAGATGTAGTCTCGCCATCCTTGCTTCTACGGAGCATCCTGGTTGTACTTCTTCCAAGACAGATTTGTTCACTCTTTTGGGATTCCATGGTATATTCAATATTCTTTGCCGACACCACAATTCAAAGGCACCAATTCTTCTTTGGTCTTTCTCATTCATTGTCCAGCTTTCGCATCCATATAATGCCATTGAAAATACTATGGCTTGGGTCAGGCACACCTTAATCTTTATGGTGACATCTTTGCTTTTCAACACTTTAAAGAGGTCTTTCGCAGGAGATTTGCCCAACACAATGTATCTTTTGATTTCTTGACTGCTGTTTGGGTGTTGATTGTGGAAACCCATTGCCATCCAGTCAATTCCAACTTAAAGGGACTGGGTAGGAGAGAGTAGAACTGCTCCACAGGTTTTTCAAGGATTCAAACTTCTGACATCTTGGTTAGCAGCCCAGCTCTTAACTGCTGCACCACCAGGGCTCCTATATCCACATATCTATCTATATCTGGTATTCTCTGCTTTCAGCCAGGATTCATCTGAGGTCAGCAATGATACCCCTGGTTCTACCTCCTCTTCTAAATTCAGCTTGAATTTCTGGTAGTTCCCTGTCAATGTACTTTTGCAGCCATTTTTGAATGATCTTCAGCAAAATTTTATTTGTGTGTGACATTAATGATATTGTTCAATAATTTCCATATTCAGTTGGATCACCTTTCTTTGGAATAGGCATAAATATGAGTCTCTTCCAGTTGGTTGGCCAAGCATCTGTCCTCAAAATTTCTTGGTATAGACGAGTGAGCACTTTCTGCACTGCGTCCATTTGTTGAAATATCTCAATTGGTATTCCATCAATTCCTGGAGCCTTGTTTTCCCCAAATTCCTTTAGTGCAGCTTGGACCTCTTACTTCAGTATTGTGGGTTCCTGATCATATGCTATCTCCTGAAATGGTTGAATGTCCATCAATTCTTTTTGGTATAGTGACTCTGTGTATACCTTCCATCTTCTTTTGATGCTTCCTATGTAGTTTAATATTTTCCCCATAGAATTCTTTAGTATTGCAACTCGAGGCTTGAATTTTTTCTGCAGTTCTTTCAGCTTCAGAAATGCTGAATGTATTCTTCCCTTTTGTTTTTTTTAACTCCATGTCTTTGCACATGTCATTATAATACTTTACTTTGTCTTCTCAAGCCTTTGAATTATTGTATTGGTGAAGAATACTGAATATACCATGATGGCCCATTGCCATCAAGTCAATTCTGACTCATAGCTACCCTATAGGACAGAGTAGAACTGTCCCATAGGGTTTCCAGGGAGCGAATGGTGGGTTTGAACTGCTGACCTTTTGGTTAGCAGCCAGGCTTTTAACCATTGTGCCACCAAGGCTCCAAACATGGTCAAATCCAAAGCCTAGAAGTAGAGAAATATACCCTGCCTTTGGTTGGGTTTTTTTGGTGAAAGGAGAGAGAAAAGTTTATTAGAAGCTCTTTTATCCATAATGCTTCTACTTGTAATTTATTCAGGCTCTTTATTTCTTCTTGAGTTAATTTTGGTAATTGATATCCCATTAAGAATTTATTTTGTCTAAATTTCAAAAGTGTTATCAGAAAATTCTTAACGGTGTTCTCTTACTTTTTAGGTCCTCATCTTTTAATGAGGTGAGTTTCTATCAGTGTAATCAATGGTTTAAAGAGGTACAATATGCCAGTTTACCACATGCTGATCATATAGAATGTTTCAGCAACCCAGAAAGTTTCTTCATGCCACTTTCCAAGCAATTTTTATTCTGATTTCTATTACTGTAGATTAATTTTTCCAATTTTAGAATTTCAAGTAAATGGATTCATATAGTACATACCTTTTGGGGTCTGGCTGCTTTAACTCAACATAATGCTTTTGCGATTCATCCATATTATTGTCTGTAACAGTAGCTCATTCCTTTTTCTTGCCAAGTTCTATTCCATTGTATGATTATACCAAAGTTTATGCATTCATTCCCCCATTGATGGTTGATTCCAGTTTTGGCAATCGATATTCTGTACAAGGCTTTTTGTGGCAAATATTGTCATTTATCTCGGTAGATACCTAGGAGTATAATATACGGGTCACAGATAGATGCAAGTAAAAAAATTAAAGATTTTCCATTATTCTATCATTTTATAACTCCCCAGCAAGGTATAAAAATCCCACTTGATTCATATCTTCACCAACCTTTGCTTTAATCAGTTATGCCATTGTTTTCTGGTCTGCAATGTTTCTGATGAGAAGTTATCCATCATTCTTATAGTTATTTCTCTTTATATGTCTCTTCTTTACCCCTCCCCCTTTGGCTGCTTTTATATTCTTTTTCTTTCTCTTTGGTTTCAGCAACTTGACTGTGATGTGACCAAATGTGATTTTCTTTATTCTACTTAGGGTTTGTTAAGCCTTTGAATCTGTGGGTTCATATTTTTTATCAAATTTTTTTTTAAAACTCTGATCATTATTTCTAAAACATGTTTTCTGCCTTATTCTTTCTTTGTTCTTCTAGGACTCCAAATACACACATGTTAGATAGCTGGATATTATCCTAGAGATTGTAGATGCTTTTAGATGTGTTATGTATTTAAGTTCACTGATTATTTTACAGGGTTTGTCTAACTTGCTTTAATATCCATTCAATAAATTTTTTTATTTTACATATTGTAATATTCTATTACGTAGCTTTTATTTTTCATAATTTCATAACTTTTTTTCCCAAATACATCACCTTTTTAACAATTTTATTCATGTTTTCTGTAAATTTCTTAACATAATTTTCAAGTCCTGGGTCTACTAATTCCAATATCTGGGACATTTCTGATTCTGTTTATATATTGACTCTTTTTTCTCTTAGTAATGAGGCATATTGTCATATGTCTTCTAATGTCTTATTGTATCCTGGATACTGTGTGTTAAATACCAATCTAAAATTTTTAATTTGTTTTGCATCCTTGCCAGAGAGAGTAAGCCATTTCCTCCACATGGCAGTTAACTTTAACTAGTGAGAGTGCCAACCTTCAGATCCTTTCGAGAGTCAAGTTGAACTCATACTAGACCACAGCTTTAGTTATATTAAGATCACCTGTGATTAGCCTGACCCAATTTTTCAATACCACCAGTGCCTTTTTGATCTTGTCAGTATTTGAGCTGGATGAGTGTTGGGCTACAGTTTAAGATACTTTTGGTTCACTTTTGGACTCAGTTTTGGCCACCAGAAAAATCTAAACCCACTACTATGGAGTCAATTCTGACCCATAGTGACCCCATAGGGTTTCTGATGCTGTAAATCTCTACGGAAGCAAATTACACATCTTTCTCCCACAGTGCACTGGAATCTAAACACACGAAAATATGTGATTTCTCTCTGCTTATCACTCCCTTCTCCATAGATGGTCCCTTGGCAAAATTCAGATAGAGGGAAGCTTATTTGGCTGAGCAGTTTGCCTTTTGTTTGGGCTCTTCAAGGTTCAAATTCTACCATCCTCAGTGTCATGTAAAACTCAGCTGTTTTCTTTTTGTCCCTGCAGAGTCTTTCAATCCATAGCAGATGCACACCTCCACCCACCCAGATACGGTCCAGGAACCTTCCCTCAGGTACGAAAGGTGCTATGGTGCTCCGTTCAACTAAGTGGCACTTTAAAAAAAAATTTTTTCTGAAATTCAGTTCATTAAGGCTTTATTATGTCTACATTCTTCATGAGAGCCTTAGAAAAGGCTAATGTTTGTTTTGTAGTGTTGTCATTGCTGTTTTTACCATGATAAGGAAGGATTCTTCAGTTGTTCTCCATCTACACTGGAAGAGGAAGTCAGTTAAGTACTCACCTTTGGGCTCTAGTTTGTATTCACACTTTTATATTCTTTTTCATAAAGCAATCCCTTCAAAGTGAAAAACTTTAGGGCCCAGATACCTGGATCTCCTCCTGAAAGAATTAAAACACTTTATTTAGCATATATATATATATATATTTAAACAAAGAGCCATTAAGATGGGCAAAAGATAAATCCTATATGTGTCCTTCATCAAACATTTTTATTTTCACTTGGCCATCTTTCACCTTCTCCTCTGCTACTTTCTCTCCTTCTCTCATCACAAGAAACAGGAGTAGAGATAAGGGTAGGAGGTCAGAGCAAGAGAGAATAGGGACACAAAGCAAGGAAGAAGCCATGATGGAGGCAAAGAATTGGGGTGAACAGTAGAGAAAGTAAAAACAAAAAATTTGCAGTGTACTTATACTTATTATTGTAAGTTAAGCCTATAGAAAATTTAGATGTTGAAGTTTAATATATATTAAATTTCTCGGTGTTTCATTTTGAAATATAAAGATGGGGGGTCGTAGGGGGCACATCACACAAGGAGTATGGTGGAAAAGAGGGATGGAGAGAGAAAGACGAAGTTGTGGGCCTGCAGCAGGATAAGAAGAGAACGTACTGAAAAGTTCTACCACCAACCCCCACCACTGTTTTGATGTTACAACAAAATCTTCTTCACGTCTCCTATCTCCCAGCTTGGAGAAAGGGGTTAAAGTTATAGCCAGGTCTTGCTCAACATATTTTCTCATTCCCAAAACTCCTTCACCCCTTTATTAATCCCCCACCCAACACACACACCTGAAAATGAGTTTAGAGATCCCTTCAGTTTTCCCTGACAGGTCCAAGGTATATGTTGAATATTTCCAGTTTACTGTTTGTTTGTTTGTTTTTAAGTCTTTTGGATTACCTTATGGAATAGGGGTTCATAGCATGTACTAAATTCAACTCAGTTTTGAATTCATCAACCCAAGTCCCTATGTATTTTTATTTTAATTCTTCCCTCTAGCATAAATAATTCTTCTGCTTTTAACAAACCTTTGTAGCAGTCTGCAGAGTCACAGCTTTATATATCCTCTGATATCATTTTTTTTAATCTCTTGGGCTGTGAATTGTCCCTGGAAGCTGTCTGCAGAGCAGTCTTTTTAGTTTCTGATAACCTGTGGGTAGCTGAAGCTGCACAGATCAAACCAGAATGTGGGACACCCTTAGTTTGCCCAGAAAATCCTGAGGGGAAAATGAGTGTTCTATCCCAAGGCACCAGCATGAATTAGTATATTTTATATAGTTGAGAGTGTTGGTAAAGAGGGCCATTCACATTGGGGAAAAGTCTCAAATACATTTTAATACTTAATTCCATTTCTCTACCTTATCATAGTTTAACTGGACTTTCTAATTTGGTCACAATCTAAGGATTTGTTACTTTAAATTTTCCCTGGAATTGAAATACCTAGACCAAGACCCTCCTATTCACAAGAAGACCTTAGACCCTTCTTTATACGGAGTCAGGCTGATAGCAAATGGCCCTAAATCCATGAAGGACAGTCAGTAGAGAATGTGTCAAAAGCACAAAGCAAGTCCAGTTATTATTATTTTTTTAATCAAAAACATTGCTGCATTCATTGGAAAAATAATACTATTATGAAAACATTCTACATCCCACTTTGAAATGTGGCACCTGGGGTCTTAAAGGCTAACAAGCGGCCATCTAGATGCATCAATGCGTCCCAACCCACCTGGATCAAAGGAGAATGAAGAACAAGAACACCAAGGTCACACGACAACTATGAGCCCAAGAGACAGAAAGGGCCACATGAACCAGAGTCTAACATCATCCTGAGACCAGAAGAACTAGATGGTGCCTGGCCACAACCGATGACTGCCCTGACAGGGAGCACAACAGAGAACCCCTGAGGGAGCAGGAGATCAGTGGGGTGCAGACCACAAATTCTCATAAAAAGACCAGACTTAATGGTCTGACTGAGACTAGAGGAATCCTGGCGGTCATGGTCCCCAAACCTTCTGTTGGCCCAGGACAAGAACCATTCCCGAAGACAATTCATCAGACATGGAAGGGACTGGACAATGGGTTGGAGAGAGATGGTGATGAAGAGTGAGCTACTTGTATCAGGTGGACACTTGAGACTGTGTTGGCATCTCCTGTCTGGAGGGGAGATAGGAGGGTAGAGAGGGTTAGAAACTGACAAAATTGTCACAAAAGGATAGATTGGAAGGGCTGACTCATTATGGGGAGAGTAAGTGGGAGTATGGAGTAAGGTGTATATAAGCTTATATGTGACAGACTGACTTGATTTGTAAACATTCACTTAAAACTCAATAAAAATTATTTAAAAAAAATTGCTGCATTCAATGCCATTAAGAATCATCTACTAGATTATGGTGAACAGATCCCATAGTGGGTGCTTACCTTTGTGGCAACCATTCTCTTTTTCTTCTGGTCACAGGCATCTCGACATTCTTTTAGTGAATTATCTTCCCTCCATTTTTTGTAGTCTTGGTGAGACTGTCAATCAAGATGTACCACCCTCTTCTAGGGACGAGTACCATTCACTCCAGACCAACTGGGACATCCAGACTTTGAGTCTTGAGCCAATGGATAGAGGAGTAGAAGTGTTACTCGCCATCAAATCTGTCACTCATCTCCTACCACCCAGCTTTCCTGAGCTGAACTTTTCCCACCCTGCCCAGCCTGGTTCTCCAGCCCTCTCACGGATTGTGGAGATATTGCATACCTTTCCAACGAATTCGCTTTTGGTTAAATTACTCACGGTTTGTTGATATTGTTTGCAACCAAAGAAACCCAATTTGTATAAATACGCCTAGTTAGATAGTAGATGGTTTTAAGAGTAATTAGCTACTTCATAATATGCCTTTGCTTTCCTAGTGGTACAAATGTTTATTTTAAAATTTATGTTAAAGTTCTGAAAAAGTTGGTTAAGTAGAAGTTGATACTTGGTGAGACCACAACTGAATACAAAAGTTTAGTTGGGAAATGATTTCGGGCGGCACAGGCAATTTTCTATGTGGAGAAAGTGATGGATCACTCAGGGAGTGAAAATGTGGTATTCCAGTCAGGGTGTTCCATTAAGGAGCCGTGGTGGTGCAACAGTTAAGCACTTAACTGTTAACTGAAAGGTTGGCAGTTCAAACCGCCCGCCCCCCCCCCCCAGCAACCCCATAGAAGAAAGACATGGCAATAAGCTCACAAAAATTGCAGCTTAGAAAACTCCAGGGGGTAGTTGTACTCTGTCACCTGGGGTCGCTGTGAGTTGGAATTGACTCGATAGCACACAACAACAACACTTAGGGCTTAGAACTGGAGTTCCAAACTGAAATACCTATTAAGACCCAGCAATGATGCAAATAGGTGAGTCATCTGGGATACTTCACACTTCCATGAAGAATTGTGGTGCAGCCCATTTTTCGTCCTCAGTCTCCCTTCTCAGCATCCACTTTTAGTAGAAACACATGTCCAGAGACATATTGTTCAACTCAAAGGAAAACACCACTGCCAGAGCAATGAAAATGACAACTGAAACTCACCCTCATTCTTAAGGAAACAATAAGGAGTCATAGGAACTCAGGACTTTTATGCCTTTAAGTGCCCTTTAAATAGGGCAACACGCCCCAATTCTGACCAATTACTGCCAGGGAGGATGGCTGGCCCAGTGTTGCTGTATCTTCTGATTTTTTAAAACATTGAAATATTGATTTTTTTAATTGTATAATAATCTATTATATATTGGCAACTAATTCAATTAAAAATATATTGCATCAGCCAAGCAAAACAAATGTACATTCTCTTTTCAGCTTATTCAGTATCTGGGTTGTGATATTTGATGCAGATACAGGGCACTTAAAACACTTATTAAAGGACAGTATTTAAACATGAAAGGAATAATTTTACAAACCCAAGTCATAACCTGAAACAGACCCTCCTTGAACATGGAATAAATTCCCAGGGTTGGCCTGACATGACTGCAGGTCCCAGAAAGTGATGGAGGATAAGCAGAGCAAACTTTTTTTTTTTTGCTGGTTGCTCAGGATTACGTATTGATACACTATGCTCCAGATCGGTCTCTGGAGAAGGACATCATGCTTGGCAGAGTACAGGGTCAGCAGAAAAGAAGAAGACCCTCAGCGAGGTGGATTGACACAGTGGCTGCAGCAATGGGCTCAAGCATAACAACGATTGTAAGGATGGCGCAGGACTGGGCAGTGTTTCGTTCTGTTGTGCATAGGGTCGCTATGAGTCGGAACCAACTCAACAGCACCTAACAACAACAACACTATGCCAAGCTGTGGAGAGAAATCATATCTGGCCTAGCAAGTGGTCTGGTCACGGTGCTCTATCTAAAAATAGATTTCATTTTAATTTCAATGTTGATACTCTAAACTTAGGAGCCCTGGTGTTGCAATGGTTTAGCTCTTGGCTGCTAACTGAAAGGTCGGCGGTTCGAACTCACCAGCCGTTCCACAGGGGCAAAGACCAGACAATCTACTCTAGTAAAGGTTATAGCCTAGAATACCCTGTGGGGCAATTTCACTGTTAGAAGGCTGCTATAAGTTGGAATCAACCCAAGGGCATATTACACAGCTTGTATCCACCTCATCTTAGAGTGCCCAAAGCTGAAAAATGAGTGTTGCGTCAATGTCAAGTTGTTGCTAGAATGTTGCATTTTTACTACATGGGTTACCTACAAAAAACGAATGACTGTTTTGCCGCTGAGCATCTTCAGACTTAAAAGAGAATAAGATTGACATCGCTGTTCTCGTGCATTAGTCAAAGTACAGTGGCTTTGGACAAGCAGTTTCCAAAATACATCAGCTTCGTTTACACTCAACAGCAACAAGACTCTGGCCTTCTTCTACGGTGACAGAAGGCTCCCTAATACTAAGGCAGAAAGTGGTTTCTGACACACACAGCTTTTAGGAAAACGGTTGGAGGTAGGAGGTGAAATGACAGTGTGAATGTCTGCATCCTAATGATTATAGGAAAGAAAAGAAACAATCCAGTTTTACATAGGGGCCAGGTTAAAATTGTTGAGGGGGAAAAAAAAAAGACACAGTAGAAAAGCAAATAGTATGATAATCAGTGATCTCTCCAAAAGATATGCCACATAGGTCTAAATGTGGCTGAAGAAACCATGTTATTCTTAGAACCTTTTTGTTTTAATAAATGCTGCTACGCTATTTATTGATCTTAAGCAGTCAGTTTCTTGTACCCCAGGCGTTGTGCACATTGACATTTAAAATAAATGCAATTAATTTGGATTCATAAAATATGTGTTCTGAGAGCAGAAGAAATTTGCTAACTTGAGTTTTCCCAACTCACTGATGCAGTATATTACAGGTATTAAATCTGATACATGTATTATCTGTTTTAAATCTGGGTTAATCCCATGTTCCCAAGCTTCTGTTATTGGGGTGGCATATGCCAGCTCTATGAGAGTAAATCTGATTTCTTATTAATATCGAAACATAATATAACACATAGCTGTATATTTGGGTGTTTAATGGTAACACAGAAGGTTTTATGTTCATTATCTCACTAATATTTTAGTTCTCACATCAAAATATCAGTTAAGTCATGACATAGCACCATCACTTTTACATTTGGGAAACTTAGATGCAGATCATTTAAATAATTAGCTCTATAGCACACAGATTGTAGGTGGAACAGCAAGAATGTGACCTTCAATCTGTCTAGTTCCAAAGTGTGCATTTTCTCACTTGCTTATACTGACTCTTTGGTTATGACCTAAGTCAGAATGAGTGACGGTTGACAGATGTGAGGGGAACTGCGGTTCTAAATATGACAGGCAACACTGAAGCATTTCGAACAGCACAGGGCTAAGGAAGGCAGACCACAGCCTCGTAAAAATATTCCCCTTTGTAGAAGTGCACGTCAGGGACTTAAGCACAAGGATTATTTTGCATGTGCGCTCCCACCCCGACCCCCACAAAGCACACAGCGTAGTGATCTGTTGCTGAAGCCTGGGGCATGTGCACTGACCCACCATCAGCATCACTAAATTTGGTGAGTGTGGGGAGCCTAGCCTAAGGCTGGAATTGGGAGTATGCGTATAACTCAGTGGGGGGTTTAGAATATCTACAGTGACGGTGGGAACAGCTAAGCACTTAGCTGCTAACCCAAAGATTGGAGGTTTGAATCTACTCAGAGGCATCTCCGAAGAAAGGCCTGGTGATCTACTTCTAAAAAACCAGCCACCGAAAGCCTCATGGAGCACAGTTCTACTTTGACACCCGTGGGGTTGCCATGAGTCGGAGTTGACTCAAAGGCAAATGTTTTTTGATTTTGTGTTTTTTGTAAAGGAAGGGCGTAGAATGGCAATCTGGGAAAAAAGAATAACTAGGACATTTGTCTTGAATCTGCACTTGCATAAAAAAAGCCCTGTGTTTAATGCACCTTAATTTGGAGTTGTTCGGGGACTGAAGGAAATTATGAAGAGCTGAAACTCTTCAGAGCCCACCCCTCAGCTCCAATGACTTAAAAGAAAGAGCAGTGGGGAGAATCACTGGACGTGAGGGAAGTGATGACAGTTGCCAGATAACTTGGAGATGGCTTTTAGATTAGCAGTGGTGAGTTCCGATTGATATTGCAAGAAGGATAAGGACGTTATTGTGAAAGGACTGGACAAGTCCTGACAAGGCCTAGCTGGACGACTGGCATTATCTGTGAGGATGGTGCAAGGTAAGAAGTAGCAACAAAGCCACAGTTGGGTGGTAGTGGGAAACAAACCACTCAAGTGTGGTCCTAAATCACCGGCTCTGACAAGGACCATCATGGAGACTGATGGAAGCTCTGTGCCGTCCACAGAAATCTAAGTAGGCCGGGGCCAAGAGGCAGCTACAGGGCATTTGGGCAAGGTATATGTCAATGGGTGTGGAAAATATATTGTTTTTCTTTTTCTTAATGGGTTTTGAGATAGAGTGGACTTAAAGTAACTTCTCATTTTTATGTCTCATTTTCTGTACAGAATCTACCCTCTTCCCTCAAAAACATTAAAAAAATCAATAAATAAAAACACTTCAGATGTTTGGCAGTCTCTTGGTCTCCTAAAGAGATTATGCATATTTTCTTTCAGTAAAAAAAAATAATAATTATTATTATTTTAAAAAGCTAATATTACCAAAGTTTTGAAACAGACTTGGAATAGAGTTAATAAATGGGAGGAGAGGCTCTGAAGGCTCACTCACGTTTGCATGCCACCACTAACAAATATTACAAGAATCCAGCTTGACTTCTTCAGGGAGTATCTTTATTCCTGCGGACAGTTAGGATTAATGGCTATGCTCAGAAGAAAACTAACTGTCAAAAAAAGTTTACTTCTTACAGGTATCTTCTTTCTTTTTGCAATATAAGCTTTTTTTCTGTTGGTTTAAATGGTGTGTTGTTTAAGGTTCTTTATAGCAGACCACAGGATCTGCTCTAGCTAGTTTAAGCAGAAAGGGATTAATTACAGGGTGTACAAGGAGTCTTGGTGGTGTAATGGTTAAGCCTTGGCTGCTAACTGAAAGATTGGTGATTCAAACCCACCCAGCTGTTCTGCAGGAAAAAGACCTGGCAATCTGCTTCTGCAAAGATTAAATGCAAAAAAACCATTACCATAGAGTTCATTTCGTCTCACAGCGACTCTATAGGACAGATTAGAACCGTCCCACAGGGTTTCCAAGGATCGGCTGGTGGATTGGAACTGCCAACCTCTTGGTTAGCAGCCAAACTCTTAAGCATTGCGCCACCAGGGCTGTTCTGCAAAGATTAAAATTTAGAAAACCCTATGGGGCAGTTCAACTCTGTCACATGGGGTTGTTATGGATCAAAACCCACTCGAGGCACCAACAAGAGGCAGTTCACAGAATTTTTGGAGCGCTGAGGAAACAGACTCTAGCTTGAGCCTCTGGGAATGAACCCCATGTCCACACTAGGAAATGGGCCACAGAGACGCTGCTGCCTGTGCCACATCTGAAAGCTGCTACTGTAGCTGTCCCCCTCCCTGCCCGTTTTTGTCAACAAATAGATAGCCTACGTTCTTTCTAAGGAGCACTGGTGGCATAATGGTTAAATGCTTGGTTGCTAACCTAAAGGTAGGCAGTTGGAGCCCACCAGCATCTCAGAGGGGGAAAAAGACCTGTCCATCTTCTCCCATAAAGATTTATAGCCTAGGAAACCCAATGGGGTGGTTCTCCTCTGTTCTATAGTTTCGCTATGAGTGGAAATCAACTCAATGGCACACAATAACAACATATTCTTGCTGTCTCTTCAATCAACAACCCCAGCAGTTATAACTATTGTTTATTGAAAACTTCTGTTAATCACCTCTGCTGGGCCTTGGCTGTCTACAGAGGCTGCATGTGGCACTTCAGCAGACCTCTGGATTCTGCAATTCACAATGACATGCTGTCTTAGAAAGGCGTTAGAAGTCTGTTCTATGCCATAATAATATCGAAATAAGATTTAAAGAGAATGGTACATAACCCATTCATTTGCAAAGGGGAATAAGATTTTATTTTAGAGTTAGTTATTGTTCAATACCGTGAAATAAAAGGCAAAGGAATTAATCTAAACCCAGAAGAAAAAGAAACTGTGTGAAACTTAATCCTGAAAATTTTATTTTTTCAGATACTTAACCTCCGCATCATTAAGTTGAAAGAGTAATGACCTATCCCAACCAAAATCACTAATATAACTTTGGCTTAAATAGAGTCTGCTTTTAACCAATCACAAGTTTACAGATGGCTTTTTAAGGACTCAGAACACGCAGTCCATATCTTTAAGGAACATTACCTCTTTGGAAGGAAATAAGACTAAAATACATGAAAAAATTAGCAAACAAGTACTTCATACTATGATGGCTAGAGCGATACACAGCAAGCAAAGGTTAACATTGTAAGGCAGGTACAAGTTGTACATTAGAATACAATTTATTTCATTGTGTTTTAAAGACTAACATTTTATCTCTTAAGATAACTTTAGGAAAGCATATTCCCAAAATAGAGTCACTTCACAGATGACTTATTGAATATTTAAGCATTAACCTTATGATATAATTAAATTCCTAAGGCGGATCAACAAGGAATGGAAGAGAAGGGGGATCAGCCACAGTTCACTGTCAGTATGACTGTCATCTTTACAGTAACGGTATTAATTCTCAGAAACCCATCATATAAGTTCTTCAAGTAAAGACTTTGATACCAAGTATCGATTATACCTCTCCATGAATCTTCACCTATGGATTGGTACAACAGAAATATTTATACATCTAACAAAGAAATATGGTCCTTGTTCAAAGATGAGGTCTTGAAAAGTTTTGTCCATGTAGAAGCATGAATTAAAGAAAAACTGGGATGACCTCTTCCTTATGCAAAATAGCTTTTGAATTTTCAAATATTTTTCAACTAATTTAAGTCTTCCTTAAACTTGGATTTTTCCTCAAACATTGTTTTTAAGGTAAGGGTCCCTATATTTCTATAAGGAATCTTCCTAAGTGCTTATTCTGGCTTCGTGAGTATATTTTCTTCTGCTACTGTAACAGATTACCACAAACTTAGTGCTTTAAAACAGCACAGATTTATTATCTTACAGCTCAGGAGGTCAGAAATCCAAAAGGAGTCTCAGTAGGCAGGGCTGAGTTCCTTCTGTAAGCTCTAGGGAAAAATTTGTTTCCTTGACTTTTCCAGCTACTAGAGGTTGCTCTAGCTGGACACTGAATAAGGAAGACAGAAGAAGAATTGATGCCTTTGAAGTATGGTGTTGGCAAAGAATGTTGAATGGACTGCCAGAAGAATAAACAAAGCTGACTTGGAAGAAGTACAGCCAGAATACTCCTTAAAAGCAAGGATGGTGAGACTTTGTCTCACATACTTTGAACATGTTATCAAAAGGGACCAGCCCCCTGGAGAAAGACATCATGCTTGGTAAAGTAGAGATTCAGCAAAAAATAGGAAGACCCTCAATGATATAGACTGACATAGTGGCTGCAACAATGGGCTCAAACATAGCAATTGTAAGGATGGCACAGGACCAGACAATGTTTTCTTCTGCTGTACATAAGGTCGCTATGAGTCAGAGCCAATTCAGTGGCACCGAACAAAAGGCTGCTTGCATTCTTTGGCTCATGGCCCTGCGTCATTCCAACCCCTGCTTCCATCATCTTATTGCTGTCTCTCTAACTCTGACCCTCCTGCCTCCCTCTTATAAGACTCTTGTGGTTGTATTGGACCCATCTGGATCATCCATAACACTCTCCCCATCTCAAGAGCCTTAACTTAATCACATCTGTCAAGTCTCTTTTGCCAGGTGAGGTAACATATTCATAGGTTCCAGAGATTAGGATGTGAACATCTTTGGGGAGGCCATTATTCAGCCCACCACAATGTGAGCCACCAACCATTTATCAACTTTGTATTTCTCTTGCAGAGCTCTGTTACATACATTAGCAACAAAGCTGACTTTAATTTTTCTGTGTCAGTATCAGATTATGGATTCATCACTCCTTCTACACAGATTTGTAAATGAGCGTGTAGTGGCATCATTTTCTAGATATGTATGCATAAGAACCATCTTACCCTTGTAGCAGTGGGTAGATAAATAAGGGAGAGACAATGATGTTGGCTAAAGCTTGGGAATAGGGTAACTTGAGGAAGGTTTTAATAAGATGCTTGGAGATAATTTGTGAATTTCATTTACTAGGCTGCATCTGTCCCCTGTACCATGAATAATTAAGAGTTGACAGTCCATGGAAATCCACAGCCTTTCCTATGGTGAACTCTGTTCACCTGGGGTGACAAGTTACTGAGAGAGGAACAGACTATCAATAATGGTTTTATATTTTTAAAACAATAATTTCCTCTTTCTCCAGACAGAAGTAACATGCTGTGCAAAATTATACACCATGTAGCAGCAGCTGAGAAGTCAACATATATCACTATCAATGCTGCCTCTATACAAGCCCAAAAAATTACCATATCTAACAATAATTTTTACTTTAACAGAGAGAAAAGGTGACACAGAAAGAAACCAACTTATTCTTATAAATGGTCGGTTTAACACTTAGTGAACAAATTGATGTGTAAATTGGCTTTGATGAATGCTTGTGTTAAATATGGTTATTTATTATGAGTTCCATTACATAAATTGGTTGCAAAATTATAGCAAATGTTCTTTATTAATCTTACCTTCTCTATGGCTAGAGAATGACTCAAGGCAATTATCTTTCACGGAATTCAGCACCATTAGTGGGGATGTGCTGAGGAGGGACGACACATTCTAATAATACACAGAGAAGAGAAACATGCCTTTTCTCCACTTCTTACATGCAGAGATGTTATTACTCATACATTTTCCGTCATCCAATTAAATCCCTCAAGGTTTTAGTTTCTGGTACTTCTGAAGTGGCAGCAGCTGTAGGTGTAAGAAATATTTCACATATTATTCTTTATGGTATGTCATTTGACATTTAAGCAGATGGCAGAGAGCCTGGTCTTGGGGAACTTGTTAGTCACCATTGGGTTGATTCTGATTCATAGTGACCTCATATGTGCAGAGTAGAACTGCTTCATAGAGTTTTCAAGCCTGACCTTTCAGAAGCAGATTGCCAGGCCTGTCTTCTGCGGCACCTTTGTGTAGGTTTGAACACCAACCCAGAGGTTAAGATAGTAGTCTAGTCCTTAACTGTTTGTACCACCCAGAGACTTAGAATTTAACTAAGACAGCACAGGTGCTTTTCAGGCCGTATTTTGCTACTTTGTAGGAGCTTCAAGCATTTGCTCTACAGTCTGGCGACAGATTGCAGACCTGTCTTACTGTTTTCTTCTTTGGTGTGGGATATAAATAACTGGAAGATTGTAGCTTTCTGGGAAAGGTAAGGAAATTTTTTCTTCCAAGAACCCTCTCACAACCTGACTTTCAACCAGAATCAAAAAGTTAAAGAGTTTTTCATGGAGGCAATTAAACCTGCAGTCCATTTCCTTCTCCAATTCCTTGGTCTCCTTCCTCCTCTGATGTTCCAGGCTAATAAAAATCAATTTTGTGTGGCTGCTCACAAACTTTTAAGACCCCAGGTACTACTTACCAAACTAGCACATAGAAGAGAAACTCTAAAATCAACTTTAGGTCAATTGACTGGATAGAACCATGAAGCCATGACCCTAAATCTTTAAACCAAGGAAACTACTAATCCTATGAAGTGTTTAGTTGTATCTAAGTAGTATCAACAGGCACAACCTTTTTGTTTGTTTTTTGTTTTTATTTATTTTGGCTGCTGTTATACCTCCTCTGCTATGAGACCAGAAGAAGCGGATGGTGCCTGGTTACCGTTAATGAATGTTTTGATCAAGGACTCAAAAGATAGACCCTGATCAAAAGGAGGGAAATCAGGAACAGAACTTCAAATTGTTATGGAAACCAGACTTATGGGATTCATTGAGACTGGGGGGCCCCTGAATTTATTGCCCATAAATAATTTTTAAACCTTGAACCAAAACTATCCCATGAAGCCATTGTTAAACTAAACGGCAGTTTAGCTCAACTAATAAAGATTGTTTGCCTTGAGCATTGCATTCTTATAAATATATGAGTTCAAACTGACAACAGTTAATCTAAAGAATATATGAGAACCTTAAAAGGCAGAGAGTCTAAATTAATGATTATGCAACAATATGAATAGAGATAGTGAGAATGATGATGTTTATAAACAATGGCATTGAATTGCACGTGTTGAAATTGTGAACAGATGTATGGTTGGTTGTGTATATTGACACCAAAAATAAATTTTTAATTAAAAAAAAGTTAAAGAGTCATCTGAGTAAATAACTTACAGCCACCTCTCAGTTATCAAGGCCCGTTATTCAGTTATGAGTTGTTAAGCTCCCTGCTCCCCACCCTCCTTTCCCCGATTGGCATATGCTTGCCTTTTCAGCTCTTATCTCATCCCTCAGAGGGGAAAAAAGAAAAAAGAAAGCAGAAAAGTAATTCATTCCGTCAATTATTAACATGATGAAGATTGAAGGCGAGGTTAAATGGTGCAGGTGCGTTACAATGGGAAGGTGCTTATAAGTTATGATTATGTAAAAGAACATAATAAACATAGCAACATGATTTTGTAGCCAGAAGATGTCACAGTCAGATGGTAAGCCTTTATTTTTAATTACTGAGTATTATTTGTGCACTGTTTATTTGTAAGGCCCTATGCTAGGTGCAAAGGAGCCTTGCCGGCAAAATGGTTAAGTGCTTGGCTGCTAACCGAAAGGCAAGCTGTAGGAACCCTCCAGCTACTCTGTGGGATAAAGATGTGGCAGTCTGCTTCCATAAAGATTACGGCCTTGGAAACCCTATGGGCAGTTCTACTCTGTCCCATAGGGTCACTATAAGTAGAATTGACTCAACAGCAAAAGGTTTAGTTTTTTGGTTTGGATACTAGGTGCAGGGTGCTGAAGGCTGGGCAAAAAGGGAGAGAGTCTACTGCACTGGGAATGTTAACCAACAGCCTGGTACCAGAAAATTTAGGCTTAGGTTCAGCAATGGAAGAGTGTATCCAAAACGACAGTAAATTAAACAAGGTAGAAGTTGTTTTGTTTTCCTCTCTCTCTCAGGTGAATATCTAGATAAGCAGCCCAGTGCTTGTATGAGGCTCCTTCTGTCTTCCTGCACTGCCAGGTTTGGCCTCTTTTCCAAAATTCACTTCAGGGTGCAAGATGGTTGCATCTGCTCCAGACCTCATGTCTGCATTTGAGTCAGCAGGAAAAGAAAAAGGAAGGAGAAGGGCATGCTCTATCCCTTTAAGGGCACTTGCTGAAAGCTGCACAGAGAACTCCCATGCACATATAATTGGCCAGATCTTTTTTTTTTTTTAGCCGTAAGGGAGGCCAGGAAATGTGGTTTTTATTCCAAATGGCTATATGCCCAACTAAACATTGTGTATTCTGGGACTTTAACTGATGAAGTGGGGGGAGGCTGTAAACCCAGAATTCTATATCCAGTTAAAGTATCTTTCACAGGCAGAAGTGTGCTTTATAGGATGCTATAAAGAACATCGTTCTCACATTTACAACGACAACAACTGAAATGCCAAAAAGTCTAAAAACTCATAATTTTTCATGAATCCATCAGAGACCTGGTGAGTGCCAACTATCCTGAGATCTAAAAAAAAAAAAAAAGTGTATATTTAAGGAGTGATAGCATGTGAGCACTTACTTACCTGGAATAGATTCTACCTGTTATAGAAGAATTCAACTTAAATTTTTAATAAACTCCCCAAATCCCACTGTAGGCTAGAAGCAAAATATAGAACCTACAAGGGCCACAAACACAAGGCAAAAGTTTGCACTCATCACAAGTTTTTCCCCACGGGACTGGGTGATCACACAAAAGGTTGGCAAGAGTCCTGAAAATACATCCCTTGTGGTGTAGGCCTGGATCAGGGAAGCAGCAGCCACTGTAGGAAAATTAGAGATTATTCTGCCCTACCTCTTCTATGCAACAAAAGCCATAAGCTGCTGCATGGAGGACAACCCTTGATGTCCTTAGGGCACTGGTGAAAACCCATTGCAGCTAGGGAAAGTAGACAGCTGGGCTCCAACCTATAGGTAGGAGTGGGGCAGAATCCCAAGAACAGAACACCATGCCTTCCTAAAACCAAGACTTAATCTAAAAACAGAGTATGCCGCACTCTCCCATTGCCCATCACATGTTGAGTAATAAGGAACAGTGGTTGACTGTGTGAAAAGGGCAAATCATGCAGAGAGACCCTTTTTGGAGGCACTGAGGGTGGAGCAGATGTTGAGAAAAATCCCTCTGGCATATCAATCCCCATGTTAAATAGAAAATAACCCTAGATAATTCCAAATCTATGTTTTACTGAAGGTACTAATAACAACAACAACTCCAAAATCCAGCTAAACCGAGACAAGTAGGACAAGAACGTCACCTTTGAGACAAAATGACTCAAACTATTCCTCTTCCCCACCCTCACCCCCACCCCAGGACACACAAACACTCTAAGACTGGCAGGAAGAAAAGTGTGCCCATTTCCAGGTTAAAAAGACATATTACATAGGGAGTAAAAAAATAAAAGAATTACTTTAGGCTACTCATAATAAACTAAACAAACCAGAAGGTAACGGATTTATATCTTTTAACTGATGGGGGGAGGGCTGTAAACCCAGAATTCTATATCCAGTTACAAAATCTTTCACAGGCAGAAGGAGGTAGTCCAAGACAGTGAGTAGTCAGACGCATCATAACCTCCCTCTTATAACAAAGATGCGAGAAAACAATGAATCAGATATAAATGAAAACCGTGGAACCGTGAGCATCAAAGACAAGGCTGAGGAATTGAGCTGAGTGCCAAATGGAAGTAGAGACAGTACAAAAACAGTGGATGTGTAGAATTATGGATTGCAGGCACCCTGCTAGCAAAACCTGCACAGTGTGGAAGTACTGAGACAAAGCAAGTAGCGTTCCCAGCCGAAACCCCCATCACCTAGTATAACCAAGCAGGAGTGACTCCACACTCAAGCCCAGAGCCAAGCAGGAGTGCTTCCAAACATGAGAAAGTTAAGTGCATGCAACTCACCTACTGCACCAATACCAGTCCCCCATGCCAGAGGCCCATGAGTCTGTGGGGTCTCCCCACTCCTCTAGTCCACCTCCCCCCACATGAAGTCGCAACCGGGTGACACTTACCACTACCCCACCCCCTAAGCCAGGATCCCATGAACTATAACTAGATGAGACTGCCTCTTCACTCGGCCACTCATGCCAGGGGCCCACAGACGTACAATGCCTCACACTCCCTCTGGCGGCCCACTGAAGGGGCCCAAGGCCCATGTCCATAACCTCCCCCATGACACATTCTAGCAGACAGGGACACACCCTCCAACTGGTCACCCATGGACAGGCAACATCCTCCCTGCCTTGCACCCTCCCCATTAACAGAGGCTTGTATCTGCTCTGAACAGCCCTAAACAGCCCTGTCTACCCAGTACCATTGGTGAGAGTTTCTGCACTACCCACCTGGCGACTGACGGCCTGAGTACCCTCTCTCTGACCACCTGGCAGTAGGCAGAATGCACACACAACACCCAACCTAGCAACTAGGGAGAAAATCTCATGTACCCAATGGCCAGGTGAGCAGCTAGACAGATACATCACCTCAACAAAAAAGCCAGCTATATCCTCAGCAGCCCTGCAAGACCAATGAACAGAGACCCAAGATCACACACCCAGCTGCTAACCTACCCACCTGCAAACAGGAGGTGAGAACCTCCAGGCTGCCAGATTAGTGACCAGAGTAACAAACACACCCAGCCTACTTGGATATATCAAAACAAAACAAAACAAAAATTCAGGGTGTTACAAACAAACATACAATAAATAAATAAATATAATAACTTTTTGATGCCATGGAGACAACAGACAATATCAAATCACATAAAGAAGTTGGACAAGATGGCTCCAGCAAGTGATCAAAATAAAGAACCAGAAAACCTTCTGGAGGGAGATATGATAACGGAACTACCTGATAAGGAATTCAAAAGGCCAATATACGGGGTTTTCTAAGAGATCAAGAAAGAGATCAACGAAAACACAGTGAAAGCAATAGAAGAATTCAGGAAAACAATACAAGAACAAAATGATGAAATAAATACACAATTGGAAACCATACAAAAACAGCAACTAGAAATCCAAAAGATTAACAATAAAATTTAAGAAATAGACAACTCAATAGAAGGATATAGGAGCAGAATTGATACAATGAAAGACATATACAAAACCTTGAAAGAAAAAAATTGCCAAACCAAGAATTATATATCCAGTAAAATTGTCTCTCAAATACAGTGGTGAAATTAGGACATCTCCAGGTAAACAGAAATTAAGGGAATTTGTAAAAACCAGACCAAACTTACAAGAAATATTAAAAGGAGTCCCTCAGATAGAGATCCAGCAACATCAGACAACAACCTGAGATTAGGACATGGGGGAGCATCAGCCAGGTACCACCAACTCAGATAGAGAATTCTCAAAAAAAAAAAAAGCTGAAAGACTGAAAACAGGGAACTGGAGATGTTGTCTTAGTTACCTAGTGCTGCTATAACAGAAATACTACAAGTGGATGGATTTAACAAACAGAAATATATTCTCTCAGTTTAGGTGGCTGGAAGTCTGAGTTCAGGGTGCTGGCTCTAGGAGAAGGCTTTCTCTCTCTGTCAGCTCTGGAGGAAGTTCCTTGTCTCCTTTCAACATATGTGGGCCCAGCATTCCATAGAGATCCCAATGTGTCTTGGCATCAATCTTCCCCTGGGTCTAGGAGGTTCTCAGTGCAAGGACTCTGGGTCCAAAGGGTGCACTGTACACTCCTGGCTGGCTCTTCTTTCTTGGTGGTAGTGAGGTCCCTCTTCTTTGTTTGCTTCTCTCTCCTTTTATATGTTGTAAGATAAAAGGTGTGACTCAAGCAAGGGTGATGCATTCCACCCTAATCCTGAACAAACATAACCTAACTCTTATTAGTATAATCTAATCCTGCCTCATTGATTTAATGGACAACTCACTCCCAAATAGGACCATAACCACAGGCATAGAGGTTAAGAATTACAGCACATCAGAAAATGAAGAACAACCACGCTATACTGGGAATCATGGCCTAGCCAAGTTGACACATATGTTGGGGGAACACAATTCAGAGCATGACATTCTACTCTTTGGCCTCAAAAAATTCACATCCTTGCCACATGTAAAACACATTCATCCCATCACATCATCCCAAAAGTCTTAAATAAACTCCAAGTGCAAAATCTCATCTTCCGAAGCATCTAAATCAAATATGGTTAAGACTTTAGGTGTATTCTATCCTGGGACAAAATTCTTCTTCATCTTCTTCAAAAAACTGACAACTATTGACTAAATTGGCAAAAGAAAAGCAGGAGAGGAAGCAAATAACCTGAGTAAGAAATGAGATGGGTGACATTACAACAGACCCAACTGAAATAAAAAGGATCATAACAGGATGTTATGAAAAATTGTACTTTGACAAATTTAAAACCTAGACAAAATAGAGAAATTTCCAGAAACACACTGCCTACCTAAACTAACACAAACTGAGAGAAAATCTGAGCAGACCCATAACAAAATAAAATAAGATATTGCAGGAAAAAAAAAAAAAAAAACTTCCAACAAAAAAAAAGCTCTGGCATCAATACTACTCAAAGTATTTTAGAGTATAGAAAAGGAAGGAATACTCCTGAATTCATTCTATGAAGCCAGCACAATCCTGATACCAAAAAACAAAGCCAGGAAAAATACCACACACACACACACAAATTACAGACGATATTCTTCATGAATATAGTTGCAAGAATTCTCAATGATATTCTAGCCAATAAAATTCAACAGCATATCAAAAAATAATACATCATGACCAAGTGAGATTCATGCTAGGTTGCAAGAATGGTTCAACATTAGAAAATCAATTGACACAATCTGCCACATAAATAAAATAATCACTTGATAATCTAAATTGAGGCTGAAAAACCATTTGATAATATCCGATACCCATTCCTGATAAAAATTCTCAGCAAAATAGAAGTATAAGGAAAATGCCTTTTGTATAAAGAGCATTTATACAAAAGTAATAGTCAACATTATTCTCAATGGAGAGAGACTGAAAGCATCCTGCTTGAGAATGAGAACCAGAGAAGGATGCCCTTTATTACCACTCTTATTCAACATTGTGCTGGAATTCCTAGACAGAGCAATAAGAAAAGAAAAAGAAACAAAGGGAATTCAAATTGGTAAGGAAGAAATAAAACTATCCCTATTTGCGGATGATATAATCCTACAATAGAAAATCCCAAAGATTTTACAAGAAAGCTACTAGAACTAATAGTTTCAGCAAAGTAGCAGGATATAAAATCAACATACAAAATCAGTTGAATTTGTCTACACCAACAAAGAGAATTTTGAAAAGGAAATCAGGAAAACAATACTATTTACAATAGCAGCCCCCCAAAAGATAAAATACTTAGGAATAAATTGAACCAGGGATATAAAAGACCTATGCAAAGAAAATTACAAAACACTACTGCAAGAAACCAAGGGAAGCCTACATAAATGGAAAAACATGCCATGCTAATGGATAGCAAGACTCAATATTGTGAAAACGTCCATACTACCCAAAGTAATCTACAGATATCAGATATAATGCAATCACTATCTAAATTCCAACAGTGGTTTTTAATGAGATGGAAAAACTAATCACCAACTTTATATGGAAAGGAAAGAGGTCCTGGATAAGTAAAGCATTATTGAGGAACAATGCAGGAGGCCTCACACTACCTGATCTCAGAATCTACTATACAGCCACAGTAGTCAAACAGCCTGGTTCTGGTACAACAACAGACACATAGACCAACGGAACAGAGTTGAGTACTCAGATAAAAATCCACTCATCTATGGACAACCGAACTTTAACAAACGGTCAAAGTACATTAAATGGAGAAAAGGCAGTATCTTTAACAAGTAGTGCTGGCAAAACTGGATGTCCGCCTGTAAAAAAAAGAAACTGGACCCATACCTCACACAATACCCAAAATATAACTCAAAATAGATCAAAGACCTAAAGATAAAACCTAAAATGTAAAGATCATGGAAGAAAAAATAGGGACAATGCTAGGGGCTCTAATATGTGGCAAAAATAGAATACCAAACATAACTAAAAATGCACAAACAACAGGACATGAACTAGATAAATGAGACCTCCTAAAAATTAAACACTTATGCTTATCAAAAGACTTCTCCAAAAGAGTAAAAAGAGAACCTACAGACTGGGGGGAAAAAAATTGGCTATGACATGTCCAGCAAGGGTCTAATCTCTAAAATTTATAGAAAACCAACACCTCCACAACAAAGAAACAAAAAATTCAATTAAAAAATGAGCAAAGGATGTGAACACACACTTCACCAAAGAAGACATTCAGGTGACTAACAATCACGTGAAAAAAAAATGCTCAAAATCATTAGCCATTAAAACCACACACACACACACAAAAATCCATTGCCATGGAGTCAATTCTGGCTCATAGTGAACCTATAGGCAGAGTACAACTGCCCCATAGGGTTTCCAAGGAGTGGCTGGTGGATTTGAACTGCTGACTTTATGGTTAGCAGCCGAGCTCTTAACCACTGTGATACCAGGGCTCCAAATTAGCCATCAGAGAGATGCAAAACTACAATGGTAAACCATCTCATTCGGACGTTACTGGCACTAATCAAAAAAACAGAAAATAACAAATGTTGGAGAGGTTGTGGGAAGACTGGAGGTGGAAATATAAAATGGCATAATCACTAAGGAAAACAATATAGCGCTTCCTTAAAAAAAAAAAAAGAAAGAAATACCATATGACACAGAAATTCCACTTCTAGGTATATACCCTAAAGAAATAAGAGCCATGACACAAGCAGACATATGCACAACACCCATGTTCATTGCAGCATTGTTCACAATACCAAAAATATGGAAACAACATAAGTGCCCATGAACAGATGAAATGATTAACAAACTGTGGTACATACATACAATGGAGTTCTACACAATCATAAAAAACAATGACGAATCCAGAAACATCTCATAACATGGATGAATTTGGAGGGCATTATGCTGAGTGAAATAAGTTGATCATAAAAGACAAATATTATTAAAAAAAACAAGTAAATGTTTACACAGAGAAAAAAACAAAAACATTCTTTGATGGTTACCAGGGATGGAATGGGGATGGAGATAAAATTACCAAATATATAGAAATAATAATATTGGTGAAGGGAGAGGAATATACAATATATGGGAAGTCAGAAAAACCTGACCAAGGCATGGGAGAACACTGAGAGGAACAAAGAACAAAGGGTAACAACGGTAATTACTATAACATAGATAATCCTGCAACATTAGTATTTACGAACAATAATTTATAAATGGATACATAGGTAGATAGGTATGCCAAGAGATGTGGGAGAGTGTAAGAGAACATATCCACCTGCAGATGTAGGTTTGGTGGTGGATATTTCTTCATACATAATTGTAGGTGCTGCTTATATATTAATATAGACAATATAGCACACAAGTGCCACAGTCAGGGCAACTTCTTAGACATAACCAAACACCTTACGGGATGAAGTTCCTAGGCTTGAAAGCAAAGGACCATTGACCTGGTGGACATCTACATCAACTGGTGCAACACAGCTCATAAAGACAAAGTTATCCATCCTACTCTGGAGAGTAGCATCTGGGTCTTCAAAGTTTGCAAGCAGCCATCTAAGATATAACTATTAGTGTCTTGCCATGGAGTAAAGGAGAGTGAAGAAAATGAAAGACTCAAGAGAGCAATTTGCCCAAAGGGCTAATGGGACACATGAATCAGAGCCTACGTGACCCTGAAACCAGAAGAACTAGATAGTGCCCAGCTACTACTACCTACTGCTCTGACTGGGATCACAACATCGTTTCCAGACAGCGGGGGAGAAAAATTATAGAACAAAAATCAAATTCACAGAAAAGGCCAGACTTACTGGTTTGTCAGACATTGGAGGAATCGTTGAGATTTTAGACCTAATACAGTCACACTTCTAAACTGGAACTGAAGTAATTCCTGGAGACCACCTTCAGCCAAACTATAGATAGGCCCATAAAATAAACAATAACACTTAAGAGGAATGTGCTCCTTAGAAAAATCAATTGTACAAGATCAAAATGGCAACATATGCCCCAAAACAAAATGAGAAGGCAGTAAGGAGTAGAAAATCAGGATGAGAAAACTGGTAACCTAAAGCAGAAATGGGGAGAGTGCTGAAGCACTGTGGGGAATGAAACGAATGTCATGGAACACTTCATGCACAAACTGCAGAATGGGAAATGAAATTTTTCTGTAAACTTTCACCAGCACAATAAAAAATTAAAAGAAGGAATATGATATCAGACAGAACTCTGAGTTACACAAAGTAACCAAGTGAACTGAAAGCATATTAAATGAAGTAAAAAATGAATTTCAATTGTTTTATTTTCAATTTCTCAAAAAGATAATCGACTTTTTAAGGCAAAAAAAATATTAACTATGAATTCTGTGTTTATGTTGTTGTTGTTAGAGGAGGCATCGAGTTGGTTCTGACTCGTAGTGACACTATCTACAACAGAACGAAAAACTGAAAGTTGCTAAGTTTGAGCCGATTGTTACAGCCACTCAGCCACTGTATTAATCCATCTCCTTGAGGGTCTTTCTCTTTTTCAATAACTCTCTACTTTACCAGGTATGATGTCCTTCTCCAGGAACTGGTCCCTCCTGATAACATGTCCAAAGTATGTAAGGCAAGCCTTATCATCCTCCTTTCTAAGGAGCATTCTGGCTGTACTTTCTCCAAGACAGACTTGTTTGTCCTTCTGGCAGTCCATGTTCGAACAACTGCCTCTTGGTGTACACACAGGTTCCTAGCAAGCATAATTAAGTGTTCTGGAATTCCCATTTTTTGCAATGTTATCCATAATTTATTACGATCCACACAGTCCAAATACTTTTGCATAGTCAATAAAACAGAGATAAACATCTTTCCAGTATTCTGTGCTTTCATCCAAGGTCCATCTGATGTCAGCAATGATGTCCCTCATTCCACATCCTTTCCTGAATTTTCTTGAATTTCTGGCAGTTCCCTGTTGATATACTGCTACAACCATTTTTGAATTATCTGCAGCAAAATTTTACTTGCATGTGATATTAATGATATTGTTTGACAATTTCCACATTCTGTTGGATCACCTTTCTTTGGGATGGGTACAAATATGGATCTCTTTCAGTTGGCTGAAGCCCTGGTGGCACTGTGGTTAAGAGCTCAACTGCTAATTAGCTGCTAATTCAGCAGTTCAAATCCATCAGCTGCTCCTTGGAAACTCTATGGAGCAGTTCTACTCTATCGTATAGGGTCGCTATGAGTCAGAATCAACTCGACAGCAATGGGTTTGGGTCTTTTTGTTGTTGTTGTTCCAGTTAGTTGGCCAGTAGCTGTCTTCCAATTTTCTTGGCATAGATAAGTGAACACTTCCAGCATTGGATCCCTGTCATGAAACATCTTAACTGGTATTCCATCAATTCCTGAAGCTTTGTTTTTCGACAGTACATTCAGTGCCGCTTCGACTTCTTCCTTCAGTATCCTTGGTTCCTGATCATATGCTACTTCCTGAAATGGTTAAACGTCAATCACTTCTTTTAGGTACAGTGACTGTGTGTATTCCTTCCTTCTTCTTTTGATGCTTCCTGAATCATTCAATATTTTACCCATAGAATCCTTCAGTATTGCAAATCGAGGATTTTTTTTTGTTCTTCAATTGTTTCAGATTGAGAAATGCCGAGTGTATCCTTCCTTTTGGTTTTCTAACTCCAAGTCTTTGCACATTTCACTATAATACTTTTCTTTGTCTTCTTGAGCTGCCCTTTGAAATCTTCTGTACAGCTCCTTCATAATTTCTTCCATTCATTTTAGCTACTGTACATTCAAGAGCAGGTTTCAGAATAGCTATCTTAGTATCAGAGAAAGTATATTTTAGAACAAGAAGTATTACCTAGGATATAGAGGTATATTATATAATGATATAGGGGTCAATTCTTTAAGAAGAGTTGAATATTTATGCAACTAACAACAAAGTTCCAAAATACATGAAGCAAAGTCTGACAGAACCGAAAAAAGAAAAAGAAAAATCCAGAATTACAGCTGGATACCTCAACACTCATCTGTTAGTAACTAATAGAACAAGCAGGCAGAAACTAAGATATAGAAAACCTGAACAATGCTATCAGCTAACTTCACCTAGCTGATGTTTATAGAAAGTACCATACAATTACAACAGAATATACATTCTTTTCAAGTATACATGGAGTATGGCCCAAAATGGATGATAGTCTGTGCTGTAAAACAAACCTCATAACGTTTAAAATAATTGAAATTGTTTAAAGTATATTCTCAGACCATAAAAAAATTAAACTAGAATCAATAACAGAAAGCTATCTGGAAAATCCCTCAGAAGTCTCTCAGTTTGTTGTACTTTGGGGGCTTGTGTGTTGCTGTGATGTTGGAAGCTATGTCACTGGTAGTCAAATACCAGCAGAGCCACCCACAGTAGACAGGTTTCAGCTGAGCCTCCAGACTAAGACAGACTAGGAAGAAGGACCTAATGGTCTACTTCTGAAAAGAATTAGTCAGTGAAAATCTTATGAAAAGCAACAGAACCTCATCTGGTGTAGTGCTGGAAGAAGAGTCCCTCAGGTTGAAAGGCACTCAAAATACGACTGGGAAGAGCTACCTCCTCAAAGTAGAGTTGACCCTAATGACGTGGATGGAGTCAAGCTTTTGGGACCTTTATTTGTTGATGTGGCATGGTTCAAAATGAGAATAAACAGCTGGAAACATCGGTTAATAATCAAAATGTGGAATGTACTAAGCAGGAATCTAAGAAAATTGGAAATCGTCAAAAATGAAATGGAAGCAGAAGGCATAAACATGGATATCCTAGGCATTAATGAGCTGAAATGGACTGGTATTGGCCATTTTGAATCAGACAATCATATGGTCTACTATGCTGGGAATGACAAATTGAAGAGGAATGGAGTTGCATTCATCATCAAAAAGAACATTTCAAGATCCTTCCTGAAGTACAGTGCTGTCAGTGATAGGATAATAGTCACACACCTACAAGGAAGGCAGTTAATATGACTATTATTCGAATTTACCCAACAACCACTAATGCCAATGATGAAGAAATTGAAGATTTTTACCAATTTCTGCAGTCTGAAACTGATCGAACATGCAATCAGGATGCAGCAATAATTACTAATGATTGGAATGCTAAAGTTGGAAACAAAGAAGGATCAGTAGTTGGAAAATATGGCATTGGTGATAGAAACAATGCCGGAGATCACATGATAGAATTTTGCAAGACAATGACTTCTTCACTGCAAATACCTTTATTCAACAACATAAACAGTGTCTATACACGTGGACCTCACTAGATGAAGTACACAGGAATCAAATCGACTATATCTGTGGAAAGAGATGATGGAAAAGCTCAATATCATCAGCCAGAATAAGGCCAGGGGCCAACTGTGGAACAGATCATCAATAGCTCATAGACAAGTTTAAGTTGAAACCAAAGAAAACTATAACAAATCCATGAGAGACAAAGTATGACCTTGAGGACATCCCACCTGAATTTAGAGACTGCTTCAAGAGTAAATTGGATGCTTTGAACACTAATGACCAAAGACCAGATGAGTTGTGGAAAGACATCAAGGACATCATATATGAAGAAAGCAAGGGGTCATTAAAAAGACAGGAGCGAAGGAAAAGACCAAAATAGATGTCAGAAGAGGCTCAAATTGGCTCTTGAATGTTGAGTAGTTAAAGAAACAGAAGAAATGATGAAGCAAAAGAGACGAACAGAAGATATCAAAGGGCAACTCGAGAAGACAAAGTGTTATGACATATGCAAAGACCTGGGTAGAACATGCTTGGCATTTCTCAAACTGAAAGAACTGAAGAAAAAATTCAAGCCTGGAGTTGCAATATTGATGGATTCTAAGGAGAAAAATATTAAATGACTTAGGAGGCATCAAAAGAAGGTGGAAGGAATACACAGAGTCACTATATAAAAAACAAATGGTCTACATTCAACCATTTCAGGAGGTAGCATATGATTGAGAACCAATGGTACTGAAGGAAGACAGCCAAGCTCCACTGAAGGCACTGGCAAAAAACAAGGCTCTAGGAAATGATGTAATACCAACTGAGATGTTTCAACAAACTAATACAGCACTGGAAGGCTCGCTCAGCTATGGCAAGAAATTTGGACAGCAGCTACCTGGCCAACCAACTGGAAGAGATCCATATATATGCCTATACCAAAGAAAGGTGATCCAATGGAACGTAGAAATTATAGAACAATATCATTAATATCGCACAAGTGAAATTTTGCTAAAGGTCATTCAAAAGTAGCTTCAGGAATATATCAGCAGGAAACTGCCAGAAATTTAAGCCAGATTCAGAAGAAGTGAAACCAGGGATATCGTTGCTGATGTCAGATGATCCTGGCTGAAAACAGAGAATACCAAAAAGATGCTTACCTGTGTTTTATTGAATATGCAAAGGCAATCAACTGTGTGGGTCATAACAAATTAGGGCTAACATTGCAAAGAACGGGAATTCCAGAAAACTTAATTGTGCTCATTAGTAACCTGTACATAGATCAAAGGCAGTCATGGAAACAGGACAAGGGGGTGCTTTGTGGTTTAAAGTCAGGAAAGGTGTGTGTTAGGGTTGTATCGTTTCAACACGCCTATTCAATCTGTATGCAGAGCAAATAATCAGAAAAGCTGGACTACGTGCGGAAGAATAGGGCAGCAGAATTGGAGGAAGACTTATTAACAACCTGCGTTACGCAGGTGACACAACATTGCTTGCTGAAAGCAAAGAGGACTTGAAGCACTTACTGATAAAAATCAAAGACTACAGCCTTCAGTATGGAATACACCTCAAAATAAGGAAAAGAAAAATCCTCACAACTAGACCAATAAACAACATCATGATAAACAGAGAAAAGTTTGAAGTTGTCAAGGATTTCATTTTACTTGGATTCACAATTGACACCCATGGAAGCAGCAGTTGAGAAATCAAATGACACGTTGCATTGGGCAAATCTGCTGCAAAAGATCTCTTTAAAGTGTTAATAAGCAAAGATGTCACTTGAAGACTAAGGTGCACCTGACTCAAGCCTCATATGAATATAAAAACTGGAGAAAGAATAAGGAAGACCAAAGAAGAATTGATGCCTTTGAATTATGGTGTTGGCAAAAAATATTGAATATACTGTGGACTTCCAAAAAATCGAACAAATCTGTCTTGGAAGAAGTACAGCCAGAACACTTCTTAAAGGCAAGGATGACAAGACTTCCTTTCACACACTTTGGACATGTTATAAGGAGGGATCTGTCCCCAGAGAAGGACATCATGCTTGGTAAAGTAGAGGGTCAGCAAAAAAGAGGGAGACCCTCAACAAAATGGATTAGCACAGTGGCTGCAACAATGGACTCAAGTGTAAAAATGATTGTAAAGATCATGTAGGACCGGGCAGTGTACCATTCTGTTGTACACAGGGTTGCTATGAGTGGGAACCGACTTGACAGCACCTAACAACAACAACACTGGGAAAATCCCAAATGTTGGGAAATTGAAAAACTCACTTCTAAGTATTACAAATTCCATTGTTGTTAAAAGAGGGAAAATTAGATACTGGAGGGGAACGTGAAGTTTCTTCTCGATACAGACATTTAAATACAGTGATTATGCTGACAGGGTAATTCCATGTAAGGTCACTGGAATAAAAATATTTAATTTTATGCATATTACTTAGTTGGAGGAATTCACTCACCTTATGCGTTTCCTTTTACTAAGATGCTAGACTTCCTAACTTTGCCTTGCTCTTTTTGCTCCTTGGCACATTTTACCAAGATGTTAGCTTCTTAATCTCTGTATCTACTTCTCTCCTGCCGCCTAAAATGCTGACTCTGTTCTCTTCTGGTGGACAAGGGACTAGGAGAGTAATTGAAACATCAGAATGCCACAATAGTTAGCAACCCTGACCAATAACAGAGAATGATCTCTGCTAATCTCAGTAGCAGGGATTCCTTGTACAAATGAGACAAAAAGTCTGATTGGTGGAATAGACAAGGTAGTGTGAGCCCTTAACCATTTCTCTATCTAGGCTAGTTGTGCACATGCCAGTGAGAGGATCAACTGGCATGCAGCAAGTTCAAGATATCCTTAAGTATGCAAGCTCCGCATGATTCTTTTATCCACCCACCAAGCCCTTCACCATTTGATTGATCACTCTATCCTCACCCAGGCTCTTGTATACTCCACCGTAGTAATTCTCTTTCTCTTGTTGTTACAAGAGCAGTGCCATTTGTACACTTTTGTCTTGACTTATCATACCTGTTGCTGTCAAGTCAGTTCTGACATCTCTCAATATCTTGATGATCAAAATATGTTCCTCCTCTGACGAAAACAATTTAATCTAATCCTTCTAAATCAATAGATTCTATTTCTATCAATAAAATACAATATATGTAATAGTCCCAAATATGCTTGAGCATATACTTTTACCTTTACTTTTCAAAAGCTCTAACCAAATTAGTTTTATTATTATTTGACCTAAGATCTGGGCATGTTCCAGCATAATATCTATCCCTTCCAATTAATTTTGCCTGTCATTTACTTTTTGGTTATTGGAATAGTATCTTTCTTTCCCTTTAGATGATGAACCTTTTAATGGCAAGGATAGTTACTTGTTTCTTGCTCATCATTTTATGCCTAGCACCTGGCGCATTGACTCAATAAGTATATTTTTGTGGATGAATGAATAAATGCAAAATGTATCACGTAGAGGTTTATGTAACACACACATATACTTATTCAAATAGGAGTCTGAGACTTCTTTGCTAATAGACATGTACCAGCCTTTCTCCAGCAGTGCTTGACACAGTTATCTCATCATATTCATCAGATATGCCCATGCTTATTAGCCTCAGGATACACTTACAAGCAACGCAGCTAAAAAAGGAAGGCCACCTCTGCCATGATAGTTTATTGCAAAACAGAGGGAATGAAACAGAGAAAGCATCTTTTGCTACACATACAGAAGCTAATAAACAAACAAAAGATCTAAACCACAGTGACATCATTGTGACAGCAGTGTCTTGAAGAAACTCCTCTAGTCCTAACTCCTGTCAGAGGCAATGAATGCCTGTGGTATATGTGCTGTAATGGGGCTGGGAAGGATCTGTGTCTGGTTCTCTGAAACCGTCAACAAGCAATTGGAAGATGAGCCTTCCCAAAGGTGAGAACTGGCAGCACACAAATTCTCTGCTTTAGACAGGGATATGGCTTTCTGTTAGATCATGTTATTATCACTGAGGAATGATTATTACTAAATTGTCACATGATCAAAACCATAAATTATAAGAGCAAATCGTAGTCCTAAGGCTAGCAGAGCAGACGGAATTTCGTTCATGTTACGCATAACCGGTTTTTGATACCCGCAGAAGATCCTTACTTTGGCTTCCCTTTGTCTTGGGAGTGAGGCACTCACAAGGGGATACGGCAGTGCCCCTTGGCAACTTCTCATCACTCATCATGTGATCCCATTTCCTTCAGCATCTTTCACAGAGGTCAGAAAACACAAGCCAGCAATGTAAAGAGAGATCAATAGTATCAATGTTGGCTTCAGCTCAGACTTCTCCATGCAGGAAACCTGACTTGGGGCTAGACTTCAACAACAGAGTCAAGGTTGGTCTATCGCCAGAATGCAGTATAAAGGGTCACTCAGCAGAGTGTGAGAGGTGGTAGGCTGTACTTGTCCTCCATCCTTTCTCAATTGCGGGGCATAGAGAAAATCCTGTTGACCAAATACCAGATCATTGTCTTCTGTGAGATAGAACTCTCCTGCAGGAAGATTTTCTTATTTCAACCATACACTTTCCTTTCATCTATTTTCACTATTAACAGAAATTATGGTCGGTCCGTCGGTGGTGGAATGTAAAAGAGGGCAGTAGCAAGGAAAGTGAGGGAGAGAGGATGGTTTAGAAGTAAAAAGCTGAATGGTATGGGAATGGTCAGGGGAAGACACAACCATCTTTTATTTCTTAATCTTCCCCTGAGGACAGGAGATGAAGTTCTGTAGAAGCCAGTCCTCCCTCATGCCATGAAGCCTTCTCTAACAGATATACATATGTACCAGTACTGTCGGTGTTTTTTGGAATAGGGTCATCACAGCAGTGGCTTATTCTGCACCTGATGTGGACAGGTCCGACTTGCTCTTTGGTTTTGTTGTCATTTTATTACGAATTTCACTGTGGCAATGGAAAGGATGAGCCTCAGTTTCAGGGCAGTAATAGCCACCATGCCCATTTATTTCTAGCATCAGTGTTTTCTTGAGCGCCAGTGGAAACATGGTAACCTTAATACCTGTCTGATATTGGCATTTAGAAAAGAGCCTGATTCTTGCTCAATTTATAATGCACCTAGTCCTTCGAAAGGTTTATTCTAATGCAAGTTTAAGTGATATGTTTTTGTGCAATTGATGTCAGACTTTTATACTAGCTGAGCTTCATTTTGGAATCCAATGTGATTGTTAAAACAAACTTCACTTTTATTTCAGCACAGACTTTGCACCTAGGATCATCAAGGTCTTGGGATTGTTTCAAAAGAGAAAGTTCTCAAACTTATCATCTTGTGGTCATGAATATGTGCACTCTTTTTCAGCCACAATTTGATTTGGTATTTACCCGGTGTAGGAAAAACACACAAGCCCAGGCTGACTGTATCTAAACTTCTTGGATGTCTTGAAAATCTTTTTTTAATGTTTCTGATCATGAACACTCTCTCCTGCTTTGGGACATCTTCCATTATCTTCTTTACTTTTCTCCACCACGATGTAGAAACTGTCACTGCTCTGGTAGCGTAGTGGTTAAGAGGTATGGCTGCTAACCAAAAGGTCAGCAGTTGGAATCCACCAGGCGCTCCTTGGACCACAACAGGTTTGGTTTTTGGTTTGGTCCTCTATCTATATCACTTGGTATGACACAAACCAAATCAAACCAAACCTGTTGCCACCAAGTTGATTCCGACTTATAGCGACCATATAGGATAGAGTAGAACTGCACCATAGGGTTTCCAAGGAGCACCCGGAGGATTTGAACTGCCGACATTTTGGTTAGTAGCTGTACCTCTTAACCCCTACATAAAAAAAAAAAAAAAAACTTAAGCCACCCTAAATCACTGCCGTTCTTAAAACACCTTACTCAGTTTCACTCACAACATTCTCCTGCCTCTGCCTGTCCCCACTGTCCCCACCCTTATTCTCCACGCACTGTCCCAACCACCACTGCTTGGGAATCTTGGCTTCTATTTATTTTTATTTACCTTCAACAAACCTGTTATTTACACGGTCTTCAACTTCTTTGGACCAGACCCTTCTTCAATGGAATAGAGTCCAGTTAGGGAAGGGAACAAGGCTGCCTGGATTTGGAAGCTGGGATTGACCTGCAGTTAGCAATTCTTGCCCATACGCACAGTGAATGAAGCCAGGAAACATCGTTAAAGTCCAAAAGTCAAGAGGTTATCGATGGCTGAAAAGTAGTCAGAGCAAGGGAGTTTGACCTATAAAATATATATATAGCCCAAGAAACGGTGACAGTGTGAAAGAGACAAGGCGCAGATCCAAACCAGCAAACAGGAGCCCCTTGAGCATCGGAGGTGGTGGGCCACAGTATCCTGCTGGGTTTTTAGAAACATGTAGAAGCACATTTTCATGTATTAATTTCATGAAATCCATCTGATAAATGAGTTGCAGTGATATTCAATCTATCCTTTCCACTTCAATGGAATGTTAAATGAATGAAATTACCTTGGACTGGTGAGTTTAATCAGGATCTATAAACATTAAAAAGAAGAAGAAGAAAAGCCATGGCTTATTTTTTCAGAAACCTAGAGAGAAGCGTGTAGACATGTGGAAATCTGAATATACAAGTAAATGACATTGGTTTTATTGTATACAGTCTCTTTTCTGCTTCTCCTCTGTGTCTGTCTTTCTCTCTCTAACTTTCCTTTGAGTGTGTAAATGGACTTGCTGATCACAGCTGCTGTGTTCTACAGGCCTGGGGATCTAGGAGAAAAGGGGAAGATACCAGAAAACTGAGAGGGGAGAGAGTGATATAATGTAGCAGAAAGTGAGGGAAATACCGCAAATTCTTGGGATGGCTAAATTCTTACAGCTTAACATTTCTTTGCCAGGTTTTTCTTATGGGCTTCTTCAATTATCCCAAAAGAGCAGAACAGGGCAGGGAAGCCTTCTTGCTTCTGATGTTGTACGTGGGCCACATCCAGGTCTCTGAACAGGTTGAACACTTCATCTTTTCAGGAGGGACTTTTTCAGGACATTTTGAGGATACACCTAATGACTCATCAAATGCTTTGCTGCATTCCAAACCACTCTAGTTTGGGGTGGGGGAGGCACCAGTCCTTTTTCAAAACAGAAGAAACAGATTGGTTTGTCCTCTGGCAGCTGTTAAAATCTGTACAGTGACAGACGAGGAGATTCTAGGAGGAGCTCCCTCCCCACCTACTCCATCCCGGGAAGGTGTTGGGGTCACAGAAGGCCTCCAGCTGAGTTTGTGCCTGGTTCTCAGCACCAGAGAGGGACTGTGCCAGATGCTGTTTCCTTCTGTACAGAGCCTTATTTATTTAAGTGGCAGCAGCCAAAGCTAAAGGTAAAAATGGAGCCATTTTCGTATCCAATATTCAATATCTACTTTAATTAAAATGGATATCTATTTAAATTATTTAAAGAAGGTAGCTCTTTGATCATGAGTGCTCATTTCCAGAGACTGAATGCAGCAGAGCTCAGGCCCCCAAATCCTAATTAAAGGTGATAGCCTGAATTAGCATGTAACTACTTGCTATGTTTGTCACATCGCTAGTAAAAGTAGTTTCACTCTCATTTTTTCTTACTTGAAGAGATTACTCCCCCACAAGCAAACAGCCCAAGCTCCCCCTTTCCTGAAAGGGGTGGTAGATCATGTCGCAGTCGGGTGGGTTTCTGAGTGATATCCCAGATGTACTTAATCATTTAGAAGCTATGAAGGAATCGCTCCAGAGTTTCTCAAGCATTATTAAACTCTCATTCTAATCTTTGCTCTAGAACTGATTATTTGGCATTTGATGTCACTCTCTTATTTCTAAAACATAGCTGAATGGCTCTTGGTAACTAGGCAGCACTGAAATTTGTAACTTCTTTTCTAAAGAGCTAATATTTGAGAAATTAAGAAAAAAATAGATGAAGTTGGTTAAGATTTTTCATCACTCCTTTGCAATCACATCAACAACAAAAGTAGCTGTCCTATGGCATGTTGTAACCTCACCGGAACTGTGATTTGATAGAAAACATTCAAGGGAAGATAGGAATTCAAGAAACATGGTCTTCCTGTAAGCCCTTGCAATGGTGTTCCATGGTAAGTTGAGGTTCCTGGGATCTCACAAAAGTTCAGAGTACTCAAAGGACATAAAAGTTTCTGTTGTTGATGCTTGTTTTTTTCCTTATGTGGCACTTTGTCCCCCTCCACCCCCCAAACATCAAGGGGTCTTTGCTTCCGCTCACCCAACTTCTCTTCTTCTGGTAACAAGGTCTACCTCTGACCACACGGGTGGGACCATGAACCAGGTCAGAGCATGAACCCTCTGGACAGAATGGTTAGCACAGGATAGGTATGAAAGTAGGTCAAATTTTGGCTGTTCTCTGGGAATATTTAAATTGCAGTTGCTAACAAAGTGCCTGTTTGCTTTAATAAAAACCAAAACCAAACCCGCTGCCGTCGAGTTGGTTCCAACTCATAGTGACCCTACAGGGCAGGGTAGAACTGCCCCATAGAGTTTCCAAGGAGTGCCTGGTGGATTTGAACTGCTGACCTTTTGGTTAGCAGCCGTAGCGCTTAACCACTATGCCACCAGGGTTTCCGTTTGCTCTAATAGGGCGGCTAAGAGGAAATGAGCCAAGAGTAGCAGAAAGCTATGTGCCTTCTGCTTAGATGGACTGAGGATAAAACAAAGTCTCCATGCAGAGACAGAATCATAGTTGTGTCTGCGGCCTAGTTCCAGACATCCCAAAGGCCAGTTACCCCTTTCACTTCTTACAATTTAAGCCAATAAAATCTTGTCACTTGCAACCAAAGACTACTGGCTAAAACAATGGCCCCAGATATAAAGATGCCCCCACCTCTCCTGCCACATGTCTTCTTTAGGCCTTAACTCTTCCAAGTGAACTTTCTTGGATCTCAGTCATCCATGGAGATAGAGTTTCTTTTTGTAAACATTTGGAAAGTCAGCCTTAAATGGAACTTAAAAATTAAGAAACTCAAATGTATCAACTTACAAAAAAGTAAATCATCCAAAGAGGTAAAGTAACTTCTGAAAGAGGAAGCGATCAAATATTTAAAAAAAAAAAAAAAAGTACTACAGATAAAACGAAGCTCTTTCCCCATCCCATTTCCTTTCTTGTTCCTTTCCTTCCTTCCTTCTTCCCTCTCTAAAAGTAACCACAACACTTTATTAAAATCAGTGAGTATCATTTTCATTCACATTTTATATACCCACTACATGCACATGTACACAGCATAAAGTTTTCTTTGGTGCCTTTTAAACATTTAAAAATACCATACTATATGAATCTTTTCTTTAACTTATTTTATTCATTTGGTATTATGTATTTAATATGCATATTAAATAATGTGGATTAAGTTTATTTTATATGCTTTATAGAATTGAATATATGAAAATATTACAACTTATGTTCCCATTCCCCTACTGATGGATATACAAGAGATTTCCATTTTTTATTATTATGAACAAAGTAGTAATGAGCATTCTATTATATGCTTCCTTGTCCACATATGTGATCGTTTCTCTAGGGTGTATACCTGAAAGCAGAATTGTTGGGTCATAGAGTATGTACATTTTCAACTTTACAAGGTATTATCAAATTACTCTTCAAACTGTTCACATTAATTTACACTCCCATCAAATAGATTTGACAGTCGCTTTTTGCTTTTCCTCACATCTTGGGTAACATTTGGTATCATCATACATTTCAGTGTTTGCTGATCTACATAGGTGTTAAATGACATCTTTTTTAAAAAATTTTCCTTTTCCTTTTTATTCACGAGTTTGAGCATCTTTCCATAGTTTACTAGACATTCTGATATATTTTTTTTTTTTTGGCTTTTTATTTTATGAGTTTCATTTTCTATTGATGTTTTCTTGACTTACATTCTTTCTGATATTTTCTAACCCCTACTTGATTAAATATAGTGCAAATATTTTTTTCAGTGCTCAACTTGTCCTTTTACTTTATTTATGCCATCTTTTATCACAAAAATACTTGTAATATTAAATGTCAAATTTATACATCTTTTCCTTTAAGGGTTGTGTTTTTGTGTCTTGTTAAAGACCTTGTTTCCTACTCCAATGCCATAAAGACGGTTTCCATGTTTTCTTCTAAAAGTTCTGAAGTACTTCTTTTTGTCTTCCACTGAAACATTTTTGTGGATGATATGTGAGCTAGAGATGATTTATTTTGCCATGTTTATAGCTAATTAACTGTGAATCCCATCCATTCCTACTGATTTTCGATTCAACCTCTATAGTATATCAAGGGTCCAAATTTACAAATGGCTTTTTCTGAGGTTTTTATTCTTTCCCATTCAACTATTTACCTATCCATGTAACAATACCATGATATTTTAATCACTATAGTTTAAAGTAAGTTTTGATATTGGTAACACCTGACTTCAAAATTTGTTTTGGCTATTCTTGGACTTTTATTCTTCTATGTGAATTTTAAAGCACTGTATCAAACTCCATGGCCAACCCTGTTGGGATTTTAGTTGATATGGTTTTAAACCTTGAATCAATTTGGTTGGTATTGAGATTTTCTCAAGAGTCTTTAAATAAATTTAGGATGTGTTCTTTTGTTTCTGTCCTTCTAATGGTTACTTTATAATTTTTAGTTTTATTACCTCCTCTAATTTTTGTATTACCTTTTACTTGTCTTATTTTCTTAGTGCTTCTGTAAAAGATATACCACAACTGGGTAGATTTAATGATCAAAAATTTATTTTCTCACAGTTTAAGAGGGTAGAAGTCCAAATTCAAGGTGTAGCTCTAGGGTAAGGCTTTCTCTCTGTCATCCCTGGGAAAAAATCCTTGTGTCAGCTTCTCTAGCTAGCCATCCTTGGAGTTCTAGGGCTTTTAGACTGTTTTTTTTTTTTTTTTAACCCCCTAGTCGTTAGATAATATGGATCTTTCCCCTGTGTCTGCTTGCTTGCTTCTGTGCCTAATTTACTCCTTTTATATCTCAAAATTAATTGACTTAAGACACACCATATACTGATATGGCCTCATTAGGAAAACAAAGAAAACCCTGTCCTCAAATGGTATTATATCCATATGTATAAGGGGTAGGATTTACAGCACATTTTTGGGGGGGGACATAATTCTATCCATAACACTGTATTTGAGTTCCATACTCTTCCTTTCCCTCACACACATATATACACTCAATCAGCAGTCATTACTGAAATTTTGTTTTACAGTCAATACTTATTTAGATTTTCCAGCATGTTTACCCATATCATTGCTTATTATACCCACTACTTCCATACGGTTCATGAAGCACATTCTTTAGAGTTCTTTTTAGTGACAGTCTTTGAGTAGTAAACTTTCTCAGTCTTTGCTTGTCTAACTATATCTTTGTCTTACCCGTGTCTTTGAATGAGAGTTTAGCAGAGTATCAAAATCTAGGCTGACATTTTTTTTTTACAGATACAGACAGCCCATTGAGGGTCTCAATTTAATGAAGTTTTCTCATTTTTTTCCCCCCTCTCTCCAAAGACCCAGGACAATATGCATAGAAGAGTTAACATAGCAGGTCTGACTGCTTATGCTTTGAAAGCCTGATTAAAAGGTTGGCCCTTGGCTGGAGTCTTGAAACTTGGATTTCAGGAGGGTTTCCACCACTCAAACTGGTGAAAGTAGCTCACTGCACCTAAATTGCTGTGCAAACAATGTGGCTTATGCTGAACACCTACTTTCCCTCTGAGAGTCTGGAATTTTGTTATGTACCAGGCAGAGGCTCCCTACATACCAAAAAAACAAAAATCCATTGCCACTGAGTTGATTCCGACTCAGAGTGACCCTATAGGACAGAGTAGAATTGCCTCATAGGGTTTCCAAGGACTGCTTGGTGGATTCAAAGTGCTGATCTTTTGGTTAGCAGCTGAACTCTTACCACTGCACAACAAGGGTTCCAAATCTATGTATCCAACACACAAACAAACACTGGGTGTTGAGATTCAAATAAGCTTTACTAGTTGGCAATACTTCACATGTGTTGTCACAACTCATTGCTGGTAGAGTTAAGCACATCCTGTGTGACTCCACTAGGGGAGGACCCTTGTAAGCTTGTGCCTGGTTTTCCCCAGACTTCATCCCATACACCTTTTCCTTTTGCTGATTTTTCTCTGTATCCTTTTGCTGTAATAAATCATAGCCATGAGTATAACTACATGCTGAGTCTCGAGAGTCCTCCTAGCAAATCAACAAATGGAGGGGGAAGGTCTTAGGGACCCTCTGTTTACCGTATCCCTCCTATGGTTGTGAAGAAAATATTCGCAAGTTAGATTATGGCAATGGCTGCACAACTAAAAACCATTGAATTGTACGCCTTAAAACAGGCTAACTTTATGATATATAAATTATATTCAATAAAATTATTATTAAAAAATAAAGCACTACAGGCAGAGCCAAGATGGCGGAATAGACAGATGCTTCCGGTGAGCCCTCTTTACAACAAAGATGCAAAAAAACAAGTGAAACAAGCATATTTGTGACAAGCTGGGAGCCCTGAGCTTCAAAGGCAAGGTTAGAAAACGAACTGAGGGGCGTGGGGAGGAAGAGACGGCTCAGAAGCAGAGAGGAGTTACCAGACCTGAATCGCAGGGAGTCCTCAGGCACCATCCCCAGAGCCACGGTGGCAGGCTGGTATTAGCGTTCAGCTGCAGCTTCCTCAGGGAGAAGCAGCCAGCCACACAGCCTACTCACACCTCCAGAACCTGAGAAGAATGGCACTCTCAGCAAAAGCTAAGTAATTGCATATGTTTTACTGTCCCCCACTCCCACCCCCAAGCTGGCTTCAGCAGCTGAATTCCCTGGGCCTGAGATAGGCCCTGTTGAGCATCTAGAGCCATCCTCCTGCCTTGGAGAAGGAAAAAAAATGCAATTGGGGGAAAACAAAATTTGCCAGCTCCACTAACCACGGGAGCTCAGGACAGAAGTGGCTCCTGTCCAGGCATAAATGATCTGTAGACTTTGAGCACCTTTCCCTTCTGCATGGACCTGTGTTGGCCTATTTTAGGAGAATAGACCCTTGCTGGCAGACTCCAACCATTTCAGCTGTGCAGTGGAGAGATGGGTATTTGATGTTTGACACTGCTTTGCCTATTAAACAAGGTCCTCACCAACTCACATCAGGGACCTAAGGACAGGGAGCTTCACTCAGGTCACCCAGGCACCCACGAAAGGGGTCCCAGGATAACTGGTACTTTCCAGTCCTTACAACCAAAAACTTTGGGTGCCCATCATCCGTCTGCAGAACCCACCCACTTGCACTCTCTAGAGATCAGGGACGTGCTTTCCTCAGAGACACTTGGGGGTCAGTTCTCAGCCCCCTGCCTTGTTCAGAGTGTGACCTCCTGCTGCAATCAGATACTGGTACATACACCAATCACCCCTGCCCCTCTAAGACTGTAGGAAAGAGCTTGTACCACACACTTGATGATCAGCTACCTGGACACCAGAGCTGAATTCATAAAGAAAAGTGAATGGACTCCTAGACTGATATACCTGATAACAGCTGTAGCCATCTGGGGACAGGATGTCAGAGCTCCAAAGGCAAAAATAATCAAACTAGCTCACTCAAGCAGCCATAGGGGTATACCAAAACAAAACAAAACAAAGCAAGAAGCTACGACACAGTAAGGAAGCATAAACTAATATGATAACTTAGAGATGGCTTGGAAACAACAGTCAATATCAAGTTACATAAAGAAACAGACCATGATCACCTCAACAGACTCTCAAAACAAAAGAATCCAGGGATCTTCTAAATAAAAGTGCATTCCTGGAATTACCAGATGCAGAATACAAAAGTTTAATATACAGAACCCTTCAAGACATCAGGAAGGAAATGTGAAAATATGCAGAACAAACGAAGGAACACACAGAAAAAGCAATTGAAGAAATTAGAAAGATTATTCAGGAACATAATGAAAAGTTTTATAAGCTGGAAAAATCTATAGACAGACAGCAATCAGAAATTCAGAATATTAACAATAAAATTACAGAAGTAGACAACTCAATAGAAAGTCAGAGGAGTAGAATTGAGCAAGTAGAAGCTAGAATTTCTGAACTCAAAGATAAATCCCTCGGCACTACTATATTTGAAGAAAAATCAGAAAAAAGAATAAAAAAAATGAAGAAATCTTAAGAATCATGTGAGAATCTATCAATAGAAATAACCTATGAGTGATTGGAGTACCAGAACAGGGAGGGATAACAGAAAATACAGAGAGAATTGTTGAAGATTTGTTCACAGAAAACTTCCCTGACATCGTGAAAGATGAGAAGATATCTATCCAAGATGCTCACCGAACTCCACATAAGGTAGACGTTAAAAGAAAGTCACCAAGACATATTATAATCAAACTTTCCAAAACCAAAGATAAAGAGAGAATTTTAAGAGCATCTAGGGATAAACGAAAAGTCACCTACAAAGGAGAGCCAATAAGAATAAACTCGGACTACTCGGCAGAAACCATGCAGGCAAGAAGGCAATGGGATGACATATTTAAAAAATTGAAGGAAAAAAATTGCCTGCCAAGAATCATATATCCAGCAAAACTGTCTCTTAAATATGAAGGTGAAATTAGGGCATTTCCAGATAAACAGAAGTTTAGGGAATTCATAAAAATCACACCGAAACTACAAGAAATACTAAAGCATGTTCTTTGATTAGAAAATCAGTAATATCAGGTATCAACCCAAGACTAGAACAGTGGGTAGAGCAATCAGAAGTCAACCCAGACAGGGAAATCAAAAAAATAAAGCAAGATTATACAAAAAAAAAAAGAAACTCAAAACAGGGTAACAGCAACATTATTATATACAAGAAGACAACATTAGAACAATAAAGAGGGACAAAGAAATGTAACCATAGATCTTCCATATGGAGAGGAAGATGCAGACACTTAGAGATCAGGCACTGGTCGGAGATGTCATAGCTCAAAATTTTTTCCCAATGTGTAGGTGATCTTTTTACTCTTTTGGTGAAATCTTTAGCTGAGCATAGGTGTTTGATTTTTAGGAGCTCCCAGTTATCTGGTTTCTCTTTGTCATTTTTGGTAATGTTTTGTATTCTGTTTATGCCTTGTATTAGGGCTCCTAAGGTTGTCTCTATTTTTTCCCCATGATCTTTATTGTTTTAGTCTTTATGTTTAGGTCTCTGATCCACTTGGAGTTAGTTTTTGTGCATGGTGTGAGGTATGGGTCCTGTTTCATTTTTTTGCAAATGGATATCCAGTTATGCTGGCACCATTTGTTAAAAAGACTATCTTTTCCCCAATTAACTGACTCTGGGCCTTTGTCAAATATCAGCTGCTCATATGTGGATGGATTTATATCTGGTTTCTCAATTCTGTTCCATTGGTCTATGTGCCTGTTGTTGTACCAATACCAGGCTGTTTTGACTACTGTGGCTGTATAATAGGTTCTAAAATCAGGTAGAGTGTCTCAATTCTGTTCCATTGGTCTATGTGTCTGTTGTTGTACCAGTACCAGGCTGTTTTGACTACTGTGGCTGTACAGTAGGTTCTAAAATCAGGTAGAGTGAGGCCTCTCACTTTCTTCTTCTTTTTCAGTAATGCTTTACTTATCCGGGTCTTCTTTCTCTTCCATATGAAGTTGGTGATTTGTTTCTCTGTCACATTAAAAAATGTCATTGGAATTTGGATCGGAAGTGCATTGTATGTATAGATGGCTTTTGGTAGAATAGACGTTGTTACTATGTTAAGTCTTCCTATCCATGAGCAAGGTATGTTTTTCCACTTATGTAGGTCCTTTTTAGTTTCTTGCACTAGTACTTTGTAGTTTTCTTTGTACAGGTCTTTTACATCTTTGGTAAGATTTATTCCTAAGTATTTTATCTTCTTGGGGCTACTGTGAATGGTATTGATTTGGTGATTTCCTCTTCGATGTTCTTTTTGTTGGTGTAGAGGAATGCAACTGATTTTTGTATGTTTATCTTATAACCTGAGACTCTGCCAAACTCTTCTATTAGTTTCAGTAGTTTTCTGGAGGATTCCTTAGGGTTTTCTGTGTAGAAGATCATGTCATCTGCAAATAGAGATCATTTGACTTTCTCCTTGCCAATCCGGATACCTTTTATTTCTTTGTCTAGCCTAATTGCTCTGGCTAGGACCTCTAGCACAATGTTGGCTAAGAGTGGTGATAAAGGGCATCCTTGTCTGGTTCCCGTTCTCAAGGGAAATGCTTTCAGGCTCTCTCCATTTAGGGTGATGTTGGCTGTTAGCTTTGTATAGATGCCCTTTATTTTGTTGAGGAATTTTCCTTCAGTTCCTATTTTGCTGAGAGCTTTTATCATGAATGGGTGTTGGACTTTGTCAAATGCCTTTTCTGCATCTATTGATAAGATCGCGTGGTTTTTGTCTTTTGTTTTATTTATATGGTGGATTACAGTAATGGTTTTTCTAATATTAAACCAGCCTTGCATACCTGGTATAAATCCCACTTGGACGTGGTAGATTATTTTTTTGATACGTTGTTGAGTTCTATTGGCTATTATTTTGATGAGGATTTTTGCATCAATGTTCATGAGGGATATAGGTCTGTAATTTTCTTTTTCTGTGGTGTCTTTACCTGGTTTTGTTATCAGGGACATGGTGGCTTCATAGAATGAGTTAGGTAGTATTCCATCATTTTCTATGCTTTGAAATACCTTTAGCAGTAGTGGTGTTAACTCTTCTCTGAAAGTTTGGTAGAACTCTGCAGTGAAGCTGTCCGGGCCAGGGCTTTTTTTTTGTTGGGAGTGTTTTGATTACGTTTTCAATCTGTTTTTTTGTTATGGGTCTATTTAGTTGTTCTACTTCTGATTGTGTTAGTTTAGGTAGGTAGTGTTTTTCTAGGAATTCATCCATTTCTTCTGGGTTTGCAAATTTGTTAGAGTACAATTTTTCGTAATAATCTGATATGATTCTTTTAATTTCAGTTGGGTGTGTTGTGATGTGACCCTTCTCGTTTCTTATTTGGGTTATTTGTTTCCTTTCCTCTATTTCTTTAGTCAGTCTAGCCAATGGTTTATCAATTTTGTTAATTTTTTCAAAGAACCAGCTTTTGGCTTTGTTAATTCTTTCAATTGTTTTTCTGTTCTCTAATTCATTTAGTTCAGCTCTAATTTTTATTATTTGTTTTCTTCTGGTGCCTGATGGATTCTTTTGTTGCTCACTTTCTATTCGTTCAAGTTGTAGAGACAGTTTTTGATTTTGGCTCTTTCTTCTTTATGTGTGGGTGCATTTATCGATATAAATTGACCTCTCAGCACTGCTTTTGCTGTGTCCCAGAGGTTTTAATAGGAAGTGTTTTCATTCTCATTGCATTCTATGAATTTCTTTATTCCCTTCTTAATGTCTTCTACAACGCAGTCTTTTTTGAGCAGGGTATTGTTCATTTTCCAAGTATTTGATTTCTTTTCCCTAATTTTTCTGTTATTGATTTCCACTTTTATGGCCTTGTGAAGGCAGTCTTTTTAACAAATGGTGCTGGCATAACTGGATATCTATCTGCAAAAAAAATGAAACAAGACTCATACCTCACTCCATGCACAAGAACGAGCTCGAAATGGATCAAAGACCTAAATATGAAATCTAAAATGATAAAGATCATGGAAGAAACAGTAGGGACAACGTTAGGAGCCCTAATACATGGCATAAACAATATACAAAACATTATTAAGAATGCAGAAGAAACACTAGATAACTGGGAGCTCCTAAAAATCAAACACTTATGCTCATCCAAAGACTTCACCTAAAGAGTAAAAAGACTACCTACAGACTGGGAAAAAGTTTTTAGCTATGATATTTCCTATCAGCACCTGATCTCTAAAATCTACATGATACTGCAAAAACTCTACAAAAAGACAAATAACCCAATTAAAAAATGGGCAAAAGATAAGAACAGACATTTCACAAAAGAAGACATTCAGGTAGCTAACAGATACATGAGGAAATGCTCATGATCATTAGCCATTAGAGAAGCACAAATCAAAACTACAATGAAATTTCATCTCACTCCAAGAAGGCTGGCATTAATCCAAGAAACACAAAATAATAAATGTTGGCGAGGTTGTGGAGAGATTGGAACACTTATACACTGCTGGTGGGCATGTCAAGTGGTACAACCACTTTGGAAATTGATTTGGCACTTCCTTAAAAAGCTAGAAATAGAACTACCATATGATCTAGCAATCCCACTCCTCGGAATATATCCTAGAGAAATAACAGCCTTTACATGAACAGATATATGCACACCCATGTTCATTGCAGCACTGTTTACAACAGCAAAAAGCTGGAAGCAACCAAGGTGTCCATCAATGGATGAATGGATAAATAAATTATGGTATAATCACGCAATGGAATACTACGCATCGATAAAGAACAGTGAGGAATCTGTGAAACATTTCATAACATGGAGAAACCTGGAAGGCATTACGCTGAGTGAAATTAGACAGTTGCAAAAGGACAAATATTGCATCACAGTCCCAGTAAACCCAATGCCGTCAAGTGAATTCTGACTCATAGTGACCAGATAGGAAAGAGTAGAACTGCCCATAGAGTTTCCAAGGAGCGCCTGGCAGATACTGGTCTTATGCAATGTAAATATTGCATAAGACCAGCATTATAAGAACCTGAGAAATAGTTTAAACTGAGAAGAAAACATTCTTTTGTTGTTATGAAGGGGGGAGGGAGGGGGGTGGGAGGGGGCATTCACTAATTAGATAGTAGATAAGAACTACTTTATGTGAAGGGAAAGACAGCACACAGTACAGGGGAGGTCAGCACAATTGGACTGAACCAAAAGCAATGAAGTTTCCTGAATAAACTGAATGCTTCCAAGGCCAGCGTAGCAGGGGCAAGGGTTTGGGGACCATGGTTTCAGGGGACATCTAAGTAAATTGGCTTTATAAAATCTATTAAGAAAACATTCTGCATCCCACTTTGAAGAGTGGCGTCTGGGGTCTTAAACGCTAGCAAGCAGGCATCTAAGCTGCGTCAATTGGTCTCAACCCACCTGGATCAAAGGAGAATGAAGTATACCAAGGACACAGGCAATTATGAGCCCAAGAGACAGAAAGGGCCACATGAACCAGAGACTATATCATCCTGAGACCAGAAGAACTAGATGGTGCCCAGCTACAACCCATGACTGCCCTGACAGGGAACACAACAGAGAACCCCTGAGGGAGCAGGAGAGCAGTAGGATGCAGAGCCCAAATTCTCATAAAAAGACCAGACTTATTGGTCTCACCGAGACTAGAAAGACCCCTGTGGTCATGGCCCCCAGGCCTTCTGTTGGCCCAGGACAGGCACCATTCCCAAAGCCAACTCTTCAGACATGTATTGGACTAGGCAATGGGTTGGAGAGGGATGCTAGCGAGGAGTGAGATTCTTGGATCAGGTGGACACTTGAGACTATGTTGGCATCTCCTGCCTGGAGGGAAGATGAGAGGGTGGAGGGGGTTAGAAGCTGGCGAAATGGACATGAAAAGAGAGAATGGTGGGAGAGAGCAGACTGTCTCAGAGATTAATTGGGAGTATGTCGCGAGTTGTATATAAGTTTCTGTGTGAGAGGCTGACTTGATTTGTAAACTTTCACTTAAAGCACAATCAAAATTATTAAAAAATTAAATTAAATTAAAAAACCACTACATTCTATCTAAAAGTGCTGATTACCAGTTCTTAAATCCCTCAATACCTGCAGAATCATTTTTCAGGCTTAAGGCTTCTTTTGACCTATGTTTTTTTCTGTCATCTTTCCTTCTTTTGAATTAAGTTTTATTTTCCCAGCACGTCAGTGCAGAATGGTATATTGCTGCAAGTTGAATTTCTCAGTATTTTTTCTTGCTTCATATTCCTTCTGGATACCTCTGGAACTGATGCCTGAAGTAAAGGCTGAGCTTGTTTAAGTAGGGCCTGGGTTTTAAGTCCCCCACTGGGGAAGAGAACTTCTCTTTAATCATACAGCAGATACCGTTCATGCCTTTCCCATGTCCTTCGCACTTTATCATTTTGGAGTGTTCCAGACTTGTTTTCTAACTATTATCTGCATCTCCATACCTAAAAGCCTCTTCCAGATTGCAGAGGACAAAACTTCCCATGTACACTACATGCCAGAAAATTAATATCCTCCAGGATCAAGCCTCAACTAATGGTGACCAGGGATTGTATAAAATACCCTAGCTCCCTCATTTCTTAGGTAGCATAACTCAGAGAACTATATTTTGATACTTTCTCACTTGTCTCATAAGATTGAGCTCCAATTGCCCACTATGGTAGCTTACTTAACAATATACACTTTATTAGCTGCCTTACTCCCGTGTGCCTCTTCCCCCCTGTCAATCAATGTTTCCTGTACCTCCTAAGGAAGCTACTTGTACTTAGATCCTGATATCAACATCTGCTTCTGGGAGAATCCAACCTAAGACACAACTTGAGAACACAGTAATAAAAGAGTTCTTACACAGATATTGTTGTTTGACATTATCAGGCATAGATCTGAAATTTATAACTTTAAAATCAAGAAAATTTGAGAAAGTGCTAAATTCTAATATGCTGACTCAAACCTTTACCAGGCTAAAGACTGTCAACATCATTAGTCACTACTGAAATGCAAATAAAACAACAATGATACATCTTGTCACATCCATTAGAAGGCTGCAATAAAAAAGGTGGACAATAACAAGTATTGGTGATGATGCAGAGAAATTGGAATTCTAGTCCACTGTTGGTGGAAATGTAAAATGGTGCAGAGACCTCGGAAAACGATTATGCAGCTCCTTAAAAAGTTAAACATAGAGTTACTGTATGACATGGCCCAGGAATTCAACTTTTAGGTTCGTTCCAAGAGAATTATAAACATATGTACACACGTAAAAAATTGTACTGGTATACTCACAGCAGCATTATCTATAACAGCCAAAACGTAGAAACCACACAAATGTCAATTAACTGATAAATTGCTAAACAAAACATAGCATGTGTAATATTTGGTCATATAAAAGGAATGAAGTAATGACACATGCTACAACATGGGTAAACCTTGAAAGCATTATGCTTCGTGAAAGAAGTCAGACACTTATATTAACCGTCCAGAACAGGCAAATTCGTAGTCAAGCAGTAGATCAATAGTTGCTGGGAGCTGGGGTAAAGGCAAATGGGGCGTGACTTCCAATGGATACAGGGTTTCTTTTGGGGAACAAATTTTGAAGTTATGTAGTGGTGATGGTTGCACAACTCTATAAATATATTAAAAACCACTGAACTGTACATTTGAGAAAAAGCAAGTTTTATGGTATGTGAATTATATTTAAATAAAGCTATTATTTTAAACAAAGGAAAACAAACAACAAAGAAATTCATTGTTACAAGTCCCAAAAGTAAAAGTCAGGGGAAGAGAGTGGTCTCTGCTTTAAAAAAAAAAATTATTTTGTAAATAGCAAGTCATGAGACAGAGAAAAAATAAATAAATAAAGAGCTATTTTTTTTTTTTTTTTTAGATAGAGCTCTGAGAATTCTGAAACAAATTGTCTAGGTAAATGATTAGCTGCTGATTGAATTTTTTCTGGCAGAGAAGCTACATGAATGAACTCAGTTCCCTGGGGGAAATGTAATTCTGAAGGAAAAGAGGATCCTAGCTCTGTAGTCAGCCCGTATACCTAGAATTTAGTCTAAGCAAACCTGCGTTCAAGTCCTCTCACTGCCGTTTAGTAATCACAGGCAAGTTAGCCAGCTTCTCTGAAATTCAAATTACTAATTTGGTCAGTGATAATCATTATATCCACTTGCAGATTTGTTTTGCCACAAATGTTATGTGAACAAGTGCTATGTGCCAGGCACAGTTCTGGAAGTAGTGCCATGGTGATGTAGAAGGGAGTTAAATTCCCCTTACAGAGTTTCCATCCTGGGGAGGGAGACAGGCAATGAGTAAAATAGATAAACAAGACAAATTCACTCTGCAAAAAGTGCTGTAAGGAAAACTAACAGGAATATGTGGTAATGAGGGATGGTGAGGTGTTGGATGATTTTAGATGAAGTGGTCTAGAAAGGCTTCTCTGAAAAGGTGATGTCTGAGCAAAAGACTGGAAAATAAGGAGCCAGTTATGCATCGATCTGCAATAATTTCTAGGCTAAAAGAGTTTTGAGTATCATGACCAGGAGGGAAAAGAAGGAAAGAGATGGGAAAAGAGGGCATGTTTAAGGAAGGTCAGCCTGGACGGAGCATTGTGAATTAATGCTAGAGGTAGGCACGAGCCGTATCCTATCAGGGCAGATAGATCCATGGTCAATACTCTCTAGAAGAAGGAAATGGGATCATATATGGAAAATGCTTAGCTCTATCTTTAACAAGTGGTTTTCATTATTAGTAGGTCACAAAAAGTCACCATCTAACAACTTGATTTCTCTTAAGGGATACCACAGTGAAGTGATATGGCTGTGAAATCCTTCTCCATGTTGACAACCAGGGATGGCCTGACTGCTCTGGCTAGGAGGCCAGTGTCCCCTTCTCTCTCTGTCCATTCTATGTGCATTCTTTGAAGATTATAAACTTCATCAGAAGAGGACAGGGTTATGTGGGAAAGGGGCGTGTAGGAAGTACTCTGGCCTCCCTGCTAGGAGTTGCATTAGCTGATGTGCCTTGTACCATACTGTGCAGAATGTGTGCTTTCCTTTTTCCAATTAAAATTGACCAGCATGACTAGTACTGAAGGGCCTGGTGCTTCAATCTACTGAGGATTAGCATTTTGGTTGTGTAGGAGGCAGGAACACAACCGAAGAGGTTCTCACACAGAGTTGCCCTAGATAAGACACTATAGGAAAAACCTCAGGAAATAGAGTGCAGGGCAACTTTTCTAAGAGGTTTGTCCACCCGTGTATCTCTGCATGTTTCTTGCTGCTACTTGAAATTGTGGGCTACTCTCACCTGGAGGACCTATTACCCTCTTTGAACCTCAAGTTCAGGCTCTGTCAGTCCAAAAAGGAAGTTTCTTCCTTTGTACTTACTATAACGGCTCAGGCATTAGAGGAGGGGACTGTGAAACATGCTCATGAATATAAAATGAAAAGGTCCCTTTTATTTTCTTATGACCAACACATTGGAAGAAATTTTGCCCCTCCAGCTACTAAGGTGAAAGGACTGTCCATAGAAGCAACCGTAAGACACAAGTACAGACTCTGCAATCACAAATGGCTAATGGGTCTAGTCCTTTGTAATTGCAGGTGGTCCATGGCATGGCTCGTGAGCACTAAAAGGTAAGCCAGCTTCTGGGCTCTATTCAAATTATTAGAAGCATCTCAGCTGATCATCTGCTGTACCCTCAAAGTGACCTTTCTTGTGACTCACATTTGAAACAACTTATGAAAAGCATTCCATACGTCAAACTTCATTTCATTCAATTTTCTCCTGGTTGAAAATTGACACTAAAGATGTTTTGTCTTTCAGAGCACTTTCCTTTGGGAGCCAAATGCCTGATGATGTATAATCCTTCCTGAAGGTTTTATAGCAGGGCTTCACAAAGCAAACATTTTTTCCCCTTATTTTATATCACCCTGACAAACAGAAATGCTGAGCCATTTAATTACAGAGCCTGCCTGACACATCCAGAGAGTCAAAAATTCTGGCAGCGTCTAGCTGAAGGGGAAAAATGCGCTGAATTCCCAGTTACTTGTCAATACAATGACACCAAGAAAACTAGTAAATAATCTGGCAGACCCAACAGTGGATGCTACAGCATGCCAGAGTAGTCCCCATGGCTCTGGGTCAGTTCCATTAGCCCTGCAATATCGCATCCCAAGACGGTGATACTTTTTTTGAGCTTCAGGCTGAACAGCCGGGAGATGATGGGCATAGGTCAGAAGAACAAAGGTCGAGCCACATACCTATATATCATGAGCTGGTATGTACCTTTCAGAAACTTCTAGATGTAGAGGTTGCACTGTTAATTCCTAAACTAACTCACAGAAGGAATCTGCACAGATGCAATTGAACATTCCTCCTTCAGACTCCAAGGTATGACAGGCTAGCCCCATGATCATGCATGAGTGCACTAAGATATTATATTCTGTAGTGTTTCAAAGCTCCAAGCCATAATCAAAATGTGTTAGGTTACCTTTATTTAATGCCCTTTCCTCTTTTCAGAACGGCTAATCTCTGTGATAATTTCTAGTCCGTTTTATAACAATAACTAAACAAAACTATGAAAGTCACTCTCTTGAGCAGTTTTTGTTTGTGTGGTTTAATGTTTTCTCTCTTTTTTGTTCATCTGTCAATCATACAGCTAAAAAATAAAAAAATACACCTACTATGAGGCTGGTACTGTTCTAAGCACTGGGATTGAGCAGTGGAAAATGTCTCCAAGGATATTACATTCAAGTTGAACATTGAAACAGAGACAATAAACATTAAAAGATAAGATAATTTTAGGGTTATAAATGCTCTGAGTAAAGGAGGTTACAGAATGATACGAAATGGTTGTAGTGGTAGGAATTTTCTTAGCTTGGCCAAGAAAGTTGTCTTTGAAGTGATGACTTCGATTTGAAACATGAACAATGAAGATAATGAAAGGAGGCAGCCATGAAAGAATGTGGGTGAAGAGTGTTCCAAGAAGAACAAACCATGTGTAAAGATAGAAGTGGGGATAGATGTGCCTTATGGAAAGAAAGGTCAGTGTGGCTGGAGAGTAATTAATGATAAGTAGAGTGGACAGAGATGAAATCGAGAAGGTTTTCATGAGTCAGATGGCATTGCAGGCCATGGTAAGAAGCTTGAATTTTATTCTAAGTGTGAGAGAACACCATTGGATGATTTTACACAGGAAAAGAACATTATCTGATTTATACTTTAGAGAGATGTCTCTAGTGGTATGTGGAAGGTGAAATGTAGGGAAGATAAGAGAGGAAGAAAGTTGTCTGGTTGCTAGGCTTTTGCAATAATCCAGGAGACAAAAAATGATAATTTGGATGAGAGTCATAGCTGTGCAGATGGTGAGAAATTGTTAGAATGATGGTATATTTTGAAGATAAAGCTAAGCAGTCTTATGCAGTGGATGAGGGATATGAAGGAAAGAAAAGAATCACAGACGACTCCTAAATTTTGGATAAATGCTAGTGCCAATTTCTGAGATGGGGGAAACTAAAGAGAAACCAAGTTGGGGAAGAGGGAAACTATTGTTCCGTCTTGGCCATTTTGAGTTTGAAATACCTTGTGTTGAATATGCAGTTGAATATATGAGTCTGGAGCTTCTGGAGAGTGGCCAGGCCAGAGATATATATTTAAGAATTATTGTCCTTTGTATGAAATATAAAACCTTGGGCCTGGATGAAATCATTATCAAAGAGAATATAGATGGAGAAGGTGGTCTAAGATCAAGCTCTGGCGCCCTTGAGCATCAAGTTGCAGGTAGAAGAGCTAATGACATGGAAGCCTTATTTTAGGTTCCCAAACATGAACAAAATAAAACATGTTTCATCATAAGCAATTTTCACAGGCTTAAAAACTGACAAAACTGGACTCCCAAATTTACTCAAATGGTGGCCTCACTTCCAGGGAAAGGAACGAGTTGAAGAATGTTGATTTTTTTGTGTGTGGCATTAAATCTTTTTAGAATGTTACCTGAAAGGAGCTTATAGTGGAAGGAAGGAAATTACATTCTGCAGTATAATAGGTCCCTTCTTGTTCCTCACTCCCACACAAGAAATTTCTCTTCCATGGTTATCCATTAGAGTCATAGACTACTACAGTGGGAGTGGAACTTGAAGTATAGTGTCATAAGTTAAGATACATATTTAATTCCCAGAACAACCACTAATAACTCAAATGGAGTTAAAAGAAAAATAGGAATTAACATGATTTGCTAAAAAATATTTGCTCACCAAAAAAGGATAGAGAGAGGAGACAAAGGAACAACAATAAAAGTACGTCAACATATAGGAAACAGATGAATATACAACCATATAAATAATTGCATTAAATATGTACACAAAACACTCCAAGAACATGAGATTATCAGACTGAATTAAAAAAAAAAAAATCCAGCTTTTTGCTGTCTAAAAAGATATGCCTTAGATTCAAAGGCACAAATAGGCTGTAAGAAAAGGTTAGGAAAAAGACTGTACAAACAGAAATTATAAGAGAGCTGCAGTGGCTATAATAATATCAAATAGATTTTAAGTCATGAAATGCCAGTAGAGACAGGGAGGGACATTTTATTTTGATGAAAGAATCAACATCAAGAAGGCGTAAAAATTATAAATATGCACTGAACAACAGTGCCTGAAAATACAAAACTGTATGCAGAGAAAACTGTAGAAACGAGACACAGGAAAGACAGCAATCATGTTTGGAGATACCAATACCCCTTGTTTGTAATTGATTAAAAAAAAACTAGCCAGAAACTTAGTAATGAAAACAACTTCAACCAACTTGACCTAACTGACATTTAGGCATACTCCACCCAAAAATAGGAGAAAAATTCTATTCAAGTTCATATGGAACGTTCTCCAAAATTGACTACACACGAAGACATAAAATGATTGAAATCAAACAAAGGGTGTTTCTGATCACAAAGGAATTACATTAAAGGTTAACAGGAATAAATTTTAGAAATCCCAAAATATTTGGAAAATAACACACTTCTAAATAACCTCTGGGTCAAGGGAAATTATAAAATGTCTTGAAGGAATGAAAATAAAAATATAACAACGTACAGCATATACTGGATGCAGCTAAAGCAGGCTTAGAGGAATTTTATAGCTTCAGATGCATATATTAAAGGAAAAAGGATATACAACGAATAGTCTAAGCTTCTACCTCAAGAAACTAGGAAATAAAGATCAAATCTAACTAGCATAAGAAAGACAATAATTAAAATACCACCAGAAATCAATAAAATTGACAATATAAAAACAATAGAGACAATGAAAACCAAAAGTTGATTCATTGGAAATATCAACAAAATTGATAAAACTTTATCTAGATGGACCAAGAAAAATAAAGAATATGCAATTTACCAAAATCAGGAATGAAAGAGGGAGCCATCACTATGGAACTCCCCAAAATTAAAAGAATTGTAAAAGAATATATTATAAACATCTATATTCTGATAAAATGGACAGCTTAGATAAAATAGACAAACGCCAGAAGAATGGACTCAAGAAGAAAAACAAAAGTTGACTAGACATATTACAAGTAAAAAAATTGAATTAGTACCACAAAGAAAAGCCAAGGTTTGTGTCATTTCAACAGTGAATTCTATCAAATATTTAGGGATTTAATGACACTACTTATTAAAAAATCTTTCATGAAATAGAGAAGAAGGTTAGCATTACCCTGATAAAATAGTCAGATAAAGACATCCCTGAGACAGGCAGCCTCAGAGCTCAGCGCTTCTAGGAGACACCTGCTCTGGTTTATCCTCCTACACAGAGAAGAACAGACTGTGCATCTTCTGAAATTGTCTTTGACAAATTAACCACAGAATTGCCATAGCTGGCCTTAACTGATGTTAGGTTTTCAGCACCATCTTAGCACTTCAAGTGACACATTCGCTCATTAAGTGCAAAATACATGTAAGCACCCTGCCTCTGGTTGGAGACTTAACGTGCTAATGAAGGAAAATCAACCTCTTCCTCCGACCTGGGAAATTGAACCCTTGTCTAAAGAAAATGCATAGTCATTCCCAAGCTCTGAATGCCTGCTGGAGGGTCAATCCTGAATATTCATGATAAATCTACATTTCCTTGTCAGCTCTCTGTAAAAGCAGGCCTCCCCAAGTTGCCTGCAAGCAGTCTTGGAGACAGCAGCCCTGATTGCTCCTTTCCTCCCCATCTAGTGCAACAAAATAAAGGCACCTTCCTACTCGCCCACCTTGGCCTCTTGTTTATTGGCTGTAATGAGTCCTACTGAGGAAAACCTGGGGTTTCCACCCAGCAACATCCCAAGAAAAGAAAATTACAGATCTATTACATTTTTTATGAACATAAGTGTAAAAATTCTTAGTAAAATATTGGTAAATTAAATCCAGGAATACATAAAAAAGGATTATACTGTATGACCAAAAGAGATTTAACCCAAGAAAAAAAGGTTGTATGAACACATGAAAATGAATTAATGTAATATATTATATTAGTAGAATAAAAGGGTGAAGGGGATGATCTTCTTGATAGAGGCAGAAAAATAGTTGAAAAAGTCCAATCCCATTCATGATAAAAACTCTCAACAAATTCTAAATACGATTAGATGCCCTTAAGTGATAAAGACAATCTGCAGAAAACCTACAACAAACATTATATTTCATGGTAAAAAACTGAATGCTTTTCCACTATGATCAGGGGCAAGGCATGGAGTTCTGGAGGTTCTATCCAATACAACAAGGCAAGATAAAGAAAATAGAAGCAAGTATTTTGAATAGGAAACAACACGATACTGTATGTAGATTATCATAATGAATTAAAAAACAAACCAACAATGACAACAATAAAACTATTAAAGCTCATAACCAAATTTAGCAAGGTAACAAGATATAAGATGAATGCACATTATATCACTGTATACTGGAGGAAAAAATCCAAAAGTCAAATTTAAAAAATTATATTCAAATAACATTAAAATAAATAAAATGCTTAGAAAAACTTAAAAAGGTGCAAAACCTGTACATTAAAAACTACAAAACATTGCCAAGAAGATTGGAAAACTAAATGTTTTTAAGATGACAAGTCTCCCCAATTGATCCATAGATTCAATTCAATCTTTATCAAAACTCCAACAGACTTTCTTGTAGAAATTAACAAGTCTATCCTAAAATATATGTGGAAATGAAAAAGATCAAGAATAATCAAAAGAATTAAAAAAAAAAAATACAAAACTAGAGGACTTACACTACCCAATTTCAGGTAGTAGTGGCCTAAGAAGAGGCATACATATCAATGAAACAGAATAGAGTATCCAAAAAGAAACTCTTATATTTATAGGTAATTTATTTTTGTCAAAGGCATCAAGAAAATTCAATGGGAAAAGGACTGCCTTTTTGACAAGTTTGTGCTGGGACAATCAGGTCTCCACATTAAAAATATTAAATTAAACCCTCATCTTACACCATGCACAAAAAATTATTTGAAATGATCATAGACCCAAATGAAAGCTAAAACTGTAAATCTTTTAGAACAAAATATTGAAGAAAATCTTTGTGACCTTGTTGTTGTGTGCTGTCAAGTCAATTCCAACTCAAAGCAACCCCCCTATAGAGTAGAATTGCCCCACAGGGTTTCCTGGGCTGTTAATCTTCATAGGAGCAGATCAAAAGCCTTTCCCCTGTGCTGGTAGGTTCCAACAACCGACCTTTCTGTTACCACCTAGCATTTTAACTATGTCGCCACCAGGGCTCCTTTTTGTGATCTTAGATTAGGCAAATATTTTTTTAGCTATTACACCAAAAGCAGAATTACAAAGGAAAATATTGATAGGTTGAATATTATCAAAATAAAACATTATTAGGAAAATAAAAATACAAGCCACAAAATAGGAGAAAATATTTTTAAATCACAAATTTATAAATGTCTTGTATCCCATATAAATGTATAAAGAACTTCTTTAACTCAGTAATACAGCAAAAATTCAATTTTAAAATGGGCTAAAATTATACAAGCAAACAGAGAATAAGCACATGAAAAATTTCTCAACATCATTAGACATGAAGGAAATGAAAATTAAAACTTTAACGCCACACACTCGCTTGTTGTTGTTGTTGTTAGGTGCCATTGAGTCGATTCCAACTCATTGCTATCCTATGTGCAACAGAACAAAACACTGCCCGGTCCTGCACCAGCCTCACAATTGTTGCTATGCTTGAGCCCATTGTTGCAGCCACTGTGTCAATCTATCTCGTTGAAAGGCTTTCCTCTTTTTCACTGACCCTCTAGTTTATCAAGCATGATGTCCTTCTCCAGGGACTGATCCCTCTAGATAACATGTCCAAAGTATGTGAGGTGCAGTCTCGCCATCCTTGCTTCTAAGGAGCATTCAGGTTGTACTTCTTCCAAGACAGATTTGTTCATTCTTTTGGCAGTCCATGGTATATTCAACATTTTTCGCCAACACCACAATTCACAGATGTCAATTATTCAATCTTCCTTATTCACACACTCACTAGAATGGCTAAGAATAAAAAGACAGACAATCTCAAGAGTTAGGGGGCATGTGAAGAAACTGAAGTCTTGCACATTGCTTGTAGAAGTGCAAACTAGTACAGGTACTTTCAAAAATAATTTTACAGTTTTTAAAATTTTTACACTTATAATTATCATATATCCTAACAATTTCACCGCTAGGTATTTACCTAAAAGAAATGAAAACATATATCCACGTAAAGATTTGTTCATGCATTAATGGACCACAGCTACTACAGCCTCCACCAGACTGAGTCCAGCACAATTAGATGGTGCCCAGCTACCACCACTAACTGCTCTGACAGGGATCACAAAAGAGGGTCCAGGACAGAGATGGAGAAAAATGTAGAATAAAATTTTAACTTACAAAAAAAAAAAAAAAAGACCAGACTTACTAGTCTGGCAGAGACTGGAGAAACCTGGAGACTATGGCCCCCTGACACCCGTATAGCTCAGTAATGAAGTCACTCCAGTGGTTCACCCCTCAGCCAAAGATTAGACAGGCCCATAAAACAGAATGAGACTTAATGGGCACACCAGCCCAGGAGCAAGGACAAGAAGGCAGGAGGGGACAGGAAAGCTGGTAATGGGGAAACCAAGGTCCAGAAGGGGAGAGTTGACATGTTATGGGGCTGACTACAAATGTCACAATTAATATGTGTATTAATTGTTTAATGAGAAACTTGTTTGGTCTGTAAACCTCTATCTAAAGTACAATTAAAAAAAAAAGAAAGAAAGCCATAAAAGAAGATATAAAGTGTTGGGGGAGGGTTGAAATTTTAGGTAGGGTGGCCAGAGAGGATCTCCCTTAGAAAGTGACATTGAGTCAAGACTGGAAGGAAGCAAGGGAATGCTCATGTGAATATCTGGGTAAGAACATTCCAGGTGGAGGGAACAGCAAGGGCAAAGGCCCTGAAGTGGGAGTGTGCTTGCCATGGAGAAGAAAAGAGGGTGAGAATGGTTGCCCAACTTGAAGAATGTAATCAATGTCACTGAATTGTACATGTAGAAATTGTTGAATTTGTGTATGTTCTGCTGTATATATTCTCAGCAACATCAAAAATAAAATAAAAGAAAGAACAAAAAAGTTGTACATGAATGTTTACAGCGATATTATTCAGAATAACCTAAATATAGGAAAAATTTAAAGATCTATGAAATGATGAGTGGATAAAAAAATCCTAGACTGTCAAAACAATGGATTACTATTCAGTAATAGAAAGAGATCAAACTACTAATACATGCAACAATGTGGATGTACCTTAAGAGCCTGATGCTAAATGGAAGAACACACAAAAGACTACATATCGTAGGACTCCACTTACATAAAATTTCTGGAAAAGGTGCATCTATAGAGACACAAATCTGATTAGTGATTGGAAATAAGAGCTGGAGGAGGAAGCGGGGATTGGTTGAAACATGCATGAAGGAACTTTTCAGGATGATGGAGAGCTTCTCAAACAGGATGTGCTGGTAATTACACAACTGTAGAAACGTCTAAAAGTTGTCTAAGTGTATATTTACAATTTTATGATATGTCATTTATACCTCTATAAAGCTGCTAAAAATAATAATACCTCTTTCCTGTAATTGCATTATAACCTAAAGGTTAAGTATTAATTAAATTATTTTCACAAATTTTAGTTTCATTTTCCAAGATAAAAATCCTAATTAAACATTTTATCCCTACATACTATGATGTCCATATCTCTGTTTTATATGTTTCACCTTAAAGTGACCTTTTTCTCAGCACCAATTATCCTCAGGTAATGAGGAAGTCTTAACTGTATGTACTTCATAATATGCTGAATCTTTTAGACGTATTTTAAAGTACAAGTAACATAAAACCCAGTGTACAGTAAAATTAGTAGTGTAAAATCTGGTGGGTTTTTTGTTTACACATAAGAAATCTGGAGATTGGTAGCTACTAAGCTTCTCGTTATATCTCATTAATCAGAACTAAGTCACTTGACCACCTCTGGCTGTAGAGGAAGCTGAGGAAGAAGATGCAAGTTTTCCGAGACTATAATGAAGGTGGAAATGGAGATTCAGAATACAGTCAATCTAGACAATAAATGGAGTCTCTGGGTGGTGCAAATGGTTAGTATACTTTAATCTACATAAAAGGTTGGAGGTATGGGTCCACCAAGAGGTGCCTTGGGAGAAAGGTCTGCTGATCAATTCCAAAAAAATCAGCCACTGAAAACCTTATGGAACACGATTCTATTTGGACACACATGGGGTTGCCGTGAATCAGAATCGACTCCACAATTGATAACTGGTAAGCCAATAAACGGTGGTGTTTCCTTGTGCTGATAATGTCATTTGTGGAATGTCTATAAGGGCTAATTGGATTAGGATCAGCTCCCAAGATATAGGATGCTATTGGTAATTCATGTAAGAAATGAAATGGGAACAAATATATGATGGTACTTCACATTGTATTACCTTGATTTTCATAAATATAACTACATGAGACAATCAATCCCATAATGTTAGTTTAATACTATAATTTTATATACAAGGATTTGTTTACCTGATTTGCCGAAAGCCACCTCTCAAGAAACTAACAGAGCATGAAGTCCCACCCAAACTCTTGATTCCCAGTCACAGCTAGTACTGTCACACTGTAATAACTCTGTTCTTTGTTTTTCTAATGTTTGTTTTTCTCTTATCTTTACTACTAGACTGTATGGGAATGACTTTTTTCTGCCTTTTTCAACTCCCGGAGTTGTAGCCACAATTTTGAGCACAAAATTCTCATCTATTGCTGGTGTGGTTGTAAAATAGTGTAGCTGCTGTGGAAATCAGTGAGTCAGTTCCTCAAAAAGTTAAATATAGAATTACCATATGATTCAGCAATTCTATTGCTAGGTACATGCCCAGAAAAACTGAAAACAGGAATTCAAACACATACTTATATACCAGTGTTGCAGCATTATTCACAATAGCCAAAATGTGGAAACAACCTAAGTGTCCATTCACAGACAAATGGATAAAGCAAAATGTGGTACAGACGTACAACGAAATATTACTAAGCCATAAAGAAAAATGAATTTCCTAGATATGCTATGATATGGACGAACATGAAAAACATTATGTTGAGTGAAATATCAGACACAGAAGAGCAAATATTGTATGATCCCGCTTAGAATCATACAAACGCATAGAGATCTGGTGGCACCGTGGTTAAGCACTTGCTTCTAACTGAAAGGTTAGCAGTTTGAACCCACCAGCAGATCTGCGGGAGCAAGATGTGGCTATCTGCTTCCGTAAACATTACAGCCCCGGAAGCTCTACAGGGCAGTTCTACTCTCTCCAGTAGGGTCACTCTGAGTTGGAATTGAATCAGCTGCATACAGCAACAGGGAAGGATGGGAAGGTGAAGAAGGGAAGTACTGCTTAAGAGTTACTGAGTTTCTGTTAAGAGTGATAAAAAATGGGAAAGGGATAACAACGATGGTTGCGCAACATTATGAACATAATGTCACTGACTTCTACAAGTAAAAAATGGTTAAAGTGGCCAATGTTTTGTTATATATATATATATATATATTTACCATGATAAAAAAAAAAAAAAACTTAGCCGAGTCATTGTATCATAAAGACGGCAAGAATCCTCAATTTTCAGTAAAACAAATGAAAGAAGGCTTTTATTGTCACTTTCAACTTCAATATGGAAATTATCTATGCTAAATTTATCTCTGATAAAATTTAACTTCTGAGGTATCTGTTTTAAAGAACTTGCTCACTAGTGTCCCTGGGATGGATTTATTTAGAAGTATCAATTTTTTCCCATAAGTTTCCAAAGGGATTGTTGAGATCCCTAACAGCCACCTGGTAATTGCAGTTGTAGAGTTTTCCTTCAGGAAACCCACTGGCAGAACATTTTCTTTATTTGACCTAATTTTCTTCTCTCAGTCAGTGAAGCCTGCAGTTCAAAGCAAAGATGTTACTCTTTTCTTTCTTTTTTTAGATGAATATGAGAATCAACCAGGTAAGTTAGAGTTCATGAAATAAAATACCCTGAGGTCTTTACACAGCTTTGCCCCCTAGCAACTCGAAAATTGTTTCAGTTAAGAGATAGAACATTGGCTTTGGAATTTTGGAAGGAGGAAATGAGCATTGAAATTCCAAAGTTCATGAGCTTGGTTAAAAGGAAAATTTATATCTGAGAGAACGTGGTACACAAAGCTTACATTTGAAGCAAGCATTTTACCATTGAATAGGTGGTGCAAACAGGTAAGCACTTGTCTTCTAATCTAAAGATTAGTGGTTCAATTTCAACCAGAGGTGCCTCATAAGAAGGGCCTGGGGATTTACGCCCAAATGATCACAGCCATTGGAAAACCCTGCGAAGTACAGTTCTACTCATGGAATTGTCATGAATAGGGATCAATTCAATGAAACGGTTAATTCTGTTTTGTTTTTGTTGTTATTGTTAATTCCATCACATGGATTTAATGAGATGAAAATAAGGTGGGTGATGTAGAGCTAAAGAATAAGCATTTCCATGTCAAAACAGAAGATCTGAAATATTGGAAATCAAATGTCTCTCTTCACCTTTGTTTCAGAATTTAAAAAAATTCCCATTACCTCCCAATAAAATAATTCTTTTTCATAGCAAATAATACCCTTCCATATAAATTACATAACTACTGAAACCTCATAAGTGATTGTAACAATTTAATTGGTTGAAATTCTGAAACACTTCAGAGGTGCCAATTTCTCCTACTAATCTCTATTCCATCATGCAATGGACTTTCTTTTTGCAAAACATCAGCAAGCACTAATTACGTAATACCATTAAAATTAACATCAGAAATATAATTTTCACACTAAAGATAAAAATACACAGAAAGAGCAGGCCTACAGAAGCAGAGCACAAATTGTTGTTGTTAGGTGCAGCCAATTTGGTTCCAAATCATAGTGACCCTGTGTACAACAGAACAAAACACTGTCCAGTCCTGCAGCATCCTCATAATGGTTGCTATGCTTGAGCCCATTGTCCCAGCCATTGTGGCAATCCATCCCATTGAGGGTCTTCCTCTCTTTTGCTGACCCTCTACTTTACTAAGTGTGATGTCCTTCTTCAGGATCTGGTCCCTCCTGATAACACGTCCAAAGTATATGAGATGAGGTCTCGCCAACTTGCTTCTAAGGAGCATTCTCGTTGTACTTCTTGCAAGGCAGCTTTGTTTGTTCTTTTCGCAATCCCTGGTATATTCAAATTCTTCACCAACACCATAATTCAAAGGTGTCAATTTATTTGATCTTCCTTATTTATTGTCCAGTTTTCACATGCATATGAGGTGGCTGAAAGTATCATGGTTTGGGTCAGCAGCACCTTGGTCCTCAAAGTGACATCTTGGCTTTTCAACACTTTAAAGAGGTCTTTGCAGCAGATTTTCCTAATGCAATGTGTTGTTCAATTTCTTCACTGCTGCTGCCATGGGTGTTGATTATAGATCCAAGTAAAATGAAATCCTTGACAACTTCAATCTTTTCTCCATTTATCAGGATGTTTTTATTGATCCAGTTGTGAAGATTTTTGTTTTCTTTATGTTGATTTTCATCAGTAAGTACTTCAAGTCCTCTTCACTTTCAGTAAGCAGAGTTGTGTCATCTGCTTATTGCAGGTTGTTAATGAGTCTCCCTCTAATCCTGATGCCCCGTTCTTCATACAGTCCCGCTTCTCAGATTATTTGCTCAGCATACAGACTGAATAAGTATGGTGAATGGATACAACCCTGACGCACCTTTCCTGACTTTAAACCATACAGTATCCCCTTGTTCTTGGTCTATGTACAGGTATCTCATGAACAAATTAAGTGTTTTGGAATTTCCATTCTGTGCAATGTTATCCATAATTTGTTATGATCCACACAGTCAAATGCCTTTGCATAGTCAATAAAACATAGGCAAACATCTTTCTGGTATTCTCTGCTTTTTGGCCAAGATCAATCTGACATCAGCAATGATATCCCTTGTTTCATGTCCTCTTCTGAATCTGGCTTGATTTTCTGGCCACCACTTGTCTGTCAGTTTGTCGCATACTGTGGTGGCTTGTGTGTTGCTGTGATGCTGGAAGCTTCACCACTGGTATTTCAAATACCAGGAGGGTCACCAATGATAGACAGGCTCTTCCAGAGTAAGATAGACTAGGAAGAAGGACCTGGTGGTCTACTTCTGAAAAAAATTGGCTAGTGAAAACCTTATGAACAGTGGTGGAAAATGTCTGATATAGTGCCAGAAAATGAACGCTTAGGTTGGAAGACACTCAGAATATGACTGAGGAAGATCTACCTCCTCAAAGTAGAGTCAGCCTTAATGACATGGATGGAGTAAAGCTTTTAGGACCTTCATTTGCTAATGTGGCACAGCTCAAAATGAGAAGAAATAGCTCCAAACATCCCTGCATAGTAAAGCATATGATTGTCTGATTCAAAAATGCCAATTCCAGCCTATTCTAGCTCATGAAGGCCTAGGAGCCCAACCTCTGTCATTTTGTCATACTGAGGTGACTTGCCTGTTGCAGTGATGCTGGAAGCTATGCCACCAGTATTTCAAATATCAGCAGGGTCACTCATGGTAGACATGTTTCACTGGAGCTTCCAGACTAAGACAGACTAGGAAGAAGGACTGAGGGTCTACATCAGCAAAAATTGGCCAGTGAAAACCTTATGAACAGCAGGGAACATGGTCTGATATAGTGCCAGAAGATGAGCCCCTCATGTTGGAAGGCACTCAAAAGAAAACTGAGAAAGAGTGGCTTCCTCAAAGTAGAGTCAACTTTAATGACATGGATGGAGTTAAGATTTCTGGACCTTCATTTGCTGATGTGGCTTGACTCAAAATGAGAAGAAACAGCTACAAACATCCATGAATAATCAGAATATGTAGAAAGTATGGATCTAGGAAAATTGGGAGTTGTCAAAAATGAAATGGAATGGGTCAACATCAATAGCCTAGGCGTTAGTGGGCTGAAATGGACTGGTATTGGCCATTCTGAATCTGACAATCATATGATCTACTATGTCAGGAATGAAAATTTGGAGAGGAATGGCATTGCACTCATCATTGAAAAGAACTTCTCAAGATCTATCCTGAAATACAGTGCTGTCAGTGATAGGATAATATCCATACGCTTATGAGGAAGATGATTTAACAAAACTATTATTTAAATTTATGCACCAACCATTAAGGCCAATGATGAGGGAGCTGAAGATTTTTGCCAACTTCTGCTGTCTGAAATTAATCAACATGCAATTAGGAGCATTGATAAATTACAGGTGATTGGAATGCGAAAATTGGAAACAAAGAAGGATTGGTAGTTGGAAAGAAAATATGGCCTTAGTGATGGAAATTATGCTAGAGATCACATGACAGAGTTTTGCAAGACCGATGATTTCTTCATTGCAAATACCTTTTTCATCAACATAAACAGTGACTATACACATGCACTTGGCCAGATGGAATATATAGGAATCAAATCGACAACATCTGTGGAAAGCGTAGATGGAGAAGCTCAATATCATCAGTCAGAAATGACTGAGGAACAGACCATCAATTGCTCATATGTAAATTCAAGTTGAAGGTGAAGAAAATTAGAACGAGTCCATGAAAACTAAAATACAAACTTGAGTATATTCCATCTGAACTTAGAGACCATCTCAAGGATGAATTTGACACATTGAACTCTAATGAGTGAAGACCAGATAAGTTGCAAAATGACATCAAAGACATCATACATGAAGAAAGCAAAACATTGTTAACAAGATGAGAAAGAAAGAAAAAGACCAAAATGGATGTCAGAAGAGACTCTGAAACTTGCTCTTGAATGTTGGGTAGCTAAAGAAAAAGGAAGAAATGATGAAGTAAGTGCTGAACAAAGATTTCAAAGGACAACTCAAGAAGATAAAGTATTATAATGACATGTACAAAGACCTGGAGTTAGAAAACCAAAAGGGAAGAACACACTTGGCATTTCTCAAGTTGAAAGAACTGAAGAAAAAAATTCAAGCCTCGAGTTAAAATATGGAAGGATTTTATGGGGAAAATATTGAATGACAAAGGAAGCAGCAAAAGAAGAAGGAAGGAATACACAGTCACTGTTCCAAAAAGAATCTGTCAATGTTCAACCATTTCAGCAGGTAGCATATGATCAAGAACCAATGATAGTGAAGGAAGAAGTCCAAGCTGCCCTGAAGGAAATTGTGTAAAACAAGGCTCCAGGAATTAACAGAGTGTTAACTGGTATATTTCAACAAACAGAAGCAGTGTTGGAGGTGCTCACTTGTCTATGTCAAGAAATTTGGAAGACAGCCTCTTATCCAAATGACTAGAAGAGATCCATTTTTGTGCCCATTCCAAAGAAAAGTGACTCAACAGAATGAGGAAATTACTGAACAATGTCATTAACATCACACGCAAATAAAATTTTGCTGAAGATCATTCAAAAGCAGTTGTAGCAGTATGTCAGTAGGGAACTGCCAGAAGTTTAAGCAGAATTCAGAAGAGCACATGGAATGAGAAATATCATTGGTGATGTCAGATGGATCTTAGCTGAAAGCAGAGAATACCAGAAAGATGTTTACCTGTGCTTTATTGACTATGCAAAGGCATTCAACTGTATATAAAAAAAGTATAGATCATGACAAATTATGGATAACATTGTGAAGAATGGGAATTCAGGAACACTTAATTGTGCTCACGAGTAATCTGTACGTAGACCAAAAGGCAGTCTTTCGAACAGAACAGGGGATACTGCATGGTTTAAAATCAGGAAAGGTGTGTGTCAGGGTTGTATCCTTTCACTATACTTATTCAGCCTGTATGCTTAGCAAACAATCCAAGAAACTGGACTATATGAAGAAGAATGTGGAATAAGGATTGATGGAAAACTAGTTAACAACCTGTGATATGCAGATGACACACCTTGCTTGCAGAAAGTGAAGAGAACTTGAAGCACTAACTGATGAAAATCAAAGACTGCATACAGGTTTCAGTGTGGATTACACCTCAACATAAAGAAAACAAAAATTCTCACAACTACACCAATAAGCAGCATCATGATAAATAGAGAAAATATTGAAGTACTCAAGGATTTCATTTTACCCGAATCCACAATCAATGCTCATGGGAACAGTGGTCAGTAAATCAAATGACGTGTTATATTGGGCAAATCTCCTGCAAAAGACCTCTTTAAAGTGTTGAAAAGCAAAGATTTCCCTTTGAGGACTTAGGGGTGCCTAACCTAAGCCATAGTATTTTCAATCGCCTCATATGCATGTGAGAGCTAGACAATAAATAAGGAAGACCAAAGAAGAATTGATGTCTTTGAATTATGGTGTTGGCAAAGAATATTGACTATACCATGGACTTCCAGAAATACAAACAAATCTATCTTGGAAGAAGTACAGCCAAAATGCTTCTTAGAAGCAAGGGTGATGAAACTTTATCACATGTACTTTGGACATGTTATCAGGAGGGGCCAGTCCTTGGAGAAGGACGTTATGCTTGGTGAAGTAGAGGGTAAGCAAAAAACAGGAAAACCCTCAACAAAATGGATTGACACAGTGGCTGCAATGAGGCTCAAGCATAACAATGATTGTAACGATGGCACAGGGCAGGTCTGGCAGCATTTTTTTCTGTTGTACATAGGGTCACTATGAGTCAGAACTGACTCTACAGCACCTAACAACAACAACAGTGCCTAGGATATTTACTACTAGTTTGTCAGTTTGTCATACTGTGGTGACTTGTGCATTGCTCTGATGCTGGAAGTTATGCCACCGGTGTTTCAATGCCAGCAGTATCACCCATGGCGGACAGGTTTCAGCAGAGCTTCTAGACTAAGACAGGCTGGGAAGAATGACCTGGCAATCTGCTTCAGAAAAAAATGGCCAGTGAAAACCTTATGAATAGTAGCGTAATACTGCATGATATAGTGCCAGAAGATTAGCTCCTCAAGTTGGAAGGCACTCAAAATATGACTGGGGAAGAGCTGCCTCCTCAAAGAAGAGTTGACCTTAAAGACGTGAATCTAGTAAAGCTTTCGGGATCTTCATTTGATGTTGTGGAATGACTTAAAATAATAAAAAACAGCTGCAAACATCTATTAGTAATTGGAATGTGGAAAATACAGAGTATGAATCTCGGAAAATTGGAAGCTGTCAAAAATGAAATGGAATGCTCAAGGAATACAAATTAGCACCTCAAAATAACAGTCTGCATTTCTACCTGAATGCTATTCAAATAATCAAAGTCACCAATTGTACTGAGGAAGCTGTATATCCATTATACTCCCACTAGCTGAGCACATTCATGAAGGAGCATGTGACTCCAATCAAAGTCTGGACTATACAGAGATGACACAGAACATTTCTGAACGCCAAGACTAGGGCTATTTTAATTTTGTGGCAAATACTTCTTGAACTTTTTGTTTTCCATGTTACATACTTGATTCACTGATGGAATATTTTCATCATAGGTAATAATCATGAGTTAAGTGCTAAAGTGTGAACTTTCAACATGCACTCTAAAGGTTTCAGAATATACTAAAGAGCCACTGCATTTTTTTTTCTTTGACTCAGAGAATTTTTACAGGACTCATTTCTTACCTCCCAATGAGCATTAAAAAAAAAAAAAAAAAAAAACACTTAAAAAGTTATTGCTAACATACCTGCACTAAAGAAACTTCTGTTAGATATATTGATATGCCAGAATAAAAGACTTATTTGCTTAGTACTGCTATCCCTGTAGGAGGCAAAAACATCAGTTTAGCTCTCCTGATTCCTGCTAGCTGAGGAGAAGGAACTTAATCTGATCACTTCCAATGGGGTGCTACGTCTTGGGACTTTGAAAATGGATGTAGTGGCACACTGAACCAGGACAGTCCAGAATCCAATCTGAAGGTGCTAGAGGCAGCAGAGACAGAAACAGAGGCATCTGGAAAAGAGTGGCAGTGTGGCCTGTGGAAGCATCAGCACCAGTACCATTATTATTAGAAAGATCAGGGCCCGTTGTGGTGCTGGTGCCCAGCAACAGGGCAGTGCAGGCAGTGGCATTCCAATCAGGCTCTTCCTGGGTATGATCCTAACAGTAGTTCTCATCACCTACCTTCCCTCAGATATGTTCATTTTCTAAGTCTCCTAATCCAGTCTATCAATTCTTTGAGCTACCCATTATCCTTCCAATAAATGTCCTTTCTGCTTACATCAGAGAAGAAAAGTTACGGATTGATGGTGAGCAGTCTACATAATGATCAGCTAACCAGTCAATTATACTTTATATATCCTACATTTTTCAAGAGACCAGCCCAACTTTGCTCACATTGAAAGTCAAGCAATGTTGGAGAAACATGACTTTAGAGAGATATGAAAATGACCAAAAAAGAAAAGCAGAGCCCTATCTCTCATTTGAATTGGGGAGAAAATGCATATCTTTCAATTCCTCCTGCAGGTTAGCAAGAATCCCAGGGATCATATTTTAAAAGCAGTGTAGCAGGGACAATGGCATTGCAAGGTACATAATGAGATTAATGTCTCCTGTGGGGAAGTTAGCCATTGCAGGTTGACTAGTTTAATTTGTAATAGTCTGAAGGAAGATGAGAAGCCAGGATGGGTCAACCAAGCAAGGGGAATGTTGCAAGTTTTGATTATTCTTTGTTTTAAGAACCCAGATCCCTTTCTGTTCCCTCTCTAACAAGTGAAGACTTTAATAGATATTTAATTACTTGCTGTGAACTCTAAGTAATTCGTTTCATGTGGAAGAACACTAAAAATTACAATGACATCTTCAAGAGACCCAATTGACATTTATTTTGGTAGTGCCTGTTGATTCTGTATCAGTGTGTGAGTTGTATGTGAGTGACATTTAGTTTCAAGAGAAATATTCATAAAAGTTGCACTGACACATTCAGACACCGAAAACTCCAAGTAGAATATTTATAGACTAATGAATAAAAGTATCCAAGAAAATGGGCTTGGGGGCTTAAAGAAGTTTCCATATATGGGATAAATGTCACATAGATAAGATGATAAACACTTATTGAAGCAAATACGTTCACTTCCACCTCTGAATATATCCCAAACCCATTCATTCTCTCTGCCTTCCTAGCCACTTCAACCCTTGCCTAGTTTATTGGCAACTGGTTAACTTGATTTCAATGTTACCCACTAAAAATCCATTTGCCACAAGGAAACCAGAGTGATCTTTTAAAAAAAGTGTATCAGATTTGTCACTCCCTTGTTTATAGCATTGAAGTGGTTTCTTGATACATTTGGAATAAAATCAAAATTTCTTTCTAGAACCTATAATATCCAAAATCATCTGGCCCTACCTAGCTCCCCACCTCAGCCGTTCTTTCACGTGCTAACTCTGCTCGAGCCACACTGAACTCCTTTCTGTTCCTTGATGACACCAAGTCCTCAGGTGAGGGACTTAGCACTTGCTGTTTCCTGACTGGTACAATCTTCATTGTATTCTCAAATAGCTGATTCATACCCATGAATCAGGATTCAGTGCAGATACTTGTTCCCAGAGAAACCTTTCGGACCACCCAGTGTAAAGTAACCCCCATTCAGTCCCTCTATCACATGATAGCTTTCACAGAATCTATCACTATCTGAAATTGTCCTTTTTTCTTTATCATTTACTTCTTTATTTCCTGTAGGACCCACCAGAATTAAGCTTCTTGATAATAGGAATTTTGTCTCTTTTAATTATCACCACATTTTCAGTATCTATATCAGTGCCAAGTACATAGTAGCTATTCAATAATTCTGTATTTTATGAATTAATAAATAAATAAAAGAGAGAATGGGTAGAGCCAAGATGGTGGAATAGACAGATGCTTCCCGCGAGCCCTCTTTACAACAAAGACCCAAAAATACGTGAAAAAAGTACATTTGTGACAAGCTGAGAGCCCTGAGCTTCAAAGGCAAGCTTAGAAAATGAACCGAGGGGCAGGAGGAGGAAGAGACTGTTCAGAAGTGGAGAGGAGTTGCTGGACCTCAATCGCAGGGAGCCCTCAGGCACCATTCCTGGAGCGGCAGTGGCAGCCGGCTGATACTAGCTTTCAGCCACAGTTTTCTCAGGGAGAAGCAGTCAGCCACACAGCTCACTCACACCTCCAGAAACTGAGAGAACGGCGCTCTCGGCAAAAGCTAAGCACTTGCGTATGTTTTAATGCACCCCCCCACCTGCAAACTGGCTTCAGTGGCTGAATTCCCTGGGCCTGAGATAGGCCCTGTTGATTACCTAGAGCCATCCTCCCGGCCTTGGGGAAGGAAAAAATTTGCATTTGGGGGAAAAGATAATTTGCTAGCTCCACTAACTGGGGAAGCTCAGGACAGAAGCAGCTCCCGTCCAGGCATAAACCATCTGTGGACTTTGAGCACCTTTCCCTTCTGCATGGACCTGTGTGGGCCTATTTCAGGAGAATAGGCCCTTGTTGGCAGACTCCAACTGTTTCAGCTGTGCAGTGGAGAAGTGGGTGTTTGATGTTTGACATTACTTTGCCTATTAAACAAGGTTCCCACCTACCCACATCAGGGACCTAAGGACTGCTAGCTCCACTCAGGCCACCCAGCTACCCGCGACAGGGATCCAAAGATAACTGGTACCTCACAGTCCTTACAACCAAAAACTTTGGGTGACCATGGTCCGTCTGGAGAACCCACCCACTTGCATGCTCGAAGGAACAGGGATGTGCTTTCCTCAGAGACACACGGGGGTCGGTTCTCAGGTCCCTGCCTTGTTTAGAGCATGACCCCGTGCTGCAATCAGATACCCGTATATACGCCAGTCACCCCTGCCCTTCTTAGACTGTAGGACAGAGCCTGTACCACACATCTGATGATCAGCTACCTGGAAACCTGAGCTAAGTTTATACAAGAAAACTGAATGGACTCCTAGACTGATATACCTGATAAGAGCTCTAGCCATCTGGGAACAGGACTTCAGAGCTCCAAAGGCGAAAATAATCAAGCTACTCTCTCCTACAGGGTAGCTATGAGTCAGAATTGCACTCAGGGTAGCTATGAGTTGGAATCGACTCCATGGCACTGGGTTTTTTTTTTTTTTTTTTAGCTCACTCAAGCAACCCGTAGGGGTATACCAAAACAAAACAAAGCAAGAAGCTACGACATAGTAAGCCAGCATAAACTAATACAATAACTTACAGATGGCTCAGAGACGACAGTCAATATCAAGTCACATAAAGAAACAGACCATGATCACCTCAACGGGCTCTCAAAATGAAGAATCCAGGGATCTTCTAGATGAAAGTGCATTCCTAAAATTACCAGATGCAGAATACAAAAGTTTAATACACAGAACCATTCAAGACATCAGGAAGGAAACATGAAAATATGCAGAACAAGCCAGGGAACACACAGATAAAGCAATTGAATAAATTAGAAAGATTATTCAGGAACATAATGAAAAATTTAATAAGCTGGAAAAATCCATAGACAGGCAGCAATCAGAAATTCAGAAGATTAACAATAAAATCACAGAATTAGAGAACTCAATAGAAAGTCAGAAGAGCAGAATTGAGCAAGTAGAAGCTAGAATTTCTGAACTCAAAGATAAAGCACTTGGCACTAATATATTTGAAGACATATCACATAAAAGAATTTTAAAAAATGAAGAAATCTTAAGAATCATTTGAGACTCTATCAAGAGAAATATCTTACAAGTGATTGGACTACCAGAACAAGGAGGGATAACAGAAAATACAGAGAGAATTGTCAAAGAGTTGTTGGCAGAAAACTTCCCTGATATGGAGAAAAATGAGATGATATCTATCTAAGATGCTCATCAAACTCCACAAAAGGTAGATGTTAAAAGAAAGTCATCAAGACATATTATAATCAAGCTTACCAAACCAAAGATAAAGGGAGAATTATAAGAACAGCGAGGGACAAAAGAAAAGTCACCTGCAAAGGAGAGCCAATAAGAAAAAGCTTGGACTACTCGGCAGAAACCATGCAGGCAAGAACGCAATGGGATGACATATTTAAAAAATTGAAGGAAAAAAATTGCCTGCCAAGAATCATACATCCAGCGAAACTGTCTCTTAAATATGAAGATGAAATTAAAACATTCTCAGATAAACACAAGTTGAGGGAATTCATAAAAACCAAACCAAAACTACAAGAAATACTAAAGGGAGTTCTTTGGTTAGAAAATCAATAATATCAGGTATCAACGCAAGACTAGAACACTGGGCAGAGCAACCAGAAGTCAACCCAGACAGGGAAATCCAGAAAAATAAAGCAAGATTAAAAAAAAGAAAAAAAAAAGGGTAACAGCAATGTTATTAAGTAAAAGAGGACAACATTAAAATAATAAAGAGGGACTAAGAAATGTAATCATACACCTTCCATATGGAGAGGAAGATACGGTGATACAAAGAAATAAAAGTTAGTTTTAAATTTAGAAAAATAGGGGTAAATAATAAGGTAACCACAAAGGAGACAAACTACCCTGCTCATCAAAATAAAATACAAGAAAAAAATAGAGACTCAGCAGAAACAAAATCACCAACAGCAAATATGAGGAAAGGACAATATATAAAGATAATCTACTCAGCACATAAAATTAAGTGGGAAAAAGAAACTGTCAACAACACACCAAAAAAGACATCCAGATGATAGCACTAAAATCATACCTTTCCATAATTACCCTGACTGTAAATGGACTAAATGCACCAATAAAGAGACAGAAAGTGGCAGAATGGATTAAAAAACAAGATCCATCTATATGCTGCCTACAAGAGACTCACCTTAGACTTAGAGACACAAAGAAACTAAAACTCAAAGGATGGAAAAAAATGTATCAAGCAAACAACAATCAAAAAAGAGCAGGAGTGGCAATACTAGTTTCTGACAAAATAGACTTTAAAGTTAAATCCATCTAGACGACTTCGCTGCAGAGTTCTACCAAACTTTCAGAGAAGAGTTCACACCACTACTGCTAAAGGTATTTCAGAGCATAGAAAAGGACGGAATACTCCCAAACTCATTCTATGAAGCCACCATATCCCTGATACCAAAACCAGGTAGAGACACCAAAAAAAAGAGAAAATTACAGACCTATATCACTCATGAACTTAGATGCAAAAATCTTCAATAAAATTCTAGCCAATAGAATTCAACAACATATCAAAAAAAATCATTCACCCAGACCAAGTGGGATTCATACCAGGTATGCAGGGATGGTTCAACATTAGAAAAATAATTAATGTAATCCACCACAATAATAAAACAAAAGATAAGAATCACATGATTTTATCATTGATGCAGAAAACGCTTTTGACAAAGTTCACCACCCATTCATGATAAAAACTCTCAGTAAAATAAGAATAGAAGGAAAATTCCTCAACATAATAAAGGGCGTTCATACAAAGCCAAAAGTCAACATCACCCTAAATGGAGAGAGCCTGAAAGCATTCCCATTGAGATCAGGAACCAGACAAGGATGCCCTTTATCACTACTCTTATTCAACATTGTGTTGGAGGTCCTAGCCAGAGCAATCTGGCTAGATAAAGAAATAAAGGGCACCCAGATTGTCAAGGGAGAAGTAAAACTATCTCTATTTGCAGATGCCATGATCTTATACACAGAAAACCCTAAGGAATCCTCCATAAAACTACTGAAACTAATGGAAGAGTTCAGCAGAGTATCGGGATACAAGATAAACATACAAAAGTCAGTTGGATTCCTCTACACCAACCAAAAGAACATCGAAGAGGAATTCACCAAGTCAATGCCATTTACTGTAGCTGCCAAGAAGATAAAATACTTAGGAATAAATCTTACCAGAGATGTAAAAGACTTATACAAAAAAAACTATAGTACACTTCTGCAAGAAATCAAAGAGAGTTACAAAAGTGGAAGAACATACCTTGCTCATGGATAGGAAGACTTAACATTATAAAAATGTCTATCTACCAAAAGCGATCTATACATTTAATGCAATTCCGATCCAAATCCCACCGACATTCCTTAATGAGATGGAGAAACAAATCACCAACTTCGTATGGAAGGGAAAGAGGACCTGGAGAAATAAGGCATTACTGAAGAAGAAGAACAAAGTGGGAGGCCTTACTTTACCTGATTTTAGAACCTATTATAATGCTACAGTAGTCAAAACAGCCTGGTACTGGTACAACAACAAACACATAGACCAATGGAACAAAACTGAGAACCCAGACATAAATTCATCCACATATGAGCAGCTGATATTTGACAAAGGCCCCAAAACAGTTAAATGGGGAAAAGAGAGCCCTTTTAACAAATGGTGCTGGCATAACTGGATATCCATCTGCAAAAAAATGAAACAAGACCCATACCTCACTCCATGCACAAAACGAGCTCGAAATGGATCAAGGACCTAAATGTAAAATCTAAAACGATAAGGATTATGGGAGAAAAAATAGCGACAATGTTGGAAGCCCTAATACATGGCATAAACAGTATACAAAGCATTATTAAGAATGCAGAAGAAAAACTAGATAACTGGGAACTCCTAACAATCAAACACTTACGCGCATCCAAAAACTTCACCAAAAGAGTAAAAAGGCTACCTGCAGACTGGGAAAAAGTTTTTAGCTATGACATTTCTGATCAGCACCTGATCTCCAAAATCTACATGATAGTGCAAAAACTCAACTACAAAAAGACAAATAACCCTATTAAAAAATGGACTAAAGATATGAATAGACACTTCACTAAAGAAGACATACAGGTAGCTAACAGATACATGAGGAAATGCTCATGATCATTAGCCATTAGAGAAACGCAGATCAAAACTACAATGAGATTTCATCTCACTCCAACAAGGCTGGCATTAATCCAAAAAACACAAAATTATAAATGTTGGAGAGGCTGTGGAGAGATTGGGACACTTACACACTGTTGGTGGGCATCTCGAATGGTACAACCACTTTGGAAACCGATTTGGCGCTTCCTTAAAAAGCTAGAAATAGAACTACCATACGATCCAGCAATCCCACTCCTTGGAATATATCCTAGAGAAATAACAGCCTTTACATGAACAGATATATGCACACCCATGTTTATTGCAGCACTGTTTACAATAGCAAAAAGATGGAAGCAACCAAGGTGCCCATCGACGGATGAATGGATAAATAAATTATGGTATATTCACACAATGGAATACTCTGCATCGATAAAGAACAGTGAGGAATCTGTGAAACATTTCATAACATGGAGGAACCTGAAGGCATTATGCTGAGTGAAATTAGTCAGTTGCAAAAGGACAAATATTGTATAAGACCAGTATTATAAGAACTTGAGAAATAGTTTAAACTGAGAAGAAAACATTCTTTTGTGGTTACGAGACGGGGGAGGGAGGGAGGCTGGGAGAGTGGTATTCACTAATCAGATAGTAGATAAGAAGTACTTTAGGTGAAGGGAAAGACAACACACAATACAGGAGAGGTCAGCATAACTGGACTAAACCAAAAGCAAAGAAGTTTCGTGAATAAACTGAATGCTTTGAAGGCCAGCATAGCAGGGCAGGGGTTTAGGGACCATGGTTTCAGGGGACATCTAAGTAAATTGGCATAATTAAATCTATTAACAAAACATTCTGCATCCTACTTTGAAGTGTGGCGTCTGGGGTCTTAAACGCTAGCAAGAAACCATCTAAGATGCATCAATGAGTCTCAACCCACCTGGATCAAAAGAGAATGAAGAACACCAAGGACATGAGGTAATTACGAGCCCAAGAGACAAAAAGGGCCACATGAACCAGAGACTACATCATCCTGAGACCAGAAGAACGAGATGGTGCCTGGCCACAACCAATGACTCTCCTGACAGGGAATACAACAGAGTACCCCTGAGGGAGCAGGAGAGCAGTGGGATGCAGACCTCAAATTCTCATAAGACCAGAGTTAATGGTCTGGCTGAGACTAGAAGGACCCCGGTGGCCATGGCCCCCAGATCTTCTGTTGGCCCGGGATAGGAACCATTCCCGAAGCCAACTCTTCAGACATGGATTGGACTGGACGATGGGTTGAAGAGGGATGCTGGTGAGGAGTGAGCTTCTTGGATCAGGTGGACACTTGAGACTATGTTCGCATCTCCTGCCCGGAGGGGAGATGAGGGGGTGGAGGGGGTTAGAAACTGGCAAAATGGACATGAAAAGAGCGAGGGCAGGGAGAGAGCGGGCTGTCTCATTAGGGGGAGAATAATTGGGAGTATGTAGCAAGATGTGTATAAGTTTCTGTGTGAGAGACTGACTTGATTTGTAAACTTTCACTTAAAGCACAATAAAAATCATTAAAAAAAAAAGAAAGAGAGAGAGTATGAATTCCATTGGCCTTATCTGGCAGCTGGATTAGTCTACATAAACTATAAATTGGATTAACCTATTTGTAGCCACGTATGAAGAAAACCTCTGAAGCAGAATCAACTTGATGGCAACGGATTTAGTTTCTGGTTATGAGAAAAATAAAGGAGCCCTGGTGGTGCAATGTTTAAGCACTCCACTAACAGGAAGGTGAGCTGTTCGAACTCTCCAATAGTTTGGCGGAAAAAAAGACCTGGCGATCTGCTCCTGGCAAAGATTACACCCTAGGAAGACCTGTGGGGTAGTTCTAGCCTGTCCTATAAGGTTGCTATAAGTCAGAATGGAGTCAATAGCACAAAACAATAACAACAACAATGTGAAGAAAACAGAGGGCATTTATGGTTCAGTGATAGGTTTCTCATCTTTAATGCAAGAGACCTGGGTTTGGTTCCCAGTCAATGCACCTCATGCACAGCCAGCATCCATCTGTCAGTGGAGGCTTATGTGTGGCTATGATGCTGAACAGCAGAGCTTCCAGACTAAGGTAGACTAGGAAGAAAGGCCTGGTCATCTACTTCTGAGACTCAACTAATGAAAACCCTATGGATCACAAGGGTCCATTCCACAACCGACCATGCGGATAGCACAGAAATGGGCATTGATTCATCTCATTGTACTTGGGGTTGCCATGAGTTGGGGTCTGACTCCACAATAGCTAACAACAATAACAAGGAAGAAAATAGTTCTTTATGGCTAACCTCCTACTCCTGTCATTCCCTTTGCCCCTGATCCCCAGTGGCAAGCCACTAATGACGTTTCCTTACAGATTATCCAAAATCAAATATTTCTGTCCATAAGATAAGGCTGGCCTAGCACTTTTCATCAAGTGTAAGTGTTGGCTTGTCATAATTAAATATCACAGCTAAAAGAGATATTAGGTATATTGTGTCAATACCTAAGCTGTAAATTAACAACAAAAATAATAATAATAGCTAACATTCAACCGTGGGGATCATAACAAATTATGGATAACACTGAGAAGAACGGGATTTCCAGAACACTTAATTGTGCTCCTGAGGAACCTGTGCATAGACCAAGAGGTATTCGTCTGAACAGAACAAGAGCATATTGCGTATTTTAAAATCAGGAAAGGTGTATGTCAGGGCTGTGTCCTTTCACCATACCTATTCAATCTGTATGCTGAGCAAATAATCTGAGAAGCTGGACTATATGAAGAAGAACAGGGCATCGGGATTGGAGGAAGACTCATTAACAACCTGCATTACGCAGATGACACAACCTTCCTTGCTGAAATTGAACAGGACTTGAAGCATTTACTGATGAAGATCAAAGACCATAGCCTTCAGTATGGATCACACTTCAACATAAAGAAAACAAAAATCCTCACAACTGGACCAATAAGCAATATCAAGGTAAATGAAGAAAAGATTGAAATTGTCAAGGATTTCATTTTACTCGGATCCGCAATCAACACCCATGGAAGCAGCTTTCAAGAAATCAAAGGACACATCGCATTGGGCAAATGTGCTGCAAAAGACCTCTTTAAAGTGTTAAAAAGCAAAGATGTCCTTTGAAGACTAAGGTGCATGACATGGGTTGAATTGTGTCTACAAAAATATGTGTATCAATTTGGCTAGTCCATGATTCCCAGTATTGTGTGATTGTACACCATTTTGACATCTGATGTGATTTTCCTAAAACCCATAAACCTGTTGCTTTTGAGTCAATTCTGACTCATAGCCACCCTATAGGACGGAGTAGAACTGCCCCATAGAGTTTCCAAGGAGTGCCTGATAGATTTGAACTGCCTACCTCTTGGTTAGCAGCCGTAGCTCTTAACCACTATGCCACCAGGATTTCCTATGTGTTGTAAATTCTATCACTGATGTTAGTTAGAGGGATTAGCAGCAGTTACATTGATGAGATCTATACAACTGTATTGTGTCTTAAGCCAATCTCTTTCGATATAAAAAAGAGAGAGTGGAGCAGAGACAGGGGACCTCATACCACCAAGAAAGAAGTGCTGGGAGCAGGGTGTGTCCTTCAGATCTGAGGTTCCTGTGTGGAGAAGCTCCTAGACCAAGGAAAGATTGAAGACGAGGGCCTTCCTCCAGAACTGACAGAGAGAGAAAGACTGCCTTTAGAGCTGGTGCATTGAGTTTGGACTTCTAGCCTCCCAAAATGTGAGAGAATAAATTTCTCTTTGTTAAAGCTATCCACTTGTGGTATTTCTGTTATAGCAGCACTAGATAACTAAGATAGTGCCCCTGACACAAGCCATGGTGTTTTCAATTGTCTCATACGCATGCGAAAGCTGGGCGATGAATTAGGACTGAAGAAGAACTGTGGTGTTGGTGAAGAATATTGAATATACCATGTACTGCCAGAAGAATGAACAAATCTGTTTTAGAAAAAGTACAGCCAGAGTGCTCCTTAGAAGCAAGAATGGAGAGACTACATCTCACATATTTTGGACATGTTATCTGGAGGGATCAGCCTCTGGAGAAGGACATCATGCTTGGTAAAGCAGAGGGTCAGCAAAAAAGAGGAAGACCCTCAAAGAGATTAATTGACACAGTGGCTGCAACCATGGGCTCAAGTATGACAAAGATTGTGAAGATGGTGCAGGACTGGGCAGTGTTTTGCTCTGTTGTACATAGGGTCGCTATGAGTCAGAATCCACTGGAGGGAACCTAAAAACAACAACATTTATAGAGTGCTTTATATGTCTCATCATATTTAATTCTAATAACAACTCTGTAAGTACTAACAGCATGCTCATTTACAAATGAGAAAACCTAGCCAGCAAGCAATTCAGTAACTTGCCTGTGACTTCACAGCTTAAGGTCAGAACACAGTTGGCATATGCATAGCACTCAACCTCAAAGTCATCCTTCTACAACTATGACAGGCATCAATATTCAACCAAGGGACTCTTTTTGTAGAGCTAGAAGGGGGCCTCCCAACTTTTATTAGCACAATGCCCTAGGTAGGGCTTGCTGACTAAGTGGCCTTGGTACCCAGAGAAAATATCAGCCATCCTGGCCTTAGAGGTGGTCTATCCCAAACTTCTCATTTTACATATAAAGGAATCAACATCCAACAAAGTTAAGTAATTTTTCAGTGGCCACACTGGAGCCTAATGCACTGCTCTATTCTTTAGAAACACCACAAGTAGTCTTCCAGGAAGGGTAAACAACTGAACAAGTGTATTGTTTTTTGGGTTAGAAAGAGTCATAATGTGAAATATGGCTATGGCCTGGTATGGTATGCTGTTTTACTAACGATGCCTAGACTCCTTCTAGCCAGTGTTTCTAAATAGATCCTACTCAGATATCTCAGATCCAAATGACTTGTCTTGTTTTGATTAGTACAGTGGAAAATAGCACCACTGAGTAAAGTATACAAATATTTACTAAACACTACATGCCCAACGCCATACTAGGTGCTGGTATGAGCCTGGATGTAAGCAGGTGAGATGGAAATTGGTCCCTGATCTCCTGGAAGGCAAAGCAGAATGGTTTTCTCCTGCCAAGCAGAGAAGATAAATGTGGTGAACATGAAGTGGGGATATTATCCTTCCAGGAACTGGTAACGGCCCTTCGGAAGCACAGGCAGCTGTGCATAACCTTTCCAGATGAATTGTTTAAAAACTACTTAGGGTGTATCTTCTTTTCCTCATTTGTTCCTTTATTTGCAATTCTCCTGTTACCTTTTGGAAATCATTAAGGGAAAGGAACAAATCAAAGTGGGTATGCTCTGTTTGAGTTTAGTTACTGAGTCAGCAAGATGAGCGTAAATGCATTTGGGAGGAGTGTGTGCAGTGCAGAGGACAATGTTTGTTTTTTTTCTCCTCACATCATCTAGGGCAGTCTGCTCTTACCTGCCCAGGCTGCAGGATGTGACCCCTGATGGATTCTGGGAGTCAGCTTTGCAACACTTGCTCATTCTACGTTGGCAGAAGAGAATTAAATACCTGCTAAAAGCTCTAGAGACCAGAAAGCTTCTTCTGCTTACCTGGTGTTTTATCCTCAAAAGTAACTGTAGGGGAAAATCTTGGCTTAATTTACTGAAACCACAACAAATATTTATTAGATAAATGTATAGGTCAATTGTGCTTTGTTAAGAATCACTATTAAACCAAGAATCCAGTGTAGTATGCCTGTGTGGAAAGTTCTAAATTCAAAAAAGCATTCTTGCCAACAATCTCCTTTGTAGCAAAAGGCCATACGGCTGTGGAAGGCCAGCTTAATGTAAGTTCTCCATTTCCTATAACCAAAGGGAGTAAAATGAAGCCTGAAAAAATTTTACAACTATCTGACTCCAGCGAAGAGAAGAAAAAGCCCAGAATGCCTCATATTTTTTTTAGCTGAGTAGGCCCATTATCCAAATTTATAGCAAGTTGCCAAGTTTGACAAAATGGCCTTTGCCTCACCTCTGCTAAGGCTCCTAACCCACAGCATCATGAGTTACAAAGCAGGCAGGACGAGGACAAAGTTAATTATCATTTTTGTGTAATTTAGAAACCCAAAACTCCACATCCAGAGTGCTTGTGGTTCTTAAACCAGGGAGCCTTGTGCTGGTTGCTATGACTACACAGTGCCTTCTTGCGCCTCAGAGCTTCTTCTCTTCATTCACTCAACAAGCACTTTCTGAATACCTACTATATGCCAGACACTGCATTAGGTCCCAAGGATACAGAACTGAATAAGTCATGACATTTGCCCTTGAAGAGCTCAAGGTCTGGTCACGAAAAGGGACCTAAAAACAAGTAACTGTAATATGCTGGGATAAATGCACTGATAGAAATATGTTCTTTGAATACAAGATGCTTTGGGAATGTAGATTAAAAAGGTGCTAACTCTGTAGGCTGAGCGTATCTGTTTCTGCATATGGTAGAAGGATTTGGAAGCTTTCACAAGAAAAACACTTCTGTGTCAAAAATATTAATGTAATTAATTATAATAAGAAGTCACTGGTACTTATTATTTCATTATTATTGACTTGAATTACTGTCCAAATACTATGCTAATAGCTGAATTCTTATATTTTTGCCAATGAGAAAATTGAGGCTCTGAATTTAATGTCCTTAATATTAAAAAATATTAAAAAAAAAAAAAGTCTTTACATTGAATTTCTTCAGGGGAACTCACACCATTCAAAATTTGGAAACAGATACAGGAATTAGTTTTTGCCACTATCATGAAACAGAGTTTTTGTCGTTGTTAGTTGCCATTGAGTCGGTTCCAACTTACAGCGACCCTATGTACAACAGAACAAACACACCCTGGTGCTGCACCATCCTCACAATGGTTGCTATGTTTGAGCCCATTGTTGCAGCCACTGTGTCAACCCATCCTGTTGAGGGTCTTCCTCTTTTTCACTGACCGTTATTTTACCAAGCATGATGTCCTCCTCCAGGAACTGGTCCCTCCTGATAAAATGTCCAAAGTATGTGAAACGAAGTTCCACTGTCTTTGCTTCCAAGGAGCACTCTGGCTGTATTTCTTCCAAGACAGACTTGTCTCTTCTTCTGGCAGTTGATGGTATATTCAATATTCTTCACCAACACCATAATTCAAAGTCATCAATTCTTCTTTGGTCTTCTTTATTCGTTGTCCACCTTTTGTATGCATATGAGCTGATTGAAAATATCATGGCTTTGGGGGTCATGTGCATCTTAGTCCTCAAGGTGACATATTTGCTTTTCAACACTTGAAAGAGGTCTTTTGCAGTAAATTTGTCCAATGAAATGCGTCGTTTGATTTCTTCACTGCTGCTTCCGTGGGTGTTGTTTGTGGATCCAAGTAAAATGAAATCCTGATAACTTCAATATTTTTTCCACTTATCATGATGTTGCTTATTGGTCCAGTTGAGAGGACTTTTGTTTTCTTTATGTTGAGGTGCAACCCATACTGAAGGCTGTAGTCTTTGATCTTCACCAATAAGTGCTTCAAGTCCTCTTCACTTTCAGCAAGCAAAGTTGTGTCATCTGCATATCACAGTTTGTTAGTGACTTTTCCACCAATCCTGATGCCACATTCCTCCTCATATAGCCTGTCTTCTCAGGTTATTTTCTCAGCTTACAGATTAAATAAGTATCGTGAAAAGATACAACTGCTTGTATTGACACTTGCCTCTATCATCTATCCCAACTGTTTCTCCCAGAGTCAGTCTGAAGAGAAGTAAAAAGAGGGGAAGGCAGAAAAGGAAAAAGAAAGCATAGAAGTGGCCAGTGGGGGTAATCTGGCTTCTCGAAGAGTTGTGAGAGGGCATCCTAGGTTTTTCCTCCCAGCCAAATCAGTCACATCAGAGTTTGGCCAATTACAGCACCAGTTCTGTGTTACTTGGACCATCTATGCAGGTGTCAGATATAGTTGTTAAATAAGCAAAGATATGTCAGTTGGCCATTTCAAGACTTAATATGTCAGTTAAGTGGGGACATTCAAGGAATAGCTGAGAAAACAGAACTGAGATTTCTTAAGTCGTATCCATTCTTTCTCTGGACTGCATTCTTTTGGAGACATCTTTTACTGTAACCTTGTCATTTTGCCCTTTTCGATATTGTAATATTCTTTCCTACGAATTAGGGTAAGCCTTATGTAGTCTACATGTTCACTCATATGTAAAGGGACTGTGTTTAAAGCCCCATACAGATAACAACAAAACATTTGTTCCTAAGAGCAATATTTAAGTAGTGGGTAAAGTGCACCCAGGGGGTCATAGTCCCATTCAGCCACTATCCCACTCTGTGACTTCGGCAATTGCCTTAACTCCTCTGCTCCTTAATTTCCTCAACTGCAAAATGTGGGGCTTGGATTAGTTTAATGCTTTGCAAATACAAGTCCATGGGACAGTTGTACATGGGTAGTTAAAAAAGAAAAAGCCCCAAGCTCTCCACCTAGAGATTTGGGAGCAAGTCCCAATATTTTATATTTTTCAGGCCCCACAAGTAGGTGGTATGTGCAGCTATTTTAGAAAACCATGAGGCCCCTTTCAGCTCTGCCAAACAATGGTTCAACTAGGAGGACAACCATGAAAAAGGACCTCTGCAGAATTAGGTAAATTCACATTTTTCAAAGCGATAAGTCTGCATTAGAGCAGTTTCCTAAGTGTAGCAAATAATCTGCGTGTATTCTGTGGTCATACTACTAAGCGAAACTATCTTCACTTGATCACAGATGGATCATTCCCTAATGAATTGTAAGGACAACAGCTAGTTAGATTTTTTTCCCCCCACTTTAAATGAGGTAGTTATAGCAGAAATATTAACTTTTCTGGTCACAACCAAACAGAAGGCAAACCCAGCAATTGATGGCAATGCAATTAAGCTTGGGTTTATGATGAAGAGGAAGCTTTATAAAGCCAAAAGTGTTCCCAACCCATGAATCAGGGGCCTTGATTAGCAAGAATATTTAGGAAAGAAAATTGAATTTTTTTAAAAACAAATTTGGAAAGGAACTTGGAAACCATATCCAAACAATGCTCTGGGGCTGACATTTCAAAAAAATGTATTTGCTCTTTATTCTAATCACTTTGGTACTTTCATCAAAGTGAAGAGATGACATATGGAACCGAAAATATTCAGTGAGACGAGGGAGTAGTCAGATGCATACTGTTGGAAGAGGCCCAGAGATTACAATCTGGCTCACCTTACCCAGCCAATCTCTGCTCCCTAAAGACTCATAATAGCTGCCTTTTGTGGAGTGCTTATTTTTTTATGGTAGAACAGGGTTCTACTACCTGTGAAGGAACTCTAAGGAAACCAATGCCCAGAGAGATTAATGGTTTTACAATAGGAGTTGCTAAGAGATACAGCTGAGATTTGAACCCAGTTCTGTTACTTCCAGAGGAGCACTAGTGGTGCAGTGGTTAAGCGCTTGACTGTTAACTGAAAGGTCAGCGGTTTAAACTTACCAGCTGCTCCACAGACGAAAGCTGTGGCAGTCTGCCCTTGTAAAGATGATAGCCTTGGAGACTCTGTAGGGCAGTTCTACTCTGTCTTATAGATCACTGTGATTTGGAATTGACTCGACCACTATGGGTTTGGTTTCCATTACTTCCTGCTGCTTTCAAACTCGATTCCCTTCTGACCATTATTCTAATCAATTTCTGCCCCACTGATGCTCAGACATGCAGGCAAATGTTAGTGTGTTCATGTCTTCCAAGTGTGGTTCAGAGGTTTACAGATGGAACTACCCTAGAGCAGCCACACTGGAAGATAAGTTAAGAAGGTAACCTTTTCTTAAAATTTTCACTTCTCTGCAGACATTCACTGTGTGTTTAAAATGCATTGTACTTACTCCTACTGTTGACCAATCAAAATTATCTTCAATAATCTATCTCTGTAGGAAACAGTCTTTGTACACTGAAAGCACTGGTAACTGATAATTATCTTGCATCTAGAATAAACCCATCACCTATTGATGAATGGCACAGTTTGGCACATACAGTGGCTGAAGGCAGAAAGTGGCTTAGAGTAAATGTACTGAGCCGATTACTTTGTCCTTATGTCAACAGAATCTTTTCCAGGGGGGGAAACAAACCACATTGAATGGATCATTGATCCTACACAGTACGAATAAAAACCAGAAAAATGCAATGATTAGACAGTATCAATCAATCAAGAACTAATATGGAATCAAGGACTGCCTCATCTCAAGCCAGAAGGAACACCAGGGACATTGACGCAGGGGCCTCCCTGGCAGAGCAGCTGAGCCTACTGTACATTCCCTACCCGCAAGTAAGGAATCCTTGACTTGCTGGAGGCCTTGCTACTGCAGCCCTTTTCACTAGCCCCTCTACTTAATCAACCTTGTCCCATCTCCCCGGCCCCTTTGATAGCAGTCTGGCAGGTTAAAAAAAAGCACCTGAGAGCCCCGCAGAAGAGGAGCTAGTGCTGTTACAGGTTATCCTGAAGCTTGTTAGTCCAGGCAATGCAATCTCCCTAGGAGCAGCGTCTCTTGCCTTGAGCCAGTGCCTTGCTCAGGGGCTCTGGAAGGTGTGGGCCCCGGAGAGCAGGGGTGGAGGACCTGGGTGGGGGACTGAGCTTTGCAGGAAGGGGAGGCTCTGGCACCACCTGTGAGCCTGGGCACCTGCCAGCAACAGCAGGAGCCGGCTGCCTCCTCCCGGGCAAGGCCGCCTAAGGCTCCAGGCAGCCGCGGACCCAAGAAGCTCACACTCTGAAGCCAGTTCCTTTTATTTTCATGAAGCTACTTAATGAGATTCTTCATGCATAAAATTAATTTTTGCCCTCTTCTATCAGCTTTTACCACTAAAGTGTTTACTTACAATTTTGTCAGATTTTATTTATATCTGCAATAAAGGGGACCCTAATCATAATGAAGGCTTTTATGGGCAATGATGGGAGATACAAAGGGAAGCTGAGAGTGGGCAGCCATCCAGGCCCCCTTTGGTTGCCAGGATGCATTAAGCAAGAGACACCCCCCGCCGAAACATGAGGAGGCCCTTCCCACCCACAGCCCAGAGTTTTGCTTCAAGTTGGAGCCTTATTTGTTGCTAGGGGAGAGGGGAAAAGAGCAGGGCTATTAACAAACAGTGCAAATAACTATGTTTTATGGCAATTTGGTTGTTTTCTTACACACTAGATTTGCTCTCAAACTCTTCACAAATGTGCCCTGCTCAGCTGCACCTTATACAGCTAGTTGCTGGATCAATTGCCCACTTGAAAGCTTTTGGGAGCTGGGGTGGGAATAGAGCTGGACAACATGCTTGTTGGTAATAAGGGCTCCTGTTCACTGGGTGGAAACCCTGGTGGCATAGTGGTTAAGAGCTATGGCTGCTAACCAAAAGATCGGCAGCTCAAATCCACCAGGTGCTCCTTGGAAACCCTATAAGGCAGTTCTACTCTGTCCTATAGGGTCACTATGAATCAAAATCAACTTGACAGCAGGGAGTGTGGTTTTGGTTTTGGTTCACCGAGCATCCCCTACAGCCAGGCTCTTTGCCAGGCACTGTGCCAACATAATGTCACCTAATCTTCAAAACCCTGGCGGCGAAGGGGTTAAGTGCTACAGCTGCTACCCAAAGGGTTGGCAGTTCAAATCCACCAGGCTCTCCTTGGAAACTCTATGGGGAAGTTCTGCTCTGTCCTATAGGGTCGCTATGAGTCGGAATCGACTCGACAGCACTGGGTTTGGTTTTTTGGGTTTTTTTTTAGTAATCTTCAAAACAGATGATAAGGCAGCTATTGTCATTCCCACTTTAAAGGTAAGGAAACCAACCAGGGCTCAGAGAGGTTCCATAGCTTGCCCTGGGCCACATACCAGTCCTTGTAGAACTATCCCAGCCCCATTTATTTGAAGTAAATGTCATTTCCTTCTCCCCACACCATTCTAAGCCACCAGACCTCCTCCAAGTTACAAAAGTCAGAGCAAGCATTGAACAGAAGGTTTGGTTCCTAGTCCTAGTTCCATTTTTATTACAAAATGCTGTGTGACCTTGAGAAAATCACCTCACCTCTCTGGGTACTACATTCCTCTTTTAAAAAATGAAACTATGATCTCAAGAAGCCTGCTTAGGTTTTTTTTGTTTTTTTTTTTTTCTTTATCGAACGTGTTATTCTTGTTTAGGTGAAAGCTTATAGAACAAATTAGTTCCTCATTCAATAATTTATACACAGCTTGTTTTGTGACATTGGTTATAAACCCCTGAATGTGTCAGCAGTGTCCGCTCTTCCTTCTTGGGTTCCCCATGTCCATTTGCCCAACTTTCCTCCTCCTACTGTTCTTCTGAACTTTGTTTTTGGTCTTGTATAGTTGATTTTTCTAGGGTGTACCTTCCTCACTGGTGTTATTGTACATTTTATAGATCTGTCTATTGTTTGGCTTATACGCATGTGAAAGCTGGACGGTGAATAGGGAAGACCAAAGAAGAACTGATGCCTTTGAATTGTGGTGTTGGTGAAAAATTGAATATACCATGACCTCCAAAAGAACGAACAAATCTGTCTTGGAAGAAGTATGGCCAGAATGCTCCTTAGAAGTAAGGATGGCGAGACTACTTCTCACATACTTTGGACATGTTATCAGGAGGGATCAGTCCCTGGAGAAGGACCTCATGCTCTGTAAAGTAAAGGGTCAGGGAAAAAGAGGAAGACCCTCAACAAGGTGGATTGACACAGTGGCTGCAACAATGGGCTCAAGCATAACAATGATTGTGAGAATAGCCCGGGACTGGTCACGGTTTTGTTTTGTTGTACATAGGGTCACTATGAGTTGGAACTGACTTGATGACACCTAACAACAATATTGTATAGCTATAGTGTGATCTCCGAGAGTGATTTCAGTTCCAAGTTTGAAGGATGTCTAAGGGCCATAGTCTTGGGGGTTCCACTAGTCTCTATCTGACCAATAAGTTTGGTCTTATTTATGAGTTTGAATTTCGTTGTACATTTCTCTTCCACTCTGTCCATGAGTTATTATTGTGGTTCCAGTCAGAGCAGTCCGTAGTGGTAGCCAGGCACCGTCTAGTTCTTTTGGCCTTAGACTAGTGGAGGTTGTGGTTCATGTGGTCCATTAGTCCTTTGGATTGTTTCCTTGAGTCTTTGGTTTTCTTCACTCTTCTTTTCTCTGGATAGCAGAAGATCAATTGTATCTTAGATGGCCACTTTCAAGTTTTTAAGACCTCAGTGGATACTTACCAAGTAACATTGTCTATATGAATTATGATATGCCAATTGACCTAAATGTCCCCTGAGATGATGATCTCCAGCCTTCAAGCCCAATGCCTGTTTAGTTTTGATATTCTTATTTTGAGACACCGTTTCCACATAGTTAACAGAGAGTGTGTGCAAAGTGTATGTGTTAGCTTGCAGGCAGAAACTGAGCTTATTTTTCAGAGCTCAAATACTTGAAGCTCTGGCACTGCTCAGGAGAACGTAGGGATGGTCTATGGATTTCCAAAGCCATGAGTGACTGCTAAGCTGCCATGAAACACTATCATTCTCTTGCCAACACTAGAGATTGCGAATCACAAAGACAAACAAAACAAAAGTTTGTATGAGATGGCTAAGGGCTAATAACTAGAGATGAAGAGCGTGATACTATAGGTTAGCTTTTTCCATGATGGGCACCTTCTATGGAGTCGCAGAGTCTTTACAGGGAGTTTATTTTCAGGAAATCTGCCTCTATTGGCATCTCACATTTCTTATAAGAAAAAGATGTCACTGAACCTTCAACTCGCAGGGAGGAGTTTCTAGGACACAGTGTGGCCTTTGCCCCTTTCCTGGGTTCTATGTATTTGTTGCTGCAAGAGAACAAGCAGAGACACAATCACTTATCCATTCCACAAATACTTACCGAATGCCTACTGTGCTCTAAGCTTCATGCTAGATGTGAAGGACAAAAAGAAAAGGAAGACACAGAGTCTTCCCTGAAAGTGCTCACATTCTGAGGGCAAAAATAAACAATCACAATATAGGGTGATGAAGACTGTGGACAAGAGAGTATTGTAGGTGTTTGGGGGAGAGTCATCTAGCTAAACTGGAGTAGGGTGTGGGAAAAGGCATCCATTGCGGGTAAGGCAGGAAGAAATAATTAATCCCAAGAAGAGCAGGTGTTTGAGCTGAGTCTTGAAGGATGAGTGGAAATAGCCAGGCAGGGGAGTAGGGGGAAGGTGTTCCAGGCAGAGAGAACAGGAGATGAATCTGCATTGATCATGCGATGCCTAGTGGGAGAAAGCATTGCTTAAACACAGAGTCAGGACATGGTTCTCTCAGAAGGGTTTTTAGGCATTATAATGTGGAAAGTTTAGATCTGTAGTGTATGTAGCTTTCCCCCTTTACACATAGCTCTTCTCCTTTTCCTTCCTAGAAGGAAGGATTCAGTGTGTGAAAACTTTCATGGGAGAGGGTCACAGAGGTTATGTACCTTTCTGAAAGGTAGAGAGGAAGAAAGGTTTTGAAGGAAGAAGACACTGGGATGCAGTGGAGCCTTGGCCACGCCCACACCCATGTGCTCCATGGAATCAGGTCCCAGAATCTGTACTGCCAAGGGATGATTCTCAAAGGAAAAACTCAGAGGTGAAGGAAGTGCAGAGGGGATGCATAGGACAGTGACTTTCCCCTAATTAACTCTTAGCCCAGGGATGTTTAGGCAACCAGGTATGAGATCAACCTAGACAATGAATCAGCAACAGAAGCAGATGGCTAAGGAGAATAAAAATGGCATCTTTGCTCTCTTTTGAATTGTTAGGAACTAAACATAGAAGATAAACAATAGGTTGGCATAAGCCAGTGGCTAGACCTGAGTAAAACCAAGAATGAAAATATTTCCCATATATCACGGCAAAGGGAAGGAATCACCAAGCATGATTTAGAGCATCACCCTCCCACATCGTGTGCCAAACTAGAGATGGTACCAGAGGTCAGGGAGAGGGAAGAAAGAGCATACTCTTCCCCCTGTAAGTTCATTCTCAGCCACAAAGTGTTAAATGAGAATAAGGGGGCGGGGGGGAAGAAGTTGGAGGAGAGTGTCCAGGTTACCTGTGGATGCCATGATTTGGAAGAAGTGTGGCACCATTGACAGACACAGTCTTAGTTTCCGCCTGCTATAAACGATCTTGTTACTGCAAGAATAGAAGCAGGGCTGATGAGATGGCGGGGGTGGGGTGGGGTCATATAAAACAGACAGATTTTATGCAAATAAGAATAACAAAGCATTGAGCAATTCCTTCTGAGTCACATATACAGGAAAAATATTTCTTTATGGAAGGAAGCCAGAGGAGTCTCATAGGAAGTATTGTGAGCATTTTTTTGTTGTTGTTGGAATCCCATTATAATTTAGTTTTCTTTTTCTGATTACTAAAGTTATGGAGGTCCTTTGTATAATGTTTAGAAAGTACACAAAAGAAAATAAAAATTATTTACTATTTTAGAGAAAAGCATGATTAACATTTTAACCCTTACAGATGAAAGGCTTTTTTAAGGGAAAGAAAGAAGAAAAAGAGGTGGCAAAAAGCTGTGAGAGCTTTGATCTTTAAATTAGATAGCAAATAATTCAGTGACGTAAAGTATTATCTCTATTAACGAATGTGTATTGAATCACATAAATTTTGTTAGAAAATTCATCACTGAAAGTAAAAATAATTGCAATAGGGTATGTTGACATGGTGGTCATGTACATCAAAATATCAACATAGTTTTATTACTAAGTATTGCACACAACAGAGGCCCCTGCCACATTCCATCGCTGAGCTTCACTCTCATTCTGTTGCTCTATCCATTCTTCTTTCTGTTTTAGCCAGTCCAACGTTAGTGAAGATGACATCACTGACTTTGTGTGGATCAGGGACAGGATGAATGTCAAGGAAGGAATGAGGGTAATCATCAAGAATAATTTTTAGGCCAGAACAAAGTGTTATAGAAAGCTCCTTCTCTCCATCCCTCTTATGCTATAAAACATGAGCAGAGCCAGGAAGCTTCCCTATTAAGCCTCCACAGGACAGAGTCTTTGTTGTTTGCTTCCTCCCTCCCTTCTTGCACTCAAGCTGAGACTGCTGCAGCCATTTCACAAGGTACACTGCTTCCTTACCCTCCCCCCCGCCCCGCCCCGCCAAGGGTGGTCCTCACCTAGAAACACGGATTTTGCATCTAGTCGTGGCCCAGGCAGCAACTGGATCAGGTTAATCTCACGCCTGGGTTCTGGGTTGCCCATGGAGAGAAACAACACCATTGAGAGAAACAATGCCACTGCCTCTCCCATTGGCTGCCACAATTTCTAACCAGCTCTATCCCCACCAAGCTCCATATGATCAGAGGATTTCCTAGTAGCAGAATTTCTGTAATGGAATGAAGGATTTGGAAGTCACAGTGACATTAGAGTTTCCAGAGAGGGGTAAAGTACAGTTGTTCTTATAATAGCTCTGCTATGAACCACTCTACCACTGAAGGTTTATTGTTCTAATATGGGCTGATCGGTCAGGAGCTCCTAAAGGAGACCCAACAGTGTATCATGAAAAAGGTTACCAAGAAAGTCAGGAGATTCTTCCATCTCAGAGGTTCATTTTTACAAACTTCTAGATAAATATATCAGCCTATGACGTGGGGGAGTCAAAGTGATATATTTTCAATTTTCAACCAAAAAGTGTAGTTGTTTTTAGTTGCCATTGAGTCAATTCCAAGTCATGATGACCCTATGTGTGCAGAGTAGAAATGCTCCATAGGGTTTAGAAGGCTGTGACATTTTGGAGGCAGATCGTCTGGCTTGTCTCCTGAGACTCCTCTGGGTGCATTCAAAGTGCCAGCCTTTCAGTTAGTAGTTGAGTGCTTAACCATTTGCTCCAACAAAAGAGAGGGGCTTATTTTCTGATCTATTTAGGAGCGACAAAGGTGTCTCTGGTTCACAGGATATATAAATCATTGAACAGTAAGTCATTTATTATATGACACGGTAGCGTTATACATGTATGTATATGTTGGAAGTCAGGTATTCTGAACATTCTCAGGAGCTCAATAATTCATTATGCTAAACTGTTCATCTCATTGCCTGAGTCCACTTAATTTGATAATTCATTAATTAATCCATTTATTCATATATATCCACTTATACATTCATTTAATAAGTATTTACTGGTCATTTAACATGGCCAGTACCGTGCTTATTACTAAAATGAATAAGGACAAATCTTTTTCCTGAATAAATTCAAAATTTAATAGAAAAAACCCATATATATCAGTAATAATATTAATAATAACAACAACCAACAGTCATTGAACACCACTATATGGAAGGAAGGCATTATTCTAAGTGCTTTGTTGTTAAAAATTCATTTAATTATCATCATAGCCTATGAGATATGTAATGTTATCATCACCACCTCACAGACAAAGAAACTAAAGCACAGAAAGGTTAACTTGTGCAAGACTACCTAGCTAAAGTAGGAGAGCAACTTGGAGTATTTGCCTCTAGTACTCATACTCTTATTAGTATGAGTGTGAAATAAGTTTTTTGGGCACATAAGGAGGAATCACAAATTTCTAAACTAATGCCCATGCTATGTCTCAAGGATGGAGACGTGAGCTTTGATGGCAGAAACAGTGGGGAGGGCTCCTAGCCTCATAGCCTTTGGGCAGTAAATCTACCCCTTAAATCACTGTGTTGAGTGTGCGTTGCATCTGGTGTGGGAGACAAGAAGGCATGATTCCGTGCTAGATGTTGGGAACAGACGTGTACAAAATTGACTCTGACTCAGAATTCTACATGCCAAGGGAATGAGTCTGAGCTGTTTGGTCAACCAACAGATAATATGCTTAAGAAGAAAGCAAATTTATTCAGGAGGAAGCCTTCTTCCAAGACATTGCTGAGGATTTGAAATCTTTGGTGCAGTGATTCCAGAGAATGAACCAGCCATCCAGTCGCGTTTTATAGAGCAACCAACCCAAACAGAACATCATCTTGCTTACTTCTTTGAAGTCACAGCAAGGCTTACAGAATTAAAAGAACTGGGGGGGGGGAACCCTGCTTTTCTCTCGTGTTAAGTTTTATAATCCAGAAGCCCAGGTCAGAAATTTCAGAGGAAATTCAGATATTTCATGGTTGAGCATTTGAGATATTAGGTAAAATTGATATTTTCTATGAGGAAAGCTAAGTTGTCCAATATATTTGAGGCTATCTTCTGCTATTTCTTTCTCCTTTATAGAAAATTTCCTACTGTAGCTGAAGTCTTGGTGTTTTGTTTTGTTTTATTACAGAACCCTAAGAGATCATTAGTCTACCTGTTTTACTTTCGGTAAAATGCAAATAGTGTATATATTTAGAATAACTTAGTAAATAATTTATAGTCTGCATGGTAAATTATTTATTTACACCAGGCATACATATTTAGAATATGAACATAAATATTTTATAGTCTAAGCCACTGCTAACTAAAAAACTAAATCAGCCTGCTCTCAGCTCTGTATTGTACTGTTCATAGGCTCTACATCATCAATGACGTGTGTGCAATCAGGCACAATCACACACTTCATGAGTTATTGCATTTGCAGGGCTTTCAAGAATATTCAGGCTTTGAAGTATATTTCAGTCTCTTCTCCTTATACTGCCTTCTAGCTCTCACGTATCCCTTTCCTCTACCTCTACCTTTTTCTAATCTAGTAAATGTCTGATTTATCCTTTATCAATCAACATGTATTTATTGAACATGAAATGCATTCGATGCTTGCTAAGAATTGTGAATGAATACAAGAGAAAATTAGTTTGGGGCCTTTTGAGAGTGGTTTGTATTTTGGCTGAGTCACTTATATACTCCACCATAAAAAAAAAGAAAACTAAATAATAGTTATGAATATTTTTTTTAAGTGATAGCATTTGAACAAAATATATGGCTCCCATTTGGCTACTATGGGAATTTATAAAACCTGAATTAGAATATATATGAAGAAGAAGTGGTGCCCTCCAGATGAAATGACTTCTTCTAAACTTTGGAACTATTCCAGAAACCTTAGTGCACTCACCATCCAACAGGAACCAACATCATTAGGTTCAGAAAATGAGCAGAGAAACCTGGAGAAGGCTTAAAAAGGGAAATTAAAGTGACTGAAGAATCAGGAGACAATTTTTTGGAATTAAATATTTGGCATTTTTAAAACTTGATGGTGTTATGGACTGAATTATGTCCCCCCAAAACATGTGTCAGAATCCTAACCCACACACCTATGGATGTAATGTAATGTAATTATCTTACATGTAATGTAATTGTCTTCCATAATGCAATGTAATATAATGTAACCACTTTCCATAACGCATTCTAACACAATGTGTTCTAGTTATAAAAAGACCAGAATGTGCACAGAGACCTGTACACATAGGATAGAGAGGGTGGAGGGAGGGAGAGACAGATGACATGTGAGGACCATCTGTAAGCAAGGAACCAAGGAATATCTAGGACTGCCTACAAAGAAGGAAGGAATCAGCATTGACAGAGCTGAGACCCTGATTTGAACTTTTTGCCCCCAGAACATTGGGAAAATAAATATCTGTTTTTTAGAGTACCATTTGTGGTATTTGTGTTACAGCAGCACAAGAAAACCAAGACAAGAGATTGGGTAGAATCAGGGGGGAAATGAAATCTTCTAAGACCATACAAATTAGGGAGAAATTTAATATAAGCTTATTTCCCAAATCTGTGAAATATTAAAACAACTTTATGAGGCTCCCCTCTTTAAAACCTGGGTAAAATAAATATTAGATAATATATAGATACCATTTTCAGAGCTCTGATGGTACAGTGGTTAAGTACTAGGCTGTAACTGAAAGATCAGTTGGAACCCACTAGCCTCTCAGTAGGAGAAAGATGTGGCAGTCTGCTCCCTTAAAGATTTATAACCTTGGAAACCCTGTGAGACAGTTCTACTCTGTCCTATAGGGTCACTAGGAGTTGGAATTGACTTGATGGAAAAGAGTTTTTTTTGTTGTTTGTTTGTTTTAATAGATTCCATTTTAAGGAGCCCTCCTGGTGCAATGATTAAGTTCCTGGCCACTAATCAAAAGTTCAGCAGTTCGAACCCACACAATGGCTCTGAGGGAGAAAAGACCTGTCGATCTGCTCCAGTATAGACTATAGCCTAGGCAACCCTATGGATCAGTTCTACTCTGTCCTGTAGGGCCACTAGGAGTCTGAACTGACTAGATGGCACACAACAGCAACAACAACATAGATGCCATTTCCTGAGTACCTTCTGTATTCCAGGGAATTGACATAAAACCAAAACAAAAAAACAATGCTTTGCCATCAAGTTGATTCTGATTCATAGCTACCCTATAGGACAGAGTAGAACTGCCCCACCATGCTTCCAAGGCTGTAAATCTTCATGGAAGCCAACTGCCACATCATCCTCTTGTAGACAGGCTGGTGGCTGGTGGGTTTGAACTGTCAACCTTTAGGTTAGCAGTTGAGTGTTTAAACACTACACCACATCATTTAACTTAATCCTCACAATAATCTTATGAATTAATTGTTATTAGTCTCATTTTAGAATTGAAGAAATTAAGAATCAAAGTTTTAAAATGTTGCCCAAAGAGCAGTCAGTCAGTGACAGACCTAGGAACAGATCCCAAGTAGCTCAGACTCCAAAGTCCTGAAATATTTTCACACTCTACATCACTCTCAAAGTCTTGCATCACTTAAAAAAAAAAAAAAAAAAAAAGCATCACTTAGTGAGAGATAAACATTAAGAGCTCATTACCCCAGAAAAAAGGCTGTACAGATCAGAAAAAGTGAAGCAAGTTTTTGGCAGCAGTCCCTTTGAAAGCCACTAAGACTAATGATGTTTGTACTCAAACTTTCAGGTTTCTTTTTTCAACAAACATGTCTTAATCTCTGTTTTCTAAAGCTTTGTTACCAGCTGAAGGATAACTATTTACTTGAGTAATTCACGAGACTAAATGAGAGCATGTTGTTGCTGTCAGTTTTTGTCCAGCCGAAATGAAAACAGAAGTGATGAGAAAAACAAATCGGAGAAGGTCCAGTGAGGGAGGAATTGATGGTCATGGGCCCAAGATTCCAAATTTTATTATGGTGGAGAGAGGAGACACAATAAAATTGTTGATGTTTTTGTCAACTTTCCAAACAGTCAACTTTGGCTTTGTTGATCCTTTCTATTGCATGTTGTTTTTAACTTTGTAAATGTCTATTTTTATGCCTATTATTTCCTTCCTTCCCTGTTTGAGCTTATTTTTGGTATTCTTTCTCAAACCAAGCATTTGAAATTTGTTGAGCTTTACTTCATATCCCAGTATGAGGGTTATTTTAATAAAGTTCCACCTGTTTTTAAAAATAGTGTGTCCGCCGCCATTGTTGGGAGATGTTCTTATCTGTTATTTTAAGCTTGTTAGTTATGCTGTTAAAAAAAAAAGGAATTTTTTTTTTTTTGTAAAGACTTTTATGTTCTTACAGATTTGTCTCCTTGACCTATTAGTTTCTATGAGAGATATGTTAAAGATTTCTCAATTAAAGTGTAGACTTGTCGATTTCTGTCAGGTTGGGGTTTTAAAAATATGAAGCTGCATTAATAACTATGTAAGATTTAAAACTGTCATATCTTCTTGATGAGTTAAACCCTTTATCATTATGAAGTGACACTTTATCACTGTTAATGACTCTTGCTTTGAAGTCTGTTTTGTCTGAAATTAATATGACTATACAAACTGTCACTTATTAGTATTTTTACATTAGTATCAGCTATACTTGTTTTTTTCAATACAAAATTCATTCCATGATTTAGCCCACCGTGTTGCAAATTCAGAATACTGTGATTTTATTTATTTATTTTTGCTATAATTTGATTTATTGGACTAATTTTTATTAGTGTTTCTTCTGGTATTTTCCTTCTAATGTTCTTACCTGGATACTATCCCAGTAGATATACCGTGTAATCTTCCCTAATTTGGGTGTATTATCATCCATAAGCTATGAGTCTGAGGTTTGTGTGGCAAGATATGTGTACAGTGGCTATAAATAGGCAACCATGGACGTAACGGTCCTCTTTCAAATGACTAGAGAACACATCCTGTTCATATTTCATTTGTGGAAATTTCTAGGGTTTTCTCTTTCCTAAATGTAGCATAAACATCTTAAACTACACTCTTAAATTTAGAATAATCTCCTGAAAATCACTAAGAGGTCAGTTGTTGGTGCCAAAATGAAAACAAAATTTTGAGCCAAGCAAAGAGACGCAGCCAAAAAAAGAACCGAAAAAGTGAATTGAACTCCCCAGAGAAGAGTTGTCCGCTTTCTACTTTCACTCTTTTGCTTTCCTGTACTGGCACCATAAAGGCAGGCCCTTGCCAAGTAGGTCTCTGCTGCACCCAGAATTAGAACTCAGCCTGGCACTTCCTGGACTTTCTAGCATAGAGAACTTGAATTCTTATTTCCCATGTCCCTTTTCTTTATCATAATTACATTCCTTAGGCATTAAAATTTAGGTTTTTTTTTTTTTTCTTTTCTACATGCGATTGATCGAAAACAACAGCAGCTTCACCAGCATGTTAAAGGCATTGCGGAGGGGGGAAAAAAAAAAGAATTACAAAGTTTCTGGAAATAGCAGATAGCAACTTATTAACTCACAAAGTGATTGAAATCAAATTTGAACCCTCAATATACTTCTGATTCCACGTTCTAGGGGTTAGATTAATAAAATTTCAAGTTACAAGGGTACATTTTGAAAACAATACCCAACATGTTTTTCAGTTCATATTTTAACTTAGATTAATGCTTACCAGCTATGCAAACATGCATGTTGCTGTTAAGTGCTTTTGAGTCAGTTCTGACATAGAGCAGCCCTCTGTACAACAAAACAAAACGCTGGATGGTTCTGCACATCCTCAAAGTCTTTGTTATGCTTGAGCTCACTGTTGTAGCCACTGCGTCAATTCATCTCATTGAGGGTCTTCCTCTTTTTCGCTGACCTTCCACTTTACTAAGCATGGTGTCCATCTCCAGGGTCTGATCCCTTCTGTTAACATGTCCAAAGAATGTGACAGGAAGGCTAGTCATCCTTGCTTCCAAGCAACATTCTTGCTGTACTTCTTCCAAGACAGATTTGTTTGTTCTTTTGGCTGTCCATGGTATATTCAATATTCTTCACCAACACCATAATTCAAAGGCATCAGTTCTGCTTTGGTCTTACTCATTGTCCAGCTTTCACGTGCATACGAGGCAATTGAAAATACCATAGCTTGGATCGGGTGCCCCTTAGTTCTCAAAATGAAACCTTTGCTTTTCAACACTTTAAAGAAGACTTTTACAGCAAATTTGCCCAATACATCATTTGATTTCCTGACTGCTGCTTCCATGGGCATTGATTATAGATCCAAGTAAAATGAAATTCTTGACAACTCAATATTTCTCTTTTTATCATGATGCGGGTTTGGTTTGTTGTTTTTGGTTATCATGATGCTGCTTATTGGTCCAGTTGTGAGGATTTTTGCTTTCTTTATATTGAAGAATAATTCATACTGACGGCTGAAGTCTTTGATCTTCATTACTAAGTGCTTCAAGTCCTCTTTGCTTCCAACAAGCAAGGTTGTATCATCTGCACTACACAAGTTGCTAATGAGCCTTCCTCTAATCCTGATGCCCCATTTTTCTTCATATAGTACAGCTTCTTGAATTATTTGCTCAGTGTATAAATTGAATAGGTATGGTGAAAAGATAGAACCCTGACAAACACATTTCCTAACTTTCAACCACCCAGTATTCCCCTGCTCTGTTCAAACAACTGCCTCTTGATCTGTGTACAGGTTTCTCATGAGCACAATTAAGTGTTCTGGAATTCCAGTCTTCACAATGTTATCCATAATTTGCTATGATTCACACAGTCAAATGCCTTTGCACAGTCAATAAAACACAGGTAAACATCTTTCTGGTATTCTCTGCTTTCAGCCAAGATCCATCTGACATCATGTATCTATGCAAACGGGCACAGATACATAGATATACACACTCACACACACACACACATCTAAGCATACCTCACAAGCAACAGCACACACTGTGAAGGGTGACATAATTATGTGTTATCAATGAATCATTAAGAATACAAAGGAAAATGTCATTAAGGCCTGGATAAGCTTAGAATCTTGGGCATTGAATAGGGCCAGTTTTCCTTGCAATTGATCTTCTACTTATTATTAGGCAATAAGAGCCTGTGTGTAACTATATTGATTAAGTTAATGTAAATACCATTGCCTGTTTTGTCTAGAGAGAAAGAATTAAAGTGATTTGGGAGAACAATAACTGCCTGTTATCCCCCATGGACCCAGACAAAAGGATACAGACATTAGACTGGCTACCTTAAAAGGACCAATCCTCATCTGCCCCGAGTTTTAGGTGGCTTATTTCCAAACCAAGGAATTCAGCAGGCAGTCTTTTAATGAATGAACTCTGCTCATTGCAATTGCAGGTAATTATCCCAGTAGGTGGGGACTGAAAACTCTGTTATCACAAAGAGAAAGGAGGAAGGATGTTGCCATCCCTGGGAAGTTCTGATTACAAAAATTTTCTAAATTAAAGAAAACTCTGAACAAAAGTTTCCCCCCCGCAATGGGCTACTTAGTAATGAACTGGAGCCTGATACTCTTCTTAGTATAAATGTTCACCAAACTTAAATTACGTGCTTAGAATAAAGTTAGAATTACGCAGAGTTGGAAATGTATATTTTCATTAAAATAAAGTAGCATAATAAGGGTTTATATGCCTAACCAAATTCTTGCCACCCAGCTTTATGAAAATTAAAATTCTATTTTATGAACTTTAAATAGTATACCTGAAGATGAAGTTTTCTAACATGCATATAAATCAAACTTACAGAAAAGCTCAGCAGCCAATTACATACATCTGATTTAGTTTAATAGAATGTCGGGTATGGTACAGAGTTCTTACCTTCATTCTTTGTAGTTTTTGCTTTATTTTTACTACCTCAAATCGGAAACCACCAGCCTCCTTATCAGGATCAATGAAGGAATCTGAAGTGGGAGATTTTCACAATCAACTTACAGAAAACGTGTGGCCACACTGAGTCACTTTAGCAACTGTTCCAGAATTGTCTGTTTTGTTTCCATCCTGGCTTATTTTTCTCATTGCACATTTACGTACAGTAAACATAGGCATTGTAGATAAAGTTATTGGCTATCTTGCTGCTTTGAAACAAGATCTTTATACTTTCTTCAGCTTCCACTTCATCATCTTTAATAATGATGAGTAATGAATGATAAGAGATATCTGTTTTTAAATATGTGACCCAGCTATTATTTGCCCTTAATTATTTTGTTTGAAGAAAAGCTGAATTCAGAGGATTTCACAGATGCAGACAAACCAAGTCTATCTATTCACACTTCTACTCTGGGTCTTGTCATAAGCATGTGCAAAATTCATTAGAGCTTTATTGCATTTTTTTAGTCTATGTAGAAGAATATATTATGAAGAAATAACATTTTTCATAAAACTACATGAAAGTTATACATGTTCTGTTATTTAAAAAAATAGTCCTTTAGAAGAGATGACATCAAGTAAACAAAAAAAATACTGTCCCAAAATGTGGCAGGTGGCCTTAGTTCAGCCTCCTTGACTGTAAGACTTTGGCTACGAGCCTTAACATTTCTTGTGTCTAGTTTCCTCATCTTCAGAGTGAGGCATTGAGATGGACCATATCTAAGGCTCTCTCCAGTTCTGTAATGCTGTGATTCTAGTCTCACTTATTTGAATGTTTCCATTTTTAAAAACACTTGTATAACTCCCCACTATGGATCTGCATTTGGAAAATCAGTTTCCCTTTTATAAATATCACGTTCTTCGACACACTTTTTGCTCCTAGGCTGCTGAGAGTTTTGTTCTATTCTTCCCCATGGCTTGCACCAGCATTCTCTCACCCTGTGCTAGCCCCAGTTGGAGCCTATGAGCAGGGTGGTTGATAGAAAAGAGAGGGTTTATACAGACCCTGGGGCTAGCCATAGGGCTAGGCTGTGGAGAGGAGCTGGCTTCACACCTCTGCTGCACATACTGCTAGTCTAAGGACTGCGAGGCGACACTGTGCACGGTGGAAAGAGCATTGAATCCGCATGAATAGATTTGGAGTTTCAACAGTGGCTGTGTCACTTACTAGCTCATGAGAGCTGGTTAAATGTGTTTAACTCTTAGACATCACCATTTTCCTCTTTTTTTTTTTGAGAATTGATGCTGTTGTTGTGGTTAGGTGCCGTCGAGTCAGCTCCGACTCAGCTACCCTATGTACGACAGAATGAAACACTGGCTGGTTCTCCGCCATTCTCACAATTGTTATACTTCAGCCAACTGTTGCAGCCACTGTGTCAATCCATGTCATTAAGGGTCTTCCTCTTTTTCGCTGACCCTCTACTCTACCAAGCCTGATGTCCTTCTCCAGGGACTGATCCCTCCTGATAACATGTTCAAAGAATGCGAAACATAGTCTTGCCATCCTTGCTTCTGAGGAATATTCTGGTTGTACTTCTTCCAAGACAAATTCGTTTGTTCTTTTGCCAGTCTATAGTATATTCAATATTCTTTGCCAACACCACAGTTCAAAGGCATCAGTTTTTTTTTTTTTTTTTTTTGGCCTTCCTTACTCATCATCCAGCTTTCGCATGCTTATGAGGAGATTGAAAACACCGTGGCTAAGGTCGGGCACACCTTAGTCTTCAAGGTGACATCTTTGCTTTTCAACACTTTAAAGAGGCCTTTTGCAGCAGATTTGCTCAATGAAATGCATCTTTTGAGTTCTTGACTGTTGCTTCCATGGATGTTGATTGTGGATCCAAGTAAAATGAAATCCTTGGCAACTTCAATCTTTTCTCTGTTTATCGTGATATTGCTTATTAATCCAGTTGTGAGGACTTTTGTTTGCTTTATGTTTAAATGTGATCCATACTGAAGGCTGTGGTCTTTGATCTTCATCAGTGTTTCAAGTCTTCTTCACTTTCAGCAGGCAAGGTTGTGTCATCTGGGTAACAAAGGTTGTTAATGAGTCTTCCTTCAATCCTGATTCCCCATTCTTCTTCATATATCCAGCTTCTAGAATTATTTACTCAGCATACAGATTGAATAGGTACGGTGAAAGGATACAGCCCTGGCACACACCTTTCCTGACTTTAAACCATGCAGTATCCCCTTGTTCTGTTCGACCGACTGCCTCTTGATCTATGCATAGGTTCCTCATTTAGTGTTCTGAAATTCCCATTTTTCACAATGTTATCCATAATTTGTTATAATCCACACAGTCGAAGGCTTTTGCATGGTCAATAAAACACAGGTAAAAGTCTTTCTGGCATTCTCTGCTTTCAGCCAGGATCAATCTGACATCGGCTCTGATGTCCCTGGTTCCACACCCTCTTGTGAATCAGGCTTGAATTTCTGGTAGGTCCCTGTGAATTTATGGCTGCAGCTGCTTTTGAATGATCTTCAGCAAAATTTTACTTGCATGTGATATTAATGATACTGTTTGATAATTTCCACATTCGGTTGGATGACCTTTCTTAGGAATAGGCATAACTATGGATGTCTTCCAGTTGGTTGGCCAAATTTCTTGGCATAGATGAGTGAGCACTTTCGGGACTGCATCCATTTGTTTAAATATCTCAGCTGGTGTTTCGTCAATTCTTGGAGCCTTGTTTTTCACCAGTGCCTTCAGTGCAGCTTTGACCTCCTCCTTCAGTACCATGTGTTCCTGATCATATGCTACCTCCTGAAATGGTTGAATACCGACCATTTCTTTTTGGTATTGCGACTCTGTGTATTCCTTCCATCTTCTTTTGATGCTTCCGGAGTTGTTTAACATTTTCGCCATAGAATCCTTCAACATTGCAACACAAGGCTTGGATTTTTAATTCAGTTCTTTCAGCCTGAAGAATGCAGAGTGTGTTCTTCCCTTTTGGCTTTTCTATCTCCAGGTCTTTGTACATGTCATTATAATACTTTATTTTATCTTCTTGAGCCACCCTTTGAAATTTTCTGTTCAGCTCTTTTACTTCATTTCTTCCTTTCTCTTTAGCTACTCGAAGTTCAAGAGCAAGTTTCAGAGTCTCTTCTGACATCCATTTTGGTCTTTTCTTTCTTTCTTGTCTTTTTAATGACCTCTTGCTTTCTTCATGTACGATGGCCTTGATGTCATTCTGCAACTCATCTGGTCTTAGGTCATTAGTGTTCAATGTATCAAATCTATTCTTGAGATGGTCTCTAAATTCAAGTGGGATATACTCAAGGTCACATTTAGGTTCTTGTGGACTTGTAATTTTCTTCAGTTTCAACTTGAGCTTGCATATGAGCAATTGATGAGTCTGTTCTACAGTCGGTCCCTGGCCTTGTTGTGACTGATGGTATTGAGATTTTCCATCGTCTCTTTCCACAGATGTAGTTGATTTGATTCCTGTAATCATCTGGCAAGGTCCATGTGTATAGTTGTTGTTTATGTTGTTTATAAAAGGTACCTGCAATGAAGAAGTCATCGGTCTTACAAATTTCTATCATGTGATCTTTGGCAACGTTTCTATCACCAAGGCCATATTTTCCAACTACAGATCCTTCTTCCTTTTTCCAACTTTTGCATTCCAATCACCAGTAATTATCAGTGCATCCTGATTGCACATTTGATCAATTTTAGACTGCAGAAGTTGGTAAAATTCTTCAATTTCTTCTTCTTTGGCCTTAGTGATTGGTGGGTAAATTTGGATAATAGTTGCATAACTGATCTTCCTTGTAGGTGTATGGATATTATCCTATCACTGACAGCATTGTATTTCAGGATAGATCTTGAAATGTTCTTTTTGAGAATGAATGCAATGCCATTCCTCTTCTAGTAGACTATATGAGTGTCCAATTCAAAATGGCCAATGCCAGTCTATTTCAGCTCACTAACACCTAGGATATCAACGTTTACAAGTTCCATTTCATTTCTGATGATTTCCAATTTTCCTAAATTCATACTGTGTACATTTCAGGCTCTGATTGTTAATGGATGTTTGCAGCTGTTTCTTCTTTTTTTGACTGGCGCCACATAAGCAAATGAAGGTCTCAAAAGCTTGACTTTATCCACATTACTAAGGTTGACTCTACTTTGAGGAGGCAGCTCTTCCGCAGTCATATCTGGAGTGCCTTTCAACCTGAGGGGCTCATCTTCCAGCACTAAATCAGGTAATGTTCTGCTGCTATTCATAAGGTTTTCACTGGCTAATTCTTTTAAGAAGTATACTGTCATGTCATTCTTCCGAGTCTCTCTTAGTCTGGAAGCTCAGCTGAAACCTGTCCTCCATGGGTGACCCTGCTGGTATTTGAATACCCCTGGCATAGCTTCCAGCATCATAGCAACACACAAGCCCCCACAGTAGGACAAAGTGACAGATGTGTGAGAATTGATAAGAATTGTTGTATTGTGGGTGCTCATCAAATATTAGTTAAATCTGAATTTGACAGAGGCACCACTGGTAGAGCACATGAACGATGAGCATTGCTCATAGGCAAGAACAGTGTGCGTTTGTTAAATTCCTGCACTTCAGCTGCTGCCCATGACTGATGTTAAAGTTCACAGGGATTTGCAACAAGAGTCCTATAAAACAATAATCTATTTCCCTGTGAGACTCACAGAGAGACTGATCTCCTTTGGATTTGTTGACAGAGAGAATGCCATAAACATTGGAAGAGCAGTCACCTAACTTAAGGTCATATGCTATTCCTGAGTCTGCTGCTTGTGTTTAAGAATCTGTAAGGGTTTTCTGGGTTTAAGGGTTTTTCAGTTTGGAATCTGTGAGAGGGAAGGACAGTGCTTCTGACATTGGTTAAGAGGGTGTGCTAATAGATTGTTCTCTCCTTAGACAATGTGTGCTAATTAGCATTGTTGAAAGGAAGCAGAGGTCTAGACAAGGGAATAGGGTTGTGGCCAAACATTGATGTTTGTCAATATCAGTGTTATGTGCTCATCAGAAATCAATGAATGAAAATTCCAAATTGGAGTTTTGAGTTTAGTTAGAACTGCCAGTTCCATGCATCTTTATTTATTTTTATTTCATGTCTAAAGGAGCACAAATGTAAAGCAGATGGCCCAACTGCTTGGTCAGATGTCTGAGCACTTGCCACTGGAATAGAGGAAGTGTCCTTTTCTAGATATGGAGTGGAAGCTGAGGGGTGTTTATTATTTCCTTATTGCTGACATGACAATTACCGTCAACTTGGTGGCTTAGAAAAGCACAAATTTATTATTTTACCATCCCTGAGGTGAGAAGTCTAACATGGGTCTTCTTGGGCTAAAATCAAGGCTCTCCCAGAGCCTCCAGAAGGAACAACAGGGCTGCATTCCTTCTGGAAGCTCTGGGGGAGAATCTGTTGCCTTCCTTTTCCAGCTTCTGGAGGCTGCCCACATTCCTTGGCTCGTGGCTCGCTTTAATGAGAAGCCAGTAAGGGACAGTCAAGTCTTTCTCACACTGTATCACCCTAGCAATGACTCTACACTGGCTCACCTGGATAATACAGGATAATCTCCTTATTTTAAGGTCAGCTGATTAGTAAACTTAATTCCATCTGCATGATAAAAACAAAATTAATTCTCCCTAGCTATGTGACATAAAGTATTCACAGGCTCCAGGGGTTAGGATGTGAACATCTTTGGAGGACAGCATTATTCTGCTTAACACAGATGCTTCATGTTGAGGGGGGTGCAAGGCTGGCAAGAGTAAGTACATGCTGCCAGAGGCTTTTTAGATACACAATAATTTCTCGAAATTCACTCCATGAAATTATTCCTGAAAATGGAGGGTGAATAAGAAAAGATAAAGGAGTAAAACCAGCCAGTTAAAATTGTAAGGCAGTTACACCTTGAAGAGAAAACAATACTTCGTTTGTAATAGTTCACATCCTTCAATACAATGATTTTGCTTTAGAAATCTTGTCGAAGTGTTTTTTGGGAGGGGGTGGGTAAAGATTTGTGAACAAAGATATTCAACACAGAGCTATTAGAAATAAACAAGTCATCCAAAAATAGGAGATATTTAAACATATCGTGGCACCGTCCATATGATTGGATATTATACAGTCATAAAATGCTTATTTTGAAAAATAAAATTATTTCTAGTTCTGACTGAATCCATTTAAACTCTCCTCCATATTTCTCTCTACTTCCTCCCACCTTGACCTAGAATCCTTCATTTAAAAAATACGGGAGACTGGGGAAGATGGCGGACTAGGTAGATGCTACCTCGGATCCCTCTTGCAACAAAGAATCAGAAAAACAAGTGAATCGATCACATACATAACAATCTACGAACCCTGAACAACAAACACAGATTTAGAGACGGAAAACGAACAAATATGGGGAAGCAGCGATTGTTTTCAGAGCCTGGAGCCAGCGTACCAGTCAGGTAACCTTTGGCGCCTGATTTAGAGCAGAGCCCAGGGGAGCAGACGGCACAAACAAGGGGCCCAGCCCTAACAAGGGGCCCAGCCCTACCCCCCGAACTCACCCCGGGAGGGGGTCCAGCCGGTTCACGTGGGCTGCGTGGCGATGCAGCCGGTGGGAGAAGTCCCCAGGAGGCAGTGACTGGTCTTGGAGTGGGGAGAGCAGTGTCCCAGCCGGGACACGCGGTCACAGCACAAGCATGGGGAGCTGCTCCACTCACCTGAACTAACCCAGGGAGGAGGCCCAGCCAGTCCGCGGAGGTGGCACGGCGATGCAGCTGGCGGGACGAGAAGTCCCCGGGAGGCAGCGACTGATTTTGGAGTCGAGAGAGCACAGTCCCAGCAGGGGAACCTTGACGTTGGGCGTGGGGCTGGCAGGGGAGGATCTGACCGTGACTTCAGCGGGCCAGACCCCCCGGGGGCAATCTTCACACAGCCAGCATACATAGGCGACACGCCCCATGGAATCTCAGAAATAATAGTCATTCCAAGCAAGACAAGCAACTCTGGCTATATTCTGAGGTGCTACTCTCCTGTCTCTCTGATCCCTCCCCCTCCCTCCCCAGACAGCTTCATTAACATCCAAATTGCCTGAGCCAGAGGGAGAATGGCTCCTCTGGCTCCACGGCGGCTTTGCTTCCCCCCCCCCTTTTTTTTCCTTTTGGTCTTTTCCTAATCCACTCTTTCAGCCTGAGAGAAGGAACAACAACAATAATAATAATAAAAACCCAGGGACCAAAAATCCACCCCTAATTGGACTAAAAACACAGAACCAGCTACAGCCAAGCATATATGATCCAAACCTCAGACTTTCATCCTTACAGGGAACAAGGTGGCAGGTATAATCCAAAGGCAATTCTGATAGGGATCTGATTGCATTTTTTTTTTAGCGGATTTTCTGGAAAAACTAGTTTCCCAGTGATGGCTCGGAGACAGCAGTCCATATCAAACCACATAAAGAAGCAGACCATGACAGCTTCTACAACCCCCCAAAAGAAAAGAATCAAAATCTTTCCCAAATGAAGATACAATCCTGGAATTATCAGATACAGAATATAAAAAACTAATTTACAGAATGCTTCAAGACATCACAAAGGGAATAAGGCAAACTGCAGAAAAAGCCAAGGAACACACTGATAAAAGAGTTGAAGAACTCAAAAAGATTATTCAAGAACATAGTGGAAAAATTAATAAGTTGCAAGAATCCGTAGAGAGACAGCATGTAGAAATCCAAAAGATTAACAATAAAATTACAGAATTAGACAACGCAATAGGAAGTCAGAGGAGCAGACTCGAGCAATTAGAATGTAGACTGGGACATCTGGAGGACCAGGGAATCAACACCAACATAGCTGAAAAAAAATCAGATAAAAGAATTAAAAAAAATGAAGAAACCCTAAGAATCATATGGGACTCTATCAAGAAGGATAACTTGCAGGTGATTGGAGTCCCAGAACAGGGAGGGGGGACAGAAAACACAGAGAAAATAGTTGAAGAACTCCTGACACAAAACTTCCCTGACATCATGAAAGACAAAAGGATATCTATCCAAGATTCTCATCAAACCCCATTTAAGATTGATCTAAAAAGAAAAACACCAAGACATATTATCATCAAACTCACCAAAACCAAAGATAAACAGAAAATTTTAAAAGCAGCCAGGGAGAAAAGAAAGGTTTCCTTCAAGGGAGAATCAATAAGAATAAGTTCAGACTACTCAGCAGAAACCATGCAGGCAAGAAGGGAATGGGATGACATATACAGAGCACTGAAAGAGAAAAACTGCCAGCCAAGGATCATATATCCAGCAAAACTCTCTCTGAAATATGAAGGCGAAATTAAGATATTTACAGAAAAACACAAGTTTAGAGAATTTGCAAAAACCAAACAAAGCTACAAGAAATACTAAAGGATATTGTTTGGTCGGAAAACCAATAATATCAGATACCAGCACAACACAAGGTCACAAAACAGAACATCCTGATATCAACTCAAATAGGGAAATCACAAAAACAAATTAAGATTAATTAAAAAAAAAATACACATAACAGGGAATCATGGAAGTCAAGATGTAAAAGATCACAATAATCAAAAAGAGGGACTAAATACAGGAGGCATTGAACTGCCATATGGAGAGTGATACAAGGCGATATAGAACAATACAAGTTAGGTTTTAACTTAGAAAAATAGGGGTAAATAACAAGGTAACCACAAAAAGGTGTAACAACTCCATAACTCAAGATAAAAGCCAAGAAAAACGTAACGACTCAACAAACATAAAGTCAAACACTATGAAAATGAGGATCTCACAATTTACTAAGAAAAAGTCTCAGCACAAAAAAGTATGTGGAAAAATGAAATTGTCAACAACACACATAAAAAGGCATCAAAATGACAGCACTAAAAACTTATTTATCTATAATTACGCTGAATGTAAATGGACTAAATGCACCAATAAAGAGACAGAGAGTCATGGACTGGATAAAGAAACACGATCCATCTATATGCTGCCTACAAGAGACACACCTTAGACTTAGAGACACAAACAAACTAAAACTCAAAGGATGGAAAAAAATATGTCAAGCAAACAATAAGCAAAAAAGAAGAGGAGTAGCAATATTAATTTCTGACAAAATAGACTTTAGACTTAAATCCACCACAAAGGATAAAGAAGGACACTATATAATGATAAAAGGGATAATTGATCAGGAAGACATAACCATATTAAATATTTATGCACCCAATGACAGGGCTGCAAGATACGTAAATCAAATTTTAACAGAATTGAAAAGTGAGATAGACACCTCCACAATTATAGTAGGAGACTTCAACACACCACTTTCGGAGAAGGACAGGACATCCAGTAAGAAGCTCAATAGAGACACGGAAGACCTAATTACAACAATCAACCAACTTGACCTCATTGACTTATACAGAACTCTCCACCCAACTGCTGCAAAGTATACTTTTTTTTCTAGTGCACATGGAACATTCTCTAGAATAGACCACATATTAGGTCATAAAACAAACCTTTGCAGAGTCCGAAACATCGAAATATTACAAAGCATCTTCTCAGACCACAAGGCAATAAAACTAGAAACCAATAACAGAAAAACTAGGGAAAAGAAATCAAATACTTGGAAAATGAACAATACCCTCCTGAAAAAAGACTGGGTTATAGAAGACTTCAAGGAGGGAATAAGGAAATTCATAGAAAGCAACGAGAATGAAAATACTTCCTATCAAAACCTCTGGGACACAGCAAAAGCAGTGCTCAGAGGCCAATTTATATCGATAAATGCACACATACAAAAAAGAAGAAAGAGCCAAAATCAGACAACTGTCCCTACAACTTGAACAAATACAAAGTTAGCAACAAAAGAATCCATCAGGCACCAGAAGAAAACAAATAATAAAAATTAGAGCTGAACTAAATGAATTAGAGAACAGAAAAACAATTGAAAGAATTAACAAAGGCCAAAAGCTGGTTCTTTGAAAAAATTAACAAAATTGATAAACCATTGGCTAGACTGACTAAAGAAATACAGGAAAGGAAACAAATAACCCGAATAAGAAACGAGAAGGACCACATCACAACAGAACCAAATGAAATTAAAAGAATCATTTCAGATTATTACGAAAAATTGTACTCTAACAAATTTGAAAACCTAGAAGAAATGGATGAATTCCTGGAAAAACACTACCTACCTAAACTAGCACATTCAGAAGTAGAACAACTAAATAGACCCATAACAAAAAAAGAGATTGAAACGGTAATCAAAAAACTCCCAACAAAAAAAAGCCCTGGCCCAGACGGCTTCACTGCAGAGTTCTACCAAACTTTCAGAGAAGAGTTAACACCACTTCTACTGAAGGTATTTCAAAGCATAGAAAATGACGGAATACAACCCAACTCATTCTATGAAGCCACCATCTCCCTGATACCAAAACCAGGTAAAAAAAAAAAAAAAATTACAGACCTATATCCCTCATGAACATAGATGCAAAAATCCTCAACAAAATTCTAACCAATAGAATCCAACAACACATCAAAAAATTAATTCACCATGATCAAGTGCGATTCATACCAGGTATGCAAGGCTGGTTTAATATCAGAAAAACCATTAATGTAATCCATCACATAAATAAAACAAAAGACAAAAACCACATGATCTTATCAATTGATGCAGAAAAAGCATTTGACAAAGTCCAACACCCATTTATGATAAAAACTCTTACCAAAATAGGAATTGAAGGAAAATTCCTCAACATAATAAAGGGCATCTATGCAAAGCCAACAGCCAATATCAGTCTAAATGGAGAGAACCTGAAAGCATTTCCCTTGAGAACGGGAACCAGACAAGGATGCCCTTTATCACTGCTCTTATTCAACATCGTGCTAGAAGTCCTAGCCAGGGCAATTAGGCTAGACAAAGAAATAAAAGGTATCCGGATTGGCAAGGACGAAGCAAAATTATCTCTATTTGCAGATGACATGATCTTATACACAGAAAACCCTAAGGAATCCTCCAGAAAACTACTGAAACTAATAGAAGACTTTGGCAGAGTCTCAGGTTATAAAATAAACATACAAAAATCACTTGGATTCCTCTACATCAACAAAAAGAACACCGAAGAGGAAATAACCAAATCAATACCATTCACAGTAGCCCCCAAGAAGATAAAATACTGAGGAATAAATCTTACCAAGGATGTAAAAGACCTATACAAAGAAAACTACAAAGCTCTACTACAAGAAGTTAAAAAGGACTTCCTTAAGTGGAAAAACATACCTTGCTCATGGATAGGAAGACTTAACATAGTAAAAATGTCTATTCTACCAAAAGCCATCTATACATATAACACACTTCCGATCCAAATTCCAATGTCATATTTTAAGGGGATAGAGAAACAAATCACTAATTTCATATGGAAGGGAAAGAAGCCCCGGATAAGCAAAGCATTATGAAAAAGAAGAAGAAAGTGGAAGGCCTCACTCTACCTGATTTCAGAAGCTATTATACAGCCACAGTAGTCAAAACAGCCTGGTACTGGTACAACAACAGGCACATAGACCAATGGAACAGAATTGAGAAACCAGATATAAATCCATCCACATATGAGCAGCTGATATTTGACAAAGGACCAGTGTCAGTTAATTGGGGAAAAGATAGTCTTTTTAACAAATGGTGCTGGCATAACTGGATATCCATCTGCAAAAAAATGAAACAGGACCCATACCTCACACCATGCACAAAAACTAACTCCAAGTGGATCAAAGACCTAAACATAAAGACTAAAACGATAAAGATCATGGAAGAAAAATTTGGGACAACCCTAGGAGCCCTAATACAAGACATAAACAGAATACAAAACATTACCAAAAGTGACGAAGAGAAACCCGATAACTGGGAGCTCCTAAAAATCAAACACCTATGCTCATCTAAAGACTTCACCAAAAGAGTAAAAAGACCACCTACAGACTGGGAAAGAATTTTCAGCTATGACATCTCCGACCAGCGCCTGATCTCTAAAATCTACATGATTCTGTCAAAACTCAACCACAAAAAGACAAACAACCCAATCAAGAAGTGGGCAAAGGATATGAACACACACTTCACTAAAGAAGATATTCAGGCAGCTAACAGATACATGAGAAAATGCTCTCGATCATTAGCCATTAGAGAAATGCAAATTAAAACTACGATGAGATTCCATCTCACACCAACAAGGCTGGCATTAATCCAAAAAACACAAAATAATAAATGTTGGAGAGGCTGCGGAGAGGTTGGAACTCTTATATACTGCTAGTGGGAATGTAAAATGGTACAACCACTTTGGAAATCTATCTGGCGTTATCTTTAACAGTTAGAAATAGAACTACCATACAACCCAGAAATCCCACTCCTCGGAATATACCCTAGAGAAACAAGAGCCTTCACACAAACAGATATATGCACACCCATGTTTATTGCAGCTCTGTTTACAATAGCAAAAAACTGGAAGCAACCAAGCTGTCCATCAACGGATGAATGGGTAAATAAATTGTGGTATATTCACACAATGGAATACTACGCATTGATAAAGAACAGTGAGGAATCTGTGAAACATTTCATAACATGGAGGAACCTGGAAGGCATTATGCTGAGCGAAATTAGTCAGAGGTAAAAGGACAAATATTGTATAAGACCACTATTATAAGATCTTGAGAAATAGTAAAAACTGAGAAGAACACATACTTTTGTGGTTACGAGGGGGGGAGGGAGAGGGTTTTTTATTGATTAATCAGTAGATAAGAACTGCTTTGAGTGAAGGGAAGGACAACACTCAATGCATGGAAGGTCAGCTCAATTGGACTGGACCAAAAGCAAAGAAGTTTCCGGGATAAAATGAATGCTTCAAAGGTCAGCGGAGCAAGGGCGGGGGTCTGGGGACCATGGTTGGAGGGGACTTCTAAGTCAATTGGCAAAATAATTCTATTATGAAAACATTCTGCATCCCACTTTGAAATGTGGCGTCTGGGGTCTTAAATGCTAATAAGCGGCCATCTAAGATTCATCAATTGGTCTCAACCCACCTGGAGCAAAGGAAAATGAAGAACACCAAGGCCACACGACAACTAAGAGCCCAAGAGACAGAAAGGGCCACATGAACCAGAGACCTACATCATCCTGAGACCAGAAGAACTAGTTGGTGCCCGGCCACAATCGATGACCGCCCTGACAGGGAGCACAACAGAGAAGTCCTGCTGGAGCAGGAGATCAGTGGGATGCAGACCCCAAATTCTCATAAAAAGAGCATACTTAATGGTCTGACGGAGACTAGAGGAATCCCGGCGGCCATGCTCCCCAGACCTTCTGTTGGCACAGGACAGGAACCATGCCCAAAGACAACTCATCAGACATGAAAGCGACTGGTCAGCGGGTGGGAGAGAGACGCTGATGAAGAGTGAGCTAATTATATCAGGTGGACACTCGAGATTGTGTTGGCATCTCTTGTCTGGAGGGGGGATGGGAGGATAGAGAGAGAGGGAAGCCGGCAAAATTGTCATGAAAGGAGAGACTGAAAGGGCTGACTCATTAGGGGGAGAGCAAGTGGGAGTACGGAGTAAGATGTATGTAAACTTATATGTGACAGACTGATTAGATTTGTAAATGTTCACTTGAAGCTCAATAAAAGTTAATAAAAAAAAATGTCACTACTAAATGACATTTTCTCTGCTAAGTGATGGGATGCTATAGTAAATAACCCAGATTAGGCTCTTATGGAGCTTATAATTAAACATACACAAAAAAAAAACAGATACTACACAAGTAACCAGAAGTATGATAAATATTTTGAAAGAAGGGGTGCAAGATGCCTGGAGAGCAGACAAGATGGGGATCTATCTATCTGGGAGCCTCTGAAAACATAGAGGCCTCAGCTGCTAGCCCAAGCCCCACTACCCTATTATTAAAAAAAAAAACAAAAAAAAAACCGTTGCCATCATCGAGTGATTCCAACTCATAGCTATCCTACAGGACAGAGTAGAACTGCCCCAGTAGGGTTTCCAAGGAGCGGCAGGTGGATTCTTACTGCCGACCTTTTAATCAGCAGCAGTAGCTCTTAACCAGTTAACCACTACACCTCCATTCTATCTTGTTTTATTTTACATAGCCTACAGATTACCTGTAGGAACAAAGTGGGATAACTCAACTAAAATTTGAAAATACTAAAGATGACACTTATCAGATTAATGTGCTATTGGCAAGTGGGCCACAAGACCACCACTTCTGACTCTCAGCAACTTGCTCCTTGTTCTTCACACTTGGCTTCTGGCTGCATCTGTGTCTAAACCAGAAGGGCATCCTGTTCTCTGTCCAGAGAGTAGAATTTTGTCCTACTACTCTTTCCTAGCCCCTTAACTTCTCCATGGATTTCCTTCTTTAGAAGAATGGCAAAATGTACGTCTCCCTTTATCTTCTGCAGAATGACTGAGACTAGAGATACTTTTCTTGTGTAGTTCATCACAGTACTTAGCATAGCAAAAAAATTTTTTTTTTTAAAAAGTCAGTTTATGTTCCTTCACTATGTTGAGGCAGAAAGAGGAAACATTTCCATGGGTTCAGTGAGTGAAATGGTTACCCTGGACCCCAGCAACTACAGAATCCAGGTGTTTGTTTTGCCAAAAAATACAGCTTCCACAATTACTTACCCCTTTTATGGAAAAGTGCTCAGGCCATCATGCTACCTCCAACGACATTCCTCTAAAGAACTTCTAATGACATGGGCAAAAAATGTGTACAGCATGATATTTAGTTTAAAAAGAGAAATACAAAAGCCACATAGAGCCCAGTTTTCATCAGAACATCTCTGGCTAAAATCTCCTGAAATTTTGTGTTAATTCATGGGGATTTTTTTCTTTCAATGTTCCCTCACTGTATACAGTGATCCAGACAAAAAATTTTCAAATTTCTTCAAATTCTCCCAGTTCATCCACATAAGAAAACATTAGACAAGCAGGAAGGAGTCACAGGATGCAGGTCAAATTTGGGATTTTTTGGTCTGGTTCTAAGAGCAAAGGGAAATCATTGAAGTATTCTAATCAAGATAATATTTGATACATATTTTTGAAATATCACTTTATCTGCATGAGGAGACCTGATGGGGGGAAGGGGGACAGAGTGAGACAACCTTCTATTGAAGTCCAGGGAGAATATGATGGTGGCTTAGACTAGGGTGGTAGTGATAGAGATAGGAAGAAATGGACAAATTTAGTTTTTTCTGACCACAACATTGGCAGAGGTTATTGATGGATTGGAGATGAGGAATGGGGGAGGAGATGTCAAGGATGACTACCACGTTCCCAGCTTGATAACTGTATGGACTGAGTGCAAGTGGATATGCGAACACATTAAGAGGCTCAGGAAAACAAACGCTTTACAATTAATATGATCTATCATTCTTGAAGCAGAGTAGGGATTCTAAATAGATTTTTTCATTATTACTTATATACAACAAAATTCAATTATTCTTGTGTGTATGAAACACATGTAGTTAGAGGAGTGATTCAATAGGATTATAACAATATGTTGATAGTTTACTGAGGATGTTGAAATTTTGAATAATGATACTTTTTTATTTGCTTTATGCATTTCTATAATTCTATATTGAATATGAGTTATTTCTAAAATCAGAAATACAACAGAATATGTAATTTTATTTTTAAAAAAGAAAATAACTTCTTCAGGTCATTTGCCTACATCCTTGTACTTGATCTCAAGATAACTGTGGAAAATCTGTATAAGTCAGAGATTTCAGGGTTATAGGAAAGTGTGTCAGATATATAATCCTACAGTATTAGATGTTTGTTTTTTATTGCTGCATATGACTACAAACTGGGTGGCTTAAACAGATCACTTTAGATGTGTGCAGAGATCTGATTGTGGGAGCCAGAGTAAGAACACATGCGGCGTTTTGTGACTGGCTCCTTTCACTTACCATGACGTTTTCAAGGTTCATCCATAGTAACGCACTTTCGAGAGAGACTAAAAAAACTTTGTATAATGAAAATATTGGGAATCTTATAACCAAAAAATCCAAAATTTCCTGTTGAATATTTAGGATACAGTTTTTGGCAGATTGGTTCTTTACCATTTATCTTTATTGACTCTTTTATATCTGAATATGCTTTATTTCAACACATGGTTTCTAACAATCTCCACGGAAAGCCCATTGATTAGAAATTGACTCATTAACTACATTAATTGTAAAAACATAATCACAAACAATAATAGACATGAGGGAGAAAACAATCCTGTGTTATCTTCCCCTTCTTCCAGGACCATGCTTTGTATATGTGAAATGTATTTTATCTTTGTGACATCTAACCCAATTTAAGTAGATGTGTGTACATGTTTTCTTTTTGGTAGGCTTTTTACTACCCATTTCAGGCAATGTAAGTGTCCGAATTTGACTGCTTTGGGGAATTTCTGTTTTGAATTTTTTTTAATTAACGATTAGGATCACATAGTCCAAAAAACCACAAACGTAGGAGGATTCAGAGAGTCAGAGAAGTCTGAGACTCCAATCTCCAGTCCCCCAGAAAAGAGAACTTTGTATGTCAAAAACAAACAAAAAAACAATGTATCCTGAGTGGGGGTTGAAAGTTGCCTCAACATTTGTTGGGAAGCTGGAATGGCTTCCAGCAATGGGTAACAGTCTTTCCTCTGTAATTCTCTATAAATGGGCTAAAATGAACTGTTCAGATATAGAGAGCTGGGCCATTAAAAACCACTTCCACCTGTAGGATCTTATTTTCAATTTGATCACAATCATTTTATCAACATGTCAATGGACACAGATGCGATCAGAGCCAATCTCTTTGCTTCATCTTTCTCTGTCACAGGGCAGATTTCCCTGTAATTGATCTCACCATCAGCCACTGCCCGTATTTTACAGTCTTGATGGCATTTTTCAATGTCAATTTAAAAAACAAATGTCCCCTCCCTCCTTCATTTGTCCATTTGTAAATTGGTATAACTATTTCCTGCTCTCTGACAAAATCTTCTCTGTCTAAAAGCCAGGCTCTTAATGAGGCAGCTGGCGCTTTCTCTCCCACAATCAGAGTGTGAAGAAAGCTTGCTGACAAACTAGCATTTGAATCTGATGGCTATTTCTCTCAAGGAAGCTGTAGCAATGCAGTAAGGGGGACCATCTATCCCATTGAGTCAAGTAGAGCAGGTCAGATTCTCTAGCCCTTGAAAAATATTAGAGCCATTTCCAGTAGAGTGTGCTCTTCAAGGATGTGACTTATCTAATTTCCTTAAAAAGCTGTGATTTACAATGGAAATGGTGGCACCTTCTTCCTCCAACTCCCTCTCAAAATGACTCCGCATGCAGGTGTTAAATCCTGAAAGGCAGCTGTTTCCAGCAGCCCCGAAAGCAGGCCCTTATGGATGTAGAGAAATGGGAAGAACTGGAGGAATGCCAAGCACATTCGCCTTACTCCTTTACCTCACATTTTACCACCCCGGGCACTAGTTTCATTTTGACTCTGGCCTTGGTAATTTCCAATTAAGGGCAGATGACAGCTTTCCTAATATCATGCCAGGCTAAACAGGTGGACCCATAACAAACTGCTAAAAAGTAGGAAGGTTATACAAAGTCCTATTTCAAGTCAGAAAAGACATTCCATATGTATAAGTTTCTGTGCTCCTCCAATTTCTCCTTCCACCAAGCCTCCTCCTACAGTCTTCCATATGGTGGTAAATGGTTACATCAGACTCTCATTGTTGGTGCTAAAATCTAAGAGTCATCTATCATACATCCTTTTTTCTCAGTCCCTACATCTAATTTATCAGCAAATCCTTTAGGCTATACCTAAAAATATATCCCAAATTCAATCTGTTTGCCAAAGCAATAAAGGATGCAAATTGTTGAGAAGCTCAGTTGTCCTTTTCCTGTGTAGGCCAGGACTAATGCATATCATGTTACTCCCTGACAGCAATGAGGATGATGGAATCTCAAAATAATAAAGGCCAGGGGAGACACTTACCCATCAGAAGTAATTATCTAAATGAGGGGCATGCTCAGGGTGGTAACCAGAGTAACCTGACTGGCAGAAAGATATGGAACAGAGTTGCTAGAAAGAAAATAGATGGTAACCAACAAGTGTATTGCTTCATTTATACATTCAGAAGATAAGAATGGATGACTAGGATGATGAAAGTAGCCACCTCAATGAAAAGTTACCCAAATTCTGGACCTGAGTTTGTTTTATGACCCGGAACCCACTGCCTGGTAAGAAAAAAAAAAAAAAAAAACAGATACCAGGAACAAGAGCTTTACAGTGCTATAGCAGTGATTATGATTAACCAAATCCTTCCCCAAAGATCATTTATTTTGCTAACTATACATTAAGTAGAGAAATGTTACACATAGGCTGAACGTGTATGAAGTTATCATTGATATCTGGGGGCTCAAAGTATCATAGCTCTCCTGCTAGACTGAAGGTTTTATGGGGCCTGGAAATAAATGGAGTCCTGGATCAGGTACAGCCACATTGGGTGCAGAGGACCTATAGACCCTCTCAGTGGTCATTTTCTCAGTCCCTAAATGTATAATGACATACTTAGTAATAGTCTGCCATATCGGTTCCTTAGCCTGTGGAGTAAAAGCTAACGTGGGAGGAAGGCTAAATGGAAGCCTCTGAACTCCTTCCCCACCCCAATCCCTAACTAAGATAGTAAGTCAAAGCAGAGCACCATGGATGAAAGGCAGAGATTAGTGCAACCCTTGAAGGACTAAAGGGTTGTCTGGTTGTAGTCCCCATCATATACCCGTTTAATTCACAAGCGTGGTCTATATAAAAAAATAATCCTGGAACATAACAGTAGACTATCTCAAACTCACCAAGCCATAGTCTTAATTACTGTTGCTGTGTCAGTTATGGGCTCTTCAGTAGAGCAAATTAACGTGGTTCGATGTATCTGGTATGTAAGCACTGATATGGCAAATGAGTTCTTTTCCATCCCAATCAGGAGAGGAGACAGAAGTTTGTGTTCATGTGTTATTTGCAACAGTGTACATTTACAGTCTTGCCCTGGCCTATGTTAACTCTTCTGCCGTCTATGATAATACAGTCCTAAGAGACCTATACTGTTGGAATATTCAGCAGGACATTATATTGATCTACATATTGGTAATATCGTATTAATGAAGCTGGATGAGCAAGAAGTGGCAAGAATGGAGCAGACCTTAGTAAGACACATATGATCTAGGTGGTGGGAGATAAATCCCACAAAGCATCAGAGTCCTGTCACATTAATACATTTTTTGGTGATTAAGTAATCAAAGGTACACTAGGATATTACACCCAAAGTAAGAGACAAATTATTGCATTTCGAAACTCTCATGACTAAGAAAAAAATCACATAGCCTGACTGGTCTCTTTAGGGTCTGTATCTAACATATTTCACTCTTAAGAACACTGCTCTGACAATCTTTGAGTGACACAGAAGGCTGTCAGCTTTGGGGCCAAGGTCAGGAAAGGCTTCTGATTTAAGTCCTGGCTGTGGTGCAAGAACCCGTGCTGTTTGGCCTCCACAACTTAATGGACCCTGTGCTTACAGGTATAAAAACCCCGTGCCGCCGAGTTGATTCTGAATCATAGCAACCCTATAGTACAGAGTAGAACTGCCCAACAGAGTTTCCAAGGAGCGCCTGGTGGATTCAAACTGCCAACCTCTTGGTTAGCAGCTGTAGCACTTAACCACTACGCCACCAGGGTTTCTGCTTACAGGTATATTACAGGTATATATGATAGGCATATATGACAAACTTCAGTAGCAGAATAACAACATAGAACCCTGGGGTTCTGAAGTGGATCTCTTTCAGAGTTTAACCATTTGAAAAACAGCTTCTGGCATGCTACCAGGCCCTGGTAGAGACAGAGCAACTGATCAGGGAATACAAGTGACCATGAAGCCATACCGACCATCATGAACTTGTTTTTTTTTCATACCTACGAAGTCATAAGTTTGGGTGAACCAACATTAATTCATCCTAAGATGAAAGAGGTACATTGGAGAATTGGCATGAACTAGGCCAGTGGGCTGAAGTAAGCTGCATAAGCAAGTGTTCCAAACTATGACATCTAAAATGGTTGCACTGTGCTTATCCCTCAGCTCACATTCATGGTGGCGTAGAATGCCTTAGGACCAACTTACAGAGGAGAAAAAAAAAACATGCAAGATTGGTTCATGATGAGATGGCTGAGTATGTTGCTGCAAGTCAGAAATAATTGCTGCTGCACTTCAGCCCCACTCAGGTGTGGTGCTGAAAGGTAGTAGTGAGGGGAAATCCTTCCAATGGGTAAGGCTTTAAGTGATGAATTTGCTCATCTACTTTCTGTAGGTAGAGAAGTAACATGATGTAGTAATGTATACCAAATTACCAACAATGATGAATGGCTTGGCTTATTGGTCTGGGGTTGGATGAAGAAAAATGGGAAGACTGGAACAAGGAAGTCTGGGAAGAGGCATGTGAATATACATATGGAAGCAAACATAAAGGATAACGATTTTCATATTGCATGTTAATGACCACTGGAGTTTATCTATCATGGAAGAGATTGACCAACCAACTAGAAAGAATGACTTGATCAATTATTTCAGTCTGCCTCCATCATCAACAGCTTCAGTGCCTGCACCATGGGCACATTACAGGAGTCATTTTGGTGGCAGGAGGGTAGGCCCTGTATGGGGCTCCCACTCACAAAGGCTGATCAAGTTTCTGCCCTACAAAATGTCCAATATGCCAGAAACAAAGACCAATATGATGCCATCCCTTGAGGAAGCCAACTACCTTGTCACTTGGTAAGTTCATTTCATTTGACTTCTTTTGCTGTTTACTGGAAGAGTCAGGAATTCATCCTGACTAAACATGATTCATATTCTGGGTATATATTTGTCTTTTCTGTCCACAGAGTCTTATCTAAGTATTTACAGAGTTTTGATTCACGGATACAAGCTTCTGCATAACATGGATCAGGGGTCCTATTTTATAGCAAAGGAAGTACAGCAGCGGACATATGGCCATGGTAGCCACTGACCCCACCATATATGTCAACTGTTATAAGATGCCAATCTGATAGAACAATCAAATGACCTTTTGATGGCACAGCTGAGGTGCCACCTTTGTTATGATATCCTGTGATGATGTAATATGTGACAGTGTAGTGTATGCCCTAATTCAACCACCATTTTAATATGCCATGTCCCTTATATGCTAAAGTCATGGTCCAGGAACCAAGAAGTAGACTTAGTTGTTCCACTTACCATTATTCCCAGTGGCTCACTTGGAGAATTTGAGTTTCCTGTCCCCACACGTCCAGGCACTTTGTTTCTAGTGGTCATGGTTCCTTAAAGGAAACACTTTTATCAGACAAGTTTGGGGTCTCATTTGATGTCTGAAACCCTCTTCCAGTCTCATTCGAGTTGTTGACAGAATTCAGTCCCTTGCAACTCTTAGACTAAAGTTCCCTTTTTCTTACTTGTTGTTGGCCAGAGGTTGCTCTAAGCCCCTAGAGCTACTCTGGGTCCTTGCCACATGTCCTCCACCCCCAAGGCCTCTCATATCCTCATGTTTCAAAACTTTTTTTCAAAAAGGGCACTTTTAAGTGTTACCCTGATTAGGACAGTTCCACCCAGGTAACTTACCTTTTAACTAACTCGAAGTCAACTGATTAGTATCCTCATCATGGGAGTGATAGCCTATCACATTCACAGGTCCTGCCTTCATTCAAAGGAGTTCTGGTTGCGCAGTGATTAAGTGCTTGGCTGTTAACCAAAAGGTTGGCAGTTCCAACCTACCAGCTGCTCTGTGGGAGAAAGATGTGGCAGCCTGCTTCCACAAAGATTTACAGCCTTGGAAACCCTATTTGGCAGTTATACTCTGTCCTATAGGGTCACTATGAGTTGGAATCTACTTGATGACGATGGGTTTGGTTTTGGTTTGTCCTCATTCAAGGAGAGAGAATTATACAAGTCATGCACACCAGGGGGTAGAAATCTTGGGAATCATCTCAGAATTTTGCTTACCACAAGGTGCTTTCTATCTATAAAATCCAGAATCCAACTCAACAGCACCACCCATGGATTAGCACTAAATTAAAGGCCCACTGAGTTAAGAAGGAGCCCTGGTGCAGTAGTCGGCAGTTTGAACACACAAACTTCCCCACGGAAGAAAGACATGGCAGTCTGATTCCATAAAGATTTGAAGCCTTGGAAAATCTATGGGGCAGCTCTACTCTGTCTGATAGGGTCACTGTGAGTTGGAATCGGCTTGATAGTAATGGGTTTGAGTTATCGAAAAGTGCCCCTGCAGCTGATTTTGTAGTCCAACCTCTGCCTCAGTACTGACTGAAACAGGACCTGCTCCGGATCAGTGATGCTTCAGAGGTCCCTGGGAGGTTAAAGTGGGGTTTGAATGTTTAGAGTAACACCCATACCACTCCAGCTGCTCCCAGAAATCTCAGAAGCATCACTTGTCTGGAGGTGAATTAGAATCCCCTGGGATTTCTAAGTACCAAAAAGAACAATTCCTGAGTGCACAGAATAGGATCTGGCACTAGTAGATACACATTTCTGGGAACAGGCCAGAAGTTTTCAGGGTGAGACATGAAGAGGTCCAATTCATTTCATTCTGTTCTTTCTCTGTTTTCAGCTTTTCATTAGGAGACTAGGATTTTGAGCAGAATTATATCGGTAACTCAACCGAGACCCCCTTTGAAGAAAGGCAGGACAGAATTGCTGGGCAGGAGATCAGGATAGAAAGCCATACATTCTAAGAATCTGGCTACAAATTCTTCCAGAACCTGAATGAAGTGATGAAGGGGCAATAATCTGTCACCCACAATGGGCAAGCCTACTCTGCTCTCATTGTGTGTGGCTGCCGCCTCCTGTGACCTTGTCCCTCCAAAACAGATGAAAAAAAAGCATTTGGCTTTACCAAGATGAGTCACTAGGAGAAAGGTTGGCTGTCCTGACGTTTTGGCTTCTAGTTTCTCTATCATGGGCCCTGAGAGATTAGAACCAAGCAAATAGATCTTTATCTTTGCTCAGTGAGCAGCTCATCTCACCGGTGAGCAGGGACCAAAACAGCTTTTTAAATGAGGGTACACTGCTGAGCAGACCCTAAACAATGTGCCCACTTTGCATAGAAATGCTAAGTAAATGGACCTGCTGTATAAAATTATGACCAGATGAACACTGATCTAAAATAATATTCAAATAGAATCACAATGTGTTATCTTGGATAAACATGCAACAGATTTGAGCTAAGCTTTTAGATTTTGCCTCTAAACTGATAGCCAGAGAATTTGAAATGCAGTCCACCCTCACTTTTTATTTCTTGGACATATATGTTTGTGTGTATAACATATCTGCATACATGTGACTGTTCTGGTAAAAATTATAGAAAATACATATATTCATTGTAGCAAACACAAAAAATCTTTTAAAAAATAATAAAAACTACTCATGTTTTTTCCATTCAGAAATGACCACAATTAGTGTTTTGAGCTGTCCTTCATATACACACATCTATGTATATATACATACATAACCCAGTGCTGTCATATATGTGTATATATATATATATAATGTATCATGCATACTGTTGTGTAGACTGGATTTTTTTTATATATAAAAATATGTCATGCATGAGATTGAGAGACAGCACAGGCCATAAACTCCCAAAACATCAAGGAATTACTCTTGTTACTATTATTAGGCTTTAGCTGTAAGCCTCTTTGTGGAACCCTTATCTCTAGTGAATTTGACCATATTTGATAGTCAGCAAACAACTGTGTTGGTCCCTCTGTATTAGGATTAGACTAACTGGCCTTATTGTTCCCTTTCTCCTAGACCCCTACCCCCATCGTGTGGCTTTAAGAGAGAGGATCTGGAGAGACAAGAGTTCTAAGAACCAAGGGGGGAAATTCAAAGGAAGCCTTCCAATTAGACACCAGAATTGTTGTCTTTTTTGGAGGGGTGGGGGGCATACCAAAAACTCCACCCTCTGGCACAATGGCCAATGGCCCAAGAGTGTTCTTGTGCCATATGAAAACTCCTTTTCCGCAATGGTAAAGAATAATCTTTACACTCTCCTAGGGATCAACACATGCCATTTTTGGTTAGCGTTTTCTCAAATCATTAAATAGTCTTGGAGAAGTTTGTTTTTAGTGGCTTCAGAGTGTTCTATAGTTTCCATGTACCATAATTTAACTAATCGACTATCTTGGAGTGTTAATTTAGTCCCACTTTTTTCCCTTAATAAGGTAATAATAAATGCCCGTGTCTCTTTAATAATAAGTTTTCCCCATCATTTCAGAAGACTATCTGATAATTTTGTCATATTCAGGCAACTAACAGTGTACTTTCTCTTGTATTGACTGTTGAAAAGACAGGGTCTTATGACCTAAACAGAGCTACTCTGGTCTGGCTAGCAGAGGAAATAAAAATGGAAATACATAAAGAACTAATGTTTGGAAACCTCTTGATATGGATCATACATAAATCTTTTACAAGAAGGATATTAATTATTGACTGCCTAAAGTTGCTAGAAAAATAACTTTCTATGCTCTGGGCCTAATACGGTAGGGCCTCTAGTATTTTCTACATTACTATTCCACCCAGTAAATTCGAGGCCATTTTGGGTATAACAGAGATTATATATTGTCTATCCAGAACTGCCCTTTTTTTTTTTTATCCAGAACTGCCCTTTAATGCTCACTCAAAAGATTATTTCCTAGTATAAACTGAGAACACATTCTTTTGTGGTTATGAGAAGGGGAGGGAGGGAGAGGGTTATTTACTGATTAGTTAGTAGATAAGAACTACTTTAGGTGAAGGGAAGGACAACACTCAATACACGGAAGGTCAGCTCAACTGGACTGGACCAAAAGCGAAGAAGTTTCCGGGATAAACTGAATGCTTCAAAGGTCAGCGGAGCAAGCGCGGGGGTTTGGGAACTATGGCTTAAGGGGACTTCTAAGTCAATTGGCAAAATAATTCTATTATGAAAACATTCTGCATCCCACTTTGAAGTGTGGCGTCTGGGGTCTTAAATGCTAACAAGCGGCCATGTAAGATGCATCAATCGGTCTCAACCCACCTGGATCAAAGGAGAATGAAGAACACCAAGGTCACACGATAAGTATGAGCCCAAGAGACAGAAAGGGCCACAGGAACCAGAGACTTACATCATCCTGAGACCAGAAGAACTAGTTGGTGCCCAGCCACAACCGATGACTGTCCTGACAGGGAGCACAACAGAGAACCCCTGAGGGAACAGGAGAACAGTGGGATGCAGACCCAAAATTCTCATAAAAAGACCAGACTTAATGGTCTGCCTGAGACTAGAGGAATCCCAGTGGTCATGGTCCCCAAACCTTCTGTTGGCCCAGGACAAGAACCATTCCCAAAGACAACTCATCAGACATGGAAGGGACTGCACAATGGGTTGGAGAGAGATGCTGATGAAGAGTGAGCTACTTGTATCAGGTGGACACTTGAGACTGTGCTGGCATCTCCTGTCTGGAGGGGAGATAGGAGGGTAGAGAGGGTTAGAAACTGGCAAAATCGTCTCGAAAGGAGAGACTGGAAGGAGGGAGCGGGCTGACTCATTATGGGGAGAGTAAGTGGGAGTATGGAGTAAGGTGTATATAAGCTTATATGTGACAGATTGACTTTATTTGTAAACTTTCACTTAAAGCGCAATAAAAATTATTAAAAAAAAAAAAAAGATTATTTCCAAAGTAGTTGCAAACCATTCTGCTGACTCTATTTGCAGCCCATGGCAAAGTAGTTGATACCATAATAAAAGTGAAAAACAAATGCAAAAAAAAAAAAAAGGCAGAAAGATCATGGAGGTCAGAAATTCTAAATGAAGCTTGCAACAATCTGGATATTTTCTAAATTGTTTAAGAATTCATAGAGGTCTAGGTTCAGAATTGGCACATCATAGCTTCCATTGCATTCTATTGACCATAGCAATTCACAAGGCAAGTACAGATGAAAGAGTGAAAATAAATTTCATCGCTTGATGAGAAGAGCTTCAAAGTCACATTACATAGATAGAGGGACAGCCAAAGAATTGGAGGTAATTATTGCTGTCAATCTATCATAGCAGCCAAGGCCTACCTGGTGTTCAAGCAAGAATTTGCAAAACTACCTCTATCCTTCTGTATTCTCCATTGACGTATTTTTTCCTACTGTTCTCCTTTCCCAGGCCACTGAATTTTTCTTGTTCTTACAGCCTGGCCTGACTCTTTGGTAGAGCTCACTTGCTTTCTATTCTTTCTAGCCTATGGAGGTGGGCAAGGACTTTGAAAAGTTAAAGAGGTGAGCATGAAGAGATATCTACGATATTTCCATTACTAGATAGGAGTTTCAATGTCATGCAAGTGTCATTGAAAGAGAAGGTACTATTCTATTTCTTCAGAGTAAGTCCACAGCCTCACTTCTTCCCTCTCCCTGATGCCTGAAAATTTTCTCCTTTGAGTCCAGTTAAAACATTTTTTTAATTTAGCCTTTAAAATTTAGGATAACTTTGCTCATCGCCCATTTCTTGTGAGGCAATTCAAGACTAAGAAGAACAATCTATGTCCAATGAAAATGAACAAAAATGCACAACAGAAAACGGGCTTGACTTCCCTGGAACAAAGGTGTAAGGCCAATCAAAGGTAATAATGTTAAATGTACCTATCACATGAGGTTTATGCTTAAATAACTGTAGATTTATACTTAAAAAAAAAAAAATGTGTGTATGTGGGAGAAGGGGATCTTACCAAACTCTAACCCTTGTCTTTATTCAATACAGGAAAATATTAGCCGAATGTCCACTGACCTGTTGATGTAACAAGTATGTTAGCGTTGATATCTGAATGTGGCTGGCTGTGTAGAAAGCACCTGCAGAACCGGAAGACTTCAGCCTTCTACAGAAACGTTTCTAGACCAGTTCTGTGTCTTACAGGTATTTGAACTAGAGCCCACCAGGGGCTGCTCCTCTCCAGCCTGACTTCTGCTTTTTATCCAGCCCCTCCACTGGGAATTTCTGTGTCTTCCGGGCATCCCTTTTCCTACTTGGTTGTAGCTGCTTTCCACAGAGAATGATGCCCCACCCAGCACCCTGTCTCCTGGGCCTTACACCATCTGCAAAAATCCTCTATGTACAAAAACGTTACAGCATGCCTTTCAGACTACAAACTCCTTTCTGAATAACAGGTCCTTCAGTTTCTACCCACAGCCCTTCTTTCTCTAGGGAATCAAAAAAAAAAAAAAAAATCTCTAGGTGGTAGGCCAGTTACCTGTCACAATTCACGTCTGTCCATTTCCTTTGTCTCCCTGCCTCACTTGTCTCTCTCATCAGTCCATGCACAAAAACCCTCCTTCGGTCTGAAGTACAGAAGCCATCGATATATCAGTCCATGAAAATAAATGAGCAGAGATTGTGCCATCTTGCCCACCCACTGCTGTCAAGTCGATTCTGACTTACAGCAACCCTATAGGACAGAGGGAAACCCTGGTGGCTTAGTGGTTAAGTGCTATGGTTGCTAACTAAAAGGTTGGCTGTTCAAGTCCACCAGGCGCTCCTTGGAAACTCTATGGGGCAGTTCTACTCTGTCCTATAGGGTCGCTATGAGTCAGAATCGACTTGACAGCAACGGGTTTGGTTTTTTTTTTTGTTTATGGGACAGAGTATAACTGCCCCTTAGGGTTTGCAAGGAGTGGCTGGTGGATTTGAACTGCCAACCTTGTGGTTAGCAGCCTAGCTCTTTAATCACTGCACCACCAGGGCCCCACCATCTCACTGGTCACGCAAGTATTCAGACCTTAAAACCCAGTTTGGGCTCATCTACAATATTTCAGTTTCCTTGCTAATAGTTCTTTTCTAACCCATTGCCAACGAGTTGAACTGGACTCATAGTGAGCCTGTAGTAGCCTTATAGGACAGAGTAGAACTGCTCCACAGGGTTTACTAGGCTGCAAATCTTTATGGAAGCAGAATGCCACATCTTTCTCCCACAGAGCAGCTAGTAGATTCGATCCACTGACCCTTCAGTTAGCAGCCAAGTTTTTAACCACTGTATCACCAGGGCTCCTAGTTCTTCGCTAAGCTTGGTTTATTCTATGTGCTATTCTAGTAGGATCCCTTTGCTCAAGTGCTCATTTATATTTATGTATGGTGTGAATGGCCACCTGATTGTCCTTGCTCTGGTGGCATTGATTATTCTTACTATTACTTTTTAGGTAGCACCTAAGTACAAAAGTTTTAAATAGTACTAACACATGGGTATGGGTATGTGTATGTATGTATATGTATAGGTACATGCATGTGTGTGTATGTACATGCATGTGTGTACCTACAGACATGCACACACACACACGTATTCATGCCAATAATTTGATTATCAGTTAAGTCTCACATAAGTAAAGAAGTAAAGGAGACAGACTTTGAAATAAGATCAGGGCAGTAATGTGGTAGGAATATAGCTTACTATCCATGCAGCCTTTTTTGCAATTGTTAAATAATTACTTTGGCCCCTGAAAAATTATCAGTGATTAAAATAGAGGAGACAGTCCATTCTTCCATTTTTGTGCTCTGCGTTTGCTTCTCTTCAGAGGTCAGTATGATTCTTCAGGTGCCAGCTGGGAGGGGTTCAGAAACTGAAAGTCTCCATCACTTCCCAGAGGGAAACGGACAGTGGTTGTATTGTTGGGGAGGAGTATATGTATTAATGAGGAAACAGGAATAAGAAAGAGAATATGTGGCTTCAGAAGAACGTTCAAGCCAATCAAATGGTCCAGCTGGAGCCCTGATGGTGCAGTGGTTAAGACCTATAGCAAGCTACAGCTGCTAAACAAAAGGTTGGCAGTTCAAATCTACCAGCTGCTCCTTGACACCCTATGGGGCAGTTCTACTCTGTCCTATAGAGACACTATGAGTTGGAATCGACTTGACAGCAAAGGGTTTATGGTCCAGCTGTATGTCCCTGCGTCTTTCCATACACTTACCTAAAGTCTTTGGCCTTTGAATCAGTTCTGATTCCCAGCAACCTATAAAACAGAAGAGAACTGCCCCATAGAGTTTTCAAGGCTTTAGTCTTTAGGGAAACAGATTGCTACATCTTTCTCCTATGGAGCAGCTGGTAGGTTTGAACCGCTGACCTTTTGGTTAGTAGTCCAGAGCTTAACTACTGTGCCACTGGGACTCCTTTACATCTACTTATCCATGTATATACTTTCTATTTCCAAAAGAATTGGAAGTGGCTCACTTGTGAGATGTCTCAGAACATGTCTGGATGAGCATCCATGAATGCTATTTCCCCTCAACTAGAGCATTGACCTTGACCAATAGTTGTGAATCCAGTTCCAGAATAACAATGAAAGATCCATTGAATTCATCGAATTTTTGAATAAAAATTTTTTGAAATATTCTTGGGAAAGAAAAAAGTGGAGATCACTTACTCCCTCCTCCCATACTAGTAGCATTTACTTTTGACCCTTACATCTCAGATTTTCTCTTTTTTAGTAGACAAGATGCTGAATATTTTACTCCTCTATAGTTCATCTTATAGGGTCACAATGCGTCGGAATCGACTCGACGGCACTGGGTTTTTTTTTTTTTTTTTTGGTGGAGGGGTTATAGTTCATCTTATGGATCAGTGCACTAAGACATATTGGAAGAGCAGGGCCTAGAGGAAAGCGCTAAATTGCCAGCATTGTTGTCAAGGGGTCTGAGTCTTCAGACACATCCCTAACTTCTTGTGTCTGTATTTTGCTGCTAGGGTCAGCAAATTCCCTCTCAAGAAATGCATGATGAGAAAAGCTATCCTGCATTTTAAAGGCTAATACAAATTGTATTATCTGGACAAAGGAGAAAGTTTTCTGATAACAGGGATGGCAAAAGAGGTGGTACTAGGAATAGAGAGGTTTGGGAGGAATCTAGATAGTAGCCCAGAACCAACCTTAAAATAGGGAGAAGAAAGTGCTGGTTCTGAGACTTCTCCAACAGAGTTTTTTCTCTAGACAGTTTTCTTCATCACTGCAAGGTGGACTGCTGCCTATCCCTCCTTTGATCTCGCTCCTCAGGTCTAATTTCCCTGAGAAAACAGGCAAAATATATTCAAATTGTGGTGTGAATGCTACGCTAGGGAACAGCATTGGCACTAGATTGCATGTTTCTTAAATAGGTAGGTAAATAAATCATACTTTCAAGAGCACGATGTCAAAATCAAATGAACTCTTAGGGTTTTGGGGGGCCGAAGAGCAGGGATGGAGATAGTTTCACAAGTAGATATAGTCATAGCCAAACACTGGAAATAATAAAACGTATGCACAAGTGTTTATTAATACAGTCGAACATCATAGCTGACTCCACAGACATGGAATTTCTTTGAAATAAATATTCCTTGCTACTTCTTCCCTTCCTACAGCTTTTCAATCTCACACCCACAGTGCTATAGGGTCTTGTCTAAAAATACTGTAGCATATGTTTATGTAAAACTACTTCACCATGAAAATAATAAGAGGGACTCCTTTGAAAAACACCATGGGGTAGAGAGAAGAGAACTGGGCTGAAAACTGGAATATTTTGGTTTCTAATTTTGATTCTGTCTGTGATTAAGTGTGGAGATGTGGCCAAGTCATATAATCTCATTAAGCCTTGATTTCTTCATTTGAAAACAAACAGTTTGGGCAACATAGTATCTAAAGCCTTTCTAGTTCTACTACAATATGTGTCTAAGGTAGGTGATAATAAACGTTCTTTCCATTACTGTGATTCAGGAAATGTTGCCTTACATTCTCTATTTTATGAATTTCTTTCTTAAAATTCTTGAACTAGAAAGTCACTTATTGGGGTTCCCAACAAATAGCACTGGGGGAAATGAATTAAAAATATCCTAATTTAAAAGGAATTAGAAAACTAATATCCATTTATATTTCCTGATATATTAATTCAAACTTTAAATTGAAGGATTTTTTTTTTTCTTTTTCATTAAAATGGAAGACAAATGCATCTCATGAAGATACCTCCATCCATGGAAAAGCATTCAGAAAAATACTACTGAAACAAAGAAAGTTGCTTTGGGGAAGATATTTTATTCTAATTATAAATTTAATAGCACTGAGTGGTTCTCAGCTGGGGTTGATTTTGCCCCCAGAAGACATTTGTCAAAGTCTGGAAATATTTTTGGTTGTCATAATTGGTGGGTGTTACTGGCATCTAGTGGGTTAAGGCCAGGGAGGATGCTAAAACATTCTACAATGCACAGGGCTGTCCCCCAGAGCAAAGAATTATCCAGCCCGAAATGTCAATAGTTCCAAGCTTGAGAAACCCTAATATAACTTTCTCAGTTTTACTAACAATATTACACCAAGCTTGAAATGCCCAAGTTGACATTGAGATCATTTTAGTTTTGCTTAGAGAGGAACTGTTCTCTCAGATGAAATTCTCTACAGGAGTTAGACAAAAATTTATTACTTTTGGACATGCAGGCATTTATTCCTGTATTCTGAGTTAAAATCCAGGAAACTCAGCTATTTTGTGTTTCATGTATTTCTATTTTGTATCTTAATTTCTAAATATTATTTTTCAATCTGTAGCATAGAAAGCACCTAATATTAGTGTCATGGATGGAATTATGTCCCCCCAAAAATGTATATATTAACTTGGTTAGGCCATGATTCCCAGTATTGTGTGATTGTCCTCCATTTTGTGATTGTGGTTTTATATTAAAGTGGGTTAGGGTGGGATTGTAACACCCTTACCAGGTCACATCCCTGACCCAATGTAAAGGGAGTTTTCCTGGGGTGTGGCCTGCACCACCTTTTATTTCACAAGAGATAAAAGGAAAGGCAAGCTTGCAGGGAGTGGGGACCTCATACTACCAAGAAAGCAGTGCTGGGAGCAGAGCATGTCCTGTGGACCCAGGGTCCCTGCATGGAGAAGCTCCTAGCTTGGGGGAAGATTGATGAGAAGGCCAACAGAGGGAAAGCCTTCCCCTGGAGCTGACACCCTGAATTTGGACTTTTAGCCTACTTTACTGTAAAGAAATAAATTTGTCTTTGTTAAAGCCATTCACTTGTGGTATTTCTGTTATAGCAGCACTAGATGACAAGACAATTAGTTATGGCCATATTGAGAAATATGAAAAATTCAGAAAGAAAGATTTTCAGACATTCCTGAGCATTATCAAATCAGATATTGCTGAGATTTCAAGTACCCTGCCTTCAAATTAATTGTGTTCTCTATGTCTAATAGACTTTTAAGATAGACGTCAGCCTTCTTTAACTTTCAAATAACCACTTGTCACATTTACAAAGGAGAAAATGATTACTCAACAATTAAGAAGAAATTCCTAAAAGCTTCTGAGATTAATACAGAAGACTATATTGACTTCAATGTCAATTTTTTAATCATTTCTTCCTTAAAATCTATTGTCCTCTATGAATTACATTGTGGGAGCTTGTATCCAAGAATGGCCACTATCAGTCGATTCACAGCTTATACATGCCACTTCTCTACCAAGTGATGCAGTCTATTCCTCTGCTCTTTTGAATCTGGATTGACCTGGAACTGTCTTGACCAATAAAACACAGCATAAATGATGCTGTGTCAGTTTAGGACCTAATCTTTAAGAAAACTAGTAGTTTATGCATCCTCTGTCTTGGAACCCCTAGCCCCAATGCTGTGAGAAAACCCAAGCAGCTATATGGTCAGGGCCATGTGCAGAAATCAAGGTCTCCATTGAACAGGTCCAGCTGAGGTCCCAGATGACAACCAGCAACAATTTGTTAACCAGGTAAGTAAGCCAGCTTACAAGTAGATCTGTGAGCCTCATTTAAGATTCCCCCTTCCCACATCTGTACCACATATAGAAGAGACAAACTGACCAAACATGTTGTTCTTGTTAGGCATGATGGAGTAAGTTCCAAGTCATAGCAACCATATACGTACAACAGAACAAAAACACTACCCGGTCCTATGCCATCCTTACAATCATTGCTATGTTTGTGCACACTGTTGCAACCACTGTGTTGCTCCATCTCATCTAGGGCCTTCCTCTTTTTCCTTGACACTCTACCTTACCAAGCATGATGTCCTTTTCCAGGGACTCGTTCCTTCTGATAATGTGTCGATGTATGTGAGACCAAGTCTCACCATCTTCACTTCCAAGGAGCACTCTGGCCGTACTTCTTCCGAGATAGACTTGTTCATTTTTCTGGCAGTCCATGGTATACTCAATATACTTTACTAACACCAGAATTCAAAGGCATCAGTTCTTCTTTGGTCTTTCTTACTCACTGTCCAACTTTTGCATGCATATGAGGCTACTGAAATATTATGGCTTGGGTCAGGTGCAACTTAGTCCTCAAAATGAAATCTTTGCTTTTCAACACTTTAAAGAAGTCTCTTGGAACAAATTTGTCCAATACAATACTTCATTTGACTTCTTGACTGCTACTTCCATGAGCATTGATTGTGGATCCAAGTAAAATAAAATTCTCGACAACTTCAATCTTTTCTCAGTTTATGGTGTTGCCTCTTGGTTCAGTTGTGAGGATTTTCGTTTTCCTTATGCTGAGGTATAATCCATACTGAAGGTTGTGGTCTTTGATCTTCATCAGTAAGTGTGTCAAGTCCTCTTCACTTTTAGCAAGCCCGGTTTTTCCACCTGCACATTAAAAAAAAAAAAATTTTTTTTTTCACATTGCAGGTTGTTAATGAGTCTTCCTCCAATTCTGATTCCCACTCTTCTTCATATAGTCCAGCTTCTCAGATTATTTGCTCAGCATACAGATTGAATAAGTATGATGAAAGGATACAACCCTGACATACACTTTTCCTGATTTTAAACCACACAGTATCCCCTTGTTCTCTTCAAACCACTGCCTTTTGGTCTATGTACAAGTTCTGAATGAGCAAAATTAAGTGTTCTGGAATTAGTATTCTTCACAATGTTACCCATAATCTGTTATGATCCACAAAGATCTTGCTTTCAGCCAAGATCTATCTGACATCAGCAATGATATCTCTCATTCCATGTCATGTTCTGAATCTGGCTTGACTTTCTGGTGTTCCCTGTAGACGTACTGCTACTACCGTTTTTGAATTATCTTCAGCAAAATTTTGCTTGCATATGGTATTAATGATAATATTTGATAGTTTCCTCATTCTCTTGGATCACCTTTCTTTGGAAGCAAAAACAAATACGGATCTCTTCCTGCCAATTGGCCAGGTAGCTGTCCTCCAAATTTCTTGGAATAGACGAGTGAGCACTTCAGTGCTGATCCTATTGGCTGAAACATCTCGACTGGTATTCAGTCAATTTGTGGAGACTTGTTTTTCACCAATGCCTTCAGTGCAGCTTGGGCTTCTTCCTTCAGTACTATCGGTTCCTGATCATATGGTACCTCCTGAAACGGTTGACAGTTGAGCAATTCTTGGTACAGTGACTCTGTGTATTCCTTCTATCTTCTTTTGATGCTTCCTGCATTGTTCAATATTTTGCCCATGAAATCCTTTAAAATTGCAACTTGAGGCCTGAATATTTTTTCAGTTATTTCAGCTTGAAAAATGCCATGTATGTTCTTCCCTTTTGGTTTTCTAACTCCAGGTCTTTGTGTATTTCGTCATAATACTTTATGTTCTCGAACCACCCTTTGAAATCTGCTGTTCAACTCTTCTACTTCATCATCTCTTCTATTCACTTTTGCTACTCTGTGTTCAAAAGCAAGTTTCAGATTCTCTTTTGGCATTCATTTTGGTCTTTTCTTTCTTTCCTGTCTTTTTAATGGCTTCTTGCTTTCTTCATTTACGATGTCTTTCCACAAGTTGTCTGGTCTTCAGTCATTAATGTTCAATGTGTCAAATCTATTCTTGAAATGGTTTCTAAATTCAGGTGGGATATACTCCAGGATGTATTTTGGTTCTTGAGGACTTGTTTTAATTGTCTTCAGCTTCAACTTGAACTTGCACAGGAGCAATTGATTGTTCTGCAGTCAGCTCCTGGTCTTATTCTGACTGATGATATTGAGCTTTTCCATTGTCTCTTTCCACAGATGTAGTCGATTTGATTGCTGTGTATTCCATCTAGTGAAGTACAGGTACATAGTTGCTGTTTATGTTGTTGGAAAACGGTATCTGCAACTAATAAGTTGTTGGTCTTGCAAAATTCTATCATATGATCTCCAGCATTGTTTCTATCACTAAGGCCATATTTTCCAACTACTGATCCTCCTTCCTTGTTTTCAAGTATTGCATTGCATTCAATTACCAGTAATTATCAATGAGTCTTGATTGCATGTTTGATCAAGTTCAGACTGCAGAAATTGGTAAAAATCTTCAATTTCCTCATCTTTGACTTTAGTGGTTGGTGCATAAATTTGAATAATAGTTGTAACTGACTTTCCTTGGAGGCATGTGGACATAATTCCATTACTGACAATGTTGTGCTTCAGCTTAGATCTTGAAATGTTCTTTTTGACAATGAATGTGACTCTGTTCCTCTTCAATTTATCATTCCTGGCAAACCGTATGATTTTCTGAATTAAAATGGCCAGTGCCGGCCCATTTCAGATCACTAATGCCTAGGATATCAATCTTTACATATTCCATTTCATTTTTGGCAACTTCTAGTTTTCCTTGACTCTACTTTGAGGAGGCAGCTCTTCTTCAGTTATTATTTTGAGTGTCTTCCAACTTGAGGGTGTCATCTTCTGGGACTATATCAGACAATGTTCCATTGCTATTCATAAGGTTTTCACTGGCCAATTTTTTTCAAGAGAAAAAATGACCACACCTAATCCTCAAATCAATGCATCCTGTTTGCGTATTCGATCAATTCCAGACTGCAGAATTTCAAAAAATTTTTCAAATTCTTCATCTTTTGCGTTAGTGGTTGGTGCACAAATTTGAATAATAGTCTTATTTACTGGTCTTCCTTGTAGAACTTGAACAGTAGTCCTAGTTATCTAGAGCTGCTATAACAGAAATAACACAAATGAATGGTTTTAACAAAAAGAAATTTATTGTCTCACAGTCTAGGAGGCTGGAGCAACAAATTCACAGTGCTAGATTCAGTAGAAGTATTTCTCTCTCAGTCAGTTCTGGAGGAAGGTCCTTATAATCAATATTTCCTTGGCCTAGAAGCTTCCCTGTGCAAGAACCCAGGATCCAAACCATGAACTCTGCTCCCAGCACTGCTTTCTTGGTGCTACGAGATCCCCATCTCTCTGCTCTCTTCTTTCCTCTATATCTCAAATGTGATTGTCTCAAGACATAATCTAATCTTGTAGATTGAGTCCTGCCTCATCAAAATAACTGCCATTTAGTCCTGCCTCATTAACATCATAGAGATAGGATTTACAACTCACGGGAAAATCATATTAGACAACAAAATGATGGACAATCACACAATACTGGAAATCATGGCCTAGTCAATTTGATACACATATTTTTGGGGGACACAATTCAGTCTATAAAACAGGTGTATGGATATTATCTTACCACTGGAAGTGTTGTACTTCAGGGTAGATCTTGACAATGGATGCAATGTCATTCTTCTTCAAGCTGTCATTCCCAGCATAGTAGACCATATGATTGACCAATTCAAAATGGTCAATACCAGTCCATTTCACCTCATTAATGCCTAAGATATCCATTTATGTGTTCCATTTCATTTTTGACTATTTAAAATTTTCCTAGATTCATATTTGGTACATTCTACATTCCAATTATTAATGGATGTTTGCAGCTGTTTCTTTCATTTTGAGTCATGCTGCATCAGCAAATGAAGGTCCCCAAAACTTTACTCCATCCATGTCATTAAGGCTGATTCTACTTTGAGAAGACATCTCTTCCGCAGTCGTCTTTTGAGTGCGTTCCAATCTGAGGTCGTTATCTTTGTGCACTATATCAGGCAATTTTCCGCGGATTCTTTTCAGAAGTAGACCACAAGATCCTTATTCCTAGTCTGCCTTAGTCTGGCTGCTCAGTTGAAACCTGTCTGCCTGGGTGATTCTACCAGTTTTTGAACACTGATGGCATAGCTTCCAGCATCACAGAAACACACAAGCTCCCACAGTACAACATACTGACAGATGCATGGTGTGACTGGAATGCAAAGGTTGGAAACAAAGAAGAAGTATATGTAGTTGGAAAATATAGCCTTTGTGATAGAAATGATGCCAGAGATCACATGATAGAATTTTGCAAGACCAATGGGTTCTTCATTGCAAATACATTTTTCACCAATATAACTGAGGTCTATACACATGGACATCACCAGATGTAATACACAGGAGTGACATCCACTACATATGTGGAAAAAGACTATGGAAAAGCTTAATATCATCAGTCAGAACAAGGCCAGGGGCTGACTGCGGAACAGACAGTCAGTTGCTCATATGCAAGTTCAAGCTGAAGAAAATTAGAACAACTCTACAAAAGTAGAACGTTGAGTATATACCACCTGAATTTACAGCCCATCTCAAGAGTAGATTTGACTCATAGAACACTAATGACCAAAGGTCAGATAAGTTGTGGAATGGCATCAAAGACATCATACATGAACAAAGCAAGAGGTCATTAAAAAGACAGGAAAAAAACAAAAGACCAAAATGGATGTCAGGTTTCACGCATGCAATTACCCAGAGCCTCATCCTTCACCAATACATGATTTATTCGTGGTGATATTTTACGTATTTGAACTGTTACCTCATGCCATGTATTAGCAGTACCCTCTTACTCCTAGAAGCAGAGTCATCAACATCTTTAAGACTAACCACATCTGAGAACCAATTTAGAAAATTCATCCTTACCATTTGTTTCTCCAGAACCACTCTTGGTACCAAATGTCTCAGGCTGGGTTCTCTAGAGAAGCAAAACCAGTAAAGCATGTGTATACATATTAAAACAAAACAAAACAAAAAACTGTTGCCATCGAGTCAATTCCAACTCATAGCAACCCTATAGGACAGAGTAGAACTGCCCCGTAGAGTTTCCAGGGAACACCTGGTGGATTCAAACCACCAACCTTTTGATTAACAGCCATAGTGCTTAGCCACTATGTAACCAGGGTTTCCATACATGCATACATACATATATATATATATGGTGTCATGAATTGAATTGTGTCCCCCCAAAATATCTGCCAGCTTTGGTTGGGTCATGATTCCCAGTATTGTATGATTGTCTACAATTTTGTCATCTGATGTACTTTCCCTGTATGCTGTAAATTCTGTCACTATGATGTTAATGAGATAGATGAGTGGAAGTTATATTGATGATATCTACAGGGTTAGATATATCGTAATCCAATCTCTTTTGAGATATAAAAGAGAAAAGGGAGCAGAGGGACATGGGGGGCCCCATACCACCAAGAAAGCAGCACCAGAAGCACAGCACACCCTTTGGACCTGGGGTAGCTGCACCTGAGAAGCTTCTCAACCAGGGGAAGACTGATGACAAGGACCTTTCTCCAGAGCCCGCAGGGAGGGAAAGACTTTACCTGGAGCCGATGCCCTGAATTTGGACTTGTAGCCTACTAGGCTGTGAGAGAATAAATTTCTCTCTGTTAAAGACATTCATTTGTGATATTTCTGTTATAGCAGTACTAGATGACTAAGACAGGGGGTCAGGTTATTAATGAAGTCTTAGCTTATATCAGTCTCACAGTAGGTCCAATGGGTCCCTGAACCCATCCTGTAGTGGTTTCCTCACTCCCAGAATGCATAATTGGAATAGCTATACTCACCAACTGATAGAACTCCCACACTGGATCCTTGACAAACGGAGCAAGGGCTATTATGGTAGGAAAAGCCAAGTGGAAGCCATTAGAACTGCACCTAGGAAAATAGTAAACCAAAAACAATGCCACATTCCTGGAGGGATTGCGGAGATTACTGCCACCATCAAGGACTTGAAGGATGCAGGGGTGGTGATTCTCACCACATCACCATTCAACTCACCTATTTGGCCTGTGCAAAAAAACACAGATGGATCTTGGTGAATGGCAGTGTATCACTGAAAACTTAGCCAGGTGGTGACTCCAATTACAGCTGCTGTTCCAGATGTAGTCTCATTTGCTTGAACAAATTAATACATCTCCTGGTACTTGGTATGCAGCTATTGATCTGGCTAATGCCTTTTTCTTCACACCTGTTTTGAAGATCAGCAGAAGCAGTTTGCCCTTAACTGTCAAGGCCAGCAATATACCTTCAGTTGCCTACCTCAGAGCTACATCAAATCTAGCCCTATGTCATAATTTAGCCCAAAGGAAATTTGATTGGCTTTCCCTTCCACAATATGTCACACTGGTCCATTACATTGATGACCTTATGCTGATTGGACCTAGTAAGGCAGAATTGTCAATGATTCTGGGCTTATTGGTGAAACATTTATGTGCTAAGGGTTTGGCAATTAATCCCACAAAAACTCAGGCGCCTTCCATCTCAATGAAATTTCTAGAGGTCCAGTGGTGTGAGGCTTGTTGAGATATTCCTTCTGAAGTGAAGGGAAAGTTACTGCATCTGGCTTCTCCCAAAATTAGAAAGAAGGCACAACACCTAGTGGGCATTTTTGGATTTTGGAGGCAGCGTATTCCTCATTTGGTGTGCTACTCCAGCCTATTTACCAAGTGACTCAAAAAACTGCTAGCTGCCTAGAGCAGGAGAAGGTTCTGCAACAGCTTCAGGCTGCTGTGCAAGCTGTTCTGGCACTTGGGTCATATGATCCAGCTGATCCAATGGTGTTTGAAGTGTCTGTGGCAGATAGAGACACTGTTTGGAGTTTTTGGCAGGTCTCTATTGGTGAATCCTTGTCATCTTCTGCAGATAACTACTCTCCTTTTGAGAAACAGCTTTTGGCTTGTTACCGGGCCTTAGTAGAGACTGAATGCTTAACTGTGGTACACCAAGTCACCATATGGCCTGAGCTGCCCATCATGAACTAGGTTTCATCTGACCCACAGAATCATAAAATTGGACATGCACAGCAGCATTCCATCATTAAATGGAAGTGGTATATACGAGATAGGGCCTGAGCAGGACCTGAAGACACGAGTAAGTAGCATGAGGAAGTCGTCCAATTGCCCATGGTCTCCACTCCTGTCACATTACCTTCCAACTCTGAGTCTGCACCTATGGCTTCATGGGAAGTTCCTTATAATCAGTTTACTGAAGAAGAGAAAATTCACACCTGGTTTACCGCTGGACCTGTGTGTTATGCAGGCACCACTTGTAAGTGGACAGCAGCAGCACTACAGCCCCTTTCTGGGACCTCTCTGAAGGACTGGTGAAGGAAAATCCTCTCAATGCATAACTTCAAGCAGTGCACCTGGTTGTTCACTTTGCTTAAAAGGAGAAATGGCCAGATATGCAGTTGTATACTGATTCATGCGCTGTGGCCAATGGTTTAGATGGTAAGGGACTTGGAAGGAACATGATTGGAAAATTGGAGACAAGAATTTATGGAGGAGAGTTATGCGGATAGACCTCTCTGAATGGGCCAAAGAAGTAAAGATATTTGTGTCTCATGTGAATGCTTACCAAAGGGTGACCTCAGCAGAGGAGATTTTAACGATCAAGTGGATAGGATAACACGTTCTGTGGAAACCAGTCATCCTCTTTCCTCAGCTACTCCAGTCATTGCTCAATGGGCTAATGAACAAAGTGGCCATGGTGGCAGGAATGGAGATTATGCACGGGCCCAGCAACATGGACCTCTACTAACCAAGGCTGACTTGTCTACAGCCACTGCTGAGTGCCCAATCTGCCAGCAGCAGAGACCAACACTGAGTGCCCAATATGGCACCACCCCAGCCAGCAACCTGGTGGCAAGTTGATTACAATAGAACACTTCCATTATGGAAAGGGCAGCATTTTGTTCTTACTAGAATAGACGCTTACTCTGGATTTGGATTTGCCTTCCCTTCACGCAATGCTTCTGCCCAAACTACCATCCGGGGACTTGCAGAATGCCTTATCCACCATCATGGTATTCCACACAGCATTGCCTCAGATCAAGGGACTCACTTCATAACAAATGAACTGCCAAAGTGGGCCTGTGCTTATGGAATTCATTGGTCTTACCACGTTCCCCATTATCCTGAAGCAGCTGGCTTGACAGAATGCTGGAATGGTCTCCTAAAGACACAGCTATGGTGCCAGCTGGGTTACAAAACCTTGCAGGGTTGGGGCAATATTCTCCAGGAGGCAGTATATGCTCTAAACCAGCATCAAGTATACGGTGCTGTATCTCCCATAGCCAGGATTCATCAGTCCGGGAATCAAGGGGTGGAAATGGGAGTGGCACCACTCACTATTACCCTTAGTGACCCACTGGCAAGATTTTTGCAACCCGTCACCTCAACCTTATGTTCTTCAGATCTAGAGGTCTTAGTTCCAAAGGGAGGAATGCTTCCACCTGGAGACATATCACTGTTTCTCCATTGAACTGTAAGCTAAGAATGCACTTGGTCAGCTTTAGGTTCCTTATGCCTCTGGATCAACAGGCAAGGAGGGAGTAACTATACTGGCTGGTGTGATTGATCCTGATTACCAAGAGGGAATTGGATTGATATTACATAATGGAGGTAAAGAAGAGTATGTCTGGAATGCAGGAGATCCCTTAGGGTGTCTCTTAGTACTACCATGCCCTGTGATTAAAGTCAATGGAAAGCTACTGCAACCCAATTCTAACATGACTACTAATGGCCCAGACTCTTCAGGAATGAAAGTTTGGGTCACTCCACCAGGCAAAGAACCGTGACCAGCTGAGGTGTTTGCTGAGGGCAAAGGGAATAAGGGATTGGGTGGTAGAAGAAGGTTGTTCTAAATACCAGTCAAGGCCACATAACCAGTTTCGGAAATGAAGACAGTAATTGTTATGAGTATTTCTGCTTTGTACGTATGAAATATATTTGTTTCCTTCACTTATAAAGTATAAGATGTAAACAGGGCTAGTGCATTTTCGGTTGTGCATGTGTTAGTTGTATCATGTTAGATGCAAGTATGATTTTGTAATCGTCTTCATTCAGAGATTATGTAGAGTTTGGGGAGATGTGTACAGGTGCCAAATTGACAAGCGATAGACTGTGATGGTTAAGATTGTGTGTCAACTTGCCTGGGCCATGATCCGCAGTGTTTTGACAGTTGTATAATATTGTGAACACTTCCCTACTGAAATTGGATACCTGATTATACCCAAGGTGGAATCTGCTGAGTGGTACCAGTGGGGGCAGGGCCAGTGGTAGCTCACCATCCCCTCAGCCTTCATCTCTTCACCCTCCTCTGCCTACTTCCTTCCTGTTCACCTTGACAGGGCTTTTCCTTGTTCTAGATTCTGTAGCTTCCTTTTGTTCATCTGATCTCCGGTTCTTGGGACTTGAGCAACTTGCTTGCCGATCTTGAGATTTGTTGATCTTCACAGCCTGCTACAGCCTGATTTCTGATCTGCCAGTCTTGAGTTTGCCAGCCCCTTTGGCTATGTGAATCAGGAGAATTCTTTCCTGCCCTCATGGACTTGGGACATTACTCAGCCTCTAAAAACCACGTGAGCAGTTTCCTTGATATAAATCTCTCTCTCTATATATATATGTACTCTTTACTGGTTTTGTGTCTCTAGAAAACCCAGCCTAAGACAATTACTAAGTTTTCCATGGGTTTTATGCAGAAATAGAGTGCCAAAACATGTATCAAAGTCTGAATTAAAAAGTGACCCCTCTGAATAGTTATACCCCTTGTTAGCATTATATAAAGATCAGTTTCATCTTCTATTAATAATCAATGCCTTATGAGTTATTGTCTTATAAATTTATAAATATTCTTAGAATTTATAAACCTTTTTCTAAACTTTTGGTGAGCTTCGAGGTATTCAAACATATAAACAATGCCAACTGCATAATAGATTGAGATAAGTACATGTCTTTTCCTGTGAAGTACGAGTAGTTTTCCCCTTAATTCTCTGCCCAAGATGTCCCAGGCAAAAACAAAGACATATCATTATATGAATTTGGAATCTCTTACATTTTTAGAGTAAGTTGCTGTCTTCACCATCTTTCAACAAAGGCATGAAGCTGAATTTGAATCCTGTACAAAGGTAGCTAGAATAAAGCTAGTGTAAGACTGTAATGTGAAGCCACTTGAATTTTTCTTTGTAGTAGGTAGCCATCGTTGCCACTTTCTGCTGACTTTTTATTTCACACTCACTACCCGTGAACCAGTATGCATTTAATCAGATGTCTTCAAAATATCAGTCAATACCTTATATTTTAAGCACAACTTAAGGAATTTAGTTTAGGGTGAAACCACCAAGAAATTTGGAGAGTATCTTTTTTCTTTGCTTTTTTTTTTTGTAAGAATATGCAGGTCATTAATAATCTTTGCAGATTCTAGTTGGTTATCCTGATATTCTTTAAGATGTTCAAACTGATAATTATCAGGAACAACAATCAAATCAATTTATTACATTTTTTCTAATTTTTATCAAGTGCAATAGCAAGTCTAGAGCCCAGAGGTCACGCACTATAATCCCATCTATCTATATCTGAAATCCATACACTTTAGAAAAGATACAATACTCACTGTGAATTATTAGAGTAGATCTTTAATATAAACATGAAAATCACCTTTGTTTTGTGAGTGACAGCAACTTGAATATGGAAGACAGGCAAAATATAAAAGTAGGTAACTAACCTAAGAAAAACATACCCTTATCCACTCTCTAAATCCAATAGCTAGAGTCACTGAAGTGTTGAGCAGCAAGTATTTCTGTTGATTTCTCTGTGGCCTCTATGTGACCTGGTACTTATTTGAACAGATGAAAAGGAAAGTTTCAATTCCATCCAGCTAAAAGAAGGCATTCACAATGAATGTAACAAGACTTTTATTTCAGGGACAAGAACTTGATGTTTCATAAAGCTTTGTGAAGTGTGGTTACTACAAGAGTTGGAGTAGTTTGAAGGGAAACTCATGGCTTCTAAAGGTTGCTGAGAGAGGTCAGCTGAATGGGTCATTGGGAGTAGTCAAATAACCTGAAAATTTCTACTGAACCAATCAACTAGGAAAGGGCACCAAAGAAAAATGGGTCATTTGAATGCACTTCAATCAACATAAGCCAATCTCATTTTACATAGATTTTCTTAACTATGCCTTCCATACATTAGTTTTATGTATATCACTGGAAAGTATTTAATTCATAAGTCGAACAGCCGCTCTCCTTCGGAAATAATAAAAATTTGCATTATAAATTGGTATTATAAATATATGTGCATTTGAATTGTGGTGTTGGAAAAGAATATCGAATATACCATGGGGTGCCAAAAGAATGAACAAATCTGTCTTCGAAGGGTTACAACCAGAATGCTCCCTAGAAGCAAGGGTGGTGAAACTAGGTTTCACATGCTTTGGACATGTTGTCAGAAAGGATCAGTTCCTGGAGAAGGACATCATGCTTGGTAAAGTAGAGGGTCAGCGAAGGAGAGGAAGACCCTCAATGAGACGGATTGGCACAGTGACTGCAACAATGGTCTTAAGCATGGCAGCAATTGTGAGGATGGTGCAGGACTGAGCAGTATTTTGTTCTGTTGTACTATGAGTTGGAAGCAACTTGATGGCACCTAACGACAACAACAACATAATAAATATTGTTTCTTTAGGACTTGCTGGAACAGTTGTATCATGAGAATAAGCATGTGTGTGTTTGCATCTACATGTGTATTTTGTCATAAAGTTAGTTGCTCTTGGTTTATTCAGTTATATTCAATTTTTTCACATCATTATAACCAGAAGAAAATAAAAGTTTCATAAAATTAAGAACTTCTTTTCTATGGTTAAATGTATACACCATCTGGGATGGGGCCATGAACAGAACTGGTGCTCGCCACATATGTGAAGATTGTTGTTTATGAAGAGTTCAGTTCCTTACCTGGTAAGTGGATGAATGCTCTTGGAGGCAATAGAGTACAAACTCTACGAGCCTGGGCTCTGGCCTTGGTTTAAGCTCCAGCCTAATCCCTTAGCAGCCATGTGCCCTTGTGCAATTTAACCTTACTGAGTCAATGTTTCTTTGCCTATAAAACAGATATAAAAGTAATACCTAGTCTGAAGGCTAAGAAAAAAAACCCAATGCCGTACACAATATTGGGGAAGCCAGCACAAACTGTACAAGGCGAGGTCACGGTAGCTCCACAGACACATCTAAAATCCCTGCGGGACTGAATTACTGGGCTGAGGGCTGTGGGGACCATGGTGTTGGGGAACATCTAGCTCAACTGGCATAACATAGTTTATAAAGAAAATGTTCTACATTCTACTTTGGTGAGTAGCATCTGGGGTCTTAAAAGCCTGTAAGCCACCATCTAGAATACTCCACTGGTCTCAAACCCTTGGGAGCAAGGAAGAATGAAGGAAAGTAAAGACATGCGGAAAGATTAGTCCAAAGGACTAATGGTCCACATCTACCACAACCTCCACCAGTCTGAGTCCAGTACAACTAGATGGTGCCCGTCTACCACCACTGACTGCGCTGACAGAGATCACAATAGAGGGCCCCAGACAGAGCTGGACAAAAATGTAGAACAAAATTCTAACTCAAAAAGAAAGACCAGACTTGCTGGCCTGACAGAGACTGGAAAAACCCTGAAAGTATGGTCCCCAGACACCCTTTCAGCTCAGTAAAGAAGTCACTCCTGAGGTTCACCCTTTAGCCAAAGATTGAACAGACCCATGGAACAAGACAAGACTAAAGGGATGCACCAGCCCTGGGGCAGGGTCTGGAAGGCAGGAGGGAACAGGAAAGCTGGTAATAGGGAACTTAAGAAGGGAGAGTGTAGACACGTCATGGGGTTGTTAACCAGTGTCTTAGACCAACGTGTGTACTGTTGGATGAGAAACTAGTTTGTTCAATAAAACTTCATCTAAAGTACAATAAAAAAAAGTAGTACCTACTCATAGGGTTGTTTAGGTAATTAAATGAAACATGCATGTAATGAGGGGTACCAATATATAAATATTTAGAGCTGTCCCTCTCCTTCACCCATCAGGAGTGTACAAGTTGAGACCAGCCAAGATTTCTATGGTAACAACCAACCTCCAGCTCTCACACAACTCCTTCATGCTCCTTCATTCTCTGTAAGCAACTCTCTGAGACTGCTGTTCTGGAGTCCCTGGGTGGTGCAAACGGATACGTGTTTGACTATTAAAGAGAAAGTTGGTGGTTCAAATCCACCCAAAAGCACCTAGGAAAAAAAATGCCTGGCAATCTATGGAAAGATCACAGAGTCTTCAACTGTGTCAAGAAGGACTCTTTTATGAACAATACAGTAGTAATCTACCCTTCTACAGGAAAGACATATAGGCCTTGCTCTACTGTATGTCATCAGGAGAAGTTGGTGATTTGTCCTGATATTTATCCATGTAGAGGGAAAAAAAATGAAAGCCTGAAAGTCAGACAATTATAAAAGGCAATTATTTCTAATTGCTCAGGGGTGATAGGACACGTCTTCTAAACACTTGGAAAAACTACAAAACAGTCTAGAAGAGAAGGTATAAAAAAGTCAGGATTTAAAAAAAAGGAATAAAATCACCTTGCCCTCATATACTACTGCATAGATTTTCACTCATAGCTGCCAGTGTATCACACCTCCCAGTCTCCTCACCCTTGTGCAGTCTCCTTCCACTTTGACCCTTGGCTTGGCTGTGTGATTTTCTTTGGTCATTTGGACATTAACAATGTGATCCAACAGAGGCTTGTTAAGCAATTGAGCATTGGGGCTTACCCTCTTGGAACATTAGCACGGCCATGTAAAGAAACTCTGACTGGGAACACATAACCCGGCAAGAGCCAGCACCAATCACCAGATATGTGATTAAGACCGTCTTAGACCATCAGCTCCTGCCAAGCCACCAAACGACTACAGCCTAGACATGATTAGCAGAAGAACCACTCAGCTGAGCCCAACCTAAATTCCATAATAGTGAGCAAATAAATGGTTGCTGTTTCAGGACATTAAGTTTTGGGGTTGTTTATAATAAATAGTGATAGCTAACTGATACATCTCTCCAACCTTATCTTCAACCATTTTCCCATCCCTCACTCCACCTTTACCATAAGGTCTTCTTATTCTTCCTTGAACATGACAGACTTGTTTTGCTTCAAGTCTTTTAATTGGATGTTGCCTCTACCCAGGATGCCTAGATTGCTACATTGTTTACTTTCTCACTACATTCAAGACTCTGAGCAAATGCTACCTCCTCGAGGAAGCCTTAACTTACCACGATAGATAATGCATAACATACCAGGCCCTTGCCTATTCCTTCTGTATTTCCTGATTCTACTTTATTTTTCTTGAGAGCTTCTTTTGAAGGCAGACCATACATCTTAATTACTAGGTTATATTTTTGTGTCTTCCATGGGGATGTATACTTCAGGAGGACCATATTTGTCTTGTAAACTGCTCTGTCCGCTATGGCTAGTATGGTCTTGGCATATGGTGGACACCTCATAGTGTCTGTTGAATGAATGAATAGATGAATAAACAAAATGAATCATTAAGGGTGGCTTTGAGTAGGAGGGGAATGGGAAAGTCGTATTCAGAGCAAGTAATAACAGATTCCTTCCTCAGGAGATGCATTCCTAATAATTTGCATGAACATACAGTCAGAATTTTTATTGGCTCCTATTTTAAAATTTGATTTCTTAATCAAAATATTGATTATTTAACCTCTTTTTCTGTGCAGAGACTTTACAGTGCATTTATAATACTTCTGTTCAATCCTAATGAAATATTTAGCTACTTGGTTGCTGTAATTTATAAATAAAATTCTTAATAAAGTAAAAGGCTATTTTATATGCACTTTTCTCTTTATGTGGTTATAAATATTCTTCCTAATGAAATGCCTCATTACTGTTGTTTTACAACTTCTTGAATTTAAAGTTTCAAGTAATTGTGAAATTATACTCTACTTATATTGGAAATGCTTCATAATTCTCCAAGCTCTTAACTAAGGCCTTTTCAACAAATACCTTTAATAATAAAATATAACAGTGCAGTATTTCCATACGTGACAGACCTGAATAATCCTTACTCTCCTGAAAGAACCTGAAATAATGACCTCTGAGAACCTGTGCACTTTCCACGTACATGATTTCATTTACCACTGCTTTATCTTTAATGTGAGCAGAATTCTAAAAATTTTACTATCTGGACCTCTAATCCCTAGCAGATTGTAAGCAGAAAACTGTAAGGAAAAAGGGTTCGGGGGTACTCTGGAGAAAGGCAGACTAGCAACTGCTGTTTTGTCCCAAGCCCTTTAAATTGTCCTCCATTAACTCAAAATTAGGCTGGGTAAAAGTAAGCCACCAGCCAAGGTATTGACACTGTCATTGATATTTAACGATGTTGCTTTCTGGTTATTCTTTCTAACATGCTGGCTCTCGTGTCTTTGCTGACTCTATGCACCCCGATGCTCATCTCTAGTTTCTCTGGCTCCTCTAACAGTCTTCTAGCTTGAACATTAACTAAGTAACTGTCTCTCTCTCTCACACACATACCCATTTTGGTACTTCCTTTCCTTACACAGACACTGGGACCAGAGGTAAGAAGACATCCCACCTTTCAGTTACACAGGTCCCACAGCAGGCAGTGTCATTCTGCCTGCCCTTTCCAGCAGGAGAAAATGAATTATTCAAGAGAGATGGTTGATGGGCATATAGGGAGAAAGAAGACCATGAACGCTTGAAAATGAAAACAGCAAAAGAAATATATATGGAAACCCTGATGGCATAGTGGCTTAGAGCTATGGCTGTTAAACAAAAGGTTGGAAGTTTGAATCTACCAGGTGCTCCTTGGAAACTCTATGGGGCAGTTCTACTCTGTCCTATAGGGTTGCTATGAGTCAGAATTGACTCAGTGGCAAAAATGGTTTTATATACATATATATAAATAAAATCAAAGCCGTTGTCATTGAGCCAATTTTGACTCATAGTGACCCTGTATATACACACAAGTATGTGTGTGCATTAAATACGTATAATGCACATATGTACATTTGTATGTCTAGCATGTGTATGTATAAAAAAAAATTTTTTTTTTTATATACATGTTATTGTGTGCCACCAAGTCAAGTCCAACTCATAGCGGTCCTATAGGACAGAGAAGAATTGCTCCGTAGGGTTTCCTAGGCTGTAGTCATTATGGGAGCAGGTCATCAGGTCTTTTCTTTTCTTCTGCAGAGCTGCTGATGGTTTCGAACTGCTGACCTCTGGGTTAGTAGCTGAATGTTTTAACCATTATGCCATCAGGGTTCCTTACATATGACCACATATGCTACACAAAGTAACTATGAGTTGTGTTTTATTTTACAATTTGTCTCTGTTTTAACCATTTGACCTCATCATGAAAAAATCATAGCCACCTGGAATCACTCAATGTAGAGCCAAACAACCTATATAACATTCATGGTGACAACTTTGAATCATCAAGAAAATGATTTAAAATGTGACCAGTATTAATAGTGTGCATGTGTGTGTAGTGACATGCACAGTGGCTTTGTTTTTTTATTGCCAGAACAATGATTACAGGTCGGCTGAAGTTAATCTCATTCCTACTGACTTATCTAAGACAATATGTAATGAAGAGTCAGGTCCATATGAAACCTCCTCTGAAGAGGCGAAGGACTGTTCTCAACCTCACTAGCATGCTTTTCATGGGCATTGACTGATTTATGCCTGGCATCCACCATAGCACACGAATACTAGAAAAGGTACCAGAAGAAAGATCATATGACCTCAGCTCAGCCCAGTTATTGGTTGGTGAAACTTTAGGCAAATTGCAGCCTGTCATGCCGACACGAATGAGATGGGAATCTAAGCTTGAGCACATAAGAGGTTTATGTTTTACAGAACAATTTAGGGCTATGACAGAATTGTTACAAGACGCATGTCTAAGAACATGGACTCTTTAATTTCAATAGAATAAGAAGGGGGTCATATCAGAAAGAGACAAGAAGAAACATCTGACATGTTATCAATGTATGAGGTAACATTTCTCTACTACAGGAAAGCATAGGTCGGTGGAAAGAATGAAAGACGGTAATGAAATATGTAATCTCCTGTAGAAAGGTTTCTGACGGAAGCAGTTAAAGATGAAAAAATCTGTGGTATTCAGGATTTCAATGTTCTAGAAAGCAAACTTAAGTTGAATAAATTAAACATCATTGTGTGTTGTCATGCTTTAGTTTTAAGTGGACAAGGGACAGAATGAAACACACTATGTACCCTTCCTTAGATGATTATACATTTTACTAAAAAAAAAAAAACTTCAGACACCTTTACCTATTTATTCACTTTCCTCCCTATTTTACCACCTATCCCTCCTCACTCGCACCCATCCACACACATATATTCAAACTCTTGTTTTCCTAGACTTTTCCCATTTCTTCCCTTCTTTCACCTTCCTTCAAGGCTATATACTTTGCAAACGCACTTTCTTTCTTCTTCTGAATTCTATCCCCTTTGTACAAAGATTAATGCACTCAGTTTCTAACCAAAGGTTGGAGATTTGAATCCACCCAGAGGCACCTTGGAAGAAAGGCCTGGCAATCTACTTCCAAAAAATCAGCCATTGAAAACCCTATGGAACACATATGAGGTCACCATGACACACATGAGGTCACCATGAGTTGAAATCGATTGGAGAGTAACTGATTTTGTTTCATTTTGTTTTTGGTGTTGAACACTATTTTGCATACAATGGCCCACTTGATGTTCACAACACCCTGAGGTGAATACTTCATTATATCTGTTTTACAAATGAAGAAGTTAAGACTTAGAAGGATTAAATAATTTACCTAAAATAGTATAGCTACAAAGTTTCAGAACTGAGATTGAACACAGCTTTGTCAAATTCCAAAAGTCCTGGTCTTTAACACTATGCTTTGAAGGCTATGCTCTGGCTATATTTTGACACCATATTAAATCAAACCAAGACACATTTACAGAGCAGATATTAAGCGCAAGACATCATTCTAGGCATTAGAGGCAAAAGTGGCACATGCAAGACAAATTCCCTCGTCAGGGTTCTGTCGGGAGACTGAAACCACACCAGCTAGTTAACCATGAGAATGTCATATACAGAATGTATAGAACAGTTAACCATCTACTGAAGAACTGAAAAGACTTAGAGGAAATGCCAAGATATCCCAAAGGTAGTAGGACACAGCTTCAACCCCTAGAGCTGAAGAAAAGAGGGAAAAGGTTAGAGCTTTTAAACCAAAATCTTAGAGATGGGAACCCACAGAGCTGAGACTCAGACCTCTGACGAGGGGTCAGCCAGCAGGTGCTAATGTCTCTCAGCTCAGAGGAAGAGTTGTGTGGGGCAGGTAACCTGAGTTCTGAGGAGGGGATGCTGGCTATGATGCTGGTGTTTCTAAGAATAAATTTGGTATTTCCTACACTCTAGAGCTTACAGGGTGAAATTCATACTTTCCTTTTTATGCGTCTTGACAATAATGTGATATCTTGTATAATATTTACGGTTTGCATAAATCATTCTTCTGGGTTGTGAACTTCAGGGGTGAGCTATCATTAAGCAAAATGTCATTAAGCACTTTTACTGTGAGTCAGAATCGACTCGACAGCAAAGGGTTTTATTAGAATGAACTCCCACAGCTGAGATGCAGAATGTTACCAGGGTGACGCTGATAAGAACAGGAAGCAAATAGGAAAGTAAGTGCCTCTGCCCTTCCCAGCCTTCCATCTGCCTCTTATTTCCCGATTGGCAGAGCCTAACAGAGTCAGCAGGGCAAAGCGGTTCCGTGACTGTAGAATCTCAGCACCAGCATCACACAAAAAAAAAAAATCACAAAGCAGAGCCTAAAAAGAAGGGTTTGAAGTTGAGACAGTAGCACATCCTTGAAGTTTACAATCCAGCAAAGGATTTATGCAAACGGTAGCTATTATACAAGCTATCACGTAATTGTCAAGACACATAAAAATGAGAGTATTAATTTTGTCCGGTAAGCTGTAGAGTATAGGAAATATCATTTACTTTCTTTAAATTAATTTAAGTCCAATTCCAAGTTCAATTGCAGTCATTATAGTGGCTCCTCCTTCCCCCAGGGTTTTATAAATATCACTTGCTGTACTGTGGCACCCTGGGGGCCTTCACTTGTTCCTCCTGAGGGACCCATACCCCCTCCTTCCTCTGAGATACCAGTGTCAGTCCTTCAAAGAATTCCGGCTGTTCCAAAAAAGAAGGGAGAAAAAAAAAAAAAACAGAAGAAGTCACAGTCTTTAGGCAGCCTCTGATTTTTGCTCTGCAAAAACACTTTGAAGAGGGTAAGTACTAAGGGGCTGTATACCTGCTTGGAAAAAATACAGGGAGAGCAAACAAAAATGAATATTTTAACACACCATTCTGCCACACAAATACAATGCCTAATAAGTTTAGGACATTTAATAATATTCAAAGAAATAAAAGTGAAAAACAGCAAACCTGCCAAAGTTGTACGCCACGTGCCACTTTGTGCCTACTGCAAGTTGCCCCCAAGGGACATGCACCGAATCTAAAATGTTCCTCCTGCTGTGCCAGGGACAAAGAGAGTATGAGAAAACTTTATGATCTCGGTTCAGTTGGTGATGCCCTTTACCTGCTAAATTGTACATACTACTGAGAAAAAAAGAAAGTGTTCTCTTTTGTTTTAATCATCGTTTCTATTTTCAAGATGTGTAAACTACCAGGTTCACTAGGGGTTACATTCACAAACCACAGAGCTATTGGTATCTGTGAAAATATTTCTAAGAAGCAGCCTGAAACTCAACATAATTTCCAGTGCACGTTTCAAGGTCCTTGGAGATAATGAATGTGCTATTTGATTTGTATATTAAATGTTATTTGCCAGCATGACTTGTGCTCTTAGATCCTGGGTGCATTCTAGAGTTCGTGTCGGTGTTAGAGTGTTGTCTCAAGGGCCTCTGTTTAGGAAGGGCCTTGGGAAAGGAGGCTTATTTTCTACAAAACACTGCCAGGAACACCTATTAATGGTAGGTGTGAGGGTGTTTAGTGGTGCTTGTGAACACCAAGAAATCTCTTTCCAAGGGAATTCCTGTGGGTTTCCTTCTCTGCCACTGCTGCCTCCCTATTGGATGAGATGTTAAAGCTTTCATGCTCTGGGTTTGATCTCTGCCTGAGACAGATTTTAGTACCTGTTGCATCCGAAAGATAGCTGGACATAATCATAAAAGTACTTCACCACGGTGCTGGGAAATGGGACCATATGACATCATCAGAAACATAACAGCGGGTGGGATGCTTCAGGACTCTTAGCACATCAAAAGCAAGGGTGAGATCACATTTCAAAGAGGCTATTGTTCTTTTCTACCTGGGTTTTATACTTTAAACCTCCCCTCCCCCGAGTCATGGCATATCCTCCCCCAAAAAGTAGAGTGTATGATACATCTCTACCTGATTTGTGGCTCATTTGGTTCTCAAACCCATTTCATCTCTCACACACATTACTTCAAGAGATACCCCCCAAAAAGGGCACCCATGAAAAGAGATACTCATGAAAATAATTTTCTCCAGTTTATCCCGTCATAACAGAGAACTGAGCCATCCAAAGTACCAGCCTAGTGTGTTAGTGTTTTTGTTCAGACCAAAAGAAAATTAATAGAGCTGTAAGACTTCTCAAACAATTGTGTACAAAGAAATTTTATTCGCTCTTGGTGATAATAAGCAAATGCATGGTGATAAGCAAACCTTGAATCCTCTCTTCGCATTTTTCCTCCTGCATAGAAGAGCAGCGCTCCTTATAATAAGATTTTCTCCCTCCCACCATCCCTCAGTGGTACTCAGGAAAAATAGTAAATTAAGCTTTGTGCCATGAATCACTGAGATTTTTCCAATCTCTCTGAGGCAAAGAGATTTATGCTATGAAACCAATAGCTTTTTGCAAACTGTCTTACAGTGTGTATTGTCTGCACAATAAGATATGTCTTCCTCTGTGTTAGCTGGCCTCTAAAGGTCACAAAAGCTAAATCCAAATATAATGACATCAGGGAACATCTCTATTGCCGGGAGAGAGAAGGCTGACTATACTGCAATGCACTCATTAATGCAGGGTAACATTTCTCTTAACATTTATTATGCTCCTGTGCATAGGCTCAAATCAGTTTATGTTTGCTCTAAAGAACAAACTATTCAGAAATAAAAGAAAAATGATGGTCTTAATGATCACTATCATAAGGCTGGATTGGACTTTGGTGTTGTTTTTGCCTGAATAAGAGATTGCAGAAGAGATCACCCAACAGATGGCTTTGTTTTAATCCCAAGGGCCAAACCCGACACGTAGATAAAACATATTTATTCCCATGAGAAGTGGATATTGCCTTACATAAAACTTAAAATTGAATTCCCTATCGAGCTATTAGTCTAGGTGCTCATTAACCTGTAGGAGCTCAGAAATTCCTAGAACTGAAAGGCTGTTTTGGTCATCCCCACCGGCACTAGGAATTACTTAAAAACTGTGATGAAGTCCACTCTCAAAGCATGAAGAAGAAAGGGGAAGGTTTCTTTCTTGAGATTGTTATTTATTTCCTGTTCTGAAACCAGCAATTCCTCTTGCTCTCTGGGTGAATTAACCTCTTTAAAGAGACTGAGCCCTGGTAGCTGAGTTCTCATGAAAACTAAAATTAAGTGTAATCACCTTTGTACGGTATATTATTTGAAATCCTATAATGGCACAAGGCAAATGGAAAATCTTCTCTCTTTCCCTCATAAGACTATAGACAAAATAAAAATTAGAAACAACCCATTTCCCTTTCCAATGGGGACTCTTTAATAATAAAATGAAAAGATTTCAGTCTTCCTTTCCTGCAGAAGCTCCTACGCCTACATACTTTAATGATACCTTAAAGCTCTAGTAGTTGCACTCCACAGATAACACATTAAAGTGTAGCTCTGGGTGAGAAATAACCTGACATGAAAGCCTCTCAGGAAAAACACATTCATTAGACATGAAAACAACAAGAGACAAAAGCTCAAGTTTGCCCTTGAAAGAAACATGAAGTGTCAAGAATCTAAGGCCACACTAAATCCTAAATAGTCAAGAAAAGCCTCTCTTTTTGATAAAGCTGCTTTGGTGTGAAGGGGTTAAGTACTTATGGAATTTTGTCATGTTTAACCCGAATCCCAGGGTATTGTCTCTACTGAACGCTCACGCTTAAGGTCCAACTCATCCAGTCCCCCGAGGAGAAATAAAAAATGGTGCTATCTGTTAATGACACAATATTCAATCCTGCCGGAAGGGGAACAGCTAATGCAACAAACTTTTCTCTAAAGAGAAAAAGAAGCCATTTAAATAATTTTGAGCCTCTGAAGGATCTGTGAAGTAAGGCACAGAGAGAGAGAATGAATTCACTCTTTCCTGAACTTGATGTTGAGAAAGGAGGAAGACTCAGAGCCAAATGTCCTAGTTTTCATTCCCATTTATGCTTCTGGCTTATTAAAATATCCAAGAGCAACCAATTTACTTTCCTGAACTTGGTTTCCCATTTATTATCCTAAAATACATTACATTGTGGTAGCTCCCAAGTCACTCAGTCCTTCCAAGAGGATCACATAACCCTATTCTGACTGGCATTAGGCCTCTAAACAATAAGTGGAAAACACAACCATGAAACCAATGATTTAGCAAAGCTGGAACTATATTTCTCAGATCTTCCTTCCCTGTTTTGTGGAGTTTAGGGTTGACCAGAATAGAACTTTGGGTGAGGTTTGGAATCAGCGATGTAGTAGTGGCCATTATGCTCAGAAACGCTGGAGCTCATGCACACTCTTGCTGACTTGAAGGCTCATTTAATTGGCTTTAGACATCATCCACTCCGCATGTCTGAAAGTTTGTCGTGCTGTGTGGGCTTGCATGTTGTTGTGATGCTGGAAGCTATGCCACTGGTATTCAGATACCAGCAGGGTCACTCGTGGCAAACTGGTTTCAGCTGAGCTTCCAGACTGTCAGACTAGGAACAAGGAGCCGGTGGTCTACTTCTGGAAAGAATTAACCAGTGAAAACCTTATGCATAACAGTGGAACATTGTCTGAAAGCACTCAAAATATGACTGGGGAAGAGCTGCCTCCTCAGAGTAGAGGATGTGGATTGAGTAAAGCTTTTGGGACTTTCTTTTGTAGACACGGCATTACTCAAAAGGAGAAGAAAGAGTGGCAAACATCCATTAATAATCAGGACATGGAATAAATGAAGTACAAATCTAGAAAAATTGGAGATCATCAAAAATGAAATAAAATGCATAAGCATAGATATTCTAGACATTAGTGAGCTGAAATGGACTAGTACTGGTCATTTCGAAATGGACAAACATATGGTCTATTATGCCAGGAATGACAACTTGAGGAGGAATGGCATTGCATTCATCGTCAAAAAGAACATTTCAAGATCTATCCTGAAGTACAAGGCTGTCAGTGATAGAATACATCCATACACCTACAAGGAAGGCCAGGAAATATGACTACTATTCAAATTTACCCACCAACCACTAAGGCCAAAGAAAAATTGAAGAAATTTTACCAACTTTTCTGGAGTCTGAAATTGATTGAACATGCAATCAGGATGCATTGATAATTACTGGTGACTGGAATGCAAAAGTTAGCAACAAAGGAGAAGGGCAGGTAGTTGGAAAATACAGCCTTGGTGATGGGAACAATACCAGAGATAACATGACAGAATTTTGTAAGACTGACAACTTCTTCATTGCAAACATCTTTTTTCAACAACGTAAACGGCCACTATGCACGTGGACCTCACCAGATGGACTACACAGAAATCAAATAGACTACATCTGTGAAAAGAGACTATGGAAAAGCTCGGTATCATCAGTCAGAACAAGGTCAGGGGCCAACTGTGGAACAGACTATCAATTACGCATATGCAAATTCAAGTTGAAATTGAGGAAAATTAGAACAAGTCAACTAGAGTCAAAGTATGACCTTGAGTATATCCCACCTTAATTTAGAGACAGTCTCAAGAATAGATTTGACACGTAGAACACTAATGGCCAAAGACCAGAGTCGTGGACTGATATCAAGGGCATCACATATGAAGAAAGCAAGAAGTAATTAAAAAGACAGGAAAGAAGGAAAAGACCAAAATGAACGTCAGAAGAGACTCTGAAACTTGCTCTTGAATGTCAAATAGCTAAAGCAAAAGGAAGAAATGATGAAGTAAAAGAACCAAACAGAAGATTTCAAAGGGTGCAGATTTCAGAAGTGCAGTGGGAAGAGGATAATAGCAATACATACTTCCATTCAGTAAAGGGGAGAATGGAACATATACCTCAGATGTTACTCAGCAGCAATGAAGTAATCCTGCTGGGCAGGTTTTCTGAGGTCTCTCAATGGGAAAAAATCTTTAATTATATCCTGATTCTGCTTTTTGGGAATGTCATAGATTGGCTTCCCTAAGAAGCAGACTAGCATTCCTAGGAATAGCACCTATGGAACAGAAGGGAAGGAAGCAGGATTGGGGAGATAGGTAAGTAGAACTATGATGCAGTCTAAACAGAAAAAAAAAAAAAGCTTCAGTCAAATCTATGGGGAATTCTGAAGATGGAATCAGTCATTTGCACTTTTCTCGGGTTGGGTATGAGAACCAGCACTTTAGGGCCCTACACTGAACTAGGTCTGGGAATGTGGCATGACCTTGGGCAAGGCAGCGGAGGGCTGTCAGCCATCAGCACTCCCAGCAGTGGGAGTAACAAGGTCTATAATCATGGATGGAGGTTCAAATAGATCATTCCAGCATCCACTATGAGAAAGAATTTGTATTTTACTTTTACTTTCAGAGTTGCTGGACCATGAGGGCTACTTAATCCTCATAGAGACAGTGCATTATCCAGATATTCAGGGCTTTGAGCTGGATGGGGTAACTATTGCAAATTTACGAAGGGAGAGTGGTCTATGTCTGGAAACAAGGGTGTGGAGGATGTTTCAATAGGGTAGATTTGGAGTCTTAAGTGGTGCAAATGGCTAAGCACTTGACTACTAACCAAAAAGTTGGCGTTTCAAACCCACCCAGAGGCACCTTGGAAGAAGGTCTGGTGATCTGCTTCTGAAAACCTTATGGAGAACAGTTCTCCTCTACAACACACGAGGTCACCATGAGTGGGAATTGACTCCACAGCAACTGATATGTTTTTGTTTATTTTGGGGGTAGATTTCAGCAGAGACAGGTATCTCTCTGCTGGAATCATGTCCTTACATTCAGATTTATCTCTGGGAATTGGCTACTGTGATAGGTACTGTATTTAAGGTGGCCCTATGTCTAAATTCTGTTCAATGAAAAAAAAGTAGAAGCAATGAACAACATATTTACCCCAGGCCCTTCAAAACCTCCCAGCAATACCCCTCCAAGTTCACTTCCCTTCTAGCTGCCTTCAGTGGATCCAATCTCCCAGGGCAACCTTGGAAACAATGTGTTGAAGATAACAAAACCTCATTCAGCCTATGTCCCAAGTAATGACAAGAAGGAAAGCCTTCCCACCATTCTCTTCACCTGTCAAAGACTGTTATGAGAGCAGGAAATAAACTTAAGTCCTTATACTGCTTTGGTGTTTATTTGTTATGGCAGCTAGCTTTGTATGATCTAATAAAACACGCACACACACCCATACACATGAATAGGTTAATAAGGTAGTTTTTTAAAGTTACCTTTTCCAGTAGCCACAATAACATAAAGTTTCTCGGCAAAAGTATAACAAAATTTACAAGATCTTAATAGGGAAACTTAAGTTTATTAAAAGACATTAAAGAAGACACAAGTGGGAGAGATATAGAGGCATAGAGTGAAGAGAGAGAGGAGAAGAAAGAGAGAGAGAGAAATAGAGACAGAGGGAGAGTTTTACCTTCTCTGTAAAGAAAGATTCAATACTGTAAAGATGTCAGTTATCTTAAAATATCCTAAAGATTAAATACAACTCCTATTAGTTGTCAATGAGTCATTTCATGAAACTTGACAAGCATGTTTTAAATGAATGTAGAATAAAAATGGCAAAAATAACCAAGATATTCTTGACTAAGAACAACCTGGGGCAAGTCTTCTTTCTGGATATCATGATTTTTTAACTTTTAAATCATTAAGATTAGTATAACATGATACTAGTTCAGAGACAGATAAAGGCCAATGCACCAGAATGTAGAGCCCAGATATAGACCCATGCATATACTGAAACATGATATATGATGGATCAGGGTAAAAGGACAACTGATTAATGGAACTGAGGAAACAATTAGTCATCCAAAATTAGATTAGACTTGAAGGAAAAAAGCAAAGCTTTTAAAACTTTTAAAAGAAAACATAAAAAGATATCTTTAGGAGCTAAAGATTGAAAAGAAATTCTTAAACATAAAATAAATGGCTTATAAATTTTAGTACATTAAATGATATACTTTTGTCATCAAAATATACCATGAAGAAAGTGAAAATCAAACTACAAAATACTATGAAAACAATAAGGAAAAGACCAACAATATGATAGAAAAATGTTCAAAATATATGAGTGAGGGTGAGTCAGAGGAAAGACACATACGCTATTGGTGGAAATGATCATTGATAAAACCAGCACAAGAAAATCATTTGACATGACCTTACACAGTGAAGTTGACTTCATGCACATGAATCAGGGAATTTACACAGGAATGAACATGTTTCTAATAGTTAAATAATTTTAAATGTCTGTAGGCAGAGGATGAATAAATACTGGTAGATTCATACAATGATATACCAGTCAGCAGTGAAAATAGATGTGTTATAGCTATAGGCCTCAGTAGGGATTACCCTTAGACACAAAAGAATTAATGACAAAAAACAAGTTTTAGAAGAGTCCACATATACTTTATAATTTATATAAATTTCAAAATAATGTTATTTAGATACATATTTAAATGTATGGAAATTATAGTAAAAAGAGAGACAATGCTAAACACGAAAACCAGAATAGCAGTTAGCCTGTAAAGCATTGAAATGTAGAGGGGGGGACTCCTAACCCATTCTGGGAGGCTAAGGGTGAAAACCTGACCAGGAAAGAATTCCTGAAGGCAATAACTGTTGAGGGGAGTTGTGAGAACAAGATGAGCAAGTAAAGGTTGGAGGGAGAAGGTAAGGAGAAAACAGAAGAAACAGCAAGGAGGTGAAAGAGAGAGATTGGGAAGGCTGCTGGAAATCACACATGGCTGCACAGAGAGCTGGGTGCAGTGGTATGCCGATAGACATTCAACAACAGGCTCTCTGGGGAAAAAATGTATGCACACACACAACATGTGCATAAATTTATATTATAAGTTTTACTGACATGAATGATGTCTAGCCCACAGTTTACAAAAAACAATTAAATATATAATTCTCTTCATTGCAAATTCCATATAGCCAATTGATTCTCAAAAACTGCTTTGTTTCACAGTGCACTTCCTGTCTGAGCTCTGGAACACTATGTACCTATGCACCAAACTTCTAAGCAGAAAGAGACGTCCTTGGAACAGAAAACTCCTGCTTCCTCTGTCTGTGACTTTCTACAGTTGTTACAAGTTGTTTTACTTTCAAGACTGATCACATCCCTGGGACATAGCTCATGACTCTCCTGACTTTTATGTTACTGAAAAATTCCTTAATAATGATACTCAACTTCAGTGGGCTTTTTTTCCTTCACTTTGGTCCTGGATATAATGAAATGATAAACTTTATGACAAATTTTCACTGTGTATACTAGCAATATGTACACACATGCCAATACAGTTAACATACCTACTTAGTTGCATTTTGGCTTACTATAATTAATCTTCATTCATGTACTGGGAAACTACAAGGATGATATAATGCCTACTTATCATCTGAGAAAGTTATGTCCATGGTTCTGAACTCTCTGCTTCAAAAGTTTTTCTCTTGGGTTTTCTATGTTCTCTTTTTTTCCTGGAATACATTTATTAGGTTGTGAGGTATGTTTAAGGATAGAAAGTCAAGGGTAAGCTTTCAGCATTTATTGCAACAAAAAGTTAAACCCATCGCAGTTAACAAGCATCCTCAACTGGTGTTTTATGGAATTTGAACTAAACCTATGAGGCTTATTTAATATCTATGATTTTTTTTAATTACGGGAAATTAATGAAAGATGTTTACATGAATCATGTGTGTCCTTAGTGTATAGGGTCGCTATGAGTTGGAATCTACTCAACAGGCAACAGGTTTGGTTTTTTGTTTTGGTTTACTGTGTTACGGATGAGTTTTTTGCAGTATGTCTGTGGTTGCATGTGTCAGGGAGTAGGAAAAATGTTCCTGAACCAAATATTTGTAATGAAAAGTAAACTTAAAGGTTGCTATAATTGTGCTATATACAATGCAAGTATTAAGCAAAAAAACAGGACAAAAAATGCTTTGGTTAATTTTTGCTGAACTATTGTATCCTTGACCAACCTACAGTTTCAATTCAACCATGATTCAACAATTGGAGTTTCATCCCAATCCACTAACTCTTTTCCTCATAAATCTATTGCCATTACATCTGGTATGTAACCTACTATCAAACTATTTCTCACTCTTACACAAATTATAATCATTAAACCAACACCTTTTTCAGCTTCAGCACTACAATATGTCAGAACTTCATCTGTCAACGAGGCAAACAACTTCTTTGCTAAACTAAATAATAACGCTGAACACTGTAAGAATATTTCCTCAAATTTTGGGGCTATTCTCATGGAACTGTTACAGACACAACATACTTTTAAATTTAACCTGAATTATTGACATTTTAACAATTACTTTCTTAAATCTAGACAACCAACAAAACAATAGATCAAGCCTTGATTTGTAGTGTTTTCCCACGGCTAGAGTGCAAATATTCTTACCATGGCCGATTTCAAGCTACCAATGAAAAGTCAGTGAATGGGATTTGGGAATTTGGGAGAGCACTCCTTTATTTTCACCATCCATAGACACAAATAACCTCAAGAGTATAAGAGTAAAATGTAATAAAATTATTTTTTAAAATGAGTTTTGAGTATTTATCTTCAATTTTGTAATAAAATATATTTAAGAGTAAAAATATTTTTATATATAGATAGATGATATAGATATAGAGATAGAGCTAGATATAGATATATAATTTTAATTTTGGCTGTTTAACTACTGACTTTCTAATTTCCTGGAAGTTTGACAACTGGATTTTACGAACAGGTACATAAAAGTGGCTCCAGCCCACCACTTGATGGATAGGCTGAGTGACTTTAAACGGACTGGAGCAGGAGCAGACACAAGCACATTGTGGCAGATTTGCTGGTGGTTATCCAGGAAAACAGGTGAATACAGTTTCCTTGCACTTAGATATGGACAGGTGTTCTCAGTTATGACTAATGAAATACAAGTGGAAGTAATGTGTCCTTTCCAGACCTGGCCGATGGCCCTCCTCACCCAATGAGATCTTAGCTCCTTTCCACCTCTGCCCGCTGAATGGGGAAGACTTTGTAACCCTAGAGGACACAAGAAGCAAGGACCCTGACTCCTTTATGTAGATGCTAGAGCAGAATCCCCTCCCACCTGACCAGCCTCCTACCTACCCAACCACATGCTGACCAAAACAGGCCAGAGATGAGCAAGAAATAAATTTTACTTTGGTAAAATACTGGTATTTCAGGGCTACTCTGTTATAACAGTTAGTGCTTTTTATCTCAAAAGATATAAAATTGATGTGGGATTTTATTTTGTTTTGTTTTGCAGTAGAATTCCCAGCTGTGCTTTGTGTCTATTTTCATTGTTTCTCTATCTTACCTTTAGGTTTAATATCCAATTTGGAGGCTGAAATAAAGATCCAGGGTCAGAGAAATGGGACTTTGAGTATTATTTGGCACTGAATAGGACATCACAGGGTGGTGCATTTTGTCAGCCTCTTCTCCGAGGAACAGCTTCCAAACCCAGGGATATGAAATGCCTTGGGACCATCAGAGAGAGGTAGGTGGCAAATCATATGTGACCCAGGAAGAAAGCATGTTCTCCAACAATGACAAGTCAAACTTTTAGCTTTGAACAGTGACACTAACCTAAAGGAAGTAGCAAATTAGACCAGCATAAAGAAAATCATTTCTAAAAAATCAGGCCTCCCCAAGTGATCATCGACCAGTCTTACAGGAGAGAGCTATCCCTGCAGAAGGACATTTTCTGTGGCAGTGGTCCAAGTTCAGATACTTCCTCCTCCCTCCTCCCTCCTCCCTCAGCTCCCCAAGTGCATGAAGCTCAGCCACCTGAACTTTGAGTTATGTTTGCAACATTATTCCTCTCTGCTTGAGGTGTCTCTATTTCTTTTCTTTTTTCACTTTATTGGGAATGCTTCCGTATACCCTTGACAATATTATCTCTCACAGTCTGGGGTCTCTCTCTTTCTTTCTCTTTTAGTGGGATGCTTTTAAATTCTTCTTGTCTTGAGTTCTTTGTCTGTGTTTGCTAACTCTCTACTGTGTGGAAAGATAGGCACGTCTCTCCTGAGTCTCACTTGTTAGGGATCCCAAATCGAAAAGACACAAATGTGTGGCTCTCATATCTTCGACTATAGTGTTGGACCCTCCAAATTTTCCCTGTTTTCTTCAGCTCTTGCTTTTTAGAGAACAAGAGGAGAACAAAGTAACATAAAATTGAGATTGGCTCAAATAATATTTTATAATATATTCAGACCCCACATTAACTCACAGATGAGAAATATTTAAAATACTTCATTCAAAAGACCTGGCTCCTTTCTTACATGCATCCAAATGCTAAATAAATGTCTTGCTCTATAACAGATTGTCTGGCAAAAATTATAATAGTGCATTAACAAGTCCAGGAAAACTTGCCATCAGGTTTCTTATTTCTAACGTTTTTCCACCATCAATGCTGTATGTCCATTCTTTTTCATCTCTATTGTTTAAGTATGGTAAACATTGGAAAACCCATCATTCAATATCATAGAAGAATAAAGATATTCTGATATATAAGATCCAGCTGTTGTTATTTTTAGACCTAACCTTTGATGGATTTTAAGGAAGAGGGACTGTGAAGATCATATATTGTTTATGATACCCATTATTCATCCATTACTTTTCTGGGACTTGCACTCTATTTCCCTCTGTGCCATCACTCCCCTCTCTGGTGCGTTGGGAAAGGCTTTACCGCTGACTCAAGAGTGAACTATGTGACCTAGGCTCAAGTCAATCAGGACAGTTCTCTAACACAAGCATTAGTGCAGGGAAGGGCAAGTGACATGTTAAAGGTGGGAGATCACTATTTCTTCCTCTTACTCTGTTTCTTTATTTCTTGTTTTTTTTTTTTTTTTTTTTTTTGGTCCCTCACTCTGGTTCCCTAGGATCATCTCCCATATAAACTATGTACAAGGACCTTGCTGTCTTAGCCTCCACTTAGGGGGCCAGAGATGCAGTGGGAAACCAGGTTAAGACACTCACTGTAGTCCATCCTTTTCAGAGCACCCAAAATAAGTAAAAATTCGTGAACAAAGATGTTTATTCAGTATTTGAACATGAATTCCAATGTGCAGTGCCCTTCTCTGGAAGTACTTTGAAGAGTGTCTCATCTGTCTGAAGTGACTGAACTGGCATCCAATTTGATGGTAGAAGGAGGAACGATATGACCTCAGGCTTCTTTTGACCCCTTGACACATGAAAAACATGGAAACTGTCTATTTTAGTTATGAAAATTACATATATATATGTAAGTGAGCATTTTTAGGGATTAACACAATAACAAGAAACATCAGACTAAACAAAAATGTAGGCTCTGGGTACATATACAAAAAGGGATTAAGAAAAAAAAAAAAACAGTTGCCATTGAGTTGATTCCAGCTCATGCTGATCTCCTGTGTTGCCGAGTAGAACTATGATCCATAGAGTCACTAGACCTTTCTTCCATGGCCTCTGGGGATGGGTTTGGTTAGTAACCTTTTGGTTAGTAGCCAAACACTTAACCTTTGCAACACCCAGGGACTCCATTCTCTTTATTAGGATGTGCAACTAATGCCATGTAATAGTGGCCGTTCCAAGAAGCCTGCAGGATGTGCCTAGAGAGCCCTAGTATCACTATATATATTCAGAGAGTCCTAATCGGTCACAAACACTCTCAGCATTTCTACATCTGATATTTGGGGTCAGATATCATTTAAAGAATGTGCATCATGCTCATTTCAGTAACCTATCTAATAATTATTATAACAACAATAATAATGACTAATCATTTTGGAGCTGTCTCTATATGCTAGGTACTATTCTAAGCACTTACCTTAAAAAAAAAAAATTGCCGTCAAGTCGATTCTTACTTACAGTGAACCTGTATAAACCCCCCCAAAAAACTTGTTGCCCTCGGGTCGATTCTGACTCTTTTAATCTACCAATACCCTATGAAGTAAAAAAAAAAAAAAAAAGAAGTAGCTACTATTAATTTCTCCGTTTTATAAATGGAGTAACTTAAGCAGAGACAGCAGTTATTTGCCTGATGGATAGAATGTCAAATCCTCAAGAAAGGATTACTGATGTAAGATGTTATCTCAGTTACTTAGTGTTGTCCTAACAGAAATACCACAAGTGGATGACTTTAAAGAACAGAAACTTATTTTCTCATAATTCCAAATTTTTAAAGTCCAAATCAGGGCTAATTCCTTCTGTGACCCTCTATCCTAGTTTCTGGTGTGAGTTTCTGGGCCCTGCCGGTGATCCTTGGCGTTCCTTAGTAACCCTTGATAATCTGTCTTCCCTCTGTATATGTGTGTCTGTGTCATTCTGCTCTTTTTATAACTCAGAAGTGATTAGGTTTAGGACTCTGGTATGACCTAGTTAACATAAAAAAAAAGTATTTCCAAACAGGGCCAGATTTATAGGTATAGGGATTAGAATTTCAACACATATTTTGGGGGGACATAATTCTATCTATAACAAATGTATAAGCAAAAAAGTACAAACCAGGTTGAGAAATTTAAGAGCCAGCAAGTTTGGTCATTAACCAGATTTAGGTGACAATTTTTTTTTGGATCTCAGCTGTTGAAAATATTTGCTTGCATAAACCAGATATAATGTGAAATTTTGTCTTTTTTTATAGAACTGAAATGTAGCAATTTGCATTCAGTGCAAGGAAAAAACTCTCAATGTCAGACACGAGGCTGTTGAAGCTGGGCTACTTAACAAGATTAAATGGCAAAGAATTCAATAGGGCCAGATTGTGTATGACGGAGGAAATTACAATGTTTTGGTTAGGAAATAAAAATAGGGGTGGGTCTGAAGAACTTAATGCATGCAAGAATTTTTCTTTGCCCATAGGAGAAGTAAATTTGAAAAGCTTCAAGGAAAAAACAAAGCTTCTGTGTGGAGATGAAGTTTTTTATCAATGAAGGTCTTAAAACACTTTCAACTTGACATGACTTGGCATCAAGGTATAGCTATATCATTATGAAACTTATATTTGCAGCTTACTGTGATGAACAATAATAACCATCTATGAAATACCATAAAAAAATACAGTAAATCCGCCTGGAATACTGTGACATGATTCCAATCTGCCTGCCTCCTTTTTTTGCTTGCTTCTGCTAACACATCTGGTTCAACTCAGAAGGTGCAGCTGGAGTCCCTCTTTGAGTCTTTTTTTAAACATCAATTGGAGACTGAAACTCAAAGCGATGTGACCCCTGTATAACCTGAAACCTAAAAGTTTCCCAAGGCTCTTCTGTGAATTAAATGGCCAAGTTTCAAAACCACGCACATGGCATTTATATGAGGTTCAGAGCAGCTGGTCAGAAAAAGGAATTGAACAAAAGACTGACAAACTAAAACTCAGTAAAACAGCAGGTATTGCAACGACAAAAGCAGGCAGAAAATGGCACCACGGCCATTCAGAGCTCCCGAGGCCCCTGACAGAGCTCAGGCTCTTCAAGGTTTGGCAATAGTAGAACTAAATTAAAGAACCATTATATCAAGTGTCTAAGAGCCATTTGGTCTCCCAGACATGACTTGACAGTTTTCATAGTTGCCACCTATTCTATAGACACCTTGAAACTTTCTGATCCAACTTAAAGCAAATCACCTTCGGTAGTCCCAAAGGGGTTGCTCACGTGATTTTCTTGGAATAAGTCCTGCCCCACTTCTGTTCCTTCTAGGGCTTTCAGTTTGGAAAATAGCAGCCTAGACTAACTTCTATAGCTACGGGACATGTCAGGCTCCATAATATTAAAATGTTATTTTTTTCCATGAGGGTCTTAAATGTATCCAGGAGTGCAAAAATTGCTGTCACTAAAAATACAGAAGTACATCACACTACTCCTGTAATTAAAATCATTTTTGGACATTACATTTACAAACCTGAAATGGTGCTATAACAATACAATGTTGTCCTGAAAGCCAACTTAGCCACAATTATACTCTGTGGTAAATAGAGTTGGTCTCATATTCCCTTCCAGAATATAAAATCCTTGAGTGCACTGCCATGTCTTCTGTGTCCCCTATACACCCAGCATGAAGCTGAGCATAGCAGGTGCTCAATGAATAATGGATGGTTTACAGGATTAATCAATTAGGATCCATTTGCTTTTCTTAATGTGTGAGGCCTCCTGATAGTACCAGAGATAGAGACATGTGGAAAATGCCACTAGCTTGTGCAAAGAACTTCATTCTGGGTTGCAAAACAGAGTTAATCTTATTTGTACCTTCCTATTTTTGATGGCTTCCCCTCATCACTGGGGTTGCTTGGTAATCGGGTGTTCCAGCGGGGGGCTACTTGGCAAGATTCCTGGCTTACCCTGACCAGCATCTGGGCCATGTCATGAGAGTTCTCCTACTGGATTTAATCGGCAGTGGAGAGATACTGAAGCACCTTCTAGTATAGCAATTGTGTTAGGTGCTACTACACACATGCACGCACACAAACACACACCCCAAACAAAAAAAACAAACCAAGCATGAAGCAACTGGAGAAAGCAAAACAACTAGCCCAGGAAGAGTTTGTCACTTTTTTCTCTGTCAGAATAGGGAACGTGCAGAATCCCTCCCTCAAAATTATTGGCTCAGAATTGGTTAGCCATACTACATGGCACACGTATTGGTCTGCAGTGCAATGAATTACTTAATTTGGCCCTTCTAACCTTGGTGTTTGTGACTCACACACAATGACTGAGTGGAACTATGCAAATAAGGTATATGAACCTGCGATGGTTGGGGTTATGTGTCATCTTGGCTGGGCCGTGATTGCCGGTATTGTGTAGTTGTCCTCCATTTCATGTATTGTGGATCCTGAACTCTACATCCTGATGAGGCAGGATTGGTATAAAGTGTGTCTTGGGTGGTAGCCTTTCAGGAGGGCGTGACTCAAGCCCCACCCTTATTAAAGTTATGCCCTTCCCTGGGGTGTGGCCTGCATCTAAGATATGTGTGTGTGTCCTGGGGAGGCTCTTTCTCCTGGTGTCTGGATCCCACCTCTGGTTTGTGATCAATTGACCTCCCCAGAAGTCTGCTACCTGACCTGCCAGTTCTGGGACTTGCCAGTCTCCATACTTTCCTGGGCCAGTGGCCTATCTTGTGACCTGACTCTCTACCTCCTGCAGCCTTGTGAGCCACTAGCCTATGGTCTGAACTGCCGGTTCAGGTTTGTCAGCTCCTGCAGTCATGCAGACAAGTGAAGCCTACATCTAACCCATGAATTTGTAACTTGTCAACCTCCACAACTACGTGAGGTGTTTCCTTTATACAGTTTGTGAGTTTTGTGAGAAGTTGCAACAAAATAGGGAACCCAAAGGTGGGAGGGAGAGTACTGAGGGGAGAGGGAATAGTTGATGTTAGAGATGATGGAGCGGTACAGCAGCTTGGAAGAGTTGGATATTTGGAACAACTTTAACCTCCACCTCTTAGGAACCAGCTTTGTGCTGATCCTTATAAAAGAAATTATTCTTTAGCTGATGTTAGAAGGGTGGGTTTTGCTGTAACTCCCCAGACTCACTGAAATATGTGGTTTTGAAAAAAGGGGATAAACAGGAGAATGAGAAACCATTGGTCTCTGGATAGGATAAAAATCACCTGTGGATTGAAGCAGCAATCAGTTACCTAACACAAAAACTATTCATGGGAATTAGAAGGGGTGGCTCTAACTACTGAGGCATTGGCTAGTTGGATGCATATGGAAATGCAGAGTGATAAGGAAAGGGCCAGAGTTACAATCCCTTGGTTTCTGTTATCTGTAATAGCTGCAATGGCAGGAACAAAGAATGTAAGGGTTGATCTTAGCACTGAACCAAGAGCAGATCCAGTCTGATCAGAGCTACTTCTGCTAGTTTCAGAGCCAGACCCGAAAGGAAAAATCACGTTGGAACAACAGGAAGTTTTTCTACCACCATTGATCACCAAGAAGGTAGTCCAGGACAGAAACTTCAGTTTGTAGATCAGTATTGTCAGCTTCCCAAGGAACCATTACTAAAATGGATTGTGAGAGTGACTAATTTAGAGGCAATGTCTTTAGTTTTGAATGCTACAGAATGGAAGAGTAAGTTTGGATTGATGCGAGACCCACAACGCACTATGGAACAGTCACAAATGATGATACAAGATCCATTTACGTAGCAGGTTAACTCAGAGGGGACAGTCAGTCTGGTGGATTGAATAAAATTTGCAGTGATACTTGTTTACCCTGAGAGGGAAACTGCTCCTCTCCCCCTCTAAATACCCAATGGAACACTCCAGAGGAAGCAGCTGATGTGCTGCTTATGCAAGTCATGCTGGAATGGCTTCATGGTGATCATGATATTCATCCAACGAGTATCCCCCTTTCACAGGTCATGGTAGATATGGTAATCAAGGAGCCCCTTCTACATAAGCACTGCATGTAGCCTCGCTACTGTGAAGCAAAGTAGCTGTCCAAGAAGCCTTATTGGATCTGTTGACACAGCTTCCCTGTATGGGTCTTAAAGATGAAAAAAACAGTGATTCATAGGAGAATGGGAAGAGGCAATGGGGAAAGAATTTACCCCCAGCAGGACAGAAATTTTCAGATGATTACTAAGAAATGGGATGAATATTGCAGACATTGATACTGTTTAGACAAAGGTTCTAAGGTGTGGCCTGCATCTAAGATATGTGTGTATGTCCTGGGGAGGCTCTCACTCTCTGTGTCTGGATCCTGCCTCCATTTTGTGATCAGTTGACCTCCCCAGAGGCCTGCTATCTGACCTGCTAATTCTGGGATTTGCCAGTCTCCACAGCCTCTTGGGCCAACACCACAGGAGATTAGGCGGACCAGTAGAATTTCTTGCTGATACCCCAATGTTAAAGAGGCCTAAACAAATCCATCCTATTCAATCTATCCAGGAGATATTTAATGATGAGAATTCACATTTGGGATTATCTGAAGCGGAGGCTCAGCTGGCTGATCAAGATAAGGATTGACATGGGGGGCAGGGTCTTCTTGTCCCCAGCAGGAGACCCAAGGCCATGTGTACATGTATGAGTAAAATGGCCTGGAGGTGGGGAAGAGACTTCCTTGGGTCTCCTCCACACAGGAACTCAATGTACTGTAATCCCAAAACCTGTCAATAAAACCTTGAAGGGGCCTAAGTTTAGACTGGGGGGATATAGGAATGCAGTGGTTGATGGGACTAAGGTGAAAGTCTGGATAAGAATTGGAAGATTTAAACAGATCTAGCATGAAGTAGTTGCATTTCCCTTACCTGAATGTATTATTGGTATGGATATTATGTCTAATTGGGGAACATTCCCTGATCAGGATTCTACATGATATTGTAAAACTGAAGGTGTGTAAGTCTACCCTTAGGCCAATATTGATTGGACATGCTAAATGGGAACCATTAGAGTTGCTTGAACCCACTCAGGTTGCTAATTTGAAACAGTATAAGATACTTGGTGGACAGAAGAAGATTACTGCCTTAATTAAAGACATGCTAAAGGCTGAAGTATTGGTGCCAACAAATTCTCTGTATAACAGCCCTTTATGGCCCATGAAAAAGGCATATGGCTCATGGAGGCTGACAGTAGACTACTGAGACCTAAATAAAGTAGTGCCACCTATGGCTTCAGCTGTTCCAGACATGGTATCAACAATGCAGAAAATACAGCAGGGTAAAGGAGACTGACACTCTCAGTGACTGATCTGGCAAATGCCTTTTCTCCATACCAATCTCAGAAAAGAACCAGTCACAGCTTGCTTTCATGTGGGAAGGATCTCAACTTACTTTCAGTATATTGCCACAGGGTTACCTGAATTTACTAGCTTACTGTCACAATTTGGTTAGAAGAAACGTGGACTTGGTGCAGATCTCAAGTATAACGATACGTTACATTGATAATATTATGTTAATATCAAAAAACAAAGAACAGACTAGGGCTGATTTGAATACAGTGGTTACTCACATGAACAACAGAGGCTGATTAATAAATCCAGCAAAAATCTAGGACCCTGCCCAAATGGTGAAATTCTTGGGAATAACTTGGGCAAGGAGCCACCCATGACATTCTGCAGGCAACTAAGAATAAGTTGTTGCTACCTACCACTAAGACTAAGCAAGAGGTCCAATGTTTGGTTGGGTTATTTGGATTTTGGAGAATGCATATTCCACATCTGGGAATATTGCTGGCCCCCAACCATAAAACCACTCGGAAGAAAACTTCATTTTAATGGGGCCAGAGCAACAGCAGGCTATGTCTGAATTACAAAAAGCAGTTTCACTTTCCCTGCCTTTAGACCTTTATGATCCACATTCAGACATGATTTTGGACGTGTCTACCACACGTGTTTATGCAGACTTGAGCTTATGGCAAAAACCTGAGGACGCTGCCCTACGGTGACCACTGGGATTCTGGACTAGAAAGTTTCCAGATGCTGCAGCACAATACATGCCATTTGAAAGGCAATTGCTCTCTTGCTTTTGGGCATTGACTGAGACTACCTCCACGACAGAAGGACATAAACTCATCATGAGACCTGAAATACCTATAAGGTCTTGGGTGATATAACAGAAACACTCTAAAAGGAAGTGACCAAAATAGTTCCATAATAAAATGGAAATAGTTCATACAAGAACAAGCTACTGGGGAAATGCAAGGAGGCAACCACCGTATCCATGAGCAGGTAGCCTCTTTTCCCATATTTCCTACCCTGGAAACACCTGAGTAGCTGCCAGAGCCCATTGCTACATGGACAGTGCCCTATGAACAACTTTTTGCTGACCAGCAGAAGGCTGCCTGGTTCATATGTGGCAGTTCCAGGATACCTGGAAAACAGGCAGTGTGGAAGCTGGCTGCATTAAGACCAGTAAATGGAGTGACTCTGATTGAAGAAGGTAAGAACAGTTTAGGTCAATGGGCTGAACTGCACAATGTCTTCCTAGCTTTGATGGAAGAATTGTGCAATGGTGAGAGCCAGTATGTTTGCATTTTTACTAATTTATGGGCAGTAGCCAATGCTTGGCTATGTTGTTAGGCAAATGGGTGGTGGAAAATTGGATTATTAAGGGGACATCTGTGTGGGGCACGAACTTATGGAAAGCACTCTGGGAACTTAGAGGGTGCATCAGAGCAGGGCATGTCAATGACCATCAGAAAAACCCCAGTCTTGGATCAGAAGGCAATCGGAATCAGCAAGAGGACCTGTTGGTACATTCACTTGAGGTGGCCAATTGGGCCTATGAAATGAGCAGACATGAATGTGCTGCAGCAATGCAGAGAAAGATGGGCTGAATCTAGACACATTCCCCTAGCACCCCCTGAGGCACAAAATGCCATAAGGACTGCTCAACCACAGAAGATCTAGGTTGGAGGAAATAGGGAGAAAGTACAATTTTCCCCTTCTACATTTCCAGCCAAGTTTTTAGAGGGCTCTAACAGAGCTCAAGTATTGAAAGTACGTTTGTTTTATATAAACATTAAAATAATTGCAAGAATTAGAGAAAAGAAAAGCTATTTTTCTGGTCATTCATAGCCACCCTGCCTTTGAAGCACTCCCAACCAATGAAGGTAAGAGGGAGTAAAACTTAAAGTTTTGAGCTTTTTTTTTATGGGGTCAGTGCTGATTCTGTTTAAGAGTAGGCCTTCAGGTGATTAGTTATTTTTAAACATTAAGCCTACAAGCAGAAGCAAAGCTCTACCCCTGAATGCTTGTAAACATTTATTAATAATTTATGGCCCTGTGTTCTCTACTAGGCTAAATTTTTTTCAAGACCAGAAACCAGACTTGTTCTTTTTATATGCCAACTGCAAAGCTGATTTGTGTGGTATTGGTTATTTATCAGATGTCATTCGTATGTACCTCTTTGTTTGGGAGGCCTGGGGAATGTCTTTGTCATGGATTGAATTGTGTCTACCCAAAATATCTGTCAACTTGGCTGGGTCATGATTCCCAGTATTGTATGATTGTCTACCATTTTGTCATCTGATGTGATTTCCCTATGTGTTATGAATTCTATCACTATGATATAATAAGATGGATTAGTGGCAATTATATTGATGAAAAAAACTTGATGAGATCTATAAAATTGGGTAGTATCTTAAGCCAATCTCTTTTGAGATATAAAAGACAGAAGTGAGCAGAGAGACAGGGGGATATCATACCACCAAGAAAGCAACACTGGGTGCAGAGCGCTTCCTTTAATCCTGAGGTTCTTGCACAGAGAAGCTCCTAGACCAAGGGAAGATTGATGACAAGGACCTTCCTCAAGAGCTTACAGAGGGAGAATGCCTTCCCCTGGAGCTGGCCCCTGGAATTTGGACTTCTAGCCTACCAGACTGTGAAAGAACAGATTTCTCTTTATTAAAGACATCTACTTGTGGTATTTCTGTTATAGCAGCATTAGATGACTAAGACAGTTTCAAGTCCATGCTTTCCAATAGCCTAGCACAGTTCGTGGAACATTGGTTCCAACAGAAGTCTGTTTAAGGGAAATGTTAAAATAGAAGAAGATATGTAAAGACATTAGGAGCTACCACAGAAATATAAAACAAAATAACAATAGGAGAAAAGTAAGCCCAGTGTGTTAGCAAGCACTGATGATATACTTGAGAGAAGATTAAAATTAGTATTACAACTGGAGTTCAAGTGTTTAATAAGAGTTTATTCCTTACTTGCATAAAAAAGTATGACGGCATTAGGATGAAAAGACAGCTCCATGGTCACCAGACACTCAGGCTCTTTCTGCCAATCATAGGATTTGGTTCTCACCACCATGGTCCAAAAATGCTGCTGGAGCTCCAACCATCACATTCACATTTTAAATGTGAGAGTAAGAAGAGAGGAAGGAATGAAAAAGACTTCCTGGGATTTCTACACAACATGTTTGCTTACTTTACACTGGCGGAAATTTAATCACATGACCTCAGCTAAATACAAAGAAGACTGTTACCCAGTTGTAGGCTTCATAACAACAGGGGATAAGAACTTTGTCAAGAGGATCAAGAAGATAATAACCCTAAATATGTAAACGTTTAGGAGCTTGCCGAGGATTTCATGTGTGTGCATGTTTTTAGGGAGGAGAGAGGACAGAGAAGAGAGTTGGCTCTTGGAAACCTACAGCCTAGAGTGGTTAGAGTTGCAGCCAGCAAGTCTGGACCTTGCTCTAACAAAAATAGAGGCATTTAAGAAGATAATGAGATATAGTACCTTAAGGGCAAATAGACCATCATAAAATGGTCATTTTTGGTGCCATTCAGCCCAGTTTACCATAGTGGAGAAAGAAAAAGATCCAGGGAAGAAGCTCAGGCCCAACTGAAGATTCAGCCATTAGCCTGGTATCCCTTTGTGCTGTCTCTGAGAACCTGAATACAAAAGAATGAAAAACTGCAAAGGTGGCAGAAGGAGCCCAGAGTTGTCTATCCTTCCTGCCTATATTTGGGGCCTATCATGGATGTTTTGGGTCCCTTATTCTAGGATCAATCTTTCTCCAAACGTTCTATAACCTGGCATATTGTGATACAGTTTTTTTGCAATGATAATTTTCAGCAAGTACTCGCTGTCGAATGACTTTAGAAACTTTTACCACCCACCAAATTACCCTGCCACACATTCATACACACACACACACTCCACTACCAAACTCCTTATCTCAGAACATACAAGTTTCTGAGTTTAATTGATCAGATATTTTGGAGACTCAACAGCCTAGTAATAAGCCTTCTCCTTGCCCAGTGAATGTTTATGCTTTGGTACCTATCTGTACCTCTGATAAGGCATAACCAAGGTCTTCTGTATTCCTGGCAAGGAGCAGAGGGAGTCCAAGGCAACTGACAAAGAGAATAACACCAGACAGGCGATCCTGGACATCTCTGTCCTCTGAAAAATAGATGAGAGGCAGAGAGCATGTGAGGAAAATCATTTACTAAATCCCTACTGGAAATAGCTCCGTCTTGGCCCACAATTAAAAAGAGATGAAATTGGCTGAGCTGTTTATTTTATTTTTTTGATACAATAGAAGAAAGAAGAGAAAGGAGTCATTAACTATGACTCCATGTCTATGAATTTTTTTCTTTAATCTCTCCCTTTCTACCCTAAACACCAAGAATTACCCAAGGCATAAAGGGATATGGACCAAAAGACTTAAAGGAGTTCTATAAAAGTTGTTTATTTTCAATTATTCTTAACAATTAAAAAAATTTGTACAGAAATTAGGAATTCTCTTTTATCGATATGTTTGTTGTTGTTAAGTACTATTGAGTTGTCCCCGACTCACAGCAACCCTATGTACAACAGAATGGAACACAGCCTGGTCCTGTATCAGCCTCACAATCATTGTTATGTTTCAGCCTACTGTTGTAGCCACTGTGTTAATCTATCTCGTTGACAGATTTCCTCTTTTTTGCTGACCCTCTCGTCCTGCTCTAGGGACTGGTCCCTCCTGATAAAGTGTCCAAATTACATAAGATGATGTCTCACCGTCTTCGCTCCCAAGAAGCATCCTGGCTGTACTTCTACCAAGACAGACTTGTTCACCCTTTTTGTAGTCCATAGTATATTCCATATTCTTTGTCAACACTATAATCCATTGGCATTAATCTTCTTTGGTTTTCCTTACTCATTGTCCAGTTTTCACATGCATATGAGGCAACTGAAAATATCATGGCTTGGTACAGGAGCACCTTAGTCCCCAAAGTGACATCTTTACTTCTCAACACTTTAAAGAGTCCTTTTGCAGCAGATTTGCCCAAAGCAATACATCATTTGATTTCTTGACTGCTGCTTCTGTGGGTGTTGATTGTTGATCCAAATAAAATGAAATCCTTGACAACTTCAATCTTTTCTCCATTTATCATGATGTTGCTTATTGATCCGGTTGTGAGGATTTTTGTTTTATGTTGAAGTGTAATCTGTACTGAAGGGTGTAGTCTTTGATCTTCATCAGGAAGTGCTTCAACTCCTCTTCGCTTTCAGCAAGCAAGGTTGTGTTATCAACATATCGCAGGTTGTTAATGAGTCTTCTTCCAATCCTGATGCCTCGTTCTTCTTCACATAGGCCAGCTTCTCGGATTATGTGCTCAACATACAGATTGAATAAGTATGGTGAAAGGATACAACCCTGATGCACACCTTTCTTTCACACCATTACAGTAGGTTAAATAAACATCATGGTGTGAAGGAGAAGTGATTCCAGGGGGATCCATATGAGACGAAATGGTCAACAAATATTTTAAAGCATAGATGAGAAGGTTGATAGGGAGGAGACTGGGAGACTAGGTCAATGGGAATGGAACAACTAGAATGGAAATGATGAGAATGTTGATACAATGAGAAGAATATAACCCATGTCACTGAATGATACGTGTAGAAATTGTTGAATGGGAACCCGTTTTGCTGTGTACATTTCCAATGAAAATACAATAAAATATTATTTTAAAAAAGGAGATTAAAGAAACAGATTCCCAAGAGTTAAACAGTGGTGTTAAGTCAAGGAGACTTATATTTTACAAGGCAAAGAGGATACTGTTGACTTTCAAGACAGAGGTTTCGATATAGTAATGAGGATAAAAATCATATTGCACAGGGTTAAAGGAAGTAACAGATGGTTTAAAAAAACAGAGGTAGTGGGTCACAGTTAAATAGTGAAGAGAATAAAATCTGGATGTTAATTGGAAAAAAAGATCTTTTTGTTTTCCAATAATAAGGGGACTATCATCAAATATGTACACAACCTGAAGTATTTACCCTGGGTCCAATATATTCATAAAAGCTCCTATGCAAATTGCTAATGGAAATTCATGGGTCTATAAAAATATTCCCAATTTCTCCACCAAGCTTTGATCAGTCTTATCTACATATAGCACTCATAATGTGGGGGCTCTAGTCCTGGGAATTCTAACATTTGAGTAGTATAGAGGGCTATTCCTTCAAGCCTGCTCTCCAATCCCAAACCCATTAGCTTGTTACTGTTAAAGGAGATTTGAGTGTGGGCTCAGAGTCAGCTACAAATTCCTTATTTACTTTGGCAACATGAGGTAGAGTTCCTGGGGCCTCAAGAAGAATGCTGATGGTCTCAAAAGGGCCCAGGGGACATGGCAGTGGTTGTCAAACTGGAACCCGAAGTATGTCTGCAGAGCATTAAAAGAAAATTGTCACCTTGTCTAATGTGTTTCCTCATGATGGCTACCTGTTTCCAGATGGTGATCATTTGCCAGTTCTTGACAATTCTGCTATTTACTCTGAGGCTATCGAGCAAAGATTTGATCCAAGAAACAGTGTCTTTGTCTTATTAACTTTTCTCTGTACATATTTTTTTTCCCACCTACAACCAGAAGGTGCATTTGGAAGAAGGTAGTTCATATCTTTCTATCCCTGCCTTTCAACACCTCTTAAAGCTATCTGCTCCTTTAAAACAGGTCCACAGGAGGTTAATAGTTTCATGGATTTATTCCAAGCTCTAGCTGTGATCATTTCCTATTCTTAACCTTTGTGTCCATTTCTCCCCTGTGGTTCCACTGAGAGCAGACCTCCCCTCTCTTCCTTATCTCTCACCTGGCAAATGAACTCTGTTCCATTTTATGTTTGCAATTCATCTTTCCCAGTGACCATCCTAAACCTGCTCTCCCTAGAAGCACTGTCAATGATATCTCTGTCCTCCAGGGCTCAGGACAGGTTGAGGGGTAAGGAACAATTAAAAGTGGAGATAAAGTGTTTTCAATTTTCTTTGTGCTTTTTGGCTACAAGGAAGCGACCAGCATATCAATCTTTAAGGTGCCTGTGCACACAGAGAATGTTTAAACCAAATGAGAAACAACAACAATGAAACTCAAAGTGCTAAAAATTGGTATCAGAAATAAATGAAAACAACCAAGTATAAAAAATATACCTGGTTCAGTTTGGTGTTGGGTTTTTGGGTTCAGTCTTGCATAAAACATCATATGAACCATACGATCTCTTCAGGAACATATTTGAGAAAGAGAAAATTTCATGTCAAGGAACAGATAGGTAACCTGTGATACCAGTCACAAGGATGCTACTAAACAGCAAATAGCTCTGAGGATATTTGAAAAGTCAAAAGCTTCTCCGATTCCTGTTTAACGTCATTGGTTAGGCTGTGAATAAGGAACTGAGCAAGCTGTGTAATGACCGCATTTAAGCTGGCCAAGCGTTGTTTAGGATGTTAATTATGTCCAGAAATTGTCAGGGTCACATGATTGATGGTAGGCCCCACTTTGCCCTGGGAGGCCAAGGGGAAGAGACTGGACTGCAAAGACTCTGCTGTCTTTGAACTCCTGGCAGTAAAGCTAGGCTGGTATAACTGATCTAGCCAAAGAGAAATGCAACTTTCATAGTTCTTTGTCTTTTTCACACACATACTCTAAAGATGTGTTGCTGTCCATGTGCCTTTTACTCTCCTTTTGAAAGGCTACATAATGAAGAGAGATTTATCCACTTAAAAATGCTGTCTGTGCACAAAGTGAGACCTGCCTGCCTCCTCCTGGCTTATAACATTGCCCTTTCTCTGAGCCTTGTAAAGCCTGCAGGCACCAGACTGCTTTATGGTTTGCCCTTATATTATCAGGCCTTGGGGCAGGGAGGGGCAGCTGGTGTGTGCAATCTGTTAGCTATTGTGCAGCCTAATGAGGCACAAGAATAAAGGTTCCCCATGAGGAATGTTCTTCTCTGCATCTGAGGCACCGAGGAGGTGCTTTGCAGATTCCAGCAGGTCTGAGGAGATTGTAGAGTGAGCCTGTCAAGCCCCTCTGGCTGCAGGTGTGACCTGTCAGTCAGCTGGTGTAATGGAGTGACCATGCCAAAGGCTTGGCATCCCCTAGGACCAGCATGTAAGGCTGTGCTTATTCCCAAGGCCAGACTCACCTCAGCTAAAGTCACCTTCTGAAAAACCTGCTTGAGTCTGCTGTGGAGTGTCTCCCTGTAGGATGGTAACTGCTGAGGAAGAAGTACAAAGAGAAAAAGTCAGCATGAGAAAGGGAGAGTGTAAAGGAAAGGAGTAAGGGAGCGAACCAGAGATGCCTCTGAGGGTCTCTCTCTCTCTGTTTCTCTTTCTCTCTGTCTTACAAAGAAAGCTTTAGAACTGAAATTGAAGTGTCAGAGAGCTGTGCCTAAGGAAGACTGAGGGATGAATATGTGCAGACCAGCTGGTACAAAAGCAAAGAGCAGAGCTGGACCCAAAAGCAGTGCCCCATGGCTGTTCTGAGAAGATTCACAGGCAAATGGCAGCTGTATCTGCAAGCATAAAGGATAGGGTGGATATGAAGACTGCCTTTCTTTTTTTTAAAACACACATGAACACCAGGCTTTCTGATAGGAGTGGGAGTAGCAAGGATTAATCGATTAGTCATCTCATATTTCTAATATGGTGGCTTTGTGGTGTTGAGATGTGTGTGTGTTTGTATGTTTTCCTGGTTGCTGCAAATAACAATGTTGCTACGTGTTCTTCAGGGCAGCATTAATAAATTTAATAGTTTGGAACAGAAAAAATATTATCCATGGGCAGAGAGTCTGGAAGAAATATTAAAATGATGAGAAAACTGGTGCCTGCATTGAGCCATGCTAGGAGCTATAAATACAAGAGAGCAGAGGCAACAAGCCAAGAGTGGTTGCCTCCTTAATGGCGTCCTCCCCAACTAGGCAGGCAGAATGCAAATTCAGGCCTAATCCCAGCAGTTCTGCATCCGGCATGATGGTATCCTCTTCCTCTATGGTTGTGCACAATAGTGTGAGCACTCTCAGAGAACTGGTTACCTTAAGGCATAGATTCTCAATTTTAAGTGTGCCAAGGATTATATGGGATAGAGCCCTGGTGGCACAGTGGTTAAGAGCTTGGCTGTTAACCAAAAGTTCAGCAGTTCAAATCCACCAGCCACTCCTTGGAAACCCTAAAGGGATGGTTCTGCTCTGTCCAAAAACGGTTGGTATGAGTGAAAATCAGCTTGACGGCAACAAGTTTGGTTTTAGTTTTGTACAGATGCAGATGCCTGAGCCTTGCCCACCACCACAACCACCACCACCACTCTGATTCAGTATATGTGGAATGGGATCCAGAAATGTGGATCTTAAATGCTCACCAAACGTTTGAGAAACACTGTTAGAGACATTATGGAAGCTGGCGCTGGAAGAAATTAAATGATAAATGTTTCCTTTGGAGACTGTACTCTTTTATCCCCTTAAGGATGCTCTACTTATTGCTGACTTCCACAGGCCATCCATAGATGAAAAGCAGTCCAGGAATTATCTACAGACAGCCATTTGCATCTTGGGTTAAATTTAAGTCAACATGTTACCTCTCTTTTGAGTACTTGCCATTTTAAACTTATTGCTTATTTTCTAATGGGAGGTTACGCTCTTGGGTGAAGGGATTTCTGGCAGTGGTAGAAGGGAGAATTTATCTGAGACAGGAAGATTTCTTCCTGTTGTCCCCCCAAAATCCTAAAGTACCTAGCAGTGCTTACAGCTAAGACAGGTTCTAGATGTATATCATCCTATTGGGAACACACCACTTCTAATGGCATTAACTATATCCTCCAAAGTCACACTTCCATCACCATTGGTTAAGACAAATGCCCAGGATGGCAGAAGGAGCTGGCATTGATAATATCCTAAACCACATCACTGAGATTTGCTTGGAGCTTAACAAGTGATTGACAGTAAGTTTCCCCTCTGCCTCTAGAGCTGGCAGGCTCCCCATGAGTCACCAGAAAGATGGTTTCTACACTAAGCAATAAAACGTCTCTGTTCACCCTACACTTTGCTGTGCACCGACATTTATTGTGATTGGAAACCCTGGTGGGTTTCCAATCACAATAAATGTCGATGCATAAAGATGAAAGCTGTCAGAATAAACAAACATTACACTAAGGGATTCATCAAAGAATATCGGAGTCCCCTATGTGGAACACTTGTACTTTTGCTCCATTATGGGGCTGTGGATTGCCTTGGGTTATGGAGGAGCTGGCCTCCATAACACCCTACCACAGTGACCTGCCCTCTATCTAGCTCCTGGCCACATGAGAACCCTGCTTTTATCCTAAATAAAAAAATAAATAAAAGCATGCTTTTATCCCTGTAGTTACCAAGGCAAAGCAATAAAAATTAATTAACACCCTTTACATTTTGTCTTCATTTGTTAGAAATCTCATTAGAACCAAGTGGAAGGGGAGCCTTGCTATTGTGGTCTTTCTCACTGTGCTTTCGAAAGGCTTGGCTGTTGGACTAGGTAAGGAGGCCAGCAAGATGAAATGGCCTTTAATTCACAATGTATCCAAGTGCAAAAAAGAAAGTATTTGTTGAGAAAGTCAATAGTGGTTGCCAGAGTCAGATAAAAATGTTCTTAATACTTCAGAGATGGAAAAAAAACTACGCCTCATTTGGTGTTCATAAGAAAAAAAAATGCAAATAATTATATCTTATAAAAGTTAATATTTACTGAGCATATTACATGTGCCCGAGATTATGTTAAAAGCTTACATGAGTTACCTCATTGAATTAACCAAAAAAGAGGAAAAATGAGTAAGATACTCTTAGTATTCTCATTTTACAGATGAGAAAAAAATTGATGGATTATTTATTTATGTGATCATTCCACAGGTTTATAAGAAACTGTGGATAATAGAGTTGACCAGGGCCCAGGTCTCCTTTATAAGATAACTAAGGCAAAACAACAATAACAATGCAAATCAGATAAAGGCCTCAAATACAGGTAAGTTGATGCCAAAGTTCATATTTTTAAGGACTGTCCTTTTTTTTCTTTTTGGATAAATCAACTGTGAGAGAACTTACAGTCCATTATGTTAACAGCATATATAGACCATTAAAAAAAAAAGTCCCTTACCTCATATATTTTGAGCAACTACAATCAAATTAGTTGATAACCGTGATATATTTCTTTAAAATGGATATTTTCTTAAGGTTGGGGCTGTGTTGTCAAGCATATATGGAAGTTTATAAGCTACAATTTGATTTGTTGTTGATGAAAAATATAAATCATTGACTCTCAGATGTATAAGCCATCTCAGTGGTCTTCTCGTAGGATCCCCAGATCCAATGCAAGAATTCCATCTGCCATCTTTCAAGTAGAAAATCATTCTTTCAGACAACAGGTGCTCCCCTTCTTATCAGTGCTTCAGTATCCAAATCAAGAGGCACTTCCTGCTTGAGATTTTCTGTGCTTGAAAAGTTAGGACTCATTCTTTTAAGTTTTTATCAGGTATAGTTTGCATTGAGACAACCACAGATTTTTTTTCTCTGTTAATGTGGCAAATTACTGTGATTTTTAAAATGTTAAACCAGCCTCATGTACCTGGAATAAACTCCACTGGTTGTAAAGTATCCTTTTTTAATACTACTAGAATCAATTTTGGTTTTCCATCTCCAGCTCTTTGCACATGTCATTATAATACTTTATTTTGTCTTCTCGAGAGGCCTTTTGAAATCTTCTGTTCAGTTCTTTTACTTCATCAATTCTTCCTTTTGCTTTAGCTGCTCGACACTCAAGAGTAAGTTTCAGAGTCTCCTCTGACATCCACCTTGGTCTTTTCTTTCTTTCCTGTCTTTTCAGTGACCTCTTGCTTTCTTCATGGATGATGTCCTTGATGTCATTCCACAACTCGTCTGGTCTTCAGTCACTAGCATTCACCGCGTCAAATCTTTTCTTCAGATGGTCTATAAATTCAGGTGGGATATGCTCAAGGTCATATTTTGGCTCTCGTGGACTTGCTCTGATTTTCTTCAGTTTCAGCTTGAACTTGCATATGAGCAATTGATGGTCTGTTCCACAGTCAGCCCGTGGCCTCATTCTGACTGATAATATTGAGTTTTTCCATCGTCTCTTTCCACAGATGTAGTCAATTTGATTTCTGTGTGTATTATAATGGCATGTGCAAAGAGCTGGAGACGGAAAATCCAAAGGGAAGAGGACATTTGGCATCTCTTAAGCTGAAACAACTGAAGAAAAAATTCAAGCCTCAAGCTGCGATAGTGAAGGATTCCATGGGGAAAATACTAAAGGATGCAGGAAGCATCAAAAGAAGATGGAAGGAATACACAGAGTCATTATACCAAAAAGAATTAGTCGATATTCAACCATTTCAAGAGGTGGCATATGATCAGGAACCAACGGCACTTAAGGAAGAAGTCTAAGCTGCTCTGGAGGCATTGGCAAAAAACAAGGCTCCAGGAATTGATGGAATATCAATTGAGATGCTTCAACAAACAGATGCAGCCCTGGAGGTACTCACTCATCTATGCCAAGAAATATGGAAGACAGCTTCCTGGTCAACTGACTGGAAGAGATCTATATTTATGCCTATTCCCAAGAAAGGTGATCCAACGGAATGTGGAAATTATAGAACAATATCATTAATATCACACACAAGCAAAATTCTGCTGAAGATCATTCAAAAGCGGCTGCAGCAGTGTATCAACAGGGAACTGCCAGAAATTCAAGCTGGATTCAGAAGAGGACGTGGAACCAGGGATATCATTGCTGATGTCAGGTGGATCCTGGCTGAAAGCAGAGAATACCAGAAGGATGTTTACCTGTGTTTTACTGATTATGCAAAGGCATTTGACTGTGTGGATCATAATAAACTATGGATAACACTGTGAAGAATGGGAATTCCAGAACACTTGATTGTGCTCATGAAGAACCTTTACATAGATCAAGAGGCAGTTGTTCGGACAGAACAAGGGGATACTGACTGGTTTAAAGTCAGGAAAGGTGTGCATCAGGGTTGTATTCTTTCACCATATATATTCAATCTGTATGCTGAACAAATAATCCGAGAAGCTGGTGTATATGAAGAAGAACGGGCATCAAGATTGGAGGAAGACTCATTAACAACCTGCGTTATGCAGATGGCACAACCTTGCTTGCTGAAAGTGAAGAGGACTTGAAGCACTTACTAATGAAGATCAAAGACCACAGCCTTCAGTATGGATTACACCTCAACATAAAGAAAACAAAAATCCTCACAACTGGACCAGTGAGCAACATCATGATAAACGGAGAAAAGATTGAAGTTGTCAAGGATTTCATTTTACTTGGATCCACAATCAACAGCCATGGAAGCAGCAGTCAAGAAATCAAAAGACGCATTGCATTGGGCAATCTGCTGCAAAAGACCTCCTCAAAGTGTTGAAGAGCAAAGATGTCACCCTGAAGACTAAGGTGCGCGTGACCCAAGTCATGGTATTTTCAATCACATCATATGCATGTGAAAGCTGGACAATGAATAAGGAAGACAGAAGAGGAGTTGACCCCTTTGAATTGTGGTGTTGGCAAAGAATATTGAATATACCATGGACTGCCAAAAGAACGAACAAATCTGTCTTAGAAGAAGTACAACCAGAATGCTCCTTAGAAGCAAGGATGGTGAGACTGCATCTTACATACTTTGGACATGTTGTCAGGAGGGATGAGTCCTTGGAGAAGGACATCATGCTTGGCAGAGTACAGGGTCAGTGGAAAAGAGGAAGACCCTCAATGAGGTGGACTGACATAGCGGCTGCAACAAAGAGCTCATGCATAACAACGATTATAAGGATGGCGCAGGACTGGGCAGTGTTTCGTTGTGTCGTGCATAGGGTCGGTGTGAGTCGGAACTGACTCGACGGCACCTAACAACAACAACATCTACCATCTTATCATTCATTTTCTATTTTTTCCATATGTATCTTTTTTTCTCCCTGTCTTACCTTCTTTTTGGTTAATCACTTATTTTTATTACCCCATAATTCCTTCTGTTAAGTGTTATTTACATATTCTTATATTCTTTGCTTAGCGGTAACCCTAGAGATTACAAAATATGCTCTTGTATTATAAAGTCCAATGCAGATTATAACATTTACCACTTTGTAGTGCTGTTAATACCTTAGGACTTTTAACTCCTACCTTTTATTGATGTTAGATGCTTTATTTCTACATATAAACTCCACAGAAATTATAATTACTGTTTTATACAATTAATATTCATATTGATAGAGAGAGAGAGAGATTTATTTATCCTTCTGGTATTTTTCATTTCTTCTTACATTTTCTTGTTCCTGTCTAGGATAATCTTCTCCCACCTAATGAATTCTCTTTAGATTCTCTTCTCCTGCAGGCCTACTGGAAACCAATTCTTTCAGTCTTTTTCTAAACATATTCCTATAATTTTGAAAGATATTCTTGCAGGTGTGGAATTCTAAGTTGGCAGCTATGGTTCTTCAGCACTTTAAAGATGTTATTCCACTGCCATCTGGCTTTCTCTGTGTTTGTAAAGAAGTAGGTTAATAATCTTTTTGTTTTCTTTGAAGGCAATGTGACTGTTTTCTCTGACTGCTTTTAGATTTTTATCTTTTTCTTTAGGCTTTTTTTTTTTTAAACTAAACTTATCATGATGTGCCCATGGTTGTCTTTACCCTGCTTTGGATTTGCTAAATTCTTGAATCATTGGTTTGTTGAATTTCGTTAATTTTTAAAATTCTTAATCTTTAATTCTTCAAATATTACTTCTGCTCCATTCTGTCTTCTCCTATGACTCCTCTTATACATATGCTGTATGTGTTTAAGTATGTTTCATATATATTTTATCTTCTCTTCAGTTCTTTCCATTTATTTTCCCCTCAGGGCATCAGTTTGAATGTTATCTATTGACCTGCTTTCAATTAAATAATTCTGTATTCTACTGTATTCAGGCTTCTGTATACCCACCCATTAAATTCTGAGCACTACAATGATTATTTAATTTTTATAGATAACCTTTTTTTCTATATGGCCCTTTTCTCTAATTTATCTAATATACTGTATGTGATTATTTAAAAGACTTTGCTTACTCTGATATTTAGATCATCTGTAGTCTACATCTACGTTCTGCATTTTATATTAATTTTTGGCCATATTTTCTTGCTGCTTCACATCTACTAATTTTTATTGTATGCCAAATGAAATGAATAAAAAGCCAAAGCAGTTCAAGATAAGGGACTTTCACCAGAGAGGTTTCTCTCTCGCTCTACTTTCAAGAGAATATAGTGAAGCAATAATCACATCAGTCCAATTAGATATTCATTTGGGACAGGACTAAGTTGAAATTTTTGTAAGACTCAGTCCACTTCTAATTTATGCTCTGCAAGGGCCTAGTCCTCCTAGATTTTTTTTTTTAAGTAGGACCCTGATGAGACTCTGTCTCCTGAGCCCTGTAAGAGTAAAAGTTGTCCATCTCTGCTCTTCATAAATTTCAGCTAGTATTGCCAGTCCTCTAGCAAGTACCTTGGGCAGCTTGTAGGTGATATACTTTTTTTTTTTTTTTAGTTTTTATTGTGCTTTAAGTAAAAGTTTACAAATCAAGTCACTCTCTTTTGCAAAAATTTATGTAGACTTTGCTATATACTCCAAACTGCTCTCCCCGTAATGAGACAACCTGCTCCTTCCCTCCACTATCTCTTTTTGTGTCCATTCTGCCAGCTTCTAACCCCTCTCATCTCCCCTCCGGATAGGAGATGGCAACATAGTCTCAAGTGTCTACTTGATCCAGGAAGCTCATCGTTCACCAGCATATTTTCTATCCCATTGTCCCGTCCAATCTCTGTCTGAACAGTAGGCTTTGGAAATGGTTCCTCTCCTGGGATAACAGAAGGTCTGGGAGCCATGACCACCGGGGTCTGTCTAGCCTCAGTCAGACCATTAAGTCTGGTCTTTTTATGAGAATTTGGGGTCTGCATCCTACTGTGCTCCTGCTCCCTCAGGGGTTCTCTTTTGTGTTCCCTGTCAGGGAAGTCATCGGCTGTAGCCGGGCACCATCTAGCTCTTCTGGTCTCAGGCTGATATAGCCTTTGGTTTATGTGGCCCTTTCTGTCTCTTGGGCTCATAATTACTTTGTGTCCTTGGTGTTCTTCATTCTCCTTTGGTCCAGGTTGGTTGAGACCAATTGATGCATCTTAGATGGCCGCTTGCTAGAGTTTAAGACCCCAGATGCTGCTCCTCAAAGTGGGATGCAGAACGTTTTCTTAATAGATTTTATTATGCCAATTGACTTAGATGTCCCCTGAAACCATGGTCCCCAAACCCCCGTCCCTGCTACGCTGGTCTTCGAAGCATTCGGTTCACTCAGGAAACTTCTTTGCTTTTGGTTTAGTCCAGCTGTGCTGACCTCATCTGTATTATGTCTTGTCTTTCCCTTCACCTAAAGTAGTTCTTATCTACTATCTAATTAGTGAACATTCCTCTCCCTCCCTTCTTCCCTCCACCCTCCCTGTAACCATCAAAGAGTATTTTGTTTTCTGTTTAAACTATTCCTCGAGTACTTATAATAGTGGTTGTATACAATATTTGTCCTTTTGCCACTAACTAATTTCACTTAACGTAGTGCCTTCCGGATTCCTCCATGTTATGAAATGTTTAACAGATTCATCACTGTTCTTTATCGATGAGCAGTATTCCATTGTGTGAATATACCATAATTTATTTATCCATTCATCTGTGGGTGGCACCTTGGTTGCTTCCGTCTTTTTGGTATTGTAAACAGTGCTGCAATGACCATGGGTGTGCATATACCTGTTCGTACAAAGGCTGTTATTTCTCTAGAATATATGCCAAGGAGTAGGATTGCTGGATCATATGGTAATTCTATTTCTAGCTTTTTAAGGAAGCACTAAATCGATTTCCAAAGTGGTTGTACCATTTTACGTTCCCAACAGCAGTGTATAAGTGTTCCAGTCTCTCCACAACCTCATCAACATTTATTATTTTGTGTTTTTTCGATTAATGCCAGACTTCTTGGAGTGAGATGGAATCTCATCGTAGTTTTAATTTGCATTTCTCTAATGGCTAGTGATCGTGAGCATTTCCTCATGTATGTGTTAGCTACCTGAATGTCTTCTTTAGTGAAGTGCCTGTTCATATCTTTTGTCCATTTTTTAATTGGGTTATTTGTCTTTTTGTGGTTGAGTTTTTGCTGTATGATATAGATTTTAGAGATCAGGCGCTGATCGGAAATGTCATACTAAAATCTCTTTCCTAGTCTGTAGATAATCTTTTTACTCTTTTGGTGAAGTCTTTGGATGAGCATAGGTGTTTGATTTTTAGGAGCTCCCACTTATCTAGTTTCTCTTCTGCATTGTTAGTAATGTTTTGTATACTGTTTATGCCATGTATTAGGGCTCCTAACGTTGCCCCTATTTTTTCTTCCATGATCTTTATTGTTTTAGATTTTATATTTAGATCTTTAATACACTTTGAGTTCATTTCTGTGCATGGAGCGAGGTATGGGTCTTGTTTCATTTTCTTGCAGATGGATATCCAGTTATGCCAGCACCATTTGTTAAAAAGACTGTCTTTTTCCCATTTAACTGAGCTTGGGCCTTTGTCAAATATCAGCTGCTTGTAAGTGGATGGTTTTACCTCTGGATTCTCAGTTCTGTTCCATTGGTCTATGAGTCTGTTGTTGGACCAATACCAGGCTGTTTTGACTACTGTGGCAGTATAATAGGTTGTAAAATCAGTTAGAGTAAGGCCTTCCACTTTGTTCTTCTTTTCCAGTAATGCTTTACTTATCCGGGGCCTCTTTCCCTTCCATACGAAGTTGGTGATTTGTTTCTCCATCTCATTAAAAAATGTCGTTGGAATTTGGATCAGAATTGCACTAAATCTGTAGATTGCTTTTGGTAGAATAGACATTTTTACAATGCTAAGTCTTCCCCTACATGAGCAAGGTATGTTTTTTCACTTATGAAGATCTCTTTTGGTTTCTTGCAGAAGTGTTTTGTAGTTTCCTTTATATAAGTCTTTTACATCTCTGGTAAGATTTATTCCTAAGTACTAAATCTTCTTGGGGGCTACTGTAAATAGTATTGATTTGGTGATTTCCTCTTCTATGTTCTTTTTGTTGCTGTAGAGGAATCTGACTGATTTTTGTATGTTTATCTTGTATCCCGATACTCTGCTAAACTCTTCTATTCGATTCAGTAGTTTTCTGGAGGATTCCTTAGGGTTTTCTGTGTATAAGATCATGTCATCTGCAAATGGATATACTTCTACTTCATACTTGCCAATCTGGATGCCCTTTATTTCCTTATCTAGCCCAATTGCTCTGGCTAGGACCTCCAGTACAATGTTGAATAAAAGTGGTGATAAAGGGCGTTCTTGTCTGGTTCCTGATCTCAAGGGGAATGCTTTCAGGCTTTCTCCATTTAGGGTGATGTTGGCTATTGGCTTTGTATAAATGCCCTTTATTATGTTGTGGAATTTTCCTTCTATTCCTATTTTGCTAAGAGTTTTTATCATGAATGGATGTTGAACTTTGTCAAATGCCTTTTCGGCATCAATTGATAAAATCATGTGATTCTTGTCTTTTGTTCTATTTATATGATGGATCACATTAAGTTTCTAATGTTGAACCATCCCTGCATACCTGGTATAAATTCCACTTGGTCATGGTGAATTATTTTTTTTGATGTGTTGTTGAATTCTTTTGGCTAGAATTTTGTTGAGGATTTTTGCATCTAAGTTCATGAGGGATATAGGTCTGTAATTTTCTTTTTTTATGGTGTCTTTACCTGCTTTTGGTATCAGAGATATGGTGGCTTCACAGAGTGAGTTTGGTAGTATTCCATCCTTTTCTATGCTCTGAAATACCTTTAGTAGTAGTGGTGTGAACTCTTCTCTCAAAGTTTGGTAGAACTCTGCAGTGAAGCCACCTGAGCCAGGGTTTTTTTTTCCTTGGGAGTTTTTTGATTACCTTTTCAACCTCTTCTTTTGTTATGGGTCTATTTAGTTTTTCTACCTCTGTTTGTGTTAGTTTAGGTAGGTACTGTGTTTCTAGGAGTTCATCCATTTCCTCTGGGTTTTCACATTTATTAGAGTACAATTTTTCATAGTAATCTGGTATGACGCTTTTAATTTCAGTTGAGTCTGTTGTAATATCACCCATCTCATTTATTATTCAGGTTATTTTCTTCCTCTTCTGTTTTCCTTTTGTCACTTTGGCCATTGGTTTATCAAGTTTGTTGATTTTTTCAAAGAATCATCTTTCAGTCTTGTTAATTCTTTCAATTGTTTTTTTCATTTTCTAGTTCATTTAATTCTGCTGTAATTTTTATTATTTGTTTTCTTCTGGTGCCTGAGGGTTTCTTTAGTTGCTCTCTTTCTATTCTTTCAAGTTGTAGGGATAGTTCTTTGATTTTGGCCCTTTCTTCTTTTTGAATGTGTGCATTTATTGATATAAACTCACCTCCCAGCACTGCTTTTACTGTGTTCCAAGGTTCTGATAGGAAGTGTTTTCATTCTCACTGGATTCTACGTATTTCTTTATTCTAGCTTTAATATCTTCTATAATCCAGTCGTTTTTGAGCAGGGTATTGTTCAGTTTCCAAGTGTTTGATTTCTTTTCCCTGCTTTTCCTGTTATTGATTTGGTCAGAGAAGATGCTTTGTAATATTTCAATGTTTTAGATTCTGCTAAGGCTTGCTTTATGACCTAATATGTGGTCTATTCTAGAGAATGTTCAATGTGCACTAGAAAAGAGAGTATAGTTGCTTGCTGTTGGGTGGAGTGTTCTGCATATGTCTAGGAGGTCGAATTGGTTTATCATGACGTTTAGATCGTCCGTGTCTTTATTGAGCTTCTTTCTGGATGTCCAGTCCTTCACCAAAAGGGGTGTGTTGAAGTCTCCTACTATAATTGTGGCTCTGTGTATCTCAATTTTCAATGCTGATAGAGTTTTTTTTTATGTCTCTTACAGCCCTGTTATTGGGTGCATAAATATTTAATATGATTATATCTTCTTGGTATATTGTCCATTTAACCATTATATAGTGCCCTTCCTTATCCTTTATGATGGATTTAACTTTAAAGCCTATTTTGTCAGAAATTAATATTGTCATTCCCACTCTTTTTTGATTGTTTGCTTGATATATTTTTTTCCATCCTTTGAGTTTTAGTTTGTTTGTGTCTCTAAGTCTAAGGCATGTCTCTTGTAGGCAGTATATAGACTGTTTTTTAATCCATTCTGCCACTCTCTGTCTCTTTATTGGTGCATTTAGTCCATTTACATTCAGCATAATTATGGATAGGTATGAATTTAGTGCTATCATTTTGATGTCTTTTTTTGTGTATTGTGGACAGTTTCTTTTTCCTACTTAATTTTTGTGCTGAATAAATTATCTTTATATATTGTCTTTTCCTTATATTCATTGTTGTTGATTTTGTCTCTACTGAGTCTCTATTTTTTTCTCGTATTTTGTTTTGATGTGTAGTATAGTTTGTCTTCTTTGTGGTTACCTTATTATCTACCCCAATTTTTCTAAATTTGAACCTAACTTCTGTTTCTTTGTATGGCCTTGTCTTCCTCTCCATATGAAAGATCTATGACTGCATTGTCTTCCATCACATAATAAGATCACTTTTTCCCTGTTTTGAATGTTTTTTTATCTTGATTTATGTTTGTGATTTCCCTGTTTGGGTTGACATCTGATTGCTTTGCCCAGTGTTCTAGTCTTGGGGTGATACCTGATATTATTGATTTTCTAACCAAAGAACTCCCTTTAGTATTTCTCGTAGTTTTGGTTTACTTTTTACGAATTCCTTAAACTTCTGTTTATCTGGAAATGTCTTAATTTCACCTTCGTATATGAGAGACAGTTTTGCTGGATATATGATTCTTGGCTGGCAATTTTTTTCCTTCAACTTTTTATATAAGTCACCCCATTGCCTTCTTGACTGCATGGTTTCTGCCGAGTAGTCCAAGCTTATTCTTATTGACTCTCCTTTGTAGGTAACTTTTTGTTTATCCCTAGCTGCTCCTAAGATTCTCTTTATCTTCGGTTTTGGCAAGTTTCATTATAATATGTTTTGGTGACTTTCTTTTAAAGTCTACCTTATGTGGAGTTCGATGAGCATCTTGGATAGATATCTTCTCATCTTTCACAATATCAGGGAAGTTTTCTGCCAACAAGACTTCAAAAATTCTCTCTGTATTTTCTGTTATCTTCCCTGTTGTGGAACTCCAATCACTCAAAGGTTATTTCTCTTGATAGAATCCCACATGATTCTTAAGTTTTCTTCATTTTTTAAATTCTTTTTTCTGATTTTTCTTCAAATATATTGGTGCCAAGTGCTTTATCTTCAAGTTCCTCAATTCTGCCTTCCACTTGCTCAATTCTGCTCCTCGGACTTTCTATTGAGTTTTCTACTTCTGTAATTTTATTGTTAATCTCCTGAATATCTGATTGCTGTTTATCTATGGATTTTTCCAGCTTATTAAATTTTTCATTATGTTCCTGAATAACATTTTTTAATTTCTTCAACTTCTTTTTCTGTGTGTTTCTTGGCTTGTTCTGTGTGTTGCCTGATTTCCTTCCTGACGTGTTGAAGGGTTCTGTATATTAATCTTTTGTATTCTGCCTCCAGTAATTCCAGGAAGGGACTTTTATCTAGAAGGTCTCTTGATTCTTTGTTTTGAGAGCTTGTTGAGACGATCATGGTCTGTTTCTTTATGTGACTTGATATTGACTGTTGTCTCCGAGCCATCTGTAAGTTATTGTATTGGTTTATTTTATGTTTGTTTACTGTGTCATAGCGTCTTGCTTTGTTTTGTTTTGATATGCCCAAATGGGTTGTTTGAGTGAGCTAGCTTGATTATTCTTGCCTTTGGAGTTCTGACGTCCTGTCCCTAGCTGGCTAGAGCTGTTATCAGGTATATCACTCTAGGAGTCCATTCACTTTTCTTGTATGAATTCAGCTCAGGTGTCCAGGTAGCTGCTGATCAAGTGTGTGGTACAGGCTCTGTCCTACAGTCTTAGAGGGGCATGGGTGATTGGTATAGGTACCAGTATGTGGTTGCAGCAGGAGATCACACTCCTGAAACAGGCCTGCACAGGTTCATGCAGAGGGGAAAGGAACTCAAAGTCCACAGACCATTTATGCCTGGACAGAAGCTGCTTCAGTCCTGAGCTCCCTGAATTAGTGGAGCTGGCTTTTTCCCCAATTGTGAATTTATTCCTTCTCCAGGGCCAGGAGGATGGCTCTAGGTATTCAACAGGGCCTATCTCAGGGCCAGGAAAATCAACAGCCACTGAAGCCAGCTTGGGGGTGGGGACGTGGTAAAATATACGCAACAAGTACTTAGCTTTTGTCAAGTGCGCAGTTCTTTGGTTCTGGAGGTATGAGTAGGCTTTGTGGCTGGCTGTTTCTCCCTGAGGAAACTGCGGCCTAAAGCTAGTACCAGCCTGCCACAGCTGCTCCTAGGAATGGTGCCTGAGGGCTCCCATCAGTTCAGGTCTGGTAACTGCTCTGTGCTTCTGAACCTTCTCTTCCTCCCCTGCCCCTCAGTTCATTTTTTAACCTTGCCTTTGATGATCAGGGCTTCTAGCTTGTCATAAATATACTCATTTCACTTGTTTTTACAGGTCTTTGTTATAAGAAGGCTTGCTGGAAGTGTCTGTCTATTCTGCCATCTTTGCCCCACCTCTAGGTGATATTCTTGGTGCAAGCTCCTTCATATGTAGATCTCATTTCCTAAGCACCAAGAGACTCTGAAAATTTTACTCTACATTACAAAAGATTTTAGCTTACCTCTCCTGAAGCTCCAGAATTCAGCAAATGTCCCTTGGGGAAAAAAAGTGTTTGAATATCTTCAATTTTCCAAATTGTCACACCAGCCCTATTTGGCTGCTAAAAGCTCTGGTGGTTACTATTCCCCACATCAATCCTGCTGCTTCAGCAAGATTAATAATCCTCAGCTCACATCCAAAAATGGTTGATGGCCCACGTTAATCAGCCCACTTCTCTCCACTCTGAAGCTATGGTTTATTAGTTCCTGTTACTTCCACAGCTATCTGATGCTTTTAGAAATATGAATTTTGTAATTTACCTGCCTTTTTCTAATGTTGCAGTGGGTATCTTCTCCTACCAGCACCTACTGCATCCTGTTCAGAAGCATAAGTCTATTGCATCCAACCTAGAAGCAGATAAAAATAAGTCAGTCATATCCAATAAGAGTCTAATCTCTAAAATTTATAGAAAAGTCAACAACAAAAAGACAAACAACCCAATTATAAAATGGGCAAAGGATATGAACAGAAACTTCACCAAAGAGACTATCCAAGTAGCCGACAAACACATGAAAAGATGCTCTTGAACATTAGTCATTAGAGACATGCAAATCGAAACCACAAGGAGATACTCTCTCGCTCTGGCAAAGATGGCACTGATAAAAAATTAAAAAAAAAAAAAAAAGAGTGTCATTGACTGACTTGTGTTCCCAGAAATACGTGTCAACTTGGTTAGCCAAAATGGTTGTCTTCCATTTTGTAATTGATATAATTTTCCTATATATTGTAAATCCTAGTCTCTGCCTGTGGTTAATGAGGCAAGATTGGATTATGTTGAAGAACATTAAGGTGGGATGTAAAACCGTTGTTCAGGTGACATCCCTGATCCAATGTAAAGGGAGTTTCCCCGGGCGTGTGGTCTGCAGCACTTTTTATCTTACAAGAGATAGAAGGGAAGGGAGTGAGCAGAGAGTTGGGGACCTCATACTACCAAGAAAGCAGAGCCAGGAATAGAGCACATCATTTGGACTTGAGGTTCCTGTGCGGAGGAGCTCCTAGACCAAAGGAAGATTAATGACAAGGACCTTCCTCCAGAGTCAAAGAGAAAGCCTTCCCCTGGAGCTGGCATCCTGAATTTGGGATTGTAGCCTACTGGACTGTGAGAGAATAAACGTTTGTTTGTTAAATCCATCTACTTGTGGCATTTCTGTTATAGCAGCACTAAAAGACTAAAACAGAATTTGTTACTGGGAACGAGGTGCTGCTCTAACAGATACCTAAAATGTAGAAGTGATTTTGAAACTGTGAATGGATAAAGGACTCAGAAGGAAGCGAGGGGAACTGTTAACACTGGAGACAGATGGTGAGAAGCAGCAGCAGAGAACTGAAAGCAGCAGAACCAGGAGACCAGTGCCAGACTACTCTGGAGCCGACCCATGGAGAGAGAGAGCTTAGTGCCTTTCCAAAGTAGGCTTCCTGGTGGAGTAGGGTCCCTCTGAACACTTATTGGTGGAGCTATAGAGCTTTGGAACACTTGCCCCAGCAGGGCAGATGCAGGCATGAGACCTGAGGGCCAAGAGATCAAGGAACAAGAAAGCAGAAGCTGAAGAGACAAGAAACACAGGAAGCCAAGCTCCCTCATTCTCAAAAGTTATGGCCAGGACCTCTGGGGTTTCCAGGGTGGAGCCTTGGCCTCTGGTGTTTCTAAGGGTGGAGTCACCACTCAGATGGGGTAGGAGAATAGTGCACCTAAAGCTGAGGGAGCAGAGTTGCCATCCCGGTGGGCCTGGAATTTGGAGCTGAAGCCCAGGGCTGAGGGGCCTCCGCTCAGAATTCAGAGAGTGTGACCAATACTTAGAGTCTGGAGGGCAGAGCCATTGTGTAAATGGTCTCAGAGAACACAGGATTATTTTCAAAGCCTTGAGGGCTAATGTAATGTGTTCCTTTGACTTTCTTGGTGCCTGTTATCCCTTCTTTCCCTCCAATCTCTCCCATTTGTAATCAAAATGTCTAGTTTGTGCCTGTTCTGCCATTGTACTTTAGAAGCAGATAACTTGTATTCTAGATTTCATGGATGAAAGGGAATTTTTGGCTTTTGGACTTGGAGTTTATTTAAGACTTTCTATGATATGATGGGGTGAATGTATTTTAAATGTGACAAGGACATGAATTTGGTTAGGCCAAAGGGTGGAGTGTTATGCATTGAATTACATACCCCCAAAATGTGTCAACTTGGTTAGGCCATGACTGCCAGTGTTGTGTGGTTGCCCTCCATTTTGTGGTTGATATAATTTTCCTATATGTTTAAAATTCTAATCTCTGCCTGTGGTTAATAAGGCAAGATTGCTATATATCGAAGAGGATCAGGGTGGAATGTAACACTCTTGCTCTGGTCACATACCTGATCCAATGTAAAGGGAGTTTCCCTGGGGTGTGGTCTGCCCTACCTTTTATCTTATAAGAAATAAAAGGAAAGAGAAGCAAGCAGAGAGTTGGGGACCTCGTATCACCAACAAATCAGCCCCAGGAGTAGAGCATGTCTTTTGGACCCAAGTTTCCTCTGTGGAGAAGCTCCGAGACCATGGAAAGATTGATGACAAGGACCTTCCTCCAGAGTCAACATAGAGAAAGTCTTCCCCTGGATCTGGTGCCCTGAATTTGGACTTCTAGTGTACTGTACTGTGAGAGAATAAAAGTCTGTTTGTTTAAGCCATTCATTTGTGGTATTGCTGTTATTGCAGCACTAGATGACTAAGACAACCAGATAACAACAAATGTTGGTGGTGATGTGGGGAGCCTGGAACCCTTATCTATTGCTGGTGGGACTGCGAAGGGGTACAACTACTTCCTCAAAAACCTAGAAATAGAACTACCCTGTCATCCAGCAATCCCACTCCTAGATATATATCCTAAAGACCTATAAGTAGTGACATGAACAGACATATGTACACCTATATTTATTGTAGATTTATTCACAATAGTAAAAAAAAGAAAAGGAAAAAACCAAAGTGGCCTCAAGCAGATGAATGGATAAGCAAAATGTGGTACATGCATACAATGGAATATTACACAACCATAAAGAACAATGGTGAGTCCATAAAGCATATAACGTGGATGGACCTGAAGGGCATGATACTAAGCAAAATAAGCAAACCACGTAAGGACGAACATTGTATGATCCCCCTTTTATAAGAAAACAAGACTAGACATGTATAAAGAGACCAGTGTTCATGGGTGGTTACCAGGAGGAAGAGGGGAAGGAAGGGAAAGCATGTGCTAGATCGTAAATACTTGTTATTTTTGTGATAAGAAAAGTGGCAATGAGTGTGGGTGTAGTGACTACAGCATGACCAAAGTAAATGATGTTACTGAGAAGTACTTATGAAAAAAAGAGATTCCTGTATTAAAGAATATGACATATATAATAAGGCAATAACTCCAACAGAGACCAAAAAATAAGTCTAGGATCACATATGCATGTACATATATGGGTAGATACAGGTGTATATATATATGTGAGAACAGATAGAAGAATCTCTATGTATGTGTATACACAGATATATACGGGAAGGCACATATACTCATCGAAAAATTGAAGACACAACTATATGTTACTCAGACATAACCAAGCGCCTTCTGAGATCGCTTTTCTGGGTTTGAAAGCTTAGGACAATAGTTTCATGGGACAACTCAGTCAATTGGCATAATATAGTTTACAAAATTCATGTTCTGCATCCTAGTGAAGTCAGTAGCATCTGGGGTCTTAAAAGCTTGTAAGCAGCCATCTAAGCTACAACTATTAGTCTCTACTTGTCAGGAGCAAAAGAGTGAGAAGGTAACCATAATCTTAAAGAAGAAACAGTCTACAAGGATGATAGCCTACAGGAAGCACGACCTCAACTACCCTAAAATCAGAAGAACTAAATGGTGTCCTGCTACCACCATTGATCCTTCCAATTAGGGCCAAAATAGATGATCCTGGTTAGAATGGGATAAAAATGTAGAACAAAACTTAGATTTTTGTAGAAGACCAGACCAACTGGACCACCTGAGGCCAGAAGACCCCGGGAGACTATTGCCCAGAGACATTCTTTAAACCTGGAGCCAAAACTATACCCTGAGATAACCTTTCAGCAGAAAAGCAGAGTGACACACAAAGTAAAGGATATCACCCATTAGAACTGTGCTGTGCTAAAAAAAATCATCTATATGAGTCCTAAAGGTCGACATTCAATTCAAAGCAAAGATGAGATGATAAGGGGACAGAGACTCTAGAGTACTGGAAATGGAACAACCAGAGCACAATTAAAGCAAATGCTGACACATTGTGAAAAATGTAACTAAAGTCATTGATCAATTTGTGTGGAAATTGTCAAACGGGAACCTAACCTACTGTGTAAACTTTCACCAAAAACACAATAAAATATTATTTTTAAAAACAACCTCAAGTCAGGAATCTTTTGTTTGTAAGTAGTAAGCAACCCAATGCAAACTGTCTTGAGACGAAGGAAATTTATTATTTTGCCCAGCTGGAAAATACATATGCAAAGCTGGCTTTAGGTACAGGCAATCTTGGAATGAAAAAAAAAAAAAAAAAAAAAAACTCCTTGACTGTAATTCAGTTATGTACCGTTCCTGTCTTAGTCAATTAGGCCAGTGGACGTTGGAGTCACAAGCCAACGCCTGGAGTCTGGAGTACAGTCAACACCACCCAAACTAAGTGTCCTGAGAATAGGAAACGCATGATGCCTCAGGGTAAAGTCTGGGCCCTCTTATTAAAGGAGGAATGAATAGAGAGTGAGCAGTAAAAAAAGAAACGCCCACTGTCTTAGTCATCTAGGGCTGCTATAACAGAAATACCACAAATGGATAACTTTAACAAAGAGAAATTTATTCTCTCACAGTTTAAGAGGCAAGAAGTTCAAATTCAGGGTAACAGCTCCAGGGGAAGTCTTTCTGTCTGTGTCTGCTCCGGAGGAAGGTCCTTGTCACTCACTATGAGTGACGATTGAAGCATCATTTATCACTTTGTCTTTTCAGTTCCCATAGTCTCTACCAGCGGCTTAAGCACTAAAATACATTATTTAAGCTTGTGTATTTCTCAGTGTTTCACTTATGTTATGCTGGAACTTTGTTCTCTATACTCTTGGTATCCAAAGCACGAAATTTCATGCTAGGCTGCTAATAAGTACTTAATAAATACTTGTTGCGTGCTTGGTCTCAGGGTAGGTTACTTGACTACATTTCACACTGCAGGTCAGCAGTTAAAGAAGGATTAGTTTCTCAGTTCTCAACTCTAATCATGTGCTAATATGTGCTGTCTGAAGAAAGCATTTTAAAATAAGCCTTAGGTTATTGTTGTATATTTTATGCACCATTCCTTTGAAGCAAAACTAAATGAGAAAATGGGTGAGGGTGCCCAGCTAACCCCCGAGCCATTTCACTGATGCACAGTATTGGGTTCAGCACGTCCTCATTTGCTGTGACATCTCATATCCCATTTCCCACCTATGAGGCAGGCAATTACAGGAAGACTTCAGTGCTGCTCTCCAAGAGACGACACTGTGGGCTGAATGGAGCTATGTCAGACAGACAGCCCCATTTCCTCCCAACTACTGGATGTGTCTCTCCCAACAAAGGGAATGGTTTTGAATTCTCTCTTTCACCTGCTTGCTGCCAGAAATCTTATAAAAGAGTCTACACTTTGAGCCTGAACGTGAAACTAGGAACTGACTTACACAGTGAGCTGGGGTGTTGCAATTGAGAAGGCCATGCTAGTCCCAGTATCTGTGCTGATGCTACAGTGGGTATGTTGGTTAAAGGCACCTGAACACTGAAATACCTAAAAGAATTAATGAATTAGAGCTAGTGATGAAAAAAAGCATAGTCACTGCAGTTAGAATCCTGGCTCTGCTGTTGGGCATCCTTGGGTCTAAGTTTCCTCATTTGTGTCATAGAACAATTGTGATTAATTGGAATAACGTATGGTAAGTGCTCAGGATGGTATCAGGCATAACTAATAATAAATAGTTATTATTTACATTTTTACTGAATATGCAGGAACTTATAAGGATAGCACCATAATTTATCATCATGGTAATGAGCTGGTGTGGCTATGGTCACAGATAAGTGCAGAGGCACTTGAGGGCTTAGGCTGTCTTAAATATGTCCATATGTACTTTTTTCTGCACAGTACATTGCCCAACTAAATTGTCTTGAATATCTTCAGACCCAAGGATCAAGCCCAAGGTAAAAAATTAAGACCTGAAATTGTGACAGGGCAAAATTAGGTGTACATTCCTAAGAGTAGCTATGTTGCTCAGGGCTCATAAAAAACATCCAGAGTAGCTATGTTGCTCAGGGCTCATACAGATGTTAAAGCCTCTTTAGACTGAAGTGTACAAACTTGTATATTAAATGTTTTTTTCCTAGAAAATAATTATGAAGAAGGTAGATAGAGTGGTTTTTATTTCATTTATTTACTCCAAACCTGTTTTTAATCCATAACTTATCCTAGGCTGAAAGCAATTAGTATGTAAGTTGTATTCATTCTCTCTGTCCCCAAGGTTTGACTTCTCTACTATTTCTCTGTTGTTAAATTCAGTCTCTGGGGACACTGTTCACCTGGTTATCATGGGTATTTATTCATTCATGCATTCATTTGACAAACATGCATTGTGTATGCCAAGTTTTGTGTTACAGAAACAAGAATATAGTCTCTGCTCACCCACCAGTAGAGAAGGGCAATGGCACAGAGCATTTTAGTTCAGTGAGAGAAATATGCACAGATTGTAGGAGAGTAATGGGATATGGGTCTTAAAGGTTGAATGGGAGCCAGGCAGACAAGTCAGAGAGCAGGACATTGTGGCATGAGCAAAGGTGCAGAGGCAAGAAATAGCTCAGCATAGCAGGAAGCTAAAAACCATTTGATGTTGCACAAATATAAAGTTCAAAGCAATAAGTAGCAAGAGGAAATGCAGAGAAGTAGAGAAGGGCAAAATAGTGTGGACCTTTCTGATTTTTAAGGACTTTGAGCTTTTTCTGTATGTACTGGAGAGCCACTAAGAGGTTTAGAACCAAATGGTGACATGGTCAGATTCAATATATTAGGTAGATAACAAAATGGAGGGGGACATTAAATCATTAAAGTCTATGGTTAGAGGCATGGAGAGCAGCTATGAATCTTTCCCGATAACCCAGGCTAGAAACATAGAGGGCTTTAATGAGGGTACTGGTAGTTGAGGTAGAAAGGATGCTAGACCAGAGTATGTCTAGGGAAGGTCAGATTTGCAATTCTCCAAAGTAACCCTTAGGGGAAAAAAAAAAATCCCTGACGAATTTTTTTTTTTTTCTTGAAAGAAAGAATACAAAAACATACAAACCAAGGAATCTATATAATGTGAATTTCATATTCTAGATACTTAGGATCAGCTAGCCTGACATTTTACCAGACAATTAATTGTTTAGAGGAGAGCATGGCTACTTTCTGGCTGAATTTTTCAACTCTCCTCCTTCCTAGGCAGGTCTCTCTCACTGTTTTCTGTCCATTTTTCATCTCCTACATCAGCTATTCTAACCTATTTCCCTTACTCCTCCACAAAGTTTCTAGTCTTGACAATTGGTCTCACCAAGACTGGAATCAGGAGAATGGGGATGGAGAAGCCAAGGCCTTAAAACAGAAGCTATTTGTTGACTTTATGCCCTCCCTGCCCCCCACATGAGGCTCACCCACCCCCATGAGAGCAGGGACTATGTCTTTCTTGTTCACTTCTCTATGCCCAGCTGTTAGAACAATATCTCAGAGATAGAAGGTACCTTATGAATATTTGTGGAAGAATGAAATAAGCTACACCAGGAGGTGCAGCAAAGAGCTGGAGGTGGAAAACCAAAACAGAAGAACACACTTGGCATTTCTCAAGCTGAAAGAACTGAAGAAAAAATTCAAGCCTCGAGTTGCAATAGTGAAGGATTCCATGGAAAATATTAAACGACACAGGAAGCATCAAAAGAAGATGGAAGGAATACACAGAGTCATTATACCAAAAAGAATTAGTCGATATTCAACCATTTCAAGAGGTGGCATATGACCAGAAACCGATGGTACTGAAGGAAGAAGTCCAAGATGCTCTGAAGGCATTGGCGAAAAACAAGGCTCCAGGAATTGATGGAATATCAACTGAGATGTTTCAACAAGCAGATGCAGCCCTGGAGGTGCTCACTCGTCTATGCAAAGAAATATGGAAGACAGCTTCCCGGCCAACTGACTTCCCGGCCAACTGACTGGAAGAGATCCATATTTATGCCTATTCCCAAGAAAGGTGATCCAACGGAATGTGGAAATTATAGAACAATATTGTTAATATCACACGCAAGCAAAATTTTGCTGAAGATCATTCAAAAGTGGCTGCAGCAGTGTATCAACAGGGAACTGCCAGAAATTCAGACCGGTTTCAGAAGAGGACGTGGAACCAGGGATATCATTGCTGATGTCAGACGGATCCTGGCTAAAAGCAGAGAATACCAGGAGGATGTTTACCTGTGTTTTATTGACTATGCAAAGGCATTCGACTGTGTGGATCATAATAAACTACGGATAACACTGTGAAGAATGGGAATTCCAGAACACTTAATTGTGCTCATGAGGAACCTTTACATGGATCAAGAGGCAGTTGTTTGGACAGAATAAGGGGATACTGATCGGTTTAAAGTCAGGAAAGGTGTGCGTCAGGGTTGTATTCTTTCACCATACCTATTTAATCTGTATGCTGAACAAATAATCTGAGAAGCTGGACTCTATGAAGAAGAACAGGGCATCAGGATTGGAGGAAGACTCATTGACAACCTGCGTTATGCAGATGACACAACCTTGCTTGCTGAAAGTGAAGAGGACTTGAAGCACTTACTATTGAAGATCAAAGACCACAGCCTTCAGTATGGATTACACCTCAACATAAAGAAAAGAAAAATCCTCACAACTGGACCAATGAGCAACATCAGGATAAATGGAGAAAAGATTGAAGTTGTCAAGGATTTCATTTTACTTGGATCCACAGTCAACGCCCATGGAAGCAGCAGTCAAGAAATCACAAGACGCACTGCACTGGGTAAATCTGCTGCAAAGGACCTCTTTAAAGTGTTGAAGAGCAAGGATGTCACCCTGAGGACTAAGGTGCGCCTGACCCAAGCCATGGTATTTTCAATCACATCATATGCATGCGAAAGCTGGACAATGAATAAGGAAGACCGAAGAAGAGTTGATTCCTTTGAACTGTGGTGTTGGCGAAGAAAACGGACTGCCAAAAGAACAAACAAATCTGTCTTGGAACAAGTGTGGCCAGAATGCTCCTTAGAGGCAAGGATGGTGAGACTGCGTCTTACATACTTTGGACCTGTTGTCAGGAGGCATGAGTCCCTGGAGAAGGACACCATGCTTGGCAGAGTACAGGGTCAGCGGAAAAGAGGAAGACCCTCAGTAAGGTGGATTGACACAGTGGCTGCAACAATGGGCTCAAGCATAACAACGATTGTGAGGATGGCACAGGACCGGGCAGTGTTTCGTTCTGTTGTGCGTAGGGTCGCTATGAGTTGGAACCGACTCAACGACACCCAACAACAACAACACCAGGAGGCAGAGGCTAGTGAGGGTCAGAAGGGGGAGGAATGAATGCTGAGCTTTCTCCAGAGGCAGCAGCTGTGCTTTGGAGCTGGCTTTCCGAGTACGTTTCATGTTCGTTGATCAATACGGAAAATGACTAGACCAGAGAGATATGGATCATTGAAGGCAACAGCAAGAGTTGAATGCAGCAGTGAGGCAAGAATCAGGGGATGACTCTCCAGGAAGAATGGCACAGGGCCAATCCTGGGTATATTAGCCATTTACCAACACCAGATAGATATATGCGTGTGTGTGTGTGTGTAATAGTACAGGCTAATTTTACCAGAATCACAGATTGAATCTTTATATTTAGATAAATAAGCACCATTTATTGCTTATTTGTTTGAGAATGTTCCTACTCTTCTGGTATATGTTGATCATTTATACCATTAATCATTTATTTACAATTATTAATTCAGCATAACTCTATTGAGTACATATTTGATATCACACATTCTGCTAGGGATAAGAAATAAAAGAAAAAAATGAGCAGCACATTGTTTGTGATCCAATTCTGAAAGAATTCCACTCAAAGAATATTCAGAAAGATCAAGTAATGTAACATGATAAGTACTAACAGATGCTGATGAGAAAAGTTATTGGAGAACAGAGGAGGGAATAATTATCTTCTTCAGCAGACCATGATGACTTTAGAAGTAGGTTATATTTCAGTTGAGTTAGAATGTTGGGATTTGACAAGCCGTAAAGGAGTGAAGTGTATGCCAGGTGGATGGGGAGAGGGTGAGACGAAGCACATTTTGGAAATGGCAAATCATCTGAATGGCTAGAGCATAGAGGGTGTACTGGGCAGAAGCGTAGAAGGGAATTACACGGGAAGGATAGTTGGGGCCAGATAGTAAAGATTTAATTGAGAGGCAGGTGTGGAGCCATCAGAGAAATTTTAAGGAAAAGGGTGTTGTGATGAACCTCACAAAATTCCACTCTCAGGATCAACTCTCAGCATCGTGACTTAGGAAAATTCCTTGAGTTCTATATATTTCTATGTGTGTTCTTAGTTTCCTTATGTGTAGGGGATCTTAACCATTCCTATCTCTTGCAGTTGTTGTGACAACTACATGAGTAAAGTACCTAAAACAGTACCTGGCTCACATTAAGCAGTTAAACAAATGCTTCTTGTTATTGTCTTTAAGAGTTAACTTCTCATTGATGGCCCATTATTACGGCACACTTGGAAGGCCTACCATTCACCTATTCCTAGGTCACCCAGAACAGTGCACAACACATAATCTATGTTCTGTCTTGAGTCCTGTTCCTGCCAAGACCCAGTGCCAAAGAGCTGTGATAGACACCCTCTCTCCAGCTTTGCTGGTTGCACGTACATCAGGGTGCCAAGAGCCCAGTGGGTGAAATGACAAATTATGGACAAAACCAGCTATTAATCACTCTAGCCAAACAAAAGAGAGGGCTGCCTAGAAAAGTTTCTGCAAGGTGAACCTTACGTCATTACCTAAACCAATATTATTTTATGTTGTGTTTCTCTTCCTTCAGGATTTTCTTCAGGAGCATTTTTTTTTTGAAAGACATTTTGTTCAGCAGATCTGTTTATTTTTGAAAAGCTTTCTCTTCTGTTGTTTTTCATCATGCAGCTATCTCTGAATATTCTGAGCACTGAAGTTCTAGGGATTGTCGGCCTAGCAAATTGATTTCCTTTACTTATATGAAATTTGACCTTTATTTTCCCCCTGTGTTATATCGGCATGTGATGCAGTTTTCCATTTTTAAAAGCACCAATATGGTAAGAAGCTATCAGTGTCTCATGTGCTGAATGTCAGTTCCGGAAATTGACTGCCCAGAGGCTAACTTGGAAATAGCTATTCTTGTTCACCCACTGCAACTCCCCCAATTGAGAAATGATCTCATCATATTGCTCATCCAGAGCATAGTCTTCACGACAGTCCCTTAAACTGATTACGCCTCGAAATAATTCTATTTTGCCCAGAACATTTGCATTGATCCATGTTTTAGTCATCTCGTGCTGCTATAACAGAGATACCACAAGTGGATGGCTTTTAACAAAGGTCCAGATTTAGGAAGTCCACTCCAGGGGAAGGCTTTTTCTCTCTGTCGGCTCTGGAGGAAGGTCCTTCTTATCAGTCTTTCCTTGGTCTGGGAGCATCTCAGCGTAGGAATCTCAGGTCCGAAGGATGCGCTCTGCTCCCAGCACTGCTTTTTTGGTGGTATGAGGTCCCCAACTCTCTGCTTGCTTCCCTTTCCTTTTATCTCTTGAGAGATAAAAGGTGGTGCAGGTCACAAGCCAGGGAAACTCTCTTTACATTGGATCAGGGAGGTGACCTGAGTAAGTGTGAAACAAAAAATTACAATCACAAAATGGAAGACAACCACACAATACTGAGAATCATATAATCATAATAAACTACGGATTTAACCAAGTTGATACACACATTTTTGGGGGGACATAATTCAATCCAAGACTGTCCACATCAATATTCCCTCCACACAATCTGCTTCTACCCAGGCAGTCCACAATATCAAAGTGTTACTTAACTTCTTTCAATGCCCTCAGATTCCCCTCTATCTTGGATTTCATTGAATCTGAGTAATTTGTTCTTAAATCAAAATGGAGGGTAAAATAATATCCTTACCTGGATTCTTTACTTCAGAGTGTTAATTGGACTAGATCTTAATCAAACTTTTAAGGGAAAGAGACTTCAAAATCAATAGTAGATTCAGCAACAGTGTAAGAAATTGCAAATCCAAGAAATGCAACCAATAAAGCTAATTGTGTATATAAATGACACATGTTGACATAAGGTACATTGCTAAATAAAACTATTTTGTTTCTGCAGCATAGGTGAAATGGATATGCAACAGAAATACTTCACTCATTCATTCAACCATTTATTTATTAAATCAACAATATCAAAGAATTCTTTGCATTCTCTGCATTTTTATAGTTCTTTGCAAGTAACTTATAGCACTATTTATTTTTAATAGATAGCTACTACATACTTTTAATCTTAAGGAAACAATATGCTAAGAACTTTTTATTATGCTAAGAAAAAATTATGTGCAATGATATTTATTGTAGCGTTACTTATAGCAAAAAAGTGGAGACAACCACACTATTCGCCAATATAGAAATTATTAAATAATGATGGCACACGTGTGTAATCAGTGCAACAAAGCTATCTCAGTGCTCACAATTTTAATGATAAGGATTTAGTGATGAATTTTTAATGATGATAAAATATTTATTTTATAATGTAAGTAGAAAAAATGATATATAAAATTTTATTCCTATATTTAATATAATTCAAATTATATTAAAATATGCATGAATATAATGTGGTAATATATAAATAGTGATCATTCTGGATTAGGAAATTAAGGATATTTTCTGTAATCTTGTTTATATATGCCTGTACATTTCATGTGCTATATAATAAACATATACAGCTTTTACAATCAGAAAACAAAACCACTGAGGTTGTTTTATTTTAGTAAGCCCATTATGTACCTCATATTGTGTTGTCTCTGTAGAGGAGACAGAAGAATAAACTAATAGACTGATTCTCATGGAGCTTACAGTTTAGTGATAGATGCTAAAGAGACAAACATGATTAAAAAAAAAAAAACCTATACAGGAGGGCAGAGGAAGATGGCATTGTGAATGGATGCCCATTTACTCCCCCAACAACTAACCCACTGAACAACAAATAACAAGCACAGACTGAGATCTCAGAACTTTGGATGGCAGCTGAGGCATTGGAGAGTCAGGGTGAGTCCAGAAGCAGGGGAGAGGAGGAACAGGGACAGCACAGAAGCTGGGAGAACGTACCTGGGAGCATCTTGAGCACTTGCTCACTGCAGCCTTTTTGGGACAGGGCTGGCCATACCTCAAATAGGGAACACAGAACCTGAGGAAATTGTAGCATGATGCAGATTGGCCATGGGAGTTTGGAGATCACACAATTGGGAGGCGGCAAAGGGAGCCCATCGGGCTGCTAATGAATCTTGCTGAGGCCCAAGGTGGATGGGGCACCAGGACTGGGAGGAACTTCAAGGGCAACAGAGTGAGGGGGATACTTTGGACAGGTGGGAAACACAGAGAGATGGCTGGCTCCCTGCCCAGAGCAAGACATCATGGAAAAGCCTGTTAAGGGATGCCCAGGAAGACATAGAGAGCCCCTCATCTTTGCCACAGGAAAGTCGAACCTCATTGCTTATGTCAGAGTCTGCAACAAGCTAACCACCTCCTCCCATGCATTGTATTGAACTCCAGAGATTAAGCATCCAGAACTCCTGAAGCAGCACTGAAAACAAACCTAGGGATAACAGTGTCTTTTAGTTTTTCTCAGAAGAAGATACCAAGCTCACTGCTTCTGGGTCAATTCTGACTCATAGAGACCCTATGGGGTAGAGTGGAGGTGCCCTGTGGGGTTCCCAGGGCCGTGAGTCTCTGCAGAGTCAGGCTGCCACATCTTTCTCCCATGAAGCAACCACTGGGTGGGGGCCTTGGCCTTTTGGTTGACTGTTTGGCACTCGGCTGCTGTGCCACCAGGGCATCCGTTCAGAAAATTTTCTGAACCACTAAAACCAGAATAGAAAACTTAAAGTAAAAAAAAAAAAAAAGACAAAATGGTCCAAGTTCAACAAAAAATAGTAAAAGGCACAAAACCACAAAAGAAAAGACCAATCAAAAACAAAACATGAAGAAGAGGAAATTTCTCCTGTAGAGGCCAGACAAACAGAAAGAATTGGTCATTTTTTGACTATGGTGCTAAATATGTTTAGAGAAAGCAAAAAGCACATAGAAAATAAGCTAATGGAGATCAGGAAACAAATGGAAGTACAAAATGAGAGACTCAACAAGGAAATTGAAAACATCAAAAACACACACACACAAAGAATTACTGGACTGAAGAATAAAGCAATTGAATTAGGAAAAGCAAGAGAAACACTCAATAAAGCAAGAGAAACAATAGAGTCAAATAGACAGAAGGTAGAATAATGAACTAGAAGACAAAATAAAAGAACTTACCAAGTCTCAAAAGAAAAGAACAAAGAAAAGTGAACAAACCCAAATAGAAACATAGGATTGAATTAAGAAATCTAACATTAGAATTATTGGGATCACAGAGCACCACGGCAAAAATGAAAGCATAGAAACAATTTTCCAAGAGATAATCAGACAGAATATCCCAGACCTAAACAGAGATCCAAGTCTGCAAATACAGGAAGCTACACAAACCACAATTAGAAGAAACACAGAAGGATCAACTCCCTGCCATATCCTAACAAAATTCTTGAAAACCAAAGACAAAAAGAGAATTCTGAAAGCAGCAAGAGAAAAACACAACATAACATTGCAACAGTCTTTCATAAGAATCAATGTGGATTTCTCTAGAAACTCTAGAGGTCAGAAGACAATGGAGTGACATATATAAAATATTGAACAAAAAGAATTGCCAACCAAGAATTATTTGCCCAGCAAAGTTGTCATTCAAAAATGAGTGGGAAATCAAAATATTCCCAAACAAAGAGAAGCTCTGGGAATTTGTCACTACTAGCCCAACTTTGCAAGTATTACTCAAGAGAATACTCCAAATGGAAGGCAAGAACATTAAATAAATACTTGTATCTATAAACCGGCCAGCGGTGGGGGGGGGGGAGGGGAGTAGAGAATAAATAAATAAATGAGAGAGAGATCTCCAAAAACGGCAACAACATGGGCAATCATAAGAACCATGTGTATGATATTTTCAGGGGACAAACTTAATTAAATCAGGCAAACAATACAACATCAAGTTTGTAAGGAATAGATACAAAGTAAACTTAGTGAATATAGGTTATATATTGACGTTAACGGAGACACACCAACAGAAATGGGGGAGGGAGGAGCATATCAGGAATAAATTTATTAGGTAAGGTTTTATGTTAACTGTTGTTCATATGTTAAACATTGTTGCAATTGTAAGTTGTGTAATGTAATATATGTGGTAGCCACTAAGAAGTCACTGAGAAAAAATATTCAGAAGAAGGAAGAAAACAAAAAGGCTAATCACAAGAAAGCTACCAAATAAAAAGACAAAAATCAGAATTAAAAAAAAACAAAGCAAATACAAAATACTCAAGAAACAAACAGCAAAAAGATGAGGTAGACATTTCATTTTCAGTAATAACCTTAAATGTAAATGATCTAAATGCACCATGCAAAGGGCAAAGAATGGCAGAATGGATTAAAAAAAAAAATGCTGCCATCAGGTAAATTCCAACCCATAGCAAACTTATAGGACAGAGAATAGAACTGTCCTTAGGGTTTCCAAGGAGCAGCTGGTGGATCCAATCAGCAAACAAAAAAGAGCAGGGGTTGGTAGCTATACTGATATCAGATAAAAGAGATTTCAAATCAAAATCTATTATAAGAGATAAAGAAGGCCATTACATAATAATAAAAAAGCCAATCCAGCAAGAAGAAATAACAGTTATAAATATGTACATACCTAACAGCAATGATCCAAAATACATGATACAAATACTGACTAATATGAAAGGAAAAACGGATATCTCCACAATAATAGTAGAGGACGTCAATACACCACTTTCAATTATACAGAACGTCTAAAAAGATGATCACTATAGATATTGAGAACTTACATAAAACCATAAGCCAACTGAACCTAACGGACATATATAGAACACTCTACCCAGCATCAAAAGAACACACATTCTTCTCCAGGACACAAAGATAATTTTCTAGAATAAACCATATGCTGCAACACAAAACAAGTCTCAATAAGTTTAAAAAGATTGAAATCAAACAAAGCATTTTCTCTGATCATATAGTATAAAGCTGGAAATCAAAAGGGAAAAAAATAAATAAATGCTTGGAAATTAAATAATACACTACTAAAAAACTGTTGGGTCATAGAAGAAATCAAAAGTGATATTAAAAAATACCTAGAATCAAATGAAAATGAAAACACAACATATCAAAACCTATGGAACATGGCAAAAGCAGTACTCAGAGGGAAATTAGCAATAAATGCCTACATCAAAAAAGAAGAAAGATCCAAAATCATTAACTTAAACTAACAACTTGAACAAATAGAAAAGGAAGAGCAAGAGAAGACAGACACTACCAAACAAAAGGAAATAATAAAGATCAGGGCGGAAATAGAAAAACAATAGAAAGAATCATCAAAACCAAAAGTTGGTTCTTTGAAAGGATCGGTAAAACAGATAAGCCACTGGCTAGGTTGACACATACACACACACACACACACAAAAAAAAAAAAAACAGAAAAGGCAAATAACCAATTTAAAAGATGAAATTGGTGACATTACAACCGATCCAAGGAGATAAAGAAGATTGTAACTGTTTACTATGAAAAATTGTACTCCAATAAATTTGAAAACCTGGATGAAATGGACAAATTCCTAGAAACACACTGCCTGAGCAAACTAACACAAACAGAGGTAGAAAATTTAAACAGATCCATTACAAAAGAAGAGATTTGAAGATGTCATCAAAAACCTGCCAAAAAATAAAAGCCCATGACCAGATGGCTACACTGGATTTTTCTACCAAACGTTCAGAGAAGAGTTGACACCAATCCTACTCAATCTCTTCAGAAACATAGAAGAAGAAGGGACACTACCAAACTCTTTCTATGAAGCCAGCATAAACCAGGTAAAGGCATCACAAAAAAAAAGAAAGAAAATTACGGACTATTTTCCCTTAAGAAAATAGATGCAAAATTTTAGCCAAAGACTTCAGCAACATGCTAAAAAAATCATACATCATGATCAGTGGGATTCATACCAGGATTACAAGAGTGGTTAGCATGAGAAACTCAATCAATGTAATCTACCGCATAAATAAAATAAAGGAAAAGACCAAAGAATCATATCAATTGATGCAGAAAAGGCAGTCAATAAAATTCAACATCATTTTCTGATAAAAACTCTCAGCAAAATAGGAAAAGAAGGAAAATTTCTCAACATAATTAAGGGCATATATGCAAAGCCAACAGCCAATATTATACTCAATAAAGAACGATAAAGGAAGGCTGAGACCCTTCTCTTTGAGAAAGGGAACAAGACAAAAATGCCCATTATCACCACTCTTATTCAACATTGTATTGGAAGTTCTAGCCAGAGCAATAAGACAAGAAAGAGAAATAAAATGCATCCAAATCAGTAAGGAAGAAATAAAACTGTCTCTATTTGCAGATGACAAGATCCTATACATTGAAAAAAAAAACATTGAAGACCCTAAATATTCCACAAGAAAACTGCTGAAACTAACAGAAAATTTAGCAGTGTTGTAGGGTACAAGATCAACACACAAAAAATCAGCTGGGTTCCTCTACGCTAACAAATACTACTTCAAAAGAGTAATTGAGAAAACAACACCATTTAGAATAGCCCCCAAAAGATAAAATACCTGGAAATTAACCTAAGCAGGGACAAAGAAGACCTATGCAACAAAAATTATAAAACACTACTGTTATTGTTGTTGTGTGCCATTGAGTCAGTTCTAGTTCATAGCAACCTTATGTACAACACAACAAAACTCTGCCCAGTCCTCCATCGTCCTCACAATTGTTGCTATGTTTAAGCCCATTGTTGCAGCTACTGTGTCAATCCATCTCCATAACATTCTTCCTCTTTTTCACTGACCCTTTATTTTATTAACATGATGTTCTTCTCCAGGGACTGGTCCCTCCTGATAACACATCGAAAGTGTGTGAGACGCAGTCTTGCCAGCCTTGCTTTAAGGAACATTCTCCTTAGAATTCGTTCTTCTGACAGTCTATGATATAGTCAATATTCTTCACCAACACCGTAATTCAAATGCATCAATTCTTCTTCACTCTTCCTTATTCATTGTCCAGGTTTCACACGCATATAAGGCAATTGGAAATACCATGGCATGGGTCAGGAGCACCTTAGTCCTCAAGGTGACATCTTTGCTTTTCAAAACTTTAGAGATCTTTTGCAGCAGGTTTGCCAATGCAATATGTTGTTTGATTTCTTGACTGCTGCTTCCATAAGCATTGATTGCGAATTCAAGTAAAGTGAAATCTTTGACAACATCAATCTTTTCTCCATTTATCATAATATTGCTTATTGGTCCAGTTGTGAGTATTGTGGTTTTCTTTATGCTGAGGTGTAATCCATACTGAAGGCTGTAGTCTTTGATCTTCATCAGTAAGCGCTTCAAGTCCTCTTCACTTTCAGCAAGCAAGATTGTGTCATCTGCGTATCTCAGGTTGTTAATGGATCTTCTTCCAATTCTGATGGTGCGTTCTTCTTCATACAGCCCAGCTTCTTAGATTATTTGCTCAGCAAACAGATTGAATAAGTCTGGCGAAAAGACACAATCCTGATCCACACCTTTCTAATTTTAAACCACACATTATCCCCTTGTTCTGTTCTAATGACTTCTTGTTATACATACAGGTTCCACACGAACACAATTAAGTGTTCTGGAATTCTTACTCTTAACAATGTTGTCCATAATTTGTTATGATCCACACAGTTGAATGCCTTTGCATAGTCAATAAAACACTAGTAAACATCTTTCTGGTAGTCTCTAATTTCAGCCAAAACCTACCTGACATCAGCAATGATACCCTTCATTCCCTGTACTCTTCTGAATCCAGCTTGAATTTCTGGCAGTTCCCTGTTGATGTACTGCTGCAACTGTTTTTGAGTTATTAGGTATAGACATACATGTTGATGTAGTTGTAGATAGAGATAGGGATAGAGATATATAGATAGAGATAGAGACAGAGATAGTTATAGACATAGAGATATAAATGAGAGAGAGGTGTTATATAGTCAGGGTTCAGTTAGAAAATGAGAAGTCATTCAATTTTAAAACAGTAAGTGATATAATACAGGGAATTAGGGTCTTAGAAACCATAGAAAGACTTGGACAGAGACGATGCCCAAAGTTAAGAACCAGTGGAAACCACTAACAAGTTCACAGGTCCACCACAGACCTGTGGTGGGTGAAGAGCAGAGGAAAACAGAAGTCTGCAAAAACACATCCATGTGAAGCCCACAGTTCATTTCCAGAGTAAGAACAAAATTATTTCTGTCCCCCTTCTTCTTCCAAAATTTGTGTAAGTGTGTCCTACAAGCAGGTCAATTCATTCAGAAAACTGGACACAAAGTGATCTAGGAAACGTAGTTCCAAGGCTTGTAGCCTCTGCCATGCAGTACGAAGCAGAAAATGCCAAACAGATAAATGCTGAGTGCCTGTTGAAAATGGAATCGTGTCCCCCTAAAAGATATGTTGAAGTCCTAATTCATGTGCCTGTGAATGTGACCCTGATGGCAAGGAGGGCTTTTCTTTTGTTATGTTAACAGGGTCATACCTTAGTACAGTGGGTCCTAAACTTAATCCCTTCTGAGTATTGTCTTATTTAAAGTAAAAGAGACACATAGAGTTACACACACAACGGAAGAGACTATGTGAGAATTTCTCTACAAGTCAAGGAACACAAAAACTGCCTGGGGCTGCCAGAATCGGAAAGAGACAAGGAATGATCTTCTCCTAGAGTGGACAGAGCATTGTCCTGCTGACACCCTGAATTTGAACTCCTACTTTCAGAACTGTGAGACAATAAATTTCTGTTCTTTAAAGCCACCTGCTTGTGGTACTTTTTGTTACAGTAGCAGGATGAAATTAAGACAGTGCCTATTTCCCTCCTGAGGTATTTACCAAGGATAGTTATGATGAAACCTTGAAAGCCAGCAAGAAGTGTTTAGTCTTAGAAAAAATAGGGTTGCTAGGCAAATGAGAAAATTATTATTTTGGAAAAGACAGGTGGTTTAAGGATAACTATTTCAAGTGGCAAGTGTTCTGTGAACTACTTCGCTAGGACAGATTACTATGAAAAACACCACCAACCCTAAACAGCAGTAAGGAAGGCAGAAGCAGGGGCAGAATTATATTAAGTCAGAATCAAGGGCCAATGGTCCAAATCTCATTCTGATCTGGAGCTGATTTATATGAGCCATAAACCACCTTGACCCTTTTGACAGGTCAGGTTACTCAATTCAATAAAGGAAACATGAAATACAACTGGTTTTTAAAGTGTTGCTCTGTTTGTACCATGTAGACCCACCTTGGAGGTGAGGGTCAACTCAGGTCAAATGTTAAATGTCACATTCATACACACATCCTCCACAGTGATGTTTTCACTCAAACACTGTTTTTATATATTACATATCTAATCTTCAACATTTCTCCTTGAATGGTTTAGGAAAATTATATTTTAGATCTCTAGTGTACGGGGCAGTTCTACTCTATCCTATAGGGTCGCTATGAGTCGGAATCAACTGGACGGGTTAGTGCCTTATGAATAGAATTATTTTATTATAAATTCACACTTGCTAAAAGATAATCTCTGCTTAAAAACAAAGAGATTTCAAGTGGGAAAAACAAAGAAACAAACAAACAAAAAACCCCAGTATCCCTGAAACCCTTAAACTCTCCTTACTTGTGTGTGTGGGTGGATCAAGGGAGAGAGAAAGTGAAGAAGGGTTTTCAACAATTTACTTTGCTCTCCCATGCCCCTGTCTTTACGACCTATTCATCTGTAAACTCTTTGGATCGGGAGGTGTGCCTGATGTAGTACTGGTTTCCCAACACTCCTGACCTCAGCAATTTGCCTACAGCTCATACCAGTAAATATTGTTTGATGAATAAATCTATCCTAATGGTCTCCAGATCACTGCTGCTTAATCACAAGTCAGCACTGAGACTTGAAATGATGGGAATTTCTTAGCCTGGAATTTTATTGTGTTAGAGTCTATTCGATAGAATCATTAAAGGTGAAGAAATTGGATGAGGGTGAAGAGGAGGAGGAAAAGGAAGAGCAGAATGAAAGAAGGAAGGATCATGGAAAGAAAGGAACTATGATATAAAGCTTTTATAAGGTCTTAAACAATATCTTACCCAAAGGAATTATAATGAGGGCTGAGGTGATATATGGAGGAGTGACTAGATTTTCTTTATTAAAAAAACCTGTGTTTAGCATGCCCATACTTAGAAAGCAAAGCTAAGACTCTTGAAAAAAATTGTAAGTAAACTCCTAAAGTATAATTTTGAAGGTATTTTGAACTATAACAAGTCTCTTCAGCAAATGTAAATAAAGAATTCTCTATAGAAAGCCATGATAAAAGAATACTATTCTCTGCAAGCTATAGTTTCCTAAATTGATTGATTTTTTTTTTAAATAAAAGTATTATTATTGTCATTAGTCCCTGGGTGTCACAAATGGTTAAACGCTGAACTACTGACCAAAAGGTTGATGGTGCAGATGCACCCAGAGGTGCACAAGAACAAAGGTCTGGCAATCTTCTGAAAGGTCACAACCTGGAAAAACCTATGGAGCAGATCTACTCTACACACATGGGGTAGCCAGCTGTAAGGTGAAACAGACTGGATAGCAACTCACAACAACACCAACATTATTGCCATTAATATATTGCTGGCTTACAATTTTATCTACTCGGCTCATTTACCAGGAGCTACGATTAAAACAGGCACTTCTGCTGCTGCTGGAGAAATCCTTTCAAGTCAATTTTCCTTGGATCAGTTTTCAATATAAATTTTGTGCCCCACGTGGAGAAATTCAGTACAATGGACGCAGGCTCATAAAATAGGGAAGCCTATTTTCGTCAGGGAAGTGGGGCACTGCATGTTTATGTACCATGCCCCATGTAAATCAGAAGACTAAACTAAAGTAAAGGCATTAACAACTCCAGGTCTTTCTGAGGAATACAGCGGTTGGTGCATTTTTATGTGATACAAGTGAAAGCTGGGACTCAGATTTCTCTGTGTGGCTGCCATGCTTTCTGCCTTAATAAAGATCTGGGAAAAGAAAGAATTGCAACCCATTTACAAGCTGTTTTTCTCTCCAAAAATACATTTCTTTAAAAATATCGCTGGGATACAACCTTAAGAGCCTAATAAAACATGAATCGCCCAGTGACCTTATTTCAGGTTGCGTGTTGTCATCAACATCCTGGAAGATAAATTGAAAAATTGCAATCTTTTGATCAGCCATGCAGATAAAAATCTGATTTTGATCTGAGCATGTCGAGAGGCTTTCTAAACGGGGAGCAAAGATCTTGATGTCCTGGATGCTATAAAATGTCTATCTGTTCATTCTTGTTACTCTGTTTCTTCTGAGGTCTGAAGAACTTTAGTGGTAATACTATAATTAAACAGCAGGTTTTAGGTTTAAATGTACCAGGAGGGGTTTCTATCCCCCTTTCTCTGACCAAACCCCTCCTCCCCCTCTTCTACCCCATGGGTGGCAGCTTTCAAATCCTGCCTTTATTGTCCACTCAGTTAGTATTTTCATCTGGATTGGAACGACACCTGCAGAGGCTTTGCTTTTTCATCCTCTCCTATATTTCAAAGCTTATTTCTCCCTCTTTCCTGACACTGGCAATCCTTTGTGGTTTTTCTTGGGCCTCTAAGGCTTAATGGTCCAGCACAGAACCTGGATCTTTGGAAATATATTCCAACCAACCCTAATGGCAGCTTCAGAGAAGTTCAGGGAGCAGCCCCTCAAAAGAGCAAAAGTAGGTGTCCTGTAGTTAAATGTTCCAAGGAGGCTTTTGTCTTTAAAATCAAATGACTATGAAAACCTTGCTTTAAAATCTGCAGAATTCACCCAGATAACTTAGGTAGGTTTCTAGATTCCCTAAGGGAAGATGAAGATAAAACCAAGTTCAAAAATTAATTAGTTTGCTCTCTTCCTAAATGTTTGATGACCTCTTTCAACTCAGAGAGGGGGAGTGGGACCTGCAGGACTGGGAAGAGAAATTCTTGTATGAAACGTGTTATTTAGAAGTGGGTGATGTTAAATACCTAGTTACTTCACAGGAGCACAGATAATCTGAGGTAAATGCTGTTAGGCTTTCTCTTATTCTCAATAAGGCTCCCTTTCAACCTTTTTTAAAACTTCAAATGAATTAAAATAATTTTTAAAATCTTTATCCTTGTAGGTTAGTATTTTGCGAACTTCTTTGTCATGGATTGTCTCTTAGGGAAAGACAGACGTGAGCGGGAGGGAGAAAGAGAGAAAATGATGAGGGTAAGGAAGGGGAAGAGAGAGAGAGAGAAAGAACATTTATACAATGTTTCCTATGTGCCAAACGCAGTCCCTGGGTGATGCAAATGGTTAAGCACTTGGCTCCTAACTGAAAACTTGGTGGTTCAAGTCCACCCAGAGGTGCCTTTAGAATATAGGCCTGGAGATCCACTTCAGAACAATCACAGCCATTGAAATCCCTAGGGAGCGCAGTTCTACTCTGAAACATATGGTGATGCCATAGTCGAAATCAATTCTATGGCAATTGCTTCATGTGCCAAAAACTGTTCTTAGCACTTTATAAATATTAACTTATTTAATCTTTAACACCGTTGTGTAGCAGTATTGTTGTTAGTTGCCATCAAGTTGGCTCTGACTCATGGCAACCCCATGTATGACAGAAACATCTCCTGGTGCTGAGGCATCTTCATGATTGTTGGTATGTTTGAGTCAATTGTTGTGGTCATTATGTCAATCCGTCTTATGGAGGATTTCCTTAACCTTCACAAGTCCTTCGCTTTGCCAGATATGATGTCCATCTCCAGTGATCAGTCCCTGCTGATGACGTATCCAATGTAAGCAAGTCAAAGTCGCAGACAATATTCTGTGATCAGTAGGGTTTTCATTGGCTAATTTGTGGAAGTAGTTCACCAGGCCTTTTTTCCTAGTCTATTTTAGTCTAGAAGCTCTGCTGAAACTTGTCCACCATGGGTGAGGTGACCCTCCTGGTACTCGAAATAACTGTGGCATAGCTTCCAGCATCATAGCAACACTCAAGCCACAAACTGACAGACAAATGGTAGAGTAGTATTATTACTCCCATTTTGCATATGAGGAAACTGAAGAACAGAAATATAAGTAACTTGCCGGAGAATGGACAGCTAGTCAGTGGCAGAGATTAAACTCAGGAAATCCGGCCCCAGAGTCTGAGCACTCCATCATCTGGATATTTGATAGCCACATCACAGCCGTATTCTTAAGGCCTGCTAAGCACACAAGCACAAGTCCCAAACCTCAGTGGCTTCACGCAATGGAAGCTGATTTCTCAGTCACGCTGTGTCCGGTGCAGGCTAAGAGAGAAGCTCTGCTCATTGTCCTCACTCAGCGACTCAGGCTGATGGAGGCTTTATTTCAACACCAGACTTCACCATAACAACCACAGGGGAAAGAGAAGGTGGGCAGTCACATGCGGCCTTCTGAAGTTACACATATCACTCCCACTCACATTGCATTTGTCAATGTAAGCGATACGATCACTCCAATCCCAAGAGGCCGGGGAACTGAAACCCTACTATGTTTCCTAAAGTAGGGGGGAGGGTTGACAAGATATATTGAATAAACAGCACTAATGACTAACCTAGCACACCTCTTTGGGACCTACCCAGGTCCCTTATATCAATAATTTCTCTCTATAACTTTCTTTCTCATAACTGGGAAGATGTTTCTAAATCTCCAGGGAGAGAAGACCCACTTTCCTTAAACTTTTGGTTATTTGGTTATTGATATTCATTGCAAATAGTTTTTTTCTGTATTCCCTTAAAACTAAGGATTTTTGAATATGTAATCCAGAAGGATTTGACATTTTGAATGGGACAATCATATGGTCTGCTATGCCAGGAATGACAACTTGAAGTGGAATGACATTAGATTCATTATCAAAAAGAACATTTCAAGATCTATCCTGAAGTACAACACTGTCAGTGTTAGGATAATATCCATATACCTACAAGGAAGGCCAGTTGTTATGACTATTATTCGGATTTAATCACCAGCCACTAAGGACAAAGATAAAGAAACTGAAGATTTTTACGAGCTTTTGAAGTCCACTGATCAAACATGCAATCAGGAAGTACTGATAATTACTGGTGACTGGAATTCAAAAGCTGGAAACAAAGAAGGATTTGTAGTTGGAAAATATAGCTTTGATGATAGAAATGATGCAGGAGATCATATGATAAAATTTTGTAAGACCAGCGACTTCTTCATTGCAAATACCTTTTTTCAACAACATAAACAGTGATTATAAATGTGGCCCTCGCCAGATGGAATACACAGGAATCAAATTGACTAAGTCTGTTGGAAAAGAGGATGGAAAAACTCAATATCCTCAGTCAGAACAAGGCCAGGGGCCAGCTGCAGAACAGACCATCAATTACTCATACTCAAGTTCAAGTCGAAGCTGAAAATTAGAACAAGTCCACAAAAGCCAAAGTACAACCTTGAATGAATACATCCCACCTGAATTTAGAGGCCATCTCAAGAATAGATCTGACTTGTTGAACACTAATGACGGAAGACCAGAGGAGTTGTGGAATGACATCGAGGACATCGTATATGAAGAAAGCAAGAGATCATTAAGAAGACAGAAAAGAAAGAAAAGACCAAAATAGATGTCAGAAGACACTCTGAAACTTGCTCTCAAATGTCAAGTAGCTAAAGCTAAAGGAAGAAATAATCAAGTAAAAGAGCTGAAGAGGAGATTTCAAAGGGCAGTTCAAGAAGACAAAGTAAAGTATTATAATGATATGTGCAAAGACGGAGAGATAGAAAAACAAAAGGAAAGAACATGCTCGGCTTTTCTCGAGAGGAAAGAACTGAAGAAAAAATTCAAGCTTTGAGTTGCCATAGTGAAGGATTCTATGGGGAAAATATTAAATGGCCTAGGAAGCATCAAAAGAAGATGGAAAGAATACACAGAGTCACTATACCAAAAAGAATTGGTCAATGTTCAACCATTTCAGAAGGTAGCATATGATCAGGAACCAATGGTACTGAAGAAAGAGGTCCAAGCTGCACTGAAGGCATTGGTGAAAAACAGGGCTCCAGGAATTGACAGAATACCAATTCAAATGTTTTGACAAATGGATGCAGGACTGGAAGTGCTCACTCATCTATGCCAAGAAATTTGGAAGATGGCTACCTGGCCAACCAACTGGAAGAAGTCCATATTTATGCTTATTCTGAAGAAAGGCTATCCAACAAAACATGGAAATTATTGAACCATATCATTAGTATCACACACGAGTAAAATTTTGCTGAAGATCATTCAAAAGAGCCTGCAGCAGCATATTAACAGACAACTGCCAGAAATTGAGGCCAGATTCAGAAGAGGACGTGGAACCAGGGATAACATTGCTGATGTCAGTTGGATCTTGGTTGACAGCAGAGAATTCCAGAAAGATGGTTACCTGTGTTTTATCGACTATGCAAAGGCATTCGACTGTGTGGGTCATAACAAATTATGGGTAACATTGGGAAGAATGAGAATTACAGAACACTTAATTGTGTTCATGAGGAACCTGTACATAGACCAAGAGGCAGTCATTTGAACAGAACAAGGGGATACTGCATGGTTTAAAATCAGAAAAGGTATGCATCAAGGTTATATCCTTTCATCGTACTTACTCAATCTGTATGCTGAGCAAATAATCTGAAAAATTAGACTATATGAAGAAGAATGGGGCATCAGGACTGGAGGAAGACTCATTAACAGCCTACATTATGCAGAAGATACAATCTTGCTTGCTGAAAGTGAAGAGGACTTGAAGCACTTACTAAAGAAGATCAAAGACTGCAGCCTTCGGTATGGATTATACCTCAACATAAAACAAAAATCCTCACAACTTGACCAATAAGCAACATTATGATAAATGCAGAAAAGATTGAAGTTGTCAAGGATTTCATTTTTTTGGAGCCATGATCAACACCCATGGAGGTAGCAGTGAAGAAAATAAACAACACATTGCACTGGACAAATCTGCTGCAAAAGACCTCTTTAAAGTGTGAAAAAGCAAAGATATCACTTTGAGGCCTTAGGTTCACCTGACCCAACCCATGGTGTTTTCAATTGCCTCATATGCATGTGAAAGCTGGACAATGAATTAGGGAGACCAAAGAAGAATTGATGTCTTTGAAATTGTGGTGTTCACAAAGAATATTGAATACACCATGGACTGCCAAAAGAATGAACAAAGCTTAATATGGTTGAAAGAAGTACAACGATAATGCTCCTTAAAATCAAGGATTGAGAGACCAGGTCTCACATACTTTGGACTTGTACTCAAGAGGAATCAGACCCTGGAGGAAGACATCATGCTTGGTAAAGTAAAGGGTCAGTGAAAAAGAGGAAGACCCTCAACAAGATGGATTGACACAGTAGCTGCAACAGTAGGCTAGAGCATAACAATGATTGTGAGGATGGTGCAGGACCTGGCAATGTTTTTCATTCTGTTGTACATAGGGTCGTTATGAGTTGAAACCGACTTGACAATACCTAAGAGCAACAACAATCCAGAAGGAGACTTAAAATCGATGTGCTTTCTGCTCTGTATTTCTTCCCTGTGGCAATGTGTATAGGCTATTTCCTGCTTGAAAGGGAGGAAGAACATAGGTTAACATTTCAAAAGTATTACACTAACACATTGCTACAAGGTGAGGATAAAAGTTTGGTGCAAAAATTTCTTTACATTTTCAATCAAATCACCTATCAGTTCATTAAATTCAATTTCAGCTGGAAATTTATGAGTCTCTGCCCTTTCTAGTCTTTTCCCCTCTCCAGTCTTTGTGAGCACTTTCTTCTCTCACCCTCCACCGGCATCACCACCAGGGTCCCAGCTCTCAACATTCAGTTCTAAGGGTCAGAGTCAGGCCCTTCAGATCTTGTGCATGACTGAGGGGCATAGCGGCTTCAGAGTAAAACATGTTCACTGCAGAAAACAAGCGTATGTCATGCTGACATTGTCTTCTTAGCCGTCCTTACGTTATTATTATTAGCAGGGTTTCCATGCCTTTTCCCCATCTGACAAAAGACCCCTCCCAGGAAGTGTGCAATAACAATGAACCTGCATCTGACCCACATTGTGTGAAAGCTCTTAGCATGTCCCACATAAACTATCCTCCACATCCATTGCTGACCTCATCTTTTTTGACATGTGAATTAAGTAACTGAAAATTTGCACACTGAGAAAGATCCGGCTATCTGCTTTCATAAAGATTACAGCTAAGAAAACTCTATGGGGCAGTTCTACTCTGTCACATGGGGTTGTTATGAGTTAAAATTGATCGACAGCACCTAACGACAACAACAATTTTAATTTCTAAGTAGTAACTACTGCCTAGGCAGTAATTTTAAATATGAGAATTTCTTTCCAAATAAAAATATAGTTGAAATCTACATGAAAATAGTTACACTTTTAGAGTCTCTTGCATTGGAACACATATAATGGCAAACATTGCTATGCATTCAACGATGGATTTCAATCACACCACCTACACTTATTTAGAAATGCACATGGGAGTTATTTTCTCAGTTCATCAAAAATAGTTGGATAGTTATGAATTCAGTGACATCCCCACACCCCTTCATAAGACTGCTCAGCCTCCCAGGAGCCTATAGTCCATAGGTAGGAACCAACGGATTTGACAGATTCCCGTAAAATGGCTTGCAATAGGACGCTGTTCATGTCACACCAGCCCAAAGCACTCTCTCTGTCTATGCTATGGGCTCTCACTTGTTGTTGTATTTTCTAAGTTTCCCTGCATTTGGATGGTAGCTAATTTCAGGAGCGTTGGTAATAATTGTTATAATTTTTGGAATTGTTTTATAATGCTGGAATTGGGACAAAAAATATTTGCCTTAAAGCAGATCCCATATTAGTTTTCTATCTGAAGTTATACGGTTGGTAGTTGAGTAGGGACAGGACTATAAAAGTCATTGTACAACGAATTAATTCAGCAATGTATCGTAACACTTAATGGCATCACAGCCAACTCATTGCTGTTTTTTGGGGGGAGGGGGCGGGAAGATCTTCTGCTGACTTCGCCTGTGCTCTGGCGACTGTTTTATGGCTATTGTCTCAGTAAGCTAACTCTTTAGCTTCCATACCCCTTTTCATAATCAATAATTTATCTCTAATCAAAACAATCTTTCTGCACTTCATATTTTTCAAAACTAGTTGGTTTTGTCGATTGAAACATATTCATTGTGAGGAAAAAAATAAAAAGGAAGATGTTTCAGAAGCAGATAGGAATCACATGAAATCCCACTACCCTGAGATACCCAGAGTTGACATATCTGTGAATTTTATTTTAGCTATCCCTCCAGGTACATATATTTATAGTATATGTATGTAGCTTCTTAAAAGGCATCATATTACACACACTTTTCTGTTTCTGCTATGATCAATTACTTGACCCATGAGTTATTTAGAGGTCTTATCTTTTCATTTTCAAAAATATTGGGTACTTTAGTCATATTTTTGTTATTCATTTCCAACATAATTGCAATCTGGTGAGAGGACCTGATCTGTATGATAGCTATTATTTTTATATTTGTTGAGGCTTGCCTAGTACATGATCAATTTTATTAAATGTTGTAGGTGTGCTTGAAATGAATGTGCAATCTCTAAATGTTGGGTGCATATTGATTATGTTAGGAGAAATGTTGAAAGTTCTGACAATTTTGGCTTTATAGACTTTAAGGCTGTACCATTAGATACAAGTTTAGAATTTTTATGTCTTCCTGAAAAATTGTTCCTTCATCTTTACATATCACTATCCTTAAATTTATTAAAGTCGTATACAAAAATATATATATTTTGTATTATATTAGTATAGCTAGCAAGTTTTCTCTTGGTTAGCTTTTGCCTAGTATAGGACTTTCATCATTTTATTTTAAACATTTCTTTCACCTTATGTTTTAAATGTGGTTCTGCTAAGTAGCACAAATTTCTATTTTTACCCAACCTGACGATTTCTGCTTTATTTAATTGGTGAATTTAGTCTATTTAGCTTTATTATAATTACAAACATACTTAAATTCCATTCTACCATCTTATTATGTGCCTTTCATTAATCATGATTTTTCAATGCTTTTATCTACTTTTCTCCCTCTATTATGTTGATCGATATTTTATTCCATGTCATCCTTCTCCTAATTTGAAAGTTATATATTCCATTATACTATATTCCATACTTTAAGTAGTTACCCTCAAAATTTTAATGAACATATTCGACATAACAGCTCCTAAGAAATAAAAAATAATAAAAAAAAAAACCAAAGAACACTTTGATTTCAATCATTCACCTTCTGTTTTTTATTGAAATAGTGTTGCCCAGCATTTTAGTTTTGTGTTCTATTTAAAGAAATGATATTAGTCACTGTCATGGATTGAATTCTGTCCCCCCACGTGTCTGTCAGTTTGTCTTACTGTGGGGAGTTGTGTGTTGCTGTGATGCTGGAAGCTATGCCACCAGTATTCAGATACCAGCAGGGTCACCCATGGAGGACAGGTTTCAGCTGAGCTTCCAAACTAAGACAGACTAGAAAGAAGGATGCAGCAGTCTACTTCTGAAAAGCATTAGCCAGTGAAAACCTTATAAATAGCAGCGGAACATTGTCTGATAAAGAACAGGAAGATGAGCCCCCCAGGTTGGGAGGCACTCAAAAGATGACTGAAGAAGAGCTGCCTCCTCAAAGCAGAGTCAACCTTAATGATGTGGATGGAGTAAAACTTTCGGGACCTTCATTTACTGATGTGGCACTACTCAAAATGAGATGAAAAAGCTGCAAACATCCATTAATAATCAGAATCTGGACTGTATGAAGTATGAATCTAGGAAAATTGGAAATTGTCAAAAATGAAATGGAAGGCATAAACATTGATATCCTAGGCATTAGTGAGCTGAAATGCACTGGTATGGGCCATTTTGAATCAAACAATCATACAGTCTACTATGCTGGGAATGACAACTCAAAGAGGAATGGTGTTGCATTCATCGTCAAAAAGAATGTTTCAAGATCTATCCTGAAGTACAACACTGTCAGTGGTAGGATAATATCCATATGCCTAAAAGGAAGACCAGTTAACATGACTATTATTCAAATTTACACACCAACCACTAGGGCCAAAGATGAAGAAATAGAAGATTTTTATCAGCCACTACAGTCTGAAATTGATTGAACATGCAATCAAGATGCATTGATAATTACTGCCAATTGGAATGTGAAAGTTGGAAACAAAGAAGAAGGATCAGTAGTTGGAAAATATGGCCTTGGTGATAGAAACAATGCCGGAGATCGAATGATAGGGTTTTGCAAGACCAATGACTTCTTCACTACAAATACCTTTTTTCACCAGCATAAACAGTGACTATACACATGGACCTCACCAGATGGAACACACACAAATCAAATTGACTACATCTGTGGAAAGAGACGATGGAAAAACTCAATATCCTCAGTCAGAACAAGGACAGGGGCTGACTGTGGAACAGACCATCAATTGCTCATATGCAAGTTCAAGCCAAAATATGACCTTGACTATATCCCACCTGAATTTACAGACCATCTGAAGAATAGATTTGACGCGTTGAACACAAGTGACCAAAGACCAGATGAGTTGTGGAATGACATCAAGGACATCATCCATGAAGAAAGCAAGAGGTCACTGAAAAGACAGGAAAGAAAGAAAAGACCAAGATGGATGTCAGGGGAGACTCTGAAACTTGCTCTTGAGTGTCAAGCAGCTAAAGCAAAAGGAAGAATTGAAGAAGTAAAAGAACTGAACAGAAGATTTCAAAGGGCCTCTCGAGAAGACAAAGTATAATGATATGTGCAAAGAGCTGGAGAAAGAAAACCAAAAGGGAAGAACACACTTGTCATTTCTCAAGCTGAAAGAACTGAAGAAAAAATTCAAGCCTCTAATTGCAATAGTGAAGGACTCCATGGGAAAATATTAAACGACACAGGAAGCATCAAAAGAAGATGGAAGGAATACACAGAGTCATTATACCAAAAAGAATTAGTCGATATTCAACCATTTTAAGAGGTGACATATGATCAAGAACCAATGGTACTGAAGGAAGAAGTCCAGGCTTCTCTGAAGGCATTGGCGAAAAACAAGGCTCCAGGAATTGATGGAATATCAGTTGAGATATTTCAACAAACAGACGCAGCCCTGGAGGTGCTCACTCATCTATGCCAAGAAATATGGAAGACAGCTTCCTGGCCAACTGACTGGAAGAGATCCATATTTATGCCTATTCCCAAGAAAGGTGATCCAACCGAATGTGGAAATTATAGAACAATATCATTAATATCACACACAAGCAAAATTCTGCTGAAGATCATTCAAAAGCGGCTACAGCAGTATATCGACAGGGAACTGCCAGAAATTCAGACCGGTTTCAGAAGAGGACGTGGAACCAGGGGTATCATTGCTGATGTCAGATGGATCCTGGCTGAAAGCAGAGAATACCAGAAGGATGTTTACCTGTGTTTTACTGATTATGCAAAGGCATTTGACTGTGTGGATCATAATAAACTATGGATAACACTGCGAAGAATGGGAATTCCAGAACACTTAATTGTGCTCATGAGGAACCTTTACATAGATCAAGAGGCAGTTGTTCGGACAGAACAAGGGGATACTGATTGGTTTAAAGTCAGGAGAGGTGTGCGTCAAGGTTGTGTTCTTTCACCATACCTATTTAATCTGTATGCTGAACAAATAACCCTAGAAGCTTGTCTATATGAAGAACGGGGCATCAAGATTGGAAGACTCATTAACAACCTGCATTATGCAGATGACACAACCTTGCTTGCTGAAAGTGAAGAGGACTTGAAGCACTTACTAATGAAGATCAAAGACCACAGCCTTCAGTATGGATTAGACCTCAACATAAAGAAAACAGAAATCCTTACAACTGGATCAATGAGCAACATCATTATAAATGGAGAAAAGATTGAAGTTGTCAAGGATTTCATTTTACTTGGATCCACAATCACCAGCCATGGAAGCAGCAGTCAAGAAATCAAAAGACACATTGCATTGGGCAAATCTGCTGCAAAGGACCTCTTCAAAGTATTGAAGAGCAAAGATGTCACCCTGAAGACTAAGGTGCGCCTGACCTAAGCCATGGTATTTTCAATCACATCATATGCATGTGAAAGCTGGACAATGAATAAGGAAGACAGAAGATAAGTTGACACCTTTGAATTGTGGTGTCGGCGAAGAATATTGAATATACCATGGATTGCCAAAAGAACAAACAAACCTGTCTTGGAAGAAGTGAGGCCAGAATGCTCCTTAGAGGCAAGGATGGCGAGACTGCGTCTTATATACTTTGGACATGTTGTCAGGAGGGATGAGTCCCTGGAGAAGGACATCATGCTTGGTAGAGTACAGGGTCAGTGGAAAAGAGGAAGACCCTCAACGAGGTGGATTGGCAGAGTGGCTACAACAATGAGCTCAAGCATAACAATGATTGTAAGGATGGCGCACGACCGGGCAGTGCTTCGTTCTGTTGTGCATAGGGTCACTATGAGTCGGAATCGACTCAATGGCACCTGAAAACAACAACAACAACACAAAAATGTGTGTATCAATTTGGCTGGGCCATGATTCCCTGTACTGTGTGATTTTCCTGTCTGTTGTAAACCCTGCTTCTATGATGTTAATGAGGGAGGATGGGTGGCAGTTGTGTTAGTGAGACAGGACTCAATCTACAAGATTGGATTGTGTCTTGAGGCAATCTCCTGACATATAAAAGAAAGCAGTGAGTAGAGAGACAGAGGTATCTCATACTACCAAGAAAGCAGTTCTGGGAGCAGGGTGTGTCCTTTGGACCCAGGGTCCCTGCACAGAGAAGCTCCTAGTCTGGGGGACAATTGATGAGAAGGCCAACAGAGAGAGAAAGCCTTCCCTGGAGGTCACATTCTGAATTTGGACCTTTACTCTACTTTACTGTGAGAAAATAAACTTCTCTTTGTAGAAGTCATCCACTTGTGGTATTTCTGTCATAGCAGCACTAGATAACTAAGACAGTCACTATTATTATTACTTTTTATATGATCAATGATGCTTCCATCTCTGATAATGATATACAAGCTAATTCAGACCAATCCTCCCAACTTCCCCCGGGAAATTCAGAAATGTTAAATATAATACGTTTTTAAAAATACCTGTGTGCAGAGGAAGAAGGAGAGTCAGGAATAAGAGGAAGAAATGTAATGCATGGCTATTTGCCTCTATGGACAACTGCCTCCTTTGCCATTAAACCAAAAGAACTGGATGATGTCCAGCTACCACTATGGTTTGTTTTGATCAAAGATTCTGCAGAAAAATCCTGTTCAGACAGAGGAAAACGTCAAAGAGAATTTCAAATTCTCAAGGAATCCAGACTTTTTGGAGCCGTTGAGGTAGGACAACCCTCCAAAACTAATGCTCTGAGATAATCTTTAAACCTTAAGCAAAAAATACCCCCTGAAGTCTTCTTTAAAACAAACAATACTTTAATTAGTAAAGAATGCCTGTCTTGAGCATTATGCTTTTTTAAAGAACTGTATGGGATAATATTGCCAACAGCAACTCAAAAGGCTAGATAGTAATCTTAGGAGACAATGGGTTTATATTAATGGGGAAGGAATCATTGGGAAAGGAGGGTGAGAATTCTTGGACAACTTGAAGAATGGGATCAATGAATTTTACATGTAGAAACTGTTGAATTGGTGTATGTTTTGCAGTATATATTTTCAACAACAAAAAAATATATTATTTAAAAAAAAACCTGTTTGAAGTCATTGGAGGATTTTACAAGAGAGGGAAGAATAACACGAACAAAATTCAGGAGATTAAGGAAGCTGAGAGAATCCAACTTTTTACTCCGTACTTCTTTTCACCTGGGGTGTTTGCCACTTCAAAGATAGAGAAGTTGAGCATGCTATTGACAGCCTCTTGGAATTGGGGGGGCAAAAGTTGGAGCTCAGGGCCCATTAAAACAAGGACCCTGATAAAGCTTCAGCACTTCGTTTGGGGATCCTAAAAGGATATATCCTGGGAGTAATTTAAAGTAAAGTAGAAAGGAAGCAGTCTTCCCACAGCTTCAAGCAACTGAAGTTGGTCAGAAAAATTTCAGTTTCAAAAATTGTATCGAGGTGATTCAGGATTCAAGGAACTTGGATAAAGCAAATAAAAATACTCTCTTGAAGAAGATAGCATCATCCTTAGGTCTCAAATTGTTTCTACAAACAATTTTCTCAAATATAATATCAGAACCTCAAATATAACCAGGCACCTTCAGAGACAAGACGGTATGAATGAGAATCCACAGAAACAACAGAACAAAAACAAGGCCACAGGGGTGGCGGGTGGGGAACACTTATCTGTTTGTTTGTTTTTCCAATTAATTTTTGTTCTGTAAGATATCAAACCTACAGAATAGAGCACCCTTCACCTCCATTGAACAAATGTTGTGTTTGCTTTCTCTTTTTTTTTCTTACTTGGCGCATGCTCAGTTGCAGACACACACACACACACACAAACACACACTCTTTTTTTTCTGGATCATTTTAATGTTAGTTATAAACATCATGACAATTCACCCCTAAATACTCCATCATGTATCTCCTAAGAACAAAAATATTCTCCTACAGTTGTCACCCCTAGGAAATGCGATGTTCTTATCTAACATGCAGTGTATATTCAAATTTCTCCAGTTGCTCTGAGTTTCCTTTAGAGCCTTATTTTTTTCTTGTTTTAATTAGCATTCAGTCAAGGATCATGAGTTGTATTAGTTGGCATGTCTTTTTGTTTCCTTTAATCTACTACTATTTGCAGTCTTTGTCTGTTTTGTCATTCGTGACACTAAAATTTCCAAAGAATTCCAAGCCAGTTGTTTTGTAGAATGGCCCTCAGTGTAGATTTTTGTTATTGTTTCCTTATCATTGAATTTAGGCAAAACACTTTGGTAGGAATAGTACACAAGTGAAGTGCCCGCAGAGTATCATATCAGGGGCACACGATGTATCCGCTTCATCCATAAGGAAGCCTGCTCACAATTTTAAAGTCTGGCCATCAGATTTTTTACTGAACCAGGTATAGTTTTTCATTTGTACCAAATAATCTATTGTAGTATGTTCTGACTCTATAAATTCACCTTTAATTTTGAATGACAAAGATTTATCTGGGTATGAAATTTCTACTTTGACAGTTATTTTCTAACTATTAATGGTAACTAGTTGCTGTGGAGTTGATTCTGACTCATGGCTGCCCCATGTGTATCAGAGTAGAACTGTATGCTCCATGAATGGGGTCTTAAAACCTATGAGCAGCCATCTAAGATACTCTACTGTTCTCACCCCTTCGGGAGCAAGGGAGAATGAAGCAAACTAAAGATACAAGGGAAAGATTAGTCCAAATTATTAATGGACCACAACTACCATGGCCTCCACCAGGCTGAGTTCAGTACAACTAGATAGTGCCTGGCTACCACTACTAACTACTCTGACAGGGATCACAATAGAGTCTCCCAGGCAAAGCTAGATAAAAATGTAGAACAAAATTCTAACTCAAAAAAAAAGATCAGACTTACTGGCCTGACAGAGACTGGAGAAACCCTGAGAGTATGGCCCCCAAACACCATTTTAGCTTGGTAATCAAGTCACTCCTGAGGTTCACCCTTCAGTCAAAGATTAGACAGGCCCATAAAACAAAACAAGACTAAAGGGGCATACCAGCCCAGGGGCAAGGACTAGAAGGCAGGAGGAGACCGGAAAGCTGGTAATAGGGAACCCAAGGTGGAGAAGGAAGAGTGTTGACATATCATGGGGTTGTTGACCAATGTCATAAAACAGTATGTGTACTACCTGTTTAATGAGAAGCTAGTTTGTTCTGTAAACCTTCATCTAAAGTATGATATTAAAAAAATAAATAAAAATAAGAAAAAAGAACTGTGCTCCATAGGATTCGCAATGGCTGAGTTTTCTGAAGCAGATCACCAGGCCTTTCTTGCTCAACTTACATGCGACATGCTTTTTCCAAACAACTTTTCTAAAGAGGACCTATCAATTTACACTTATACCAACAGTATTTGAGGATTTCTGTTGTTCAACATCCTCACTAACGTTTGGTATTGTCAGTCTTTATTTATTTTTATTTTAGCCATTCTATTGGTGAACAATAGCTTTTCATTATGGTTTTCTTTTGTATTTTTGTGATTGCTAATAAGACTGAGCACATTTTCATGTTTTTTTTTTTTTATTAGCCATTTAGAAAAACTCTTTCAAGTAGTGCCTATTAAAGACTCTTGCGCATTTTTGAATATTATCTTTCTCTTTTTAATTGATTTGTGGTTCTTTATACATTCTGTAACATAGTCTTTCTTGGTCATATGTGTTGGCTTGCCTTTCACTTTTCTAGAAGTGTTTTTGATGAATAAAACTTCTTAATTTTAATAAAGGCCAATTCATTAATCTTTTCCTTCACTATCATACTTTTTGTGTTACATTAAAGAAATCTCTCCCTACTCCAAGGACATTAAGATATCTTTTAGAAGCCCGTGCTTGTCTTTTTACATTTAAATCCACAGTTCATCTGGATTAATATTTTTATATTTGTGAAGAAGTCAAGATTCATGGTGTAATTCTGGTTTTAAATTTGTTCCAACGCCATTCTTGGAAAAGACCTTCCTTTATTCACTGTTTTTCAGACCCAACTTTTCGGAAATTAAGGGTTCATGTACGAATAGGTCTGTTTCTAGACAATACTCTGTTTCATTGGTCAGTTTGTCTATCCTTAAAATGTATCAATTAAAAGAACAACAATTTACTTAATTCACAATTTTGTGGATCTAAAATTTGGGCTGAGCTCTGCCAGCAATTTTTCCTTTGAATTTGTTGATTTTATTATAGGTTTGTTTTCTACTTCATTAATTTATGCTCGTGTCTATATTATCCTTTGCTCCTACTTTCTTTGGGTTTCATTTGCTTTTCTTGTTACAGCTTCTTGAGACAGAAACACAATTCACTGATTACCAGTCTTTTTTCTTTTCTAAACTTATTCATTTAAAGCTATCGATGTCCTTTTAACTATGGATTTAGATACCTTCCACAAAGTATGATAAAAACCAAAACCAAACCTGTTGCCCTCGAGTTGATTCTGACATAGGACAGAATAGAACTGCCCCATAGAGTTTCCAAGGAGCGGCTGGTGGATTTGAACTGCCAAACTTTTGGTTAGCAGCCACTATACTACCAGGGCTCCCAAATTATGATAAGTAGTACTTTTTTATTAAATTCAGTTCAAATTTTATTTATTTGATTCCCGTTTTTATTCCTTTTTTAACCCACAGGTTATTTAGAAGGATATTCCTTAATTTCCAAACATCTGAGAAGTTTTTAATTTTCCTCTTATAATGGATTTCTGAACACTGTGGTCAAAAACATATTCTGTCAGATTTCAATCCTTGCACAGCATACCGTCACCTTTTTGTAAAAACTCAAAATGTATATGGACATCATTATGTCAAATTTATTTATTGTTTTTCAAGTCTTGTAATTGTTTGCTGATTTTTGTCTGATGCCTTATCAATTCTTGAGAAGGAAGTAATTTAAAAAAAATCTCACTAACATTGTAAATTGTCTATTTCTTCTTTTAGTTCTGTCAATTTCTTGTTATATACAATTATGCAAATCAAAATTGCTCTTGTAATTTCCACACTTCTGGAGTGATCTCTTCTAGGCTAATTCCTAGAAATAGAATTTTGGAGTAAAGATTGTGTCAGGCTAAACTTCTTTCCTTTAAATTTTTTTTTTCTTTTTTTACTTTTTATCACAAAACAAAATTTTGCTATATAGAAAAGTAGAAAACACATGGTGAACACTCACACACACAACATATAACATTAATATTTAACAATTATTAATATTTTTGTGCATAAATCTTTATCAAAACAAAGCTTAAGCACCATAAATTTTAAAAAAATAAAAGAAAAAGTAGTCATTAGCACACAGATTAAATGCAAATTTTGCCTTTGAATGAAGCCTATATGCAGTATTGACATATACGTCAGGTCTCCTGAGTCCAGTTCATTCAGTGCCCAGAACGCTTTTCTTGTCATCATTTATGCAGTAGCGCTACAAAGGAAATAAATAAAACAGAGCTCTATAAGACTCTATTAGCTGTTTTATGGTATCTTTTTTGTATTCAATTTCCTACTGACCATATTGTTCACATAGCTAAGTGATATGTGAGTTGATAGAACTCAGTGCATTTGACAAGGCCTGGACATTTTTATTAGAAGAGCAACAGGCCATGAACTAGAGAAGTTATTAATTCTAAACTACCACCAACTCTGAGTCCCCCAGTACAGATACTTCTTTCATAGACTACCAAAAATCATGAGAGCAGAGACAGAAGGATGCTCCTGGTACTAAACCAGGGAGGGAAAATAAAAACTTCAAAAATGGATCTGGATCCTAAATTTTTGGAGTGTGATTGTTTTATAAGGGCTTTGTTAGGTTTCTAACAATCTGCTTTAACACACATATTTGTTTTAAGAGGAAAGAAGGGATATAGTACAATAACTTCATGGTATAGCTGTTATGTTTACCAGAGGTGCTGTTGTTTGATGTTAGCTGTCAGTTTATTGATCCCTTTTAGTTACTGTATTTGCTCTCTGTAAGAATTTTAGAGGGGTAAGAGATCAGAGTTATTTCCCAGCTACCCAATGAAGGCATGTTCACCCTTAGCTTTTCTTTTATAGCTTCCCAACACAATATATCTTCTGGCAATGAGAATAGGATTCTGTTGGAAAAGGACAAAAGCAAGCAAAAATAATTTATCTTCAATAATTATTGGTGAGCAATTGGGTAACATAGACAATAACTTTTGTTGAGTTTTCTAGGTAACTGTCAACTGCAATTTATTCTCTTGCAAAACTAAGCTAGGAGACGCTTCCTGAAAGCCAACATTATCATACTGCAGAGGAGAGGAAAGAGGGCAGTCCTTTGTTGCAGCCATTCATTCTGCAATGCATGTCTTACCCTGGAAGAGAGTGGGCCTCCTTGTTCCAAGTTTACATTGTGCCCCTCTAATGGGAACTGGGCTTCCTAAAGTTATATAATGAATGGCACAGTGGCAATTAAAATAACGGTTGGTTAAAAAACAAAACAAAAATGACTCTGCCCTTTAAAAAAAAAACCAGGGTAATCAACAAAAATAAATCTCAAACCATGTTGTCGAATAAAAATAAGGTACAGAAAAAATATATGCCGTATGACATAATTTATTTAATTTCTAAAACACATAAAGCTATATGCTATTTATGAATACATGCACATGGAAATATATGCAACGAGCTCCTGCATGGTGGCTATCTCTGATGGGGGAAAATGGAATATGAAGGATTAAAAAGTGACTTTAGCTGTATCTGTAGTATTTTATTTGGTGAATATTTAGATGTTTATAATATTATTCTCTATTCTATATGCTTCATATATGTCATAATTTTAAAATTACAAGGATTCAGAGTTCTTTGCAAATAATATGTCAACTCTGTTATAAGGAGCTAGCATCAGATGTAGATTAGAATAGGACCTAAAATAAAAGCTAGCAAAAAGGAACAGGACAAGATTAATTTTAAAAGGGTGGGGGTGGGGGAGTAAGAATGAGCAGAAAAGAAGTTCTCTTAGCCTGGCTCTCTACAGGTTTTGTCAATTCCTAGTAGTGTTCACTTAAGTTCATCCAAAAACTAGAGCATAAAACATGAGTATGTGTGCAGGTGTTTCATTTTGGTATGTACGACAAGGAACTGAAAAAGGAAACTGTGAAGAAGGAAACAGAAAAAAGTCAGAGTTAATCCAAGAGTGCTTTAGAAGCCTCATCACCAGTGTGGGTTCCTGCGTCTAAACTCTGAGAAGAAGCCCTGTGAAGAACTTTGTGAAACGCACTTAGATCGCATCTCTTAAGAGTCAAGTAATGTGGTGGGATAATAACTCCTCACACTTCCAGAATTTTTACATGTTTCAGAATGGCTGAGTGAGTCTCTAAAGGTATCCCCTGAAGTAACATCAGAGAAGCCCTGGAACGGAAAACAAGAAATACCTGGTAAAGCAGAGATGAGGCACTGTCAGATTAAACTAATGCACAGCTGTTTTCTGCAGTAGTGGCTAGAATAATAAGGGCAGTCAAAGGGATGTGTGAGGTGAGAAACAAGAGGCACCCATTATAATTCACCCCCTTCAGCTCTCAAATGCATTCGTGTCTCACACTAAGTTCAATATGTCATGGAATAACTAGCTGAATATGTTCAATATGCCCCTGAATAACTAGCTGAACCGTTCCACCACTGCTAGTGACTCCATATGTATCTATATTTCAGACCAATTCTTTGTTCATATCATGTAAATTTTCAAGGACACAGCTTGTAGCTCTGCCCACTGGGGGGATTTCCTTTCATAACTTTTCTTCAACGCCCCTGAGAAGGCTATAATGCAGTGGCAATTCGCTCTTGCCCAGCACTGACATAATGAACTCTGTTGGTTGTTAAAGGAAACACCACAGAAGCCAAAAGTGCATTTTGAGACAGGTGACATGGAAGTTCGAGCCACCAGTCTATGCAAATTACTTGTGCCCCCTGATCCTGCTTGAACATTGCAAAATGGATTCCTGCTGCATCTGTCTAACCTTATGGCTCAGAAGATCTGTTAACACCCTGAGCACAGTGGATACCTCCGATTGCACATTCACTTAAAGTTCCCTTAATTGACTTTGAATTTCTTCCAGCGCTGCTTTTCAAACAGTAAGTATTATTCTACCCAGAAGACATGAGTTTTCCCAGAGCCCTAGGGGTCTGCTTTGTGAATTTTCTATTGGGGTTTTCCAAATAGCTTTGCACAGCATCCATATTCCCCATGGTTACTCTAGTACCATTGAATCTGTTAGGCCATATGCTCCAACGAATAGGTGTTACAAATTAGGTTCCCTAGAAGCAAAGCATGAATAGAGATTCTTTTTCACATGGTATGTTGGAGAATATTTTCAGGAAAAGGAGAGTGATGATGGAAATAGGCTAGGTCAGGGAAATAAACTAAGCAAGACTGGTCTTGACTAAAAACCATCTTTAGTCTTATGGTAAAGGAAGAAGATGGTGACTATCAATTGTGGACTCAGGACCAATTACAGAGGGGGACTGTAACCTGTCTCAGTAATGCTCCCATTGTACATCTTTTCCCTTAAAAGTTGTTACTGGCTACTGAAGTGAACTGAAAGTGCAAGTGGATCTGAGTGTGAAAGGATAGATATTAGCATATATTGTCAGTACTCTGCATAGTCATTAAATATACCACTGACTTCCAGCCACGAGTATTTGCATCTCTGTGCAAGAATGTCTGTGGATGAATCTCTGTGAAATCAGAAAAGGTGTGCTACTTTGTGAATGGCAGAACAGAAGTGCCAGAGAAAAATATCTTTAAGGGTAGTTCAAAACTGATGACTATCAGGAGTCGGTGTGTCAATATTCAAGCTTTCTAGTCCCTCAGATGAGCTCATTCTGAGGTGTGTACTTTATACCATTACCTAGACATTTCCAATGGGATTAAGTCCCAGTTGCTCACTGGGGTAACTAACTTATTAATGTACCCTTTATTACTTGCTTTGCCATCTCTATATCACTTCCCCACTTCTCTACTAGGTTTGCCTGTAATTATCAAATAAACTATACGCATAAAATCTTAGCTTCAGGATCTGTTCCTGATAAAACTCAAACTAAGAAAGTATTTATGGAAATCCAACTAGTTTCCAAGAACAGAGTTAGGTACAGAGGGGGAAAATTGAAAGAGATCAAGGCAATTGCAAAAATAGCTACAAATTCTTCTCCATTCTGAATCCATACCCATGTCCTTTACATCAAGAGCCGGAGATCTATTTCTGCATCTATTGCAACTGGGCTGGCCTTCTGTCTTGCTTTAGCCAACAGAATGAGATGGAAGTAATGCTGTGTCGTTTCTACTACTAGACCACAAAAGACTATACTTACATTTTCACACTTTGAAATCAGCTGAATTTTCATATGAACAAGGCTAGGCTGGCCTGCTGGATGAGAAGAAACACATGAGCCAGTTATTTCTGTTACCCCATTTGACATCCAGGAAAAGCCCCAAAGCAGAGCCATCTAGGTGACCCTAAACAGACTGCAGACACATGAAAGTCTCCTCTGAGACCAGAAAAGTCACTCATTCAAACCCAGCCTAAACTGCTGATCCAAAAAAATACGAGCTAATTTAATGGTTGCTGATTTTAGCCACTAGGTTTTGTGGTAGTTTCAGAGGAAACACTAACTACTTCAGAGATATAGTCCCTGTCCTGAAGAGACTAATAATTTAATGTGGGGAAAAAAAGACACATGAAGAGAAATTAAAAAACAATCTGGTTCCTAAAGTGAGAGAGATATGAGAACTCAGGATGAGAGTCAGGGAGAGGCGGAAAGGGAGATATACTACAAGAGGCAAGGTGTCTTTATTATGGCTCAGAATCAGTAAAAAATAAATGAGGGAACTGCTAGTAATTCAAGCCAGATTCAGAGGGGGATGTGGAACCAGGGTTATCATTGCTGATGTCAGATGGATCCTGGTTGAAAGCAGAGAATACCAGAAAGATGTTTACCTGTGTTTTATTGACTATGGAAAGGCATTTGACTGTATGGATCATAACAAATTATGGATAACATTGCAAAGAACAGGAATTCCAGAACACTTAATTGTGCTCACGAGGAACCTGTACTTAGACAAAGAGGCAGTCATTTGAACTGAACAAGGGGGTATTACATGGTTTAAAGTTAAGAAAGGTGTGCATCAGGGTTGTATTCTTTCACCATATTTATTCAATTTGCATGCTGAGCAAATAATCTGAAAACCTAGACTATATGAAGAAGAACAGGGCATCAGGATTGGAGGAAGACTCATTAACAACCTCTGATATGCAAATGAGAGTGAAGAGTACCTGAAGCACTTACTGATGAAGATCAAAGGCTACAGCCTTCAGTATGGGTTACATCTCAGCATAAAGAAAACAAAAATCCTCACAAGTGGTCTAATAAGCAACATCTTGATAACAAAGAAGAGATTGAAGTTGTCAAGAATTTCATTTTACTTGGATCCACAATTGACGCCCATAGAAGCAGCAGTCAAGCAATCAAAAGACGCATTGCATTGGGAAAATCTGCTGCAAAAGGCCTCTTTAAAGTGCTAAAAAGCAAAGATGTCACTTTAAGGATTAAGATGTGCCTGACCCAAGCCATGGTGTTTTCAATCACCTCATATGCATTCAAAAGCTGGCCAATGAATAAGGAAGACTGAAGAAAAATTGATGCCTTTGAATTATGGTATTGGCAAAGAATATTAAATGAGTCGTGGACTGCCACAAGAATGAAAAAATTTGTATTGGTAGAAGTACAGCCAGAATGCTCCTTAGAGCAAGGATGGCAAGACTTGGTCTCACATATTTTGGACGTGTTATCAGGAGGGACCAGTCCCTGGAGAAGTATATCATGCTTGGTATAGTAGAGGGTCAGCAAAAAAGAGAAAGACCCTCAACAAGATAGACTGACACAGTGGCTGCAACAATGGGCTCAAGGATAACAATGATTGTGAAGATGGTGCAGGACTGGGCAATGTTTTGTTCTGTTGTACATGTGGTTGTTACCTAAAAGTAACAACATATTTTAGTTTAAAAAAAAATCTCCAGAAGCTAGATTGTGGGACAGAAGTTAAAGCCATGAAGTTTGGGGTGGAAGGAGGGAGGAGTGAGGAAATGATGGGGGAGGGGAGAGACAGGACAAGATATTCCTTAAAGAAGGGGTTTCAATATCTATATATGGTCAAGGGCTGTAGGACCTACCTGTGTATGATAGGAAACCAGATTTAGTCATCTTGTATAAAGCTGGAAACAGGGATAATGCTGTCCTGTCCCTGAATCTGACCTAAAAAAAATATATTCCTGCCACTCAGGTAAAGTAGCAATTGCTAAATCATTATTTATAAATTTTGGAACTTTTGAAAAAAATAATACTGGTGGAACAGACTAAATTCTAAGGGGGACACTAATAAGTTTAATTTGGAGCATTTAGAGTTTTTGGAATATATGAGACATCTAAGTGACAATGTCCAGCAAGCTAATGTAGAGAAACTTGAAGATAAGCATAGGCTAAAGATATGCATTTGGGATTCATCAAGGTAAGGGCTAAGGCTAGATCATAGCACTAAAGGACAACAGGTAAAACAAGACCATTGGATGAAGCACAGAAGCCTGGGGTTCACCAACACTTAAAGAAAAGGGAGAGCAGAAATGGTCATAGAGAGAAGAGGACCCCTGGGAGAAGATGGTGTCACCAAAACCAAGCACAGGGAGTAGGGAAACATGTGTCATAAGACCTGTCAGTTACAAATTGGAAAATGTTTACTTTCACTGGCAATTAGATGGTAACTAGTGATCTCCAAGAACAGTTTCCGAAGTATGGGAGGTTGAAAGCAAATCTGGGGGGCTTGAGGAATGAATGGTAAACAGAGGAATAAAACACAGTTAATAATATAGGAAAAGAATAATAAAAATAGAGTAAGAGAAATTTACATCAGACAGAGCTGGGAAACTAGATAGTGTCAGGTGGGAGATACAGGGTTAAGGGAGGGTAGTTTTAGAAGGGGTAGAAACTTGAGTTTGCTGAAAACAGGAGGAAAATGATCCAGTACAGAAGGTAAATTAATGATAAAGGAGAGAGGAATGTTAGTTAATGGAGCCATGTCTGTAAGGCTGCGGGAGGAGATGGTATTAAGGGAACAGATGAAGAAGTGACCTGTGATAGGAAGAGAGGCTCTTATTCTTAAGAATTGGAGGACTATCTGTCAGATGGGTATGAGTAAAGATAAGCTTCCTGGTAGGGGTACAAAAGGTTATCCAGAAAGGAGTGTATAAGGAGTCACTGAAGTAATCAAGGGAATTTTAAAGCCATCAACCTCAAAAGAATGCTTTATATGAGAAAGATAGTCATATTATCTCAGACAAGCTATATCCAGTACATCTAGAAAAGTTTGTATGTGAAGACATATTCATAAAATAAGTCTCATGAGTAAAATTATCTCTGTCACTAAAAAGTCCATATAGCAATGTAAAACATGATTTTCTAAGTATATCTGTCCCCAAAGGGACCTACTTTGATAGAAAATAAAAAGCTGGACTATGGTGAGTCATGAAGCCTGTATCTTATTAGATTGTTCTTGTGAAATAATATCCTTTGTCTGGTGAAATATTACGTTAGATAAGGGAGAATGTTGTCTATGCCAAGAAGCATTGTGTTCACACGCTGGTGGGTGTATGCACGTGCAGGAGAAAGACAGAGTTTGGAACGAAGCCCTGTCCATTTTCATTTCTGTGTTTCTTACCGCATGGAATACAGTAAAGAGACTCCAGTTACAATGCTGCCCACCTCCACCCCATACACCCAACCCCCACCCCCGCCTCACCGGGCCAGTGCTGCAGAAAAGGATTCTCCTCTAACTCTTAGAAGACCTAACTGAACTCTTTTCTTTTACCTGATAACTTCCTTTTTCTTTAGGTCAGATACCTAATTACGTCCCATTCTTTAGGCTTCTCTGATCGCTCATAAAAACGATGGAGACCTTCTTGTTTGCTGCAAGCAGTTAAATATCTTCATCTATTAATTCAAAAGGCATATACATTATACTACACGCAATAAGGAGCCCTGGTGGTACAGTGGTTAAGATTTGGGCTGCAAACTGAAAGGTTGGCAGTTCAAACCCACCAACAGCTCTTTGGAAACCCTATGGGGCAGTTCTACTCTGTCCTACAGGGTCACTATGAATCAGACTTGCAATTAATCACAATGAGACAAAGGTTGTAAATGCAGTTGGCAAATAGCATTTGCAAATCACTTTTTTTGGAGAAAAACACAGGTTCCCCACTCCCATCTACCTAACGTCTGACTGTTTAACACCTAGTGCAAGTAAATCAGACAGTTCACTGACCTGATGGCAATTTTGAACCTGCCATTTATACCACTATTCCCTTTACTCAGATGGATTATTTATGACGGGGAAAAGTGTAAGCAGTGAACGTGAAGCAAATGAGTTGACAGGTTAAATATTTGGTCCTCCGAGGAGACTCCCTCTCCTATTGTAACGGTGGTCTAAAACAATCAACAATTTAGTTGGGGATTTGGGGAGGTTCTATTAACTTTAGGAGAATGATACATTGCTGTTCAAGCCACATACTCAGCCTCCACTTACACACCTGGAGTTTTCTAGAGTAGGGTTTCATGCTACTCTCCCTGCCTCCCTACACCCCAAAACCCACCCACTGCCTTCGAGTCGATTCCGACTCATAGCAACCCTATAGGACAGAGTAGAACTGCCCCATAGAGTTTCCAAGGAGCACCTGGCAGATTTGAACTGCCGAGCTCTTGGTTAGCAGCCGTGGCACTACACCCCAAAGCAAGGGGTTAATTCAAAACAACCACACCTCACTATGTTGAATTACTCGGGTATTCAGAAGGTCTCCATGTCTGTGAGTTAACACCTTATTGCACCCCCGCAGTGGAGTGCTGTGAGTCTGAGATATGGTACCTTGATCAACATTTTACAGAAATAATGTAATCAGACATTTTACAGAAATAATGACTTACGAGTGCCTGCCTCATTTCCCTTTGCCTGGTGATATACTTGCAAAGGCCATTTGGGAAGGATTCAGCAGCTTGCGAGATATAGAATTTGAGTTCCAAGAGTCCAAAGATGAGCGAATGTCATTCTCTTCTCCTCCAGAGCATTTCTACTCACAACTTTGTTACTGCAGCTCTGATGTTGAAGGAGATAAACCGACCTGGAATTCTAAAAATAGCATCTTCCATGCTGCTTCTCTGTCTGGAAAGATTCCCGAAGGAAAGCTATTGAATGATTTTCAGGTCATGATAACCAGTATTTTCACAAATGGGGAACTGTTTTTCCTAACTGATTTCAAGTCTCCTGGAAGGTTCCAAATTGACAGTGCATCTGCCTGGGGCCTTTGATTTGGGGTAGTAGCTTTGGGAAAGAGAGAGGCTAAAGTGACAGGCTACCAGCCTCTGCCTCCACAAAGTGGAAGAAAGCGCGTGCCTCACCAGAGGGATGTCTGCATTCGATCTCTGGTAGACTTTCTGAAGGCCAAACAGACTTGACAATTGGAGTAATTAGGGCAGAGCCAATGTCTCTGCCACCTGGGTGCAATGCTTCCAATAGTTTCGATAGAAAACTAGAAGGACATCACCAGTTCTGTAGTGCTTCTTATACATCACCGTTTATAAAACAGAACCATTCTCTTATTCTATTTCTGGGCCTATTATTCATGGGTCACTTTCAGAAATAAAACACGGAGGTATCAAAGGAAGGGAAAAGGACCTTATGTTCTTCCCTATCCCAATCATCAAAATAGGTCTCAACTTCACCACTCCTGAGACAAATAAGGGTCATATTTACATTCATTGTTCCCTGTCCATTCTTTTACCAATTGCAGGAACAAGAAAACTGTTAATTGCTTATTATGGTTCAAATAGGAGTGGCAAGGAATGGAATTTCTAAGAGAATGAGGGATGTTTAATTACAACCACAGAGCTTCTGTGAGGTGGCTAATTATTTTTCAGGAATGGTTTTAAGAAAAGACTTGCAACAAACAGCAATTAGACTCAATGGGATATCAACTTCTACTAGAAAAAAAGAGTACTCTCGAAGCATTTCTTCTACTCTTGAGAAAATTAGTTATGAAATTCCCTCAGTTCAAGCAAGCTCATAAAAATATGACTTAGCAGAGCATGAGAATGTTTCCAATGGAGTTCCTTATCATAGTTCATCAAGAATACGCCTTACACACTGCCAGATATGCTGTACTATGTCCTTGGGCACCTTGGATATGTCTTCACCCCTTCCTTCTAACCCCATTAGTCTAAAAATAAAAAGAAAATAAATAACCAAAAATCCTTTCCTCACCCACCGGACTGGTGATTGAATTTTGTTTAATAGGACATCAACATTTCGTTTCCTAATAATCAGAATATCTAATATAATACCTTCCAAAGGTAGGCATTAGGTCCTTACCTGAGAATTGGTTTTAATATTTCAGAAGGTCAGCTGACATAAGGGTTATTATTTGGAAGAATGGATGGCACAGAGTGGGAAAGATTAGAAATAAACGGGACGTTACGGAAGATTTAAGGTAGATTTCATCCATCCCACAAAGTAACCCAGGTTCTGCTTTAATTCTGAGACTTGCTTCTTGGAGGAGTACATAGATCTTAGGCTTTAGAGTCAGACATACCTTGGTTCAAATCCTATCTCTGTTGTGACATTCTGCAAGACTTTGGGAAAATCACTCAACTTCTCTAGTTCTCAATTTCTTTATCTATAGAATCTGTTAGACACTTGGCCTTTAAAATAGATTTTAGTAAATGATCATCTTAACATATACATAACTATGTCAGAACCCCATAGTGCAGACCAGGAGAAACACTTAGTGAGAGACAGATGATGTTGACTATTCACCGGAAAATGGCATTAGAAAACAAAAGAATTATACGTATTAACTGAGGAAATATTCCTTAAAAATTTCCTTGAACAGTGGTTAAAATGCTGAATTGCTTAAACCATTCTACTCATTCAGAAAGGCATGGCAAGACCAGGTAGCCCTGTGCAGAGAAATGAAATAGATTGTCTTGCTCCTGGACAGCTCTACACTAATTTTGGAGCATCCCTCTTGGCCACAAGGGCCTCTGTCAATAACTGGTCTAGTGCAGCTTCCAAACCCTGCCAGAGGGCATGAATTGTATGATGATGAAATTTGCAATAGAGGAAAGATTCAAGGAAGTACACGTATACCTGGTGCCTTTCTAGGGGCTGTTACAGTATATCTAGGAGCCCTGGCAGCACAAACTGTTATGTGATCAGCTGCTAACTGAAATGTTGGTGGTTCGAACCCACCTAGCAGCTCTGTGAGAGAAAGACCTGTCAATCAGCTTTCATTAGGACTATAATCAAGAAAACCCTATGGAGCAGTTCTACTCTGTCACGTGGGGTTGTTGTGAGTTGAAAACTACTTAACGGCATTCAACAACAACAGCACAGTATCTATTCCCAAACATCTTCCTCTCGTGACTTTCCATCCTCTAAGGGCTAAAATAAAAAAAATTTTTTTTTTTTTTAAGGGCTGACCTCTAAGGGATAAACTGGTGCAGCAAAGCTTGCAGTAATGGCCTCATGTTTGTTCAACTGTCCTTACATGCCTGCCCTTTCGTAACACGACTTCGCCCCCTCTCCCATCATGAGGTGCATTTTTTACTCCAATTCTTCAATCTGAGCTTGCCCTTCTGTCTTGCTTTGGCCAATGAGACATTAGCCAATATTGTAGAAGCAGAGGCTTCAAAAGTATACGTTAGGGCTTGCCCTCTTTTGCTTGATACTGGGGCCACTACTGCCACCAAATGATGACGAAACACATGGAAAGATCCCAGCCACTACCACTGCCCCAGCTGAGTTCCAAAATAACTTGTAAATAAGGCTGTTTTAGTCCCAGTTCATTTGTTACAGACCAGAACATCCAGTCAGCCTACAGAATTACAGACCAGAACATCCAGTCAGCCTACAGCATCATGATAAATATTTGTCGTTTTAAGCGTGAGTTGTACTTTTTTTTTAAACATAGCAAAAGCTGATACCACCAGGATGTTACATTTACTGAGAAACCGTGAGTTACATTCCAACTCAGAACATTGATGAAGGATAGACTGGAGAAGGAGGGGTACCCAAGAAAACATTCCTTCATCATGATGAGTCTCAAATCTAAAATGTTCGCTGGATTTTAAAAGAAGTTTTTTAAGGTAATTCAGGACCTCATAGAAAATCAATGTCTCTGTAGGACTAAAAATATCTCAGCTTTGAACACTTTTTTCATTCTTATTAGACTTGAAAGCATGCCCATTGATCTAGCAAAAGCAATTTGCTAATAATTAGGCTGGCAAGGGAGGCTTAGGATTTTTACTGAACTGGGTGGATGAGAAGCCCTTTAGTCCACAGAAGCCATAGCTCTAATGAGAAAGAAAAGATGAAGGAAGCAGCAACCGCAAATGGCTCAGCTCACTGAAATTTAGGGGAGATTTTTGTCTCTCACAGAAAAATAATCTCCAAGCAAAAAGTTGCCCCATCTGTCTTTATTGCCATCTGCAAAGAAGAAATGGCTTTAAGTTAGGTCCCCCTCTCAAGAGATTCTGAAATATTTTTATGTTCTTTCTCAAGGTGCATTCTTTTTTATTTATTTATTTTTGCTCCCTGTTAGTATTATTTAGGCACCAGTCAGTGTCTCCCATTCGACTTTAAGTTCATTGAGGGCAGGGTCTGTGTTTAGTTCACCTGCGTATCTCCTACAGCACTGGGCACAGAGAAGGTAACATTTGTTACATTAATGAATGGAGGAGGACAGGTTCTATGCAAATACAGGCACTAATATTCAGCTGACTTTGTCCCCAAGGCCTGAACAGGCAGCTTGGCAAAAATGGTCATGTTCACTGAATTAAATAAAAACTATATTACAAAAATTAGCCACATAATTCATGAAAATGTATCATTTTTTTTCATCAGGAAGCCTGAAATTCTACCAGAAATCATGACACATGACACATCTATAATATGTTCTGAATTCATTCTGAATGAATTCCATACAGTATTTGTCATTTGCTTCCCTTCTTTTTTGTTTGGGAGGCCAGAAGTCACGAGCAGGGGACAGGCTTTATCCAGAGAATACCAGGACAAAATCCTCTTTCCCAGCAATCACATGCTAAACAAGTTGTATCTTGAAATAAAATATTTTTAAAAGCTCAAACTAATTAAAAAACAGCATTGTTCTGCCTTTAACTAGTTAACATGGTGATATTACTTTCACTTTTTCAGTTGCTTGTACCCAAAAAAGAAAGTCTCCATTCCCTTATAAAATATTTATTATTTTATATTTTAAAAGAAAGAACCAAATCAATTCTATTTTGAAAGGCACATTAAAAATGTAAGCACAAAGCACAGGGCACATTTCACAGAAGATTGGAACTGCTAACAGTTTTTAGTTTTTTTTTTTTTTTTACTATCTACCAAAAGAAATCAAATGAAGCCAGTTTGCCTCTGGGTTTTTAAACATCATTACAATTCATCTTAATAATGAAGTTAAAATTAACTGAAAGAAGACAAAATGGAAAAAAAAAAAAAAACCTCTCATTGCTAACATGGGTTGATTCATGGGAAAATGGATAAAAGTAATACCCTTTGGGCATACTTAAGAAAAAAGTCAGACTAACCAGGAGATAGGTGACCCATGATTGAAGCGGTACCTCAAACATTCATTTCATGTTTATGGAAGGCTAAACCATTGCATTACAGCCACACTTTGTACACATATATAAGCATGTGTCTGGAATATGCACATACAAACACACACGCAACCAACAAGAAATCTTTACAATTATATTCAAAAATATCACAAACAAGATGATCTGCTTACCAGCGAATTCTGTCCCTAATATTTTATGTAACTAACCATCAGAACACAGCTCTGCTTCCTGGGGCTTCCTAGTCTGTTTTCGTGTATCTTTCTGGTGAGGAATGGAAAGACTAATGAAAAGGGCAAAAGGGGCATCTGCGCTCCACAGGCCCCTCAAAACGCTTCCGTGAACATTCTGACTTTCATCCTTCCCCTCTGAGGGAAAGAACATCACTGGAAGAATGTTTCTTGGGAAAAAACTGATGATTTTTTTTTTTTTTTTTTAGCAATTAAATCCCTTCAAGAATCTAAAGCTGTCACAGAGGAGATATAATGATGGTAACAATAATGTTTGCAGAGCCAAGTTGCACAATAGAAGATGCCAGTGTTTGCTTGGCTATAGTTGGGAACACTGCTTACTCATTCACACTCTTCTATGGTAAACTTTAATTCAATCACCTCTCTTCAAACCAGTAAATTATTGTGACTTCGATCGGAAAAAAAAAAAAAATCCTGCACGTTTCAAGAATAGGTGTGCAAAGCCCTTAATTACAGAGCTGAGTCCTTCAGGTTTTTTGTTTTGTTTTGTTTTACAGGAGTAGAAAAGGGGGGAGTGGGGAAGATAACTGGCTTACTAGCTTAATTTTTTTAGTGTTTTGGAGGAACCAAATGTTAAAAGTAATGTAAATTAGAAAATAGAGAAAGCCAAAATTCTAATATTTTACCTTCTTGAGTAAAGATAATCCTACAGCAGTGGATACTAGTAAAAACCAAACCAAACCCATTGCCGTCGAGTAGTTTCTGACTCACAGCGACCCTATAGGACAAAGTAGAACTGTCCGTAGGGTTTCCAAGGCTGTAAATCTTTAGGGAAACAGACTGCCACATCTTTCTTCCGTGGTTGGTGGGTTCGAACCACTGACCTTTTGGTTAACAGTCAAGCACTTAACCACTGCACCACCAGGGCTCCTTTTCAGATGGCTAGTAAAAAAAAAAAAAATTGAAAAATGAGACAATGATTTTTCATCTTTACCTCCTCAAATTTGTTTTTCGCATTTTTTTTTGTTTTAAATTCAGAGATAACAGTCCTAAAGATCAGTATGTCTCAAAAAATGGGGTGAACTAAGATTACAAGCTCTTGGAGAGCAGGAATAAATATGTTTTTTGTATAATTTGGGCTCAAAAAGTCTTTGTTTAGTTGTTGCATAATGCAAGAGTTGGTGCAAAAATGGAAAATTTGGTACAAAATCTTTAGCCCAAGGAACTTCAAAAGTCCATCTAGTCTATTCTTCTGCCTCAAGTCTCTAGTAGTGAATGTGTGATACCTAGGGAGACGGTGCAGAGTTTTAGCAATAAATAACAGTGCATAAAGAACCCAGTACTTGAAGTGTTCTTATATAGTCCGTAAGTATCTTAACTTATGGGGAGTTTTCCCTCTCCTCAAACATTTAACTCTCTCTCCTCAATCTTTGTTGTTGACTTCTCTTCTCATTTACCTAAAAAAAGAAAGAAAGAAAAAAAAAAAGGTGCAACCAGAAGAAAATGAATCCACCTCTCACCACCACATCTATGAATCAACAGGGATTTGTATCCACAGACTTGTTTTTCCCTTCTATTTCAATTGTTTTATCCATAGATTTGTTTTCCCTTCTATTTCAATTGTTGATCTGCCCATGCTATTTCTAAGGCCAATCCTTCAAAATGTGCACAGGGTTCCACTCCCTCTCAACTACTCAAGAAATGTATCCCCTCTCCTCATAACATCATTTCTCCCTTCTTTACAAGACCATTTCAAATAACATCGTAATATTTCCTATGCTAAAAGCATTCTCCCTTGATTCTCTCAGACTTTTTACAGGAAGAATTACTGAACAAGTTGTGGATACTCACTTTCTCCACCTTCTTACCTCCAATTTTCTTTTTAGCATTTTGATGCCAGCACTGCATTGAAATAGTTTTTATTGCATCTTGTCAAATCCAATGATACTTTGAGCCTTGATTTTTCTGGTCCTCCCAATAGTATTTGACATAGTGAACACTTCTTCCTTCTTAAAATACTTTCTTCACTTGGCTTCAAGATTACCATGCTCATATAGAATTTTTCAAGGAGTCTTTGGGTGGAGCAAATGGTTAAGCGTTCGGCTACTATCTGAAAGGTTGGAGGTTCGAGTTCACCCAGAGGCACCTCAAAAGAAAGTTCTCATGATCTATTTCTGAAAGATCCCAGCCATTTAAAACTCTGTGGAGCTCAGTTTTACTCTGAAACACATAGAATTGCCATAAGTCGGAATTAATTCAATGGCAACTGGTTTTGTATGGAATTTTTCATATTTCTTTAGCTATCTTTAATGATCCCTCCTTCTCTTAATGTTGGAGTACCAGTATTTAATCCTAAAATGTTTACACTCTCTAAATAATCTCGTCCAAGTCAATGACTTTAAATGGTCCTAAATACTGATAAACTTCAAATGTATGTCACTGGTCCTTATTTGTTCTCTGAGTTACAGGTTATTTATCCAACTGTTTTTACTGGACACTTAAATATCTGGTGCCCATTGCCATCGAGTGGATTCCAACTCATAACAATCCTACAGGACAGATTACAACTGCCCCATGGAGTTTCCAAGGAGCGGCTGATGGATTCAAACTGCCAGTCTTTTGGTTAGCAGCCATAGTTCACTGTAACTCTTAACCACTGTGCCACCACAGTGAACTCTTGATTGCTGACACCTGAGCCACATATCTATCCCCTCCTTGTGTCTTCCTCATTTTAGGAACTGGCACTATCCTCTATCCATTTGCTTGGACCAAAACTTGAGAACAATCTTTGATATTTCCCTGTCCTTACCATGCTGTTTAGAATTCTTCAGCAACTCCTTTTGATTCTATCATCAAAATATACCCCAAGTCCAACAATTTCTCTTCATCTCATCTTTTATCTCTCTAGCCCAAGGATCCATCATTTTCTTTCTGTACTTCTTTAATAGTTATCTAACTGGACTTGCAGTGTCCACTCTTTCATTTGACAGCATACAGACCACACGAAGGATAGCATGGCATTTTAAAAATTACCCACGCTGCAAAGCAGAGAATGGCTAGTTGGTCAACAATATAGCTCTTCTTCTTGCATTCAAAGCTAGAGTAAAATTTGCAGTTTCCCTTCCTGTTCGTTGTGGTCATTCGATTCATTTTTAAGCCAATAAAATATGAGGGAGAGTGCCATTTCCAACTTTAAACCCCAAATCATTCTCTGTGTGATTTGTCATGCTTTTTCCTCTTCACTGGCTTAACGCAACAAGATTGCAACTTGCCTCCAGATGTTATGAGGCTAGATCTTTGAAGAAAAGCTACCACCGATAAGGAATAAACATGCTGGATTTTACATAAGTGGGAAATAATCTTACATTCCTTTTGTGCCATTGTGTATTTTTGGGTTTATGACAGTAGCTAGAATTACCCTAATTAGTACATTTTTCACCAATGCAGAAGACTCCGGTGGTTTCCCTTACTTTTAGAGTAAAATCTCAACATGGTTCCATCTTCCTTGAGGCCCTTTATGACCTGGGCCTTGCACAATTCTATGGTTTCATCTCTTCCTCACTTATTCCTCTCTAACCACACTGATCTCTTATTATTCCTTAAACACAACAAACTAATTCCCAGCTCAGAGACTTTGTTTTTCCTTCTGTCTGTAATGTTGTACTCCCAGATATTCATATCCACTCAAATTTTAGCTTCTTAGAAAAATTTATCCTATATCCCATCCAAAATGACATTTCTCTACTTCTCCACTTTTTACTTGTCTTTCTTTCATAGCTCTTATCCCTACCTGCATTTTTTTCCCCTACCTTCCTATCATTCATTTCCCATGCATTGAAAGTTGGACAATAAATAAGGAAGACTGAAGAAGAACTGACACATTTGAATTATGATGTTGGCAAAAAATCTTGAATATAACATAGACTGCCAGAAGAACAAACAAGTCTGTCTTTGAAGAAATGCAGCCAAAGTGCTACTTGGAAGTAAGGATGGTTAGACTTCATCTCACCTACTTTGGACATGTTATCAGGAAGGACCAGTCCTTGGAAAAGGACATCATGTTGTAGAGGGTCAGTGAAAAAGAAGACCCTCAACGAAATGAATTGACACAGTGGCTGCAACAGTGGGCTCAAATACAGCAAAGACTGTGAGAATGGCACAGGACCAGGCAGTGCTTCATTCTGTTTTACATGGGGTCGCTATGAGTCGGAACCAACTCGACGGCATCAAACAACAGAAACAATAATAATACCTTCCTATCTATACCTGTCTCTAGAATGCACATTCCATGAGAGCAGGAAATTTTTTCCTTCATTACTGAATCCTGGCTGTGCATAATTACTCATTAAATATTTGTCGTATTAATGAATGGGTCACCCATGGCGGACAGGTTTGGGCTGAGCTTCCAAACTAAGACAGACTAGGAAGAAGGATCTGGCAGTCTACTTCTGAAAAGAATTAGCCAGTGAAAACCTTATGAACAGCAGTGGAACATTGTCTGATATAATTCTGAAAGATGAGCCCCCAGGTTGGAAGGCACTCAAAATTTGACTTGGGAAGAGTTGCCTCCTCAAAGAAGAGTTGACCTTAATGATGTGGATGGAGCCAAGCTTTTGGAACCTTCATTTGCTGATGTGGCATGACTCAAAATAAGAAGAAACAGCTGCAAACATCCATTAATAATCAGAGCATAGAATATATGAAGTATGAATCTAGGAAAATTGGAAATCATCAAAAATGAAATGGAATGCATAAATATCGATATCCTAGGCATTATGAGCTGAAATAGACTGATATTGGCCGTTTTGAATTGGACAATCATGTGGTCTACTATGCCAGGAATGACAACTTGAAGAGGAATGGCGTTGCATTCATGGTTGAAAAGAACATTTCAAGATCTATCCTTAAGTACAACACTGCCAGTGATAGTATAATATCCATATGCCTACAAGGAAGATCAGTTAATGGGACTATTATTCAAATTTGCAAACCAACCACTAAGACCAAAGATGAAGAAGCTAGAGATTTTTTACCAACTTCTGCAGTCTGAAATTGATCAACATGCAATCAGAATGCATTGATAACTACTGGAGATTGGAATTCAAAAAAGTTGGAAACAATGAAGAAGGATTGGTAGTTGGAAAATATGGCCTTGGTGATAGAAATGATGCCAGATATGGCCATGATAGAATTTTGCAAGACCAATGACTTTTGCATTGCAAATACCTTTTTTCACCAACATAAACAGTGACTATAGACATGGGCCTCACCAGATGGAATACTCAGGAATCAAATTGACTACATCTGTGGAAAGAGACGATGGAAACGCTCAATATCATCAGTCAGAGCAAGGCTGGGGCCAACCATGAAACAGATCTTTGATTATTCGTATGGAAGTTCAAGTTGAAACTGAGGGAAATTAGAACAAATCCACCAGAGCCAAAGTATGACCCTGAGTATATCCTACCTGAATTTAGAGACCATCTCAACAATAGATTTGAGGCACTAAACACTAATGACCAAAGCCCAGATGAGTTGTGGAGTGACATCAAGGACATCATACACGAAGAAAGCAAAAGGCCATTAAAAAGACCAAAATAGATGTCAGAGGAGCCTCTGAAAATTGCTCTTAAGTGTCAAGTAGCTAAAGCAAAAGGAATAAATGATGAAAAAAAACAACTGAACAGAAGATTTCAAAAGGCGGCTAGAGAAGACAAAGTATTATAATGCATGCACAAAGAGCTAGAGATAGAAAACCAAAGGGAAGAACATGCTTGGCACTTCTCAACCTGAAAGAAGTGAAAAAAAAAAAATTCAAGCCTTGAGTTTCAACAGTGGAAGATTCTATGGGGAAAATATTAAACCACCCAGGAAGCTTCAAAAGAAGATGGAAGGAATACACACAGTAATTATATCAAAAAGGATTGGTCAACATTAAACTATTTCAAGAGGTAGCATATGATCAGGAACCGATGGTACTGATGGAAAAAGTCCGAGCTGCACTGAAGGCATTGGCAAAAAACAAGTCTCCAGGAATTGTCGGATTACCAATTGAGATGTTTCAACAAACGGATGCAGCACTGGAAGTGCTCACTCATCTATGCCAAGAAATTTGGAAGACAGCTACCTGGCCAACCTACTGGAAGAGATCTATATTTATGCCTATTCCCAAGAAAGATAATCCAACTGAATGTGGAAATTATTGAACAATATCATTAATATCACATGCAAGTAAAATATTGCTGAAGATCATTCAGAATTGGCTGCAGCAGTGTATCAACAGAGAGCTGTCAGAAATTCAGGCTGGATTCAGAAGAGGATGTGGAACCAGGGATTTTATTGCTGATTTCAGATGGATCTTGCCTGAAAGCAGAGAATACCAGAAGGATGTTTACTTTTGCTTTATTGACTATGCAAAGGCATTTGACTGCGTGGGTCATAACAAATTATAGACAACATTGGGAAGAATGAGAATTACAGAATACCTAATTGTGCTCATGATTAACCCGTACATAGATCAAGAGGCAGTTGTTCTGACAGAACAAGGGGATTCTGAGTGATTTAAAGTCAGGAAAGATGTGTTTCAGGATTGTATCCTTTCACCATTCCTATTCAATCTGTATGCTGAACAAATAATCTGAGAAGGTGGACTATATGAAGAAGAACAAGGCATCAGGATCGGGGGAAGACTCATTAACAACCTGCAATATGCAAATGACACAACCTTGCTTGCTGAAAGTAAAGAGGACTTGAAGCACTTAGTGATGAAGATCAAAGACCACAGCCTTCTTTATGGATTGCTCCTCGACATAAAGAAAACAAAAATCCTCACAACTGGACCAATGAGCAACATCATGATAAATGGAGAAAAGACTGAAGTTGTCAAGGATTTCATTTTACTTCAATCAATACTCATGGAAGCAGCAGTCAAGAAATCAAAAGTTGCATTGTACTGGGCAAATCTGCTGCAAAAGACCTTTTTAAAGTGTTGAAAAGCAAATATGTCACCTTTAAGACTAATGTGCGCCTGACTCAAGCCATGGTATTTTCAATCACATCATATGTTGGACACATGAAAGCTGGATCATGAACAAGGAAGACAGAAGAAGAATTGATGCCTTTGAATTACGGTGTTGGCAAAGAATACTGAATATAACATGGACTGCTAAAAGAATGAACAAATCTGTCTTGGAAGAAGTACTACCAGAATGCTTCTTAGAAGCAAGGATGGCAAGACTATATCTTATGTACTTTGGCCATGTTGTCAGGAGGAATCAGTCCCTGGAGAAGGACATCATGGTTGGTAAAGTACAGGATCAACAAGGAAGAGGAAGACCTTCAATAAGATGGATTGACACAGTGGCTACAACAATGGGCTCAATCATAGCAATGATTGTGGGCATGGCACAGGACTGGGCAGTGTTTCATTCTGTTGTGCATAGGGTTGCTATGAGTTGGAACTAACTTGACAGCCCCTAACAACAACCACGACAATGAATGAAAGCAGTATAGATGGATGGATGGGTGGATGGACGGACGGACGGATGAAGAGAAGGTTCCTTTGTGGTAGACATTCTCTAAAAAGACCCACAATGGCCTCTGCCTCCTGAAACTTATGGTCTTGCATAATCCACTTCCCTTAAACTACTTACTTCTGACAAGTAGAATACAATATTGAGGGAATATCTCTTTCAGCATTAGGTTACATAAGACTGTGACTTCCCTTTTTCTAGCAGATTCTCTCTCTCTCTCTTGCTTTTCTAAGCTTGTACACTTTGATGAAATAAGCTGCCACATTATTAGGAACTGCGGGAGCCTGGGAACTAATGCCCTCAGTACAATAAGCCTTAAGAAACTCAATTCTGGCAACAATCACATTAACTTGGAAAAAGATCCTTCCCCAATTGAAACTTCTTATGAGAGTCCAACCCTGGGCAACACCTGAGGGCAGGCTTGCACAATGCTCAGCAGATAGCCCAGCTAATCCATGCCTAGATTCCTGACCCATAGAACTTGTGAGAAAATAAGTATATGTTATTTTGAGCTGCTCGGTTTGTGGTAATTTGTTATACAAAAACAGATAACTAATATACCTTGTAGATCAACAGCTCTGGATAGGAAAATGAAATTTTTTCTCCAAGTAAAACCAAGTAGGATAAGAATAGAAAATTGAAGAACTGTGCTGCTTTCTTGAATGCCTGACACCCTAAAATATAATCTGATATCTGGGAATGGATGAGACTAATATAGTTTTTACCATCCTCACAGTTATTATGAATGTGGAGTGTGGGACCATGGGAACAAGAACAGTGCTATATTTCCTCTTTATCCAGAAAGCAATAACATCTAGGAATACAACATTAAGGTTCTTCCAGTAAGAAGCTGTCATATTGTGGAAGACTGGCTCTGCCTCTCTTAATCTTTCATAAAAATAAATAAAAAATAAATCATTAAATGCTATTTTGTTGTTATTGCTTACATCCTCATCAAATTAATAAAGAAATTTTAGAGGGGGAAATATCTTGGAAATCTTAGCTCTTATTTCACATACATTGGTAGGGTTAGGTCTAGTTGCATGTCTGTCAGTTTGTTGTAATGTGGTGGCTTGCATGTTGTTGTGATGCTGGAAAATATGCCACCAGTATTTCAAATACGTACAGGGTCATCCAGGGTGTACAGGTTTCAGCTGAGCTTCCAGACTAAGACCAACAAGGAAGAAGGGCCTGTGGTCTACTTCTGAAAAAATTAGTGAGTGAAACCCTTATGAATAGCAGCAGAACATTGTCTGACATAATGCCGGAAGATGAGCCCCTTAGTTTGGAAAAAAAAAAAAGGCACTCAAAATATGACTGAAGAAGAGCTGTCTCGTAAAAGTAGAGTAGGCCTTAATGGCATGAATGGAGTGAAGCTTTCGGGACCATCACTTGCTGATGCGGCACAACTCAAAATTCGAAGAAACAGCTGAAAACATCATTAATAATGGGAACATGAAATGCACAAAGTATGAATCTAGGAAAATTGGAAGCTGTTGAAAAAAGAATGCACAAAGATCCATATCTTAGGCATTCGTGAGCTGAAATGGACAATCATATGGTCTACTATGTCGGGAATGACAAATTGAAAAGGAACAGCGTCATATTCATTGTCAAAAAGAACATCCCAAGATCTGTCCTGAAGTACAACCACTAAGGCCAAAGATGAAGAAATTGAAGATTTTTAACAACTTCTGCAGTATGAAATTGATCAAACATGCAATCAAATTGCATTGATAATTACTGGTGATTGGAATCCGAAAGTTGGAAATGAAGAAGAAGGAACAGTAGTTGGAAAATATGGCCTTGGTGATAGAAACAATGCTGGAGATCATGAGGGAATTTTGCAAGACCAATGACTTCTTCATTGAAAATATCTTTTATCAACAACATGAGCAGGGACTGTATATGCGGACCTCACCAGATGGAATACATAGGAATCAAATTGAGTACCTCTGTGGAAAGGGACAATAGAAAAGCTTAATATCATCAGTCAGAATAAGGCCAGGGGCCAACTGCAGAACAAACCATCAATTGCTCATATACAAGTTCAAGTTGAAGCTAAAGAAAATTAAAACAAGTCCACAAGAGCCAAAGTATGACCTTGAATATATCCCACCTGAATCTAGAGACCATCTCAAGAATAGATTTGGCACACTGAACACTAATGACTGAAGACCAGACAAGTTGTGGAATGACATCAAGGAAATCACACGTGAAGAAAGCAAGAGGTCATTAAAAAGACAGAAAAGATGAAAAGACCAAAATGGATGTCAGAAGAGACTCTGAAACTTGCTCTTGAGTGGAGAATTGCTAAAGTGAAAGGAAGAAATGATGAAGTAAAAGAGCTGAACAGAAGATTTGAAAAGCAGACCAGAGAAGAAGAAGTAAAGTATTAGAATGAAATGTGCAAAGACCTGGAGTTAGAAAACCAAACTGAAAGAGCTGAAGAAAAAATTCAAGCCTCAAGTTGTAACTTTGAAGGATTCAACTAACAAAATATTGAATGACACAGGAAGTACCAAAAGAAGATGGAAGGAATACACAGTCACTGTACCAAAAAGAATTAGTCAACATTCGACCATTTCAGGAGGTAACATATGATTGAGAAACGATGGTACTAAAGGAAGAAGTCCAACATGCACGAAGGCATTGGGGAAAAACAAGCCTCCAGGAATTGAAGGAATATCAATCAAGATGTTTCAACAAACTAATGCAGCACTAGAAATGCTCTCTCATCTATGCCAAGAAATTTGGAACACAGCTACCTGACCAACTGACTGGAAGAGATCCATATCTGTGCCCATTCATAAGAAAGGTGGTCCAAAAGAATGTAGGAATTATCAAACAATATCACACACAAGTAAAATTTTGCTGAAGATCGTTCAAAAGCAGTTGCAGTAGTACATCGACAGAGAACTGTCAGAAATTCAATCCGGATTCAGAAGAGGGAATGGAACAAGAATATCACTGCTGATGTCAGGTGGTTCTCGGCTGAAAGCAGAGAATATCAGAAAGATGTTTACCTGTGTTTTATTTACTATTCAAGGGCATTCAACTCTGTAGGTCATAATAAATTATGGATAACATTGTGAAGAATGGGAATTCCAGAACACTTAATTGTGCTTATGAGGAAACCGTATGTAGACAAAGAGGCAGACTTTTGAAAAGAACGAGGGGATATTTTATAGTTTAAAATTAGGAAAGTTGTGTTTCAGGGTTGTATCCTTTCACCGTATTTATTCAATCTGCATGCTGAGCAAATAATCGGAGAAGCTGGACTATATGAATAAGAGCGTGGCACTGGGATTGAAGGAAGACTCATCAATAACCTGCAATATGCAGATGACACAATCTTGCTTGCTGAAAGTGAAAAGGATTTGAAGCACTTAGTGATGAAAATCAAAGACCACAGCCTTCGGTATGGATTACATATCAACATAAAAAAACCAAAAAAAAAACCCTACAACTAGACCAATAAGCAATGTGATAAATTGAAAAAAGATTGAGGTTGTCAAGGATTTCATTCTACTTGGATCCACAATCAATACCCATGGAAGTAGCAGTCAAGAGATAAAAGTACGCATTGCATTGGGCAAATCTGCTGCAAGAGACCTCTTTAAAGTGTTAAAAAGCAAAGATGTCACTTTAAGGACTAAGGTGCGCCTGCCCCAAGACATGGTGTCCTCATTTGCCTCAACTGCATGCAAGAGCTGTACAATAAAGAAGGAAGACCTAAGAAGAACCGATGCATTTGAATAATGGTGTTGGTGAAGAATATTGAATATATCACGGACTGCCAGAAGAACGAACAAATCTGTCTTTGAAGAAGTACAGCCAGAATGCTCCTTAAAAGCAAGGATGTCAAGACTTCATTTCACATACTTTGGATGTGTTATTAGGAGGGACTAGTCCCTGGAGAGGGACATCAGGTCTGATAAAGTAGAAGGTAAGCAAAAAAGAAGACTGTCAACAAGATGGATTGACACAGTGGCTGCAACAATGGGTTCAAGTATAACCACGATTGTGAGGATGGCTCAGGACTGGTCAGTGTTTTGTACTGTTGTACATAGGGTCACTACAAGTCTGAATCGACCTGATGGCACCTAACAACAACAACAGGTCTAGTCGTGCTCTTAAAAAATATTGCATTCTATTAAATAACATTTGGGAGCTATTGTAAAAATTACTGATTCAAAATGATGCATTCCTTCTACTTTAGAGTATTCCAAAAATGAAAATAAATCTCTGCTCCAGAAACAGAAAATGATATAAAAAATTAAATTAAATGACAAAGTAGTGACAAATTTTCGCTGTGAAATAAATGTGTGAGACTAGCTGACAACAGGAAAGCCATCCCTGATTCTCACTCCTGTAGCAGTGTGGTTTAACACAATGCCTGCTAGGCATTTAGCTAGCTGGCTGAGGTGGAGAAAAGGGTTTGCAGCCCCTAAATGCCTGCATCTGTGAGAATGCATTGAAGCCACTAGTATTATCCTTAAAGACTTGAGATTAGTGTTAAATTATGGGGTTTTTTCCTTTCAAGGGGCTTAGGCTAGAGAAAGAGATAACTTTTGGCTCAAATAGCCCAAAGTAAAAATAACCTCTGATAACATCGATAGAGATTATCAAAATAGCAGAGTCTGCAACAAAATTGGAGGCTCTCATCTTTCACAATCAAGTATCCTTTGGAGAATTTGATTTATTTTCATTTTGCCAATATCAAGAAGAACAAAGCCTAACACCTGTCTTCAAGTGAACCATCAGACAGCTACTTAGGTTTAAAAAACATAATCATATGTCAGCACTGTACAAAAATAGTGCCAGGTTTAGGTGCCCAGCGGGAAAAGAGTTCTATAGCAAAAAATGTAAATTACTTTTGAGTTTTCATTTGAAATCAGGATTTTTACTCTCTACGCAATTGATTGTGCATGCAGCCGGAAAAAAAGAAAAAGAAAAAAACTGACATCAACTAACTGAGTGGTATTTTTTAGCTGTGCAACACAATTTTTCTAAGTATAATGGACTTGCCGATATATTAGATGGTAAACTTGCTCCTCAAGAATGGAAAGACCGGGGACATCAGACCCTATTCAATCCCAATCTGGATACACCATAATGAAAAGAAAGAGAAGTTAAGAATTAAAGTCTGCTTGAATGTATCCTATCTGCAGGGTGCAAAACAAGGACAGAAAGAATATGTCATCTAATAAAAGATTAATGTGAGAGCTCTTCTGAATGATAACCACATTGCTTCCTCTCGGAGCTAATTATGCCTTTGAATCACATGCAGAAAGGAAGGCACAAAGTTACCTTCAGCAAATACTTATTTTAATTGCTTAATAGCGAATGCTTCTTTTTAAACTAATTGGGTTATTTTTCTGGGAGCTACACGAATCCCTCTGACCTCAGTAGAATGTTGAAGACGAACCTGTTACTCATTTGGAAGAAAGGTTTGGAATTTTGTAATCATTGACCTCAGATTGTTTTTCATTATAGATAGTTTTCCACAAGTGGGTGGTTTTAAAGAACAGAAATTTACTGTCTCACAGTTTTGGGAGAGCCGAAGTCCAAATCAAGGCACTAGGTCTAGAGGAAGGGTCTTTGTCTTTCTGTTTCTTGTAGCTGCCAGCAATCCGTGGCCTTCCTGAGCTGGTAGGTAGATGCCTCTGTCTCTACCATTACATGCTATCTGTTTGCCCCTGTATCTCTGTGTCTGTACTCATCTTTATAAGATACCATTTGAGAAGAGATGAGGTTTAAGGCCCACCCTGCACTGGTATGGCCTCATTAACATAACAAAAGAAAACCCTATTTCCAAACAGGGCCACATGCACAGGTACAAGTATTAGAACTCTCTGTTTTTTTTTTTGCTGACTCCACTGGGACGACATATCTTTTGAGAAATCACAATGCAATCCATAATACTCTCTGAGCTCCCTCTCCTCAACTGTAAAACCAATAACATTTATCCCGCAGAATTCTTTTAGATAATATGTATACTGTGACCAGCAATAGGTGTATATTACTCCTGAGTTTTAATTTGTGTATGACTAGTGAGCTCGGTTAATATACCATGAAGCTATTTAGGCCAAGGTGGTAACCAATGGAATTCCCTTTGGTGGTGTACGTCATTTTCACAGCTATGAGGTTTAGGATCTAGTTTCCTCACATCTTCTACCAGACTCCCATAGTGTTCTTCAAGTTGAGCCCTATCTCTCCCCATGAAGTCCATTGCCATGGTGTCAATTCTGGCTCATAGTAACCCGATAAGTCACAGAGTAGAACTAGTCCATACGGCTTTCTTGGCTGTAATCTTTACAGAAGCAGATTGCCAGGACTTTCTTTCACAGTGCCACTGTGGAGGCTTCAAATTGCCAACCTTTAGGTTATTAAAACCCATTGCCATCGAGTTCATTCCAACTCATAGCAACCCAATTGGATGAAGTAGAACTGTCCCATACGGTTTCCAAGGAGCACTTGTGGACTCAAACTGCTGACCTTTTGGTTAGTAGCCAAACTCTTAACCACTACATCACCAGGGTTTCCTTATTAGTCGAGTACAAACTTTCAATCTGATAAGTGGCTTTGGTGCATGAGTTTCTGATCCTGAGTCCCAGACATTCTCCAAGTATCAGAGCTCGGCCCCTATTCAGGTACCCATTTGTCCATTCCGTAATTACAGAAAAAAAAATCCCCTTCAAAAACTAGAGATTTGTGAAATTCCTTTGTAAGATGTTTGACGGTATCTATTAAAAATAAACATAAGCACAACAAGCCATCGACTGGGAGAAGACATTTGCAAAACACATCTCTGATTAAGGACTTGTATTTTAAATATACCGAGAACTCTTAAAACTCAATAATAAGAAAGAAATCAATTACAAAATGGACAAAATATCTGAGCAGACACCTCACCAAAGAAGATATACGGATGGCAGGTAAGCATATGAAAAGGTGCTCAGTGTCATATGTTATTAGGAAATTGCAAATTAAACAATGAGATACCACTACACATCTAGTAGAATGACTAAAATCCAAAACACTGACACCACCAAACGCTGACAAGGATGTGGAGCAGTAGGAACTCTCATTCATTGCTGGTGGGAATGCGGGGTGGTACAGCCACTTTGGAAGACAGTAGGGCAGTTTCTTAAAAAGCTAAACAGTGCTTTACCATATGACCCAGCAAACACACTTCTAGGTATTTACCTAAATAAGATAAAAATATATGTCCATATGAAAACCTGCATACAAATGTTTAGATCAGCTTTATTCATAATTGCCAAAAACTGGAAACAACAAAGATGTCCTTAATATGTGAATGGAGAAACAAACTGGGGTACATTCACATAATGATTACTCAACAGTAAAAAGAAATAAGGTATCCAGCTACAAAAAGATATGGAAAAACCTTAAATGCATACTGGTAAGTAAATGAAGCAAGTTCTGAAAAAGCTATATACTGTATGATTCTAACTATATGATGTTCTGAAAAAAATAAAAATATAGGGACAGCAAAAAGATCAGTGGGTGCTATGGGTTCAGAGGGGGTTGATGAACGGATGGAGCACAGGGTATTTTCAGGGCAGTAAAGCTATGCTGTATGGTACTGTAATGGTGGACGCACGATATTGTGCACGAGTCAAAACCCATACCGCTGTACAACACAGAGTGAACCCCAATGTAAACTATGGACTTTTGTTAATAATAATGTATCAATATTGATACATTAATTGTAACATACCATAGGCATGCAAGATGTTAAGAAACAGCGTGTGCGGGAGGGTATATGGAAACTCCCTGTACTCCGCATTTTTTCTTAAATATAAAACTACTAACCTATGATCTAATAATTCCAATCCTAGATACGTACCCAGTATAATATGTTTACCAAAAGACATGTACAAGAAAGTTCATAGCAGCACTTTTTTTGTAATAGCAGGAGCTGTAAACAATCCATATTGAATGGATAAATAAAAGGTGTTATAAACAAATAATGGATTACTTACACAGCAATAATAATGAACAAACTACAATATGCAGCAACATGGATGAATCCCATAAATATAAAAGTGGAAAAGAGTCAGACACAAAAGCTTGCATATTGTATTATTTCCTTTCTATAATATACAAAAACAGGCAGAACTAATGTGTGGCTTAGAAGTCGTGAAAGTGCTCGCTCTGAGCGTGAAGGCTAGAGATGCCTAGAAAAGGGCATGAAGGGGACTTCCTGATTCACTGATACTCTTCCATTTCTTGAGGTAGGTCATTTTATATGGATTTGTTCCATTTATGAAAATTTATGGAACTATGAGTCAAATCCACTTGACGGCAATGGGTTTGGTTTTTGGCTTTTTGATTTATGAGCTTATGAAATGCACACTTTCCTGAATGTATCTATAAACCAAACCGAACCCACTGCCTTAAAGTCAAATCCTACTCGTAGTGACCCTATAGAAGAGAGTAGAACTGCCCCATAGAGTTTCCAAAGAGTGCCTGGCGGATTCGAACTGCTGGCCTCTTGGTTAGCAGCTGTAGTACTTAACCACTACGCCACCAGGGTTTCCGAATGTTACTATTAAAAAAAAAAAAAAATTTCAATTAAAAAAAAAAGTATACTTAAAATGACAAAAAATAATTGAGCCCTTTGAAAAGAATGGAACCATGCCTTGCTCTTGCCAACACCTTTCTCCCCCATCCCAGGCTTCACCATTTTCTTGCTTTTGAAGTTATAGAAGTCGGGGGGTGGGGAACCTCACACCACCAAGAAAGGAGCACCGGAGCAGAGCAGATCCTCTGGACCCAGGGTTCCTGTGCAGAGAAGCTCCTAGTCCAGGGAAAGATTGATGATAAGGATCTTCCTCCAGAGCCGACAGAGAGATAAAGCTTTCCTCTGGAGCTGACGTCCTGAATTTGGACTTCTAGCCTGCTGGACTGTGAGAAAATAAATTTCTCTTTGTTAAAGCCGTCCACTTGTGGTATTTCTGTTATAGCAGCACTAGATGACTAAGACAGAATTTGGTACCAAGAAAGTAGGGTGCTGCTCTAACAGATACCTAAAATGTGGAAGTGGTTTCGAAACTGTGAATGGATAGAAGACTCAGAAGAGGAGAACTGTTAATGCCGGAGAAGGTGCATATATGGTGAGAAACAGCAGCAGAAGACTTGCAGCAGCAGAACCAGGAGACCAGTGCCAGGCAGCACTGGAGCTGACCCACGGAGAGAGCTGAGAGCCTGTGCACAAGAGGCTGCCTGGTGGAGTGGGGTACCTCTGGGCACTTATCAGTGGAGCTAGGCTTGCCAACCCACGGAGCAAGAGAGCTGAATGCCTTCCAGCCAAAGTTTACTGGCAGAGTGGGGTGCCTCCAGGCACTTATTGGTGGAGCTACAGAGCTTTGAACACTTGCACCAGCAGGGCAGATGCAGGCAAGAGGCCTGAGGAGCCGAAAGGCCAAAAAACCAGGAAGCAGGAGCTGAAGAGAAAAAGAACACAAGAAGCCAAGCTGCCTTAGTCTCAAAAGGTATGGCCGTGACCTCAGGGGTTTCAAAGGGTGGAGCCGTGGCCTCCGGTGCTTCTAAGGATGGAGTTGCCACTCAGATGGACTAGGAGAAAGGTGTGCCTAAAGCCGAGGTAGTAGAGTTTCCTGTCCCAGCAGGCCTGGAAGGCGGAGCTGAAGCCCAGGGCCAAGGGGCCTCCACTAAGAATCTGGAGAGTGTGGCTAGTACCTAGAGTTTAGAGAGCAGGGCCATTGTGTAAATTGTCTCAGAGAAAAAAGGATTATTTTCAAAGCCTTGAGGGCTAATGTAATATGTTCTGCTGACTTGCTTGGTGCCTGTTATCCCTTCTTTTCCTCCGGTTTTTTCCATTTGTGAGGGAAATTTCTAACTTGTGCCTGTTCTGCCATTGTACCTTTGGAAGCAGAAAACTTGTATTCTAGATTTCACAGATGAAGAGAAATTTTTGGACTTGGAGTTAAGACTTTTGCTATGATATGATGGAATGAATATATTTGGCATGTTGCAAGGGTGTGATTTTTGGGGGGCCAAAGGGTGGAATGCCATGGATTGAATTATGTCCTCCCAAAAATACGTGTATCAACTTGGTTAGGCCATGATTCTCAGTATTCTGTGGTTGTCCTCCAATTTGTGACTGTAATTTTATGTTAAAGAGGATTCGGGTGGGATTGTAACACCCATACCAGGTCACATCGCTGACCTAATGTAAAGGGAGTTTCCCTGGGGTGTGGCCTACACCACCTTTTATCTCTCAAGAGGTAAAAAGGAAAGGGAAGCAAGAAGAGATTGGGAGGTGTCAAGCCATTAAGAAAGAAGCACCAGGAGCAGAGCCTGTCTTTTGGACCTGGGGTTCCTGTGCAGAGAATCTCCTAGCCCAGGGGAAGATTGATGATAAGGCCCATCTTCTAGAGGCGACAGAGAGAGAAAGCCTTCTCCTGGAGCTGACGTCCTGAATTTGGACTTCTAGCCTACTAGATTGTGAGAAAATAAACTTCTCTTTGTTAAATAAATAAAGTTATAGAAAGAGGGTTGGATAAATCCTCTGGGGTGAAGACTGCTAGCTCCCCTGAACTTATAAATACTGCCCTTCACAAACTCAGATCAACAACTGGAATCAGGATGTATTCCATTTGCCTATATTATTGCTACAAAATATAAAATTCTATGGAGGCCACATCTTGCTTTCCCAGAAAAATCTTTAATGCCAGCTCAATCTACCTACATCTTTCTTCTTTCATTCATTCATGTATTTTCTCATTATTCTTTCATTTTTTCAGCCATGCTTGTCGTTATGCTCAACTCTGAAATGACATTTGTGAATAGTTTCATGCTCCTTATGACCTTTCTCTGTCTCACCTCATTCCTTTAGCCACATGGTGTTAGATCATGACCCTTCCCCAACCTGATCCACTTGGTTTTGAATAAACTGCCATGATATGACAAGTCATCTCTGTTTACTATAGTTCATGACAAGTAGCCACATATATGCAGATGGACGATAGTTGTCATGGTGACCAAATCATTCACTACAATCTATTTTTGAAAGAGGTACGAAGTCAATCACATGAATTAAATGGGTCCTTTACATGACTCTTGATTGTGTAAGTGAAATTCTCTGAAACAGAACCAAAACCAGAAATATGCTTCTATTGCCTAATTGAAGTTTACTTTTCCTTGTTTGGGCATTATTATCTTCTAAATTGCTAGCAGTTCTTATTATTTTTTCCATCTCTTCTTACAATTTAATTGGAATGTGGACTCCAGGAGCCATGTTTTGAAGACCTAGAAAAAAATCACAGACTATTTTTCTGAGAATTTATTAGCTTTACTAATTAACACCATCATCACCGAGTTTAATAATGTCAAGTGATAATACATCCCATTAATGGTTTTTTTTTTTTTTTTTTTTCCAGAATAAATGCACAGCTATGTTTGCATCAACTTTTTGGGTAAAATTCATGAAAATGACATCATATTACTATGTTGCCAGGTTCAACCCTATTCTCGACAAACCTGAGAGTTGAAAACTCTGAAGACACTAAATTTAGAGTTACTGGAGTAGAGATTTGGACAGTATTTGATATCTTAACATTGCAATGGGAATTCTAAATATCTGTTTGAACCTACCACTTTCCAGGCCAGTCTCAGTGATAGCTCTTACTTATAATAGAAATAATGTTAGCACAAAAGAGTAACAAGTTTCTTAAGGCTATAGACTGTCTATCTCTGTCCAGAAAGATGTTTTGACATTTCCAGTTACATACACATTCACTGATGCACTTCTGCCTTTCACTCAGGAGAGATACGTTTGCTTCCAGACTGTGTCCCACAGATGAGACATCCAGATTTCTTATCACCCGCAACCTAATCTTTATTTTAAATTACCTTTCTTTAATTAGCTTGAGGAGTTTTTAGGCAACCTTACAGAAAAATGGCACCCTTCATTTTTCTTCCTTCTCTCCCTTGCTCCTTTCAACAACCATTTATTGAGTGTTTTCCTGCATTTCCGACATAGGTAATACAAACAAAAATACAACGCTCCATGACCTATGCCTCTATAAAATTTCCACCAAGCTACTAGTTTCCAACCACTTGAGTTCCCTTAACATCTTAGAACCTGACTCTGATTTTAGATTCTGGTGAGTAATCTACACCTCTTTACAAACCCAGCTCAGCCATAGAACTTTGCCTATTCTTGGAGGCTACAGACTAAACAAAGGGCAAAGATTACTTCATTGCTTGGCCACCCATTTCACAAGCACTTCTGTGGTCAGGTTGGTAAGGTGATTTCACGAGGGATCCCCGCCCCCCCAAAAAAAAGTCATGTTTCCTCTCAGAATTCCTCTCAGAGCAATTTTTGTGCTGAGATTCTTCTGACAATTATATTTCATAGATGAGAACTGGGGATTAGGCGCAAAGCACAAAAAGACATCATTGACCAGGGATGAACTTCACCCCTCCAGAGTTCTAGCTTGGTTTGTCTTTACATAGTCCTAGAATATTTATAGGGATTTGTCATCTTACAGATATAGTGATGAAGGACACTGCTTCTAATTTCTTAGTAACTATAAAATCATGAATATATATGTTATAACTATCTCAACCGATTTTTCCTCAATCAATTTTCAACTTGACATCATTTCAGGGTCAACGCTGAGGGTCACTTTGTATGAACTGAATTTATTGCTTCAGTCTCTCAATGGGCTTACTAATCCTGGATCAGAATTTCAATTGTGCTTATATTAAGGGCTATGTTTTCTTTTTTTCTCATTAGGTGGTTGGCAATTAACACTAATCTATGAGAATTGTAGGATATCCTTAAATTCTGCTAATAGAATAATACCTACCTTAAGGAAAAAGATGTTATTTCTTTATTTGAGGTGTTTCTTCCAAGCCTAGGCTACATCTACTTATTTGGTATGACATGGTAAACAGAAATATAAATTCAGGCTCAAAATAAAACTATGTCTGCCTCTATTATCTGGTATTTCAGGTAGAGGTAATAAATTTAGTTTGCCCAAATTCGTTGACTAACTAATTTATTGTGTGTGTGTGTGTGTGAGAGAGAGAGAGAGAGAGAGAGAGAAGCCTACTGAGATTTAAAAAAAAAAGAATAAAATATATACACTGATTTTTAATTATTCAATGGTAAGTGGTACTGGAGGAGTTGACATAAAGCAAACCCACTAAACCAGACCAAAATTTCACAATAAAGAGTAAAAAAAGTTTAAGTATTATCTTGAAAAGGAAATTAAAATTAGAAGCAATAAAATAAAATGGTTAATCATATATCAGTTTCACATGCAGTCACCTTGCTAAACTCTTATAATAATTGCCTGTAGATATTTGAGGGTTTTCTGTGTAAAAATATATATTATCTGCAAATAATGATAGTTTATTTCCTCTTTTCCTATCACTATCCTTCCTATCTTTATTTTCTTATTACATTTTCTAGGAATTCCAATGCAGTTTTGGGTTTTCTGTTTTAATCTTTTAATGTAATAAATTATATTTATAGGTTTTCTAATATTAAATTTTTCTCTCATACCTGAAATAAGGCCATATTGGTAATGGTATATTATATATTTTATACATTTTAAAATTTGACTTTTGAGTATTTTTGTATTTGTTATTTTTAATGAAATAAGTCTGTGTCAAATTCTTTTCACATAATGTCTCTTTTTAGTTTGATATCAGGATTATGCTGATCTCATAGAATGAATTCAGAATTATTCCCGCTATTTCTATTTCAAAGAAGAGTCTATATAAAATTGTGATGAAATCTTTCTTGGAATTTTTGGGAGAATTGCCCTGTAAGAGAATTAGTCTTTCAGTTTTGTTATGTTTTTTAATTTTGGAGAACAACTTCTTCAAATTCTGTAATAATCATAAGATTATTCAACATTTATTTCTTTTTAAGTCAGTTGCAGTAAGGTACATTTTAAAAGACTTTACCCATTTTGTCTACGTTTTCAACATTTCAGCATACAAATGTTGAATGTTCATATGTTTACTCTCTACCTGTATTTTGTCACCTTTTCATTCATCATACTGCTTATTTATGTCTGTTCTTTGTTTCTCTTCATTAGTCTTGCCAGAGCTTATCTATTTTATTTTTCTTTTAAAGAGCAAGTTCATGGCTTTATTGATCTTCTCTACTGCTTTCCATTTCTTTAAGGTCCACTCTTATTATTTCAATCTGTTTCCTTTTTATTATGGTTATCTTTTTCATTTTTATATCCTTTCCCTGGATATTTAGCATTCAATTTTGAGGAATTTTTCTTTTCTAACATAAATAATGGCTATATAATATAGCTAAGCACAGCTTTTGCTATCACAACTTTAAAGTCATATAGTTTCCATTTTCTTGTTTTAGATATTTATGAATTGCCATTTAAATTATTTCTTTAATCTATATTTTTGTTAAGTTTACAAATACAGAGACAAGTGCAATTTACCTTTCTGTTATTAACTTCCAAATTAATTGCTATATGAACACAGGGATCATGGTTTATGTAACACCCATTGTTTGAAAACAAAAATCATCACAAATGGACTAGTAAGCAACATCATGATAAATGGAGGAAATACTGAAGTTGCCAAGGATTTCATTTTACTTAAATCCACAGTCAATGTCCATGGAAGCAACAGTCAAGAAATCAAACGATGCATTGCATTGGGTGAATCTGCTGCAGAGGACCTCATTAAAGTGTTAAACAGCAAAGATGTCATTTTGAAGACTAATGTACATCTGACCCAAGCCATGGTATTTTCAATTTTCTCATATGCATGGGAGAGCTGGCCAATGAACAAGGAAGACCAAAGAAGAAATGACATCTTTGAATTATGCTATTGGTGAAGAATATTGAATACACTATGGGCTGCCAGAAGAATGAAAAAATCTGTACAGCCAGAATGCTCCTTAGAAGTGAGGATAGAGAGACTTCATCTCAAGTACTTTGGACATGTTATCAGGAGAGACCAGTCCCTGGAGAAGGACGTCATTCTTGGTAAAGTAGAGGGTCAAAAAAAAGAGGAAGACGATTGACAAGATGAACTGACGCAGTGGTTGCAATAGTGGGCTCAAGCATGACAACAGTTGTGAGGATGGCACCGGATCGGGCAGTGTTTCATTCTGTTGTACATGGGGTCACTGTGAGTCAGAACCAACTCTATAGCACCTAAGAACAATTTCTTGAAACAAATTGAGGCTTTATTTTTAGCCTAGTACGTGAGCAATTTTTGCTTCATGAGTATTTGAGGAAAATACGCACTGTTTAAGTATTAGATATAGAAGTCTATACATCTATCATTTCAGTCAAGGTTTTTAATTTTGATTTTTTTACTATGGCTTAATGTTGATTCTGATCAATCATTAAAAGAGAAAGGTGTGTTGTAATCTCTAATTTTGCGGAGAGAAGTTGATCTTTTGCTTTTTCTGTTTTGAGTGTATATCATTAGGTGTATACACATTTAAATTTTGCTATACCTTCCATATGAATTAAAATATTTTTTCATTAAATATATTGTTTCTTTCTACATCTTACATTAATAGATATTGTGACCTTTTAACAATGTATTTTCAGTTATTAATAAAACTAGACTAGATTCCTTTTGGTTAATATTTTCCTGAGATGTGTTTCCCACATTTTTACTTTAAATCTTTGTCTGTTCTTTAGCTTTATGTGTTTCTCTTGCAAATAGCAAATATTTGGATTTGGTTGTAATTTAATCTATCTTTTTTTTAACTAGTGAGTTTAAGGTTTTTTTATATGTATATATATAGGTCTATTCAGATGTGTTTTTTCCATAATACTTTGTTAAATCGATTTTATCACCATAGTTTTTATTTGTAAATAGTTTACTTATTTATTTGGATTGGGATCTATACCACCTCCTAAAAACAGAAGTACTTTGACATGTTCTCACATCACTTGGTCTACCCCTGTAATGACTTTTAATGCTGAGTTATTAGGAAATATTAAAGTTTCATTTATTTTTAAGATAATATAAATATTACCAAAGTACCTAATAAACTTTACATCACTTATCTCTTTTAGTATCTCTTATTTAAATATTCTCCAAAATTGCTTGTAATATGTTTAGAAAACTTTTGAGACCCTGTTTATCTGACATATATTTTATTATGCCCTCCTATTTGAACCACAGCTCCATTTGATATAAAATTATAGTATCTTTATTACTTTGAAAACTTTATTATCTACCTACATCTAGTGTTGCTGTTAAAAAAAAAAAAACACATATCGTTAATCTGGTCCCTGTTCTTTTTTCACGGTCTGCTCTTTCTGTAGACTTTTAGAATTTGTTCTTGCCTTTGATATTCTGAAATTTCAATATAATAGAGCTTTTGCTTTGGGTAATGGTACACTAGTTCATTGAGGTCACTCCCCCTCTTCCACTGAAGACAACTAGAAACTTGAGACAACAGAACAGTCTGCTTAAAGTCATTGAAACCTGATGAATTATTGGACCACAACTGAGAGAGGAAGGAGGCTCAGGGATGCGAATGTGGCATTTAAGGTGTATTTCTACCTAGAAGCATTTGTTAATTCTAGAGGGAACTATTGAGGGTATTTCTGAAAGTATCTAAGGATTAACAAGGCAGGAATAGATTCTACATCTTGTCAAGGGCAGGGTGGTGGTGAAACCCTCACATTTTAAATTGGGACCACTAGGAGCTGCCAATTAGGATAAAGGATGAAATGGAAGTACAAGTTTCTCATAGAAAAGATAAGTCAAAAGGAAATATCTAGTATGAATCATTAAGGAACAGTGGAATGGAAAATATAGAAGATATATAAAGTATACACTGAGAAGATCCTGACATGTACATAATTAGAGTCTTAGGAGGAGAGAAGAAAGAGAATGGGAAAAAGCAATATTTGAAGATATAATGGGTGAAACTATTCAAAAAAGTAAAACATATCAAGCCACAGTTTCAAGAGACCCTGTGAACTCAGAGCAGGATAAATTAAAAAAAATCAACACTTAGATACATACCTCACAGATAAAACTACTGACAAAGAAACACAATGAGAAAGCCTCAAAAGCGGACAAAGAAAAAATGCAGATCACTTAAAAGGAAGCAATAATAATATTGACAGTTAACTCCTAAACAGGAACAATAGAAACCCGAAGATAGCAGAATAGAATCTTTAACCTGCTGAAGAGAAAACATGTCCCAATCTAGAATTCTATACCTAGCAAAAATATCCTCTGAGTAAGAAGGCAAAATAAATACATATTCAAACAAACACAAGCTAAATGAATTTACTACAAGCACATGGCACTGAAATAAAAACTAAAGAATGTTTTTGAGGTAGAATAAAATCAATTTCACATGGAAGGTCAGTGAATAAAGAAGGAAAGAAAACCAAGAAACTTGAAAATGTGTAAGTAAATTTAAATGAATACTGAATTTTAAAAAAGCAATAACATTGTCTTGGGTTTAAAATATAGAAAAAAACTAAAATGCACAATTCAATGACTTATAAATTAGAATGTAAATGGAGTTTAAGTGTTGTAAGTCCCTTGCATTATTCTGAAAGAGAGTAAAAGTACTGTTAATTTTAAACATTAATTTCTATGGCAAACCCTAAAAGAATTAATAAAAGAGTGTATAATTTCTCCTTTAGCATAAAGAAAAATGGAGTAATAAAAATTCAAACCAAAACATGGCAAGAAAGGAGAGAAATAGGACTATAGAACAAGCAGGGCAAATGCAATGCCTAATAAAATAGCAGATTTCAACTCAAATATATCAGCAATTATTTTACATAGAATTTACCTAAATGTTCCAATCATAAGGACAAGATTGGATAAAGAAAACACCACTATATGCTACTGCAAGGAACACATCTAAAAAATAAGGGTACAGAAAATTTGAAAGAAAAAAGAAAAAAATATACTCTACAAGTATAAATCAAAAGAAAAACTGATATAGCTAGATTAATATTCGATAAAGATTATTAAGAAAAATATTTTTAGGGTTACAGAGGAAGATTTCAAAAAGATAAATTCAATCCACCAGGAGAATACTTACATGGACCTAAAAACCTGGCCTCAAAATACACAAAGCAAAAATTAATAGAACTAATAAAATATGCCCTAAATAAATGGAGGGACAAAACAGTCTCGCGGATTGGAACACTCAGCATTGGAAAGCTACTGATTTTCTTCCAAACTGATCTATATCTCAGTGCAACCATAATCAAAATGCTAACAGATATTTTTTGAAACTTCACAAGCAGATTTCAAAATTGATGTGGAAATGCAGCCGTATCATCTGTAAATAAATGACAGCTTTATTTTTTCCACTCCTTCTATCTTTTATTTATTTATTCCTTCCTTAGTCCACTGGCTTCAATCTACAGAATAATATTGAATAAAAGAACCTCCTTGTCTTAATATTGATCTCAGAGGGAACCCTATCATTCCTGTGTTTGCTGCACAGTTGGGTTTTGTTCGTTTGTTTTTAACCACTTGATAATTCCTTTGCATTCATTGTTCTCTATATTTTTTCTTGATGAATGTGTATTTTTTTCCAAAAAAGTTTTCTGCATTTGTTTAGATTATACATGATTTTTCTTCTATGTTCTGTTGTTTTTGTTGTCGTTGTTGTTAGGTGCCGTTGAGTCAGTTCCAACTCTTTGTGACCCTATGTACAACAGAAGGAAACACTGCCTGGTCCTTCACCATTCTCACAATTGTTGTTATGCTTCAGCCCATTGTTGCAACCACTGTATCGATCCATCTCGTTGAGGGTCTTCCTCTTTTTCAATGACCCTCTACTTTCCCAAGCATGATGTCCTTCTCCAGGGACTGATTACTCCTAATAACACGTCCAAAGTATGTGAGGAGTAGTTTCACCATCCTTGCTTCTAAGGAGCATTCTGGTTGTACTTCTTCCAACACAGATTTGTTTGTTCTTTTGGCAATCCATGGTATATTTGATATTGTTCACCAACACCACAATTCAAAGGTGTCAATTCTTCAATCTTCCTTATTCGCTGTCCAGCATTCTCATGCATATGAGGTGATAGAAAACACCATGGCTTGAATCAGCTGCACCTTTGTCTTCAAGGTGACATCTTTGTTCTGTTACTATGATGAATTACATTGATTGGCTTTCATGTATGATGCCAGCCATGCATTCCTGAAATGAAGCCAAGTTACCGATTATTGGTTGCCAGTTGCCTTTTGATTCCAACTCATGGTGATCCCACGTGCGTCAGAGTAGAACTGTGACATAGGGTTTTCAATGGTTGATTTTTCAGAAGTAGATAACCCCCTCTCACTTCTGAAGTGCCTCTGGACTTGATCTTCCAACCTTTCATTTAGCAGCCTAAGTGGTTGCACCACCCAGGGATTCCCTGAAGCCAATTTAGTCATTACGCATTATTATGTTTATGTATTGCTGAATGTCATTTGCTAACATTTTGTTTAAAAGTTTTGTATCTATGTTTAAGAGTGAGAGCGACCTGTGATTTTCCTTTCTTTTAATGCCATGTGCTGATTTTCAGTTTTGGTGGCTTTATAAACGGAGTTTGGAAGTATTCCCACTTTTTCTATTCTCCAAAACAGTTCCCACTTTTTCTATGCTCCAAAACAGTTTTGTTTCTTTTTCCTTTCTTTTCCTCTTGAGATGGATGCTGTTTCTGGAATATTTGGTGGAAGAAAGGTATGCGAAAATCTTCCCCTGTGAGTATGATTTTGTCTATTTTTCCTTTTAGTTCTGTCAATATTTGCTTTACACAGCTTAAAAATGTAGAATTATTGTATCTTCTTCCTGGTGAGATAAACATTTTTTTCTTATCATTACAGAATGTCTCTGATTATCTTTAATAATACTTCTTGTCTTTGTCTAACATTAATTTAGCAAGCTCAGCCTCCTTGTTAGTGTTTGTGTCTTATATGTCTTCCTATGCTTTTTAAATTCAAACTTCCCACAGTTTATATTTTAGGCGTGTCATCACTTGTAAGCAATATATAGTTGTTGTGTTTCAAACCAGCCTCTGTCTTTGACTTCTGGCTGTATCAGTTTCATTTATATTTAATATCGTTACAGATATATTCTGGATGAAAACTACATCTTATTGTTTTCCATTTGTCTTGCCTATATTCTTTTTTCTCACCTTTCTTGCTTAATTTTGGATTGATTATCTTTTAGTATTCAATTTTCCTGTCTATTAACTTGATAGTTGAACACTGTTTTACTATTCTATCAGTGATTTCGCTAAATTAAAACACACTTCCTGTACTTATCAAAGTCTAATATTTTCTGCTACTCTTATCCATTTCCAAGACAATTCAGGAATCTCAGGACACTGTTTATTTCCCTCCTGATTAACATACTATCTTTGTTATGTGTTTTAATTCTATAAAAAAAAAAAATTTTTTTATACCTACTTTAAATTCCAGTTGGCATTATTTTTATTACTTTATACAGTAATACTTATTGGATTTATCCTCATAGCTACCTGTTTTTGCCTCTTCATTCTTTCCTGTATCTCTGAATTTCCAACTGGAATCAGGGTTTCTTATTGTTTTTGTTTGTTTGTTCTTTAATACACAAAGAATATGCTTTATCAGGGGCTGATTTACTGTGAAGCTATTGAAGATTAACTTTATAAAGTTTACTGGCTAGGGCCTCTACCAGTGTGTTCACGTGATTATATGCTTTTATAAAAGTTCACAATAAGATAGTTTAGCTGAAATGAGTGAAGACCGCTGTCTCTTTGCACTCAGGCTTTCTCTCCATCAAATTTCCGTTAATACCAGATAGTACATGATTAGACACAAGCTAAGGGAAAACAGAGTTGCACGTGCATTTAGCTTGGAAACCCTATGGGGCAGTTCCACTCTGTCCTGTAGGGTCACTATGAGTTGGAATCAACTCAACAGCAATGGGTTTTGTATTTTTGTTTGTTTTTATTTGTTTTTGGCTTTATATTTAAATACTTAAATATATTTTTGTGATTCACTGTCACTGCTGGGTACAACTAAATAATTTCTAGCCATCTTGGGCTAGAAATCTGTTGTGCTGTCTCATTTGGGATCAAGGTGCAAAGATGCAGGGCTGGGGGTTGTATCACAATGAGAACACATCCTATGGTACTTAACATCGGGAGCATGTGGTTGTGAAAAAGAAGCAAGGATTGAAATGAACAATGCCAGTAGCTAGTCCGTGGAAATTTCCTTGGTACATCAGACATACAAAACCATAAATGGAAGATTAGATTCTCGGCAATGCTTAATAAAAACAAGTTTTCTCTTATCAAATATACACTCAAGACGGAATGTTATACATGCATAATATATGCACCTTTCTGTTTTAATGGCAATTGTGTGAAACAAAATGTATCTTAAGCCCTGTATTTGTAAGGCATAAATGGGCAGGAGTACTACAAACACCGAGTTTGTGTGTGATGTTTTGTGTTTTATGGATCCCAATAAAAGGATCATATTTTAGCGTACTTGATACACATTTCTCTAATAACACTTAACAATTCTAAACGAAATGGCAAGCAAAATTAGTCCAATACAGCCAAACAGCAAAATTCAAATGAAGGATTATCAATGTATTTAGCGGTTATTTTATTAAAATATGTAATTTGTCTGGATCTGAGACTTTTTTAGTTTTTTTTAAAGGATTTTTGTCATTTCTTTTTGAATTCCAATAAATATTCACCTTTTTAACCTTTCTATGTACTCAAAATTTGAATTCATTCCCTTATAGAAGGGCCCAAAATGAATGAGTTTCAGGTTTCACAAACTCCTAACCCAAATCTGCCCTTTGATGGCATATTCAGAGTTAAATACTTTCTGTTTGTGTCTGTCTGCAAATTTTTTTTTTTTTAACTCTTCTACATTTTTAAAGATGGTTTGCTGAATTTTGAATTCTAGGTTTTAAATTATTTTAACCTTTTGGTGTTATTTTCTTCCGGTTTCCATTCTTTCCACTGAAGTCATTATTTCTGTTGTACACCTGTCTAGATGAATTATCTTTTTTTTTTTTTTTCTGGATGCTTTTTAAGACTTGTTTGAAATTTTAGCAGTTTCACTATGATATGTCCTATTTACAGTTCATAGTATCTCTTGAATCTGTGGATTAGTGCCTTTCAATTCTTACAAAAAATACTAAAACATTCTTTACTCATTATTGTTCCTGCCCCTACTTGGTCTTCTCTCCTCTGGAGCTCCAGAAGTGTAAACCTGTATTTGTAGTTTATACTATATGCCTATCTCTCTTAAACCCTTTCATGTGTTTTTCCTCTTTTTGCCTCTATATTCTTCCCTCTGCATATTTCCCTTTAAAGTGCCTTCCAATTCACTACCCTTCTTTCAGTCCTGTAGAATATTTTTCACTTATCCATTGGTTTCCTAAATTTAGGTATTATATTTTTCATCTCTCAAAGTTCTGCTATGTATTACTTTTTATGTTTCCAGCGTTCTTTCAAAATTCTCACTCTTAACTCATTTCCTTGAACATATTAATCAGAGTAATCTTAAACTCTGCATCTAATATTTCCATTATTTGAATCACTTGTGAAGATATTCAGTGTTGTTTGTCCTTGATTTGGGCCACTTTTCCTTCTGCTCCTATGTTTGGGTATTTTCTGCTAAGTGCCAGGCATTTTACGTGAAAATACATTTAATTTGAGGCAAAGGATATGTTTTCTTTTTCCATGGAGGGTTTAATTTCACCTCTGGCACAATGTCAGGGGCACTAGAAAATTCAAATCACTTTAATTCTCTCAAGGAATGGGTGGTGGTTATTTTAGTGAGGCAGGATTCAATTTAGAGGATTGAGTTATGTCTTGAGCCAGTCTCTTTTGAGATGTGGGAGAGAGAGGTGAGTGGAGAGATGGGGGGAACTCCTACTACCAAGAAAGCAGTGCCAGTAGCACAGCGCATCCTTTGGACCAGGGGTTCCTGCAATGAGAAGCTTCTAGACCAGGGGAAGATTGATGATAAGGACCCTTCCCCAGAACTGACAGAGAGATAAAGCCTTCCCCTGGAGCTGGAACCCTGAATTTGGACTTCTAATCTACTGGACTGTGAGAGAATAAACTTCTGTTTGTTAAAGCCATCCACTCTGGTATTTCTGTTATAGCAGCCCTAGATAACTAAGACACCCCCAAAATACAAACTGTTAGAGACCTAAACCAAATTCCATGAAGTTTATCAAACCTTCATCATTTTGGAAGGCACTGAAGACCAATTTTGTAATCCAAGCCTCATGAGTTTGTCAAAAAAATGTGCAAATAACTTGAATAGACACATTTCACCAAAGAACACGTAAGGATGGCAAATAACGCACTTGGACAGATATTAAATGTCACTAATTGTAAATTATAACCATGCAGACATTTCCATAACACATTTATTTAAAAAAACTAAAATAAAATATGCTAACAATACCAAGTGCTGGCAAAAATATGAAGCAACTAGATCTCTCATATCTTGCTAGTGGTAATGCAAGATGACACAGACTCACTTTAAAATCATTTGGCAATTTCTTACAGAAGCAAAATGCATACTCACTAAAATCCCAGCAATCCCACTCCTGAGTATTTACCCTAGAGAAATAAAAACTTATGTTCATACAAAAACCTGCACATAAATGTCTATCAAAGCTCTATTAATAATTGCCCAAAACTTGAAACTAACTAAATGTTTTTTCAAAACATGAGTGGATAAACAAACTGTGGTACATTCATATACTGGAATACTACTCACCAATAAAAAGGAATGAGCTATTGCTATACACAAGAACTTGGATTAATCTCAAAGACAAGTCTCATAGTGACCCTATAGGACAGAGTAGAACTGCCCCATATGGTTCCCAAGGAGCGGTTGGTAGATTCAAACTGCTGGTCTTTTGGTTAGCAGCTATAACTCTTAGCCAAGGCACTATCAGGGCTCCAGCTTGATTTGCACCCCCAAGGGAGAGCAATACTGGGGAGAGATACTCTTTGGATTGTAATTCACTAGCCTTGGGAGTTTGGAGGAAGAAGGGTTAGGAAATAACTTACCAACATTAGTTAGTCCGTACCTGTTTCTTTTAATTCCCCATAAGCACAGGGCTTCTGCACCACTCTGATTTCATTCCTGAGGATCCTGGACCAGGACCTTGAGTTGAGTTAGGTATGAAATGTTGTGCTGTATAGCCAAAAGCACTGTCTGAGGAGAATCAAGAGCCTAACTGCAACAAATCCTGTCCTATTTCACCTTTCCACAGTTGTGGCTATCTTCCTCCTAACTGTACATCATTTTCCGAGAAAATTTTAAAATGACTCAATATGAACTCCTGTGTTTCATAATTGCTATTTGAAGAACGATTGGAAATGCATTGATGAGGGATGTACTAGCACCACTGGAATTTAATTTCTTGGCTGTTGGTGAGATGCTGAAGTTGCAGTATACTTCTGGATTTCATGGAGTATAGGAGAATCTCTGGGTTATAGGGGCCAGGTAAACAGAAACAATTTATGCATAGTTAAAACAATCAGGAGCAGGGAAAGTATGAAAGCCTGAATGGCCTGACCTAATAAAACCCACCACTGTGTGCGTGAGAGATAAACTAAACTTGAGTAATAGGTGCCTTGTTTGAGTTCCATGAGAAGCTTCACCAATTTTCACCCAAATCCCAGGCTGAAGTTAGTTCACAGAACCAGAGACCATTGACTCAAGGGAGGGGGTCAAGACATACTTAAAAAATTCTAAAATAACATCACAAATACATGCTTGCCTCTAACCTTCTCAGCCTTCTCCAAAGGGACCCACAGCCATCCAGCAGGGTAGTTAGAAATAGTACAATATAAAGTACCTGCATATTTGAGTATGTCTGAATTCTATCTCTGAATTAACAAAGTTTACCCCTAGGGAATTAGAATGCCATAGTAGTATTCTTGTCAAAACTGGAGCTTTGGGAATGAGGGAGAAATGGACTTTTGACCCAATGGTATTTTAACCAGGCTCTACCTCACATGGAGCCCTGGTGGCACAGTGGTTAAGAGCTCAGCTGCTAATCAAAAGGCTGGCAGTTTGAATCCACCAGTTGCTCCTTGGAAACCCTAAAGAGCAATTCAACTCTGTCCTATAGAGTCACTATCAGTCAGAATTTTCTAGACAGCAGTGTTTCTACCTCACGTGTGTCTGATGTAACAGACTCTTCCTGTGTTATGTCCCTAATTCTGAGTGCAAAGTTGTTACAGATATGCTCAGCAACTGGTAAAATCCCACACTGGCTCTCTGACTCAAGCTTTGTGGTCTACCATAGTAGAAAAAGCAAAATGGGAACTGATTTCTTCTTACTAAAGTAGTATGTCAAAGTCAATCAAAAGGATCCTGAGAAAATGGTAGCAAAAGTGATATTGGAATAATTTCTTAATGTCCTTAAATTCCCCCAGAAAAACAAATAGCTAAGACAAGACAAAATAAATAAATAACTTTGTACACTTTTAAGTGAAGAGACAACCTACAGATTGGAAGAAAATCTTCAGGAACCATACATCTGACAAGGGTCTAATATACAAAATATACATAAAACTCCTACAACTCAACCACAAAAAGACGGTGCAACTAAAAAATGGGTGAAAGACTTGAACAGACATTTCACTAAAGAATATATCCAAATGGCCACACAAGTACATTGAAGTTTTATTAGCCATTAGGGAGAGGCAAATCAAAACCACAATGAGATATCACTTCACTCCCACTAGGGTGTTTATGATTAAAAAAAAATAAAGTAGCAAATGTTGGTAAGGTTGTAAAGAAATTGGAACACTTATCCATTGCTGGCAGGAGTGAAGAATGCATAGTCTCTGTAGAAAACAGTTGGGCAGTTCCTCAAAAAGTTAAACATAGAACTACCAAAAAATATATGATGCAGCAATTCACTTCTAGGTATATATATACCCAAACCCAGTGCCGTCGAGTACCCAAGAGACCTAAAAACAGCAATGTGAACAGACACATGTACACCAATATTCATTTCAGCACTATGTAGAATAGCCAAAGGTGGATTAAAAAATGTGATACATACATACAATAGAATTCTACTCAGTCATAAATAGAAAGGAATTCCCGATCCATGTTAAAACATGGATGAACCTCGAAAACCTTAGGCTCAGTGAAATAAGTCAATCACTAAAGGACAAATATTGTATGATCGCACTCATAAGAAATAAAAAGAATAGGCAAATATATAGAGACCAAAGTTTACTAGGGGTTACCAGGACAGGAGGGAGGGGGAAGAGGGAATTCATTGTTTGGGAAGCAGTGTGTGTTTGTTGACGGTGCTAAAAATTTGGCAATGATTATGGGTAGTGATTGCTCAACATGATTAATGTAATTGATATCACTAAACATTATAAATGTTGAATCGGCACATGTGTTATATATATTTTTACAATAGTTAAAAAATTTTTTTAAAACTGTGGACAATGTCTACAACAAAACTAAGTGATAACGGGACAGCTAAAATGATCTTTGTATGGCTGGATTAAAATTACAGATACCAGTATGGACTCAATGTTTTTTAAAAGATGATAGATAGATTGACAGATGGATGAATGGATGGGTGTGTAGGTGGGTAAGCAGGTAGATAGATAGATAGACAGACAGACAGACAGATAGATAGATGATAGATATAGATAGGTAGATAGAAGATAGATTTCGAAATACATATAGATGAGTGTGTATGAATGGGTTAGTATATATACTTATGCTTCCAAGCTTTGTCCACTGAGAGAGCCTAGATGCAATGACATCTTGGTGACAATAAGCACACCCAGGACCAAAATCCTGATTTCTCCATACCAATACCATTCTCCAACAAAAGGATTAAAGAAGAAGTGGTTAATTTTAGGACTCAGAGAAAATATAAGATGAGACTGGGACGTTTTCTGGTCCCAAAGAGTAGAGAGTTGCTTAGAAAAAAAAAAAAAAAAAAGAGTGAGGGCACATTGAAGGGCACAGAAGCCAACCTGGAGTGTCCAGTGGCCAAAACGGAAACTATTTGAGCAACAAAATAAGTCACAATGGTATTGGATTATAATCAACTGAATAATATAAATATCTATGAGTTCATACAGTTGTAAATAAATAATTGAGGAAAGTGAGACAGCCCTTCCCTACAATCAATCAATCAATCAATTAATAGGAAGGAAAGAAGAAAGCAAGAAATGAAGGAAAGAGAGAGGGAATGGAAAATCATCATTAGAACATCACGGTAATAATTGTATGCGGTATCCAGACAGATGCTAAAATTTGTAAGTAAAGGCTTAAGGAGAAAGAGAATATTTGCATAGTTTTAAAGTATCTTCCCCAATATATTTATTACTTATAAAAGAAAAAAAAAATTCCTAGAGAAAGACAGCAGACACCAATTTAACTAAGTGATTGATTGACATGACCAATAAAAAGATACATCAGCATTATGAACTGCTGATATCAAGCACTGAGAAGAACACACCATTTCTGTGTAATTCTGGAGAAAAACTGCATAACTTCAATCTACTCACTAGAAAGCATCATTCTACAGAATACCTGGAGCAGTATGCTTCAAAAGCATTCATGTATTGAAAAACAAGGAAGACAGAAACTGTCACAGATTGGAGGAGACTAAGGAGATATGACAACAAAATGCAACGTGTGATCCTAGATTAGATCCTGGAATAGAAAAAGACATTAATGGAAAAATTGCTGAAATCTGAATAAAGTCTGTAATTTAATTAATGGTATTGTAACAGCATTAATTTTGATAGATACAATACGGCTATTCAAAATATTGACATTTGGGGATGCCAAGTATTGATATTGGGGGATAGTTTTGATCAGAATGAAAATCTATCATAATGGAGAAAGAACATCTATTTATTATGCTATTTTTGCAACTTTTCTGTAAATCTAAAATTATTTTAAAATAAAAACAAACAAAAGGACTGGAGATAAACTTCTGAAAACCAACCAATGAAAACCTTATGTATCACAATGGTCTGATTCCATCGTACTTGGTGTCACCATGATTTGGGGCCCACCCAATGGCAGCTAATAACAACAACAACAACAGTAGTTATCCCTAGACAGATTACTTAATATGTCAAAACCCATACCAAGATGCTGGGGTACCTGAATAAAGAAGGTGGATGGAGAAAGCCTTCTTAATTCTAGCCTCACCAGGATGGTGGTTACTTGTGAACATAAACTTGGTTGAGAAAAATCTTGCATCAAGAGGTTATTATTGTCACTTTGCATTTCCCATGCCTGGAGATACAGGGTGGAATCTATCTGTGCAAATTGCCTCACCTCTAAAAGAGTGGCATTTGAGATATATTTACCAAGTACAAATTTCAGACATGTGCAATGGCAGCCCAAGGGATGCACATTTAGTAAGGCCCACATGACTATAGTGTAGCACAGAACGGAAATGCTGATTCACTGGAATTCTCCATGGAGCACCAGAAACATGATGCTTGCTTCAGCTAGGCTAGATTCCTTCAACAAAGAGACAACCAAATCAGTGAGATGCAACAGATTTATAGGAACTCAAGAAGTTCCCAAGCATCTGGCTGAGTAGTTTTTATTTTTTTTTTCCTTTTTTAACACAGCCTAAATTTCTTGCCTTATTTATCACTTCCATTTAAGCTGCACACACTTCCCTAAACTCCTCCCAGTCCACCTGCACCAAAGTGGTGCTCCTTAAAGGACAAGTTTATTTGCTTTTGATTAGTATTTACTTTGTTTGCCTGGGTCTTTTTCTCATTCTAGCCTTGTTAACATATGGAAGGGGCCTGTGGTGAAGGCAACCAGGAGGGGGGCCTGCTCGATTCAGTCCCAGTGATTCCCTGTGTTACCTTTGGTTAAACTTCATCTTTGTTTTTGGCACCCCACCCCCTTGTGGTCACAAAACACAAACACTCTGCAGCCCCTATGCACTCTCATCTTACTTAACCATTCTGCAGTCACACGATGTTTTGCAATCTACATGTGTTCTTTTGGATAAGCTAGCTTCGAATATTTAATTCTTCTAAGGAAGTTTAATAAATTTTCTTTCTCTGTTATAATAGATTTCATTCCGATCAAAACTATCCAGTATTACCAAATGGAAGGATATGGGCTCAAAAAAGTTTTAAAAAGCAGTTCTTTTTTAATTAAAAAAAAAATTGATTTTCAATTATATGTTGTTGTTAGTTACCACTGAGTCAGTTCTGACTCATAGCAACCCTTTGTAATATAGGAATTGCATATATATTTATTTAGTGATTTTTAATAAATCAAAAAAAGTAGCAACTAACTTTTATTTTAAAAAATGGATGTATGTCTGTATCGAGCTATAGTAAGTCAGCTAAAGAAATCCATAGAATCTGGTGGTGAATATTTTGATCTGTTTTTGTAAGTCCTGCGATGTATTATTATGAGGTAATTTTTTATCAGAATAGAATTCCAGCTATCCCAGTAATAAAGGATACTCTTTGACTCTCTATATCTCTTTACAAAGACCTTTTGCATATATAAGTTCTCTTAAGCCTTACAGCAACTTTATGAGCCTGGATGTTATTGTCCCTATTTTATAAATGAATAAATCGAGGCTCAGAGTAGGATATTTGTCCCACTACAAATAGTTAACATATAACAAACCTGAGATTTAAAACCAAGTCTGATGACTCTCAGTTCTTTGTTTTTTCTGCAACTCTATGAGTTAAAGCATATTTGAGCATATTTGTGCCCATTTCAAAGAAAGGTGACCCAACAGAATGCAGAAATTATCTGACAATATCATTAACATCACATGCGAGTAAAATTTTGCTGAAAGCCGTTCAAAAACAGTTGTAGCAATACATCAGCAGGGAATTGCCAGAGATTCAAGCCAGATTCAGAAGAGAACATGGAAGGAGGGACATCATTGTTGATGTCAGATAGATCTTGACTGAAAGCAGAGAATACCAGAAAGATGTTTACCTGGGTTTTGTTGACTATGTAAAGCCATTCGATTATGTGGATCATAATTATTGATAACATTGCAAAAAATGGGAATTCCAGAACACTTAGCTGTGCTCGTGCAGAGCATGTACATACACCAAGAGACAGTTGTTTTGAATAGAACAAGGGGATACTGCATGGTTTAAAATCAGGAAAGGTGTGCATGAGGGTTGTATCCTTTCACCACACTTATTCACTCTATGTACTGAGCAAATAATCAGAGAACCTGGACTATATGATGAAGAATGCAGTATCAGGATTGGAGGAAGACTCAGTAACAACCTGCGATACGCAAATGACACAACCTTGCTTTCTGAAAGCAAAGAGGACTTGAATCACGTACTGATGAAGATCAAAGACCACAGCCTTCAGTACAGATTACACCTCAACATAAAGAAATTAAAAATCCTCACAACTGAACCAATAAGCAATATCAAGATAAAACGGAGAAATATTTAAAGTTATCAAGGATTTCATTTTACTTGAATCCATCATCAGCATCCATGGAAGCAGCAGTCAAGAAATCAAACGGTGTATTGCACTGGGCGAATCTGCTGCAAAAGGCCTCTTTAAAGTGTTAAAAAACAAAGATGTCACTTTGAGGCCGAAGGTGCACCTGATCCAAGCGATGGTGTTTTCAATCATCTCATATGCATGGGAAAGTTGGACAATCAATAAGGAAGACCAAAGAAGAATTGATGCCTTTGAAGTATGATGTTGATGAAGGATACTGAATATATCATGGACTGCCAGAAGAACCAACAAATCTGTCTTGGAAGAAGTACAGCCAGAATGTTCCTTAGAAGAGAGGATGGTGAGACTTTGTTTTATCTACTTTGGACACGTTATCAGGAGGGACCAGTCCCTGGAGAAGGACATCACGTTTAGTAAAGTAGAGGGTCAGCATAGAAGAGGAAGCTCCTCAGTGAGATGGGTTGACACAGTGGATGCAACAATTGGCTCAAGAATAGCAACAACTGTGAGGATGGTGCAGGACTGGGCAATGTTTCCTTCTATTCTACATATTGTCGCAATGAGTCAGAACTGACTTGACAGCACCTAACAACAACGACAATATTTTTATACCACGTAACGAATCACCCTAAAACAGAGTTTCTCAACTTCAGCATTACTGACATTTGTGCCAGATAATTCGTTGTGGTGGAGCCTATCTTCTTCATGGTAGAATATTTACCAGCATCACAGGCCTCTATCTTGTAGATGACAGTAGAACCCCCTGTGGTAGACAGAATAACGGTGCCCCAAGATGTCTACATACTGATATGCAGAACCTATAAATATGCTACCTTGCACGGCAAAAGAGATGTCAGATGTTATTACGTTAAGTATCTTGAGATAGGCAGATAACCTTGGATTATATAAGCAAGCCGAATGTAATCACAGGGTGCTTACAGGAAGAAGGCAAGAAGGTCAAATTGAAAGAGAGATGATGACAAATGAAGAGGTTGGAGTGATGTCTTTGAAGATGGAGAAAGGGGTCAAAAGCCATGTAATGCAGGTAGCCTTTAGATGCTAGGAGAGGCAAGAAAATGGATTCTCTTCTAGAGCCTTCAAAAGGAACACAACTCCGCTAACACCTTGGTTTTAGCCTGTAAGACTCTTTTCAGACTTCTGACCTCCAGAACTGTAAGAGAATAGTGTTGTTTTAAGCCATTAAATTTGTGGCAACTGAAAGAATTATTAGCATATCATACGTTATGTGGTAAGGAAATGGGAGAGGAGAAGAGATTAAAATTATTAATACGTATACAAATATATTGACATCAAAATAAAGAAATCCTCATGAAATTTACAGTCCCTCTGCAGCTGCTTGCTTGGTCATAGCTGGTATTTGTAATTACCTTCTTCTCTACCTGGTCCCTATTTCATTACCTTCGCAAGCAGTTTAGCTGATTATTTCCCTCCCAGGTGAGGTGACCCAACCTTCATTTCTGAAAGCTGTGTGCCATTAGCAACTCTGCCTATATTGGCTTGGTGTTGTTTTCCACCGACTTTCATCACAGGACACGGAAATAATAATAAGTGTCCTACACAATCTCCTGTATTCCACACTTCCTGCTCCTTACCTCATAGTGGAGTAGCAACAGATTTCCCCTTGATAGTTGGGAGCAATCATCCCAGCCAGCACAGTAACTTCATGTTTGCCTGTTGATTCATGACATGAATGCCTCAAAGGGGCCAGGTGACAATCTCAAGTTCCAGTTTAACAGAATGATTGCTGTGTGACCTGGTAGAAGCACTCCTCCCCTGGGAACTAAAACTTCTAGTCCAGCAGAGCCTTCAGGATCCACATCAAATTTCACCTCATCATTAGAGTTTTCCATGACACAGATTTTTCTGGTCTTGGGAACCTCTTAGCACACTATGCCTGTATCAGTCTAAATCTTATTCCCATTAGTCTAGAAGCCCACTTAGGATGGTGGACTTACCAGTTGCCTTCAAGTTGATTCCAACTCATGGTCACCCCGTGTATGTCAGAGGAGAACTGTGGTCCATAGAGTTTTCATGTCTATGACGTTTCAGAAGCAGATCACCAGGCCTTTCTTTGTAGGCTCTTCTGGGTGGGTTTGAATGGCCAACCTTTCTGTTGATAGCCCAGTGTTTAACAATTTGCTCTACCCGAGGGCTCCTTGAAGGTAGTACTATGTCTTTAATATTCCCCACAGTGCCTAGCACAGCATATTCCTCCTAGTAAATTGTTCAAAATTTTCTTTTTTGATTATTAGACTTTGCTTCAAGAATTAATTCACATCCTTGCAGTAAATTGACATCCATCTGCAGTGTGAAAATCACAGCAATGGTAAATATTTATATTCCTGTGAAAAGTAAACAGTGAATGGGAAAGGCTTTCTCTTTTTTTGCTCTCTTTCCTTTCCTTCTCTTTGAAACATTTTTTTTTTTCTTTCTTCTGTTACAACCAAGAACACACATTCAGTTGCTGACACTGTTAATGCCTAAGGCATGTTAATACAATCACGATACTCTTGAAGGAAACTTTAAAGGGTAAAGTCACTCTCTTATTTCTAAATAAGACCGTAATTAACTCTCCCTAGTAGCTGAATATTGAAAACCCTGGTGGCATAGTGGTTAAGTGCTATGGCTGCTAACCAAAAGGTTGGCAGTTCGAATCCGCTAGGTTCTCCTTGGAAACTCTATGGGGCAGTTCTACTCTGTCCTACAGGGTCACTATGAGTCGGAATCGACTTGACGGCAGTGGGTTTTTTTTGGTTTAGTAGGCGAATACAGGTAGTTCCCCATTTTCAGCTGGGGTTCTGTTCAGACAACTCCGTGGTAAGTTGCATACCTCATTTTTTTTAGTTTTCATTATTATTGCCTTTTATTATAAGTATCTTTATAAATCCAATCTTTATTTGTCTTTGGGGATTGGCATGAGAATGACAACATCAGCAAATTATGTGCTGCCACACTGTATATGGTATATGTTATTAAAGAGAAGATGTCCCCCCCAAAAAAAAGAATGGTCGTAAGGGCGATTCCTCATAACACCAATACGTTGTTAAATGGAGGGCTACCTGTACATATATTGACCTAAGAATTTGCTTTAGAAAAGATCTGGGTTGGGAAGAGGAGGCAGGGTGAGAACAGTAAATCCTTCCTTCCAGTTAACTACCTTCTGTTCCAACAGTTGTTCTTCTTGAAGTGATCATCTTGGTGATGACTTTTGGTGTTCTCGAGAATATTCTCCAGGAAATTCTAAAGGTTATTATTTTCTAATCATTCAGAAAAAATGTATTTTTTCCCCAAATTTAGAAAGAATGCAATTCTGTTTGTATTCTTTAAAATTGCTCCCTGGACTGCCACATTTGTCTCCTAATCAACATCAGCTATTACACTATAGCGATTTCTCATCTAGGGCAAAGTCATAGAGCAACCAGTTAGGTAAAACAAAATATTAGAATGTGAGGACCCTAGGGCTTTAAGAGGTCTTCTAATTTGTTCCCCTGACTTCAGGTATGAACACACAATTCATCACCAGATAGACTCTTATGTGTTTCAAGATTTAAAAAAAAAAAAATCCAATCTCCTTTGTTAACTTTGTGAACTTATCTGATTTCCAACTTTATCGCGTTATGTCCTACAAATCACTGTGCTCTGTTTTTTGGTAGTAGTGTTGTGGTTTAATTTGGTATAGTTAGGACAGTTTTGCTCCTCTACAATCTATTATTAAATGATTACCTAATTATCCTTCGGCATTTATTTCCTAACTCAGTTCCTTAATACTAGCTCAGAAATCATGCTTGCCTACTCTTTAACTATTTGGTTAATGTCATCTGTTCTGTCTCTATATTGTCCTCAACCCACTTTGGGTATTACAAGAATAGTGTAGAAGACTTTGGTAAATCAACATATTAGTACGGGTGTTTCTATTCCCCATAGCCAACCTGCTGTTGTTGACAGCAGAGACTTGTCAAACTCTGGTCAAGTTTCAAACTGAATTCAAAAGTTATTACCACAACTGAATGGTGGCACAGTGGTTAAGAGTGGTTAAGGTCAACAGTTCGAATCCACCAGCCACTCCTTGGAAACCCTATGAGACAGTTCTGCTCTGTCCTGTAAGGTTGCTATGAGTCAGAATTAACTCGATGGCAGCCAGTTTTTGTTTTTAGTTCTGTACTTTTGGAGCCCTGGTGGTACAGTGGTTAAGTGTTCAGCTGCTAACCAAAAGGTTAGCAGTTCGAATCCACCAGCTGCTCCTTGGAAACCCTATGGGGCAGTTCTACTCTGTCCTATAGGATCACTATGAGTCAGCATTGACTCAAGGGCAATAGATTTGGTTTGGTTTTTGATCTGTACTATTATTCTCTATTAAAAAAAATATGTAAAGTTTATTAAACATATATATGTTCTTTATACATATTAAAATACAAAGTCAAGAATAAGTACTAGGAGAATGCCTGTCTAGAGCAAGTGCTTGATAAATGTGAAAAAAGAAAAGGAAGGGAGGAAGGATATTAGTTCAGAACTAGAGAAGCCTTCAAAGAATATCAAGTTGAAACACATTTAACAAGCGAGGAAAGTAAAAATAAATAAATAAGGAATTAAGTGAGCTAAAATCACATAAGAGAAGCTGTTTTGGCCTTTTATAAATTTGGGGTCACCACACATCCATTCCCCCATGAATTTAGTAGGAGCGCTCTGACTGTAGACTCACTCACAACTTGTGTTTGAACTTAGGGTAAAAGATTTTTTTCTCTGTAAGCCTTGAACTTGGGAGAATTCAGGAGAGGAAGGAGCCTCTGGTGGTCATTTTTCTACCACTTGGAACCTGAGAATAAAACAAAAATGGGGAGGCAAGAGCTGAGAGATGAAGAGAGACAGAGTGCCCCACTGTTTCTCGAACCCCTGAATCAAGACAATTCTATAAAACAAATAAATTTCCGTTTTGGCTTAAGCCAGTTGGACTTGGGTTTTCTGACTTGGTACTAAAAGAATGATGTAGGTCTTAAACTAGAGTACAGGTCTTTAACTCTCAACCATTGTTTTCACTGCTCTGGTACTGCCTGTCCTTTTCTCTCCTAATATTGTTTTCCTTTTCCTCTACCAATCAAAGAGCAAATCTCCTCTAGCTCTTCTACCCCAAGGCTTTTTCTAAAAACAACCTTGGTGTCTTTACCTCACCCTACATCTGATGAGTGGGAGGATTACTTCACCATCCAGCATGGCTGGATTCCTATTTATTGCTCCCCAAAACATGATTGCTATTTAAAAAATAAAAATATAAAGCTCCAATATTCCCAGAGCTTTCAGTCTCATGCCAAGTGTGTACTAGTTTCTATTTACTTGGAGTTTTGAAGACCAGAGCCCTGGGGAGCCCTATGTTCTGATGCATACACATGTATGACCTTATCCACGTAGAGGCAGAAATTCCATGCATCCAGAAAGTTCTGCATCAGAGGTGGTTCCAAGGACATTGTTTGAATTGATTTCCTTGAGCTACTCATGTGACTTTTATGACCTTACCATTGTAGGAGGAAGGCTCATATTTTTCTCAGTAGTTGACCTATTGGCTACATGGAAACACAGCTCAAACTTCTGTCCTCTCTGGCTAGGCAGGGAATAGCTAATCTAAAACCAGAGGGAAATCCCACATCCAGAAAGCAGCACTGGACTCTGATCTACAGTTAATATTTCAAAACTAGAATACAATTAAGCCCACTAAAGTTTTTACTAGACCCAGGAGAGACTTGCAACCACAGAAAAGGAGAGATGTGAGAATCAATTTACATTATGGCAGTTTAACATTCAGAAATGTTTTGCACATAAAGCTGTATGCATAAGAATATTCTAACATTGCAGTGGCAAATGAGTAAAAAGAACTTAAATGCCTGTTAGTAGGGAGCTGGTTAACTAAATTATGATATATGCCTCAGTGGCCTTTGATAAAAAAAAAAAAAATACTGCCATTAAATGGAAGAAGGCTGGTCTCTATATCCTGATAAGAAATTATCTGTAAGATATCTTATTAAGTGAAAAAAGCTTTAGTAACAATAATGTATCATTATGATTCATCAGTTGTAACAAACTCACCACTTGAATGAAAGATGTTAATAGAAACTGTGCAATGTGGACAGGAGGTATATGGGAACTTTCTGTACTTTCCTCACAAGTTTTCTGTAAACAGAAACTGCTCTAAAAATGAAGCAGGAGAGTGTGTGTAGTATGCAACTATTTATGTTCAACAAAGGAAGAGCGAGCTAAATGAACTCATGCACACACCATACACTCAAACAAACACTTTGATATGCAGAGACTAGCTCTGGAAGGTTCCACAAGAAATTGGTATCACAAATTGCCTCTGGGAAGGGGAACCGGAGAATAACTTTCAATATATTTCCTTTTGCACCATTTGAATTCTGTGCTACCGTGACTCCGTATTATGTATTAAAAACATATATATATTCCAGAGCCTGACTTTCATTTACAGTTTAAAAAATGAAAGCATCAAGATTTTATATTCCTTTTTATTTTGTTTTGTTTTTTTTCCTTGAAGCCAAAAGCCAGCACCTTCCATCTTTGTTGCTTGCTTTTGAATGAATAGGCTCTAGCATTTTTGAATTTCCTCCCTGGAGCCCAAAGCTTACAGGAATAAAGTAACCAGGGAAATACAGAGGAGCTGGAGCCCAAGTTCCACTTCCTAAATGTTTTTCAGTCATGGAGAGATAAGCTTTTTTTCCTAATGCTGCTGTTTATTTCGGTAGGAGCAGGCACTGAAGTAATTTCTTCTTCTTCCCTGCTAGATTAAGAAAGAGTTTAATCTTTTTTTTTTTTTTTCTCTTTCTCCCTCAAAGAAGGTTCTGTTGTTCTTTTCCTCAAAGTGAATATACATCTGAAAATATTTCTGCTGGAATAACCAAGATGCTATTAACGGGGCATTTGAGGCTGCTGCGCAAGTCCATTACCCCAGAAACAGATTAAAAGGATGCCTTGCCCAGCATTATCCTTCTTACCTGAAAGAGTGTGTGGCTCCTGTTTAGCAGGAGATCGATGTTCTTATCTCATGTCACTGACAAACTAAAATGAAACAAAGACAAATAAAAAGGCCTCCTCCTGAGAATTTGGTTTGCTTCTTTTATTTTGAATCATATATTTTGAAATGTTTTGTTTGTTTGTTTGTTTGTTTTGTTTTTCTTCTCTCTGTCCCTCCACCCCCACCACCCTCTTGGAGGTTTCCAGTGGCACCTGCTTGGAACTCTGGCTCTGAAATATTGAGCTTGATTTTATTCTCAGGCATGGTGGAACTGGATCAGACGAACAGTGAAGGGAAGGAGACTAAGGCTAAGCCTTTGTTGCTTGTGAGGCAATTTGCATAAACTCCAGGTACTCATCCCCACAGCTGTTGCTTAGCCACGGAACTTAACTAGGATGAGTTCCAAACAGACTGTAATTGGCAACAAAATTATCTCAGTAGAAACCTATTTGTGCTGCTTCTCTCTACTTCCTCTTCTTTTCCCGTTATCCTCCACTACAGCAACGTTCCAAAGGGCAAAAGACAAAATTCAGTTCTGCCCTTGTTAATGCCTGAAAGAGAGCTTAAGCAAAAAACAAACAAGCTTGTTGCCGTCAAGTGGATGCCAACTCATAGTAACCCTACAGGACAAAGTAGGACTGCCCTATAGGGTCTTCAAGGAACAGCTAGTGGATTAAAACTGCTGACCTTTTGGTTAGTAGCCAAGCTCTTAACCACTGTACTTAAAAAAAGAATACTTAGCTAGGACTAAATCCATATAGTCCATGTTGAACCTTGCTTCACTCCCAAAAGATACAGAGTTCTCCGGAAGTTCACTCCAATAGCAGTGTCAGAGATTTCTTTCATTTACTAGCGTTTCCAAGAAGAGCCTGGTGGATTCGAACTGTGGACCTTTTAGTTAGCAGCCGTAGTCCTTAGCCACTACACCAACAGGGTTTCCATTTAGTATATGGGGAAGAAAAATATGAAACAAGACTAGCAAAGACATTTGTCAAGCTTAATAAGAAGGCTACATTAGGACAGTCCCTTGTGAACTCTAGTCTGCCTTATGCTTACCTGGGGCCTCAGTTGTGGGAAGGTACGTTCTATTAGGATTTGAGACCAGTGGTAAGATATCCTTGTCTTTAGGTCAATGGTTCTCAAACTTGGCTACACATCTATTTCATATGCCTGGAACTGTCTCCTAGAAATTCACATTAGAAGGTGTTGGGGTGTGGCTCAGGAACTCTGTTATCTCAAAATGGTTTTGTTCTGTAGCCTGGGCTGAGCACTGGACATCTGCCAGGGTTGGGATTAGGTTTGTGCCATCTCCCTGGTTAAAAAGGCTGATGAGGCAAACCTGAATAATTTATTATCCTCTACACTGTATTACGAAGGCGTCCTGGTGGCTCAGTGCTAACTAAAAGGTTTGCTGTTTGAACCTACCAGCTGCTCAACATGGGAGAAAAATGTGGCAGTCAGTTTCTGTAAAGATTACAGCCTTGGAAGCCCTAGGGGGCAGTTCAACTCTGTCATATAGGGTCTCTATGAGTCAGAATTGATTGGAGGGGCAGCTGGTTTTGTTTTGGGTTATACACTGTACAATGCCTCACCAAGTGCAAAGCACTCTGTCCTGAGAGCCTTGCAGGGTAGGCAAGGCAGGAGAAGTTTCTCTACTCGACATGAGGAAACTGAGGATCAGAGAGATGTGCCTAAAATCAGATGCACATTAAGTCAGCAGTAGATCTGCAGCTCCAAAGTCTCTGAGGCCATTTTCAGCCTCTGTCATAGCTTCCTCTGGGCATAAAGTTCAAGACGTTCATCCTTAGTGCTTCAACCATTTTGCTCCCTAGGACCAATGGAAACCCTTTGAAACCTAGGCCATAATTAAAGGGTACACAAACAAATGAAGAAACAAACTAAACCAGTTATCGTGGAGTCAACTCCAACACATGGTGACCCCATGAGTGCAGCTCAGAACCGGACTCCATGGAGTTTAGAAAGCTGTGAGCTTTCAAAAGCAGATCACCGGACCTTTTTTTGTGGCGCCTCTGGGTGAGTTCAAACTGCCACGTTTTGGTTAGTAGTCGAGCACTGAGTCACTTTTGCCACCCAGTGACTCCATAATTAAAGGAGTTTATATGATTAAATTCCTTAATTGTGTAGATAAGAAAACTGAAGCCCAGTGACTTGCCCAAGGTCACGTGGCTAGTTAATGGGAAGGAAAAAAAAAACAAAAAAACCCAGCAGTGAGGTTATAGTTAATGCAGACCAAAAGTAGGGCAAGATGTAGGGGAACTGCATATCTCCTACTTGGGGTTTTAATGGAAGGCGAGGTGATGATTGCACAGAGAACTGCTGTGTATTTGGAAAACAGCCCTGCATTGAGAAATGGACCATGGCAAAGGGTAGCCATCAAAATCTCTGAGGTCACCTTGCATGTGCCAGCCATCTTGTATGTGTGTGTGTGCCAGGGAGAGAGAGAGACATGGCTGCTGGGGGTGGAAAGGGGGAAATGGTCAAGCAAACAGGAGCATGTATATATTTGGCAAAGATAGAGAACAAGAAATTCTCCCTGGAAAACACTAGCGTAATTACACAGCCAGCCTATTTCTTACCTAGAGGTAAATAACAGCTCCACAATGCCTGTCAATTATAAAGATCACTCATGATACAGAAGGGTGCAGAGTAGAGGTCCCCCCTCTCTCATTCTGGCAAATTTCTCTAACCCTCTAGCATAGCTTAAACCAACTCCTACAAAAGAGAAACAAACTTCAAATCCATGTTATAGCCTGCCGGACAGAATGATTTACAAACTGCCAGGAGAACACTGGTGTAAACAAGATGATGCACATTAATTCCCAGCACGTCAGTTAGCATTCAGTTATTCTGAGTAGGCTCTGACCTTGATGCTTGAGGATCTGAACGGAATACAACCTTTAGCTTAAAGGAAAATGCCACCTCTTCTACTGAAATTGGCAGATTTCCAGAGTTCAAAGGCTCAAGAAGCACTCTTCCTCAGGAAGAAGCACAAAGAGACAAAAACCAGATCCACACAACTCTTGTATTTCTGAACCGATATCTTCTTGCCTTTGAACCCACAAAGACTTTGATGAGTCTCACCTTTGATCTGATTTTCTAAGGACCTAAGTGCTGTGCTCATTCCAGAGGCATCTTTCACTTCAGGACCTCAGAGGGTTTAAGAGGTCTCAAAATGAAGAATTGCACACATGTCTTTGCATATTTCTTCAATTGCTAATTCAAAGAAAAAAGTTCATTTGTAATTGCCCTGGTTGTTAGCATTATTTCTTTCTGGAAATCCTCCTTATATATTGGGGAATGTTTGACCAGAGCCTCTCACAATGCTTTGCCACTACAGACAAATAAAGGAAATGGTTCACATCGTTGTAGAGACTGGAATGTCCCAAGTCTGTGGCAGGGGCTGGTGAACCCACAACTGGCAGGTCAGACAGCACGGCTCTTGCTCACAGACTGAGAAGATCTACAAATCTGAAAATCAGCAGGCAAGACCCCAGGTAAGCTGCTAGCTCAAGTCTCAAGAATTGGAGGTCAGACAAACTGGAGCCAGCTGCAGGATCTTGAGTGAGCAAAAGCCTGTGAGCCTTGCCAGAATGTCTACTTATATTAGATGCCGGCCACACCAAGGAAACTCCCTTTCAACTGATGGGTTATTCACAGCAGATACCATCAAGGAGGTGATCACGTTATATCAAATCTCATCACGGAAGTGACCACATGACTGCCAACTACTTCATAACTGCCAAACCACTGAGAATCATGGTCCAGCCAAGTTGGCACACAATCCTAACCATCACAGTCGACGCCTTGTCAACTTGGCACCTGTACACATCTCCTTAAACCATACATAATCTCTGAATAAAGACAATTATAAAATCATACTTGTACCTAACATGCTATAATGAACACACATACAGCCAAATACGCACTAGCCCTATTTACATCTTATATTTTATAAGTGAAGGAAACAAAAACATCTGATGCACATATACAAGGCAAAAATACTCATAACAACTACAGTCCTCATTTCTGCAACAGGTCACGTGGCCTTAACTAGTATTTAGAACTACCCTGAGAAGGTGTGAGACCCCTGAGGGTCCCCTAGAGCTTTTCAAGTTTTTGTGATTTCATGGGGGACCCGAGGACAATGTAAAAGGGCCTGGGGACTGTGTAAAGGGAAGTTCTGATTCCAAAGGTCAGGGATGGAACCTGAGATTCTGCATTTCTAATAAACTCCCAGGTGGCCCTGATGCTACTGGTGCAAGGACCAGACTCTGAGTAGCAAGGCACCAGAGTGCTTCTCTAAGGAACTTATTCCATGGAACAAAAACAGCAGAAACAAGCCAAGTCGATTCCAACTCATGGTGACTCCATGTGTGAACTGCACTTCATAGAATTTTCCTGGCTGTGACTTTGGGAAGCCAATCGCTAGGCTTTTCTTCGAAAGCACCTCTAGGTAGGTTAGAACCGCCAACCTTTCAGTTAGTAGACCAGTGCTTAACCATTTGTGCCACCCAGAGGCTCCTGGGAGTAGTTCTTTAAAAAGGAATCCTTTAGTGATTTCAAGGCTTTACTGTTTATAACAGGAGATGTCACTAAACACTATTCTAGATCAAGGGTCTCTGACTTATTCCAGTCAGGCACCCTCAATACACAGATTTAGAGGAACTTCTCCAATACCAACTCATTTGTGCCCAGGGGACCCCGTTTTAAGACAGATATCTTGAGTTTTATTTATTTGCTTGCTTGCTTTTTTGTTTGACCGTGCTGGTAGTTGTCCACGACTCAAATTTCTGAGGCAATAATGGTCCTTGCTGCTGTTAGAATATCAACAGATAAAGGAAACACTGATACAGACATGAAACTATTCCTTCCTTTAGCAACTGCAGGATCAAATGGCTGGGCCCTGGGTGCAGACAAAAGTAGTTTCTTCCTTAGAAAAAGGCTGGAGGGTAGAAATCTGATTGTTTGGGTACCAAAACACTGTTCTTCATTGTTCTGGTGTACTCAACAGGCAACATTTTGCCCCTCATCCTTAGTCTACCCTTCTCCAACACACACATACACAAATTTCCTAGACAATTTCCCTGAAATCAATTGGAAGCCTCTGTGGTCCCATCTGTTCATTCCATTTATCCTCCATCCCCTCCCAGGAATTCAGGCCAGTGATAATACAACAGCAAATAACAACAACAATAATAATAACCACTGTTTACTAAGAAGCACTGTTCTAAGTGCTTTACATGTGGTAAATCTTTCATCCTCATTAAAGCCTTTGAGATAGGTACTATTGTTATTCTCATTTTATGGATGAGGACTTTAAGGCATAAAGAGGATAAGCGATTTGCCCAAGGTCACATACCTAATGAGTAGGGATAAAAACACACCAGGACAGATTACCCAATAAGCAAGGTATGTGTGGGCTTACTTGTGCTTTCTTACTAATCTGTAGTGCACAATTTTACCTATTTTTCACCACCTCAAACGCATGGTGAAACTGGTGTGAAATTGTGCACTACAGATTAGTAATTAAACACTATTAAGCCTGCGTGTACCTTGCTTATTGGTTAATCTGCCCCTGCAAACACAAGGTAGTCTTGCATGAGAGTTCACCATCTTAACTACCACACAATACTCTGCCTTACTATCCTCTTTATCTTTTACTGTGGATGGCTCATTAAAACCAGAGCCAAAATAATTAGCAACCAAATAAATTGGTTTTCTTTCCAAGAGAGCATTTTCCAACACTCCCCTGAGGTGAGGGGAAGTATTTACATTCTGTCCCTGTTGGTGGGGGTTTGTGCAGTCAAGTCATTCTCTTAGATGGGATAAATCCCTCCAAGGAAGTAAATAGTATGAAAAAATAGCAAAACAGTTTTTCCACAATGAATGAGCTCTGTCCTGTCTTTGGAGATTTATACAATAGCTTCATGGATGACAATCAGCATAAAGCCAATTCTCAGAAGGTAGAGATCAATCATATCCCTTCTTTCCCACTTCTCCATCACATCTGACACCAGCTATCCACACAGCACTCTATCTCTCTGTCCCTCATCACCTGGGGCTAGGTCAGACCTTACAAGTTAAGAGAATACTGTCCTTGAGTTCATTAATTCACTGGAACAACTCACAGAACTCACAGACGATATACTTACAACTACAGGCTTTATTATAGTAAAGTATATAAATCAGGAGCATCATAAAGAAGAAATGCACAGATGAGGTTTGGAAAGATTTCCAATGCACAGCTGCCATGTCTCAGAGAGGGCACGTCACCCTCCCTTTGCCAACCAGGGTGCTCTCTGAGCCTTCATGTTCTGGGATTTTAGTGGCCCGTCCTGCATGATAGGCTAAATCATGCCTCCTGAGGCTAGTTGGGAGCCCGTGAAAAAAAAAAAAAAAGCCAACCAGGGTGCTCTCTGAGCCTTCATGTTCTGGGATTTTAGTGGCCAGTCCTGCATGATAGGCTAAATCATGCCTCCTGAGGCTAGTTGGGAGCCCGTGAAGCAGTGGTTAAAAGCTTGACTGCTAACCAAAAGGTTGGCAGTTTGAATCCACTCCTTGGAAATCCTAATGAGGCAGTTCAACTCTGTCCTACAGGGTCACTATGAGATGGAATCAACTAGATGGCAAAGGAATTGGTTTGTTTTGTTTTTTGGAGCTGGTTGATATCAGTGTTGCAGGTGATTCTAGTTGATATAAGCCTCAAAGGTGAGTCTTTTCTGGTCTGGCCATACCCTACTCGCAGTACAAACCCTCAAGGGTCTGGAAATCCCAGACCAAGGTACTCCAATTACTCCAAGAGTTTTTTCTTTGAAGCCAAGGACAAAGTCCACTTTATTCTGGGTACTAATGCATCTGTAAAGCCTATTCCATTACACCAGCTCAAATAATGTCTAATTATCTGAACAACTGTGGCCAGTATTATTAGAACCTCTCTGCATGCCATTTGACTATATGCATCTCTGATGGTTAAAGTTGTGTGTCAACTTGGCTGGGCCATGTTTCTCAGCGGTTTGGTAGTTATTATGTAGTTTGGCAGTCGTATGGTGATGTGATCACTTCCAAGATGAGATTTGATATCATGTGATCACCTCCATGACAGGATCTGCTGTGAATAGCCAATCAGTTGGAAGGAAGTTTGCTTGGGCATGTTGCCTGCATCGAACATAAGTGGATATTCTGGCAAGGTTCTTGGGCTTTTGCTCGCTCTGGATCCTACAGTTGGCTGCAGTTCACCTGATCTCTAATTCTTGGGACTTGGGTTAGCAGTTTACTTGTGGTCTTGCCCGAAGGTCTTGGAATTTGTTAATCTTTGCAGCCTGTGAGCAAGAGCCCTGCTGTTTGACCCGCTGATCTTGGGTTTGCCAGCCCCTCCAGCTATGTGAATCAAGAGAAACCTCTATCCTGACCCACGGACTTGGGGCATTCCCGCCCCTACAACTGTGTGAACCATTTCCTTGATACAAATCTCTCTGCGTATATATATTTATATGCTTTACTGGGTTTACTTCTCTAGAGATCCAGGCTAAGGATTTGGTGCTGAGAGTGGTTCTAGAGAAATAAAATTGTAAGGATGAGTTTTCTAAATTGGTTTTCAGTTCTGGTTAGTCTTAAAGACGTTAATGACTCAGCTTCCAGTAGTAGAGAGGGCACTGCTAATCCATAGCATGAGGTAACAATATAAATACTCAAAATATTGCCACAAATAGATCAGATATTGATGACAGGAGAGACTTACAGTGATTGCACGTTTGATACCTTTCTACAATTTTGCCATAATGAAAAGTATACGGAAGCTAGCTGGTTGGTCCTACTTTTACTAGGCAAAGTGGCAAAAGAAAGAGATGAGCTCAGGGCTTCAGAGTCAAAGCTCAAGTGCTGTATAAATGACATCAAACTTTCCACTTGTGTCTTGAAAAAAAGCCTTATTTCTTGTAATAATAGAACTGATATTGCTGAAAATCAAACCCAGAATCTAATCGTAAGAGTGGCTGAATTACAATGCCAACTCAACTGAGGGCATTGATCAGGAAGAAATGGGATGCTGAAGCTTGGGGACACTGAGCCCCTCAATACTGTTGAATCACTCCTGTCAATAGAACCAGCCCTCCCACTCCCATCTGATGAGATTACTCCATCTTTTTCTGCTAAGCCACTCCACCCAAGTAAAACCATTAGCTACTTCACTCCCATCTGATGGGATTAATCCAGCTCTGTCTGAAGAGACTTTGTCTGAGTCATTGCCTGGGGCATCTCCTGAGGCAGATGCCTTACAAGACAATGCTGAATGTTCTAAAAACACATCCCCACCACCCATTTTGGCTTCTGGACCTATAACTATACTTAAGTTCCAGGGAGCCTCTAAAGGTAAAGTACAAAGTGTGACCCAGTAGGAGGTATGCTACACTCCAAAAGAATAGCTTGAATTTTCTAATATGTACAAACAGAAACCTGGGGAATATGTGTGGGAATGGCTATTAAAGGTGTGGGATAAGGTGCAAGGAACATAAAGGTGGATCAATCAGAAACTAGAGAAACCCCAAAAGTATGGCTCCTGGACAACCTTTCACTCAGTACTGAATTCCCTCCTGAGGTTCACACTTCAGTCAAAGATTAGACTGACCCATAAAACAAAACAAGACTAAATGGGCACACCAGCCCAGGGCAAGAATGAGAAGGCAAGAGGGCACAGGAAAGTTGGCAATGGGGAACCCAAGGTTGAGAAGGGGAGAGTGTTGACACATCATGGGGTTGGCAACCAATGTCACAAAACAATATGTGTATTAATTATTTAATGAGAAACTAATTTGCTCTGTAAGTCTTCATCTAAAGCACAATTAAAAAGAAAAGAAAAAAAAGATGGGTCAGTCTGCATTTATTGATATGGGCCCACTAAGCACAGATTCTTCATTCAACATTTCAGCTTGAGAGGTTATGAAAGGATCTAATAGTTTATTTGGTTGGGTCGCTAAACCATGGATTATACTGTGGCCTATGCTAAATCGAGTTGAAGTACCAGACCTTCCTTGGTATTCTGTAGAAGAAGGTATCCAAAGGCCTAGGGAAATTGGCATGTTAGAGTGGATTTACCAGGTTAGACCCAGAGACCCACCTATGGAGTGCCCAGAAGATACCTTTTACCACAATGGTAAAGAACAAATTTGTGAAGGGAGCCCCAGGATCTTTGAAGACTGCTGTGATTGCTGTTTTATGTAAGTCAGATTTGATAGTGGGAACTGCCCTAACTGAATTAAGACATGTAACTACAGTGTGGATGATTGGACACCATGGTGGTAGGGACCAAGTGACAGCACTCAGTCGACAAAGGCAAGGTGGGCGTGGTTACAGTAATGGACAGTGGAGTCAAAGCAGTAATCGAAACAGCCTGACTCATATGTGCTTATGGCTTTGGTTACTTAGTCATGGTGTCCCTAGGAGTGAAATAGATAGGAAATCTACTAAATATTTACTTTATCTGTACAAGTGGATGAATTCTAGGTCAAGTGAGCAGCAGTCTAACTCAAATCGCCGGGAGAGCCATGGCCCCTCAATCAATTCCCAGACTTGAGTGAATTTAAAGACCCACAACCCCTTGAATGAAAAGGAAGTCAGGTCCCCTTGAAGAAGGACTCCAATACACTGCCAAAAACTTATACAGTTCATCTTTCTCCCAGCCTTCCCCAAAGGAATCTACTGCCTTTTACAAGCATGACTGTTCACTGGGGAAAAAGAAATAATCAGACTTTTTCAGAATTGCTGGATACTTGTTCTGAAATGACACGAATTCCAGGAGATTTAAAATGTCACTGTGGCCACCAGTCATAGTGGGACATACAGAGGTCAGGTTATTAATAGTCTTAGCTCATGCCCATCTCACAGTAGGTCCAGTGGGTAGCCGAATCTATCCTGTAGTGATTTCCCCAGTTCCAGAGTGCATAATTGGAATAGATATGTTCAGAAACCGGCAGAACCCACACACTGGATCCCTGACAAATGGAGTAAGGGCCATTATGGTAGGAAAAATCAAGTGGAAGCTGTTAGAACTGCCCCTACCTAGGAGAATAGTAAGCCAAAAACAATAACCAAAAGCATTCCTGGAGGGATAGTAGAGATTACTGCCACCATCAAGGACATGAAGGATGCAGGGGTGATAATTCCCACCACATCCTCATTCAACTCACCTATTTAGCCTGTGCAAAAAACAGACGGGTCTTGGAGAATGACAGTGGATTATCAAAAACTTAACCAGGCGGTGACTCCAATTGCAGCTGCTGTTTCAGATGCAGTTTCATTGCTTGAGCAAATTAATACATCTCCCGATACCTGGTATGTAGCTACTGACCTGGCTAATGTCTTTTTCTCCAAAGCTGTTTCAAAGGACCACCAGAAGCAGTTTGCCTTCAGCTGGCAAGGCCAACAATATACCTTTAGTTGCCTACCTGAATGGGATATGTCAGCTCTCCAGCCCTATGTCATAATTTAGTCTGCAGGAAACTTGACCAAATTTCCCTTCCACAAGATGTCACACTGGTCCATTAAATTGGTGGCATTATGCTGACTGAACCTAGTAAGAAAGAAGTGCCAATGACTCTGGACTTATTGGTAAAACATTTTCATGTTAGAGGATGGGAAATGTATCCAACAAAAATTCAAGTGCCTTCCCCCTCAGTGAAATTTCTAGGGGTTTGGTGGTGTGGGATATGTTGAGATAGTCCTACTAAAGTGAAAGACAACTTATTGCATCAGCCCTACCTATAACTAAAAAGGAGGCACAATGCCTAGTGGGCCTATTTATCAAGTGACTTGAAAATCTACTAGTTTCGTATGGGGTCCAGACTGAAAGAAGGCTCTGCAACAGGTTCTGGCTGGTGGTCAAGCGGCTCTGCCACTTGGGCCATATGATCCACCTGATCCAATGCTGCTTGAGATGTCAGTGGCAGATATAGATGCTGTTTAGAGTCTATGGCAGGCCCCTATTGGTGAATCACAGTCAGTGTATACATAAGAATCACTTGGGAGATCTTATTAAACTGTAAGTGTTAAATGTAGATGTCTACATAAGAATCACCTGGGAGATCTTGTTAAACTGTATCTGGTGGAAATGTAAATTATCAGCAGGGGGGCAAACTTGAAAGAACCAGTTCAAAGCCCTGATCTCATCTTTTTAAGTTAGTAATTCACTCCTGGATTCCCTGAGTTGCATGAAGGCTCAATTGTTTAAAAGACAGAGTTAATTGTAAGAATTTGCGCAATGGTCCAGGATGAAAAGATATTGGGAGAGATCATTAGAGGGCCCATTTTTGGACACCTTAGAGAAAATAAGTTCCTGGGTAATGTTTATAATATATTTCGTCAGGCTAATCTAATTTTCTCTGACTGTGACACATCCTGAGAACTGACAGAAATAATATATCTTGACTTTACTGAGACTTTGATGCTATCCCCTGTGGTATACCCATCAATAAACTGGGGAGGTGTGGCCTGAATTATGTAAGTGTGTGTTGGACAAACAGGCAACCTGAAGACAACTCAAGGCTGTTATCAGTAAGTCAGTATCAACTTGGGAGTTCCACTAAGCAATGAAAGTATATTGGCAACATATTATTTGGTACAGTGTTTTGGTCATTTACCTGAACAGCAGCAACAGAGTATTATTTGGTTTTTCCACCCACAGAGTCATGAGAGCAAATGCCCATTTCAGGGAAGTCACTTCCCCTCCACCACTCACAAGAGATTCTCTGGAGAGATTTTTGGGATAAGATTTTATCAGTTAAGAATAGTAGGTTATGTAAGTCTTAAAATGAAAGTGAGTTAATAAAACAGGCTATGCTTTGAAATATTAACCCTTTAATTTTGGATGTTTGAGAAACACCAATAAAATCTACCAATATATTCATATTTGTTTCTAAATCCCTAATGTTCACAAACCAACTAGGCTAAGGAGTGGCCATATATCTCCCTGGATCATCAGAATTTCAGTGTGCCACAGCTTCCACAGCCTAAGTGTGAAGAGTACAAGCTACCCATCACCACCACAGAATGACATTTAGCTGCTGATGTAGTGTGAGCCATTAAACTCAAGAGCCTCTGAAGACTATGGTCTTCTATGATCTATGAGGAATTCTCATCTCTGACCACTGCTCTCAACCCATGGGTCTCTCCCATCTCCTTACTCCTTGCCTTTGGGTAACCTCTTGTCTTCTAGTCTCTCCAAGTTATGTCACTCTGGTTCTTGCTTTAACTTGCCTCCCACCCCAGCTTGATCCCCAAAGTTAATATTTTAATACTGAGTTCACTATAGTCCCAAAGACTCCTGCTTCCCCTCCTGTGGCTTGTGATGAGGATCAAGCAATTTCTCTTACATGGAAACAATTTGAAAATATTAAAGTGTTATATAGGATGTTATACTTTAAATCCCTCCAGAGGAACTCTTGTGTGTGGGGGGGGGGGCAGAGTAGGGGGGAGTTACATGGATGTTATGTTACACATTTTGTTATTTTATACAGCACACACCATAGTGCCAGCCATAAAGTAGGTACTCATTAAACTTGTGTTGAATGAACAAATAAATAAGTGGAAAACTTTCCATTAAATGGTAATGGATCTAGTTTAATGCAAAATCTCCATGAGACATGAATTAAAGCACATTCATTCTTATTTTTCAATTCATAGAGTAACGCAGTCACAACTGAGGCATCAATTGCAGTTTACTTTTTCTAAGTAAATGGTTTGATGATACGTAGATTCAGTATATGAAGTCCTGGTGGCACAACAGTTAAAAGCTTGGCCGCTAACTGAAAGTTGGCAGTTGGAACCCACCCAGTGGCTCCATGGGTATAAGTCCTGGTGATCTTCTCCCATAAAGATTACAGCCTAGAAAACTCCATGGGCCAGTTCTACTCTGTCACGTGGGATCGCTATGAGTCGAAAATCAACTCGATGGCACCCAGCAACAACAGATTGAGTATGAACACTTTGCCTATTTTGTTCTTATTAAAAATATTTCATGCTTTTAACTTCAAGGAGACTAAGTTAAAAAAAAAAAAAAAAAAAAAGAATGTTATTCCCCCCCAAGTCCAAAACCAAATCTCATTTCAATAAGGATTTATAATCTGGGTCTGTTGCTGTTGTTGTTTTGCTTTGCTTTTTTCCCATTGGGAAGGAGTAAGTTCTGAAAAATTGATTTTGGTCGATTAAAAATGTCACTGTGAAAAGACTCCAAAATGAGTTTCTCTTTGGGATAAACAATAATAAAACAAAAGCAAATGTGTGATTTACTGGATAGTTGTAAAATGTATTTCACAACACTTTCTCTCACCCAATGTCAACACACTGTTGATTTCAGGGACAGATTAGTTCTCAAAGGTATGAGAGAGAGAGCAGCACTTACAATGCCCTCTCCAGGTCTTGGTATCCTTCCACAATATTTATTCAATCTGTATGCTGAGCAAATAGTCCGAGAAGCTGGAATATATGAAGAAGAACAACCTGTAATATGCAGATGACAAAACTTTGCTTCCTGAAAGTGAAGAGGATTTGAAGCACTTACTGATGAAGATCAAAGGTTACAGCCTTCAGTGTGGATTACACCTCAACATAAAGAAAACAAAAATCCTCACAACTGGACAAATAAGCAACATCGTGATAAACGGAGAAAAGTTTGAAGTTGTGAAAGATTTCATTTTACTTGGATCCACAATCAACACTCATGGAAGCAGCACTTAAGAAATCAAACAACGTATTGCGTTCAGCAAATATGCTGCAAAAGATCTCTTTAAAGTGTTAAAAAGGAAATATGTCACTTTGAGGGCTTAGGTGCCCCTGGTTCAAGCCACGGTATTTTCAATCACCTCATATGCGTGCAAAAGCTGGACAATGAATAAGGAAGACTGAAGAAGAATTGATGCCTTTGAATTATGGTGTTGGTGAAGAATACTGAATATACCATGGATTGCTGAAACCAACAAATCTGTCTTGGAGGAAGTATATTCAGAATGCTCCTTAGAAGCCAAGATGGCAAGACTTTGTCTTACATACTTTGGACATGTTATCAGGAGGGACCAGTCCCTAGAGAAGGGCATCATGCTTGGTAAAGTAAAGGGTCAGCGAAAAAGAGGAAGACCCTCAATGCGATGGATTGACATAGTGGCTGCACAATGGGCTCAAACATTGCTACACGTGTGAGGATGGTGCACAACCGGGCCGTGTTGTACATAGGTTGCTATGAGTCAGAACTGACTCAACAGACCTAACAACAACAAAAACAAGTCTTTGATATCTAAAGGAATTTGAAAATGAGAATGCACTGCACTTTTAAAAGCAGAGGCAGAGTTCTCAAATGCCACTTTTTCAATAGTACCCAGAGGTTTTGAGAATTAGCCAGCTCTGAAAATACATTATGTGCTCTCTGAAGGAAAATTAAAACACAAATCAAAATTGTTTGGGAAAACATTAGTGCCCTAGAGCAGCTGAGAAGTTTCACATACATGCTGTGCTCACAGCCCCTGCAGGCCTGAGAAAAGTAATGTAGAAACTACAATTCAACACCAGCCAGTGTACAAGGGAAAGAGCAGAGGGTCATCTCCCTGAGGAGGTATCAAATTCCCTCCTTTCAAGCCCATCTCACATTAGCAGCTCCCTCACTCCCTGTCTGCACAGAGAGGTTTAGGCATTAAAGCTCAAGTCAGTTCTCCCTTTCTACCTCTGCTTCCAAACACGGCAGCTTTGTTGAAAGGGGCATCTGTGCTGGTTACCTTGCCCTGGTGGCAGATTAGTTAAGCATTCAGCTGTGAATCTCTAGGTCAGCAGTTTTAATCTACCAGTGCCTCCAAGAGAGAAAAGACTTGGTGATCTCCTTCTGTAAAGATTTCAGCTTAGGGGAGAAAAATGTAGAACAAAATTCTAACTCAAAAAAAAAAGAAAAGACTTATTGACTGGACAGAGAGTGGAGACTCTCCAAGAGTATGCCCCCCAGACATACTTTTAGCTCAGTAATGAAGTCACTCCAGAGGTTCACCCTTCAGCCAAAGATTAGACAGGCCCATAAAACAAAATGAGACTAAATGGGCACACCAGCTCAGAGGCAAGGACAAAAAGGCAGGAAGGGACGGGAAAGCTGGAAATGGGGAGCCTAAGGTCGAGAAGGGGAGAGTGTTGACATGTTGTGGGGTTGGCAACCAATGTCACAAAACAATATGTGTATTAATTGTTCAATGAGAAGCTATTTTGTTCTGTAAACCTCCATCTAAAAAAAAAAAAAAACCATCTAAAGTACAATAAAAAAAATAAAAATAAAAACATTTCAGCCTAGGAAACCCTATGGGGCAATTCTACTCTGTTACATGAGGTAGCTATGAGTCAGAACAACACTCGATGGCACACAACGGCAACAACAAAGTCACACACCAGTGTTGGGAATGAGTGTGATTCTGTTCAAAAGTTGGTTAACAGTGGATTTACTGAAGACACACAGCCTTCTGTAATAATTTAAATTCCAAAGCTGACCAGAAAAAGAACCCAGTATGGACTCATCTTTGGAAGGCACCCTAACAGACACATGATTGCCAAGTAATACACTTTATAATAAATATTAATCAGAGTATGATGCTGATCTAAACAACTTCTAATACTCTTTCCACCCTTCACAATTGTAATTACACATTTTTCATTCTGAAATTCAGTATTTACTCATGCATCCATTCAGCCAACGTGTACTGGATGCATAGTACGTACAAGACACTATGCTGGATTTTGTGAAAAAATTCAAGATGAGTAAGATTCAAGCTTTTTACTCAATGGGCTTACAGTATAGCATAGAGGTTAAATCCCATGGCTTCTGGGGTGGGGGTGGGGGGCAGGATCTGAATTTAAATGTCAGCTCTATTGCTTTCTGGTTATTAATCTTGGGAAAGTTTACTGATCTCTCTGAGCCTTGGCTTCCTTATCTGTAAAATAACAATAATACAGCATTTAGGGTAGGAGTAAGGAAGGGTAGACTCAGAGCTGTAGAAACCAGTACACAAAATGGAGTCAGGTCAGCTTGCCTTTGGTTTGAACCAAGAGTAGGCTGGAAATGTAGTTTGGGACTAGCCTATGCATGGCCTTAAATGCCAGGTTAAGGAATATAGATTTTTTTATAATAGACAATGGGGAATCCATAAAAATTGACCTGGGCTGGGGAAGATACATACATAAATCTGTATTTTAAAGGGATGACTGTTGCAGTGTGTTAGAAAACTAGAAGCAAATAACCCATTTAAATGGTTGACTGCAAAATCACAGGTCAGAAAAAAATAATGTCTGGGCCATTAAGAAAATAAAACATAACCTCAATCTAATAATGGAAAATATCCAGATAAATCCAAATGATGAGACATTCTATAAGATAATTTTCCAATACTCTTCAAAAATGTCAAGGTCATAAAAGACAAAGAAAGATGGAAGAAGTGTCACAGATTGTTGAGAATTAAGAATTCATGATAACCAAATGCAATGCATGGGGAACCTGTACATAGATCAAGAAGGCAGTCATTCAAATAGACCAAGGGGATACTGTGTGGTTTAAAGTCAGGAAAGGTATGCATCAGGGTTGTGTCCTTTCCCTGTACTTATTCAATCTGTATGCTGGGCAAATAATCCAAGAAGCTGGACTATATGAAGAAGAATGTGGCATCAGGATTGGAGAAAAACTCATCAACGACCTGCATTATGCAGATGACAAAACTTTGCTTGCTGAAAGTGAAGAGGACTTGAAGTATTTACTAAAAAACCCAGACCCACACTAGTGAAGATCAAAGACCCCAGCCTTGAGTATGGATTACACCTCAACATAAAGAAAACAAAAATGCTCATGACTGGACAAATAAGCAATATTATGATAAACAGAGAAAAGATTGAAGTTGTCAAGGATTTCATTTTACTTGGAGCCACAATCAACACCTATGGAAGAAGCAGTCAAGAAATGAAATGACGCATTGCATTGGGAAAATTTGTTGCAAAGGACCTCTTTAAAGTGTTAAGAAGTAAAGATGTCACTTTGAAGAATAAGATGCACCTGACCCAAACCATAGTGTTTTCAATAGCCTTATATGCATACGAAAGCTGGGCAATGAATAAGGAAGACCAAAGAAGAGTTGATGCTTTTGAATTACGGTGTTGGTGAAGAGTATTGAATACGCCACAGACTGCCAAAGAACAAACAAATCTGTCTTGGAAGAATTACAGCCAGAATGCTCATTAGAAGCAAGGATGGTGAGATTATGTCTCACATACTTTGGACTTGTTATCAGGAGGGAACAGTCCCTGGAGGAGGACATCATGCTTGGTAAAGTAGGGGGTCAGCAAAACAGAGCAAAGCCCTCAATGAGATGTACTGACACAGTGGCTCAGTCGTATCGATTGTGAGGATAGCTCAGGACAGGGCAGTGTTTTGTTCTGTTGTATATAGGATTGCTATGAGTCAGAACCGACTTGATGGCACCTAACAACAACAAACACAATGTGAGATCCTGGATTGGATCTTGGAACAGGTCAAGAACATTAGTGGAAAAATAAAGGCTATGAACCGAAAACCCAAACCCAATGCCATCAAGTCAATTCCGACTCATAGCAACCCTGTAGTACAGAGTAGAACTGCCCCATAGAGTTTCCAAGGAGCACCTGCTGGATTCAAACTGCTGGCCTCTTGGTTAGCAGCCATAGCACTTAACCACTACACCACCAGAGCTTCCAATAACTTACTTAATATTATTGTACCAATGTTAATTTTTATAAATGTGTCATGGTTAGGCAAGATATTAACTTTAGGGGAAGCTATGTGAAGGGTATATAGGAAGTCTTTGTGCTAGTTTTCTAACTTTTCTATTAAGTCTAAACTTATTTCAAAATAAAAAGTTAGGAAAAAAATTAAAAATGAAGTCCAGGCAAGAGAAGATGAGGACCGAACCAGGGTAGTGACTCTGAGAACTGAGAGAAGCAGCAGCAGAATTGATAAGAGTTGGCAGTTGACCAGGGTTGGTAGGGTGATGAAGGAGTCGATGAAGATCTGCTCAAGCCTCAGCGACTGAGCAATTAGTAGAGGCATTAGCCTGAGGAAGTCCAGGGAAGGAATAGGTTTTAGAGGAGGGGTAAAGAGTTCTATCTTGCGTATGGGGAGCTATATCAGTAGAGCTGTTCCACAGAAAACTGGAAATGGAAGGTAAGGGAATAGATGGTGTTAGAATTATAGTGGAGTCATCCAATATCCAGATAATAGTGTGAGCTATGGGAGTGAATAAATTCACCAAAGGAGAGGGAAAGAAGGATGAAAACAGTTGTTGTTTGGTAAACATCCACATTTAGAAGGAAGGTGAAAAGGGAAAACCACATTATAACTCCATTTTTTTTATTAGGAGAAAGCTCATTTTTTAAAATATAACTGATTTGGAGTAAATTGAGGCTCCCGAAGATGCTAGTTTGCGCCACCATAATGGAGGAAATTGGTGATGGGTGTTAAACAAAAACAGAAAAAGAAAAACAGAGTCATTTGTGTGTCGTTTCAAGTAATGAGGAAAGCTTTAAGAACTATCTTACTGAATCAATCCGGTTTGGGATTTGAACTCTCGATGGCATGTTGTAAAAGGATTTAACGGTGCTTTTTACCACTCACCTTGAAGTTTAATTCCCCATGTTTCCAACATCCTAGTTTCCTGAATAGTTACTTCCCTATTCCCTTAGAAGAATGGGAGTTTGCAAACTCATATGAGAGCTGATAATCCTGTTGTCATGCATTTTAGGAAAATCTGCTCAGGAGTGATATGGTGGTTTCAGGTTTTCCCAGAAAACAACTGTGGCCCCCCACTTTAAGCATTTATGCCAATATTTTAGCCTCACAAATTATACATTTACACTTTGGTGAGCCTGTTTTTAAAACAAAGTGACCTTGTGGTCTAAATTTTTCAAGCTTCCAGATGTAGTCTACCCATTAACCCTCCTTTTAAAGAGTTGCTCCTCCTCCAATTCTAAGTGACTCTTCAGGGTCCTACCACATCCCCACAGCCTTTGCCTCCTGGGCCTCAGTAGGGTCAGTCGAAGCTCTCTCTTGGGACTTGAAATGGTGACAGAATAAGTTATTCAAACTCTGTAGTGATGAAGACTATGAGGCATGAAACTCGGAAACTGTCAGCAGCTATTTTCTCTGCAAGTCTGTATTTAAAAAATAATACTAAAGCTGAAATACTGATGGAAGCTGAGGTGTGAAATGACCCAGAGGAGTTCTGCTGTCATTTGATTATCTAGTTCGCATTGTTGCTGGAGCTCAGGTGTGCCATTCCCGCTTTCATCTCCACACATGAGCACATTCTTTACCCCAGGAAACTTCCAACAAAATCCCTTTTTTGCCCAAGGTAGTTAGTAGTGGATCTCTGTCAGTTGCAACTGTTACGGGCGTGACTGATACTCCTAAGGATTCCGCCTGGTTAAGAGGACTTTGCTCTAGGGTGTTCTTTTTAAGCCATTTCTAATGTGTTCTTGTGCCCTGGGATAGGGTTTGCTGAATTTGAACTCTTAAAAGCAGGGACCATATTCTGAGATTATTTTCTTATATAATATATATCATGTTCTTTCTTTTTTCTTTTACTAAGGGCTAGCTTTGGGGTCAAGTACAGTATCTGCTATCTAACCTAGATCTGGAATTTGGACTACATGAAAGCAGCCCCCTATCTCTAACATGACCCCGCACTGAGGTTTGGTTTTCAAAAGAAAAATTCTCTTTTTCGTGATAAAGAAGCAAATATGATTTGTGGTACAGCAGAAAAAGGAGCTTTGGAACCAAACAAAATTGGGTTCAAATTGCTCCTCTGCCACCCAATAACTTTATGACCTTGAATGAATTACTTGGCTTCTAATAACAGCTAACACTGAACACGTTGTTTAATTTTCATTTGCTAATGTGGCAGGCACTGTGCTAAGCATTTCACAGCCTGTCTCTACAAAGTAGCTATTGTTATTATCCCCATTTTACATAGGAGGAAACTGAGGTTTGGATAAGTTGTCATTTGCCAAGGAACAGTGCATGGTGGACTCAAAACCCACACTTAACCACCAGGTGACACTCTATGATAATACCTGTCTCATAAGAATGCTGTGAAGACTGAGTAAGCTATTGTAGGTACTGTAGGTAACATTCCATCTGTGATAGCAATTATTATGATTTATTCCCGAGAGCCAAGTCTATGCTTTTCCTTTTCTTTTGTATCCAGCACCAAGTTATAGGAACCAAACACTGATTATTTTGAAAAGTAGAATAATAGGCAACAGGAGTACGTGCCATTTGGACAGTGTGTTTTTGTTGTTCTTTTTTTAGCATTTGCATCAAGAAATACTAGTCAAACTAACCGTGTACACACAGTAGCCACCTGATAAAGACGGATTAACCTGTGAGCTCCCCATCTAATGTCTACACTGCCTATGGATTCAAAAAAAAAACTAAACCCGTCGCCGTCGAGTCTATTCCGACTCATAGCGACCCTATGGGTTAGGCACTGATTTTCTCTACACAAAAAGAACACCAAAAAAAAAAAAAAAAAAGCAGTCGCCACTGAGTCAATTGTGTCTCAGGGTGGGACCCTATGTGTGTCAGAGTAGAACTGTGCTCCAAAGGGTTTTCAAGGTCTGATTTTTTGGAAGTAGATCACCAGGCCTTTCTTTGGAGGGTCCATTGAGGGGATTCGAACTTCTAATCTTTCGGTTAGCAGCTGAGTGCATTAATCATTTGAATCACAGAGGGACTCCCCCAGGAAAGACAGGATACAGAAAAGCGAGGTGAAGAAGGCCCACTTGGCTGCTTAGGAAATTTATTTCTGGCTTCTCCCCTACTTATTCCCACACAGCTTCCTATCTTAACTCCTCATGTCCTTGGACTTGTCATCCCAACCCTCTGCTCATACGAACACAAGAATCCATGAATTTCATTAGAAACAGACATCTTTCCACAGCAATGAAACAAAGTAAAGGAAATAAATCTCATGAGCTCACGTAATCAGGTAGTTTGTCCCCTTGGTGACATTAGTTAAATTAAATGACAAAATTCTTCCTTTGTTGTCTTCTGGAGGCAAAACTGTACCTTGTTTGGTCCTACCTTGCTCAGGATTTTTTTTTTTTCTTTAGTCTTGCCCCTAGAATAAGCGAAAATTAAAAACCCCCTTTCCAACACTCAATATTGAATGCTCTCTCCCTGTACTCAGAGGCAGAGTTTCACCCTGTTGCTTGATTTCACACACAAAAGTTGTCTATATTTCTCTTTCTAAAGAAATAAAAGGGGAAACATAATTATAGGTCTGTCACACCACGTGCAGTACAACATTAGCTTGAAAAAATTGTCACAAAACCACCTTTACATTTCAATGGTGGCCATAGAGATGACAGAGTAGATTCAGGGCAAAAATGTCCCTCATTCTTCTTGTCCTTAAAAATAAAAAATTACTTGCTGTTAAGAGGTTTTTTTTTTTTTTTAATTGAAATAATGTATCTCTTTCAACTTTTATGTGGCAGAAGAATCCCTGTAATTTGGCATGGTAGTTTTGGTCAACCTATAACGGATTCAGACCAACTAGTTAAATAAAAATTTATTGAAGAAATAAAAATTATTTTCATTAGATAGTTGTTGTTGTGGTTGTGTACCGTCAAGCCGATTCCAACTCATAGCAACCCTATAGAGCAGAGTAGAACTGCCCCATAGAGTTTCCAGAGAGTGGGTGGTGGATTCGAACTGCCGACCTTTTGGTTAGCAACCTGAGCTCTTAACCACTTTGCCACCAGGACTCCTTTCATTAGGCAGTACTACTGCTTATTGCACAAGCAGTGCTGATGAAAGACTGGCCTGTAAATACAGATATTCTGAACGTGACAATATCGTTAGTTGTGTTTATATGTATGTGTCTGTGTCTGCATCCTACAATGTACTTAGTATCTGAGGCAGCACAGTAGACTAAAACTCTGTACTAGATCTAGGACAGATTATTTTTCATGACACTTGGTTTCCGTATTTGTAAAATTGGGATGATGATGTCTTGCAAATTTAATATCAAGATTAGAGATTACGAATATGACATATTTGGATCTATTTGGTGTCTTAGTTATCTAGCGCTGCTGTAACAGAAATACCACCAGTGGATGGGTTTAACAAATGAAAGTTTATTGTCTCACAGTCTAGGAGGTTAGAAGTCCAAATTCAGGGTGCCAGCTTGAAAGGAAGGCTTTCTCTCTGTCGGTTCTGGGGGAAGGCCCTTGTTATCAATCTTCTGGTCTCAGAGCTTCTCAGCTCAGGAACTTCAGATCTAAAGAATGTGCTCTGCTCCCAGCACTGCTTTCTTGGTGGTATGAGTTCCCACTGTCTCTCTGCTCGCTTCTCTTTTTTATATCTCAAAAACGATTGACTCAAAATACAACCTAATCTTGTAGATTAAGTCCTCCCTCATTAACATCATACAGGTAGGATTTACAACACATACGAAAATCGCATCAGATGACAAAATGGTGGACAATCACACAGTACTGGGAATCATGGTCTAGCCAAGTTGACACACATTTTTGTAGGTCACAATTCAGTCCATGACATTTGGTACTCAGTGAATGTTAACACTTTCAGGGTGTGCAACAATCTAAGTTTGTTGATACGACCTAGATACACACACACGCAAGCATCCATGCACACATGTACACGCAAACATAAAACCATCTAAAAGACATCCTCAGAAACTCAAATGTGGAATTATTGACTCTGCCAGACCTCAGAAAATGACTTACGTTCGTTCAAGAGATGCTGCGGTGTTACCAACAAGCCTTGCAGAAAGTAGAGGTGAAATTCACTGAAGCTTCCATGGCTTTGGTTGATGGCTCTGAAAGGCAAAGGACAGCAGCAAAGATACTTGCCAACTCTGTTCTGCTTATCTGCAGTCAGAACTAATAGCACTATTCGTTTTGAGTGGCCCTAAACAGTTCTTCGCCTTTGGATGGTGCTTCTGCAGCCTTTCAATTGACTCTCAGAGAGGAAATGGGAAAACAGATCAGCAACAGGCATTACTTTTGTCAGTTTCTATCAGTGTGAGCTGGCACAGCTTTTCTTTTACTTGTCTTTAAGACGACATGCGACCCAAAAGGCGGATAACTAATTTGAGAGTCATAGCAGTTAACGCCATGTTTCAGTATTCCCCCCAAAGTTTCTCCTAGAAATGTGTAATGGTAATGAAAAGAATTTCCAAATAGAAAGACTTAAATTGGAATCCCACATGGACATCTCATGGGCTGCCTAACTTTAGCTAAGTTGTACAATGTTCTAAACCTCAGTTTCCTCATCTGGAATGTTTGTTTCTGGAATATTCTTGTTTCTATAAGTTCATGTCCGCGTATGTAAAGCATCTACTGTAACGCCTGGTGAAGAGTAGTCAGTGGATAACAATTTATTTCTGATGAAGTGTTGCTAGTATTTCCCTCTACTCTATAACAGAGTTAGATAACTGCTCAATTTGATTTCATGGAACAAAGCATAAAAATTCAGCAAAGATGAAAACAAACAGTTGAACAGTTGCCATTGATTCCAACCCACGGTGACTCACCTGTGTCAGTGCAGAATTTTTCTCCACAGAGAATTCAATGGCTGCTTTTTCAGAAGTTTGTCACTAGGCCTTTCTTCCAAGGTTCCTCTGGGTGGACCCTAACTACCAACCTTTGGGTTAGTAGCTGAGAGTATTAACTGTTTGTATCACCCAGGAACTCTCAGCAAGATTACAAAAAAAAAAAAAAAACCCAGTGTTGTCTAGTTGATTCTGACTCATGACACAACCCCACGTGTTTCAGAGAAAACTGTGTCCAGAGAGTTTCCAATGACTGTGAACTTTTAGGAGCAGATCATCAGGACTTTCTTCCGAGGTGAACCTGAACCACCAAACTAGGCTCATTTGGTAGCCGAGCACTTAAACTTTAGTGCCACCCAGGGACTCCTTCAGCAAAAATACGAGCTATAAATTCATTAATGAATGCTTGTGTTCAAAACATGGAAAACTCATGATTTTTGTATGTAGTAAAGCCCTCCGTCTTTAATAAAATAAATAGAACATTCATCAAGTGTTAGATTTTACTAATAAGAGACATTGTGCATATATGTTTTGCTTACCTGGGATTCCAACATAGCTAATTATTTCAAAGAAGGTTCTAATTAATATGTACGATTTTTCTGAGCATCAATTTTCCTATCTGTGAAATAAGGATTTAAAAAAAAAAAAAGTTGGCGTAAAGTCGATTCCCACTCATAGTGACCGTATAGGACAGAGTGGAACTGCTCCATAGGGTTTCTAAGGAATGGCTGGTGGATTTAAACTGCTGACCTTTTTGGTTAGCAGCCAAATGCTTAACCACTACGTAGTAGTGTTTATCTAACAGGTTCATTGTGAAGCTTAAATATGATAATGCCAAAAAAAGTGCTAAATAAAATTTAAAGTAGTTTGTAAATTATGAGTTCTTTTTACTATGATTTAAGTCAACAATGGTATTCTTTGTAATAGCAGTACTAAACTCAAAAATCTGCTGCTTATCATGGATTGAATTATGTCCCCCCAAAAAGATTTGTGAACTTGGTTATGCCATGATTTCCAGTATCGTAAAAAAAAAAAAAAAAAAAAATTTATGGTTGTCCTCCATTTTGTGATTTGATGTAATTATCCTCCATTTCATGATGCTGTAAATCCTAACCTCCATATGTTAATGAGGCAGGATTAGGATGGGGTGTATCTCGAGTCACTGAGTCTCTGCCTTACAAGAGGGTGTGACTCAAATCACATCCTTACTCAAATCACACTTTACTTGAGTCACCTTTTATCTTACAAGAAATAAAAGGAGAGGGAAGCAAGCAGAGACAGGGGACCTCACTACCACCAAGAAAGAAGAGACTGGAGTGGAACGTGTCCTTCGTACCCAGAGTACTTGCACTGAGAACCTCCTAGACCCAAGGGAAGATTGATGCCAAGGCAAGTGCAGATCTCCAAGGAACTATGATGCAGAAGCTGATGGGACAAAGACTTTCCTCTAAAGCTGACAGAGACAGAAAGACTTTATCTAAAACTGACACCCTTGGTTCAGATTTCTAGCCTCCTAAACTGTGAGAAAATAAATTTCTGTTTGTTAAAGCTGTTATAGCAGCACTAACAACAACAACAACAAAAACCCAGCACTAGATAACTAAAATACTGCACTTCCAAATTACATCGATTATTGATACTTAAAAAGTTTAAAGACATGGTATTTTACATAATTCAAAAAAATCGTAACTATAAACCTACAACAGTAAAAATCTAGCAAAATAACTTCCCATACTCCAGAGAACATCCTAGTTTCTATAAAGTCAAAGTAAAGCTACGTGATGAACAAAAATAGCTAGATTTGTACAAAGTAGATCAGTAGCTGATGGTGACTCAAATTCTTTTGTTTTGCAGTATTTACATGCGCAATGTGTTGTGAGATCACTTTTTCTACAAAGCCCCAGATGCCTGACAGAATGTGCTAACAAGATTCTCTCTGTTCTGCAGAAGTTAGGGACTTTCACAACTGTATGGTCAGAATCTTAGTTTTTTCCTTTGCTCCTAAGGTCTGTCAGCTTTTAGTTTGCAGGTATAATCTGATGTCTAATCTCTTCCAATTTTATCATAATTGAACACACCTCTATATCTACTCAAATTATGAGGAGCAATAACTCTGAAAGATTTATTTCCTAGAATCTTTTGAAGATTTGACAGAAGCTATGTATGCTTTCCGCATATGTATACATGTATCCATGGTTTTGCATATTCAGGAATTACGTGGACTCAAGGTTAAGCACTCTTGTGCAGAAGAACCAGGTGTGTGCAGCTAGGAGTTTGGGGAGGGCAGAGTTCCTCGCGGTTGAGAGTCTTCTGTACTATATCCATCTTTATACATCTTATGACTAGCACAGTGGCCTGACAAGGGTAGGTTCTCAATAAGTGATGGATCAACAAGAGAATGAGTGAAAAATGAAGTAAAAGGAAGATGTGGAGGACAGCAGGAGAGCCCCTATTCTCTAGTTTATAAAGGAATAACCAAAAAAAAAAAAAAATCAAATTACCCCTTAAAAAAACCCTCACTCTCTGTAAGGTAGGCATTTTGTGAAGCTCTAATTGGTACTCTTTTCACCCTGCCATCTTACTCTAGGGGCTGGAAGAGTTAACACAGTTTCACATAGTGACTGATTTGCAGACAAGAAAGAAATTGTGCCTGGGATGTATGAGTCTCTAGAGACCACAGCCTTTACTTGGTTGAGCTGACTGATGTGTCGATTCTTGACTCATTCACAGGTAGCATTTGTGTCTGCAGGGCAATGATATCATGACCATTTTTTGCAAGCCACAGGGGATGAATCGTGCTCTCTTGCCCATGGGGACTGCCTGTTGGCATCTGGTATGTGTTCAGAGGGAGCCACTATTTCAGCCTCCTCTCTTTTCTAAGATATTATAATCACATAGGTGGTTACACCTACCTAATTGTTTGGGTCTGTTAATAGCAATGAGCTCAGGATTCTGTTGTCAGCATTATCTATTCTCCTGACACCCTTGGTATTCTAAGTAAGCCCCATATCCCCAGATAGGATATGGACAAGCTCCTGTTTACAAATTTCTGCTGTGTACAGCTGTGAACGTGAGGAGAAAATACAAAACGAAGATGTCTCTGGGAAGTAGAAGAGACAGTAAAGTTTCCCCAGAGACTGGCCACTGTGGAAGCTTCTCCTTCCTTTCCTTTAGCATCCCCTCATTTCCAACTCAACAGACCATCGTACATTCTAGTCCACCCAGTTCCTTTGGCTACTGGAAATCACAATGACAAACCAAGAAAACAGTAGCAGATCCAAACAAGAAGGCAATTTGTCCTGATTATTTGAGTTGTTGGTATCAAGCTTATGCAAGAATAGCAATATTCCTTTGCATATCCTCACAAATGCTGTGAAAGGGGTGTCCAGAATATTGGTGGATGTAAATTACAAGTTGACAAATTCTGTAATCAAATGTTAAAACCATAAAAAAACTTCTGCTCTGGCTGATTCTTCGTGTTTTTTTTTTTTTTTTGGATGAGGGGCAGGGGATACTTAGTTATTTAGTTTTCTGAAGGCATTAATACTTGCTCACCCAATGTGTTTAAAATCTAATAGAGCCATAAATGCTTAGCTTTTCCTGCCTCTATACCTTCCAGCCTCCACCACCAGTCTCACATCCTAATTCCAAAATTACACTAGGCTAAGAAAATAAAGAAGTCAAAGAATAGTGCCATTTCTTAGCAAATGTCATTTTCAGTTTCATGGAGGATGCAATTTAACAGCTGAAAGTGAAAACTAAGAAGAACGAGCCATCCCTTCATTCAAGATTCTGTACAAACAGCAGTAGTAGGCAGCTGCCTCAAGGAGACAGAGAAACAGCCACTGGCAAACTCATTTATTGTAAGCAACCGTCAGCACAGGGAATGTTGGAAAAAATAACAAAGCCAGTGTTCTCTGCTAGCCTCTTGGATTGTCACAACTTTAATGTGACGACATGCCCTTCTCTCCGTATGTTCACACATGCATTCTTGAGTGGATTAAATGCACAATGTCACTAAATAGAATTGCATTTGGTAGCCTAGTTTACTAGGCCTAGAAGGTTAGGTTTATTCCCTTTTGCTTGAAAACAAGAAGGTCTGACTAAAAATTCGATAATTAAGTGATCCGAACTGTATTAGATCTCACATCACTATTCTAACAATGACAGTCCTCAAGCTTCCTGGGCTTGTGTTTCACTGCCAGCCTGCAGGGATACGCTGCAAATGACCTTGGCTAGAGACAGTCCCCAGAGCATATGTCCTCAGGGGGTTCCCTCAGGTCAATGAGGCTTTGTATGCTAGTGTCCTTGACATAGTACACTGGCTATACAACCCTGGCCAGGCTCTCAGTCTGCCTTTGAAGCTAGAAAGGTATTCTGTCAATAAATCTCATCACACATAAATACCTGAGGATGTCCCAAAGATCGCCTGAAGAGCAAGTTCTGAATTTCAAAGATGTGCTTCCTGATTCTGTAATTACAGAGCTGGTGATGTGATCACAGAAGCCTTCTGTGGAGCTAGGAAGAATGTAAATAAGAAGGTTTGCTCCTGGTAATAAAACAACGCTGACTTCTGCTGTATGATCGAAACATTGAAGATAAAAAGATTCTTTATAATAGCCCCAAAATCGGGTAAGTTAGAATGTATGATCCTCTGTTGGATTGGAAATGGGAGCTTCCTGGCTTCACGTACGTCATGTCTGAGAAACAAGTTTGAAAGATATCAGGCCATTCAGTTCAAGCTAAAGGTTGTCAGTTCAAACCCACCCAGAGGCTCCATGGAAGTAAGACCTGACAATCTGCTTCCTTAAAGTTTGCAGCCAAGGGAACCCTATGGGGTAGTTCTACCCTGTCACATGAGGTTGCTGTGAGTCAGAATCAACTCGATGGTACCTGACAATAAGAGACTGGGTGAAGATATTCAAAGAAAGCAATCCATTCAGAAAAGACTCATCTAACTTTTCACTCAGAATGTGTATTTATTAAACAAATACATTGTAGCATATACACTAAGTGCCAGACACTGTGCTAAGTATTAAGCATACAAAAATAAAAATACAAAGTCTGGACTTCAGAAGTTCAGTATATAATTCGAAAGATAAATAAATGCAAATTACAATGTAAAATTCACCACATTTGTCAAAGATTCTATGAAGTCATATCCAGTGGCTGATTATATAAAATGTACTATATCCATAAAGATAGAACATACTGAGCTAATTACAGAAAAAGTCCTTGCTAATGAGGATAACGAATATACCAGGCTCTGATATCAGACAAGTCAAATCAAAAGACACAGGATTAGATTCTAATCTCATTGCTTGTATTACTTGAACATTTTTGGCCAAGTCTTTTAATATTTCTGGCTCTGTTTCTTCAGCCTTTAAAATGGTCTAAAATATGTCTAAATTTTTTAAAGTGGTAAAATAATATCCATGCCCAAAATGTGGAATATAAAATGTATTTACATTTTAAACTTTTACCACACATAATTTAATCTTTTGATGACTCAGGTCATTTATTCCTATAACGCCAACATATGGATCAATGTGGGTAACTGAGCATAGGTTCATTTTGTTGGTCACTCTGTATTGTGATGTTAAGAAACCATATCAATCAGGGTTTAACAAGAAACAGCACATGTCAAGGTGATGGAACTGTTATTTACAAATCTGAAGGGCAATGCAGACGTACCACAGGGATAGTGCAGGAACAAGAGGAGGGAGGGGTTATCAGAACCCAAGAGACTACAGTTGTGTAAAAGAGACTACCTCCGGTTGAGGGACAGACAGCCTAAAGCAGCCCCACAGAGACTCCCAATGGCCAAACTCAACTAGAATCCATAGACGATGGATATAGTCTACATAGATCAGCCTTCTGGGAGCAGAGAGCAGGATGGATAATGGTGAAGAAGTTCTGAAGTGCAATCAGAAAAGATGAGCATGATTCACCCCTTTTCCCCTTCAGTGTCTGCTCACTTGGAGGATTTGCCCTGGTGGCTTAGTGGTTAAGAGCTACAGTTGCTAACCAAAAGGTTGGTAGTTTGAACACCAGCGCCTCCTTGGAAACCCTTTGGGGCAGACCTACTCTGTCCTATAGGGTTGCTATGCATCAGTGAATCAGAATCGACTCGATGGTTTTTTTGTTGTTTTTTTTAAATATCTTTTAGGCCTCACTGAGTGGGATTTCAGTGCAGCAGCCAAACACTTCCTGCTAGTGCTGACATACTGCACAGATACATCCATAAACTGGGCTTATGCTTGTTTCTCCACAACCCACAAGCCAGGGAATCAATATGAAAATTGTTCCAATTACTAAGTATAGCATGTATTTTAAATAACTGGGGAAAGAACGTGAAGATGAGTTCATGTGCTCTTTGGACAAACTTTTTCATAGACTCTGGCCAAGACTCCATCAATAACCTGAGCTTGACAAGCCCTGACTGCAACTTGTGAACTATAGTCGCATTTTGGGCCTCTGAAGATCAGTTGAAGTTCAGAGTCAATATTCAATAACCCCGAGAAGGATTGAGTTCTTTTCTCTCCATTGCACAGTCACCTCTGTAAAATGGCTTCAGGAAAATTTGGGGAAGGCTTGGCAGTTTGTTTCATAGTCCTTCCTTAAAGAGACCTCAGCTCCCCTTTACCTGAGGAGCTCTGGGTCTGTTCACTGACTTGGGTATGGAAACTGGGTTAAGAGGCTGTAAACATCAACTAAGGTAACTCGAATTATTTTATTGTACAGCCAACCTAATTTTTTTCTGCTCATGTATTTCAAGAAGCATTTCCTAGGCTATATATCTATTTCACTTCTACGAAGCCATTCTAGATACCCCTGCAGGTCAAAATCCTCTAATTATCGTGTTAAACATGATTTTATTGTAGTAATTGCACACCACCTGTTCTCTGTAAGTCTACATGCCATTATTCCTATTGAGATCAGAAATCCAATTCCACAGAAATACCCCCCAACATTATAACTGGCCTACAGGGAACTGCAAACTCAGAGTGCTTCAGGATGCTGGTGTCCTTCTCACAAATGATTTTTTTAATTGTTTATTGAAGGGAGTGCCCTCCGTGTCCTCCCAGAGGGTATGATTGAAGGTAAATAAATAACCCAACCCATTGCCATAACTAAATAGGTTACACATAATAGATCCATGCCAACATTCCTATCTTCCTGAACATCATACTCTTACTTTTCGGAATAAAAGCAGAATGCTGGCATTTTAACCTTATTAACTGTAAGCCAACTTTGGGTGGAGATTTACATTAGCCAATCTAGCAGACTATTAATGACCCTCTCAAGTGTTCAAGCCAACACATTAAATTCTGAATCTCAAATGAGTGCATCCAGTTCAATGAATTCAGCATTATCTGATTGTATTTCATCCTCTTTGCTTTAACGCCATTAGACTCTACCACCATGCTAACTTTCTAGGCTCCTAATGGTGAAGAATGACAAAGTCTTTTATTCTTGTAGCATACAAGCTATCTTCTTTTGGGGAAGTCCTTGGAAATGTAGGGGTCTAACTCTCTCCATGGACCGAGAGAAAATGTGCTGGGGGTGGGTACAGAAGACATAAACTGCTGAGGTAACTGACACAATGGCTTCAAGTATAGTCATTGAAAGGTTTTAAGTAGAGGAGGGTTGTTGTTGTTGGGTGACGTGGAGTTAATTTCAACTCATAGTGACCCTATATGACAGAATACAATGACCCCATGGGGTTTCCCAAACTGTAATGTTTATGGGAGCAGATCACCAGGTCTTTTTTCCCTTGGAGCCACTGCGTGGGTTCGAACCACAGACTTTTCGTTAGTATTTGAGTGCTTAACCATTGCACCACCAGGGCTCCTTAAAGTAGGGTTAGTTCCCTCAGATTGAGTGGGGTCAAGAAGAAGCTCCTTTTCCTAGTGTCTTAGGCCAGGTTCTGTAGAGAAGCATATCATAGAGAGAGAGAGAGATTTATCTCAAGGAAATGGCTCACATGGTTGTAGAGGCTGGCAAGTCTCAAGTCCATTGGTCAGGTGTCAGGCTGAAGGCTGAAGGCTAAAGGCTTCTCCTAACTTATGTAGCTGCAGGGGCTGATGAATCCAAGATCCACAGGTCAGATGGCAGGCTGATGGCTCACAGCTGCAAAGGCCGAAGAATTAATCCAAGATCGCAGTCCAAGAACTGGAGGTCAGATGCTGACAAGCCACAGGCAGGATCCAAAGCAGAGCAAAAAGCCAGCAAGCTTTGCCAGAAAGTCCACATATATTGGATGAAGGCCACATCCCTAAAGAAATTCCCTATCAACTGATTGGCTACTTACAACAGATATCATCATGGAGGTAATCACATTATATCAGATCTCATCATGGAGGTGATTACATCATTATACGACTGCCAAACTGCATCATAACTGCCAAACCACTGAGAATCATGGCCCAGCCAAGTTGACACACAATGTTAATGATCACACCCAGCAAGAGAGATTCAGGCGAATTCAGAAGTAAAAGTTTCTTGGCCTTGCCTATGTCTGACCTCATTCAATTTTTCAAGGTCTCATACCTTCTCCACCAATCCACTTATCTTAGCATAAGAGACTTGACAGTGTTATGTGTTTTATTAGCATGGCAATTCTTTATCCTTTACAATCAGAGCCCAGGCTTGGTCAAGAGACACAACCAGCCCAAGGTAACTTCCCAAGAGGGGACCAAGAGATATGACCTCACTCTCTTCCTTCCTCTGATCTCCTGTAGGAGCTCCCCATTGTCAAATCCTGACCAGAAATCAGAAACCAGGGCAAGAGAAGCCTGATGACCTAGTCCATTCAGGTCAGCCTTCTGGGACAGAGAGCAGGGTAGAGGAGTAGAGGCTGGATCTGTGTCAATAAACAACAGATATCCTACATAGCACCAAAAACCCAACTCTGACAAACCTACTTAAAGTGAAGATTTTGAAAAATATCTAACCTCAGGAAGATTAGAAAAACAGACTCAGAAATTAGGAGGAAACAAAACTGGAAATAAGAATCGTTAAGACCACTAAAATGAGGATGAACTCTGTCCTTTACTCTAGATTCAGGGAATCTAACCTGGGGATGCAGGTTAGGATGGCTTGGATCATGTGCCAAATTTAGTTAGGCGGGACAGGATCCCTGATTTGGTATCATCACACTATATTCCATCTGGAGAGTCCATGTATATAGTCACCGTTTATGTTGCTGAGTAAAGGCATTTGCAATGAATAAGTTGTTGGTCTTACAAAATTCTATCATGCTGTCTCTGGCATTGTTTCCATCACTAAGGCCATATTTTCCAACTACTGACCCTTCTTCATTTCCAGTAATTATCAATGCATCTTGATTGCATATCTAATCAATTTCAGACTGCAGAAGTTGGTTAAAAAATATATATGTATTTCAATTTCCTCATCTTTGGCATTAGTGGTTGGTGCATAAATTTGAATAATAGTCGTATAGACTGGTCTTCCTTGTAGACATATGGATATTATCCTACCACTGACAGGATATCAGGATATCCTATCAGGATAGATCTTGAAATATTCTTTTTGACAATGAGTGCGGTGCCGTTCTTCCTCAATATGTCGTTCCCAGCATAGTAGACTATATGATTGTCTGATTCCAAATGGCCAACACCAGTCCATTTCATCTAACTAATGCCTGGAATATCAGTCTTGATGTATTCCATTTCATTTTTGATGACTTCCAATTTTTCTAGATTCATACTTTGTGCATTCCACATGCCTATTATTAATGGATGTTTGCAGGTGTTTCTTCTCATTTTGCATCATGCCACATCAGCAAATGAAGGTCCCGAAAGCTTGACTCCCTCCACATCATGAGTGTTGACTCTACTTTGAGAAGGTAGCTCTTCTCCAGCTGTATTTTGAGTGCGTTTCAACCTGAGGGACTCATCTTCTGGCACTATGTCGGACAATGTTCTGCTTCTATTCATAAAGTTTTCACTAGCCAATTTGACTTCCAAGTTGGATTATGTCAATTTAAGAATGTGTCACATCATCCCCACTCAATTGTGTGAGCTCGTGAGATAGGATTCAGTGTAATTTGTTTTTATATCCCCCTTGTACCTCGCTAAGCACAGAGCTCAATAAGTACTAATTAAACAAATGGATTTAAAAAGCAACCTCTTGAACTATTCAAAAAAGATTAGATTAAATTTGATTTAGCTTTAGAGGCAAGTACATGTCATTATGTTGCCCCACTCTTCGCCGTGGCATATGTGTTTTTCTTTTAGAGTGAGAATATGCCTCAGAAATTACCCAGAAAATTAAATGAAAAGAAGTCTTCAGCCTGTACTCCTATGGCAGATGGATATTCTGACTGAAGTAGCCATTTGATTTCCACTATCTCCTGCCACAACTTTTTTCACTCTTACCGGATCTCTCTAAAGTGATTCTCAAGGGAGTAAAAAGTCTCTCAATTTTTTTTCTCTTCTGCTGATATGTACGTACTTGCATGACAAACATTTTTAACTGATTAAAAACAAGCTGGAATTAGCTATGATATAACTCAACTGATGACCCACAGCATCTGTGGGTTGGATTTAAGATGATCAGGCCTTAAGAATCAACTTTTAATGGGGCAAAGAAAGCTTTATTCCCAAGCTAAATTATTTACCTGTTACAAGATCTCAAAGGAGAACAAATTTTAAAAATTTGCAAAGGGAAAATAAACCACAGCATGCCTGGATGCACATACCAAAAATGCTCTTTGGATTCAAGGTATGTTGTGCTGGTTACTGTTTAATTATACTAACTGTGCTGTTTTGATATCTATAAGAAAGGCTTACTTAACTAAGATATTAAGATTATAATATATGTGGGCAAAAGACTTAAACAAATAATTTATAAAGAGCAAATATAAAACAATAGACATATTGAAAGACATTTGCTTTCACTAATAATAACAGAAATTAAAATTGAAGCAGCAGTAACATATTGGCTATTAATTAAGCAAAGATTTTTAACAATAATAAACAGTAATTGTTAATACTGCTAAAGATCCAATAAAATAGGGATCTTCAGAAAATCAGATTCCTACTTAATTTTAAAATTTGTCTTCCAAATTTTAAGCTTTTGGAGGACAGCCTGAAATTTGGCATACATATCAAATGCCTTAAAACATTGATATCATCTGACTTGTCTAATTTCACTTTGGGAAATCTAGCCCACAGAAATAATTCTAAATGTCTGAGATAGTTTGTGAGCAAGTATTCATTTTAACAGGGCTCTGTTTAATTAAAATTTTATGAGGTCCTTTCCTGTTGAGCATCTCCCTTCTGCTCCTTTCCAATGATCTCAGTGTCTTCCAGACCTTACTCCTTTGCTGCACTCCCATCCTTTTCCTAAGACATAAGCTATAAACTAGGTACAAGAGGTACTAGACCAGGAAGAGAACAGACCTCGCTAGCTTTTTTGAAATCACACCCACTGCTCTGAACCCACACCAGTTATTCTGTCTACTTACGCCAAAGTCCTGCTGACACAAGGCCTTGCCAGGCTTGCACTCATCACATACCATGAACAGGAATAATTGATGAAAATTTGGGGCACATGAAAATCGTTTCCAAGAAGCAGGGAGTAAAGTGAGTCAAAAGCAATTAGTTATTAAAAAAAACAAAACCTTCAACACATCTTCAACTTGAGCATCAAAACCATGCCTACTGGCATCTTCTTTAATCGCCTTACCCGGTTGTGCAGACCATTATTTCCAAAAACACCTCCTTGCTTGAGCATACATGTGTTGCTTTTGTCTTTCTTTGCTCCTACCAAGATTCGAGAAGATTGAAAAAGTAGGATTAAATCTGATTTTTGGTGTTTGGGTTCCAACATTAAGAAAGAAAACCAGTGTTTTGTGTCTATTCTGGTTTTCATAGATAGAAACCCAAGCTTCACTATGGAGGAATACTACCGGAAGTAGAGGTGGTGACTAAGCTTGTGTGGCATATGTCTACACAGGCCTATGCCTGGTATTAGCAGAGCTCAGGGCTAGAGTATAGATACAGGTCTCTGGTTCACAGCACACCCACTGCCCTGTTTACCCCACTCCATCTCACATGGTGAGGGACCTTGCAAGTGTACCTGTGGACATGCAGCCCACAAATCCAAGCTCTTGCCGCACACACCCAAATCAATTGTCCCTTGGTCACCACTTGAACTTAAACTAGGACTGGGGGAAAGGCACATAAAAATATTGTTAGTGAATTTGGGACTATTTGATACAAAATTCCCAGGTTACGGGTAGATAAAATGTGGTCTACAGGAGGAAATGAGTTCTAAGTGGACAAGTTCCTTTAGTCCCCAAACTCTTGTCCTTCCCATGGGGAACAGGGTAACCAGGAGAGAGGTAGACTGGGTCTGCGAAAGCTCTGAGCCTAGCACGAAAGCCCCAATTGTCTAGGTTTGAGGATGGTCCAGAGTCCCTGGGTGGTACAAATGGTTAACACCTTGGCTGCTAACCCAAAGGTTGGTTGTTCGAGTCTACCCAGTGGTGCCTTGGAAGAAAAGCACCAAAATAGCAGGCACCGAACACAGTTCTACTCTGATGTACATAAGGTCTCCATGAGTTGATTCCAACTCAATGGCAGGTGGTCTTATGTCTATTGTATTTTCATTTATTCTGAGTACGGGAATTAAAAAAAAAAAAAGAACAGAAATATCACTACATATGTCATGATGACCCATTGTTATTAATTTCTTTCCCTTATTCTGACAGTGATAACAATATATTGGCTAGTTATTCAATATGGTAGTTTCTTGAGGGTTTTGTTGGTTTTTTTTTTTTTCCTTGCATATTAAAACAAGATGATTATCATTCTGCTTGTAAATGTCAGGCCAGGCTAATGACAGAAGAGAAGGAATCATTGTCCATAGCCCATGTGCCAGAAAGAGGCCGGGAGGAAGTGGGGCAGGAAGGAGGAGCAACCGCAACATTGCTACTTTGTTATAAATAAGCCTCCATACTGGATACATTACCGTTAAGTGGAAATCAAAGCCACATGTTTTTCTGGGCTCTGAAGACCCCATATGCTCTGTTGCACAGCCAGTGAAAACACTGATACATCCAGAAAATACAGTGAGAAAGATTGAATACATGTCTCTTTGATATAGAGGTGTATTCCATTACCCCCAATAAATGTGATAAATTGCTGAACTGGGAGGTCTGCCAATTCCCAGATAGCTTGGACGTGTATGATGCTCCCTTGGCCACAAATTTCTCCCGTTTTTTTTTTTCCGTTGCAGTTTTCTCCCACGTAGAGCTGTAGCATGATAGAGATTTAAATTAACATGGTTCCTTCACTGTGTGTTGAAATGGGAAACAAATGGTGGCTAGAGAGAACCAGTGAGCCAAACGATCTTTCTCTTGGTAACTGGACTCTTATTTTATTTCTTAGTAATAATCCATAAAGCCCAGTCATTTTTTTTTTCATATTACCAGCCATGACCACTCTATCTCTGAACCTAATTTTACAGTTAGTGCTGCTCTGGAGGCAAAGTCCTTTCTGATGGCTAGCTCAAGCCTCCTTGCCTTTAACTTGTCATAAAATGCTGCACTTAAAGTTTAAACATGAGGCTGGTTATCCAAGTACTGTTCTGTTTCCTCACTTGGAGCAGGCAGTTATGGCTGGATTTGCACAGTGGTCACCCAATCTCTGCAGGGGCTTGCGAAATGTAATCAGGGAGTAATGGTGTGTGTCTGCACTGTGCGGTCCCTGGAGCTAGGTGCTACATAAATAGAAGATATTAGAATATTTTGACCTGTGGGGGTGGATGGTGCTTTGATACATCTTCATCACATTGCATTGTGACAGGCCTCTGCACAGAAGCGTAAGACAATCAGCGGCTGGGTTTATCTTGCTGTGTAAACCTCAGTGGGATGCAGTCATACCTGTATTGCAAGCAGGCTTTCATAGAAGCCATGATTATCTCCATCTCGTATTAACGTCCTTTTTATCACGACTGAAAATATGCAGCCCCAATGGCCTCTCTTTATTAAATGGATCTCAGTATTCTTCAAATGAGCCATAAACTATGCTCAGTGCTTTTCCTGAATAAATGAACATTTAGGAGAAAGAAAGAAAATTGCAATTAGAACCTTCTGTAGATTAGATCTCATTGGTTCAAAAGATGATTCCTTAAATGCAGGGCCATTCTGAAATCTCCTTAAGAACAGAATATGTAAAGCAGAAGCACCTAAATGATCTAACCCAGTATTATATTTCTTACCTGCACAATAGCTAGGTGATAGAGATCTGAATGCAACTCCAGCTATATTGAATCTGTAATAACAGAAACACCATAACACTATACGCTGTGAATGAACTCTCAGATGATAATGGTGCCATGGTAGATTAATACACAGTAGAGTTATTCATTGTTACTTATTTTATTCATCTTAAGGCATAGAAATTTTTAAAGGGCAAAAATCCTAGCTTGTTTATATTTGCAGAAGACATGCTAGGCTAGAATTTTAGTACTTATATGTTGACTGGAAACCCTGGTGGTTTAGTGGTTAAGTGCTATGGCTGCTAATCAAAGGGTCAGCAGTTCCTTGGAAACTCTATGGGGCAGTTCTACTCTGTCCTGTAGGGTCGCTGTGAGTTGGAATCGACTCAACGGCACTGGGTTTGTTTTTTTTTTTTAGTTTTTATATGTTGACTAATAGCAACACAAACTGCTTCGGAGCCCATTATTGTCTTAATCAAATACTCACCTTGGCAAGGATGAGTCGGATGCAGGCCGCACTCCCTAAGAAAACTCCCCTTTCAACTGATTGGCTGCTCATAGAGATTTCATCATGGAAGTGATTAGATTATATCAGATTTTATCATGGAAATAATTACATTATATTACATTATAGAACAGCAGTGTCTGCCAAACCACATGAAGCATAGTCTGGCCTAGTTGACACGTAACATTAACCATCACACACACTTTTATACGCAAGTAAATATTCCATTTACAGAGCAGAATGGAAGTAAAATCTTATCTTAAACCAGAATTTAAGGGAAATGACTCAGACAGTCATCAGAGTAGATAGCAGAGTTATCAGCTATTCTAATTCAAACTTAAATGTGAACGTGTGAACCCAGCAATTTTGCATTCATCATCCATAATGGGGTCGTCTGTGGAAAAGGAGGGTGAGAATGGTTCGAAGGATGTAATCAATGTCACTCCATTGTACATGTAGAAACTGTTGAATTGTTGTATGCTCTGCAGTGTATATTTTGAACAACAAGAACAAAAACAAAATAAATTATTTTAAAAAGAATTAAAACAAATAAATAATAGAGTAGTCCATTTTGCTAGAAGAGATAGAAAGATGCGTACTGACACAGGTGATGGATCTCCAGGGATGCATTTTGGTAGCATGCCATAAGGTTAACAATGGTGGGTAGGGGATTTTTCCTTGGAACACTATACTTACACACATTAATTTAAAATATTAGGTCCCACCAGATAGCAAATTGTCAGTTGAAAATATAAGTACCTACATATTCTTTTAAATGAATGGGAGTTCATAACAAATGATGCCAGCAGCAGATGCAACATGGCTGAATAGCTGCATTTCCCAGAATGTTGTCCTGGCTAAAAGTTCAATGTTCCCTCTTTAATCAGAAACCTGATCCACCAGATAAATGTGTTAGCTTTCAACATGACCCTTCATTGATTAAATTTTGTCCAATCTCAGGGAATTAAATGGAGAGAAAGTAGAGAATAAGATTGGTTTTACTTTGTTTTCAGCTGGAGTGTTTTATTTGTTGAGATTATTTTGAATGAAAGTTTACAAGTTATAGTTTAGACTTTATCTGAAATGCAGAAAGCTTATTTGTAGTCAAAATGGATTTTGGTTCTTGGGTTGCCAATGGCTTACATTCATTAGATTGGAAATTGCTATTTGCTGCGCAGTGTACCGGGTAATGATTGCTAAATAAGATAACAGGTGAAATAGAACTGGTTGAGCATTTAATCATAGACAGTTTAAATCATTAAATCATTAAATGTCAGAATTATATTCATAGGCACGTTAGGTTCTAAGTAGGTTGTGTATGCCAGGGATGGCTAGTGGGACCAAAAAAAAAAAAAAAGGTACAGATTTTGAGCTATTGAAATAGAACCATATAAATAGCCCTCGATTTGAAAGATGAGAGAATTGAGACATGTAAGATTAGTGGTTTGTTCAAAATTTATCACTAGTTGATAATCCAGGGGGGATTAATACCTGGTCTTCTAGGCACTAGACTGGGCAAGGGAGTTTATCCACAGAATTCACATTGAATAACTATTATTTGAACGACCCACAATACCTTTCAAATAAATCCTTACCCCGCCATTAGGGAATTAAATCTTAGTCTCCTAAATAATAAACAGAAATTAGCACATATACTAAAAAAGTAGATAGGTAGGTGGGTAGGTAGGTAGATAAATGATAAATAGACTGTTGTTGGTGTTCCCCGTCAAGTTGAATCCAACTCATAGTGACCCTATAGAACAGAGTAGAACTGCCCCCATAGGGCTTCCTAGGCTGTAATCTTTATGGGAGCAGATAGCTAGGTCTTTTCTCCCATGGAGCCTCTGGTGGGTTTGAACCACTGACATTACAGTTAGTATCTGAGTGCTTAACAGGTAATTATATTAACTATTTTCCTATAAAGGAATATTCTTGCTATCTCTTTCAAAATTTATAGGTGTTCAGAAGCAAATTTTCTTGGATAGAAATAAGATTAGAGTTTCATCTAACCAAATATCTGTGGGAGATGTTTTCATTTATCTGGTCCAATTTTCCCATTGACAATGAGTTTCAAAGGAAAAATTTTGTGTGGATAACCTTCTTGCTTTCTTATGGGAACTCCAAAGGCCTTTCTTCCCATGGACACTTTGTTATTGTTGTTGCTGTTAGGTGCTGCCAAGTCAGCTCCTACTCATAGCAACCCTATGCACAACAGAATGAAACACTGCTCGGTCCTGCATCATCCTCTCAATCTTTGTTATACTTGAGCCCTTTGTTGCTGCCACCATGTCAATCCATCTGGCTGAGAGTCTTTCTCTTTTTTGAAGACCCTTTAGTTTACCAAGGATGATATCCTTCTCCAGGAACTGATCCCTCCTGATAACATGTCCAAAATTTGTGAGACAGAATTTCACCATCCATGCTTCTAAGGAGCATTCTGGTTGTACTTCTTCCAAGACAGACTGGTTTGTTCTTCTGGCAGCCCATGTTATAGTCAATACTCTTCACCAATACCTCAATTCAAAGGCATCAATTCTTCAGTCTTCCTCATTCATTGCCCAGCTTTCGCATGCATATGAGATGATTGAAAACACCATGGCTTGGGTCAGGCTCACCTTAGTCTTCAAGGTGACATCTTTGTTTTTTAATGTACCCTTTAAGGAAGAAATTTGTACATCAAGGAAGAGGGAGTAGTAGGCATAGACAACAGGCCCAAGCTTTTCATAGATTCAGATCACTTTTTGATGAAAGGTAACAGAGACCATTATGCTTTGTAAAGCAGAGGGTCAGTGAAAAAGAGGAAGACGGATGAGATGATGGATTGACACAGAGGCTTCAACAATGAGTTCAAACATAGCAACGATTATGAGGATGGAGCAGGAGTGCGTAGCGCTTCGTTCTGTTATACATAGGGTTGCTATAAGTTGGAAACTAATATCAACAACACTTTAGCCCAGGGCTTTTTAACCCTTTCTTCTTACTTTCCTTCCTTTATTCCAGTTCTCCTTTCTTCTTTCCTTCCTTTCTCTCTTAAGCAGCAGATCATATTTTAAAAATAAGTTGAAACTATAGCTATCAATCCTGAAACCCACTACCCATTGAGTCAGTGGCATTCCTATCATTAGGGGAGGCCAGACAATGCTGGATAACAAAGACAGGATTCTTATATTTAAGGTTTTGAAATTCATGGCAGAGTCAATAGTTTAAAAGACAAAGTTTTCTACTTCAAGAGCCAGGGTTTTGAATGAAATGGAAGCTTTGATAAAAATAAAAGCATTAATTTTGTATCATATACAATAAGATTAGAAAGGATGCCAGATGATATAGAACTCATTTTCCACTCTAAGAAAGAGATACATTTCAACTGCCTGGGAGGAGGAAAAGACAGTGAAGGGAGAAATAATAGCGTGAGCTGCAGTGAGGGTCTCTGCAAAGGAAAACTACATAGGATTACAGGGTCTGAGAGCTGGAGAGGAATATGCTCCACATCTCAGATGCTCATCAAAGGTGACAGCAACTCTCACAGAGAAGTCCCCCTCTCCAACATGGGGCCACAACTAGGAATAGAGATGGTGGCAGGAGCAGGTAGAGAGGGTCTGGGAGAGCCTTACCCTGAGGCTCCATAGTCCCAGAGGGTTTAAGGACTGCATCTGAAAACTTTCAATGACCCAATTGGGAACATAAGTGGTTGAGAGAGGCCAATGAACTAGAAGTGTCATTACAGTTGTCACACACCATTGCAGATTCAAGGAGGACCATGAGCTGGTGGTTATGGCAGGTCAGGGACAAGAGTATCCGGGGTAAAAACTGATGATGAAAGACCAGCAGAGAGGTGTACACGACCACAGACAGTAGTGTAGGACAAAGGCAGGCAGTGGATTAGGCACCCGCTTCCCCTCAATGCCAGGATGGTTTATAAGAGTCACACAAGGTAGAGTCAGACCTAAAGAGGAAAAGAAAGGGAAAGGACCTTAGAATACCAGAGTTTAAAGTCTGAATTGACTGAGAACCATAGTGGAGGAATTAAAATATAATTTAAGCTCAGTTATAGAAAATAAAGAGAAAGTTTGCTCATTTGAGTTTATTGCCTGCCAAATTTATGCCAGCTACACCCACACCCAGCAGATAAAGTGAAGTTGCTTTGGTGTTAGTGGATTAGAGGGCCCCCAGCCATCCAGCTCAGCCTTATCTACTTCTTCTACAGCAGGGTTTCTCAGCCTGGGCACTGCTGACCTCATAACACTTCCTTGTCGGGGGGCTATCCTGTGTATTGTGGTTTATTAGTGGTATCCATGGCTTCTACCTACTAGATGCCAGTAGCACCCATACCCAGTCATTATCTCCAGACATTGCCAAATGTCATCTAGGAGGTAAAATTGCCCCTTCCCCACCCTCCTGCAACTGAGAACCACTTTTCCAGAGGATCCCTGCAAAACCCTGAGAAAGAAGTCGTAGAATTCCATGAAGGACAGTTTACCGACAGCAGATGTAGCCAATTTCTCATTCACAGATGTGGAGCTGAGGCCACCGTAGGTAAGTTGACTTGCATTCTTTCTCACTGTAAATTAAGGACAGAGTCAGGATTATACTCAAATTTTCTGAAACCAAATTCTGTGTTTTATCTACTTACAATTTGAAATATCTCATAAAGCTAACACAGAACCTGGCACACAGTCACAATTTCTTAATATTTATTGAATGAATGGTTTAGCATCAGGCCATGCTAGGTTGTTGTACATTTCAGGACCAATGAAGAACATTTACCCACACCTCCTGAATAGTGGTAAAGTCATTTCTAGAGGTCACACTATACCTTTCAGTGCTGATTCCCAAAATCCACTGCACATCTATGAATCCAAAATTAATGTGGCGAATTGTTATCAGCCAATTCTGTACTCAATGCTGACAGACCTGCTGGATTTCAAGGCCTTGTGATGGTAACCATGAATTGGCATTTTGTATTTCATAGGGCTCATGGATAATGGAGTTATCCAAGTAGCCGTGTGTGCCACCTGTGGTAGGTCCAGTCTCTATTCTACAATACAAAACTACTCTGGCGTTCATTATCTGAGCTACCCTCCTCAACGTTACTCAGTTATGTTTACATACTGTTCATTTATTATTTCCAGTGTGTTGACATGCTTCCCTTACAAAACTGAAGGCATTTCGAAAACTGATGATAGTGTTTTCTGCTTCCTTTATATTTTCCATTATGCCTACTAGCACAGGCCTGGGCACAAAACAGTAGATACCTATATTTGAATACAACTAACTACAATACTATAGAAGTTTCTTTTCAATTTGTCCAGAAACTTTATGCCCTAAGGGCCATAATCTGTCTACCACAGATAGGCCAGAAGTAGTGTTTCTCTTTTCTGCCTTTATTTATTAATGTGTAGTTGGAGAGCATGTTATCTGACATCAGAAGCCAGTGGCAACTTTTCAATCTGTGTTACTAATAGAGATTAATGGCAAGCAGAGGTGGCAAACTGGCTGATGGCCCACCAAATACAACCCTAGAGTAAATTTTGTTTGGCCATTTATTAAAAGGCAACAAAGTTAGGTGCAGGTTTTGCTCTGTCAATACAAGCAACTTGGAACCAAGCCTTTGTCTTAGGTCGTGTTACCAGCGGTTGAGTTTGTAATCCATGGTGGACAATTCAGATAAATTAATATGAGAGAGTAGCATGAGACCAACCAGAGTTCAGGTAGCTATGGAGGTAGCCAGGCTCTACAGCTCTGAACCTTCGTGAACACTAACTACTTTGTTCTTCTCTTGGTCCTTCAGGGAAGACTCCTGCTGGCTGGAAGCTATGGGTGAAAACCTGAATGATGCTGAAAGTATAAATTAAATGCCTCTCTTATCGTCTGGTCCAGTTGATCTCAAGACAGCTGGGGCTCAGTCCTGTGGCAGCATATTCACAACCTCAGGTGGTTTGGGGTGGCAGTACAAAAGGAAGATGTGCTAAGTTAAGCTGTCCAAGTATGGAGCCATAACTCACATGCATGCAATAGAAGATGATCCCAGCAGTGACAGTGTAAAGTGATAGTTAGGTGAACAGGCTTTGGGACAGGCTGTCTGTGTCAAAGTCTCAACTCCACCACTTACTAGCTTTGTGAACATGGGCCAGTTACTGAACTTCTCCGTGCTCTTGTTTCCTTACATATAAAATGAAAATAATAGAAGTTCCTCCCTAATAGTGTTGTTATAAAGATTAAATAATACATGTATAATTCTTGAACACATCTGGTACAAATTAGGCTTTCCATAAATATTAAGTATCATCATCATCACCACCACCGCAAAGGCTGCTGTTACCAAAACACTTGCTGCCACTTTGATTCCTACTCATGGCAACCCCGAAAGTGCAGAGTGAAACTCCACCCCATAGTGTTTTCAAGTCTGTGACTTTTCAGAAGCAGATCACCAGGCCTTTCTTCTGAGGCACCTCTGGGTGAATTTGAACCACCAGCCTTTCGGTTAATAGTCTAGCTTAACTGTGTGTGCCACCTAGGAATTCACAAAGGTTATTAGAAGCAGTCAAGCCAAGAAGCACTTGCTTTTCAGCATTTTCAAGAACTAAAGAAGCCATGTAGCAACCAAATAACTGAACACACAGGCTAAAAGTGTAAATTATTTAAAATGATAAACTCTTATACACGAAGATAATGATAAAGCTATCCACTAATCACTATTATCACAATGTAAGAATAATGTATAAATTGATGCCGTTAGGTGCCAGCCAGTTGGCTCTGACTCATAGCGACCCTATGCACAACAGAATGAAACACTGCCCGGTCCTGCTCCATTCTCACAATCGTTGTTATGTTTGAGCCCATTTTTGCAGCCACTGTGTCAATCCATCTTGTCAAGGATCTTCCTTTTTTTCACAGACTCTCTACTTTATCAAGCATGATGTCCTTCTCCAGGGACTGTTTCCTCCTGATAACATGTCCAAAGTACTTGAGAGGAAGTCTCACCATCCTTGTTTGCAAGGAGGACTCTGGCTGTACTTCTTCCAAGATGTATTTGTTTGTTCTTTTGGCAGTCCACGGTATATTCATATTCTTCACCAACATCAAAATGCAAAGACATCAGTTCTTCTTGGTCTTCCCTATTCTTTGTCCAGCTTTCACATGCATATGAGGTGACTGAAAATATCACGGATTGGGTCAATCACACCTTAGTCCTCAAAGTGACATCTTTCCAAGATACATCTAACATCAGCAATGTTATCCCTCATTCCACATCCTCTTCTGAATCTGGACTGAATTTCTGGCAGTTCTCTGTCGATGTACTGATATAACCATTTTGTGTGATCTTCAGCAAAATTATGATGTATAAATAATTCAAAATGCATAAATAATTCCCTATGAATACTAAAAAGCATGTTTTACTATTAAATGACATGAAAAAACTTTATTCATCCTAAGTCTCTTTGTTACCACCAACTCAACTTGTATCTTAAATATGTCAGTAGGCACATCTCACCATATTTCAAAGCACCTGAAACTCACCCCCTAGCTTCATTCCCTCTCAGTGCCCCACAGCTCCTCTGAGAAGTAGAAACCAATATTATTTTCTTATGTATTTTTAGAAGAAGGTCATATATGTCATCAGCCCAGTGCCGTCGAGTCAATTCCAACTCATAGCGACCCTATAGGCCAGAGTAGAACTGCCCCACAGAGTTTCCAAGGAGCACCTGGTGGATTCAAACTGCCAGCCCTTTGGTTAGCAGCTGTAGCACTTAACCACTGTGGTACCAGTGTTTCCCATATGTCATATATACCCCAAAAAAGCAGTGGTCATTAAAAATTATATTAAAATATATATATATATGAGTATTGCCAGCCTTCCTCCTTCCCGCCTACTAAAGAGCATTCTAATTTTGCCCATGTGACTTCTCCCACTCCTTTTAAGCAGAAGAGCAACGACGGATCCTGAGATTTAGTGTTTCAGTGTTTGGCACTGGTTGAGAGGCAGACTGAAAATAAACGGGAGAAGGATGATTTGATCAGAAAAGATATATTTCTAATTAAAAAAAAAAGATTGAATGGCAGCAGATAAGAAAAACAAGAAAGGTTAAAGAAAAACAAACCCTAGTAACTCATGTGTGCTGGTCATGTTTGGGAATACAGTTCAGCTGGGAGATGAGACAATGATGGGTAACAGAAGCAGCTATTAGTGTGAAAAACTGAAAAACCCAAACGCGTTCCCATCAAGTCAATTTCGACTCATAGTGACCCCACAGGACAGAGTAGAATTGTCCCATAGGGTTTCCAAGGAGGGACTGGTGGATTTAAACTGCTGACCTTTCAGTCAGCCGCCAAGCTCTTATCCACTGTGCCACCAGGGCTCCATATTAGTAGTGAGGCTACTGAGAATCACCAAAATGGGAAAAGTTTTTAAATGCTTATGTGTGTGTTAACATATATCTCCCTGTCCTTCCACCTCCCATCTGGTGTTTTCTTAGAGATGGAAGTAATTTTAGAATTTCTTCCAAATGTATTTTTCTTTCAGGCCATTTGTCTTTGAATCAACACCTAGCAAAAACCTAGACCATGGAAGACCTCAGTCTTGTTAGGGTTATACAGACACATATACGCATGCGCGCACACACACACACAAATCAAACTTAAAGAGTGATGGGGTGAGTTACATTTTAATTGTATAAATGTGTAAGATGAATATTTAATCAAATTTCCAAACAAGGTAGCATTTTGGCTGATTCGTAAATTGCAAGAGCATGACTCTTTTAGAAATAGTTGCTCAGTCACTGTACTGAAGTGGCTAACATGGCACAGCAGGAACACTTAAAAGCACTGGAGAAGGACTGATATGGCTTTTACCAAAACCCTGGGGGGAAACAGCAAATAATGACCCATTCTTTACAGTCTCCCTTGTGCTTTCATATGAGGCAATGGCAGCAGCAATTTATTAGCAGATGCAGCTAGTGCAGCTCCGTGGGCTAGAGCCCAGCTGCTTTCTCCCTCCTCTAAAGTGCAATACAAATTAATTTGCCAAAACATCCAAAAGTCATCTACGTATTAAATGATGCATGATTAAAAAAACACGCACTGGCTCTGTCTGGCCATATTTATTACCGTGATTGGCTAAACATTTATCGGCCCACCATGATTTTTGGGTGGTAACAGCTTGGTAAAGTCAGGAGGACCCTTGAAATGCACTGTACTGCCATTTCTGGAAGGCGGGGCTTCAGATGTATTTGTTGCTATTGTTAAGCAAAATATTTCAAAGCAATCTAAAGGCTTGGAAAGCAGGCTTCCATAATGGCCCTATCAGTCCTAACCCCCCACCCACAGAATGCCGCGGTCTCAAGTGATTAATAGAAAATAAAGTAGTACAGAAAAGCAGCAGCTAAATATCATCAAATACAAGAAATTCTCGCCAGTAGAGGGGGAAAAAAGAGAGAGAGAAGTCTATGTTGGGGATTAGTCACAGTTTTTAGAACATTGATGACTTTTGGCTACTGTGCTTTACTCCAGCAAATGGAAGAAATTCATGCATAACCTATAGAGCAGGATGTTTTCAGAGCAAATGAAAGCAGCTGAATAATACAGTTACATTCGACTTTGAGACCCCTTTTATCTTACATAACTACCAGGCGAAGCATTGCTGCTCGTGTTCCTTGGTTTGATTAAGCTGTGAAACCAGGCTTGTCCAAGCCCTGTGTGTTGCTCGGAAATTCTCAAGGGAGGGATTCACCACATCTCGGCCAGTCCCCAAAGGGGCAAATTCTGGGCAGGGGAAGACATGGTCCTAGCCATTTCTCCTGATATAAACATCTCAAGCTCATATTTTCAGGAAGGCCAAGATTTCCCTATGTCCCTACCTATGCTCTTACCGGCTTTCTGAAAGGAAAGGCAGTAACTGGCTTTTACTCCAGAAGCCAAGGAAGTCTCCACTGTAATTAATAGTATGATATCAAAGCTGACTCTGCCTCTAGCAAGGCAGAAGCTGCGTTAGCCAGAAGTCTTTGTTTCCTTCCTTATAATCAAATTCTATGTTTAAGAAAAAAAAAATTTACAAGGCAGAACAAGAACTATGCTGAAGAAAAGTCAATAAAACAATTTGCTCTTCAAGGGACCAGTGGAGATAATTTCCCCTTTTATCCTCCGTATCTATACCCTGGTTTCCATCTGATTTGTTCAACTTCTGAAGTGACATCTCCACATTCAACTTTTTGATCAAAGCCTGTTTTGTTGGTTGAGGGCAAAAGCCTTTAATTATCCTCCTGAAGAATATCCTTATTGGATTCCAGAAAAGAAGGCTTTCCTAAGCCCAGGGAATATATATATAAATAAAATATATATATATATAAAAATATATACATATATATATATAACAAAACAAAAAGGGGGTATTAATTCATAGGAATGACAGGGGACCATTTGTAAATCACGTGAACCTGTAAGTTGATGAGTCCATGAGAAGTCACAATGAAATCAGCGCAGAGGTCAACATGTATGCCTTTGTTGTTGCTGTTAGGTGGCGTCGAGCCAGTTCTGACTCATAGCGACCCCATGCACAACAGAACGAAACACTGCCCGGTCCTGCGCCATCCTCACAATCGTTGTTATGCTTGAGCTCTTTGTTGCAGCCACTGCATCAATCCACCTCGTTGAGGGTCTTCCTCTTTTCCGCTGACCCTGTACTCTGCCAAGCACGATGTCCTTCTCCAGAGACTGATCCATCCTGACAACATGTCCAAAGTATTTAAGATGCAGTCTCACCATCCTTGCCTCTAAGGAACATTCTAGCCACACTTCTTCCAAGACAGATTTGTTCGTTCTTTTGGCAGTCCATGGTATACTCAATATTCTTTGCCAACACCACAGTTCAAAGGCATCAACTCTTCTTCGGTCTTCCTTATTCATTATCCAGCTTTCACATGCATATGATGTGATTGAAAATACCATGGCTTGGGTCAGGCACACCTTAGTCTTCAAGGTGACATCTTTGCTCTTCAATACTTTGAAGAGATCCTTTGCAGCAGATTTGCCCAAAGCAATGCGTCTTTTGATTTCTTGACTGCAGCTTCCATGGCTGGTGATTGTGGATATAAGTCAAAAGAAATCCTTGACAACTTCAATCTTTTCTCCCTTTATCATGATGTTGCTCACTGGTCCAGTTGTGAGGATTTTTGTTTTCTTTATGTTGAGGTGTAATCCATACTGAAGGCTGTGGCCTTTGATCTTCATTAGTAAGCGCTTCAAGTCCTCTTCACTTTCAGCAAGCAAAGTTGTGTCATCTGCATAACGCAGGTTGTTAATGAGTCTTCCTCCAATCCTGATGCCCTGTTCTTCGTATACTCCAGCTTCTCATATTATTTGCTCAGCATACAGATTAAATACATATGGTGAAAGAATACAACACTGACACACACATTTCCTGACCTTAAACCAATCAGTATCCCCTTGTTTTTTCCAAACAACTGCTTCTTGATCTATGTAAAGGTTCCTCATGAGCAGAATCAAGAGTTCTGCAATTCCTATTCTTCACAGTGTTATCCATAGTTTGTTATCATCCACACAGTCAAATGCCTTTGCATAATCAATAAAACAGAGGTAAGCATTCTTCTGGTATTCTCTTCTTTCAGCCAGGATCCATCTGACATCACCTGTGATATCCCTGGTTCCACGTCCTCTTCTGAAACTGGCCTGAATTTCAGGCAGTTCCCTGTCAATATACTGCTGCAGCCATTTTTGAATAATCTTCAGCAAAACTTTGCTTGTGTATGATATTGTTCTATAATTTCCACATTTGGTTGGATCACTTTCTTGGGAATAGGCATAAATATGGATTTCTTCCAGTCAGTTGGCCAGGAAGGTGTCTTCCACATTTCTTGGCATAGACAAGTGAGCACCTCCAGTGCTGCATCTGTTTGTTAAAACATCTCAATTGATATTCCATCAATTCCTGGAGCCTTGTTTTTCACCAATGCCTTCAGAGCAGCTTGGACTTCTTCCTTCAGTACCATTGGTTCCTGAACATATGTCACCTCTTGAAATGGTAGAATATCGACTAATTCTTTTTGGTATAATGACTCTGTGTATTCCTTCCATCTTCTTTTGATGCTTCCTGCTTCTATTAATATTTTCCCCATGGAATCCTTCACTATTGCAACTTGAGGCTTGAATTTTTTCTTCAGTTCTTTCAGCTTGAGAAACGCCAAGCGTGTTCTTCCCTTTGGTTTTCCATCTCCAGCTCTTTGCACGTGTCATTATAATACTTTACTTTGTCTTCTCAAGAGGCCCTTTGAAATCTTCTGTTCAGTTCTTTTACTTCCTCAATTTGTCCTTTTGCTTTAGCTGCTCGACACTCAAGAGCAAGTTTCAGAGTCTCCTCTGACATCCATCTTGGTCTTTTCTCTCTTTTCTGTCTCTTCAGTGATCTCTTGCTTTCTTCGTGGATGATGTCCTTGATGTCATTCCACAACTCGTCTGGTCTTCAGTCACTTGTGTTCAACGTGTCAAATCTATGCTTCAGATGGTCTATAAATTCAGGTGGGATATACTCAAAGTCATATTTTGGCTCTCGTGGACTTGCTCTGATTTTCGTCAGTTTCAGCTTGAACTTGCATATGAGCAATTGATGGTCTGTTCCATGGTCGGCCCCTGGCCTTGTTCTGACTGATGATACTGAGTTTTTCCATCGTCTCTTTCCACAGATGTAGTCAATTTGATTTGTGTGTGTTCCATCTGGTGAGGTCCATGTGTATAGTTGCCATTTATGTTGGTGAAAGAAGGTATTTGCAATGAAGAAGTCGTTGGTCTTGCAAAATTCTATCATTCGATCTCTGGTATTGTTTCTATCACCAAGGCCATATTTCCCAACTACTGATCCTTCTTCTTTGTTTCCAACTTTTGCATTCCAATCACCAGTAATTATCAATGCATCTTGATTGCACGTTCGATCAATTTCAGACTGTAGCAGCTGATAAAAATCTTCTATTTCTTCATCTTTGGCCCTAGTGGTTGGTGCATAAATTTGAATAATAGTCGTATTAACTGGTCTTCCTTGTAGGTGTATGGATATTATCCTATCACTGACAGCATTGTACTTCAGGATAGATCTTGAAATGTTCTTTTTGACTATGAATGCAACACCATTCCTCTTCAAGTTGTCATGCCCAGCATAGTAGACTACATGATTGTCTGATTCAAAATGGCCAATACCAGTCCATTTCAGCTCACTAATGCCTAGAATATCGATGTTTATGCCTTCCATTTCTTTCTTGACAATTTCCAATTTTCCTAGATTCATACTTAGTACATTCCAGGTTCCAATTATTAATGGATGTTTGCAGCTGTTTCTTCTCATTTTGAGTCATGCCACATCAGCAAATGAAGGTCCCGAAAGCTTTACTCCATCCACATCATTAAGGTCGACTCTACTTTAAGGAGGCAGCTCTTCCCCAGTCATCTTTTGAGTGCCTTCTAACCTGGGGGGCTCATCTTCCAGCACTATATCAGACAATGTTCCACTGCTATTCATAAGGTTTTCCCTGGCTCATGCTTTTCAGAAGTAGACTGCTGGGTCCTTCTTCCTAGTCTGTCTTAGGCTGGAAGCTCAGCTGAAACCTGTCCTCCATGGATGACCCTGCTGCTATCTTAATACTGGTGGCATAGCTTCCAGCATCACAGCAACACACAAGCCCCCTCAGTATGACAAACTGAAAGACACGTGGGGCAAAGTTATTCACAGTGTCCTGAAGATTTTTCTTGGCATTTAGCTCCACATTTATGGACTTTTATAATCAATTCAACCCTGTGGTTTACAGAAGAAGAAACTGAAGCCCATACAAATTAACATACCCAAGATCACCCACCTGCTTAGTGGTAAAACCAACACTACCTTCCATTCTACCCGTTCTCATGGTGGTCAGACAGCAGTAAACCAGTTGCTATCAAATCGATTGACTCATGGCATGGCAAGCCCCTGTGTATCAGAGAAGAACTGCGCTCCAAAGGATTTTCAGTGGCTGATTTTTCAGGAGTAGATTACCAGGCTTTGTTTCCAAGATGTGTCTGAGTGGACTCAAACTTACAATCTGTTTGTCAGCAGCTAAATGAGTTAACCATTTGCACCACCCAGGAGCCCTGAGACATCAGTGGAAGACTCTGTTACAAAGCACAGCATGCAGATGCTGTCAGAAAAATGCCAAAGCATCAGGATGATGTGGTCAAGTGATTTCAAAATGAAATCAGTCATCTGCAAGTGTAAGTGGCATGATGCCAAATAACCAGCTGATTAAATGTTTAAATGCTGGCCATCACCTAAGTCTTTGTAGCTATTGAAGTAGCTTCAAATGAATTGCAGTTTTCTTGTATTAAATGGGTCCCTTGTGTCCTTTCGAGGCTTCTTCCTTTTTGATGGCTCAGAGGAGTTTATGTCCTCAAAAAGTGAGAAATCACTTCCTTTTTCATGACTGCTAATAAGATTTAATTAATTACTAACATTTAGTTTGAAACTAGAGAAACTCAATTTTGTGTCTGAGGATTTCTTGAGAAATGAGGAAAACTGCTGGCTTGCAGTGCCATATTCTACTTCAGTGGTTGCCACTTGGCGAACATTATGCTAAACACGTATACATGGTAAAAAGCATGTCTCATATGCATGGCTTCAATAGAGATGTAGCATGTAGAGATGGTTGGTGATCAGAGAACTGATGAGAATGAGAAACCCTCAGAGGTTTCTTGAGAGAGTGGGGTGGGGGGAGCACGAGCAGATCAGAATGGACCCGGACCAGCAAGAGAATAGCATCTGGAGAAAGTAAAAAAGATGATGGTGATCACAAGAAGAGAAAGCAGGTTCTGTACCACCAGCAAAATTTATGGCCCACATGGTGTAGTGGTGTATACCTATCTAAAAAAAAAAAGGATCAGCAAAATTTAGTGATCCCAGAAATTTGGAGAATCAAGCACAAGTATCAAGAAGGCAAGCCTTGGTTGGGGCAGGTAAAATAGAAAGGCCTCCCTCTTATTCAGCCTTTCCAAACTAGATGTATGTAGCAGGAGATCTAGAGTTCAGCGGAATATAGAATGAAAGCTTAACCAGATTAATTAATATTGCTTTATGTTCACTAAAAGCACCTTTTAGATATTCCCAGGAGGGCAAGCAGAGAAGAAAGGAAAATGCTGAGGTATCAATATTCATGAAGCTAATTATCTGAGGAAATCGGCAGAAGAATCCACAGACCCTCTGTATACAGCCTATATATCCCTCTCTATATGGCCTTTTTTTTTATATGGCCAGAGTGTTCAGTGCTTAGAACAGGCATTTTTATATTGTCAGCTGAGGTTTACTGAGAACCTACGAGGTCCAGGACTTGCAAGGTGTCGAGGTTAAAATGCTGAAACATTATTGAGTTAAAATGTGATTATGACATCTTTCAGTTATTTCATTAATCCTTAAGGTCAGGGATGGAGAAGAGCTCCAGGTTTAGGAGCACCTTTTAATTTCCAGCCCTGGTTTGCTTACGTAAGGTATTGTAGATTTTATTCATTTCATTCAAAGGACATTTCGTGACAGCCTTCCCCTGGGGGGATGGGGGAGAGGTAGGAAATCGTGGTATTCCCATGTACCGTGAAATTAGAAAACAGAAGAAATACTATGGAAATTTATGTATGGGTATGGCAGGTAAATATTAATATCCTTAATTTGAGTGAGAACTCACAAGTCAATAAAAAAAAAAAAAGGCTGCAATGCAATCTTTCAAAGTTGAAGACTACACCTTTGGAATTCTTAGTTATCTGTAATTTTCTTTCTTTTTTTCTTTTGGTTCATCTTCTCCATTAGAATATAAAACATGTAAAGCACCAAAGTCCTGGTCTGTCTCGTTCACTACTGTATTTCTGCTGCCTGGCACATTGAAGATACCCAATAAATATTTGTAATGGACAGACTGTCAGGACTTTGCCTAAGGAGAAGCTGGAGATGATGGGTGACTAAAGAACTGTGACTTTCCAATGCAGTTAGTTTTTTCCACAAAATAAAACCAAGTGAAGTCAAGCTATGAGAAAGCTGCTGGTTTCCACATTCCTCTTCCTTCCCTTCCCTTCTCTTCCTTGTCTTCTCAATAAGAATTAAAACCCTCATGACAGGACTTACCCCCACCTGCTACAGGGCAGATGTTGAACTCTTCTCTGGGATTGTTGAGTTAGATGAAATTCTGTTTTCCAACCAGAAAGGCTAACTGGTGGTAAGATTCTCTCATATAGGATATAGCAAAGTCAGTAGACTACATAATTACCTCTGTAAACCTGGGAACTAAGTAAGAATACAATCACCTCTATAAAATAATAGTAACAACAGTAATAACCTCTCACATTGATAAACTGATTAATAGTTTACAGTGTGGTTTTATTGCCCTTATCTCATATTGACTCATAGTGATCCTGTGTACAACAGAAAGAAACATTGCCTGGTCCTGTTCAGTCCTCACAATCATTGATGTTTGTGCCCATTGTTGCAGCCACTGTCAGTCTATCTCATTGAGCGTTTTCCTCTTTTTCGCTGACCCTCTGCCATATCAAGCATGATGCCCTTCTCCAGGGACTGGTCCCTCCTGATAATATGTCCAAAGTATGTGAGATGAAATCTCACTATCCTCTCTTCCAAAAAGTGCTCTGGCTGTACTTCGTCCAAGACAGATTTGTTCATTCTTCTGGCAGTCTGTGGTGTATTCAATATTCTTGGCCAGCGCCATAATTCAGATATGTCAGTTCATCTTCAGTTTTCCCTATTCATTGTCCAGGTTTTGCATACATATGAGGCAATTGAAAATATGGCTCAGGTCAGGCACACTTTGGATCTCAAAGTGATGGCTTTGATTTTTAACACTTTAACGAGGTCTTTTGCAGCGGGTTTGCCTGATGCTGTACCTCATTTGATTTCTTCACTGGTGCTTCCATGAGCACTGATTGTGGAATCCAGTAAAATCAAATCCTTGATAACTTCAATCTTTTCTCCGGTTATCGTGATGGTGCTCATTGGTCCAGTTGTGAGGATTTTTGTTTTCTTTAAGTTGAGGTGCAATCCATCCTGAAGGCTGTGGTCTTTGATCTTCATTAGTAAGTGCTTCAAGTCCTCCTCATTTTCTGCAAGCAAGGTTGTGTCATCTGCATAATGCAGGTTGTTGAGTCATTCTCCAGTGGTGATACACCATTCTTCTTCATATAATCTAGCTTCTCGTATTATTCACTCAGCATACAGATTGAATAATTATGGTAAAATGATACAACCCTGATGCACACCTTTCTTGATTTTAAATCACACAATATCCCCTTGTTCTATTCAAAAGACTGCCTCTTGGTCTATGTACAGGTTCCTCACGAGCACCATTAAGTGTTCTGGAATTCCCATTCTTCAAAATGTTATCCATAATTTGTTATGATCCACACAGTCAAATCCCCTTGAATAGTCAATAGAACACAGACAAACATCTTTCTAGTGTTCTCTGCTTTTAGCCAGGATCTATCTGACATCAGCAATGATATTCCTCATTTCACATCCTCTTTTGAATTTGGGCTTGAATTTCTGGCAGTTCGCTGTCAATGTACTGTTGCAACCGTTTTTGAATTATCTTCAGCAAAATTTTACTTCTGCATGATGTTAATGATATTGTTTGGTAATTTCCTCATTCTGTTGAATCACCCCTCTTTGGAACGGGCACACATATGGGCTTCTTCCAGTCAGCTGGCCAGGTAGCTGTCTTCCAAATTTCTTGACATAGAAGAGTGAGTGCTTCCAGTGCTGCATCCATTCATTGAAACATCTCAGTTGGTATTCTATTTCTGGAGCCTTGTTTTTCATCAATGCCTTCAGCGCAGCTTGGACTTTTTCCTTCAATACCATCAGTTCATGGTCATATGCTACCTCCTGAAATGGTTAAATGTTGGCCCATTCTTTCTGGTACAGTGACTCTGTGTATTCCTTCCATCATCTTTGGATGTTTCCTGAGTCATTCAATATTTTGCCTATAGAATCCTTCAATATTACAACTCGAGGCTTGAATTTTTTCTTCAGCTCTTTCAGCTTGAGAAATGCTGAGCATATTTTCCCTTTTGTTTTTCTATCTCCAGGCCTTTGCACTTGTCGTTATAGTACTTTACTTTGTCTTCTTAAGCCACACTTTGAAATCTTCCGTTCAGCTCTTTTACTTCACCATTTCTTCCTTTCACTTTAACTACTCAAGGGCAACTTGCAGAGTCTTTTCTGACATCCATTTTGGTCTTTTCTTTCTTTCCTGTATTTTTAATGACTTTGCTTTTTTCATGTATGATGTCCTTGATGTCACCCCACATTAGTGTTCAATGCATCACATTCATTCATGAGATGATCTCTAAATTCAGGTGGAATATACTCCAGGTTGTATTTTGGCTCTTACAGACTTGTTTTAATTTTCTTGAGCTTCAACTTGAACCTGCATATGAGCAACTGATGGTCTGTTCCACAGTTGGCCCCTGGCCTTGTTCTGAATGATGATCTTGAGCTATTTCATCATCTCTTTCTGCAGCTGCAGGCAATTTGATTCTGTGTTTTCCATCAGGTGTGGTTCATGTATAGTTGCCATTTATGTTGTTGAACAAATATATTTGCAATAGATACGTGGTTGGTTTTACAAAATTCTATCATTCGATCTCCAGCATCAAGGCCATATTTTCCAAACACTGATCCTTTTTCTTTGTTTCCAACATTCACATTCCAATTACTAGTAATTATCAATGCATCTTGATTGCATGTTTGATCAATTTCAGACTGTAGAAGTTGGCAAAAATGTTCAATTTCTTCATTTTTGGTGTTAGTGTTTGGCTCAGGAATTTGAACAATGGTTGTATTAACTGGTTTTCTTTGCAGGAGTAGGGGTATTATCCTATCACTGACAACATTGTGCTTCAGAAGAGCTCTTGAAATGTTCTTTTTTCAATGAATGTAATGTCAAGCCTCTTCCATTTGTCATACTCCACATAGTAGACCATTCCAGGCATAGTGGACCATTCCCGGCAGAGTAGACCATGTGATTGTCTGATTCCACATTTTGATTTTTAATGGATGTTTCCAACTGTTTCTTCTCATTTTGAGTCATGCCACATCACCAGAAGAAGGTCTTGAATGCTTTACTTCATCCACGTCATTAAGGTCGACTCTACTTTGAGGAGGCAGCTCTTCCCCAGTTGTCTTTTGAGTGCCTTCCAACTTGAGATGGTCGCCTTCTGGCACTATATCAGACAATGTTCTGCTGCTATTTATAAGGTTTTCACTGGCCAATTTTTTCAGAAGTAGACTGCCAGGTCTTTCTTTATCTGTCTTAGTCTGGAAGCTTCGCTGAGACATGTATATCCTGGGTGGTATATGAAATACCCATGGCATAGCTTCCAGCATCACAGCAACACACAAGCCACCACTGTTTAACAAACTGACAGACGGTGGTAGGGAAAAAAAGGAACGAGGTCATTTTCAGTCCCATTACAAGGAGGTGAGAGGTTAGTTGGAAAAACAGGATATGTATTTGTATTCATTCAATAAACATTCTTTGAGCACTTATTGTGTGCCAGGCTTTTGCTGTGCAATAGTGAATAGGATAAAGACCTGCCTGTGGGAGCTAACAATAGAGTGAAAGAGGTAGAAAAGCAAATGAATAATTAACAAAATTCAATTTTATAAGTGCTTCAATAGCAGCATCAACTATTAATAATCATCCAACTAGAAATGAATAGAATATTCATCCAAATAGAGATTAATAGAAAGTTTTCACAAAATTCTAGACTCAAATAATAAATTCGTCCAATATAAACACTTCTGAATGTGAAGAAAGTAAATAAATAAAGCAATTACTTACCTTGAATTTAACGGAGGAGCTTTGGCAGTTAAATCTTTAAAGCTACCACGTTCCTACTGTGAGCCAGGCCCTGGGTTGTGCTGTGGATGCAAACACTGAATAAAACAAAAGGGCACACAGCAAATGGAGGCAGACTCCTGAACTCGCCATTAAGGAGAGAGTGGTAAGTGCTATAACAGAGTGAACCACAGTGCTATAAGAACAGAGAAGAAATGTGTAAGTAAATCCAGGAGTCAACAGGGCTCCCCAGGAGATATGATCCTTAAACTGAGTTAAAGGGTGAAAAGGAGTTTACTGGCTTAAAAAAGAAGAAGGGGAAGCATTTTAAAAAGAAAAGCTAGGAAGTGAAGAAATTACACATGCTCAAAATGTCATGTCAGTTTTAAGAACTAAAAGTTCATGTTTAGTGGGTAGGTGTGTGCAATTGATTGGGAGAAGATGATGCTTCATAAGCAGGTAGTTCAGGAAGGTGAACTGGGCATTTGAACTTCTGCTGAACGGTATTCAAGAATTTTAAACAAAGTAGGACTGTTTGCAATTGCAATTTAGCCTACTTTAGAGCACAGTCGCTATAAATTGGATTCAGCTCAACCACAATGGGTTTTTTGGGAGGTTTAGAGGCAGGATTGAAAGGGATTGGACTGGAGGCAAGGAATAAGTTAGGTGAAAGATGCAGTGGACAGATGTCTTTTGCTTTAGAGGTTGCACTTCCCTTATTTTATAATCCCAATCCGGTCACATAGTTCAGGTGGGCTGATAACTCTTCCCCCAGTCCCAGGGATGGACAAGTGACTTGATTTTTGGTCTAGTTAGAATATTCGTTCCCTGTCACTTAGCATATGACTCAACACACAGTGTGTGCTTAATAAATATGATTGAATTGCTAAAAAGAGCTTTATGGAATGATAGAGGGAATCCCTAGAATTCCTGGGGTTTTAGCATTGTAATTTATGGCACTATAATGAGTGACGTTACAACAGGAAATGTTCCTAAGAAGTAAGGTTGGTGAAACTTTGACTCAATTGCTTTGGACATGTCATCAGGAAAGACCAATGACTATAAAAGGACATCATGTTTGTTAAAGTAGAGGGTCAGCAAAAACGTGGGAAATCCTCAATAATACCAATTGGCACAACAACAGCAACAATGAACTTTAACATACCAATGATCATGAAGATGGCACAGGACCAGGCAACATTTCCTTCTGTTATGATAAGGTTGCATGAGTGGTGCCAACTCAATGGCAACTAATAACAATAACAACAACATAATAGGAAAAGGATAAGGAGGAAGGTGTAATAGTCATTTCGTCTTCAAATGAACATTTATTAAGCGCATCCTGCATGCCAAGCACAAAATGAGGTTGGTAGAAATAAAAATATGACTGAAACACAATTCTTGTCCTTAAGTCTCTGACTTTCTAACCAGGGGAAACCTTTAACTGTTCTTCAAGATAACCAAAAAAAACCAAACCCAGCGCCATTGAGTCGATTTCTACTCATAGCGACCTAAATGCATAAAATGGTACAGACAAAGGAACATGGTCATTCCAAGAAAACTAGGTAAATTGTAGTTGTTGCTGGAGGAGGGGGTAGTTTTTGAGTTGGACCTGAGGTAGGTGATATTTGGACAGATGAAGTTGGTGGCAAAAATAGTATTCAATTGAGTTAAGGAGAATGAGATTAAGGATCATTGACAAGGATCCCAAGACAGCAGAAAAGAAAGAATTACAATTGAAATTACTTTGGAAAAGGAAAGCAGGCAGAGGCAGCGGAAGACAGTAGTTTAATCATTTGAAGCACTCACATTGTAAGAATCAGAATCAGCCAATGGTTCAGAAGTGGCTCTAGAAAGTAATGAGAGCAGTACAAGAGGGGTGTGGCGGGGGGAGAAGAGAGGAAGAGAGGCAGGATTTCTAGTAAGAAAGGTAAGGGGGAGAGAGGTGTGGGACAACAGACTGCCTGTCCACTTAGTAATGAGCCTTCCACACACTGTGGCAGAAGGGAGGGTGCAGGAGAGAGTAAGTAGAGGAGCCTGGATGGTAGCTGTGTACAGAATCTACATGAAGCTCAGAATAGAGATGGCAGAAGTGAACGAACTGTTCCCAGAAAGGGAATGAGGTCAACAGAGACATGGGAGGTGGAGTAGAGACACCCCAGCCAAGGGGGAAGGGTTTGACTTACAGAAATACAATCATCCGTCTTCTAGTTAATACTCCCTCCATCACTCTGCTTGCCTAGTTCACAATTCCTCTTGCAGTGAAATTTCACACTGGAAAGCAATCACATACACAGTAGGGTAGGACTCAGACTTTTTCTGCTGCTTTTCTTTTATCCTGTTTTCAGCTTTAATGTATTAGAATCAAATGAAAATTAAGCTTACTGTCAGGTTATAATTCTTGATGGAACAAGATCCTTGGTACCGTGAGCTTCTGCAGATAGCAATTGTCTTCTCCTGGCTTCCCTGGCTACTAACTCATCCTATAGCTGCTCCCACCCTCGCTGACATCATTCCCAGATTAAACAATTTCCATCTCCCATGAAGCATATCTCTTGCCATTCCATTCAAAGCAGCCAGCTTAAAACCCCAGTTGGTTGGTATTTTGTAGCATCGATAATACCTGCAGAATGTAAAAAATGAGAAACCAAGGGGAAGAAAACCAACATTATAATGTCCTTTCCAAGCACACTATATGCATTCTACTTCTTACACAAAAATTGGTGAGCTAGACATTGCTGTTTCTATTTTATCTGTTGGTAGATGCTATAGCAGGAATGACAGACTAAAACTAGTGTAGGAAAGCCCAGATGGGGAAAGGAATAAGGAGTATAAGGCCAATTCTTTAAGAAGGTGAAACAGAAGTAGGGAGCAGAGAGGGATGAGCCTTGAAGCCTACACAGCTTCCCCTCCTTGGAAAGTAGGGCGTGCTGCCCAAGGCATGATCTAAAGCTGAGGCTTACCACAGGAGGGAGAATAATCAGTTTGGCCTAAGACATAGAACTTCTAAAAGAGTCTCTAGTGGTGGTTTTTCTCAGGGGGCGGGATGACAGGCAGTTGCGTTGGTCACCAAATTGGTACCAGTTGCAGCTGCGTAAATACGTAAATGGTCCACTCTGGCAGAGTAGACTTGAAGGAAGCAGTGTGTGAAAAGCAGAGGGATGGAGTGGAAGAAAAGGCATTACTTTACTGTTGTTTTCTGGGTCACTCTTGGCTAGACAACTCACATATTCTTAATTTCTTAGAGGACCACATTCAGATGACTCAGAGTGCCAAAAGCAATGCAGAGAGGGAATGCACTCCAGTTATTGCCGTGTCATTATCATATTACATTCAAAATGAGAAGTTAAGTCATCAGAGCTTGGAGAAAGGGGATATCACATTTTGTAATTATCAAAGGGTAGATTCGGGTTTCTATAAAAGACATTTCCACAGATCCAGTAATGCTACATCAACAGCCCCACCAAAATACTTTTAAATTTGCATATATTTATTTTTGCTATCATAATTGATTTTTTGTGGTTTTCCTCTCAAGTTATTTTTTGAGTATTCTGTGTTGCCTATTAGTTTTTTTTTTTTAATGTTCTTGATAAATTTTCTCATAACTTTGCCAAAAAATGTAATTTGGGAATTTTTCCCAATAATTCTGGTGATTGTGAGGTACGAGTGAACAGGACAAGACAAGAAGTTTATATGTATTTTCTTCACAAAAATGAGAACAGAAACAAAAAAGGAGCAATTCAAGGCAAGCAATTGCCCAGGGAACTAATCTAATTTCTTTCATAATTTTTAATTACACAAGCAATCCAAGAAATATTCTCCTCATAAAAATTCCAATGTTACAAAGCAAAAGTCCCCAATTGCAATACTCAATCCTATTTCCTCCTTAGAGGTAACCACTGTTATTAGTTTGGTGTTCATCCATCCATAACTTTTTCTATGTGTTTATAAACTGTCATGGATTGAATTATGTCCCCCCAAAAATGTGTGTATCAATTTGGCTGGGCCATGATTCCCAGCATTGTGTGATTTTCCTATATGTTGTAAATCCTAGCTCTATGATGTTAATGAGGGAAGATGAGTGGCAGTTGTATTAGTGAGGCAGGACTCAGTCTACAAGATTGGGTTGTGTCTTGAGGCAATCTCTTGAGATATAAAAAGAGAGAATGGAGTAGAGAGATAGGGGGACTTTCTACCACCAAAAAGAAGTGCCGGGAGCAGGGCACGTCCTTTGGATCCAGGGTCCCTGCTCAGAGAAGCTCCTAGTCTGGGGGAAGATTGATGAGAAGGCCTACAGAGAGAGAGCCTTCCTCTGGAGCTGACACCCTGAATTTGGACTTTTAGCCTACTTTACTGTGAGGAAATAAACTTCTCTTTGTTAAAGCCATCCACGTCTGGTATTTCCGTTACAGCAGCACTAGATAACTAAGACATAAACATATATAAGTATACCAAAAAAAAAAAAAAAAACTTTTGCTGCGAAGTAGATTCTGACTCATAGGGACCCTATAGGACAGGGTAAAATTGCCCCATAGGGTTTTCAAGGGCTGGCTGGTGGATTTGAACTGCTGACCTTTTGGTCATCAGCCGAGCTCTTAACTACTGCACCACCAGGGCTCCATATGAGTATAGTCTGAATGTAATTTAGTATACATGATACCATATGATTTTGTCACTTAATATGACTTTGTGACATACTTAAGTTTAAACTTCGTAACTGTTACGTATCATTTATACTATGGTAACACTAGATTCTTTAAAGGCTAAATCCAATGTCAGTGGCTTAATACAATAGTTTATGCCTTATTCACCTAACAGTCCAATGAGGTCAGGTAGCTTCCTCCATGTGGTGATTCAGGGACCCAGACTCCTTCCGTATGGCTGCTGGCCACTTCCTGGGCCTTGTGACTTTCTGCATCCTGTCAGTGGATGAAGAAAGAATACGGAGAAGGTACCTCTGCTTTTTAAAAGCTATAGCCTAGAGATGGCACACATTACTTCTACTAATTTCCTGTAGGCTAAACTCTTAACTTCATAGGAGATTTGGAAATTGCTTATTTAACTACTCTGCCATTGATGGGTTGTCTCTAGTTTTTGCTCTTACAAGCAATACTACAACGAATGTCTTTATACCTGCCTTTGTAAAGACATGGACAAGTATTTCTCTAGGGTAGAAAGTGAGATATAGGGCTAATGGCTCAAAGAAAATGCACATTCCTTATTTTTATGGAGACTGCCAGTCTGCTCGCTAGAAAAGATAATACCAATGTAACTTCCACCAACAATGTATGGCTTCCTCACATCCACTAACATCATTTGTATTTTTACTAATTTGTATTTTAATATCATCATTTGTATTTTTACTAATATAATAAACAAACATGGTACCTTATTGCTCTAATTGTGCTTCCCAAATTTCATAACAATGCTGAGCACCTTTTAATATATGTATTAGCCATTTAGATGAATACTTACTTGAACGGCCTAGTCACAACTTTTGCCAATATTCTGTTTGGTTGTAGGTATAATAACATGTGCAAATGGAACTATTACAGTCATAGTTTTGACTGAGGCCATAAGGCCATGGAGATCTACCCCATCCGCACTACAAAATGAACTGTGAAAAAGCAAAAGCAGGATTTTAAAAGTAAATGGCTGACGTCTTAGTTAACTCGTGCTGCTATAACAGAGATAACACAAGTGGGTGGCTTTAACAAAGAGAAATTTATTTTCTCACAGTCTAGAAAGTTACAAGTCCAAATTCAGGGCGTCGGCTCCAGGGAAGGTTTTCTATCTCTGTTGGCTCTGGAGGAAGGTCCTTGTCCTCAATCTTCCCCGGTCATGTAACTTCTCAGACCCAAGGACCTCGTGTCCAAAGGATGTGCTCTGTTCCTAGTGCTGCTTTCTTGGTGGTATGAGGTCCCCAACTCTCTGCTTGTTTCCCTTTCCTTTTATCTCTTGAGAGATAAAAGGTGGTGCAGGCCACATCCCAGGGAAACTCTCTTTACCTTGGATCAGGGAGTGAGGGTGGTGTTACAATCCCACCCTAATCCTCTCAACATAAAATTACAATCACAAAATGGAAGACAACCACACAATACTGGGAATCATGGCCTAACCAAGTTGACACATATTTTGGGAGGGACATAATTCAATCCATGACAGCTGAGAACCAGTTTGTGGATACTTAACCAAACACCCAGCGCCAATCTATAAAAGGGCCTGGAGAGACTAAGGCATATTAGAGGGGAATTTTGGAGAGAGCTAGGATGGATATAAAAAAAGGAAATGCATTCCTTTGCTCCAAACAAGGGCTTTAAAAATGGCCCATTCGCCCCAGAACATGATCCATGTCTCATGGACCTTATGCTTCAAAATTCCCTACTCTTCCCTAATAATTGTACATTTAAAATAACCATAAAAAAGTGAATGTAAAGTTAGGCAAACTGGCAAGAGCTTTACTATCGGTAATGAATAACTAGGGCATAACCTTGGGGCTAGGAAAAGTGACCTAAAACAAAAAGACTATTAGTTGCTGTTGTTATTGTCTGTCACGGAGTCAATTCCGACCCATAGTGACTATATAGGACAGAGTAGAGCTGCCCCACAAGGTTTCCTAGGCTGTAATATTTACTGGAGCAGATCGCCAGGTCTTTTCTCACGTGGAACAAAATACTATGCAGTGCCAAAATAGACTTGAGTCCAGGTGATTGACAGTCTCCAGCTAATCACAAATTTTCAGCAATCGATGGCGGTAAAACCCAACTCTCTTTACAGCTATCTTTCCCCAGAAAGATGTTTTTGGACTGAGGCTTCTAATAGCTGCCTGCTCCAGTGGGGGCAATTGAGAACAGTGGGTAGTGCCGGGAGCAAAGGACCTGATAGATGGGAAAATCATGGATTCGACATTGTGGATTCACACTTCTGCTTTGTTTGCCAAAACTAGTAAGAAAAACTCCTTGGAATTTTCATAGTCATCCTGGCAAATGGGGTTAGTTTATCTAAATGAAGAAAAAAAAAAAAGCACCGATTTCTTTAGTACTATCTATGTTAGGAGAAGTAGTAATAATTACCATAGTCAGACTACCCCTTTTTGGCAGGTTAGACAAATTCCTGAGATGCCAGACATTTAAGTTCTTAGAAACAGGACTTCTAGAATCAGAACACACAGTAGTAAAACTAAATGTCTCCCACGTATGTCTAAAAAAAAAAACCCATTGCCTTTCAGTCGATTCCAACTCATAGCAACTCTATAGGACAGAGTAGAACTGCCCCACTGCCCCACAGAGTTTCCAAGAAGCACCTGATAGATTTGAACCACTGACCTTTTGGTTAGCAGCTGTAGCACTTAACCACTACACCACCAGGATTTCCATATATGTTTAGGAGGTGGGTATTGTGGGAAAAGAGAAGGACTAAGGTACCAGCCACCACTAGGATTAAGTTTAGCAGGCCTCATTAGTAGGCACATAGTAGGTATTTCCTTAATACTAATGTCCCATATGTACTAGTTCTCCCATAAAGCCTAAAATTATTTTAATATTTTATATCCATCATCCTCAACTTTCCATCAGATTATGAACAGGTGATGGTTTTGATCTCACAGTTTGTGCGTGGAAAAGTTGAATATTCTTAGTGAACATGCAGGCTATCAGACGAGATTCTATTCTTCTAATCTACATACTCAATGTGTACAGAAGAAGACTCTCTTGTCTTCTGCTGTATAGGCAAAAATAGAGTTCTTCCCAGTTAGAAGCCCCACAGAATCAAGAGGGAAGGTGTGGACAGTGGAGGAAATAGGCCTGGTGCCCTTTGCACATGACTGAGGCAATCAGACCAGGTATAGCACAACCTGTATGTTCTTTCTACAAGCCCGTTTACACTATATCCTGTTATCACATATAGGCAAGAAGTTTGGCATGGTGGTACTATCACACCACCTATCACATGATATTTGGAAATTTTTTTTACAATGTTCAACAAATGTTGAAAGAAAGAAGGAAGGGGGAGGTGGAGGGAGAGAAGGGAGAAGGACAGAGAAGGGAGGAAGGAAGAAATTTCCCTAGGAATCATCTAGTTATAAATTTTCATATTTAAAGTGAGGTAACTGAGACAATAAATAAATAAGTTGACCAAAGAGAGAGCAAAGTAATATCCCAGGTAATTGTTGTCGTAACTGCAAAACATGTAGAGTATGCTTTCTAAAAAGGGAAGCTAGGAAAGAGATGTACATCAAGGAGGGAGATTATAGTAAATAATAGCATATTATCGGCTAAATGATAGTCCAGTTTTATATAAGATATTGACAAAATTAGCCCCCCCAAAAAAGGACATTCATGCCTCTTGAATTCAATTCAATTCAATCCTAGGTAAACCACAAGTCTTTTTTCTTGATTTCCCATGTGGAATAACATTTCTTATATCAACCCCACTCCCAACCACACCTACACATACTCCTGCTGAAATTGTACACCCCACTCCCAACCACACCTACACACACTCCTGCTGAAATTGTACACAGTCTTTATGGCTCTGTCCATATTCCACCACCTCCCGAAACTTCACAAATCCTGCCACAGTCAGAATGAATCTCCCATTTCTTGGCCACCTAAGGCCCAAGGTATTGTAGAATCATTGCCTTTTATTAGTTTTACAGGCTATTAATGAACATGTCTTACTATACCTCTCACTAGGCTTTGATCTCCTGGAAGGCAAGGGTCTAGATCCCATACATCCTTTATCCCTGGTCCTGCATAGCATCTTGTCTGACTCCAAGCAGCTTCTCAATAAATACCTGCTGAATTAAATTGAATTGACTACTGAGTGCTTACTCAGTCCCTAGATGAGCCTCTTTCCAGCCAGCAGGTCCCAAAAGGGTTAGTATGCAGCTTTTTCTACTTTAAGATTTAAGAAACTGTCTGCACATTCGACCAACCTTCTGAGCATCTAGAAATCGATGGCAACAAATGGTGTTGTCAAAGGGCCAGGTCAGGGGGGAGTGCACACATTGCAAGTGACAATGGATTGTCTACGAAGGTAGTTTTCGAAGTACCTTATCAAAGCCCCTTCACCTGGTCCCCTGCATGGAGCCAGGTCAGGCTCAGGCAAAGGGCAGCTGGATGATTTTTATCCTCATTCCTGGAGTGATGTCTGCATCTGTCAATAAGGAGGAGAAGAGAGAATTATCTCAGTGCTGAGCTGCAAGGCATAAAAAAAAAAGAGACAGGAACAAATAGCTACTTGTATTTCTGCAAGATAAGGGAGGAAGAGGGATGGCAAAGCAAGAATGAAAGACCGGCAAGCCAGGGGTACACAAATGAGCTGTGTTCCATGCAGAGAAGGAGGATGGAGAACAACTTGCTGCATGTGGAATACTTCATTCATTTTAATCCCCAGTGGCAGCTGGAGCTATCCAGTATTAAATTGTAAGGCTAGCATAACATCTCTAGCCTTGCAGTATACACGTTAGCACTCTGGCTGAGAATTAGAACCCTGTACTAAATTATAATCTCAGAAACATTCCAATTGGTGCTTGTAGTGAGGAGCTCTGATATGTAATAAAGCTCTTCCCCTTGGTACTCCACTGCTTCCCTTCTTACCCCTCCCTCTGCCTCCCAGCCCTCCCACCCCATCATCTGTCTACCCTTTCCCCCTTTCAGGGCCACCCTACCCCCACCCAAGTCAGCTTAATAAAGTAGATGAAAGTCTTGAGGAAGGTTCTGGGAACGCTGTGGTAGAGAGACTGAATAGACAGGGAGAGAAAAAGAAGAGTAACAAGCAAAGTTAATTTTAAGCCTCGGAAAGCTGCTCTGACATTCTCATTCTTGCATTATCTTTTGCCTGGCAGCTTCAGCTGTTCACCTACATTTATCGCTGACATAAACAGTCCATACCTGCAATTACAAGTGCCTGGGGAGCAAACATCAGTATGCTGTGTATGGTCTGGAAGAAGGTGTAATGCTGGGCTTCTTCCTGCCTTAGAAGTCCCCAGCAGACATACCCAGGAATAAAAGGAAAAGAAATACAGAAAAGCTAAGCTTCTGATGGGTACCAGAGCCCACGTCTGAGGGATGCAGTCAGGTGTTTGTGTCAGAATCAAAGGCAAGAAAGAGATGCAGCTGGTGGCTGGGACTGATGTTTTTTTTAATCATTCTTATAGAATTAACAATCCACTAAGAGCTTTGAGCTAATTTTAGGGGTAAGTAAAAGGATAACAATATGGAAGGGTAACTCAGGCCACAGACAAGCACATGGAGGCAAAAAAGGAAAATTGAAAAGAAAAACTATTACATATTCTCTCTTCTTTACCCTCATACTATCACTTCATATTTTGTCATCACTTCCTCACCTAGTTAAAATAACATGCTCTGCACCTAGAATAGAGCAACTTAAAGTAAGCCATCCAGGTTTAAATCAGTCTTAATAAAACCAAGCCCTCAAAACATCTCAGCTTTATGCAGCAGAAAGCTTTTGAGTTTATAAGGTCAAACTAGCCTTATAGTTTGAAATAATGGCTCAAGCATAACAACGATTGTAAGGATGGTGCAGGACCGGGCAGTGTTTTGTTCTGTTGCTCACAGGGTAGCTATGAGTTGGAACTAACGCCACAGCACCTAACAACAACAACAACAAGTCTTATAGGACTATGGGAAACTTCATTTTTAAAGCTACCTCATTAGAAAACTATGTGAAACAAAACTGAAAAGGTATCAGCACCTAGGTGTTAAATAGGAAAGTGGTTAAATAAATCATAAAATATACATTTAATAAAATGCTGTGTAGTCATTAATTTAGCTCTTTTTTTTTTTTTAAGATGGTCATATAAATCCATGTAACGGTAGCCTCATAAGGAAGCTGATATCATGTGAGAGTCTCTGAAGCTTATAAAACAAACTTTTGTTTGTAGTTTGGTAGAAGCGTTTTTGGCCATGGCTGGGAGAGTCAGGCCTTGGGTCCATGTTGTGCACATGCCTGCACAAACACACAGATAGCCTGGCTGCTTAAAACAATTAACCCAAATTCCTCACTGAGGACCAGAGTCTCAGCTTTGATAAGTATGGGGGGATTTGGCAGACAGTACTAGCTTGCTTTTGCAATATCTATTTCCCTCTTTGCTTGCTAACACTGATTTTTTTACAGGGCAATGAATCATGCTAGAAGGAAGGAAGGAAAGGAGGGAGGGAGGGAGGAAGGCATAAAAGCTGGCTCTGGCAGATAAGGTTTAAGCGGAAAGCACCAGATACGACTTCCAGGAAACCTCTTTAAAAAGGAGCTATTAGTCGGCATGTACCTTTTGCCCAAGTGTGATGCTGAAGTGGAGTGGCCATCTTGTGACTATGAGGCAGCAAGCATAAGGTCAAAATCCACATGTTAAAGGCAGCTGAGCAGGAAGACAGAGAGCACCTGTTTCCCAGTTGGCATCATGAGCACAGGGCCTGCCTGCCTCCAAACATCTTGTAATATGCAAAGAAAAAAGAATAAGAAAAACAAAATGCCCTTTAAACTTGCGTACACATCCATGTCTAACTTGGATTGAAGGTATCCGTGGAAAACTGTGAGAAGAAAGAGACTCCTCTTCCTCCCACCAAATGAAGTTTTGACCATTGGATTGTTTGTCTCCTATTAGTTTGCATAGACATATTTTTATACCCCGTGATTCTGGTATAGGAAATTTGCCTGAAGAACATTAAGAAAACTGAATTCCCATTCTAAGCCCTATGAGAAAAGCCAAAATTCAAGACGTAACAGAATATTTTGAATTTTGTTATAGACTTTGCTCTTACTGAGGTGACTAAGAAAGGGAAAGAATCATATGTTGGAAAAAAAGTTCTGCCTTTTGCAACAGAGCGGCTTTGCATTGTAAAAGCAATGGAGCTGGGTCAGCTAAGCCAGTAAAAAAAAAAAAGCCAGTAAGATGGAACAACTCAGAGTTTTTGATGAGCAGAGATCAACAAAGCAAAGAATTACATAATAGAAATAGCTGAAATGACTAAATTATACTACATTGCTTTTTTCATGCCTCCATTTGGAAAATTAGATGTTCAAATATAGATTTTAAAAGCACCAATGCTTAAATGACCAACAATTGAGAATATGAGAAATAAATATGGAAACCCCATTCAGTGGATACTATGATAATTTAGACAGAAATTTGTCGGCATAAAACCATGTCTTTGTGAAAAATCAAGCTGGCTACAAAATAGCATTTATACTATGTTTCTATTTGGTAAAAAAAAAAAAAAATTTGTATATGTATATATATATATTAAATGATAGGTAGAGAAAGAAAGTGAGAAACAGGGTATTGGTAAAAATAAAAACCAAACACCAAATCCATTGCCGTTGAGTCGATACTGACTCATAGCAACCCTAAAGAACAGAGTAGAACTGCCCCATAGAGTTTCCAAAGAGCAGCTGGTGGATTCGACCTGCTGACTTTTTGGTTAGCAGCCACTACACCACAGGGGTTTTCACTGGTAAAAAAATAAGGGTGCCTATATCTTCTATTAGAAATGAGATTAAAATTAAAATAGTTTAACTAGAACCAATTGTGGGACTTTGGTGATGCCCCCTGAGCATACCCAGTACTTCTCAGAACAATACCAGAGACCACAGTTTCTAAAGAACAGGGCTAGAACACTGATAAGAGGGAAAGTGTTCCTTCTTCAGCATAGGTTTGAGTTATGTGGTCTATAAAACAGTTAATATTTGTTTTCCTGTTCAATTAGTAAAAAAGTCTCCCAGTCCAAGAAGCAGCAGACTAACAGTTCTCACTGTTGGAACAGTTAATTGAACTAGGCTAGGAGGAACGATATTCATCTTCATTTGTGGGACTGGAGCCCCTACAATGTCATGAGCATTTATGTCCGTCTTCCCGAATCCAGGACCAAGTTCTAGACTGCTGGACTCAAGAGAGGACCAAAGAGCAAGAGTCCACCTGAGGCCAGGATGGGATTTTCTGATAGTGGGCATGGGCATTTTGAACTGATAGAATTAAAAAGAGCTAAGAAAAGTCATCACAGGGACCCTTGTGGACTAAAACAGGACAAGTATTATCCAAGCTACCTGAGACTACACAGGTCAAATGTGTCAGTAGAGTAGCCTAAGTTATAGCTGGGAAGCCAACAAGCAGAAAGCGTCCTACTCAAGGGGTATCAAAGGGAGGATGTCAGTGATGGAGAGAAAGAGTATGAAAAATTAGATTGAATGAGGTTTTTTCTAGGAGTAGAGATTAGGGGAGGTCCCTGGGTTGCACAATGGTTAGTGCTCGGCTCCTAACTGAGATATTGGTGATTTGAACCCATCCAGCAGCTCTGTGGGAGAAAGACTTGGCAGTTGGCTTCCATAAAGATTACAGCCAAGAAAACCTATGGGTCAGCTGTATTCTGTAACACATGGGGTCACCATGAGTCATAATTCAACAGCAATGGGTTTAGTTTTTTTTTTTTTTTTGCTTGTGTTTTAAGTGAAAGTTTACAAATCAAGTCAGTCTCTCATACAAAAATTTATGCATGCCTTGCTATGTTACTCTCCCCCTGATGAGACAGCACACTCCTTCTCTCCACCCTGTATTCCCAATGTCCATTCAGCCAGCTTCTGTCCCCCTCTGCCTTCTCATCTCCCCTCCAGACAGGAGCTGTCCACATATTCTCATGTGTCTACTTGAGCCAAGAAACTCACTCCTCACCAGTATCATTTTCTATCTTACAGTTCAGTACAATCCCTGTCTGAAGAGTTGGCTTTGGGCTGGTTCCAGTCTTGGGCTAGCAGAAAATCTGGGGACCATGACCTCCAGGGTCCTTCTAGTATGAGTCAGACCATTAAGTCTGGTCTTTTTGTGAGAATTTGAGGTCTACATCCCACTGCTCGCCTGCTCCATCAGGGATTCTCTGTTCTGTTCCCCATCAGGGAAGTCATCAGTTGTAGCCAGGCACCATCTAGTTCTTCTGGTTTCAGGCTGATGTAGTGTTTGATTTATGTGACCCTTTTTGTCACTTGGGCTCATAATTGCCTTGTGTCTCTGGTGTTCTTCATTCTCCTTTGCTCCAGGTGGGTTGAGACCAATTGATGCATCTTAGATGGCCGCTTGCTAGTGTTTAAGACCCCAGACGCCACTCACCAAAGTGGGATGCAGAATGTTTTCTTAATAGATTTCATTATGCCAATTGACCTAGATGTCTCCTGAAACCATGGTCCCCAGACCCCCGCCCCTGCCGCTCTGGCCTTCAAAGCATTCAGTTTATTCAGGAAACTTCTTTGCTTTTGGTTTAGTCCAGTTGTGCTGATCTCTCCTGTATTGTGTGTTGTCTTTCCCTTCACCTAAAATACTTCTTGTCTACTATCTAATTAGTAAATATCCCTCTCCTTGCCTCCCTCCCCCCGCATCCATGTAGCCATCAAAGAACATTTTATTCTGTGTTTAAACTATTTCTTCAGTTCTTATAATAGTGGTCTCATACAACATTTGTCCTTTTGCAACTGACTAACTTCACTCAGCATAACGCCTTCCAGATTCCTCCATGTTATGAAGTGTTTCATGAATTCATCATTGTTCTTTATCGATGTATTGTATTCCATTTTGTGAATATACCACAATTTATTTATCCATTTATCTGTTCATGGGGGCCTTGGTTGCTTCCATCTTTTTGCTATTGTAAACAGTGCTGCAATGAACATGGGTGTGCATATACCTGTCCTTGTAAAGGTTCTTATTTCTCTGGGATATATTCCAAGGAGTAGGATTGCTGGATCATATGGTGGTTCTATTTGTAGCTTTTTAAGGGAGGGCCAAATCGATTTCCAAAGTGGTTGTACCATTTTACATTCCCACCAGCAGTGTGTAAGTGTTCCAGTCTCTCCACAACCTCTCCAAAATTTATTATTTTGTGTTTTTTGGATTAATGCCAGCCTTGTTGGAGTGAGATAGCATCTCATTGTAGTTTTGATTTTCATTTCTCTAATGGCTAACGATGGTGAGCATTTCCTCATGTATCTGTTAGCTGCCTGAATGTCTTCTTTGAAGTGCCTGCTACATCCTTTGCTCATTTTTAATTGGGTAATGTGTTTGGTTATTTTAAGGCTTAAAAATTATAGGAGAGGAAGGCAGCAGGAAAAACACTTGGTGGACTTGCCTAGACCAACTCAGCCCTGCAGATATTCTCCAACTCTGCAGCATAGCCTCTTCTTCCACCTTCTGATTTGTTTTGGGCTTTCCCCACCCTTTCTGTGTCTCTTTGTTTGCTTGTTTGTTTTTATTATTAAAACATATGCCCTGACCTTCCCACCAGCACAAATTCTTGTCTGTTCTCCTTGCCTTATTTATGTTTGTCCATCACCTTCACTCTATGGAAAAAAATTTGAGTCTTAGAGGGTCAGTGGAAGAGCCAGGATCAGACTAAGCCCCCCTGACTTACAGTCTGGTGCTCTCCCACCATTTCCGGCTGCCTCTCAAGCATCCAGAGGAAGGGTCCCTTGTTGGGGTGCTGGAGGCATTGTCAGTGACACCAGAATTCAAGTTCTCATGTGAAGGACAGTCTGCAGATGTCAGGTTTCTCACAGATAATAAAAATTTCTTCCAGGGCAATTAAAGGCTTAAGGTTCAATACGGAAAGAACACAAAAAATATAACCCAATTCAGGCAAGAAGGTTGAGGCAATAAATGCCTTTGCTCTTCCAGATTTAATATTCATTTGGCAATATAAGCTCACTTAATGAAGACCTAGAGGCCATCTCATGTAACATGAAATGTTAATGACGGTCTTATGTATCACTAAAAGAGGAAAACTGAGAAGATCACAAAAATAGAATATGGAAGAGAAGTAATTAACATCAATAATTTGTACTACTTCCACATGGCCAAACTGAAGGGCCCCTTTCACAAGACTAATGTAAACTATGTAAATTGGTCTGTGAAACACATCACTAAAGATTGAGGCCACATAGCTTAATCCAGAGTAAAACTTCAAATAATTCATAACTAAGTTTTTAGCTGGAAACACAGAGTTATACGATGACATACCTCGATTTTCTCAGGCCTCAGCAACCTATGGATATAAATAAAATAGATCAACATAAAATAATAAAAAATAAAATAAATAAACCCCTAATTCCACTGCCTTATACTCTACATGGAGTCCCTGGGTGGCAAAAATGATTAAACACTTGACTACTAACCAAAAAGTTGGTGGTTCGAATCCACTCAAAGGTGCCTCAGTTGAAACACCTGGCAATCTGCTTCCAAAAGGTCATAGCCTTGAAAACCCTATGGAGCACAATTCTATGGTATACCGCATGAGGTCCCAACCATGAATCAGAATTGATGCGATGGCAACTAGTATATTCCACATGCACGAAACTCGATTGATAGATCTCCAGAATCTCAATCGTTTCTGTCCTAGTTTGTCTCACCAAAGTGCATGTTTTTTCTCCGTTTTGGCATCTCTTCAGTGTTAATGGCTGCCCAAAAAGACATCTAAGGGCAGTGCCCAGCTGTTGACACTGTGGTCAATGTCCTATGAGGGAATGGTCAAGTTCAGGCTAAGGGTCCCCTGGGTTTCACCCTTCACCCAAACCATCACGCTGGGTCATGCAGAGGCAGGGGAATCCCCTCTATACTTTTTGAGAGCCACTTTGTTATGTGGGCTATTAGCAGCATAGCTCATGTTACCCAGGTTTCACAGAGACCCTTTGGGAAATGACTCCTTCACCCTCTGACTGTAAAATATTTCTCCTTAAGACTCAGGCAGAAATCCGTGGTCCAGGAAGAACAGTACCTGAAACACGTGCCTGTGCTGTCTTTCCCATCCTTCTTTCTCCTGTGGGTGTCTCTGCAAACCTTTGAACAGTCCACTCTCAGGCACTAGAGTGGCTGTTCATCTTCCCCAGTTCCTCAGAAGCGCTCCTCATGTCCTACTTTCCACAGTGCTCACTGCTCCTTCAGTCAGTCAGTTAGTTCATAAATATTTACTGGAAGTCTACCATATGCCCGATACTAGATACACAAGAATAAGGAAAAGCTCAGCTAGTCCCTTCTCATACACAGCTTAGCCTAGTGGGAGAAGCGGATTATTCAAAGAATGATACAAATTGATGTAAATGCACAACTGCAATAAGAACAATAAACTGTGCTATGAACACACACGTAAAGAGGAAAGCCTCATAGGGAGCAGGGAAGGTTCCCGAGGAAGTGATAAAACAGTGAAGTCCAAGAAGAGAGTGGGAGGAGCACTTCCATCCAGAAGGAAGCGCAGTACGGGATCTACGATGGAGAGGGCTCAATGGAGTGAAGGGATTTAGGCCCAAAATGGTACTTTCTCAGGACACATTGATTTTGCAAGCATTATTGAGTTCTTACAAAGCACTGTGATAACCACTGGGTAGGCACTGTGTAATTTAAAAAAAAAAAAAAAAAAAAGATATAATCTCTGATCCCAAAGAGCTTGAGGCCTAATAGGGAAGATGGAAAATTAACTTTTATGGGAATGTGATAACTGTCATGAGAAAGTTATGCACAAGGCACCGAGGGAGCATAGAAGGCAGGCATGTAAATCAGACTGGAGAGTCAGGCAAGACGTCCTGGTAACAGGGCAGTGAAAGGAAGAAGGGGAGGATGGGATTTCTAGGGAGAGCAGAGGGCCTGGGCAGAGGCACAGAGGCAGGAAACAACATAGTCTATGCAGGGATCCACAGGAATTTGAGTTGGCTCATGAGGAGGGTGGGAGCAGGTGGAAGTCAGGGATGTGACTGGAGATGAGGCCATCCAGGCAGAAAAACTGGAGACTCTGAGAGGAGAGGCCCTGTGTGTAAAGCTAAGGCATTGGAAAATTACCCAAAAAGGAGTAGGAAGATAGGGGAGGATTAAGAATGGAGACAATGAACAATTTCCTCTTTTGTTACATTTTGCTTTTCTTCTACTATCTCCCACAGTGAACTGTACTTAGATTTCAAAAGACAACCAAAAACTCATAGTGATTGACCCTGACTCTATTTTGTCATTTTCACACGCTTATTTCCCCTGCAGGATGTTAGCACATAAAACCTCCAGGTGCTTTTCAGTGTTTGTTACATTTCCTCCAGTTTACTAAATCAGGTAGTTTATTGCCTTTCATTATACTGTTTTGTGTTTTGGTGGGCAGTAAGCCGTTCTGGCCCATAAAAATCAAGCCCATTGCTATCAAATCAATTCTGACTCATAGCAACCCTATAGGACAGAGTAGAACTGCCCTACAGGGTTTGCAAGGAGCAGCTGGTGGATTCGAACTGCCGACATTTTAGTTAGCAGCCGAACTTTTAACCACTGCATCACCAGGGCTCCAGTACTAATGTAAAATTTGTGTATTTAACAATTGTGTGGCCACATTTGTGATACAGATAGATTAAAAAAAAAGAAAAGAAACCCATTACCATCAAGTCGATTCCAACCCATAGCAACCCTGCAGGACAGAGTAGAACTGCTTCTTGGGGTTTCCAGGGAGTGGCTGGTAGATTCAAACTGCCGACCTTTTGGTTAGTGAGCTGAGCTCTTAACCAGTGTGCCACCAGGGCATCAGATAGATGATAGAAAATGTTTTTTATAGAGAATAGTGTTTGTTTTTTTTTAACATCATGACTTATTTTTTGAACATCAAAAGTAAAATAGATATTATAAAAAATAGATAGCTTTTACTCATATAACAAGCTCACTCTGTCTTAGAAAACAAGTCATTTTTCTTTGTACATTTAAAACTATGTCCGACACATACGTAATTTATCAAATATATGTTTATGTTATAACATATTAATAGTATATTAAATAACATATTAAACTCCTATGATTGAACCTGTTGTTATTGTTTTAAGCTGGCATTGAGTTGATTCTGACTCATAGTGACCCCATATACAACAGACCAAAACGTTGCCCAGTCTTGTGCCATCTTCATAATTGTTGGTATACTCCAGTCCACTGTGGCCAACACTTTGTATTTTAAGTGACTTCCAAATCTCCAGCACTATATTGAACAATATGCTGTCATGATCCATAGGGTTTTCATTGATTAATTTTTGGAAATCGATCACCAGGCCTTTCTTTCTATTCTGTCATAGTCTGAAAACTCTACGGAAACCTGTCCACCACAGGTGACCTTACTGGTATTTGAAATAACTGTGGCATTGCCTCCAGCATCACAGCAACACACAGGCCCACCACAGGACGACACACTGACAGATGAGGGGTGACAGATGAAGCCACTACTCAACGGACAATCTCCAACACTATGAATAAGTTGCATCTACATACGTTTTCCTCCCCTATCTGGCCTTATCACCTTCCCCCAAACCAGAGATAGGCAGTATTCAAAACTTTGAGTTTGTCTTTACCTTGTTTTTTAAAAATTGTTTTATTAAATGTGTATATATGTCTAAATATATTGTTTATTTTGGGGTAAGCATTATCTTAACGATGTTATGCTGTTTGTGTTTTGGACTTTGGGACTTTTTTTTTTTTTACTCACCATTAGATTTCCAAGATTCATGTATGTTATTCAGTGCAGCTATCAATCATTCTTTTTTACTGCTATACAGCCCCTTGTTTGATGCTTTGAATTTTTTGTTGCTACCATGTGTTTTCATTAATGGAAGCATGCTGAATCATTGAGTGTGTCTGAATGTTTGGTACGCAGTATGGATTTTTTTCTTGCCCCCCTCCCACAAGCCTACAGAGTCCTCACCAGGGTTTATTGGTACATATGTGTGACAAATAAAAATTTTCACAATTTCTGTTTTTCCTACCAAAAATTCAGACACATACAAATATCCTGTTAAAACAGTAATTTGCAACACACACCCATTTCTTCAGTTTCAAACAGTCACTAAGGACCCTGCATTGCAGCAGCACACACTGTTAGTACAGCAGCTTCTCACTAAACTCCAGAGGCTGAAAAAACTTCACAGTCACTCTATGTACCATTAGGCACAATAGGGTTAACATCCTGTTATGTAAATGAAACACAATTTATACATCCATTCTCTTGTCAATAGATTATAAAGAATTCCACTTCTTGTCTGTTACAAACAGTTTGCTATAAATCTGTTTTATGAGCATGGTTGCAAGAATTTCTCTGGGGTATGTATTAGATATGGAATTGCTGATTCATAGGGTGTCTACACGTTCACATTTCCAAGATAATGCCAAATTGTTTTGCAAAGTGCTTTTTTAATTTACTCTTCCAAAAGCAATATATAAAAGAGCAATATATAAGAATCCCTATTGATTCATAAGGAGCCCTGGTGGCTTAACAGTTAAGCACTCTTCTGCTAACAGAAAGGTTGGTGGTTCGAACCCATTTGTGGAGCCTCGGAAGAAAGACATGGAGACCTGCTTCCAAAAAGATTACAGCCTAAGAAACCCTATGGGGCAGTTCTAATCTGTCACATGGAGCGACTATGAGTCAGAGTCAAGTCAACAGCTCACAACAACAATATTGATTCATATCTTCTCAATACTTTGTGAACCAAGACAATGACAATGGGAATGAAAATGAAAAAAAAAAAGCAGATTCAGACTATATCTAGGAGATAAAACCTACAAAGATGTGATGGGCAAGGAGTCAAAGATAATTCTTAATATTTACTTGTTAATATAGGCTCCTTAATATGAGAATGGTGAGGGTAATATTTCAATTTGGTCATGATTTTTGTTTCTCTGGTTGCTGAAGAGATTGAAGATCCTTCAATGTTTATTGGCCATACACTCTCGTGTCATTTGCCCACGTCTCTATTTTGTCATGTGCATGTTTTTCTTATTGATAGATAAAACAAAAACCGGACAGGAGTTGTTTATACACTGTAGGTATTAAACTTTCAGCGGTTTGATGTGTGACTGTCTTAGTTACCTAGTGCTGCCATAATAAAAAATGCCACAAGTGGTGGTTTTTAAAAAACAGAAATTTACTTCCTCACAACTCAGGAGGTTGGAAGTCCAAATTCAGGGAGTGGCTCTTGGGGGAGGTCCTTTTTTGTCTTTTTCGGCTTCTAGTAGCCAACAATCCTTGGAGTTTCTGGGCTTGTAGATACATCTGCCATGCTTGTTGTGTCTATGTGTCTATTCAGCCCTTTTTGTAACTCAGAACTGATTAGGCTTGGACTGACCCTACTCTGTAGGGCCTCATTAACATAACAAAAGAAAAACTCTATTTCCAAGCAGGATCGCATTGGTAGTACAGGGGCCAAGACTTTAATACAAATCTTTAGGGGACATATTTCAATCCACAACAGTCACAAAGTTTTCTACAATGTTGCTTGTCTTTTCAGTTTCTTTTATGACAAACAGAAACTCTGAATTTTAATATAATTGAGTTAATCAATCATCTATTTTATGGTTAAAGCTTTTAGTACCTTGTTAAACAAAACCGTCCCTACCCCCAAGCTAGAAAAATATTCTCCTACATTATCTTCCTAAAATTTCCCTTTTCACAGTTAGGTTGTAAAATTGGCTTTTGTGTATAGTGTGAGGCAGAAATTCAATTTCAGCTTTTTCAATGAATATCCATTCATTGTCCAAGGACTATTTACTAAACAGCTCCTCCTTTTTCTTTAATACTTCCTGTGCTAGATGCTTCCTGTGGCCATTGACTTCCCCTTCTTGTTCTCCCTTGTGTCATGGGCTGGAAGCCCAGGAATTGATTTTTCCAAATTTGTTCTCAGCAAGATTTGGTGCTGTCAGAGAAACGTACATATGCAAATTTGAAAGACGGAAGGGTGAGAGTTAGAAAGTTATGTAAACAATTAGGTGAACTTAGGCAAGGATAACGAGAATGAAGGGGGAGGGGACAAATCTATGCTATATTTAGGAGATGAAACATACAAAGATATGGTGCGTAAGAGGGAGAAGTCAGGGATGACACTCAGATTTCCTCCTAGGACTCTGCTTGCATGCAAAGTGATGCTATTCTTCGTGGTAGGGAACATAGAAGCAGCCTGCTTGGGTGCAAGGAAAATGAGAATAGTTTAGGGCATGTTGTTTTCTGGTGACTACAAGCTATCCAAGTGGATGTGAGTCTGAAACTCTCCAGAGAGGAATGGGCTATAAACAGCATTATGACATCACCATATGTAAGTAAATCTGCTGCAAAGGACCTCTTTAAAGTGTTGAAGAGCAAAGATGTCACCTTGAAGACTAAGGTGCACCTGACCCAAGCCATGGTATTTTCAATCGCATCATATGCATGTGAAAGCTGGACAATGAATAAGGAAGTTCAAAGAAGAATTGATGCCTTTGAACTGTGGCGTTGGTGAAGAATATTGAATATACCATGGACTGCCAAAAAAATGAACAAATCTGTCTTGGAAGAATTACAACCAGAATGCTCCTTAGAAGAAAGGATGGCGAGACTGCATCTGACATAATTTGGACATGTTGTCAGGAGGGATGAGTCCCTGGAGAAGGCCATCATGCTTGGCAGTGTACAGGGTCAGTGGAAAAGAGGAAGACCCTCAACGAGGTGGATTGACATAGTGGCTGCAACAACGAGCTCAAGCATAACAACGATTGTAAGAATGGCTCAGGACTGGGCAGTGTTTCGTTCTGTTGTGCATAGGGTCGCTAGGAGTCGGAACCGACTCGGCGGCACCTAACAACAACAACAACATATGTAAGCGGTTGTGGAAGCCAGTTTGGGAAAAGTTACCCACATTTGGAAAAAAATCTTTGAGGATACTCATCATAGAGAAGTCACATAAAATGAGCCATTGAGGGAAACTGAGAGTAGTGTCCACCAGGGAGATAAGAAAGTAAAAAGAGAAAAATATTATGAAAGTCAGAAGACAAGAGGCTATCAGAGGGAATGGTTAACAGTGTCAAATAACTTATGTTGCTGCTATTGTTAAGTACTGTCAAGTCGATACTAACCCATAGCAACCTCATTTACAACGGAACAAAACACTGCCCAGTCCTGTGCCATCCTCATAATCATTGCTACGTTTGAGCCAGTTGTTGCAGCCACTGTGCCAATCCATCTCACTGAGGATCTTTCTCTTTTTCACTGACCCTCTACTTTACCAAGCACGAAGTCCTTCTTCAGGGAATGGTCCCTCCTGACAACATGTCCTAAGTACTTGAGACAAAGTCTCACCATTCTCTCTTTCAAGAACTCTGGCTGTACTTCTTCCAAGGCAGATTTGTTCGTTCTTTCGGCAGTCCATGGTATATATTCAGCATTCTTTGCCAACATCATAATTAAACTGCACCAATTCTTGTCCAGTCTTCTTTATTCTTTGTCCAGTTTTGCATGCATATGAGGTGATTGAAAATACCATGACTTGGGTCAGATGCACCTTAGTCCTCATAATGATATCTTTGCTTCTTAACACTTTAAAAAGGTCTTTTGCTGCAGATTTGCCCAATGCAATATGTCCTTTGATTTCTCTACTGCTGCTTCTACGAGTGTTGATTGTGGATCCGAGTAAAATGAAATCTTCAACAACTTGAATCTTTTCTCCATTTATCCTGATGTTGCTTATTGGTCCAGTTGTGAGGATTTTTATTTTCTTTATGTTGAGGTGTAATCCAAAATGAAGGCTATGTGGTCTTTGATTATCACCAGTAAGTGCTTCAAGTCCTCTTCACTTTTGGCAAGCAAGGTTGTGTCATCTGCATATCTCAGAGTCTTCCACCAATCCTGATGCCATATTCTTCTTCATATAGTCCAGCTTTTTGGATTATTTGTTCAGCATAGAGATTGAATAAGAATGGTGAAAGGATACAACCCTGATGAACACTTTTCCTGATTTTAAACCTTGCAGTATCCCCTTGTTCTGTTTGAATGACTGCCTCTTGGTCTATGTGCAGATACCTCATGAGCACAATTAAGTGTTCTGGAATTTTCATTCTTCACAATGTTATCCATAATACATAATGATCCACACAGTCAAATGCCTTTGCATAGTCCATAAAACACAGGTAAACATCTTTCTGGTATTCTCTGCTTTCAGCCAAGATCCATCTGACATCAGCAATGATATCTGTCCTTAAAGTCCCTTCTGTATTTAGCTTGAACTTCTGGTAGTTCCCTGTCAATATACTGTTGCAACTACTCTTGAATTACCTTCAGCATAATTTTAATTACCTGTGATATTAATGATGCTGTTCAATAATATCCGCATTCTGTTGTATCGTCTTTCTTTGGAATGGGCACAAATATGGATCTCTTCCAGTCAGTTGGCCAGGTAGCTGTCTTGCAAATTTCTTGGCATAGAATAGAGAGCACCTCCAGCGCTGCATTTGTTTGTCGAAAAATCTCAGTTGGTATTCCCTCAGTTCCTGGAGCCTTGTTTTTTGCCAATACTTTCAGTGCAGTTTGCACTTCTTCTTTCAGTATCATAGGTTGTTGGTCACATGCTACCTCCTGAAATGGTTGAACGTCAATCAATTATTTTTGGTACAGTGACTCTGTATATTCTTTCCATTTTCTTTTGATGCTTCTTGCGTTGCTCAATATTTTGCCCATAAAACGAAAAACCAAACTCTTTGCTGTCAAGTTGATTCTGACTCATAGTGACCCTATAGGACAAAGTAGAACTGCACAATAGGGCTTCCAAGGAGCAGCTGGTGGATTTGAACTGCTGACCTTTTGGTTAGCAACCAAACGTTTAACCACTGCACCACCAGGGCATTTGCCCACAGAATCCTTCAATATTGCAAATTGAGGCTTGAATTTTTTCTTCAGTTCTTTCGGCTTGAGAAATTTTGAGTGCATTCTTCCCTTTTGGTTTTCTAATTCCAGTTCTTTGCACATTCCAATACTTTGTCTTCTCGAGCCACCCACTGAAATCTGCTGTTCAGCTCTTTTACTTCATCATTTCTTCCTTTTGCTTTAGTTATTCTATGTTCAAGAGCAAGTTTCAGAGTTCCTTCTGACATCCAATTTGGCCTTTTTTTTCTTTCCTGTCTTTGTAATGACCTTTTACTTTCTTTACATACAATGTCCTTCATGTCATCCCACAGCTTGTCTGATCTTCAGTCATTAGTGTTCAATGAGTCAAATCTATTCTTGATATGGTCTCTAAATTTAGGTAGGATATACCCAAGGTCATATTTTGGCTCTTGTGGGCTTGCTTTAACTTTCTTCAGCTTCAACTTGAACTTGTACATGATCAGTTAGTGATGTATTCTGCAGCTGGCCCCTGGCCTTGTTCTGAATGATGATATTGAGCTTCTCCATACTCTCTTTTCACAGTCGTGGTCAATTTTGACTTTTGTGTATTCCATCCAGTGAGGCCCACATGTATGGTTGCTGTTTATGGACTTCGTTGTTGAAAAGAGGTATTTTCAATGATTAGGACGTTGCTCTTAGAAAATTTTATCATGTGATATCAGGGATTGTTTCCGTCACAAAGTCCATATTTTCCAACTACTGATCCTTCTTTGTTCCTAAGTTTTACATTGCAATCACCAGTAATTATCAATGCATCTTGATTTCATGTTTGATCAATTTCAGACTGCAAAAGTTCGTAAAAATCTTTGATTTCTTCATCATTGGCCTTAGTGGTTGGTGCGTAAATTTAAATAATAGTCATATTAACTGGTTTCCCTTGTAGGCTTATGGATATTATCCTATCACTGACAGTGGTGTACTTCAGGATAAATCTTGAAACGTTGTTTTTGATGATGAATTCAATGCTGTTCCTCCTCAATTTGTCCAATTCAAAAAGGCCAACACCACTCCATTTCAGCTCACTGATGCCTAGGATATCTATCTTCAAGCATTCCATTTCATTTTTGACAACTTCCATTTTTCCTAGATTCATACTTCATACATTCCATGTTCCAATTTTGAATGAATGTTTGCATCTGTTTCTTCTCATTTTGAGTTGTGCCACATTAACAAATGAAGGTCCTAAAAGCTTTACTCCATCCGTATCATTATGGTTGACTCTACTTTGAGGAGGCAGCTCTTCCCAGTCATATTTTGAGTGCCTTCCAACTTGATGGACCCACCTTCCAGCACTATATCGGACAATATTCTGCTGCTATTTACAAGGTTTTTACTGGCCGATTTTTCTAGAAGTAAATCACCAGGTCCTTCTTCCTAATCTATCTTAGTCTGGAAGCTCCACTGAAGCCTGTCCACCATGGATGATCATGCTGGTATTTGAAATACTGGTGGCATAGCTTCTAGCATCACAGCAACATACGAGTCACCACAGTACAGCAAACTGACAGATGAGTGGTGGGTCAAATAACTGAAGAATAGGAAACATAGCCACTGGATTGAAATAATACGAAGTCAAATTTGTGGAAATAGTTCCATTGCTCTTGTGCGAATAAAAGACAAATTAATGTCAGCTAATTACTAAGTGGCCAGTGAAACCCACTGCCAGCGGGTAGATTCCAACTCATAGTGACCCTATAGGGCAGAGTAGCACTGCCCCATAGAGTTTCCAAGGAGCGCCTGGTGGATTTAAACTGCCGACTTCTTGGTTAGCAGCTGTAGCACTTATCCACTACGCCACCAGGGTTTCCAATGGCCAGTGAGGAAGTGAAAAGTTGAATGTAAACAGCTCTTCAAGAAATTTGGCTACAAAGGGAATGAGATTTAGAAAAGTAGCTAGAAAATGATATGGGTCAGAGGGTTTTTTTCTTCTTGAACATATTTATATGTTGAAGGGAATAAATAAAATATATAAAGGAAGGAAAGTGGATGGCTGATGCCCCTGGTTTCTGTCCAGACAGGAGACAAACTCTCATGTACGTGAGTAAATGAATGAATTAGACTTGGGCAGCAAGAGGAGCAGCCTTTTTTGGAAAAGTAGGAAAGACTGCAAAAGCATGGGTCTCAGTGGAAATACATTTTATATGTAATTTTGTGTTGTGGGGGTGAAGGAGTTATTTTTTGTTAGTCACACTTTTCTAAGTAAATATGAAGGCAATGTCATATGCTGATGGAGAGGAAGGACGGGACAGAGTAAAGGATTTGAAGACAGTAGTGAAAGTTTAGGATAGCTGTTGAGACACATGGGAGAAGCAGTTGACTAGGCTACATGGAGAATGAGCTAGGCAGCACTGAGAGCTGGGCTAAGGTTGAAGAGTTGGTTCAAACTGCTGAATGATTTTTCCAAGCAGAGCACAGTAACTTTGGGACAGTCTGATTCAGCTTGTCCCAAACTCTGTACACATGACTCTTACTATTCGAGTGAAATTAGATACGTGTTGTGATCTTAGTTGTAGTTTATTGCAAATTGGTATAAGCTGAGTTAAGACTGCCACATTTAGACCCAAAGGAAGCAACTTAAAGAGTGACTGGATGAAAGTATGTGGCAGGCTAAAAAGACAAAGGAACATATGAATAGGAAAATATTCTTTAGCTTTGGCTACTTTTGGGAACACCAAAAGGCATTGACATGTGGCTAGGGGCAACGATCATTCTTTCAAGGAATTTAGCAAATTAGACAATATTGCTAATAACAGCTGAAAAAGGTGCGGGAAAACCGCCATTCTAAGATGAATTTGTACAGAATGGTGATTAACCAACTCCAACCAACAGATCAGATATCCTACTCTTTAAGAAACTTAATAAAACTGTAAGACTTATTGATTTTGCTCTTCCTCTAGGCAGAAATATGCCAAGAATATACACAGAGAAAATAAATAATCTTAAGCTTTAGTAAGAAAGCTAAGGCAAATGTGGAGTTACAGAGTCTAAAGTGAATCCAGGGATAAGGTTTCTTCAACATGCAGCTAATATAAAGATTCATTACCAGGTGCTGGTGTTAACAAAGATGAAACACCTACCATATAACCTGGAGATTTTTTTTTTTTCTCTAAAATATACTCAAGAGAAATGGAAACGAAGAGCAAGTTATAACTTGGTATACTGATAAGCCATCTGTAAAGTAGAGATTCATTAGGTACCCTGTGAAAGGCAGTTCTGGGAGGTTTCAGGGGGATGGTTTGATACCTTGTTAATCATTGAGATTCCAAAAGCACAGCTGTTACTAGAAAATGTGAGGGGTTGGGCAGAGAGTTTCCAGAAGGGAGCTGTGAAGTACCGTAGCCCACCTTGATGCCCAGAAGATAAGGCCAACAAGCATCTGCTGCAGTGGCCCATGGAACAGCTTGGCTGACCTAGTCACCAGTCACCAGTCACCCACACTGCAAATTAGAATTGGTTTTCCCACTAAAAGAGACAGTTAAGAATGCTATTCTATTCAGTTTGTCAGGAGCATACGTGAACAGCAATATACAGAAGAAGCTAAGAAGAAAAGAGATGGACTGCTGAAGAGTCAAGCCAGTTGAGAGGCAGATAGTAGGGGAAATGTGACCCAGGAAAGAAACTGAGAAGAAATTCTTCTGTCTATCCCTACTTAACCCTCTCTTCTTTTCTCTTCTGTTTTTTTTATTATGAGCAAATTCCCTAGTCCTTGGTGTGTCACTGTCCAGAGGGAGCTATGTTGGAATAACGTTTTCAGAACTTCTCGTTAATGTTTACTTGCTCCTTTCAAAAGGAAGAGGGATGATACATCTAATTGGTGAGATCAGGAGGGCTTTATAATGAAATTTAATAAGAGAAAGAAAAGCACTCAATTAAAATCATAGTTCCAGATACTGCAGAAGGCAACAGTCAGGACAGAGTAACAATGAAGATGGATCGAAAATAACACATCCATTCTCAGGTGTCTGTATACCAAGACATTAAAATAAGAAGAATAAAGACAGGAATTTACACACACGGATATGAAAGCTTTCTCAGGCATCACCCAGGTCTTGTGGGGTGGGGCTCATGGCTAGACTACAATAATAGAAAGGCATCTTATGTTCAAAACATACAGTTCTGCATATTTAGAAAGTACACTCAATTGAAAAGGCACGCATATGGGAATGATTGGACAGGGAAGAACATGTGAGTATAAATAAAAGGAGAAAGAAAACCATGGAGAGCAAGACAATGATATTGCCTAAACATACTTTCTAGTTACAAGCAGCAGAAATAGATTATAACACAACGGTTACAATAAGAATAAGTTGAGATACTCAAAATCTATTGAAAGTTTTATTCTCATTAAAAAAGAAAGAGTGTAGCTAATACATTTTTGAGATAGAGGTAACTACTGCATCTTCCATGAAGTAGAAGGAAAAAATAAGATGCATGTACTCAATACTTCATTTCAAACAGCAAGAACTGGTTTTAGATATGGAAGTGATAAAGTGATAGGCCTCTTGGGAGGAGAGGACCATATTTAGAAAGCTTAATAGTGAAGGAGGGTGTAATGGGCATGGTGAAAAGTAAGACCTACAAGACAGGTATGTCAAAGGTTAGGGGAAACGGTAGAGCGGGGCAAATCGAGCCATGAACAAAATCAAAATGAAAGGCACAGCAGTGTAAGCAAAATATCACAACGAGCCAAAATTAACTCTCCCTCTACAACACACTCAAGTCAATTTAAGGACCGCCAGTATGGCCGACACTACTGGTGACCTACCCAATATTCATAACCTCTTTCGCCCTTAATAACAGAGTACCCACAATTTTGAGAGAAGCAACAGCCTCAATTTAAAAGTTTTGACCTCCCAGACTTTCTTGCAGCTAATAATAACCACATGGAACAGTTTTTTTCCAATGATTTATAATTGGAAATTCCTGAAGAGGTGAGTGGTTTGTCACTTTTGAGTCAAAAAAAGGCAAGGCTTGCTAACAGAGAGCCCTTTCTTCCTTCTTCTTCCTGTCTGGACTATGGACATGAAGACTGAGAGTTCAGCAGCCATCCTTCAATCTCAAGTCAACAAAGATGTCAGAATCTATGTCTGTAATGACAATGCTGAATATCCTATTCAACACACTTCTTCCATAAACCAAATTAACTTCTGTGTTTTATGTATATAAATTATTTACAGCTGAATGATTTGTAGTACCAATTTCTATATTGGTCAGGATTACTGGTGCATGTAACAGAAACTGACCCTGGTTGATGATCAGAAGATGAGTTCACTGAAAGGATTTCAGATAACTCATATGATCACTGGGAAGGCTGGAGAAACAGAATTGAGGGTAGGCTTCCAAGAAAAAACACTTAAAACACATTGCAGTAGTAGCCCACCGAGGGATGCACCTATGATGCTGCTGCCACTGGCACAAGGTGCCTCAGTTTCTCTGCTGTAAAGACTTGACTTGGTGGCAATTGCTACTGCCATGAGAACTGATACCACTCCAGGAATCCAACCTGGCAATACCTGATGCCTCCAAAACACAGACACTACTCCCTCCATCCTTGCCAGCAGCAAAATGGGTAATCCACGGAGAACGTATTTTAGCACAGGATTTTTTTCAGTCAAAATGGGTACATGGGTATGTTTAACTGGAGATATCCAGAACACAGCCCTCTGCCCTCATTGAAAAGAAAGCTGGGGAAGAAAATGCTCTGGCTTCTGCCTTAGAGAGTCAGAACTCAAACTTTAGAAGGGTGTTGCAAATATTCTGGACAGTGGGACAACATCCCTACCTTACAATGAGAAATGAAGGGATGTGACCATCCTTCCAGAAGATGGGATAATATGAATAGATTAGCATAAGGAGACAGAACGGCTTGACCTTTGTTTTGCTTCTGTGTTTCTTTGTTCTTTAAGATTTATTGAAGAAAATGGGTCAAAATTATTAAGCTCCAAAGGAAACGGAAAATGGTGAAGACATATTTAGCTCCAGAGATGACAGGAAGGGCAATAATCATGACCATGTATAAAGGTTATGTTTATTGAGCCTTTTTTATGTGCTAGGCACTGTGGTAAGTCCTTTAGACACATCATCTCCTCTTTGAATAGTCAAGAGCTTTATAAGCAAAACACACTGAAGTTGGGTCAAAGGACCTCAGTTACGAAAGCTAAGCCCAAAACTGCGTCTAAGAGTTTGCAAATTCTCAGTCTTGAGTTTGAAAGCAGTTGATACTGGGAATTCTCTCCAGATGCTTGGCCACAGTGGTAGAAAAGGTCAGACTTCTCAGCAATAAGAAGGATGGTGGCTATCACTGAGGAAGACATGTCACACGCAAGACGCATGTTAGCAAATACAGGACACAGAAGCAGGGATGACAAGAAAGATGCTTTAGCCTGAAATACAAAGCCTCTAATTCTGATCATGAAGAATAAAGCGCTGAGAAACGCAGCTGGTTAGTACTCAAGAGCATGAAACCTAAGCCTTCAAGCTGCAGCGAGGCAAGCTGGACTGTGATGTGAGTATGGACTCTGAGGTTGCATCTACGCCTGAGTTAGGTGGGGAGTGTCACAGAAACAAATTTGGAGACTGTCATTGAATATAACTGGAAAGGTCTAGGAACACTAGGGACAGTATGATAGTAGAAATGAAAAATGGCCTGTTCAAAACCATGTCCAACTAGCCTCTTCTACTAGAGTGTGTCTGGGTTTCAGAGAGGCATGTGACAAAGCCTCTCTATTGACTGGATGATGGAACTCTCAGGGATTCATATCTGCTTATACAACCACTCACCTAACATTTATTCAACAAGTGTTACTGAGTTCCTACTTTTTCCCAGACACTGATAGGTACCAGGGAATAGAGTGAAAAACATGGTAAAATTGATATTACAGGTCCCACCCTGTCTGGAGCAAGGGTAATGAAGAAAGCCACAGACTCAAGGGAAATATTAGTCCAAGTGACTAATTGACCACAGCTACCACAGCCTCCACCAGTCTGAGTCCAGCGCAACTAGAATGTGCCGTGCCACTATCACCGACTGCTGTGACAGGGATCACAATAGAGGGTCCTGGACAGAGCTGGCAAAAAAGGTAGAACAAAATTCAGACTCACAAAAAAGAGCAGACTTACTTGTCTGACAGAGACTGGGAAAACCCTGAGACTATGGGCCCCGAACACCCTTTCAACTCAGTAGTGAAGTCACCCCTGAGGTTCACCCTTCAGTCAAAGATTAGATAGGCCTATAAAATAAACAATAACACATGTAATTCAATCATGTATACGAGACTAAATGGGCACACCAGCCCAGGGTCAAGGATGAGAAGGCAGGAGGGGACAGGAAACCTGGATGAATGGAAATGGGGAGCCCAAGGTCAAGAAGAGGAGAGTGTTGACACATTGTAGGGTTGGCAACCAATGTCATGAAACAATATAAAAATATTAACTGTTTAATGAGAAACTGATTTGCTCTCTAAACTTTCACCTAAACCAGAATTTAAAAAAAAAAAAAATTGATATTACCTACTACTTGGGGACACAAATTTTAAGTAATTAACTACAAAAATCACTTTTAATTAGAATTGCGATGAGCATTGAGATATAGGAGCTGTGAAAGCCTATACAAGGTGGTGCAACCCAGTCTAAGAAGTCAGAGAAAGTCTCCCAGAAGAAGTGACGGCTTAAGAACGTGGGGATCAAATAACAACTGAAGAGCAATGCTAATGTGGAAGAGGCCTTGAGCGGGGCAATATAGGCTGTTATCATTTATTCGTAATGTAGAGCACACGAGTAGATTTTTTGAAAAGCCATGATAACTGACAAGTTTAAAGGGTATTCACAGGACCTTCACTGAATCTCATGAACTCCGCAAAGACAGACAATTCCCAAATAAGAATCCAGTTGCAAGGGACACTAAAACACTCGTCATGGACATGTTTAAGACAATCGGCCCTCAGGACAGAAACGTAGTCTCACTGTCTGCTCCAAAATTCAGCGGTTAGGAAAATAATATGAAAGGAAACCAGCATGTCCTACAATTATAAACGAGGCAATTAGGCTATCTGTTGAACACACATTTATGAATAGTGATGCTGGCAAGGCTCCTTAGAAAGATTTATCTGTTTCTTTTTGTGCAGAAATATATAATCAAAACTGTCCCCTCTTTGTATAGATCACAGCCCACATTTTTTGTTTTATTGTTTACAAGCTAATTTTCACTATTTATTTTAATAAAAGAGAAGAATTCTAGTCAAACTACAGCATGTCAATAGCACTATCAATGCCAGAAGGAACAGCAACATTGTTTTTTCCCCAGGAAAATGTAACATTGCTTCCCAAAAGCCAGCACAATTGAAAATGTATAAGAAAGCTTCAGGGAGTGGATCTGGGCTGCAGAACACTTCACCTTCAAGTCAGTGGTTCTAATCCAGCCTGGAGTAAAGAGGATAAAAATATGCCCAGGTGTTGTGCACATAAGTCAAGCTAAACCCTTGATGCAGCTCCCTGAGCAGAGGGATTGGCAACATGTTTTAGCACCTTAGTTCACATCCCCGAAGCAAGAACACGCTGTACAGACACCACAGACTGGACTAGCTCTTTATCCCAACATTCGGCAGCATCATTTAGACCTCACCCACTGTCCTATCTTGCCCCTCTCCTGAGTTGCCAAGATTGTAATTTAACTTCTGTTTCAAACACCTAAGTCGTTACCTCCCACCACTGGGATGCTGAAAAGCAAGGCTTGGAATTATGCAAACAAAGAACTATTCGATGGTTTTCTTCTCAGACTATAAGATGATTAAAAAAGAACAAGAAATTTAAATTCAGAATTCCAAACTTTTATGAGCATGGCCATGAATACACAATAATTTCCCTGATACACTTCAAGATTTTGCCCAGGGAAAAAATCCACCCTATTATGAATGTAATGGAGTTTCTATAAATATGATACACGACCTACTAACTCGCATACCAAATTAGATGCTGGAGACATTGCTGAATCACAAACACCTGTTCCTGAATTTCTGTAAATATATCAGCTATTGAATCAAACTGATCACCAGCAGCAGTAAATCGTATCAAGATCAAGCCAGATAGACCCTATGGGTGAACAGATTCATCACAAGGCAAATTAAAATCTTAATATATTACCACTGCTAAAATTTGCCAAACACAATACAACACACCCTTACATTTTCAGTATCCCCTCATCCAATTCCTGATGTTTTGTTCAGTTCCACTTTCTGAGACGACCTTATCACTTGACCAGAGAAAAATAAAGACATGGTGGTCAGGGTATGGTTTGGATCAAAGGGAAAACCTTTGGACTAATAATCAGCAATTACTCAGTGTTTCATCCTGATTGCCGTCACTATGCTGTATAGACATGAGCAAGTCCTCTCAACTCTCTGGTCCATCTCCTTATTTGCAAACCAAGAGTAAGGAAGAGGGGTGAATGAGGGCTTATGGAAAGTTTGTTCCAGCTCTGAATTCTAGACAATGGGAAACAGGCTTGTATTAGTTTCCTAGTGTTGCTGTAACCGAATACCGCAAACTGAGTGTCACATAAGGGCAGGAAGTTATCATCTCACAGTTCTGGAGTCTGGGAGTCCCACATCAGATTAGCAGCCATGTTGATTACTTCCGAGGACTCCGAGAGAAAAACTGTTCCATGTCTCTCTGCTAGCTTCTGGTAGCTCCTGGCACTTCTTGGCTTACAGCCACAGCATCACATGGCATTCCTCCTCTGTCCTTGGCATCTTCTCCCCTTTTATAAGGACACCAGTCATATATGATTAGGACCTACCCTACTGCAATATGACCTCATGTTCACCTAATTGATAACATTTTCAAAGACCCTATTTCCAAACAGGGTCGTATTCACAGGTATAGGGGTTAGGACTTCAACATATATTTTGGGGGACACTATTCAAACCACAACAAGGCTTTTAATAACCTTTTTTTTTTTTTAATGTCTGTTATAAATAATCTGTATAAAGCCTTCTTGAGCAAAAGATATTAAAATGCTATATTTCTATCATTATATTTTTTATTTTATAAGAGTAATTAACATATATTAATTGCCAAGTGCTTTCTAGGACTCTTTTACTACAATTTACAAATCTACCTTTTTTCTAGACTTAAGACAGTGAATTAAAATATGCTTGAGTCCAGGAATGTCACTTAGTCACAATCTAAACTAAAACATTAATAAGCATCCAAAAAACTTCTACCAAGAGAAACTGGACAAGTATAAGAGTATCCGAGAAGGCGGGGCCAAGATGGTGGACTAGGTAGACGCTACCTCGGATCCCTCTTGCAACAAAGACTTGGAAAAACGAGTGAATTGACCACAGACATAACAATCTACGAACCCTGAACAACAAACAAAGATTTAGAGACAGAAAACGAACAAATACGGGGAAGCAGCGACTGTTTTCGGAGCCTGGAGCCAGCGTCCCAGCCAAGTAACCTTGGCGCCAAGATTAGGTCTGGGCCCAGGGGAGCTGAACTCATAAATCTTGTGATAGCGCAAACAAGGGGCGAAGCCCTATCCCCCTGAACTGAACCCGGGAGGGGGTCCAGCCGGTCTGCACGGGCTGCGTGGTGACGCGGCTGGTGGGAGAAGTCCCCGGGAGGCAGTGACTGGTTTTGGAGCTGGGAGTGCAGCGTACCAGCCGAGGAACCGTGGCGCCGGGCTTTTGACTGGGCGCTGTCATGGTGCAAGCACAGGGCGCAGCTCTACTCCCCTGAACTAACCCCGGGAGGGGGCCCAGCCAGTCTGCGGGGGCGGAGCGATGACGCGGCTGGCGGGATGAGAAGTCCCCGGGAGGCAGCCACTGATTTTGGAGCCAAGAGTGCAGTGTCCCAGCAGGGGAACCTTGACGCTGGGCTTTGGACTGGCAGCTGAGGATCTGACCGTGGCTTCAGCGGGCCAGACCCCCGGGGGCAATCTCCACACAGCCAGCACACATAGGCGACACACCCCTCGGGAATCTCAGATAAAATAGTCATTCCAAGCAAGACAAGCAACTCTGGCTATATTCCAAGGTGCTACTCTCCTATCTCTCTGATCCCCCCCCACCCTCCCCAGGTGGCTTCATTAACATTAGAATTTCCTGAGCCAGAGGGAGAATTGTTCTGGCTCCGCAGCGGCTTTGCTTCCCCCTCCGCCTTTTTTTTTCTTTGGGGTCTTTTCCTAACCCACTCTTCCGGCCTGAGAGAAGGAACCACAAAAAACCCAGGGACCAAAAATCCATCCCTAATTGGACTAAAAACACAGAACCAGCTACAGCCAAGCGTATATGATCCAAATCTCAGACTTTCATCCTTACAGGGAACAAGGTGGCGCTTATAATCCAAAGGCAGTTCTGATAGAGATCTGACTGCATTTTTTTTAGCGGATTTTCTGGAAAAACAAGTTTCCCAGTGATGGCTCGGAGACAGCAGTCGATATCAAACCACATAAAGAAGCAGACCATGACACCTTCTACAACCCCCCAAACAAAAGAACCAAAATCTTTCCCAAATGAAGTTACAATCCTGGAATTATCAGATACAGAATATAAAAAACTAATTTACAGAATGCTTCAAGACATCACAAAGGGAATAAGGCAAACTGCAGAAAAAGCCAAGGAACACACTGACAAAACTGTTGAAGAACTCAAAAAGATTATTCAAGAACATAGTGGAAAAATTAATAAGTTGCAAGAATCCATAGAGAGACAGCATGTAGAAATCCAAAAGATGAACAATAAAATTACAGAATTAGACAACGCAATAGGAAGTCAGAGGAGCAGACTCGAGCAATTAGAATGCGGACTGGGACATCTGGAGGACCAGGGAATCAACACCAACATAGCTGAAAAAAAATCAGATAAAAGAATTAAAAAAAATGAAGAAACCCTAAGAATCATGTGGGACTCTATCAAGAAGGATAACTTGCGTATGATTGGAGTCCCAGAGCAGGGAGGGAGGTCAGAAAACACAGAGAAAATAGTTAAAGATCTTCTGACAGAAAACTTCCCTGACATGAAAGACAAAAGGATATCTATCCAAGATGCTTATCGAACCCCATTTAAGATTGATCCAAAAAGAAAAACACCAAGACATATTATCATCAAACTTGCCAAACCCAAAGATAAACAGAAAATTTTAAAAAGCAGCCAGGGAGAAAAGAAAGGTCTCCTTCAAGGGAGAATCAATAAGAATAAGTTCAGACTACTCAGCAGAAACCATGCAGGCAAGAAGGGAATGGGACGACATATACAGAGCACTGAAGGAGAAAAACTGCCAGCCAAGGATCATATATCCAGCAAAACTCTCTCTGAAATATGAAGGCGAAATTAAGATATTTACAGATAAACACAAGTTTAGAGAATTTGCAAAAACCAAACCAAAGCTACAAAAAATACTAAAGGATATTGTTGGGTCAGAAAACCAATAATATCAGATACCATCATAACACAAGGTCACAAAACAGAACATCCTGATATCAATTCAAATAGGGAAATCACAAGAACAAATTAGGATTCATTAAAAAAAAAATGCTCATAACAAGGAATCACTGAAGTCAATATGTAAAAGATCACAATAATCAAAAAGAGGGACTAAATACAGGTGGCATAGAACTGGCATATGGAGAGTGATACAAGGCAATATAGAACAATACAAGTTAGGTTTTTACTTAGAAAAATAGGGGTAAATATTAAGGTAACCACAAAGAGGTATAACAATTCCAGAACTCAAGATAAAAGCCAAGAAAAATGTAACGACTCAACAAACATAAAGTCAAACACTATGAAAATGAGGATCTCACAATTTACTAAGAAAAACATCTCAGCACAAAAAAGTATGTGGAAAAATGAAATTGTCAACAACACACGTAAAAAAGCATCAAAATGACAACACTAAACACTTATTTATCTATAATTACCCTGAATGTAAATGGACTAAATGCACCAATAAAGAGACAGAGAGTCTCAGACTGGATAAAGAAACACGATCCATCTATATGCTGCCTACAAGAGACACACCTTAGACTTAGAGACACAAACAAACTAAAACTCAAAGGATGGAAAAAAATATATCAACCAAACAATAAGCAAAAAAGAAGAGGAGTAGCAATATTAATTTCTGACAAAATAGACTTTAGACTTAAATCCACCACAAAGGATAAAGAAGGACACTATATAATGATAAAAGGGACAATTGATCAGGAAGACATAACCATATTAAATATTTATGCACCCAATGACAGGGCTGCAAGATACATAAATCAAATTTTAACAGAATTGAAAAGTGAGATAGACACCTCCACAATTATGGTAGGAGACTTCAACACACCACTTTCGAAGAAGGACAGGACATCCAGTAAGAAGCTCAATAGAGACACGGAAGACCTAATTACAACAATCAACCAACTTGACCTCATTGACTTATACAGAACTCTCCACCCAACTGCTGCAAAGTATACTTTTTTTTCTAGCGCACATGGAACATTCTCTAGAATAGACCACATATTAGGTCATAAAACAAACCTTTGCAGAGTCCAAAACATCGAAATATTACAAAGCATCTTCTCAGACCACAAGGCAATAAAACTAGAAATCAATAACAGAAAAACTAGGGAAAAGAAATCAAATACTTGGAAACTGAACAATATCCTCCTGAAAAAAGACTGGGTTATAGAAGACATCAAGGAGGGAGTAAGGAAATTTATAGAATGCAACGAGAACGAAAATACTTCCTATCAAAACCTCTGGGACACAGCAAAAGCAGTGCTCAGAGGCCAATTTATATCGATAAATGCACACATACAAAAAGAAGAAAGAGCCAAAATCAGAGAATTGTCCCTACAACTTGAACAAATAGAAAGTGAGCAACAAAAGAATCCATCAGGCACCAGAAGAAAACAAATAATAAATATTAGAGCTGAACTAAATGAATTAGAGAACAGAAAAACAATTGAAAGAATGAACAAAGCCAAAAGCTGGTTCTTTGAAAAAATTAACAAAATTGATAAACCTTTGGCTAGACTGACTAAAGAAATACAGGAAAGGAAACAAATAACCCGAATAAGAAACAAGAAGGGCCACATCACAACAGACCCAACTGAAGTTAAAAGAATCATATCAGATTATTACAAAAAATTGTACTCTAACAAATTTGCAAACCTAGAAAAAATGGATGAATTCCTGGAAAAACACTACCTACCTAAACTAACACATTCAGAAGTAGAACAACTAAATAGACCCATAACAAAAAAAGAGATTGAAACGGTAATCAAAAAACTTTCAACAAAAAAAACCCTGGCCCGGACGGCTTCACAGCAGAGTTCTACCAAACTGACAGAGAAGAGTTAACACCAATACTACTAAAGGTATTTCAAAGCATAGAAAATGATGGAATACTACCCAACTCATTCTATGAAGCCACCATCTCCCTGATACCAAAACCAGGTAAAGACATTACAAAAAAAGAAAATTATAGACCTATATCCCTCATGAACATAGATGCAAAAATCCTCAACAAAATTCTAACCAATAGAATTCAACAACATATCAAAAAAATAATCCACCACGACCAAGTGGGATTTATACCAGGTATGCAAGGCTGGTTTAATATCAGAAAAACCATTAATGTAATGCACCACATAAATAACACAAAAGACAAAAACCACATGATCTTATCAATTGATGCAGAAGAGGCATTTGACAAAGTCCAACACCCTTTTATGATAAAAACTCTCACCAAAATAGGAACTGAAGGAAAATTCCTCAACATAATAAAGGGCACCTATGCAAAGCCAACAGCCAACATCACTCTAAATGGAAAGAGCCTGAAAGCATTTCCCTTGAGAACGGGAACCAGACAAGGATGCCCTTTATCACCGCTCTTATTCAACATCGTGCTAGAAGTCCTAGCCAGAGCAATTAATTAGGTTAGACAAAGAAATAAAGGGCATCTGGATTGGCAAGGAGGAAGTAAAATTATCTCTATTTGCAGATGACATGATCTTATACACAGAAAACCCTAAGGAATCCTCCAGAAAACTACTGAAACTAATACAAGAGTTTGGCAGAGTCTCAGGTTATAAGATAAACATATAAAAATCACTTGGATTCCTCTACATCAACAAAAAGAACATCGAAGAGGAAATAACCAAATCAATACCATTCACAGTAGCCCCCAAGAAGATAAAATACTTAGGAATAAATCTTACCAAGGATGTAAAAGACCTATACAAAGAAAACTACAAAGCTCTACTACAAGAAATTCAAAAGGACATACTTAAGTGGAAAAACATACCTTGCTCATGGATAGGAAGACTTAACATAGTAAAAATGTCTATTCTACCAAAAGCCATCTATACATACAATGCACTTCCGATCCAAGTTCCAATGTCATTTTTTAAGGTGATAGAGAAACAAATCACCAACTTCATATGGAAGGGAAAGAAGCCTCGGATAAGCAAAGCATTACTGAAAAAGAAGAAGAAAGTGGGAGGCCTTACTCTACCTGATTTCAGAACCTATTATACAGCCACAGTAGTCAAAACAGCCTGGTATTGGTACAACAACAGGCACATAGACCAATGGAACAGAATTGAGAACCGAGATATAAATCCATCTACATATGAGCAGCTGATATTCGACAAAGGCCCAGTGTCAGTTAATTGGGGAAAAGATAGTCTTTTTAACAAATGGTGCTGGCATAACTGGATATCCATCTGCAAAAAAATGAAACAGGACCCATACCTCACACCATGCACAAAAACTAACTCCAAGTGGATCAAATACCTAAACATAAAGACTAAAACGATAAAGATCATGGAAGAAAAAATAGGGACAACCTTAGGAGCCCTAATACAAGGCATAAACAGAATACAAAACATTACCAAAAATGACAAAGAGAAACCAGATAACTGGGAGCTCCTAAAAATCAAACACCTATGCTCATCTAAAGACTTCACCAAAAGAGTAAAAAGACCACCTACAGACTGGGAAAGAATTTTCAGCTATGACATCTCCGACCAGCGCCTGATCTCTAAAATCTATATGATTCTGTCAAAACTCAACCACAAAAAGACAAACAACCCAATCAAGAAGTGGGCAAAGGATATGAACACACATTTCACTAAAGAAGATATTCAGGCAGCTAACAGATACGTGAGAAAATGCCCTCGATCATTACCCATTAGAGAAATGCAAATTAAAACTACGATGAGATTCCATCTCACACCAACCAGGCTGGCATTAATCCAAAAAACACAAAATAATAAATGTTGGAGAGGCTGCAGAGAGATTGGAACTCTTATACACTGCTGGTGGGAATGTAAAATGGTACAACCACTTTGGAAATCTATCTGGCGTTACCTTAAACAGTTAGAAATAGAACTACCATACAACCCAGAAATCCCACTCCTCGGAATATACCCTAGAGAAACAAGAGCCTTCACACAAACAGATATATGCACACCCATGTTTATTGCAGCTCTGTTTACAATAGCAAAAAACTGGAAGCAACCAAGGTGTCCGTCAGTGGATGAATGGGTAAATAAATTGTGGTATATTCACACAATGGAATACTACGCATCGATAAAGAACAGTGACGAATCTGTGAAACATTTCATAACATGGAGGAACCTGGAAGGCATTATGCTGAGCGAAATCAGTCAGAGGCAAAAGGACAAGTATTGTATAAGACCACTATTATAAGATCTTGAGAAATAGTATAAACTGAGAAGAACACATACTTTTGTGGTTACGAGGAGGGGAGGGAGAGGGTTTTTTTACTGATTAATTTGTAGATAAGAACTGCTTTAGGTGAAGGGAAGGACAACACTCAGTACATGGAAGGTCAGCTCAATTGGACTGGACCAAAAGCAAAGAAGTTTCCAGGATAAAATGAATGCTTCAAAGGTTAGCGGAGCAAGGGCGGGGGTCTGGGGAACATGGTTTAAGGGGACTTCTAAGTCAATTGGCAAAATAATTCTATTATGAAAACATTCTGCATCCCACTTTGAAATGTGGCATCTGGGGTCTTAAATGGTAACAAGCGGCCATCTAAGATGCATCAATTGGTCTCAACCCACCTGGAGCAAAGGAGAATGAAGAACACCAAGGTCACACTGCAACTAAGAGCCCAAGAGACAGAAAGGGCCACATGAACCAGAGACCTGCATCATCCTGAGACCAGAAGAACTAGTTGGTGCCCGGCCACAATCGATGACTGCCCTGAGAGGGAGCACAACAGAGAACCCCTGAGGGAGCAGGAGATCAGTGGGATGCAGACCCCAAATTCTCACAAAAAGACCATACCTAATGGTCTGACTGAGACTAGAGGAATCCCGGCGGTCATGGTCCCCAAACCTTCTGATGGCCCAGGACAGGAACCATTCCCGAAGACAACTCATCAGACATGAAAGGGACTGGTCAGCGGATGGGAGAGAGATGCTGATGAAGAGTGAGCTAATTATATCAGGTGGACACTTGAGACTGTGTTGGCATCTCCTGTCTGGAGGGCGGATGGGAGGATAGAGAGAGTGGGAAGCTGGCAAAATGTCACGAAAGGAGAGACTGGAAGGGCTGACTCATTGGGGGAGAGCAAGTGGGAGTAAGGAGTAAGATGTATATAAACTTATATGTGACAGACTGACTTGATTTGTAAACGTTTACTTGAAGCTCAATAAAAGTTAATTAAAAAAAAAAAAGAGTATGTGAATCCTTTCCACACGCTGGGAATTTTCTAAATTTAAATTTCAATCTGTTTTGCACCAAGACTATATTAGTATTTTATTTTCTACCTGGGGAAAATATTCAGAGTCAGAAAGATTAGACTCATTTGATTACCCTGACACATACTTCTGGGAGTAATAACTTTTCCAGAACTTCTGAATAAAAACACATTACACTTAGGCAAGGATGAGTTTTCCAATCAATTTTAAGATATGTCTCAAAAAGGACTTTTAGAGAGTTGTCTAGTGTGTAAGAGAGTTGCAAGTGTTCTTGGAGTCAAATAGACCCAGGTTCAAATTTCAACTTTGCCGTTTGTTGCCTGATCATGGATGAGTTACTTAAATTTGCTGAGCTTACTTTCTTTCACTGCAAATTGGGGAAAGTAACGCACTTGCCTCCTAGAAGTGCTGTGAAGATTAAATGTGATAGGTATGTAGCCCAGTTTGTAACAGGAGTCACAAACTTCTGCAAAGAGCCAGATAGAAAATATTTTAAGTTTTGCAGGTCAAAGTGCAATGTCCTCAACTCTTGAACAGCCATTCTCATGGAAAGTCTTATAGGTTTTTGTTGTTGTTGTTGCTGCTTTGCATCTTAAAGTATAAAAAATACATTCTTAATTCATGGGCCACACAAAAGTAGAAAAAGTCTTGGATTTTGTCCACAGGCCATACCTGCCAACACCTGGTTTACAGCACATTAAACATGTATTAAACATTTACTTTTTTTCTACCCTAAAACTTTAAAATTATGAGATAAATTGCATTTGTCTTCTGAGCCCAGGATGCCCTTTCTATGGTCTTTTGCTCTCCCTCTCAAGGACACTTTCTGGTCTTTATGCACTTCTTGAGATCTGCTCTAGAGAAAGAAGCTGACACATTTCATGATTTCTTGCCTATTCTTTCCTGGAAAAATGTTGTCATACTTTGTCCTGACTCAGTAAAGTAGTAGCAGTAGAGCCATGTGGTCGGCCTTATGGCCTTTCCGGAAGGGAAAAAACACTGTCCCCACTTTAGGTGGGAAAAAATTCAACAATAAGCTTACTTTCTTGATAAGAGACTTACTACATGGCACTTTACTTGGGGCTCCAGGTTAGGTGAAGCAAAGGGAAAATTTAGCTAGAAAGAGCTCACCACCATCCCTACCACTCCCGCAGTTTACAGAGTTTCACTGAGTCTCTTCAAAGGGAGGCCTGGCGGTTCAGTGGTTAGGAGCTACGGCTGCTAACTGAAAAGGTTGGCAGTTCAAATCTACCAGCAGTTCCTTGGAAATCCTATGAAGCAGTTACAGGGTCACTATGAGTTGAAATCAACTCGATGGCAATGGGTTTGTTTTTTTGGTTTCCTAATGCATCTGGCTATTTGGACATAGACCGATGCCTGAAAGAAGTTTCTGCTTCCCTTCCTTGTGTGTTCTGCCTACTGATATTTCATTTCTTCTGACAGTATACACCTGTTTCCAACTTTTTATTATGAAAATTTGACATATACAAAAAAAGTTAAGAGAATAGTATAATCAATAGTCACGTACTGACGTACTTAAACCAGAAAAAAACCAAATCCGTTGCCCGTGAGTCAATCCCGACTCATAGCAACCCTATAGGACAGAGTAGAACTGACCCATAGGGTTTCCAAGGAGCGTGCTGGTGGATTCAAACCGCCGATCTTTTGGTTAGCAGCCGTAGCTCTTACCCACTATGTCAATAGAGTTTCCACTGACATATTTAGTAACCATTAACAGTTGATCCTATTTTGCTTTATCTAAAAGGCATACTTTTTCAATAAAGCAAAGTCTGAAGCAACCTAAAATGCACCATCAACAACTCCACTGGCTGTGTGTCCAAAAGAAAGGGCCCCAAATAAGAATAGGCCCTGTAAAAAATGTCTGTCTTGGTGACGTGAAGGATATTTCTGCAGAAATTGTGAGTCTCTCGTTTTCAACTCCGCAGATGCACATACAGGAGTAAACGTGATCAGTTCTACCACTCTACAGTCTTCAAATGATCTCGTAAATTATTTACATTGACAAATATGGTTGAGGAAAAAGAAACTCCACACCAACCCTTGATGTTGGGAGGGCATCTGGTAATTAGAAAGAAACAACTATTCTTTGTCAGTTAATGGAGGAATTTTTGAACTGTAATTTTGGGCTGACAGGAAATAAAACTAGTGTTTTCTTAGCATAAGTCATAATTAGGTTGCAAAGATTAAGGTTAATTTGTGTTAATAGGAGAAATAGAAATTACTTATTAGGTAAGACAGGAGTTTTTGGAAGAAATTGAGCTCTGGAGACAAGAACTGAACAAGTGTTTGTTTTTTGATACACTGGGGGTGGGGGTGGGGAGGGAAGATCAGCTGCAACCCAGAGTGGAAGTCTGTACCATTTTCATTCTCAAACACACCAACACCACCTCCCTCAATCTTGGCACCACAGCTTATTCTTTCTTCCTCCTCAGGAAGCCGACTTACATAGATACCAGGACCATGCATTATTCACACCTGAGCAGCAGAATTTGGAAAGCAAAGGAAAATCCATTGACATTCAATGTCTAGGACTGTAAATCTTGCAAAGGAATATGAAAAAGGAAATGTTGAGAATTGACATTTGAACATTTCTATGGAAAAAGGATATCCAGAGGGGTAGACCAGGACCCCAAGGGAGAAAAAAGTGTTGCTAAGGGAAAAGAGATTTAGTAAGCGAGAGAAAAGGAAAATTAGGAGAGGTTGGAGCCCTAAGTGGAACACCACTCAAAGGCCCCGGGTGTATAATATCAACCTTGGTGTGATACAAGAAAGTCAACTTGCTAGTCAAGGCACAGCAATAGTTTCCACTTTCCTACTCCCAACTCTGTGTAGCTGCTGGATAACAAAAAATCTGTTGAAACACATCGTGGTTCAGAATACAAAAGGTAACAGGATACCTTTCATCCCCTCATAAGCTGTCCTGAAAATACTAATGGGACTGGAGAGAATGGGGTGAATTCTTCAGGCTTTCTCTGCCTCTGAGGGTAGCTAAAGATACTCCTTGTTTATATTACATGGGCTACCACAAACCTTTGAGCAACTCATGCGATAGAATAAAAGACAGAAAATAAATGAGTCCCTCATGAGCTCTCATTCTTGCTAAATCCCCTTGTAGCAGTTATTCAATGGCTTCAGACACTTCACGGCCGCACTGCCGGGAACAGGATTCCTTCAGGAAGATTCAACCCCTGCCTGACCGGGCATATCACCCTGATTCACATTTGTTAATTCCCTCACCCATGCAATAAGTCAACCAGTATTTACTCCACCCCCAGGACGTGTTAGGCACTCTGCCAGATACCACAGTTATAAAGAGGAAGAAGGGGAATAAGGTCCCTGCCCTGAAGAAGCTTACAATCTCTTGAACAATTTGACAGAACACAGAAAACAATCCATCAATTTAATTACCCGTGAGAAGGACCAACCCACACAACTCAAATCAGTAAATCAGGAAGGGATGGTAACTGTAAACATTCATTTTTAAAGGAATTATAATTCATTCTGTGCTAACTTGGTGACTCAGTGATCAGATTCTCACCTTCCATGCAGGAGACCTGGATTCGATTCCCAACCAAGTGCACCTCAAACACAAACACCACCTGTTTTTCAATGGAGGCTTACTCTGATGCTGAACAGTTTTCAAGGGAGGTTACGAACTAAGATGGACTAGGAAGAAATGCCTGGTGGTCTGCTTCTGAAAATCGGTCAGTGGAAACCTTTTGGATCACAACAGTCTGATCTTCAATGATCATGGAGATGGCACAGGACCAGGCAGCATTTCTTTCTGTTGTGTATAGGGTCACCACGAATCAGAGTTGACTCAACAGCAGCTAACAATAGCCACTTGGTGTCATGACCATAGAGACAATTTTGGCCTATCTTTAGTAGCGGTCTGCATAGTATGTAGGTTTAGGTTTATTCCAAAAGCACTTTGTGTTCACCCCTGTTTTTATGTCTTCTTTTTTCCCACTTTAGCCCATGTTATTTTGGGGAATTTTATGTCCCACTTTAATCTGCTTGAAATTGCTTCTAGAATAAGTCAGGATATAAATAAATAAATCCAGACACTGCCAAGCTTACACAAATGTTCGATTCCAGAAGGCCTTGCACAACCTAAATGTTTCATAAGTCACAAAAATAAAAAAAGCCTTTCTACTTCTTTAATATTTTAAATTTCCATTCTATATCAACCTTCTTTTGCTAAGAAATTGTCCCTATACTCTTGCTACCACTTGGTTCTCTCCTTGTCATGATTAAAATGAAAAAAAAGGGGAGGGGGTAATATCCCAGAGAACATTGTGATAACATGAGCTAATTCAGGGAGATGCTGCACTGGAACTCAAACAACAGTTGGCTTGAAGCAAAGGCCAAAGAAGCTGCTGGAAACTTGGTGCATTCACTTTGAGCTATTCATCATGCTTTGTGTTTATTGTCATAAACCAAAAATTTCCTCATCTCTAAAATGTCATTACGTACTTTATAGCAACCTAGGGAGGTTGTAACAGGAACTCTTGGACTTTTGCCATCTGTGACCTCATTTTACACTTCCATGACTTGTGGTTATACCAGAATTACTCTTAACAACTTCAGTAGACTACAAGCTATGAGTTCCTGTGTCATACACTTTGTAGTCTCAGAACCTAGGACAGCGTCTGGTGCACAGTCAAACCTAAGCAGTGCTTGGCATTAAAAACTGCATGGGCTCCAGATGACAGGTCATTCCATCAGAAGACTCCTGCCTTTGTTGAGAAGCCCTCTACTCTTTCTTGGTTATTTCTGAAGCTGCTGCTTTGGCTTTCAACAACTAGAATCAATTCAGGAAACTATGAAGACATAAGAAATTTTTGTTCCATGTTTTATGATGTGTTGATGGATTTTATCCCTAGGAACAGCCTTTGCTGATACATTAATGCTTGTCTAAACGTGCATTTTTTTAGACTGAAAAGGTTCTACCTTCTCTGAGCAAATATCATGGGGTTATTATAAATTGGTTCCAGACCTCATCTTTTCTGTAAAAGTTCTTAATACCAGGGTAAGCTTTGATAGAAAAGAAGGGGTAGGAGGTAAAGACAAAAATGCAGGTGTTCTATTTCTGCAAAATTTTATACTATCCAAGTAAATTATTGCCTTTGTAATTCTTTCAAAGGTACAGCATTCCCTTAAGAAAAAATGGTCATTTGATTCACTGTGACCACCTGTGAAAATATATAGACCATTCAGGTCCACATGCTTCAAAAACATTTTGAAAGCTAAAAAGATGATGCAATGATTTTTAAATGCTGATTACAATTGAAATAATTTGATGGTCCCAAATAACACTGCGTTAACAATATAAGGCTATGATGAAACAGTGTATGGCAAAGATTTAGGAGGCAGTGAGATTAAGTCACGGGTGCTCTGGATCCTTTTGCAGCTGGGATGCTCATCACCCTGTGCCTGGCTAGGGAAATTCAGGGAACTAGCCTGGCTCTATGGAGGTGGAGAGAATGAGCTGTGGGGAAATAGGTCAGAACCAATGAAGAGACCACCTAAGAGACCCTATGTGTTGGGCTTTAAACTGGGTGTCAATCTTTCTATAGCCTAAGAACTTGGGACATAGGATTTACTAACATTTTTTTTTTTTTTTATATTCTAGACCTCATGTGAGTTTGGAGGCAATATCATCAAATCAAGGTGACTAAGAATTCTTTACTCAGTCTAAGATTTATCTTCAGGTCAGTTAAAACTTCTGGGCCATTCTATCCAAGCCTAATGGAATATCCAAGGTGTTGAGGGTGTCAGGATAAGATCAGTCTTCCTGACATAGACCAGAAAGAAGCACTAATGTAAAGCCAAGGACAATCTTGGAATATTTTATTATTAGGCTCACACTGGTGGTCTAGGAAGTAACTACTAGGAAGCATGGAGAGCATTCAAAAGGAGGCTTCTTAAGGTCATACCTGAAAGCAAACCCTGTGGCGTCAAGTCAATTCTGACTTTTAGCGACACTATAGGGCAGAGTAGAACTTCCCCATAGGGTTTCCAAGGCTGTAATCTTTATGGAAGCAGATTAAAAACAAATGGAACTTATTTTGAGCTAGTAACATTGAAAATGTAACTTAACTATGCTTGTGAAGAACCTGTACATAGACCAGGAGGTAGTCTTTTGAACACAACAAGGGGATACTTCATGGTTTAAAATCGGGAAAGTGTATGTCAGAGTTGTACCCTTTCACCATACTTGTTCAATCTGTTTGCTGAGCAAATAATCTGAGAAGCTAGACTGTATGAAGAAGAATGGGGCATCAGGATTGGAGGAAGACTCATTAAGCAAGACACAACCTTGCTTGCTGAAAATGAAGAGGACCTGAAACACTTACTGATGAAAATCAAAGACTACAGAATTCAGTATGGGTTATATTTCAACATAAAGAAAACAGAAATTCTCAAAACTGGACCAATAAGCAACATCATGATAAAAGAGAAAACATTGACATTGTCATTTTACTTGGATCCACAATCAACACCCATGGAAGCAACAGTCAAGAAATCAAATAGCATATTGCATTGGGCAAATCAGCTGCAAAAAGACCTTTTCAAGTGTTCAAAAGCAAAGATGTCACTTTGAGGACTAAGGAGTGTCTAACCCAAACCACAGTATTGGGTTTTGTTTTTACATGCATGGAAAAGCTGGACAATGAATAAAGAAGACTGAAGAAGAATTGATGCCTCTGAATTACTGTGTTGGCAAAGAATATTGAATGATACCATGGACTGCCAGAAGAACAAACAAATCTGTCTTAGAAGAAGTACAGCTAGAATACTCCTTAGAAGTGAGGATGGCGAGCAAGCCTTCATCTCAAGTACTTTGGACGTATTATCAGGAGGGACCAGTCTCTGAAGGACATCACACTTGGTAAAGCAGAGGATCAGCAAAAAAGAGGAAGACCCTCAATGAGATAGACTGAAACAGTGGCTGCAACAATGGGCTCAAACATACCAATGATTGTGAAGATGACACAGGACTGGGCAGTGTTTCCTTCTATTGTACATAGGGTCACTATGAGTCAGAATCAACTTGATAGCACCTAATGGCAACAACATGGGGGAAGGGGGTCAAAAGTTGGACAGAGTGTCAATGACACAATTAACAAAGGAAACAATCTTTTCTGTGGTCCAGGAGAGGGCATGATGCTTAAGTGAAATTCGAAAGGTGGATAGATGTGTGCCAGGTAAAAACTGGGACAAAGAGAGTTCCAGGCTAAGAAAATAGCACACACAGACTGACAGGGTCAAGTGACAGTAGGGTGAACTCACAGTAACTGGGATATAGAACAAGTAGGGGCTAGAGAGTTAGTGTCAGATACTATAGTCTCGGTAAAAAAAAAAATAATGTTAAAACAAAAATCATATTAAGCCAACAATAGAAATTGAAGTTTATTTAATGCACAATTTGCAAATCAGGGCTACATTTCAACTAAAGAGTCAAAAATGTTGTGTAGATGAGAACTTCCAAAATTCTTATACCACATCTTAAAGTCATTTCTACGGGAAAAGGGCTGAAACAGAACTGATAAATAATTTGTGGTCAGGAAGAATTTCATAAAGCATTGTCTTGGAGAACAATTAAAATCATTATTGATTTACCCTAAAACATAGCTACCAGTCTGACCTTTGGAGTCTGTTTACTGAAACTGACTGAATTCTTGAAAAGAGCACAGCATCCAAGGCAAAATATTCTTACTAGTTTATCGTTTGACTCAAAGGTGACTTTTTAGAAACCAATTCCTTCAAGGCTCAAAGTTCAAAAGGACACCTAAAGGCAAATGGCCTGGGTGGTCAACCCAACTCCATGGACCCCAGAAATCTGGATTACAAGAAAATTAAAATGGTTTCTGAAACCAAACCAGTTGACATCAAAATCAGTTCCAACTCATGGTGACCCTACGTGTGTCAGAGTATAACTGTGACCATAGAGTTGTCAATGGCTAATTTTTCAGAAGTAGATCACAGGCCTTTCTTCTGAGGAGCTTCTGGGTGGATTCAGCCTCTAGCCTTTTAGTTAGTTACCAAGCGTGTTAACTGATTTCAGACTTTATGCTAAGTGCCAGAGAAAGCTACCAGGTAAAAAAAAAAAAAAGCATATTGCTGGCTTTTCAAATAATTTCCAGAAAAAAGATAATTGCTTGTGCCTCAATACATGCTTTAAACATAATTTTTATTTGAAATTTTGCAACACCTTCGCATATTTAAGACAAATAATAGCAATGGAAACTCTAAAGCAGTGGTTTCCTACAAATTCAACTGCAAATGTTCCCACTCATTTCCTTTTCCCCTTTCCTACCCATCATTTAGAATCTGAGCCTTCATTATGAAGCTGGGGTAATGGGTGAGAATCAACATTCCAACCTAATGAGATGCATCTTAGGTATTGTGATAGTGAAATTAAACTGTGTGGTGAAAAGCTCCTTTCACGCTTCAGAGACAGATCAAGTAGTGAAGAGAGGCCTAATCCAATCAGCCAGAACAACTCTTCCCTCAGGACCATCATTAAGTCAGGTGCAAAGTTAGGTGTTTTACCTTCTAGCCCCCAGGGCTAGAGTCTCAACTTGGAGCAGTCACTTGGAAATGACAGTTATCCTGACTGTATTTATTATGTTTATATTTTTGTTCTTCTAGGTTGCCTTCCTCCAGGGAAGGACTCCCAGAACACAAATATTTCCCCCAGCCTGCTCACGGAGGAATTCCTTTCACTGGGGACAAACTACATTATTCCCTATTTACAGACAATGCTTAAGAGGCAAACCCTCCTGAAAAAGTTAAGAGTTCTAGCTTAAATCTTCCCAGGAGTCTCCTCTACCAGCCTTCCAAGATTCACCAAAGATCTCCGTTTACTCTGAAAGCCCACAATCATGTGTAAATCGAGAATTGATCCTTCTCGTGAGCAGGAAGGGATTGCAAACAGGGAGGATGGAGAGATTCAAGGGCACTGAGTATCTTGAAAGTGGGGAGGAAGGAAAAGAAACAGAAATGTTTGTCTGGAGCCTGCCTGAGGAGAGACTCCTTCTAACTTTCCAGGGATAGCCCTCTAAGCAGACTACTGGTTGGCTTATTTCTAATTCTATCCTCCAAAAGAATAAGGAATACCCAGATAAGAGGTTTTCCACCTACCTGGCAAGGTTTATGCCAAGACAATTACGGTTGCTGAAGGGGAACAAAGGCATAAAATAACGTCTTGCCAGGAAATCAAAGCAAGAGAAAAAACTGTATCACTCTAATTAGGTATTTGGCCTCACGGTATTTCAAATTGAGGTTTCCAATACAGTTTTGTTCCCTTCTTGAAAGGGCTAATTATACTGATGTTTCCAAAGAATCCACATGATTGTTGCACTGGTTTTATTAGCATGTTTTCCAGAGAGCTGGTAGGAATTAAAAGCAAGACCAGTTTCATTCAAAAAATATTTGGTCGTTTTATTTTCAAACTCTGAAAGTAGGAGCATTCATATTTATAGATCCCTGTGTACACATAGAAATGTGCAGAGAAGCAGCCAATGCCTGCTTTTGGCTTTACTTCCAAGGAAACTGGAGAGATTACTCATCCACAAATAAGTACAAATAGCTGCCTTTGCAATCATAGAGAGCAAACTTAGGAAAACACAAAAATTCCAAATAGTATTGATGTGCAAAGGCATGTATTTATTTCCCTGTTTATTAGATTTATGAAATTGTGTTTTTTTGTCATATAGACTCTTCAGGGAGCCAGTGAAAAACAATTTTTAATTAAAATAGATGGCAAACAGCATTGACTGCCATATATTAGCATTAGTAACTCGCCGTAATAAAAAGGTTTTTCTCACTGGGGCTTTACCAAACAAAGCAAGGAGAGAAAATTCTACAAATGAGGACCCTCCGTGGGAAATCTCTGCTCCTCTTTCCCTGAAGGCTGAATTCTAAACTCTAGCTGGAGTCCTTCGCGTCATGCTAAATGTGATGAGGACGCTTGGGGAGAGGTGTAATTTCCAAGACTGGGGCCGAGTTATTTGGGGACTTAGAGGCGAGAGTCTTACTTCGAATCACACTAGGAAAGGAAAGGGCAGCCTGAACTCACTAGGGTCCTCGACCCAGTTTACCCCACTTCGTAGACACAGGGGGAGATCCTGTATTCCCAGAGGATCTCAAGGGTACAATACTTGCACACAAATTATAACTAAATACTGCCAGACTCAGGGAAAATCGTTGGCAATGTGAAGTCACCTGAAATGTTACATACCATACCTTCCCTGTCCATTCTGATGTTTAGATGCTCATTTAGAAAGGCGCCTCCTGATGATCTCAAACTTGGAAAGAAAAAGAGCAAAAAGATCATTAGCCTCAGCCTTAAGGGCACAAAAGCTATGGCAGCCACCAAAGCGAGAAAGCAAGCTGCAGAATGGGAGCAAATAGGACTTAAACAGCAGTGAACTGTTTCATGATATAAACTGAGATGACCCAGTTTTTTTTTAATTACAGGACCATTTGCTTTAGGCCATTCAACTCTATTTGTTGTTAAATCATTTGTTGGAGATAAGGAGGACTTCTAATGTTTTTTCCTGTCCAAAAATCATCCCTCTTTCCTCAGTTTTCCCTTGGGGAGCATCTTCGCTTGCACTGTAAATCACTGTAGTATGTGGAGAGAACTAACCTTAATTACCACCAGCTCCAGGACTAGGCACCTGATCCACACCTATCCAGCTGGAGTATTTGGGCCTCTTGGTTCATAAGTGCATACACACACAGGATCAATAAACACGTGAGACCAAGCCATTGGACTTTCGCCAAAATTAGGAGGAAAGGGAAGCTTCTTTCCCTGAGGAAGTGAGGGAGTGCTAAGCTAAGAAAATACGAGTATGCAGCTGTACTAGAAGTGGATACTAGGGTGACAAAGACACTCTTGTCCCCGGGTTTCTCCCAGTCTTTGCTTTCACAGTTGTTGTCAGATGCCGTTGAGTCTATTTCAACTCAGAGCAACCCTATGTACAACAGAATTAAGTACTGCCTGATCCTGTGCCATTCTCACAATCATTATTATGTTTGAGCCCATTGTTGCAGCCACTGTGTCAATCCATCTCATTGAGGGTCTTCCTCTTTTTTACTGACCTTCTACTTTACCAAGCATGATGTCCTTCACCAGGGACTGGCCTAACCTGATAACATGTCTAAAATATGTCACTCTTTAGACTCACTTTTTTTTTTTTTTTTTTTTACCTCTGAGGAATCTCCAGGGTTGGGCTGCGGAGAGAGCTAGCTGACTGTTAATTCACCACCATGTCAGGCCAAAGACATAACCATAGACCTGGGTTTGTCTCCCCATTTGACTCTGAGTCCCTTATAGTAGGTGCTGGGTCATTTTATACCCAAATTTCCAATACCTAGCTAAATGTCTGGCATATTGCAAACAATAAACAACAAAAAAAGTATATTAAATGAACAAAAGAAAGGGAATGAACAGAGTACCACAACAGCACATGAGGTAGAAGAGAATTTCAAAAAGGAGGATATGATCCACAGAGTGAAACACTGCAGAACAGTGTGGTAGTGTGAGGCAGAACGACGTCCTTTGGATGTGTTTAACAATTAGGAGTTTTGTTTTGTTTCTGACTGTCCTCAGTGAAGCCAGTCTAAACAGGGGGACGAAGGCAGAAACTCAATTCCAAGGGGATGAGAAGTTCAAAGAGTTAAAAAAGGGAGAAGATGACAAACTCTTTCAAAGGCTTAGAAATGATGGAAAGGAGAGATAAATGCACAGCTTAAAAAGAAACGTTCTTTAGGATGGAGAAAATTTGAGTCTATTTGTAGCATAAAAGGAAGAAACCAAAACAGGGAAAGACTAACAATATAAAATTTGAAAGTAAAATACAACCTGCCTTTTCCTAAACTGCCTTTCAACTTAGTCACAAACCACAGCACTAACTGCTTCCACTTTCATCAACACAAAACAGGTAAATCATTGTCCCTGACATTTTTTTTTTTTCCAGCCCTCAGACTACTCTTGCATCAACCTGTCTCAACAGACAAATTAATAGAGGAGAGGGTGGCTTCCCATGAAGCTCATTTTACCCTGGTCCTTGTACACCCTCCACCTTCCATCTCTTCTTGCCCCAGAAGGTGCGTCCATCAGTGTTCCACTGCTTCAAAACTGGTTCGTGAGGCAATCACAGCTGAAGTGGGAGCTATCTGCTAAAGGCAAGATGGTTTTTTAACAAGCACACATGCATATACACAGGTACCTAGGAATCTGAACTCTTGGATCCAAAAGCCTTCCGGCCTCAAAGAATATAATCCTAAACGATACCTGGGGAAGGTGAGAGCTTGGAGCTGGTGGTATTTGAGGACAGGAACCAATCTATTCTCTCTTTTTTTTTTAAATAATATTTTATTGTGTTTTTGGTTAAAGTTTACACAGCATGTTAGGTTCGCATTTGATAATTTCCACACAAATTGTTCAGTGACATTAGTTACATTTTCTACAATGTGTCAACATTCTCTTTATTTACGTTCTGGGTATTCCATTTCCAATACTCTAGTTTCTCTGCCTCCTTATCTTCTAATCTTTAGAGTAAATGTTCACCTTTCGGTCTCACACAGATGGTTTCTTAGTACAATATGAAACTTACAGATAATATCCTTTATTTTGTGTGCCACTCTGCTATTTTGCTAAAAGGTGATAGTTTCAGTTCAAGCTTTAAAAAGTGTCTTAGGGTGATAGTCTCAGGGAGTTCTCTGGTCTCAATTGGTCTAGCTAGTTCAGGTTTTTTTAAGAATTTAAGTTTCATTCTACATTTTTCTCCCATTCTATATGGGACCATCTATTGTGACCCCTGTCAGAATGGTCAGTGGTAGTAGCTGGGCACCATATAGTTCTTCTGGTCTCAGGGTAGATGAGGCCTTCACTCATGTAGGCTATTGGCCTTATCTATCCTCTTTTAAATGATACTCTACTGGCAGCTGCTTATGTCACCTTTTCCACCAGAATCACAGCCACTACCTTTCTGTACTGAAAAAATTCACCAATTTCTAGATGCAGAATTTAGGTATAAGCATGAAAGGAGTGAACAGCCAACTATGGTGGGCTCAGGAGCCAGACATTCCTAAGTTAAAATTTTAGCCCCAGCTATTATTAACCAAGTAAGCTTGGGGATACCATAGTGTTCCAGCTGTGATATTGGTAAAGAATATTGAATATACTGTAGAAAGTCAAAATAATGAATAAATCAGTCTTAGAAGACATACAACCAGAACGTACTTTAGAAACAAGCATGGCAAAATATCGACTTGCTTACTTTGGACACAGTGTTGGGAAACGCTAATCATTAGGAGAGGGCATCATGTTGGCAGAAAGCCAAAGAAAATGAGGGAAACCGTTAATGAGATTGATGGACACAATAGCCACAACAATGAATTCAAACATACCAACGATCATGAAGATGGCACAGGACTAGGCAGCCTTTTGTTCTGTTATACATGAAGTCTCCATGAGTAGGGGATGGCTCAGGAGCAACTAACAACAACAACCTTGGGAAAATAACTACTATGCCTCAATTTCCTCATCTGTAAAATGAACAACGAATATGGAAGACTGAAGAGGAATTGACGCATTTGAATTACGGCATTGGAGTAGAATACTGAATATACCATGGAGTGCCAGGACAAACACACCTGCCTTGGAAGAAGTACAGTCAGGATGCTCCTTAGAAGAGAGGATGGCAAGACTTTGTCTCATGTACTTTGGACATGTTATCAGGAGGGTCCAGTCCTTGGAGAAGGACATCATACTTGATAAAGTAGAGGGTCAGTGAAAAGAGAAAGACCCTCAAGGAGATGGATTGACACAGTGGCTGCAACAATGGGCTCAAACATAGCCATGATTGTGAGGATGGCACAGGACAGGACAGTGTTTTGTCCATGTTGCACACGGAGTCACTATGAGTCAAAACTGAATCAGCGGCACTTGACAACAACTAAAAAATATCATAATAGTAATAACATCAACATCTAGGGACTATAATTATGTTAGTGAGATAATATATAAAGCATTGGTTCTGGTCTGGCATATAATTGGGTGTTCTATAAATATTAGCATTTGTTATTCTCCCCAATATGAACCAACCCATAAACTAGTCTACTCCACTGAGCTAAAATTTTTGTCAGTGAAGAAAACCTCCTCCCCCAACCCCACAAAAAGCTTATAAAATCACAGATACACAACTCGTAAATTTAGATGAATTAGTAAAAGCATAAATGGCTGATGGTTGGTTTTGGGGAACAGTTTGATGAGAAAGGAAACATAGGCAAAGTGACAGCTATGGTACCACACGAAATAAAAGTATTAGAAGAAAAGACACTCTACGCAAAAGGCAAACTTTCCTAGTGCTAATATGACCTGGCCTCCTTGAGGGAGAGCTCAATATGGAGGAAAGGTGTAGTCTGTATGCCAAGTGTCTTGGAACACAGCCTGCTTGGCAACAGCTCTTGGGAGGGCAGAAACAGGTAAAGATTTCAGAAAAGTTAGGATCTTAAATATCAGTAACCAGGACAGCTATTCTTTTTAAATGAAGGGCAAGGTTAATCCCTGCCACACTCAATGCCTCCTACTTATCATTGGATGCAAATGAGCCTTCTGCGAATTAAGCCACTATGGCTCCATGGTTTTACACACATGTACAGATACATATTTCCAGACTTTAAGTAGAACATAAGAGGTCTCAGGTTTATGTCTATACTACAATTGTTCATCTATGTTTTCAACAGAAAAAGTAGAACTAACAATACTGACTCTGGTATTCAGTGATAAAAAATTTGGGTGCAAGCTCTCAAATAAGTTCAAATTTTAAATAGTGAGACCTAGTGAAGAGCCTGAGTTTTAGAGTTTCATTCCCAGTTTTGATCATTATCAACTATGTAACCCCAAGCACGTTCAATTAATTAAACTAATATTTATTACCCATCTAATATGTTACTTGGAGTCCCATTGGTGCAAATAATTAATGTGCTCGACTGCTAACAAAAGGTTGAAGGTTCAAGTCTACCCAGAAGCACCTAAGAAGGCCTGGCTATCCAATTCTGAAAAACCAGCCACTGAAAATCCTATGGAGCACAGTTCTACTCTGACATACGTGGGGTTGCCGTGACTCAGAATAGACTCTACAGCAATGGTTTTATGTTTTTTAATCTCACAGGGCCTAGTTTACCCATCTGAAAATGTGGATGATAAAGCACACCCCTAAGGTCATGAGAATTCAACTGGAAAATTTACATGTAGCTGGATAACATTTTGAGACAGTAACTTTAGTTGTTTTTCTCTTCTTTTAACTATCAGGCAACTGCCTGTATAGCATCATTTAAAAGAGACAAATAAGAGTCTATCTTGCTCTAAAATATTTAGCTTTTCCCCAAACAAGCAGTATACAGGCTCAGTGCTTATGGCCAAAGAGGAGGTAGGTGACAGGCCAGGGGAAAGGAAAAAAAAAAAAATGTTTTTCTCTAATAAACACTTGTTTCTTAGCTTTGGTTTTCACAATCTTAAGCTTCAGAATTGAGGGTGGGAGAAAGAAGGTTTTTTGATTGGAGAAACATGAAGAGAAAAGGATTTTCCTCAGACTGGATTCCCTTGGGACTGAAGGAGGAATAGAGAGAAACTAGGGTCGACTTGATGGCTACTTTTTTTTTTTTTTTTGGTTTAGGGTCATGTGGAGTGAGGACTCAGGCATGGTTCTCAATGCATACACTAGGGTCATGACAGAAAAATCAAAAATTAGTTGCATGGTGCCCTCCTGCAGATAGAACCCTAAGCTGTCTCACAAAAGATTTGTGTGTCCTAAAGGTGGGGGCCGGGGGCCGGTGTCGTTTAGAAGGAGCCCTGGTGGTGCAAAGTTTAAGCACTTAGCTGCTAACCTAAATGTTGGTGGTTTGAACCCACACACAGGCCCTGCAGGAGAAAGAAAGACCAGGCCCCCTGTTCCTCTAAATGTTACAGCCTAGAAAACCCTATGGGGCAGTTCTCCTGTGTCACATGGGGTAGCTATGAGTCAAAATCTACTCAATGGCAATTGACAACAATAAGAGGAGTAGAGATTACTGTGCACACATATTGGCCACGTTGACCAAGCTGACTGATGACTTGGCAGTAATCTGTATGGACAGCTCAGTGACCAGAAAGCTTAGTTCCTGACCCACCAACACCTAGGTACTATGTATGTCTCCCAGGGTCTTGACATGACCTCAGATTAAAAAAAAAAAAAAAAAACGCTGTCGATTCAAACAGCAAAAACACTGAGTTTATTTCTTCTACATGCCTGACAGGATAGAAGCTTACAATAAAAAGCAAACTGATCTGTAGACAATAGGAGATATGACACGGCCAAAATGAGATGCCATTTTACACCTGTATTAAATAAGACAGAAAATAACAAGCGCTGGTGAGAATGTGGAGAAATGGGAATCCTCATATAATGCGGAAGGAAATGTAAAATGGTGCAGCCACTTTGGAAAAACACGTCGGCAGTTCCTCATAAAGTTAAGGATAGAGTTACCATATGAATCAGTGCAGTATTTCCGTTCCTTATTATTGTTAAAAGCACTGAAAACAGGTGTTCAAACAAAAACTTGCACATGAAAGTTCATAGCAGAATTATTCATAATAGCCAAAAGGTGGAAACAATCCAAATGTTCATCAAATGATGAATTTATAAACAAAAGGTATTATATTCATATAACGGAATATTATTCAGCCATAAAAAGGAATGGAATATTGATGCATAGGACAAAATAGATGAAGCTTGAAAATATTATGCTAAGTGAAAGATGCTGGACACAAAAGACCACGTGTTGTATGACTCCATTCATATGAAATGTCCAGAATAGGCAAATCCACAGAAAGAAAGTAAATAAGGAGTTGCCAGGAGTTCGAGGGAGGGAGGAACAGGGAGTGACTGCTATTGGGCACACTAGGCGCATCTGGGGGTGATGAAGAAGTGGAATTAGATAGTGACGATGGTTACAAACTTTGTCAATATACTAAAAATGACTGAATTGTGCACTTTAAAAGGGTGGACTTCATGGTATGTGAACTATACCTCAATTAAAAAAAGAGATATGACGTATTTGTATTCTGAGTTATAGGCTCAAATTTACAACTGCTGCTGTGTAAAGCAATTTTATAGATTTGGCTCATAGTAGGAGCTGAATAGATGAGAGCTATTATTAGAATGAAGAGCCCTGGTAGCACAGTGGTTAAAGTAATTGGCTACTAACCAAAAGGTTGGTGGTTCAAACCCACCACCTGCTCCATGGGAGAAAGATGTGGCATTCAGGTTTAGAAACCCTATAGGGCAGTTCTACTCTGTCCTATAGGGTCGCTATGAGTCAGAATTGACTCCACAGCAATGGGTTTGATTTTTTTGGTTCACTATTTAAAATTATTACAAAACAGGATTTGATTATTACCAAAGAGTCTACTACTCTATTTCCCACTAGGCACAAACTGGCAGCCATCTTGAAACAAGTAAAAATTCTTGTCTCTTAGTGCCCAAAGATGAAGAAATCTCTTTTCACCTGCTGATTCTTGATCTGGAGAAGGAAGCTGTTTCTTTTCCTAGAATGATCCCTGAAAAGCCAGACCAAACAGAAGTAGTAAAGGAATGATCATCTAACTCATCCTGGTTTTACACATTATCAGGATGGAAGCTCTTTCTGTGCTGATACCCAAAGATTATACTAAAAAGGGAAAGATTTCCATTTCAAAGTTTTCTGATGCTATCATATGGACAAGAGAGTGGGAGGCTTGGGGTAGAACTGTGTGATTTAAAGGATTTAGGTGTTTTAAAAGGACTAGGAGAACAAGAGTGGACAAAGGAAAGCAATAAACTAAGAGTCAGAATAGCACAGCTGACATAGACAGCTCATGTAGGGATTAAGGAGGAGAGGTTATGTCCTTGGAAATGTCTTTCCAAGTTCAAAAACAAGCCTCAGGTCTTCTAAATAAGGGAAAGACTTAAAAAGACTATGGCACAACTCTGCGAGGAGGCGTGGGTCCTTTTCTTATGAGTGTTAAATGTACAGTCCCTTTATAATGGGAATAATGTTATTACCCTGGAGGGGGTTCTATTATGATGCATACTGGTTCATATTTTAGATTAGAGCAAAAGTTCTTAAGAATGTGAGTTATTTCTGAAGAAATAAAAAGGACTTTGAAAAGAATAGAAGTAGTCAACATTATTATGGGGTATCGACATAGCAATTTTCTTGCAAATGATTTTAAAAACTACTGCTAATAATACACCTTATTGTATATAGTACTCTCAACAAAGCCACCTTGGGTAATCAAATTAATACAAGGCAGTGGAAAGGGAAATGGAGCAGGAGAGCCTATAGCATTACCAGCAATGACTACAATTAATACAACCATATAAAATAATTCAGTGGGGCCATTGGATAGCCCTAGGCCCATTGGACAGTTTTCTCAAAATATATTATTTAATATTTTTGTGTCATAGAGTAATGTGATGGGGGCAATTACATTGTTCTAAGAAGTGAAACTGATGCAAAGACCAGAAGTTCACTAAAGGAGGTTCCACTATGTGCTTGACTTGGGGGCAATTTTCTTTACCTCTGATCTGCACACAGCATACTCATGCACACAAACCCCATGTCCAGAATTACTAGCCAGTGGAACATCAATGTCATTGTTCTCAGAACCACTGTAAATTTTCACTTGAATGAGGAAGTCAGGATCGTTGCTATCAAAAAGCCAATAACATAGAAAAATGCTCGAAATGTAATGTTAAGTTGGAAAAAATCATAATACACACACATAGGACACACACACACACACCACTTACTTAGGAAACATGCTTTCTTCTAGAACTCTGTCCCTAGCTAAAAGGTGATACAACCTGGTTCCATCATACACTCAGAATCATTGAATCCTACTTCCTACGAATAAGTGAGAGACCGGAGTTTACACGCCTACGGGACTGAGTGAAGCAGTGCCCCACTTCTAGATGCATACTTCTAAAACATAAGGAAGTTTAACAGAACAAAACCTGTTCCACTAAGTGCATTTAACCACCTGACACAATTCCTCTAGTTCTCCTACCGCTACCTAGATCACTAATAAATAATATTTCCTGGTGAGTCTCCTTGATTCACAGGGCATTCTCAATTGAGTTGCTAATGGAGGAAATATTGTGAGCTAGTAATGTCTATCAAAAACTGTCTGCAACTTATCCTTACCCTGATGCTCAGCCTCTCCTAACCGTCTTTAAGCTAATTCAACCAGAAGAAGGGAATCAGATTATGCAATGATGGAAATTTTTCATTCCCTCTAGCATCAATGCTTGGAACAATTGAAAGGGAAAAGAATAAATAACTTATTTGGGATCAAGAGCCTTCCCAGCTACAAATTATTGGCTCCATAATTCTAATCATTATCTTTCCTTTGTGTCTTCCAGATTTGGCATTTGTCTTAGTGATTGGTCTTATAGATTTCCACCTCCAATATCGGTTTCCACCACTGTCATGAGCGCAATCACCCTCTTTCACCTTGGTCTGCCCTGGCTACTCTGTTAGTGATTATCTCAGTCATCACTGATTTCTTCATGAGGGATGAAAGAATTTAGACATTATAACACTAAAGGAAAAAAATCCCAAAGAGAAGGTGATCAACATTGTTTCAGGAAATAGGTAAGTGCTATCTGGATGAATAATTTAATTTATTTAATAGTTTTTGTTTTTTAAAATGTCATGTTAATTACAGTATGTCATATCAGATATTAAAGATACGTAAACCAGATTTTATTTTTAGTTCAATAATTCTGTGGTTAGAGAGTATGACTGGTAATTCTGAAGCAAGAGAAAAACATTCACCAAGGATTAAAAAAAAAATTATTTCTAAATTTCTATGTTATTTATTCAATCTGTTCTCTGGGTTGTATGTTTTTAACATGGTTCTAGTTTTGTCAGTTCTTTGGTAGTTTTCTCAGGGGAATATTTAGGGAGTTCAATCAATATCTATTCTATTGGTAGCAATTGGCCTCCCATAAAAAATGTTTTGACTGCCTTTCACAGGAGAAAGAATTCAGTTCATGATATCCTTTAAGATTTAGAAGCAAAAGACCATTATCAAGGAGTTTAACCTTTAACTTAGCATGTTAAGGTTGATTTATTTTCAGCCAAATATACTGTGTATTTCAAGTACATTTAGAGAAAAGAACAGAAGCCTCATTTCCCAATTCAAGTAAAAACTCATTCTTAGTTAACTTCTAATTATACTGGCTAGTGCTCTTGCTTCCATCTATGATAGAGTAACTGGTATCAGGCTTTCTCTCTCCATAAACAACTAGAAAACTATACAAACTATATGAAACAATTATGTGAAGATATTGGACAATAGGCACCCCAGGACTGATCCTTGAAAGAAGGGAAAGAATTGAAGTAACCCTGCAATATTGTTCAATATTCTTAGGTTTCTGCCTAGAGGCACTTTCCAAGCTGTGGCACAAGGAGAGAGAACTCAAGTAAGTATGGTGTTCTCATCAAGTTGAAGAAACCAGTCAGCGTTTGGGAAGGCTAATGCAGTGGTATTTGTGGGGTAAAGTATTGGAGAAGAGAGAGCTATGCATGGAAGGGCCCCCACCACCTGTGTAGTAGTCCTCTTGAGTCTTTGGTCAAATATCAAGTTGTGCTGGCATCACGTTAGACACCACAAGTGCAGTCAAAAGACAAATGACAGAAAGCAGTAAGCTTAAGAGTTATCACAGCCTAGGTCTGGGAGATGTTTAAATTCTTATCATTTTCAGTGGAGACACCTGGTTGACCATCCAGGACATTCTGCAGAGATCCCAGATACGTTACTCCTTAGAAGCAGGAGCTCTTCAAGGTCCACAATAAACACTTAAAGGTAGGGGTTCTTCTAGAGCTATTCTAAAAACTTAAAACCCATCCTCCAAAGGATCAAACTGATTCACAGTTGTTTACTTGCCTATCATAACTCTTTAAAGAAGACTTTTTTTTTACATTCATCATCATAACAATCTCCAGCATCCAACAAAAAATTACTCGACAGGCAAAGAGGTAGAAGACTATGACCCTCCATTGTCTAGTAAGACAGATAAATACACAGTGCCATCAAGCTGATTCTGCCTCATAGCGACAGACTAGAACTGCCCCCATGGGTTTCCAAGGCTGTAAATCTTTTGTGTATGTGTGTGTGTGCTTTAAGTGAAACTTTGCAAGTCAGTCTCTCTTGAAAAAACTTACACACTTTGTGCTATGTACTTCTAGCTGCTCTCCCCGATGAGACAGCACACTCCTCCTCTTCACCCTGTGTTCCCCATGTCCATTCAACTAGATAATGCCCCCCTCTGCCTTCTCCACTTGCCTCCAGACAGGAGCTGCCCACATAGTCTCATGTGTCTACTTGATCCAAGAAGCCCACTCCTCACCAGTATCATTTTCTGTCTTATAGTCCAGTCTAATCCCTGTCTGAAGAGTTGGTTCAGGAATGGTTCCAGTCTTGGGTTAACAGAGGGTCTGGAGACCATGACCCCCGGGATCTCTCTAGTCTCAGTCAGACCATTAAGTCTGGTCTTTTTATGATAATTTGAGGTCTTCATCTCTCTGTTTTCCTGCTTCACCGGGGATTCTCTGTTGTGTTCCCTGTCAGGGCAGTCATCGATAATAGCCAGACACCATCTAGTCCTGGTCTCAGGCTGATGTAGTCTCTGATTTATGTCTCTTTCTGTCTCTTGGGCTTATAATTACCTTGTGTCTTTGGTGTTCTTCATTCTCCTTTGATCCAGGTGGGTTGAGACCAATTGATGCATCTTAGATGGCTGTTTCGTATCTTTTAAGACCCCAGACGCCACTCTCCAAAGTGGGATGCAGAATGGTTTTGTAACAGATTTTATTATGCCAATTGACCTAGATGTTCCTTAAAACCATGGTCCCCAAATCCCTGCCCTGGCCACTCTGGCCTTCAAAGCCTTCAGTTTATTCAGGACACTTCTTTGTTTTTGGTTTAGTCCAGTTGTGCTGACCTCTCCTGTATTGTGTGTTGTCTTTCCCTTTACCTAAAAGAGTTCTTGTCTACTATTTAATTAGAGATTACCTGCCTCCCACTCTCCCCTCTCTCTTAATCATCAAAGAATATTTTCTTCTGTGTTTAAACTTTTTCTTGAGTTCTTATAATAGTGGTCTCATACAATATTTGTCCTTTTGCAAATGACCAATTTCACTCAGCATAATGCCTTCCAGATTCCTCCACGTTAGGAGATGTTTCACGGATTCATCACTGTTCTTAATCGTTGCATCGTGGTGTTCCATTATGTGAATACACCATAATTTAGCTATCCATTCATCCATTGAGGGGCACCTTGGTTGCTTCCATTTTTTGCTATTGTAAACAGTGCTGCAATGAACATGGATGTGCATATATCTGTTTGTGTGAGGGCTCTTATTTCTCTAGGATATATTCCAAGGAGTGGGACTGCTGGATTCTATGGTAGTTCTATTTCTAGCTTTTTAGGAAGCACCAAATCAATTTCCAAAATAGTTGCACCATTTTACATTCCCACCAGCAGTGTATAAGTGTTCCAGTCTCTCCACAACCTCTCCAACATTTATTTTATATTTTTGGCTTAATGTCAGCCTTGTTTGGGTGAGATAGTATCTCACTGTAGTTTTGATTTGCATTTCTCTAATAATCGTGAGCATTTCCTCATGCATCTGTCAGTCACCTGAATGTCTTCTTTGGTGAAGTGCCTGTTCATATCCTCTACCCATTTTTTAGCTGGGTTATTTGGTTTTTTGTTGTTGAGTCTTTGCAGTATCATGTAGATTTTAGAGACCAGATGCTGATCAGATTTGTCTTACCCCAAAACTTTTTCCCAGTCTGTAGGTAGTCTTTTTACTCTTTCGTAAAGTCTTTGGATGAGCATAAACCATTTGATTTTTAGGTGCTCCCAGTTATCTAGTTTCTCTTCTGGCATTTGTACATTGTTAGCAATGTTTTGTATATTGTTTATCAAGGCTGTAAATCTTTACAGAAGCAAACTGCCACTTATTTCTCCTGTGCAGCTGCTGGTAGTTTCAAACTGTGAACTTTTTGGTTAGCAGCCAAGTGCTTTAACCACTGCATCACCAGTAGTACCTAAATAGTTTTTGGAGGGAATAAATTTTGCATTATTATAAGAGCAAGGTTTGTCAAGGATAGCATAACCACAGAAAATATTTACTGTATTTTCACACAAATAACACACTCCTTCTACCTTTGTTTGCAAATTGTTCCCTTCCACCATGAGGTATTTTGGTAAGAGTCAATATATCAAGTTTTTTTTTTTTTACATATTGCTGTAAAAAATTAGCTTAGCATGCTCATGAAAATATCTTAGGGAGGAGGAAGTGGCTGGCAAACAAACATAGAAGACACACGTTATTTGCGTCAAAATACGGTATGAGGTAAGTTTTCTTTATGCTTTCAGTAATCAATCAACATTCTAGGCATTCAACAAAAAATACTTTATGAAAAGACAACGCAGAGAGATTCTCACATATAAACAGTGAGGAGTAATTCAAACTAGAGGAGAAATTTTACCAAGAATTCAATCGAAAAGGTTTCAGAAGAGGATAATGTCATCTCTACAGTGTACATCTGCTTGAATAAAGCATATGTATGGTTTTTACTTCGACATATTTATTGTTTCCTATTTAATCTATTACTATGACAAGAGCTGGATTTTCTTTTCCTACAATGGCAGGTGATTTTGAAAATATCTCTACATCCCCCCCGACCAAAAAGGCAAGAATGGGAAAGGAGTGGGGGATGGGGAAACATGGATAAAAATTTAAAGAAATGGAATTAGGATATAAAAGAAGTAAATTTTATACACCATCACCAGAAAGTAATGGAAATAGCTGCCTGTTTTGTTCTCCGTTAGTGTGAAAATTTCCTGATGAATGACTTTTGGGCAGCATGATTACTAAGGTTATATGGTCTCTGTATCCAAAATAAATTCATATAAATGCATCATAAAATATATTTAAATATTATTAGAAAATCATTGAGCTTGAAAGATAGAAAGAAAGAGAAGAAGGAAGGAAGGAAGAAAAGAAAGAAGAAACAAAGAGCCCTTCAACTAGTGTTAAGGACTAGTACAATCTTAACACAAAGCCATACAAGAACAATTTAAGGGAAGAAAAATCTAGGTGAAGTCCTCTTATTGATAAAATTATAAAACTTTATTGAACAATACAAAAATGGCCTAAATAAGTGGAGAGCTGAAGCTTTTATTAATATAAAAATAGTGTATCAAAAAAACGTAAATCTTAAAATCAATCTATAAATTTAATGCAATTCTGATACTAATAAGAAGACTTCTACATCCAAGTAGCTTGAAGAAGTTTTGGTGCAAAAAATTATCTCTTTAAAGCATTAGAGAGCTACTGCATCAAAGAGGATTGGAAAGACTGTGATCCAAAAAGAGGTGAATCATGAAGGTGTGAGCTAGCAATGACGTGGTTTTTTCCAGCAGATTTTGTCATTTCTAGGCAAAGTCAAGTGCTCAGATTGTAGTCTCAAAATACAATCTCAGCTAAAAGCAACCAAAGCTCCTTATAAAAATGTATGATTTCAAGAATGTCCAAGATGAACCTGGAACAACTTGCCCTAACAGATATCCAGGACACTAGTGACAACAGCCAGAGTTCTAGCAAAAGAACTCAGGAGCCACCATAATTGTCCAGATATGAAGCCAGGGCCGATTATGTAATTTTTAGGGTCCAGTGCAAAATGAAGTTGTGGGCCCCCTTGTTCAAAACATAGGAAAAAATTGGCATTAAAGGTATTAAAATATAAAGCTTTTTCCTTTCTTCCACAATCTTTCTCTTGTCAAGACGTTTTTTATTTGCTGTTTAGTATCATTCCAAGAAGCAAAAAAATTAAAATTCTAAGTGTTAGCATAAATTTTACCAGTTATCTTTATATTGTACAATTCCAATTTTAAACGCAAATATCAGCATTTAGCTCTTTTGCAGAATCACTGAAATTATATAATGCATATTTCATAGTTGACACACTCACATGTATTTCCTCCTTACCACAACAGTAGAAATGCTACACAATACTAACGTCTTTTCATTTCACTTCTTAACGTGCACTTTCTATCAACACTCTCTTTGGCTTTCTGATGAGTAAAGAAAGGCTGAAGGAAAAAGAAAATATGGTCGCCTTATCTTTTCCTTCCCTTCTATGTCATTTATTTTCAGTGTAAGTATTTGGATAACACAGAGAAGTAGTACTAGTGAGAAAAAAGAACTACAGGAGATGACAGGGTTCTTTGGTCATTCATGGTTCTTAGAATACCATTGTCTTATATGTTCAAAACAAGTACTTCTTTGAACAGGAAATGTAGCCACTGGGGGCTGTAGGCACCATACTTTCCCAGTCATACATGTGTCACACTTACCCTGTACTTATTTTGAATCTTATTGGACTCCTATGTATCATAATAGAGTGTGCTCATGGGCCATTGTGAATGCTATAAACAAATGGAGTAGCTAGGGAGAGTAAACACAGATATCGCATGCATTGCCTCAGCTCAAGTGCATGTTCCACTGCCCCACTGAATTTTGCTTACAAAGTACAAATTCAAAGGTAAAATTATTAAGAATTTCAAAACAGTAACAGCAGAGCATTAAACCAAGCATGGGGCTCTTCTGAGTGAGGCCCTCTGTGACTGCACAGGCCATTCACTTGTGAAGCTGGCCTTGGATGGAGCCATTATGATTGCTCAAGGATGAAACAACTTAGACATCAATGGTAACAATAAACTGCAACGGATTAAGACACATCAAATATCTTTAAGTCAATGAGTTTAAAATGATGCTAATGATTCACTTTAGAGGATGTTAGAAAACTAATCCATTGGAAACTGGTGAAGGGAAAAAAATCAAGCTTTTGCCTTGACTCTCCTACACAAACTATCTCAGAGTGATCAAACAGTTGCCAAGGGAAAGCTCTTCTTTTTGAATATATTCCAGTTAGGTAAATGAAGAAGGAATGATAAGAATTAGAATATCACCATTTTTCATCCTCTATCGAATTCATGGATCTAGGCAACAACCATCAAAGGCTGCTAACATCACACAAAGAGCATTCTGTGTTTTTTGATTAAAGTGTATAATGCCACCTTTGATGTAGTTGTGCAACTGAAAAGAAAAATCCAACCTGAATCTGATCAATTATCTAGATCTAACTAGCAATTTATTGGAAATACAGGAGCCTGAGGAAGATGTTAAAAGATGCCTTGAAAATGCACTCAGTAAAAATCAGACTGTGTTTTGTGCGTAACTCAGAAGCACACACATCTGTTTTTTTAATTTACAAATAAATTACAAAAGGAGCATAAAGAGAGAGGGAAGGGGCGCTGTAGTTTAAAAGAGATTTAAGAAGCGCAGCAGCTAATTATAATTTATGGTTTTAATGTTAAATTTTGATTCAAATAATAAACTGTTTTGAAAAAATCTCAATAGATTTTTAGGCGGAACTCACTTCATAAACTCATCTTAAAAATTCATAGAAGAAAAAGAGCAAAAATGATCTATGACAGTTTTGAAGAACAACAACAGCAAACTGTGTTGAATTTTTCTCCCATATGTAGAGAAATTATAAAACTACAGCAATTAAAGCATTGCTTGCTGGCAGAGAGAATAGTCTAAATATTTAACAAGTACTGCAAGTGCACGAATCAGACACAGGGGCTTTAGCACTGGTCCCAGCAGCCCACAGGTGGGTCAGATATTAATTCTTTAATTTTTAGGCCACAGGTGGATTTAAGGAAGCCAGAATATGGGGAAGAACCAAAGGAGGACATTCAGAGGTGTCAGAATACTGAATATTTACCGACTTGTGCAGAAGTATTGTAATATCTTAGTAATTTGTACAGCCATGCTAGTGCATCTCAGCTAAATATAATCCCTGGATATTGGTGCAGAGAAAAAAAAAATCAATGGACTCCGAACAGAGCGATCAGAAATGCATGCACATAAGAGAACTGAGTGTATCACGTGGCATCGTAAGTCTGTGGGGAAAGATGGCTATTCAATAAATAAAACCAAAAAAAAAAAAAAAAACCCTGTTGCCATCAAGACAGACTCACAGCAACCCTATAGGACAGAGTAGAACTGCCCCATAGAGTTTCCAAGGAGAACCTGGTGGATTCGAACTGCCGACATTTTGGTTAGCAGCCAAACTCTTAACCACTACGCCACCAGGGTTTCCTGTCAATAAATAGTATGGCAATAATTAGATATTTATTGGGAAAAATTATATTAGATCCCTACCTCAACCCATACATAAAATTAACAAATGAACATTGTTTTTAACAGTCAAAAAGAAAAATGAAGCATCTATTCATGCAGAAATGGATAAATTGATGGTATAGCTATACAATGAGATACTAAAATGAATGAACTAGGAAATGATACACTTTATGTAAATTTTAATAGCATGCCAAACAATTCCATATATTGCTTTAAGATAAATACATATGTAATAAAAGTATGAAAAAAACCATGAATGGGAAGAGAAAGATAAGTGCAAATGTCTGTATAGTCTATACCTCTGGGATGGGAGGCATAGAAAGAGGTTTCCACAGAAGCTGTAAAATGTTACCATGTTATGACTTTCTTTGTAAAAGGGATTTGCAGCTTGTTAATATATGTTAAATCTAGGTGTTAATACATGGAGGTTTGTGTTAATATTTTCTGTACATTCTTCTATTTAAAATCTTTCATCATGTTTAAAAATTAAGAAAAGGAATAAAAGAATTCCTGGTATGATTAAAGGGAAGAGCAGTTTGCAAACATTTATTAAGCATTTACCACGTGCCTGGTGCTGTGTTAAGTACTTTACATCGATTATTTCATTTAATCTCCACCATGACCCAGAGGCTTAGCGAGGAGCATTGGGGGGCGGGGGCATTTACCTCTGGCTCAAGTCCAAAGGGGTGCCAGATAAGGCCAGCCAGTGAATCACTCCCCTCACCCTCTACCCCCTGCTCCCCCTAGCTTCCTACTCCCATCCTCCCCACCCACCTACTTCCCACATCCCCACATCCCCATACCCCCACACCTGTCTTCTGCAAGGGGGGCAGCCAGTGGATGAAAATTTAGGGATTGCCCCTGGGCACTCCTTACCCTCTCTAAACCTCTACCATGGCCCTATGAGATAGTTGGGTATTCTACAACCCCCTTCTTACAGATGAGGAAATTAAGACCAAATCCTTGCCCAAAGTCCTAGTCAGTTAGAGCTGGAACTGTCCCCACTACAAAATATTTTGTCCATGGTTAAGAATACCAGAGCACTAGAACCTGAAGGTGACAAAATAAGAGCTGAATTTCATAAAATTATTCTAAATTTTCTGAATTCATCTATTCAGTCATTCATTCTCTCATTCATTCATTCCTACTCATGCCCAAGCTGCATCTTTTATCACTTGTATAACCTTGGGAAAGTTATCCAAATTCTTTTAAACTTGGCTTCCCCACCTATAAATGGATATACCTTCCTTTTGGATTGAGGAAACGATTAAAAACATATAAAATATTTACAACAGTATGCAGAGAAAGCACTCAATGAATCTTGGTAACTCCATATTTATTCATTTTTCATTTAAGTATTTACCATATGCTACTCACTCATGGATTGTCCCTTAGGATGCAGAGATAATGAATAAAACAGGGTCTACGACATTGTGGTATTTCTAATCCAGTGAATAAGATGCTCATGTGATTGTAAGAGTATAATGAAGTGTTGCAGGGATGGAATACAAGTCTAAATAAGGTACAGAGAACATGAATGTAGATAAATTTTGCCAGTGGAGGGAGGGGAAAGGAAAAAGGAGGGCAAAAATATTTTCCAAATAGAATTTATGTTTGACCCGAGTCTGGGAAAATGAATCCATTTTAGGCAAATAGAAAGTACAGGAGTCCTGGAAAGGAGAGAACATACAAGGAGATGAAAGAGCATAAGCAAAGGCAAGCAACTGCACATGATCTGGTCTGTTTACTGAATTGTGGGCAGTCCAGTAGGACTGGGCCTTAGGTGCTGGGGGGAGGGGGGTACAGCAGGGCAGAGAAGACAGTAGTGTAGAGCGAGAGGATTAGAAAGACAGGGACCAGAGTATGGAGGGCCTAGAATGCCTCACTAGGTATGGGTTTTTATCCTAAAGGAAATTGGAAGATATTGAAGGATTTTAAGTACTACGAAGAAATTTGCATTTTGGAAAAATTACTATAGCAACTGAGATTCTGCACTTATATATTTTTGTGATCATTTCATTCACGTTTACCTCCCTTACTAAAAACTCCAGTAGGGTACGGAACAGGCCTGTCTTGCTCAACATAATGAACACACAGTAAAGTTGCTAGTTGTTGTTAGGTGCTGTTGAGTTGGTTCCAACTCATAGCAACCCTATGTACCACAGAACGAAACACTGCCCGGTCCTGCCCCATGCTCACAATTGTTATGCTTGAGCCCATTGTTGCAACCACTGTGTTAATCCATCTCCTTGAGAGTCTTCCTCTTTTCCACTGACCCTGTACATTACCAAGCATGATGCCCTTCTCCAGGGACTGATCCCTCCTGACATGCCTGAAGTATGTAAGACCCAGTCTCGCCATCCTTGCTTCTAAGGAGCATTCTGGTTGTACTTCTTCAAAGACAGATTCGTTTGTTCTTTTGTCAGTCCCTGGCATATTCAATAGTCTTTGCCAACACCAAAATTGAAAAGCATCAAATTCTTCTTCAGTCTTCCTTATTCGTTATCCAGCTTTCACATGCATATGATGCGATTAAAAATACCATGGCTTGGGTCAGGCGCACCTTAGCCTTCAAGGTGACATCTTTGCTTTTCAATGCTTTAGAGAGGTCCTTTGGAGCAGATTTGCCCAATGCAATGCGTCTTTTGATTTCTTGACTGCTGCTTCCACGGCTGTTGATTGTAGATCCGAGTAAAATGAAATCCTTGACAACGTCAATCTTTTCTCCATTTATCATGATGTGGCCTAGTAGGATCTAAGAAATATTTATTGAATGAATGAAGGAGGTAAGATCAAAAGGTAGAAGATGATTATTGTTGTTAAAAAAACTTGCTGTCAAATCAGTTCCAACTTATGGTGACCTTAGGTACAATAGAAAAAAATATTGCCCAGTCCTGTGCCATGTTCATGATTGTTGGTGTATTTGAGTCCATTGTGTCAATCCATCTCACTGAGAGTTTCCCGTATCTTTGCTGGTCCTCTTCTTTACCAAACCTGATGTCCTTTTCTAGAGATTGGTCTTTCCTGATATGTTTAAAGTAAGGAAGTCAAAGTCTCGTCATCCTCGCTTCTAAGGAGTATTCTGGTTGTATTTCTTCTAAGACTGATTTGTTCATTCTTCTGATAGTCCATGGAATGTTCACACATTCTTCTCCAAAATCACAGTTGGAAGACATCTGTTCTTCTCCTGTGTTCCTTTTTCATTATCCAAGATTATTAAATCTGTAAAATGGGGCAGCGGCAGCAGAAAGGGGAAGGTGGTGATGAAAGATGGTGGGCAGGGTGTGGGTAGAAAGAGCAGTACTTGGGAACACATTGAATTTTGAGAATAAGAGAAAGATGTGAATCTTCAGTGATCCCATCTTGGATAACTTGGTGAATGGTTGTTGCTGTTCATTTAGCCTCGGAAAAAACCAAAGAGAAAACAGGGTTGGAGATACAGGAAATAGATCTATACTTTGTGATAGGGAGAAAAGACAAAATCAAATTTGATTGTTTTATTTTTTCTTTTACATTTTTATAAAGAAAAAAATTAAGAAGACATTTGAATGTAGGTCATTGCTCCCTGAAGATATAAGATTCACATATAAATGTTTTAAAAAGATTAATGCTAAAATGGTGAGCAATATTTGAAGTAAAAGAAGTAATCAAGGTAACAGGGAAGGAATGGAAGAAATATTTTTTTAAAAGAAGACAAAAGCACTAGAAAAAATCTTGACATAATGAGAGAAAATTATGGACCAATGAATATATAGATGTGAGATGAAATGTATGTGAAAGCCACATCATAAGGAGGGAAGAGAGAACAATTTTGAATAACATTTTTACCTAAAAATGGTGATGAGGCATTGCTTTAAGTTAATAGGTGCTATCAAACTTTCAGTGGCCACAATTTACCAGGCTTGCTCCTTTAGTAGATGTCAGAATCCCAATTAGGGTGTCCCCTGCACAGATAACCAAGAAACTGTCATATTAGGAGCAGAGGTCTTAAATTGCCATTTTAAGGGAGACCTGAGATCAATAGATTTTAAGCAACTTTTTTGAAGTCGAACCCTAAGTGTTGTCTTTGGAATCTTGCTTAACATACGCTCTTTCAACTAAAAAGATCAATACGATATAACAAGTGATGACCATGTCAACATTTCCTTTCCCCGCCTTTTTTTTTCTAATTTTTTAAAAGCCTTATGGCCAAGTTTTATTTTCTCTTAATGTATTTTTAAAAATTCATAGATATCTGTTCTTCTTGTTGTTAGATGCCTTCTAGTCAGTTCTGATTCATAGCGACCTTATATACAACAGAATGAAACACTGCTCAGTCCTTCGCCATCCTCACAATCATTGGTATGTTTGAGCCCATCGTTGAAGCCACTGTGTCAATCTATTTCATTGAAGGCCTTCCTCTTTTCCGCTGACCCTCTACTTTACCAACCATGGCGTCCTTCTATTAGACTGGTCCGTCCTTATAACAGGTCTAAAGTATGTGAGACAAAGTCTCCTCCTGCTCTCTTTCAAGGAGCACTCTGGCTGTATTTCTTCCAAGACAGATTTGTTTGTTCTTCTGGCAGCCCATGGCATATTCTATATTCTTTGACATCATCATAATTCAAAAGCATCAATTCTTCTTTTGTCTCCCTTATTCACTGTCCAGCTTTTGCATGAATATAAGGCCATTGAAAATATCATGGCTTGAGTCAGGCACATTTTAGTCCTCAAAAGGAGGACTTTAAAGAAGTCTTTACACTTTAAAAGAGGTCTTTTGCAGCAGACTTGTCCAATGCAATATGTCATTTGATTTCCTCACAGCTGCTTCTATGGGCGTTGATTATGGATCAAAGTAAAATGAAATCCTCATTAACATCAATCTTTTCTCCATTTATCTTTGTATTGCTTATTTATCCACTTGTGAGATTACAGTTTTCTTTATGTTGAGGTGCAATCCATACTGAAGGCTAAAGTCTTTGATCTTCATCAGCAAGTGCTTCAATTCCTCTTCACTTTCAGCAAGCAAGGTTGTGTCATATGCGTAAGGCAGGCTGCTAATGAGTCTTCCACCAGTCCTGATGCCACATTCTTCTCCATAAAGTCCATCTTCTCAGCTTATTTGTTCAGCATGCAGATTGAATAAACGTGATGAAAGGATGCAAACCTGATGCATACCTTTCTTGATTTTAAGCCATATAGTATTTCTTTGCTCAGTTCAAATGATTGTCTCTAGGTCAGTGTACAGCTTCCTCATGAGTACAGTTAGGTGCTCTGGAATTCCCACTCTTCTCAATGCTATCCATAATTTGTTACGATCCAAACAGTTGAAATAAAACACAGTTAAACATCTTTCTGGTATTCTCTGCTTTTAGTCAAGATCTATCTGACATCAGCAATGATATCCCTTGTTCCACATCCTCTTCTAGATTCGTCTTAAACTTCTGGCCAATGTACTGCCAGACAATTCCCTGTCGATGTACTGCTGCAACTGCTTTTGAATGATCTTTGGCAAAATTTTACTTGTGTGTGATATTAATGATATCATTTGTTAATTTCCACATTCTGTTAGATCACTTTTCTGTGGAATGGGCACAAACATGGATCTCTTCCAGTCCATTGGCCAGGTAGCTGTCTTCCAAATATCTTGGTATAGACAAGTGAGCGCCTTCAGAGTTGCATCTCTTTTCTTTAAACATCTTGATTGGTATTCTGCCAATCCCTGAAGGCTTGTTTTTCACTAATGCCTTCAGCGTAGTTTGGATTTCTTCCTTCAATATCATTGGTTCTTGATCATATGCTACCTCCCAAAATAGTTGAACATCAACCAATTCTTTTTGGTACAGTGACTCTGTGTATTCATTCCATCTGCTTTTGATGCTTCCTGTGTCATTCAATATTTTGCCCATAGAATCCTTCAAAATTGCAACTCAAGGCTTGAATTTTTTCTTTAGTTCTTTCAGCTTGAGAAATGTCAAGCGTGTTCTTCTTTTTTCATTTTCTATCTTCAGGTCTTTGTACATTTCATTATAATGTTTTACTTCGTCTTCTCAAGCTGCCCTGTGAAATCTTCCATTCAGCTCTTTCACTTCCTTTTTTTCCACTCACTTTGGCTACTTTATGTTCAAAATCAAGTTTCAGAGTCTTTTCTGACATCCATCTTGGTAACTTCTTTCCTGTCTTTTTAATGACCTCTTGCTTTCTTCTTATATAATATCCTTTATATCATGCCACAACTTGTCTGGTCTTCGGTCCTTAGTTTTCAATGTGTCAAATCTATTCTTGATATGGTCTCTAAATTAAAGTGGGATATACTCAAGGTCGTATTTTGGCTCTCACAAACTTGTTTTAATTTTCTTCAGCTTCAACTTGAACCTGCATTTGATCAATTGATCCTCTGCTCCACAGTCAGCCCCTGGCGTCGTTGTTCCATTGTCTCTCTCCACAGATGTAGTCGATTTGATTCCTGAGTTTTCCATCTAGTGAGGCTCACTTGTATAGTCACTGTTTATGTTGTTGAAAAAAGGTATCTTCAATAAAGAAGTCATTGGTTTTTCAAAACTCTATCACACAATCTCTGGCTTCATTTCTATCACTGTATTTTCCAACTACTGTTCCTTATTCTTCATTTCCAACTTTCACATTCCAATCACCAGTAATTATTAGTGCATCTTGATTGCATGTTTGATCAATTTCAAACCACAGATGTTGGTAAAAATCTTCAATTTCCTCATCTTTGGCATTAGCGGCTGCTGCGTAGATTTGAATAATAGTCATATTAACTGTTCTTACTTGTAGGCATATGGATATTATCCTATCACTGACAGCATGTACTTCTGGATAGATCTTGAAATGTTCTTTTTGATTGTGAATGCAACTCCATTCCTCTTTAATTTGTCATGCCTGGCTTAGAAATGGGCAATACCAGTCCATTTTAGCTCACTAATGCCTAGAATATTGATGTTTGTGCTTTCCATTTCATTTTTGACGATTTCCAATTTTCCTAGATTCATAGTTTGCACATGCCACATCCCAATTATTAACGGATGTTTGCGGCTGTTTTTTTTTTCATTTTGTGTCATGCTACATCAACAAATGAAGGCTGCAAAAGCTTGACTGCATCCATATCACTAAGGTCGAATCTACTCTAAGGAGACAGCTCTTCCCCAGTCCTATTTTGAGTGTCTTCCAACCTGAGGGGCTCATCTTCCGGCACTATATCAGACAATGTTCTACTGCTATTCATAAGGTTTTCACTGGCCAATTTTTTAGAAGAAGACTCCCTGGCCCTTCTTCCTAGTCAGTCTTAGTCTGAAAGTTTCACTGAAACCTGTCCACCAAGGGTGACCCTGCTGGTATTTGAAATACCAGAAACAAAGCTGATAGTATCAGAGCAACAAGCAAGCCACCACAGTATAACAAACTGACAGGTGTATGGTGGTCATAGATATCTATCTTCTCCATAAAGGCTGAATTTTATGAGGGAGCCTCTGTGTGATACAAATAGTTAATGTGCTCAACTGATAATCAAAAGGTTGGAAGTTCGAGTCCATCCTAAGGAAATTCAGAGGACAGTCCTGGTGATCTATTTCAGAAAAATCAGCCATTGAAAACCCTGTGGAGCACAGTTCCACTCTGGCACACATTGAATCACCGTGAGTCAGAATCAAACTGATGACAACTTTTGCTGTTAAAAGGAGCCCTGGTGGCCCAGCGGTTAAGCACTTGGCTACTAACTGAAAGGTTGGTGGTTCGAACCCACAAGGTGCTCCGTGGGAGAAAGATGTAGCAGTCTGGTAGCAGTCTGCTTCTGAAAAGATTACAGCCTTGGAAACCCTATGGGGCAATTCTATTCCCGATAGGGTTGCTATGAACTGGAATCGACTTGATGGCAGTGGGTTTATTGTTAAATTTTGTGAGAGAAAGGTAATTAAATTTTCTTCTTCACAATTCTAGCTCTATCTATGCCCAGCTCCCAAATGGTGGACACTCATTCTCCATAAATTTCAGAATGAATATTGATTGCTACAGTCCTTTTTGCTGTGTGAACTATGCTCCGTGTTTTTATTCATACATATGTTAGAGATTAGGAGCTGAAAATGGCACCCAGCCACGCCTTCTATGTGTGGATGTGGGATAAATATGATTTATTTAGTGATGAAAGTACAATTTCTATCTTTTTCTCACCCCGCAATGTCATGACAGCTTATAAATGGAGTGATTTCCAGACAACACTATGCCCGTGCCCATTTTTCTCTTATTGCTTTCAGAACAAGCCAGATTCCATTAGCATCCATTTCACTTCCTGAGGTCATTTGTTTAATGTATTAATGAATTTTAGGATCTTAGTTAAAAGGAAGGCTGTGCAATGAGGAAATGGTTTATCTTAAATAATCCTCAAAGATCTGCACAGACTGTGCTGATAGAGAATTGACTCTGCAAAGTAGCAGTTCCCTAAAGTGTCCCATGAAATGAGGTGTTCTCAGCGGCACCCGTGTGAGCAAACACCCTGCATTACTCAGGAGGAGGGTCCAGCTGACCGCTGGCTCACACATCCTGGGCTGCAGGGAAGAGGCATGAAGGTCTGTGCATTACCTCTAGACATGAAGATAGGGGAATTTCAGCAGAAGATGCTCAGTAACAGCTGAGAGAGGTGGCACGAGGCCATTCAACTCAAACCATGGCAACACGGAGCCCCAAAGTATCCAAATGAAATTTCTGCAGCAAGGAAATTTCTCTTTCCCAGGGTTTCAGGTGGAGACTTTGTGAACGAGTGTAAGCTAATCCAACCCAGCTGAACTCCATGCAGCCTTCCCCTGCAACATTAGGAGCATTTCACGAAATGGAAACGGCAGGATATAAAGTATCAAGAATAGAGGGTGGCAGGATTTTTCTTCTTCCAGAGCATTTGGAAAGAGCATTTGAAGCACGAGTCATTCAACAGACAGCTTCCCTGTCCTGTGTGTTTCCTGTTGATTGACAGTCATCATGAGTCTGAGTGAACTTCACAGCGACTGGCTTTAGGAGTCCATTGGTGGAGCAAACGGTTAATGTGCTTAGCTAACAGAAAGATTAGAGGTTCAGTCCACCCAGAGGCATTGAAGAAGAAAGGCCTGGTGATCTACTAAAATATCAGCCATTAAAAACCCTATGGAGAACGGTTTTCTACTCTGACATATATGGGGTCACCATAAGTTGGAATCAACTAGACGGTAACTGGTTTTAGTTTTAGTTTTGCATACTAACAAGGCACTAGACACTGGCAAGCTTGGCCCTGCCTCCAGAAGCTCAGGCACTGGTGGGGGAAGGGCACACAACTCATGATGACATGCAAATACCACAAACAAAAGCCCCTGCACAACTCCTTGACACTTTTCACATGATTTAATTAGCCTTTTGCACTGCATGCCTATGAATTGAAGGTCGTTGGCTATATTTTATTGGTGTTATTTGACTTTTTTTTTAATTTGTTTTTTCTTGAATAAACTTAGGCCATTACTCATACGCTCCAACAGAAAACCACTTTAAATGAATGAGGTGGTCGAGGGATTCTGGAGAAAGATCTAGGAAGTAGTTTCACTGAGTTCTAGATTTGTGTTGTCACTCACTGGGTGCTACATACATCTCCTTTCTCTCAAACCCACAGCAACCTTATGAGATACGAATTCATTTCCCCCATTTTTCAGACACAGAGTTTAGGACTCAGGTAGGTTCAGTGATTGTACCAATATCACCTGCTGATAAGTAGGGGCTCTGGAATATTGCCTCAGGTCTCTGCTCCCATCATGCCTCCGAGGCCCCCAACATGCCTCCGATATTATGCATTTTTAATGGTGGTGTTCAGGAGAGCCATGACAGTAGTGTGTGTCTAGAGCATTTTTCATTTTGCATTTCCACCCCACAGATGCTGAATCAGAATCTACACTGTAACTAGATCTCATGTGATTCTTATGTATAACTTCCTGGGAACTTGTCAGAAATGTAAATTCTCAGCAGGGAACTTGTTAGAATGCAAATTATATCTGCCATACTGCCTTTCAGAGCCCTGGTAGCACAGTGGTTAAGAGCTCACCTGCTCATCAAAGTCAGAAGTTTGAATCCACCAGCTGCTCCTTGGAAAACCCGTGCGGCAGCTCTACTCTGTCCTATAGGGTAGCTACAAGTCAGGATCGACTTGACAGCCAACAGGCTTGGTTTTTGGTTTTATACTGCCTCTCAAGACACCTGTACTGCTGTGAGGACAGTGAATGTATTTAATAGACCCAAGTGCCACGACGGGGATATTACACAGCGCAAATCATGCAAATGTTCATGACCTGAGACACAGAAATCCTGAATTCTCATCTGTGCTCTCATCTGTGACCAGGATATTTATTTATTTTATTATCTCTTTGCTTGTTCTAGACGTCACAAGAAGGTGGCCTAAGGGCCAAATTTAATTTGCAGGCAAGTTTTGTTTGAATCCCTCATCCTCAACCCCACACTGTGGTTTGTTTTTGTTTTTTAATATTTGGTTGCCAACATTTTTAAAAATCAGGAACTTTCGCTTAAAAAAAAAAAATCAGTTCTCTGCTATCCTTTCAAATTCAGAAGGTCTGGCAACACTAGGTCTCAATTCCCACCTTGAAAGATAAGCTGTCAGTGCAATCTGTAGTTATGTGCACCTTTAAATGAGGCCTGGCTCTATTTTGCCACGGTGCCCACCCAGCCCACTTCACACATTTATGTTTCCTTCCTGCCTGTATCCCATCTCCTTTTGAGTATTTATTCTCCCCTTGTTTAAAAAATTGGAAGAAAGTTCTGGCAATCTAATTCCAAAAAATCAGTCATTGAAAATTCCACGGAGCACAGTACTACTCTGACATACATGGCCTTGCCATGAGTCAGGATCAACAAGAGAATAACTGGTTTGGGTTTTTTTGTTTGTTTGTTTGTTTTTAATAATTTATTGTACTTTTTTGTTGTTTTTGAAAATATACACAGCAGAAATATACCAGTTCAACAGTTTCTGTATAATTCAGTAACAGTGATTACATACAAGGTGTGCAACCATTCTCATCCCCTTTTTCCAAATTGTTCCTCCTCCATTAATGTAAACTCCCGGCCCCCTAAGCTTCCTATCCAAGCTTTCAGGCTGCTGCTGTCAAATTGATCATGCTCAAGGCAGACATTCTTTATTTATTAAGCTAAACTTTGTTCAGTTTAAAGAAAACTTCAGGGGATATTTTTGGTTTAAGATTTAAAGATTATCTTAGGACAATAGCTTCAGGGATTCATGCAGCCTCAATGGCTCCAGCAAATCTAGAGTCCATGAAAGTTTGAAATCCTGTTCTGCATTTTTCCTCCTTTTGATCAGGATTCTTCTACAGAATCCTTTATCAAAATGTTCGGTAATGGTAGCCAACTACCCTCCAGTTTTTCCAATACCATGGCAAAGGAGGCAGTTGTTCATGAAGGCGATTAGCCATGCTTTCCATTTCCTCCTACTATTCCTGTCTCTCCTTCTTTCTCTGTTGCTGTAGGAGAATAGAGACCATTTATGACACTGTGGATGGCCACTTGCCAGCTTGTAAGACCCCAAGAAGTACAGAATGGTTTTGTTTTTTTTGTTTTTTGCTCCAAAAAAAAATGTAGAGTTGTTCTGAAGCTAGGCCTGGATGAGCAAGTTCCTTCATAATTCTTAATGTCAGTTTGTCCAACAGGATGAAGAACTAAGTTTGCTCTTGTTTTCTTAGGGCATTCTGATTGCCCATGTACCTTAGGAACTGGGGCATCAGATTAAACTTCTTGCCTCTACTCTGTAACTTGAATAATACCAGACAGCCCTTTTCTGAAATCCCTATTCCTTTGTTGAAGTGCTTTAATTCCTAGGAACTATTTCATTAAATAGAGTCCAAATATGCCTCCCTATAATATCTGCCACCTTGTGGTTCTGCTTCTAGCTCATTCTTTGGGAGCCCTGCTTACCTGACAACCCATCAAATATTTGGGGATGGCTCTCATGTCTCCTCTGTCTTCTCCTCAAGCCCTAACATCAAGCCCTTGACATTTCTTACAAGAAGCTTCTTGTGTTTCCCACAGTGGGCTGCAGAGAGCTTCAAAGTTGTGTGACATGGAAACCAACATGGAACTCTATCAAAAGTGAGGGATGGTGACTGAAGAGTTCCTCTATTTATAACTATATTTTAAGACCATGAGAGTCCTGACAATGAAAAATAAACTCCCAAGCTCACAGATTCTCCAAGGGTTGTGTGCTCTGGGCTGCTTTCATGAGCAGAAATTGTGTCTTAACCTCTGAACTACAGAAATACTCTGCAAGTTTTCAGTTTCATAGTGTGTTTAGGATATTTCAGCCTTAGTAGATGAGTATGCGTTCATATGACCTAAACTGAGTTTAAAAGTAGTCTAAGATGATGAATTCTAAATTGCCTCTAATTTTCCAGAAGTAAATTTTACATGTTTGTGCTAAATATCTATTTGTGATAGTCGTATCAAAAGATGTATTGCCACACTTTTGATATTCACCCAGACAGATAGTTTACAAGCATCAAAGACCTACCAGGTCAGGTTAGGACAGGTAAAAATATCTAGGGGGCAGGAGGTGAATATTTAGGGAGGCAAAAGGGGCAAGGAGATAGTTAACATACTTTTATGTGTATAATTTAACGTATGTTAGATATGATTCTAGCTTTCAATAGAGAGTTTATATTTATGTATACTTTAAGAAGTTAAAAATCTAATCTTAAAAAAAAAGGCAGTGACCCTTTAAAGTAAAACTTGTGTTTACTCAAAATTAGAACTATGCATGAGCGCTCTAATTATATAAAAATATTGAGGTACCTTTAGAATAAATTAGAAAAAAAGCTCCATGAAATTCTTTTCTATTTAGAAAAAGACCATCAGAGGAAAGTCACTCAAGCAGAAGTTCGATGAACATAACCTTTTCCCTTCAATAGGATTGTACGTTGGCTATTGCTAAAAGTAAGTAAATAAAAATTTCAAGGATAATTTGAGGGTAAAAAAAAAGAATCATCTGAGTTAAGCAGAAGGGTTAGAGGAATAAGTCTCCTGAGTTAAGTATATTGCAGTTACTGAACCAAAGTGTTAGTTTCCAGGCTGTAGAAAACATGGTAGACAATTCAGGTTACATAACTTCCATTTTCTGATAGCAAACTCTAGACATCAAGTTGAAGCAGAAATGTACTGGCCATGTCTGCGGCTTAGAGACATCAATGGACTTACCTAAGGTCACACAGCTAGTAAATGGCAGAGCCAAGATTTAATGTCCACAGGGTCTGACTCCAAGGATCATTAACTGTTTTCACAATTGCATATTTTCAAAACACTCAATTCTAGGACTTTGTTCACACTTTCATGGTGACAGACTCTCTCTTTCATGGGTGCTGTGATAATGGGAGTCTTAAGTTCCATGGAGCCACCAAACAAGCCTGAGCACAAAAAAGTATGAGAAAAAAGAGCAGGAGTGCTACACAATTCCAGGGGCATCACTCACCTGCTTGTCTATGTAACAGGAGTTATGCATCTTGCTATGGATTGAGTAGTGTCCCCCAAAAATGTGTGTCATGGTTAGGCCATGATTCCCAGTATTGTGTAATTGTCCAACATTTGTCATCTGATTGTAAATCCTACCTCTACAATACTAATGAGGTGGGATTAACAGTAGTTATGTTAATGAGGCAGGGCTCAATCTACAATATTAGGTTGTATCTTAAATCAATCTCTTTTGAGATATAAAAGAGAAGCAAACAGAGAGACAGGGGGACCTCATACCACCAAGAAAGAAGCACCAGAAGCACAGTATGTCCTATAGACCTGGGGTTCCTGTGCTGAGAAGCTCTTAGACCAGGGAAAGATTAATCTTAAGGACATTCCCCCAGACCAGATAGAGAGAGAAAGCCTTCCCCTGGAGCTGGCACTCTAAATTTGGACTTCTAGCCTCCTACACTGAGAGGATAAATTTCTCTTTGTTAAAGCAGTCTACTTGTGGTATTTCTTTTATAGCAGCTCTAGATAACTAAGACGTATCACAACAATGGAGAAATGGATCCTGATGACACCAGTTAAATGCTGGATCAAATTGCCCCTAAAGACAGCCCTAATCTTGGACGTACTCAATTATGGGAGCAAATAGATTTTCTTTTTCCTTAAGCTAGGCCTTAAAGTATATGTAATTGATTCACTTACTTTATAAGGTACTCATAAATATTAAACAAAGGTAATGGATATAAAGTATCTAACACGTGTTAAACACATAATAAAAACAAACCAAACCAAACCCATTGCTGTTGAGTCAATTCCCGCTCACAGCAGCCCTATAGGACTGAGTAGAACTGCCCCATAGAGTTTCCAAGGAGCACCTGGCAGATTTGAACTGCTGACTTTTTGGTTAATAGCCGTAGCACTTAACCACTATGCTACCACAGTTTTCCCAAGGGTCTGTTAACTTGGCGAACTGTGGGGGCTTGTTCGTTGCTGTGATGCTGGAAGCTATGCCACCAGTATTCAAATACCAGAAGGGTCACCCATGACAGACAGATTTCTGCTTAGCTTCCAGACTAAATAGACTAGGAAGAAGAACCCAGCAGTCTAGTTCTGAAAAGAATTAGCCAGGGAAAACCTTATGAATAGCAGAGGAACATTGACTTCTTCATTGCAAATACTTTTTTTCACGCACAAAAACAGCAACTATACACATGGACCTCACCAGATGAAATACACAGGAATCAAATAGACTACATTTGTGGAAAGAGACAATGGAAAAGCTCACTATCATCAGTCCAAACAAGGCCAGGGGCTGACTGTGGATCAAACCATAAATTACACTCATGCGAGTTCAAGTTGGAACTGAAGAAAATTAAAACAAGCCCATGAGAGCCAAAGTACGACCTTGCATGTACCCCACCTGAAATTAGAGACCATCTCAAGAATAGATTTGACACATTGAACACTAATGACCAAAGACCAGAGGAGTTGTGGAGTGACAACAAGGACATCGTACATGAAGAACGCAGGTTGTTGTTGTTGTTAGGTGCCATCAAGTTGATTCCCACTCATAGTGACCGTATGTATTACAGAATGAAACACTGCCCGGTCCTGCGCCATGCTCACAGTCATTGTTATGCTTAAGCCCACTGTTGCATCCAATGTGTCAATCCATCTTGTTGAGGGTCTTCCTCTTTTTCACTGACCCCCTACTTTACCAAGCATGATGTCCTTCTCCAGGGAATGATCCCTCCTGATAACATGTCCAAAGTATGTGAGATGCAGTTCTTTGCTTCCAAGAAACATTCTGGTTGTACTTCTTCTAAGACAGATTTGTTCTTTCTTTTGGCAGTCCATTGTATATTCAATATTCCTCACCAGCACCACAATTCAAAGGCATCAATTCTTCTTCAGTCTGTACATGCCCAGCTTTGACATGCATATGAGGCTATTGAAAACACCATGGTTTGGGTCAGGTGCACCTTAGTCTTCAAGGTGACATCTTTGCTTTTCAACATTTTAAAGAGGTCTTTCACAGCAGATTTGGCCAACACAATTCATCTTTTGATTTCTTAACTGCTGCTTCCGTAGGTGTTGATAGTGGATAAAAGTAAAAAGAAATCCTTGACAATTTCTACCTTTTTTTCATTTATCATGGTGTTGCTTGTTGGTCCACTTGTTAGGATTTCTGTTTTCTTTATGTTGAGGTGTAATCCACACTGAAAATTGTGGTCTTTGATTTTCATCAGTAAGTGCTTCAAGTCCTCTTCACTTTCAGTAAGCAAGGTTGTGTCATCTGCATAATGCAGGTTGTTAATGAGCCTTCCTCCAATCCTAATGCTGAATACTTCTTCATATAGTCCAGTTTCTTGGGTTATTTGCTCAGTATACAGATTGTGTATGTACAGTGAAAGGATACAACCCTGACATACACCTTTCCTGACTTTAAACCATGCAGTATCTCCTTGTTCTGTTCAAACAACTGCCTCTTGATCCATGTACAGATTCCTCATGAGCACAACTAATTGTTCTGGAATTCCTATTCTCTGCAGTGTTATCCATAATATGTTACGATTCACACAGTTGAATGCCTTTGCATAGTCAATAAAACACAGTTAAACATCCTTCTGGTATTCTCTGCTTTCAGCCAGGATCCATCTGACATCAACAATGATATCCCTGGTTCCACGTCCTCTTCTGAATCTCGCCTGAATTTCTGGCAGTTCCTTGTCGATATACCACTGCGGCTGCTTTTCAATGACGAAAGCAAGATGTCATTAAAAAGACAGGAGAGAAAGAAAAGACCTAAATGTATGTCAGAAAAGACTCTGAAACTTGCTCTTGAAAGTCAAGTAACTAAAGCAAAAGGAAAAATGATGACATAAAAGAGCTGAGCAGAAGATTTCAAAGGGTGGCTCAAGAAGACAAAGTAAAGTATTATGATGACATGTGCAAAGACCTGTAGATAGAAAACCAAAAGGGAAGAATACGCTTAGCACTTCTCAAGCTGAAAGAACTGAAGAAAAAATTGAAGACTTGAGTTGCCATACTGAGGATTCTATGGGGAAAATATTAAATGACACAGGAAGCATCAAAAGAAGATGGAAGGAGGTGGAGCCAAGGTGGCACAACAGACAGATGCTTCCAGTGAGCCCTCTTTACAACAAAGACCTGAAAAAACAAGTGAAACGAGTATATTCATGACAAGCTGGGAGCCCTGAGCATCAAAGGCAAGCTTAGACAATAAACTGAGGGGCAGGGGGACAAAGAGACGGTTCAGAAGTGGAGAGGAGTTACCGGACCTGAATCATGGGGAGCCCTCAGGCACCATTCCTGGATCAGCGGGGGGGGGGGGGGGGGCGGCGGCGGTCTGTACCAGTGTTTGGCCGTAGTTTCCTCAGGGAGAAGCAGCCAGCCACAAAGCCTACTCACACCTCCAGAACCTGAGGAGAACTGCATTCTTGACAAAAGCTAAGTACTTGCATATATTTTAATGCACCCCCCACCCCCAAGCTGGCTTCAGCGGCTGAATCCCTGAGCCTGAGACAGACCCTGGTGAGCACCTACAGCCATCCTCCAGGCCTTGGGGAAGGAAAAAATTTGCAATTGGAGGGAAAAGAAAAATTTGCTAGCTCCATTAACTGGGGGAGCTCAGGACAGAAGTGGCTCCTGTCCAGGCATAAACCTTCCAGGGACCTTGAGCACCTTGCCCTTCTGCATGGACCTGTGTGGGCCTATTTTGGGAGAATAGGCCCTTGTTGGCAAACTCCAACCATTTTAGCTATGCAGTGGAGAGGTGGGAGTTTGATGTTTGACATTGCTTTGCCTATTAAACGAGGTCCTCACCTACCCACATCAGGGACCTAAGGACTACTAGCTCCACTCAGGTCACCCAGCCACCCACGACAGGGGTCCAGAGATAACTGGTACCTCCCAATCTTTACAACCAAAAACTTTGGGTGCCCATGGTCCCTCTGCAGAACTCACCCACCAGCATGCTCAAGTGAACAGAGATGTGATTTCCTGAGAGACACTTGGGGGTCAGTTCTCAGTCCCCTGCCTTGTTCAGAGTGTGACCCCCTGCTGCAATCAGATACCAGTATATATACCAATCACCCCTGCCCCTTTAAGACTGTAGGAGAGAGCCTGTACCACACACTTGATGATCAGCTACCTGGAAACTTGAGCTGAATTTATACAAGAAAACGGAATGGACTCCTAGACTGATATACCTGATAACAGCTCTAGCTAGCTGGGGACAGGACACCAGAGCTTCAAAGGTGAAAATAATCAAGCTAGCTCACTCAAGCAACCCACAGGGGTATACCAAAACAAAACAAAGCAAGAAGCTACGCTACAGTAAGCAAGCATAAACTAATCCAATAACTTATAGATGGCTTGGAGACAACAGTCAATATCAAGTCACATAAAGAAACAGACCATGGTCACCTCAACAGGCTCTCAGAACAAAGAATCCAGGGATCTTCTAGATGAAAGTGCATTCCTGGAATTACCAGAGGCAGAATACAAAAGTTTATATACAGAACCCTTCAAGACATCAGGAAGGAAAAGGGGCAATATGCAGAACAAGCCAAGGAACACACAGATAAAGCAACTGAAGAAATTAGAAAGATTATTCAGGAACATAATGAAAAGTTTAATAAGCTGGAAAAATCCATAGACAGACAGCAATCAGAAATGCAGAAGATTCACAATAAAATTACAGAATTAGACAACTCAATAGAAAGTCAGAGGAACAGAACTGAGCAAGTAGACACTAGAATTTCTGAACTCGAAGATAAATCAGTTGGCACTAATATATTTGAAGAAAAATCAGATAAAACAATTAAAAAAATGAAGAAACCTTAAGAATCATGTGGGACTCTATCAAGAGAAATAACCTACGAGTGATTGGCATACCAGAACAGGGAGGGATAACAGAAAATACAGAGAGAATTGTTGAAGATTAATTGGCAGAAAACTTCCCTGATATCATGAAAGATGAGAAGATATCTATCCAAGAGGCTCATGGAACACCACATAAAGTAGATGCTAAAAGAAAGTCACCAAGACATATTATAATACAACTTGCCAAAACCAAAGATAGAGAATTATAAGAATTATATGAATTCAGCACAAGTTTCCAGGTAGCTAATCCTCAAGTGTGTGGTACAGGCTTTCTCCTAAAGTCTTAAAGGGGCAGGGGTGATTGGCATATATACCAGTATCTGATTGCAGCAGGGGGTCACACTCTGAAAAAGGCAGGGGACTGAGAACTGACCCCCAAGTACCTCTCAGGAAATCGCATCTCTGTTCGTTTGAGCGTGCTGGTGGGTGAGTTCTGCAGAGGGACCATGGGCACCCAAAGTTTTTGGTTGTAAAGATTGGGAGGTACCAGTTATCTTTGGACCCCTGTCGTGGGTGGCTGGGTGACCTGAGTGGAGCTAGTAGTCCTTAGGCCCCTGATGTGGGTAGGTGAGGACTTTGTTTAATAGGCAAAGCAATGTCAAACATCAAACTCCCACCTCTCCACCACACAGCTGAAATGGTTGGAGTTTGCCAGCAAGAGATAAACGAAAAGCTACCTACAAAGGAAAGCCAATAAGAATAAGCTTGGACTACTCAGCAGAAACCATGCAGGCAAGAAGGCAATGGGATGACATATTTAAAAAATTGAAGGAAAAAAATTGCCTGTTAAGAGTCATATATCCAGCAAAACTGTCTCTTAATTATGAAGGTGAAATTAAGACATTTCCAGATAAACACAAGTTGAGGGAATTCGTAAAAACCAAACCAAAACTACAAGAAATACTAAAGGGAGTTCTTTGGTTAGAAAATCAATTATATCAGGTATCAACCCAAGACTAGAACACTGGGCAGAGCAATCGGAAGTCAACCTAGACAGGGAAATCCAAAAAAACAAAGCAAGATTATAAAAAAAAGCCCAAAGCAGGGTAACAGTGATGTTATCATATAAAAGAAGACGACGTTAAAATAATAAAGAGGGACTAAGAAATGTAATCATAAACCTTTCATATGGAGAGGAAGATATGGTGATACAAAGAAATAAAGTTAGTTTTAAATTTAGAAAAATAGGGGTAAAAAATAAAGTAACCACAAAGGAGACAAAATATCCTACTCATCAAAATAAAATACAAGGGAAAAATACAGACTCAGCAGAAACAAAATCACCAACAACAAATATGAGGAAAGGAGAGTATAGAAAGAAAATCTACTCAGCACATAAAATCAAGTGGGAAAAAGAAACTGTCAACAACACACAAAAAAAGACATCAAAATGATAGCACTAAATTCATACCTATCCATAATTATCCTGAATGTAAATGGACTAAATGCACCAATAAAGAGAGAGTGCCTGAATGTATTAAAAAACAAGATCTGTCTATATGCTGCCTACAAAAGACACACCTTAGACTTAGATACACAAACAAACTAAAACTCAAAGGATGGAAAAAAACATCAAGCAAACAACAATTAAAAAAGAGCAGGAGTGGCAATATTAATTTCTGACAAAATAGACTTTAAAGTTAAATCCATCAGAAAGGATAAAGAAGGACACTATATAATGATTAAAGGGATATAACCAAGAAGATATGACCATATTACATATTTATGCACCCAATAACAGGGCTGCAAGATACATAAAACAAACTCTCTCAGCATAGAAAAGTGAGATAGACAGCTCCACAGTAATAGTAGCAGACTTCAACACACTACTTTTGGTGAAGGACAGGACATCCAGAAAGAAGCTCAATAAAGACATGGAAGATCTAAATGCCACAATCAACCAACTTGACCTCGTAGACATATACAGAACACTCCAACCAACAGCAACCAACTATCCTTTCTTTTCTAGTGCACATGGAACATTCTCTAGAATAGACCACATATTAGGTCATAAAGCAAGCCTTAGCAGACTCCAAAACATTGAAATATGACAAAGCATCTTCTCTGACCATAAGGTCATAAAACTGGAAATCAGTAACAGGAAAAGAAATCAAACACTTGGAAACTAAACAATACCCTGCTCAAAAAAGACTGGATTATAGAAGACATTAAGGATGGAATAAAGAAATTCAGAGAATCCAGTGAGAATGAAAACACTTCCCATCAGAACCTTTGGGACACAGCAAAAGCAGTGCTCAGAGGTCAATTTATATCAATAAATGCACACATCCAAAAAGAAGAAAGGGCCAAAATCAAAGAATTTTCCCTACAACTTGAACAAATAGAAAGAGAGCAACAAAAGAAACCCACAGGCTCCAAAAGAAAACAAATAATAAAAATTAGAGATGAACTAAATGAAATAGAAAACAGAAAAACAACTGAAAGGTTTAACAAGACCAAAAGCTGGTTTTTTAAAAAAAATTAACAGCATTGATAAACCATTGGCCAAATCGACAAAAGAAAAACAGGAGAGGAAGCAAATAACCCAAATAAGAAATGAGATGGGCGATATTACAACAGACCCAACTGAAATTAAAAGAATCATATCAGATTACTATGAAAACCATACTCAAACAAATTTGAAAACCTAGAAGAAATGGATGAACTCCTAGAAACACACTACTTACCTAAACTAACACAAACAGAGGTAGAACAACTAAATAGACCCATAACAAAAGAAGAGATTGAAAAGGTAATCAAAAAAACTCCCAACAAAAAAAAGCCCTGGTCCAGATGGTAGAACACTGCAGAGTTCTACTAAACTTTCAGAGAAGAGTTAACACCACTACTAAAGCTATTTCAGAGCATAGAAAAGGACAGAATACTACCAAACTCATTCTTTGAAGCCACCATATCCCTGATACCAAAACCAAGTAAAGGAAAAAAAAAAGAAAGTAAAGAAACCACAAGAAAATTATAGACTTATATCCCTCATGAATATAGATGCAAAAATCCTCAACAAAATTCTAGCCAACAGAATTCAACAACATATCAAAAAAATAATTCACCATGAACAAGTGGGATCCATACCAGGTATGCAGGGATGATTCACCATTAGAAAAACAATTAATGTAATCCACCACATAAATAAAACAAAAGACAAGAATCACATGATTTTATCAATTGATGCAGAAAAGGCACTTGACAAAGTTCAACACTCATTCATGATAAAAACTCTCAACAAAATGGGAATAGAAGGAAAATTCCTCAACATAATAAAGGGCATTTATACAAAGCCAACAGCCAACATCACCCTAAATGGAGAGAGCCTGAAAACATTCCCATTGAGATCGGGAACCAGACAAGGATGCCCTTTATCACCACTCTTATTCAACATTGTGCTGGAAGTCCTAGCCAGAGCAATTAGGCTAGATAAAGAAATAAAGTGCATCTGGATTGGCAAGACAGAAGTAAAATTATCTCTATTTTCAGATGACATGATCTTATACACAGAAAACCCTAAGGAATCATCCAGAAGACTACTGAAACTAACAGAAGAGTTCAGCAGAGTACTGGGATACAAGATAAACAGGTAAAAATCAGTTGGATTCCTCTACACCAAAAAAAAGAACATTGAAGAGGAAATCACCAAATCAATGCCATTTACAGTAGCCCCCAAGAAGATAAAATACTTAGGAGTAAATCTTACCAGAGATGTAAAAGACTTACACAAAGAAAACTACAATACACTTCTGCAAGAAACCAAGAGACTTACATAAGTGGAAGAACATACCTTGCTCATGGATAGTAAGACTTAACATTGTAAAAATGTCTATTCTACCAAAAGGGATCTATATATTTAATGCAATTCCGATCCAAATCCCAATGACATTCTTTAATGAGATGGAGAAACAAATCACCAACTTCATATGGAAGGGAAAGAGGCCCCGGATAAATAAGGCATTACTGAAAAAGAAGAACAAAGTGGGAGGCCTCACTCTACCTGATTTAGAACCTATTTTATCGCCACAGTAGTCAAAACAGCCTGGTGCTGCTACAACAGCAGATACTTGGACCAATGGAGCAGAATAGAGAACCCAGACATAAATCCGTCCACATATGAGCCGTTGATATTTGACAAAGGCCCCAAAACAGTAAAATGGGGAAAAGACAGTCTCTTTAACTAATGGTGCTGGCATAACTGGATATCCACCTGCAAAAAAATGAAACAAGACCCATACCTCACTCCACACGTAAAAACTAACTCAAAATGGATCAAAGACCTAAATATAAAATCTAAAACGATAAAGATCATGGAAGAAAAAATAGGGACAACATTAGGAGCCCTAATACATGGCATAAACAGTATATAAAACATTAAAAAGATTGCACAAGAAAAACTAGGTAACTGGGAGCTCCTAAAAATCAAATACCTATGCTCATCCAAAGACTTCACCAAAAGAGTAAAAAGACTACCTACAGACTGGGAAAAAGTTTTTAGCTATGACATATCTGATCAGAGCCCAATCTCTAAAATCTACCTGATACTGCAAAAACTCAACTGCAAAAAGACAAATAACCCAATTAAAAAATGCGCAAGAGATATGAATAGACAATTCACTAAAGAAGACATTCAGGTAGCTAACAGACATATGAGGAAATGTTCACGATCATTAGCCATTAGAGAAATGCAGATCAAAACTACAATGAGATTTCATCTCACACCAACGAAGCTGGCATTAATCCAAAAACACAAAAGAATAAATGTTGGAGAGGCTGTGGAGAGACTGGAACACTTATACACTGCTGGTAGGAAGGCAAAATGGTACAACCACTTTGGAAATCGATTTGGCGCTTTCTTAAAAAGCTAGAAATAGAACTACCATGTTGTTGTTGTTAGGTGCCGTCAAGTCGGTTCCAACTCATAGCGACCCTATGCACACCAGAACGAAACACTGCCCGGTCCTGCGCCATCCTTACAATCGTTTTTATGCTTGAGCTCATTGTTGCAGCCACTGTGTCAATCCACCTCATTGATGGTCTTCCTCTTTTCCACTGACCCTGTACTCTGCCAAGCATGATGTCCTTCTCCAGGGACTCATCCCTCCTGACAACATGTCCAAAGTATGTAAGACGCAGTCTCGCCATCCTTGTCTCTGAGCAGCATTCTGGCTGCACTTCTTCCAAGACAGATTTGTTCCTTTTTTGGCAGTCCCTGGTATATTCAATATTCTTCGCCAACACCACAATTCAAAGGTGTCCACTCTTCTTCTGTCTTCCTTATTCATTGTCCAGCTTTCACATGCATATGATGTGATTGAAAATACCATGGCTTGGGTCAGGTGCACCTTAGTCTTCAGGGTGACATCTTTGCTCTTCAACACTTTGAAGAGATCCTTTGCAACAGATTTGCCCAATGCAATGTGTCTTTTCAGTTCTTGACTGCTGATCCATGGCTGTTGAGTGTGGATCCAAATAAAATGAAATCCTTGACAACTTCAATCTTTTCTCCATTTATCCTGATGTTGCTCATTGGTCCAGTTGTGAGGATTTTTCTTTTCTTTATGTTGAGGTGTAATCCATACTGAAGGCTGTGGTCTTTGATCTTCAATAGTAAGTGCTTCAAGTCCTCTTCACTTTCAGCAAGCAAAGTTGTGTCATTTGCATAACGCAGGTTGTTAATGAGTCTTCCTCCAATCCTGATGCCCCGTTCTTCTTCATATACTCCAGTTTCTCGGATTATTTGTTCAGCATACAGATTAAATAGGTATGAGGAAAGAATACAACCCTGACACACACCTTTCCTGACTTTAAACCAATCAGTGTCCCTTTGTTCTGTCCAAACAACTGCCTCTTGATCTGTATAAATGTTCCTCATGAGCACGCTTAAGTGTTCTGGAATTCCCATTCTTCGCAGTGTTGTCCATAGTTTGTTATGATCCACACAGTCGAATGTATTTGCATAGTCAATAAAACAAAGATAAACATCCTTCTGGTATTCTCTTCTTTGAGCCAGGATCCATCTGACATCATCAATCATATACCTGGTTCCACATCCTCTTCTGAAATCTGCCTGCATTTCTGGCAGTTCCCTGTCGATACACTGCTGCAGCCATTTTTGAATGATCTTCAGCAGAATTTTGCTTGCGTGTGATATTAATGACATTGTTCTATAATTTCCACATTCAGTTGGATCACCTTTCTTGGGAGTAGGCATAAATATGGATCTCTTCCAATCAGTTGGCCAGGAAGCTTCCATATTTCTTTGCATAGACAAGTGAGCACCTCCAGCACTGCATCTGTTTGTTGAAACATCTCAATTAATAGTCCATCAGTTCCTGGAGCCTTGTTTTTTGCCAATGCCTTCAAAGCATCTTGGACTTCTTCCTTAAGTACCGTTGGTTCCTGATCATATGTCACCTCTTGAAATGGTTGAATATCGACTAATTCTTTTTGGCATAATGACTGTGTATTCCTTCCATCTTCTTTTGATGCTTTCTGCATCGTTTAATATTTTCCCCATGGAATTCTTCACTATTACAACTCGAGACTTGAATTTTTTCTTCAGTTCTTTCAGCTTGAGAAAAGCCGAGCGTGTTCTTCCCTTTTGATTTTCCATCTCCAGCTCTTTGCACGTGTCATTATAATACTTTACTTTGTCTTCTCGAGAGGCCCTTTGAAATCTTCTGTTCAGTTCTTTTACTTTCTCAATTCTTCCTTTTGCTTTAGCTGCTTGACGCTCAAGAGCAAGTTTCAGAGTCTCCTCTGACATCCACCTTGGTCTTTTCTTTCTTTCCTGTCTTTTCATTTACCTCTTTCTTTCTTCATGAATGATGTCCTTGATGTCATTCCACAACTCGTCTGGTCTTTGGTCACTAGTGTTCAATGCGTCAAATCTATTCTTGAGATGGTCTCTAAATTCAGGTGGGATATACTCAAGGTCATATTTTGGCTCTCGTGGACTTGCTCTGATTTTCTTCAGTTTCAGCTTGAACTTGCATATGAGCAATTGATGACCTGTTCCACAATCGGCCTCTGGCCTTGTTCTGACTGATGATATTGAGCTTTTCCATCGTCTCTTTCTACATCTGTGGAAAGAGACGATGGAAAAGAACTACCATATGATCCAGCAGTCCCACTCCTTGGAATATATCCTAGAGAAATAAGAGTCTTTACATGAACAGATATATGCACTCCCATGTTTATTGCAGCACTGTTTACAATAGCAAAAAGATGGAAGCAACCAAGGTGCCCATCATCAACAGATGAATGGATAAATAAATTATGGTATATTCACACAATGGAATACTACGCACTGATAAAGAACAGTGAGGAATCTGTGAGACATTTCATAACATGGAGGAACCTGGAAGGCATTATGCTGAGTGAAATTAGTCAGTTGCAAAAGGGCAAATATTGTATAAGACCACTATTATAAGAACTTGAGAAATAGTTTAAACTGAGGAGAAAACATTCTTTTGTGGTTACGAGGGGGGGAGGGAGGGAGGTTGGGAGAGGGGTATTTACTAATTAGATAGTAGATAAGAAGTACTTTAGGTGAAGGGAAAGACAGCACACAATACAGGGGAGGTCAGCACAACTGGACTAAGCCAAAAGCAAAGAAGTTTCCTGAATAAACTGAATGCTTCTGAGGCCACCGTAGCAGAGGTAGGGGTCTGGGGTCCATGGTTTCAGGGGACATCTAAGTCAATTGGTATAATAAAATCTATTAAGAAAACATTCCACATCCCACTTTGAAGAGTGGCATCTGGGGTCTTAAATGCTGGCAAGTAGCCATCTAAGATGCATTAATTGGTCTTAACCCACCTGGATCAAAAGGGAATGAAGAACACCAAGGACACAAGGTGATTATGAGCCCAAGAGACAGAAAGGGCCGCAAGAACCAGAGACTACATCAGCCTGAGACCAGAAGAACTAGATGGTGCCTGGCTACCACCGATGACTGTCCTGACAGGGAACACAACAGAGAACCCCTGAGGGAGCAGGAGAGCAGTAGGATGCAGACCCCAAATTCTCTTAAGAACAGACTTAACGGTCTGACTGAGACTGGAAGGACCCCAGTGGTCATGGCCCCCAAACCTTCTGTTGGCCCAGGACAGGGACCATTCCCAAAGCCAAATCTTCAGACATGTATTGGACTGGACAATGGGTTGGAGAGGGATGCTGGTGAGGAGTGAGCTTCTTGGATCAGGTGGACACTTGAGACTATGTTGGCACCTCCTGCCTGGAGGGTAGATGAGAGGGTGGAGGGGTTTAGAAGCTGGCAAAATAGACACGAAAAGGGAGAGTGGAGGGAGAGAGTGGGCTGTCTCATTAGGGGGAGTGTAATTGGGAGTGTGTAGCAAGGTGTATATGGGTTTTTGTGTGAGAGACGGACTTGATTTGTAAACTCTCACTTAAAGCACAAAAAAAATTATTAAAAAAAAATAAGAAGATGGAAGGAATACACAGACATTAACAGAGACACTATACCAAAAAGAATTGGTTGACAATCAACCATTTCAGGAGGTAAGATATGATCAGGAATTGATGGTATTTAAGGAAAAAGCCCAAGGGGCACTGAAGGCCTTCATGAAAAACAGGGCTCCAGGAATTGACAGAATACCAATTGAAATGTTTCAGCAAATGGATGCAGCACTGGAGGTCTCACTCGTCTATGCCAAGAAATTTGGAAGACAGCTACCTGGCCAACCAACTGGAAGAAATCCATATTTATGCCTATTCCCAAGAAAGGTGATCCAACAGAATGAGGAAATTATAGAACAATATCATAAATATCACATGCAAGCAAAACTTTGCTGAAGATCATGCAAAAGCGGCTGCAGCAGTATATCGACAAGAAGCTGCCAGAAATTCAGGCCAGATTCAGAAGAGGATGTAGAACAAGGGATATCATTGCTGATGTCAGATGGATCCTGGCTGAAAGCAGAGAATACCAGAAGGATGTTTACCTTTGTTTTATTGACTATGCAAGGCATTAGACTGTGTGAATCATAACAAATTATGGATAACACTGCAGAGAATAGGAATTCTGGAACAATTAGTTGTGCTCATGAGGAATCTGTACGTGGATCAAGAAACAGTTGTTTGAACAGGACAAGGAGATGCTGCATGGTTTAAAGTCAGGAAAAGTGTATGTCAGGGTTGTATCCTTTCGCTGTACATATTCAATCTGTATGCTGAGCAAATAATCCAAGAAACTGGACTATATGAAGAATTCAGCTTCAGGACTGGAGGAAGACTCATTAACAACCTGCATTATGCAGATGACACAGCCTTGCTTATTGAAAGTGAAGAGGATTTGAAGTACTTACTGATGAAAATGAAAGACCACAAGTTGCAATATGGATTACACTTCAACATAAAGAAAACAGAAATCCTCACAAATGGACCAATAAGCAACACCATGATAAACAGAGAAAAGATTGAGGTTGTCAAGGATTTTGATTTACTTGAATCCACAATCAACACCCATGGAAGCAGCAGTCAAGAAGTCAAAAGATGCATTGCAGTGGGTAAATTTGCTGCCAAAGACCTCTTTAAAGTGCTGAAAAGCAAAGGTAACCACCTTGAGGACTAAGGCGCACCTGACCCAAACCATGGTGTTTTCAATTGCCTCATATGCATGCAAAAGCTGGACAATGAATAAGGAAGACTGAAGAAGAATAGACGTCTTTAAATTGCAAAGAAGATTGAATATATACTAGGGGCTGACAAAAGAAGGAACAAATCTATCTTGGCAGAAGCACAGCCAGAATGCTCCTTAGAAGCAAGGATGGTGAGACCGTGTCTCACATACTTTGGATATGTTATCAGGAGGGATCATTCCCTGGAGAAGGACATCATGCTTGGTAAAGTAGAGGGTCAACAAAAAAGATGAAGACCCTCAATGAGATGGATTGACACAGTGGTTGCAACAGTGGGCTTAAGCACACCAACAATTGTTAGAATGGCGCAGGACCATGCAGTGTTTTGTTGTGCATAGGCTCACTATGAGTCAGAACCAATTCGACAGCACCTAACAAGAACAATATTTATGTGTGTCCATATTTTTTTATGTACGTATATACATACATAGATGCACACGCACATATATATGTATGTATATGTGTATGTGTATGTATGTGTGTGTGTGTATATATATACACATATGGAGAGTGAGAGAGAGAGAAGAAAAGAAAAATTGAGAGAAAGACACCTGAAAACTTCAAGCCCCAAAATTCACAGGGCAGAAGGTCCCCAGAAAACTGAAATAATGCACTATTCCTAAATTTTTATTTCTCTTCCTGTTCAAGTTTTACTCCTAACACTCTACCTGGATGTTCCAAGATATAGAACTGCGGATCAAAAAGGATGCCTGTAAACTTCTATATCAATATGGAGACTTGTACCATTGCACCCCCAGTCTCACCCAGTCCATATCATCTACCTGCATTTTTCATCTCTCTAAGGGTTCTTTCACCCTGGCTTCACCCTGTGCATCTTAGACTCCTCCTGGAGGAGAATGAGGTGAGGAGGGTGCTCAAAGAAGCTCATTTGAGTGGTTTTAGTTCATAGTGACATCTGCTTAGACAAAGTATCACTGTTCTTTGCCCCTATTGTCGGCTCACTTGAATTATTGGCATAGTAATAATCAATAAAAAAAAAATGGCACCCAGCACATGCACTTTGCACACTAGCTTTGCAATGGATTTCAAAAGACAGATATCTTTAAAAAATCAAACTTTATAGCACACTATACCAATCCAATACAGAACTGTGGTGGTGGTTCTTTCCTGTTTATTTTTAAATAATAAAACTGTGAAAAATGAAAAAGAAAACACCTATGATCTATCACCCCAGAATAATTATTTTAATTCTTATTGGTGTTCATTTAGCCTTAGACATTGATTTTAAATTACCTTAACTGTTATTCCTGACACCCCTTAATTTCATTCAAAACCAATCTTAGAAAGATGTTGCTCTGAAAACTCATGAGGCTGTTTATCAAATCACTGGTAATTATGCACAGTAGCGATATGACTTGTCTGTGTTAGCATGCTGGTGAAGACATACTTTAATCTCCACAATTCCCAGCCGCAGGCAAAAAGATTGGGCAAAAATATATAGAACAAAAAAGATGAAGGTCAGAAGTATCAGCAAAAGGATTTGATTTCACTGAAGACTTTTTTCAAAGAGGTATATAATCACATACCCATCAAAGTATGGTTTATGAGTGTATGCAAGTTTCTTCCAGTCTTATCTCTAAAGGTGTCAAGAAAATGATTGTAATCAGATGGGTGTGATATTGAGTGTGCCTAGTCTGAGGGCTGGATAAGCAATAAAATGTTCGAGCCATGGAGAGGGCCATGTATTTCTATTCCAAGGAAAAGTTCTGGGTAAAAATGACATTATCTTCCTACAGTCTAAGCTAGTCATTCTTCCTCCCGGCATGGTTTTCTGTCTTCATGCTCATCTCTCTCTGTAAGAGTAAGCACCTGGAGAGTTGGGGTGGCTGTTCAGTTATCTCTTCCCATCTCCTCTTCCCCACCCCCAAGGACTCAGTGTGATCTGGCACGAAGTTGGGTGCTCCTCACTGCATAAGATAAATACATCACAAACTCATCAGTTCAACACCAATCTCCTTATCATCCCCATCAAAGCAGCTGCTACCCCAGTTGGCCCCATCCCACTGTCTCAGCATCCCACTGTCTCAGCTCCAGTGTTCAAATTCTTCAGGCCAAATCCTCATAATCATAGCAGAATTAGTCACTTATCTCCAACCCACTGCTATTGTCTTGGTCCAGGATAATGGCAATAGCCCCCCAACTAGTCTCTCCGCTTCCATCTTTACCACCACCTCCCCATGCCCTACTGCTCTGTCCCAGTGCAGTTTCTTCTCAACACAGGGGACAAAACCTAAGTCAGCCCATGTCACTATTCTGCCCAAAATCTTCCATGGCTCCCCAGCTCATAAAGACTAAAACCCAAAGCCTTTTCACTGGCCTGCAAGAAGCCACGTTGTCTGCTCTATCATCCTTCCTGTATCTCTCTCATCTCCTCATTCTTCTCTTTCTGAAGCCACTCCAGTTACTGTGGCCTCCTGACTATTTCTTGAATATTCCATGCACATTTCTGTGACAGGAATTTTACACTTACTGCTCCTCTGTTGGAGCCCTGGTAGCACAGTGGTTAAGAGATTGGCTGCTAACCAAAAGGCCAACAGTTTGAACCTACCAGCCACGCTTTGGAAACCCCACGGAGCAGTTTTAGTCTGTCCTGTAGGGTCACTGTGGGTCAGAATCGACTTAGGGCAATGAGTTTGGTTTTGGTTTTTTGGCTCCTCTGTTGGAATACTTTGCCCCAGATATTTGTATGGCCTACTCTCTTACCTCTTTTAGGTCTTTTCTTAAATGCCACCTTCTCTGTGAAGCCTTCCCTGCTTACCTAATTTAAAACCTCATTTCCCTAGGCCCCTCATTGCTGAATTTTTCTCCATACACCTGTTACTATCTAACATAGTATACGAAAACCCATTGCCATCAAGTCAATTCTGACTTATAGTGACCCTATAGGACAGAGTAGAACTGTCCAATAGGGTTTTCAAGGAGCAGCTGGTGGATTCAAACTGCCTACCTATTTGGTTAGCAGCCTTAGCTCTTAACCACTACGCCACCAAGGCTTCAACATACTACTGAGCTTAATTTTTCATAATCTATTTGTTTTCTTCTAATAGAATTTAAACTCTGTGAGGGCAGACGTCTGTTTTGTTTCCTGCTTTACCCCCAGTGTCTAGCAAATATTAGTAATAAATACTTGTTGAATAGGTGGGTTGTTGATCGAATAGATAAATGGAGAGATGAGGAAGTGTAAAATTGGTTGACTGAATTAATTCATTGGCTTATTTCATTCTTTGTAGCCAACTTTATTAGGGAAGATATTGTTAGTTTGGAAACCCTGGTGGTGTCGTGGTTAAAAACTATGGCTGCTAACCAAGAGGTTAGCAGTTCAAATCCACAAGGTGCTCCTTGGAAACTCTATGTGGCAGTTCTACTCTGTCCTATAAGGTCCCTGTGAGTCAGTATCAACTCGACGGCAATGGGTTCAGATTTGTTGTTAGTTTTAAATTATAGATAAGGAAAGTAAATTAAGTCAAATGACTTATCCAAATCTCAAGGTCAGTAAGTATAAGAACTAGTCTAGATGCTAGGATGTCTAACGAATTGACCAATACTTTCTCTATACATTTAATTTCAAGAATTTCCCTAGGTTAAACTTCAAATTTTGAAGTATTAGGATTAAATGTTCTGGGTGGATAATCACTTCTGTGTGCACTGAATATGCTGTAAGCAAGCAAAGTAGAAGCATTCAGAAAAAAAAAAAAAAGTTCAGTTTCAGGCCACAAAACGGATTCAAATCCCAACCAACCAACCAAAACAAAAAGGAGGGGAACAGAAAAAAATACACATTGATAGATGAATGCTTTTATTTGGTTTTCCACACTGACAAAAGCTAAACAAACTCTTAATGCTTTGTTTTATTTTTCACTGTAAGGATAAAGTCTGTGTGCAACTAAGCATCATCCTTTCCCAATCCTGACCAATAATATTTTCCAGCCTTTAAGGATTAGTAGTTACTACAATCAATTTCTCAGGGACATGACTAATGAGAAAGAGAAGCTGACAGATGGCTTTAATGCAGATGGCTGCCTGAAAAGAGATGGTCGTCAAAGAACATGTCCTATCAAGATCCTATAGTTTCTTGATAGGACAACTTCCTTTATTGGGGTAAAAGGAAGGAGGGAATATACTGGTCTGAATACAGTGAGGATAAAGGCAAAAAACACAAGCCACGGTATCCGTAGTTTGTGGTTTGGACTTGGACACTGCCCCCTCTCGACGGTCCTTCTTTTCCACTCTACAAGTGATGAGATGTCTCTTTTCTCTGGAGAGCTGTGCCTAAAACCATGTTACATGGAGGCTTGAAACTGGTAAGATCGTCCTTACAGATAGAAAGGAGGAAAACTGTGGAAGTAGTTACTGTTTCAAAGCTAGGAGAGGAGAGGGATATTAAAATATTTTTTTCCTTTTTTCAATCATCACAAAACTATTGTTTATGATGGAGTAATGTACTCTACTGGACAACTGGGAGAAACTGAATAGGTATAAGAAAGTCATTACTGTTGCAAAGCCAGGGAGGAGGAAGAAAGTAAGTACATGGAGTTTATATATATATATATATATATATATATATATATATATATATATATATAACACACAAGTGGTGAGAACTGAGCAAGTATATGGATAAATACTATTTTCAAATATGTATTCAAAGAGCCAAAAGCAAAAGGATACAAAATGTGGCATCTCTCAAAATTGTAATCTAGATTACTGCTTAATTAATTCAAATTTCCACAAGAGGTTTTTAGCTATCACATTGATTTATCCTTATATAAATATGACTATTTTGTGGTCTTTTAAAATAACGAATATGAATTAATTTTTGCACCCTCCATACACTTTTTATTACAGGCATTTAGATTTATTTTGTGTTTTCTCTGCATTTTCGCTTACCCCCATCACTTGTGTCTGTCCACAGCTTGCAGATCTTGTTTAACTAACTTCAGTTTTGTTCTCACTCTATGGAAGAATCTATTTTCAGCACAGAACTCTTCTTAGAATTATGATAAGGGATTTACATCTTAGGTTTATTCAGGCAATGGTATAAGGCCTTACTTATCATTCTCTAAATATTAGCTGTTATTTTACTATAGGCAAGACTGCATTGTAAATCTACTTTTACTTGTGGTACGTGTTGTCATTGTTGTTAGGTGCCATTGAGTTGGTTCCAACTCATAATCAACCCTACATACCACAGAACGAAACACTGCCCAGTCCAGTGCAGTGCTCACAATCGTTGTTATGCTTGAGCCCATTGTTACAGCCACTCTGTTAATCCATCTCATTGAGGGTCTTCCTGTGAAACTGATGGGTAGCTTTTGACAAACCAGTAAGTGCAAAAATGGATATTTACTCAAGGTCTCTCCAACTAGTATGTCATTAGCTTACTGAAAGCTATCAAAGCATTCCTTGGCGTCTTAGTCATCTAGCGCTGCTATAACAGAAATACCACAAGTGGACGGCTTTAACAGAGAGAAATTTGTTTCCTCATGGTAAAGTAGTCTAAAAGTCCAAATTAAAGGCATTAGTTCCAGGGGAAGGATTTCTCTCTCTGTCAGCTTTGGAAGAAGGTCCTTGTCCTCAATCTTCCCATGGTCAAGGAGCTTCTCAGGCACAGGGACTCCAGGTCCGAAGGATGCTCTCTGCTCCTAGTGTTGCTTTCTTGGTGGTATGAGGTGCCCAACTCTCTGCTTGCTTCCCTTTCCTTTTATCTCTTGAGAGATAAAAGGTGGTGCAGGTCACACCCCAGTGAAACTCCCTTTACCTTGGATCAGGGAGGTGACCTGAGTAAAGGTGGTGTTACAATCCTACCCTAATCCTCTCAACATAAGATTATAATCACAAAATGGAGGACAACCAGACAATACTGGGAGTCATGGCCTAACCAAGTTGACACACACATTTTTGGGGGGACATAATTCAATCCATGACACTTGGTGTGATAATTAAGGTTGTGGGTGCACTTGACTGGGCCATGATTCTCAGTGATTTGGCAGTTATGGTGTAGTTTGGTAGTCTTAACGATGTGATCACCTTCATGATGAGATTTGATATAATATTATCACCTGCAGGATGATATCTGCTGTGAGTAGGCAGTTAGTTGAAAGGGAGTTTCCTTGGGGGTGTGGCCTGTATCTAATGTAAGCGGACTTTTTGGAAAAGCTTTGTGGGTTTTTGCTTGCACTGGATCCTGTAGCTGTCTCTTGTTTGTCTGACCTCCAGTTCTTGGGATTGAGCTGGCAGCTTACCTGCAGTCTTGCCTGCCAATCTTGGGATTTGTCGATCTTCACAGCCTGTGAACCGGAGCCCTGCTGTCTGATTTACCGATCTTGGGTTCACCAGCATCTATGGCTAAGTGAATCAGGCCAAGCCTCCAGCCTGACCAACAGACTTGGACTTTCCAGCCTCTACAACAGCATGAGTCACTTTCTTAATACAAATCTCACTCTATATATATTTATACACTTTACTGGTTTTGCTTCACTAGAGAACCCAGGCTAAGACACTTGGTTAGATCTTAAACCATCCGCTGCCCTTACCTATTTCAATTACAAATTCCTTAGTTCTCATCTGTCACTAATAGTGAAAATAGTTTATTCCTCAAACAATAATATAACTTGTCATGAGGGAAACTAGTCCTTATCTATATTGTAATACTTGGATTACAATGAGAAAATGTGTGGTGAATTGGAAAGAACAATAAACATATCAAAGTTCTTGGGCCAGATCTGCCACTACCTAGCTCTGTAGTTTTGTTCAGTCATTTAACTTAGCCTTCAGTTTTTGCCACAGAAAATTTAAGAATTTTTATTAGCTCGGGCTTTCCAGTTTGTGTCTCACAGAACACTAATTTCAGGCAATACGATTTTTTTTTTAATTTATTATTTCATCTCATTCCACAAAGATGTCTACTGTGTACTAGGAAGACAAACCAAATAAAAGACCCTGAATGCAGCATGAAAAGATAAGAAAAAGAGGCAGAAAATACAAAGTAGAAGGTAAAGAATGTGGAAAATATAAAAATAAGATCTAAATACTGGAGTCCCAAAATGAGAAGAGAGAAGAGTAAGAGGAAATATTTCAAAGACGATATCTAAGAATTTTCAAGAACTGATCAAAGACACCAATCCAGAGTTTCAAGAGATCTAGTAAATCCCAAACAGGATAAGCTAAAAGAAATCCCAAACTAAATACATTATAGTAAAATTGCTGCAATATCAACAAAAAAAGAAAAACCTTAAGTCAGAAAAAAAAAAAAAAAGCCAGCTAACACTCAAAGAGATGTTAGACAATTGATTTCTCAATATATCAGTGAGATTCTGAAGATCGTGGAATGATGCCTTAAGGAGCTACAAGAAAGTTAATGTCAACTTAGAAGTCTATATTCAATGAAATATGTCTCAAGAATGGAGTCATAATCAAGACATTTATAGACCTGAGAAAGTTCATCACCAGCACACCTTCATTAAATGATAAATTAAAGGAGGTATTTCAGGAAGGAGAAGAGTGACCCCAGATGTAGGACCTGAGATGCAAGAAGTAATGAAGTGAGCTAATATTAATGATCACTGACTGTATAAAACAGTAATTATAATGTCAATTAGAGTTTGTTTTTTTAAGTAGACTTAAAAATACTACATAATAACTTATAAATCAGAATAAGACAAATGAAATTAAAATTTTAAAAAGAACTTGTATTCTATAAAGAAAGTCAAGGTTTTGATTAATTTTAAACTTTGAAAATTTTAAGAATATTTGTTGAAATTTCTACAGTAACCACTAAAAGAAAGAATAGAGTAGATAATTTTCAAACTAGTAGAGGGACAAATAGAAGACAGAAATTGTTCATTTAATAGGGAATAAAAGGCAAGAAAGAAGAGAAAAACAGTCCCAGAATAGTTCTGGCACATAGCAGACTGCTGTAAAGTCTTGGCAGGATAAATGGCTACGCTCGTGAAGGAAAGAATGAATGGAGTCACATGTTGGCACCACTCTGCTGAGGATACCAGGTAAGAAGAAATCAGTTCCTGGACACTGTCTATTTTAAAGGTTATGAATTCAAGATTCATGGCTAAGAGAGATTGCTAAAGTGGCAAACATCGTATTTGCTCTAAATTTATAAATCTTTTTTGAAACCTGAAATTCTCATTCCTATATCCCCTTGAGGTGAGCCAGCTGAAAAGACAGCATCTGTTCTTCTCAGCCCCACCTGACACACCATGTTTGGTGGCACTCCAGGATTTCCCAACTCCCCACATGTTTAGGCGAAGTCATTTTAATTCTTCAGTTAATTTCAATATTTCTGAATGCTACTTACCACGTAAGATTGCATTTTCAGACTGCCTTGATCAGTAAAGGATTTTCGGTTGTGCTGGCCCCTCTCTCTACTAGATGCCCAGGCGGAACAGCTGCAAAACTTAATCTAGCTTTTGGTAATGAATTCATTCATCTGATTTGTATGCAAGTCAGGCAGACTAACCCTAGCTTTAAAGGAAAACGAATGCTGATCTTTTTAAAGAGAGTGAATATGGAGCAGCCTGATCCCTGAGAGGCTCCAAGAGATTGAAGTTGTTCAAGTCTCACCCCCCGGGCCTTTACTAGGGTAAAACCACACAATCGGGAAGCCATTTGACCATCCTGTCAATCAAAGATGCTGCAGCAAACCTTACTCATTCAGATTGCTTAGCCAGCAGGACTTAACTGAGTATGGTAAAAAGAATACTACCAAAAACCAGCAGCTCTGCTCAGCCTCTTAACCTTTTTGAGCCTCAATTTACTCATCTGTGAATTAGGATGAGTCACACATCATCATCTACAACGCTGGCTCTTAACTCTAGCGTGCATCCGAATCACCCAGAGAGCTTCTTAGCCACTGATTGCTGGGCCCACGCCCAGAGTTATTTTGTGTCTCAGCTGGAGCCTGAGAATGTGCATTTCTAACGAAGATGCTGTTGCTGTTGGTGCAGGGAAGACATTTTGAAAACCACTTATCTACAAGACCCCTTTCAGATCTACTGGTATACGAAAAGGTACAAAATTTCATTTTATGAAAATGTTTCTTTTAATATTGTTTACATGTAAAATAACTTTTGCTAGTCTTTGTCAGGAAACCCTGGTGGTGTAGTGGTTAAGTGCTATGGCTGCTAACCAAAAGGTCGCAGTTTAAATCCACCAGGTGTTCCTTGGAAACTCTGTGGGGCAATTCCACCCTGTCACTATGAGTTGGAACCTACTCCACTGCAACGGGTTTGTTTGTTTAGTCTTTATTAGATTTTATTGATGAAATTTACATAAGAGTCATTTATAATTAATCTTATCTTTATACCTGAATTTTTTTTTTTTTTTGAGCCTTTAAGGACTCAAATCCTTACATGGGCTTTGGCGAGGTCATGGGGCAGTACCTGCAGGTCTAAATGGGGGTGGGTGTTCTGTCCTTCTGGGCTTCATGAGGATAGTTCCTGACCACCTTGCTGTGAATGGCACAACGCACACAATAATGTAGTTTCATGTATAGCTTAGGAAGCACATATGCATCGAGGACACTCGCTTTGGAAGTGTCCTTGAAGGCTGCGGCCTCTACCATGTTTCGAATTACGAACTTCTTAATGACCTTGACTTTGGGCAGGCAGCAGGTACAGTTCCCGCAGCAAATAGGCTGCAAATGGCTGCAGCCCTTTTTGGCATGACCCTTCTTCCTTCTTGTCTTAGTCACCTTGGAAGGGAGGACCAGAGAGCTTGATCTTCATTGTTAACATAGAGCCTTGGCTAGCAGTTTATTTTTCTCAACAAGTAGGGCATGCCTAACAACTATGATATTTAAAATGCAAGGTCAACCCTTTAAATATGCAGTAAGAGTGGCCACTTACTTGTTCATAGGCATGAGAAAGAAGTTTCCAGTTACAAAAATATACCTGCTCAAACAGTTCCTTACTTCTAGAATGCATGTATTCCTTTAGATGAACATTGAAGTTCTATTAAAATACAAATGGATCAGAATATAGTTTTAAAAAATTAAATCTTATAGTTAATTACCTATTATTGCAAATGATTTTATCAAATCCTTTCTCAGGGCCTCTCATGGGTTGAATTATGTCCCCAAAAATGTGTGTATCCATTTGGCTGGGCCATGATTTCCACTTTTGTGTGGTTGTCCTCCATTTTGTGATTGTAATTTTACGTTAAAGAGGTTAGGGTGGGATTGTAACACCCTTACTAAAGTCACATCCCTGATCCAATGTAAAGAGAGTTTCTCTGGGATATGGACTGCACCACCTTTTATCTTAAAAGAGATAAAAGGAGAGGGAAGCAAGTGGAGTATGGGGGACCTCATACCACCAAGAAAGAAGTACCAGGAGCAAAGCATGTCCTTTGGACCCAGGGTCCCTGCACAGAGAAGCTCCTAGTTCAGAGGAAGTTGATGACAAGGACCTTCCTCCAGAGCCAACACAGAAAGAAACATTCCCCTGGAGCTGATGCCCTGAATTTGGACTTCTAGCCTACTAGACTGTGAGAAAATTAATTTCTCTTTGTTAAAGCCATCTACTTGTGGTATTTCTGTTATAGCAGCACTAGATGACTAAGACAGGGCCCAAATTTGATAGGAGAAGAGGAAAAAGAATACGGAGGTATAGGCATGATTCACCAAGGAGAGAGTTGGCATCACCAAGGTGGGAGAAGGAGATGCTGCTCGGGAAGTTTCAACACTGAAAAGTTCCCCAGCATTTCCATCTTGCCTAGACCTGGACTTGCATGTATATTCAGCCAGGTCCAGTAATCTTAAATTCAAGCATGTGGAATCCAAGTGAATATAGCTCCATGGGTTTAGGTTTGCATTCTCCAAAATCATGCAGTTCCCTGGACATGTTACTGATGACAACTGTAACAGAGTGATTGGTATTGAGTCATCCAGACCACGAGTCACCTACTCATTTGGTGGAAATGGCTAGGCCAATAGCCCCTGCAATCAAGAGTAGAAAGCCAAGATCCAACCGTTTTCTGTGGCACAGAAAATAGTTAAGCATTACAGATATCTAAGTTTATGCTGTAAATGAGAAAAAGCAGAAAGAAATTGAGTAAGCCGTGTATTCTCGCAAGTGCTTGTTGTTACCTTGCTACTTGTTTCTTTCTGGGTAACTGGAAAGTTTTAGAATATTTCCGAACTCCTAGGGCTTAGAATGTCTTAGGTTACCCAAAAATGCACTCTGTGCTACTAGTAGCCCTGGTGGAACAATGGTTAAGCACTTAGCTGCTGACTGGAAGGTCAGTGGTTTGAACCCACTAGCTGCTCTGCAGGAGAAAGATGTGGCAGTCCACTCCTGTAAAGGTCACAGCCTTGGAACAAACTATGGGACAAACGCTATGGCAATGTTTTTGTTTTGTTTTAATGTTACAAGCAAAACAACTTTGTGAAAAGAAAACAAGCAAAATATAAAGCATAAAAGAAGTTGGAGTATGCATAAACCAGACAACTAAAGATATGATTTCCGATAAAAATGACATCACGAAGGTGGGCCTATGTTATACTCAGCGAAGATGCTGTGCTCTGTGATCTTGCCACAGTGTATGTACTTAGCATATCATTAAAGCAAGGTTATTTCCGAGATAACAAAATGAGCAAACATTTAATTTGATTTCAATAAATATGGGTTAGAATCCCTGCTGCTACCTAACTACTCTGTAATTAGATGTGGGGGACACAATCTTGAGAAGAAGCATGCCTTTAACTCAGAGTAGCAAAAGCTTTGGGTTCTGAGGTGGAGGGACTCCTTTCTGCTAGCTATCTGCCATTTTACTTTGTACACAACTCTATCACCATGGTAATGGAACCCATAAGCTGTAAATGCCAATCATTGCCTCCAACTGTTCAAGGCCTTTGGAGGTGGAATGCCAGGGTTTAAATGTTCTGCCACTTATGGACTGTGACTTTGAATAGTATAGCTAAGTACTCTGTGTTTGTTTCTTCAACTGCACAGTGGGGTAACAATAGTATCTTCCTAACATGGGCTGTTGTGAAAATTAAATGATTAAAAGATTAATACATGTCAAGCGCGTCACATGGTGCCTGGCACAGAGCGACTTCTCTATAAATGTTAGCTATTAAAGTTTATCATTTCGGCTGTCTCTCTTCTCCAAGTTTATCCATGCTAACGAATGTGCATATGGGAAGGCACTCCCCTCGGTTATGAAAATCTTTATTCTAAAAGAAAGGCCTCTCCTTAAAAAAGGGTTAACACACAGGAGACAGGTACTTTCAAGACACCCAAGAAAATGGACCAAAATGAAGAGATGTCCAAAGACTGAACACATCTATGCTCAAAGGGCCAGTGGCCTAGGCTATATCCCAGGGCCAGAGTAGGATCTCTCCAGCTACATGCAAAAGTCTGTTTCAGCAGGTGCCTTTGTATCAACCACCTGGCAAAATATGGGTGGGAGACACTGCACTCTTCTGGGGAGCCGGAGCACCCATGTGCAACAGTGAAGGGAGGCTGTTTCCACAGGAAACCTCTGTGCTGCTAGCCTGTGGGCCATATATGCACACTAGGTCTGACTAGTACATCCCTCAACCTAGAGCACTATACAGTCTTTTCTCGGTTGAGGTTCAATGTCCAACAAGTATTTATAATTAGTGTTATTAATAATAATAATCCAAACCCATTGCCATCAAGTCAATTTCAACTCATAGTGACCCTATAAGACAGAGTAGGACTGCCCCATGGGGTTTCCAAGGAGTGGCTGGTGGATTTAAACTGCTGACCTTCTGGTTAGCAGCCTGAACTCTTAACCACTAAACCATCCAAAAACCAAACCCATTGCCACTGAGTCAATTCCAACTCATAGCAACCCTATAGGACAGAGTAGAACTGCCTCATAGGGTTTCCAAGGAGCATCTGGTGGATTCGAACTGCTGACCTTTTGGTAGCCATAGCTCTCAACCACTATGCCACCAGGGTTTCCACTGAACCACCAGGGCTCCACTAATAATAATAGTTGCCTTCAATTTAGTATCTGCCATGTGCCGGATACTGCCTTTTCTCCAATGCTCACAATAACCCTGCGACACAGGCACTACTGTCACCAGTGTGGTTAAGGAACTTTCTCAAGGCTGCAAGGTTATCAAGTGACAAATGTGGATTTGATTCAACTGGCTCCAGAGCCCATGCATGTTCCACAAATTATGCTGCCTTCCACCCAGGGCAGTGGTCTCAGCACTGACCCTAGGTACAAAGTTTTGGAACATCTTTACATAGTCAATGAGTGTTCTATGGTTCTCACAACTGCTGTGGGAGGGATCTGAATCATACATGCCTCTAACTGCAATCTAATCTGTCCTTCAGGTTCAAGAACTTTCCCCTTGCACTAGAGAGAAAGCTACTCCCAACTGCTATTGAACATGGTCAGGACACTTCTTGCTAGTGATTGCTACATCAAGTGTTAGGAGTCAGAAAGACCTAATTTCAAATACTGGCTATACCACTTAGCAGTTATGTGTCTCTCAGCAAAGCTACTTAGCCAAAGCTTTCACTTCTGGAAAATGAAGATACTTATGCTTACACAACAGATCTTGCGGTAAGGTTTAGAAGAGAAGACCTATATCAAGTGCCTAGTACAGAGCCTGGCACAGATCAGTACTCCATGAACAGAGGAAAGCAACCACACTCCCAGTTAGGAGGAGAGTAAGCATGTCGGTGACTGTGGGAGCCCTCACAGATGAGGGAGAAGCTTTGTCATTCACTATTCTTGCCCCAACTTCAATTGCCTAACAATCCTAGTTGTTAGCATTTGTTCCAAAACTTCAGACCAGTTCAGGAGGGTTAATAATCTCAATCAAGAATAAGAAATTGAAAAGGAAAATAAGCTTTTTTCTATTCATAATGCTCATATTTATTGATTATTATATTATACATTTATTGATAATAGGCATTGATTTGTTAGACTATATATACATCATATATATGTTATGTATTTATATATTATTATATATGTATATATAACTTATATACATGTTTTATGTTTGTGTGTACATATACATATATATACATACACACATATATAATGCACGCATATATGTAATTTAAAATGATTTTTAAATAACTACTTCAAGACCTATTCTTAGACATTTAGCTAGACTTGGATTACAAGGAAATTTCCCTCTATAAACTAAAAAAAACCAAACCCACTGCTGTCGAGTTGATTCCGATTCATAGCAACCCTATAGGACAGAGCAGAACTGCCCCATAGAGTTTCCAAGGAGCACCTGGTGGATTCGAACCGCTGACCCTTTGGTTAGCAGCTGTAGCTCTTAACCACTACACCACCAGGGTTTCCTTCTATATGAGTTAGTATTTAAACAACTGGGCCCTCCTTTTCGGATTCAATTGTCTCTTTATTATCTCCTCAGGCTGAACTTGGTTATAAGGTCACACAATCTTGTTGAATCAGCTCAATTTGTTCATTTAAAATCTTTCTATCTTTTCCACTGATGTGAGTTTAAGTGAGAGCAATTGAGACCTTGTAAATCAGTGATGTCCCCAGGTCCTCACCGCTGACCCCTCGATCCACCCACCCTCTCAGCTTTTACAGGAATGTTAATGATCAGCCCCCTCGACACTATCTACCTATTTGTAACTCTCCTGAGTCAGTATTGACCTTATAATGGCAGAGGCTCAAGGCATTAAAATTCAAACTCCATCCAGTCCTCCTACCAGTATAACGAATGCCCAATAACCTCACCTGAAATCATATAGTTGAGAAAAGGCAAAGAGAAAGCTTCAGTTCCTTTGGAGAGAGTTAGCTCAAGTCCTCCAAGACAACTCCCGCATTATCTCATGAAGGCTATATGAAAACCTAGGACTATGCATAGGCCACAGGATTTATTTTTACTAAAATTGTCTCCCGAGCAACAAGGAGCTGTAACGGTGAAATAGTAGGGGCTTGAGTATTTTACAAGAAAAATTTTGCACGCATGATAATTGAGCTGTTAAAGGCATGTCTCCACCTTCCTTGTCTCTATTTTTCCTAAAAGTTCCATTTCTTGAGCCACACAAGCAATTTCTGTGTGTGCATGTATGTTTGGGTGTTTCAGAGATTTTTAAAATAAAGAAGAGTATGGGGAATAATACAACAAATAATCATACAACATGTAAACCATTGAAAAATAGTATTGACCCTTGGAAATCTTTTTTCTTATTTGCCCTGAATTTATTTTGTAAAGTAAAGATAGAACACATTAAAAACTTCTTTGACTAGCCTTTCCCAACCTAGAGACGACCACTAGCATGAATTGCATGCATATCCTTCCAGGCCATTTTTTATTTTTTATATAATATATATATTTATTTATTTGTGTACATATATATATATACATGTATATGCCCATTAAAAATATACTGTAGTATGTATCTTTTTTTTAATTTACATAAATGGTGTCATACTGCATCATTCTGTAAGTTGCTGTTTCCACTCCGCTTTGTTTCAATGATGTATACATGCTGCCTTATACAGATCTTATTGATGCTTTTTTTACTGCTCAAAGTCACAAGATAAGTAAATGTAGGAGGAATAAACACTGTCCATTTTTTTCACTCAGTTGTACAAAAGTTCAAGGAGCCCTGGTGGCACTATAGTGTCACTATGAGTCAGAATCTACTCGACAGCAATGGATTTGGGTACAAAAGTCAAGGGACTTCAAGACACGATAAACAAAGAGCAGTGTTCATTAAAAAATTGTTCAGTTAATACTTGTCATATTGTAGTTCTAAGTTTTCATTATGCCCTACACTGAGCTAACCCATTGCCCATTGCCGTTGCTAGCAAACAAATTAAAGTCACAAAGGAATACCTACCATTACCAAATTCATAAATGAGTTGGGAATGCAAACTTCATATGCAAAATAATTAAAGCATAAAGTAGTAGATTCTTAAGATACTATCTGTACAGACGAAATCATTTCAGAGCTGCAAGAGATTACTATGGACAGGTATAGTCAGAGAGGTCTTCCTGGAAGAAGTGATCATTAAGACAGGCCAGGAAGGATGGGAAAAAGTTGAAATACCAGAGAAGACCAGGAAAGGCATTATGAATTGGGAACTTCATGAATAATGGGAGCTCCATTCCAATGGTCACAGGTTGGAATAAGTATGGAGTGCATAGGGTAACCCTGAATGGAGGGGAGAAAAACTACTGGAGGAAGAGTGAGGTCAGTATGTGGAGGAACCTGAGAGCCAGAAGACAGAGCCTGTGCTTGTAGAGTCACCATTATGGGGCACTTTAAGGCTATCAATGTAGAATTGGCTCTAACTGTCCTGATTATAGCTCCCGGAAGGTTCCAGCCCTTGTATACCCCTGTACCTTTACAGAAATGCATTCCCAACCCATTTCTTTACCTTCGACCTCAGGCAGCATACCCATGAAGGCTTCGCCTGTCTCTCTGCCCAAGATTAAGTTCTTCTTCTCATATACTCTTCTAGTATCCTGGGCTTCTTTCTAGAATAGAAAGTCTTACACTGCCTTGTAATTATGTTTACTTTTCTTTCCCACTAAAGTATAAATGCCTTAGGAAGAAGGCCTTTGACATATTTGTCTTTTTGCTCCAGGGTATAGCACAATGCCTGTTTCATAGATGCACTCTCAATTAATGTCTGAATGAATTAATTAATGCGTTAATTAATTAATGATAAACTGTTAGTGGAAGAATTATGAATATTCAGATCACTGTATGTGTATGTCTCTTAATATTTGTGTGTAAATGTTACCCATTTAAGCTAAACAATAATAATTTACGTGCCTCTTGACTTTTAGAATACTTCCCAAGAGAAAAAAAAATTATAATTGGTAGCAACTTGAAAGAACTGTCAATGACACATAAAATTAGGCATGTGAATTCTAAAAGGTAAGTCAAAGTTCTATTTGCCCTGCAACTGTGCAAAGCTCAAAACCCTTTGATCTATAGAAAAGAAATACTATGAGCACTTTGGTAAAGCTGACTATAGCACTTCAATCATGCCATCTCTACACATATACTGTTCAAAAAGAAAAAATATCTGAAATTTCCCACAAAGGTCTACTCTTAAAAATAATAATTTGTCCATTCATTCATTTATGCAACAAATATGTTTGAGTGCTGGCCCCAGGGGTTCTGAAGTAAAGAAGCTAGATGTCCCTACTCTTTTGTTGCTGATCATCTAATAGACCGGAGGTAGAAAATCACAAAGAACAAGTAAATAAACGAACGCAGTAACTGCAAAGTGTAACAAGTGTTATGAAGGAAATAACCAAAAAAAAAAAAAAAAAACCATTGCCATCGAGTCGATTCCGACTCATAGCGACCCTATAGGACAGAGTAGAACTGCCCCATAGAGTGTCCAAGAAGCACCTGGCAGATTTGAACTGCCGACCTTTAGGTTAAGCTGCCCTAGCACTTAACCACTACGCCACCAGGGTTTCCTGAAGGAAATAAAGAAGACCAAAAAAGAAAATAACAGATTGGGAGCACCTGCTGTTGGATGAGTGCTCAGAGCCCCATCTGAGAAGGTGGTGAGCAGACACGATCACATGTTCTGGGGGGAGAGAAACATTCCAGGCAGAGGGATCAGCATCTGCAAACGTCCCGAGAAGAGTAAAGGTTAGGAATGTTCAAGAAACTGCAACATCACATGGGGATGGAGGGCCATGACTGAGGAAGAGATTGACACACCTTGAAATCAAACAGGTGGCAGAGCCAGGACAGACAGAGCCACACACACCCTAGTGTGGAGTCTGAATTTTTCCTGAGAAAATGGGAAGCCATTGAAAGGTTTAAATGGCAGCAGCATAATCATAGTTTGAGTGATTAATATGTGCCAGACATTGTACAAAAGGAGGAAATAAACAGCATTGATCTGAAGCCAGACTGCCTTGGTTCAAATCCCAGCTCAATCACCTGTTAGTCATGTGACCTCGGGCAAGTCATTTAGCCTCCTATGCCCCATCCTAGGGTTGTGTCAAGTCTGAGCTAGTAAGGTGGATAGAAAAAAGCCTGCCACATACTAAGTGCTCTATAATCAAAACCCAAACCCATTGCCATCGAGTCCATTCTAACTCATAGCAACCCTACAGGACAGAGTAGAACTGCCCCATAAGGTTTCCAAGGAACAGCTGGTAGATTCAAATTCCCCACCTTTTGGTCAGCGGCCAAGCTTTTAACCACTGCACCACCAGGGCTCCAAGTGCTCTATACATGTTTTAATTAAGCTCTTTGCCTACATTAGGGTTTTCCATCACATTTAAAATATTATTCTAAGTTCTTCCCATGGCTTACAGGCCTTTTTTTTTTTAATTGTGCTTTAAGGGAAAGTTTACAATTCAAGTCAATTTCTCATACAAAAACTTATACACACGTTGTTATGTGACCCTAGTTGCTATCCCTACAATGTGACAGCACACTCCCTCTCTCCACCCTGTATTTCCCATGTCCATTCAACCAGCTCCTGTTCCCCTCTGCCTTCTCATCTCACTTCCAGACAGGAGCTGCCACATAGTCTCAAGTGTCTGCTCGAGCTAAGAAGCATACTCCTCACCAGTGTCATTTTATGTCTTATAGTCCAGTCTAATTTTTGTCTGAAGAGTTGGCTTCGGGAATGGCTTCGGTTCTGGGCTAACAGAGAGTCTGGGGCCATGACCTCTGTGATCCCTCCAGTCTCAATTAGACCATCAAGTCTGGTCTTTTTAGTAGAATCTGAGGTCTGCATTCTACTGTTCTCTGGCTTCATCAGGGATTCTCTGTTGTGTTCCCTGCCAGGGCAGTCATTGGTGGTAGCCTGGCATCATCTAGTTCTTCTGGTCTCAGGCTGATGGAGTCTCTGACTCACGTGGCCCTTTCTGTCTCTTGGGCTATATTTTCCTTGTGTCTTTGCTGTTGTTCATTCTCCTTTGCTCCATGTAGGTTGAGACCAATTGAGGCATCTTAGATGGCCACTTGCTAGCTTTTAAGACCCCAGACACCACTCAGCAACGTGGGATACAGAATGTTTTCTTAATACACTTTTTATGCCAATTGACCTAGAAGTCCCCTGAAACCGTCCTCAGGCCCCCACTCCTGCTCCTCTGTCCCTCAAAGTTTTTCGTTGTATTGAGGAAACTTCTTAGCTTTTGGTTTAGTCCAGTTGTGCTGACTTCCTCTGTATTGTATGTTGTCCTTCCCTTCATGACAAGGCCATATTGATATTTCTTTTCTAACCTCATTTCCTAGGACTCATTGCTCTATCACCCAGCTCCAGCCACACTGGCCACCCTGCCATTCCCCAAGCCCACCAAGCCTGTTCCAGCCTCAGGGTTTTCTTTGTTGTTCCCACTGCTTAGAACAGTCTTCCCCTAAGAGTGGTATGGCTTGTTCCCACTGCTTCGTCCAAGCCTACTGTAATGTCACCTGTCAGAGAGGCCCTCCCCACCCCCATCTAAGGCTGCATCTTCCATCACTATCCACTCATCTAGCTTCGTTTTTCTGCATATCCCTTCTGAGGACCTAACACTCTCTTTTCTGGTTCTGTGTTTTGCTGTTTGTGGGAGGGAAGGCCCTGGCAGGTAGATAAATGAACAAGCAAATAAATAAATAAATGGTCTCATTCAATAGTCAAACCAACTTCATAAATGAATCATCGTTTTATAGGGGAGAAAAGTAAGACCTAGCAAGGAAAAACAATTTACCCTTGTTTGGGTGTGTCCACTCCTATGGTCTTAATCATAACAATGCCCCAGCGTGTGCACCACTCCCACATACCTACCCTATATCCCAGCCCTACCTGGGCAATTGAGTAAAGCCATACCCATGTTCACCACCCACATGTTAGCTTGTCATACTGTAGTGACTTGCATGTTGCTGTGATGCTGGAAGCTATGCCACCAGCATTTCAAATGCCAACAGGGTCACCCATTGTGCAAAGTTTCAGCAGAGCTTCTAGACTGAGGAAGACTAGGAAGAAAGGCCTGGTGATCTACTTCTGAAAACTAGCCAATGAAAACCCTTTGGATCACAATATAATACTGCCCAAAATAGTCCTGGAAGATGAGCCCCCTAGGTTAGAAGGCACTCAAAATACACAGTGGCCAAAACAATGGTCTTGAGCATGCCAATGATTGTGAAGATGACGTGGGATGGGACAACATCTTGTTCTGTACATGGGATAGCCATGAGTCAAAGCCAACTTGATGGCAACTAACAACAACAACACATCTATGCCTATGCTCAGACCCATGACAATGTCACTAGTGCTTGTCACTGCCTGGAGGGAAAGGGAGAGCATCCCCTCTGCCACCTCCCACCTCATCCCAGAGTGACTTCCATGTTGAACCCACGGTATGGCATGTCTCTGTTGCATCCCTCCCTTCATCAGACATTCGGGCCACTCCTTCATCACATCAGTGTCTGCCTGAGCCACCAGTTCCTTCCCACTCCCTGCTTTCTTTCCTCCTCTTGATCTTTTCTGGACCAGCTCACAGATGCAGGCCACATCAGAGTGAGGGTGTTGTGAATAGATAATCTCCTTTGATGCCTTTCCCCAGGTGCCTACATTCTTCAAAAAGAAGGCTGCCTTATTCTGCCAGAAACCTCTTGGTGGTACCTGACCTTCTGTGGTTTGATCTTTTCTCAGCCTGTCTCTGCGAGTCCCTCAAACCTGGTTTCCCTTTCAGTGCCTGGAATGCTGATTTTTTCTGAAAGGGCACCATCAGCTGTGCCTTCTCTGCTCCACAAGTTAATCAATAAGTGGAGCCAGCCTAGTAGAGGATCAATTAATATTTCGCTTCTACTCACGTCCACAGTTTCAACTCTGCCTTTACCTGGGTTATAAGTGCAACGAATTCCAGGGCCCTGGAGGGGCAAGGTATACCAGGAAGCAGAAATGCAAGAGCAGATCAATCACTTGCGGAAAGTAGGTAAATCGCAACTTGCTTCTAAGGGCAGACCTCTATTCTCCTAGCAGCTCTTACAAAAGGAAATACATACGGAAAGAAAAAATACCCCATGGCTTCCTTTCCTCCCATTTCCATGGCACCTGAGCATCCTGTGAGGAGATGAGGAGGGTAGGCACCTCCTCCTCAGCTGAAGGACTATTTCAGGCTCCATCTTCCACCTCCCTCTCCAAGCCTGCATTCTCTCTGCTCGCCAGGCTTTTCATTGCTTTGGCTTTAAGACCTGACATTTCCCTCCCTGCCTGGCCCCTTCACGTTCATTATTGAAAACCAAAAAAAAAAAAAAAAACCCTTGTCCTTGAGTCGATTCCTACTCATAGCGACCCTATAGGACAGAGTGGAACTGCCCCCATTAGAGTTTCCAAGGAGCACCTGGTGGATCCAACTGCTGACATTTTGGTTAGCAGCCGTAGCTCTTAACCACTACGCCACCAGGGTTTTCATTATTGAAGTAGGTAGATAATATTTTGAGGTACTCATTTAAGTAGTTTTCTCCCTGTGCTTTCCCCTTTTTCTTCCCTCATCAAAGCAGGTAGCAGGCTCTTTGATTCACTGCCTTAGGGCAGGTACATGGCAGCGTGCAAAACAGAGGAAGCCTGCTGGGTATCTTGGTTTGTATTTCCTTAATCCTAACCACTCTAAGGAGGAAAGGGTCTGACAGAAGAAGTAGAGTGGCTTGGAAGCAGAATGTGCAGGAGGGGATTCCCCCGGGCTAGAGGAAAGAGAAAGGCTGGTGCCCGGCATAGTTGGAGAACTAACAGGTCTTGCTCCATGGTGATAGCTTGGATCACAAAGACCTCAGAAAGACATGGCTACATAGGCATCCAAGGGAGCAGGACTCTAAGCACAGAGGGCCCTGGCTTCGTCAAAGCTACCCAGGTCCTATGTGGTGTAGAGGCAGACAGTCACCAGATGTCAGGAAAAATGAGGGTTTAGATAATGAGGGTGCCAGCAGAGAACACAGTAGACTTAAAATTTGAGGACCTTGCATTTTTCAGGCATCATATATGTGCCTCCCAGTCTTTGGTGCAATCCCAAGGATGGGAAAGAGCCCCAGTGAGAAAGATGGAAGGTGCCACAAATCAAACAGCAGTGAGCACTCAGAGTACTAAATCAGATTGGTCTTCAGAAGACAAAGTGATATTTCTTCTTCAATGGAGTTTGTTGGAATGAGATTCATACATAGGTTTAAACCATATCCCTGTCTTTTGAAATCTACTTACCCACAGAATCTACCTCTTAAATCTGCATGGGACACATCTTATATCCAGGCACTGCCTGATCCCAGACCGAGGTTCACTCCTGCTTATCTATGGGGTGGGATGGGGAGGGGCATGGGGAGCATCTTCGGACAGACATCTTAATTCGCTAAAACCTTACTGTGTTAAATAAGTAATTTCTCATCTTTCTTCACGTCACATAGACACCTTGAACCAAACATTTCCAGAACCCTTCCTCCTTGTTCAGTTAACGATGTTCCCAATAGGAAAAACTCATAGTCATCCCCAAGCCTTCTTCCTCCCCCACATACGTCACTTTCCCGAGGATTCTATATCAGAAATGTCCATCTCTCTCGTCTCCTATTTTCCCTCCATCATAGCAGCCTTATTCAGGACATTATTAATCCTTACTAATACTATATTACCTTAATAATACATTGTGAGGCATTTAGTGAGCTTTTCTAATAAATATGTAATAAAAATGATATAAAAACTTTATAACATGTATTTTATTACCTGAATATAGAATACATAAATGCTAATATTTATGATTAGAGCATGTTCCACAGAACCAAACCAAACCAAACCCAGTGCCGTCAAGTCGATTCCGACTCATAGCAACCCTACAGGACAGAGTAGAACTGCCCCGTAGGGTTTCCAAGGAACAGCTGGTAGATTCAAACTGCCAACCCTTTGGTTAGCAGCCATAGCACTTAACCACTACACCACCAGGGTTTCCATATTCCATAGAAAGAGCCCTAAATTTGATACACATCTTCATTTTACTATTTTCTGACATACACCTATTACACTTAACTGTATTGGAGTTTGAAGTTTTTGTTGTTGTTGTTGTCCAAATCGTAGCATTATTTGAGGTAAACTGCCATGGGCAGGGAATTTGTCACAATACTCAGTCTGTCAAACAGTCATTCAGCCTCTATTCAGCTGGGGAAGGAAGCCAAGGTCAATGATTGCTGTCTAATAAAGTCAGAGGTCTTTCTAATTAACGCTGCAACACTCACAAATTTACAAAAATGCTCTCTAGGAAAGAAAAAAAAAAAAGTTGATGCTAGTGGTGAGATGGCTATTCCTTCCTGGTAGAATTGCCTTTGACCTGACAACTTGCCAGAAATAAATATTGCTTTCCCAGCACTACAGCAGCCATGGAAAGGGGTTTGTTTCAGTGGGTGTAAATTCACTAGATTATGTTTCAGAAATGTTAAGAGGGCAGGCTTTGGTGATTAATGGCAAGAAAGTTGGGTATAATAAGTTGTGAGAACCTATAAAATATGACACCACCATTGAGCAGACATGGGTTGTAGGGTGTGTTGGCAAGCCTCAAAGTCAGCATCCTCCAACAAGGATAAGGAGACCAATTTTCCCGCGCCAGAAATAGTGAAGAGAGAAGATGCTTCACTGAGAGCCCCGTGCCTCTTCTTGCCCAGGCTTTGGCTTTAACAAATGACATTTTCAATATTCATAAGGCCAAGAAGAAGGTCATCACTGTGTTCTCCAAGAGATTCTTTACCTTTAACTCAATTGCCCTCTATTTGTGCTGTTGCAAGAAGATGACAAAGCAGATCGTCTTGAATTTTACATAGATTCCTACTATAGATATATTTGGAATCAACTTTGTGTTAAAAAAAAAAAACTATTTTTCATAGCTACAATAGTTTGATCTTGTCAGTATATCCTCTCCCCCTGGTTTGTGTTCACACACTCACCTTCTTCATAGAACAGACGCCTTATCTAACATTTTTCATGAACTCCAGAGCTATAAAATGTTCATAGGCTGCACTCAGGAAGTGCTGCTGTTGAACCAGCTATTCCTCTCCATGGGACCTCTATGCTAGGCATCCTGTGGCCATGCCAGCCAGGCATTCTGACCTGTTCCAACCTAGCACCTCTATTCCTGTTCCTATTATTAACCCCCAGGCTTTGCAGTCAATTTTGGAGAATAGCCTTCTGTGATTTTATTTCACCCTGTGCTACCTGAAGCAGAACGCATTATCTTAAAGTTTCATCATTTAAATTTGTGGATATGTGTCCGTTGTCTGTTTGTTTACCTAGAGTAAGTTTTTTAGGCAATGGGGCATCTGCTGAGTAAGTGTCTTCATGTGGAGAAGTTCTTCTGTAGCTCACCCACTCCGTACCCTTAACAAAAGTGCACCCTTTGGAGATGAAAGAACCTTGTTTTGAGAATAAGAAGATGAGGATAGTGGGTGTACTAAGGATCCAAGATTTTCATATTACTCAAGAGGGAAATTTCTTCCTCTCCCTCTTTCACAATTCCCTCTTCTATGCTTTCTTTCTTAATTTATATCTCTTTAACTCAAACATCTTCTAGTACTTTACCAAAATGCCTTAGGCTACTGAGACCATAAGAATAATGACCGTAGCCTGGAATTTGGCAGAGTTTAAGAAAAGTATGCATAAATCAAGCCAAACATTTCTGGTAAAATACATAAAGATAAAAATATTGATTGATTGAGAGACAAAAGTTGGCTAGGTAGGGATTTATTAGCATAGGCAAAACTGCAAGGTTACATGATGTCAGTAATGCTTATCTCTAAGGAGTTTAATACCAGTGATTTTATTATTTCCCAGATTTTCTACAATGAGAAATTATAATTTACCATCAGAAAAAAAAAAGTTTACAGTAAAGTAAAACTAATTTGGTCTGAAAAACTTTGAAAACCAAGAGGCTGGATAAGATTCCAGTTATCACTTGAACTTCTTACATGGTGGCTCAAGGGAGAGAACATGAAAACTGCCAGATCTGTTAAAGTCTAGCCCCCAAAATGGATAACATCACTTCCACTGTATTTTATTAGACAAAATAGTTACCAGCCAGCCTGATTCAGTTGAGAGGAAGAGACTCTGGCTCTAGATGTGGGAATGAAGGGGTGACATGTACATATAGGCAAGGAAGGAATTGATGTCAGCCATTTTTAAGACAAACTACCACAAACTCCTAGAGGAGTCTGATAGGGGGGTAAAGAGGCAAAATTCTCAGAGAGTTGGCTTTTACATGATTCTTCTTCAGAGGAATTCTGACGAGAAAGGCACACCTCAGAGTTGTCTCAAACTAAGATAAGGGAGCTGGGCTTTCATGCTATTATACCCAAAAGTTATTTGTTAACATGGTGGATGAACCTAATTTGTAAATGGGCAAAGGACTTGAATAGACATTCAAGACTTTCATTTCTTTGTGGAAGATATACAAAGGCCAATAGGCACATGAAAAGATGCTCAAGATCATTAGTCATCAGTGAAATACAAATCAAAACCACAAAGATATACCACTAATGTACTAATATGGCTAGAAACAAAAAGTCAGATAATAAAAAGTGTTGGCAAGATGTGGAGATATCAGGATCTTCATGCAATGTTGATGGGCATGTAAAATGGTGCAGCCACATTGGAAAACAGTTTGTCAGTCCCTCAAACAATTAAACATAGAGTTAACATACGACCCAGCCATTCTACTCACAGAAATGAAAACATACGTTCACGCAAAAGTTAGTAATGAACGCTTATAGCAGAATTATTCATAATAACCAAAAGGTGTAAACAAACATCCATCAACTGACAAGTAGATAAGCAAAATGTAGCCTATCCATAAAATGGAATATTATTCAGTCATAAAAAGAAATGAAGTATTGATACATACTGCAGCATGGATGAAGCTTGAGAACATTACTAAATGAAAGAAAAGATTTTAAAAAATACATATTATATGATCCATTTATAGGAAATATCCAGAATAGAGAAATCTATAGAGACAGAAAGTATATATGTGGTTGATTAGGGCTGGGGGTGGGGGGAGGATAATAGCTAAAGGATATGTGCTTCTTTTTGAGATAATGAAAATGTTCTAAGACTGTTTTGGTGATGGTTGCACCTATCTGTGAATATACCAAAAACCACTGAATAGTACACTTTAAATGGGTAAACTGTATGGTATGTGAACTTTATTTTAATAAAGTTTTCTAAAAAACTGGTCAAAATTGTAAAAGAAAAAAAAAAAACAGGGTAAACAGGGTAGGTTGGAGGAACACAAGTTCCTGACACTTCCAGTTCTGTGTGACTGAGGTAAGGTGGCTGGACTAGCCCAAAAGTAGTCCTCAGAAGAAGAACTGGAATAACTGGCCCTTGAAAATGCACCAAAGGTGTGAGGGAAGAGAAGGGGGGTGGTTCACAGAAATGGTAAAAAGGGTCCCAGGGTATCTAATTGGATCAGCTTGTGGTCCGTGACCCTTCCTGGACCAATCATTGTGACCAAAAGGGTACAAAATTCTAATTGCCCAGGACTGGCTCCTATGCCCACCCCAGCAATGGAGAAGGAGTGAGCCTCCAATGGAAAAGTGGAATGCCATTACTTGAAAGAAAAAGGAAGCTGGGAGGGCATAAATAGAACATGTCCACCGTAAGAACACAAGTTTTATGATCCAATCTAAAGAAAAACTTGCTCAAAGTGGAACAGAAAAAGCTGCTTCAAAAGTGACGAAGCTGTCCTTATAAGAGGTATTTATTCAAGGAGAGCAGAGATGTGGTTGGCTGGAGGGTTGAACTAGATGGCCTTCATGGTAGGAAGCCTTCAAAACAACCCCCAATGACTCCTCCTCCTAGTATTCATTCCTCCCAGTAATATCTTCCCCTGATGGTGGGTGGATTTAGTGACTCCATTCTAGTGAATAGAAAACAGCAAAAGTGATGGGAGTCACTTTCAAGGTGGCTTCCACCTTGGATGCCCTCTCTCAATATCTTAGTCTTTTGCTTGTCTGCCGCCTTGCTCTGAGGGAAGACAGCTGCCATATAGTGAGCTTTCCTGTGGAGCCAATGTGGCAAGGAACTGATGTTTCTGGCCAACCTCCTGTGAGGACCACAGGCCTACCAACAACCATAAGTGAGGTTAGAAGTTAGTCCTTCCCCAGGTGAGCCTTAACATGATGGCACCCTTGGCCGATATCTTGATTGTAGCCTGTGAGAGACCCTCAGCCAGAGGCATCCAGCTAAGTCATGTCTAGATTCCTGACATACAGGAATCGTACAATAATCAATATTTGATGTTTTTAGCTGTTAAGTTTTGGGGTGATTTGTTGTTGTTGTTAGGTGCCATTGAGTTGGTTCTGAATCATAGCAACCCCATATACAACAGAACAAAGCACTGCCCCCTTCTGCACCATCCTCACAACTATTGGTGTTCTTGAGTCCATCGTTGCAGCCACTGTGTCAGTCTGTCTTGTTGAGGGCCTTCCTCTCTTTCTCTGACCCTCTACTTTACCAAGCATGATGTCCTTCTCCAGGGACTAGTCCCTCCTGATAACAAGTCCAAAGTCTATGAGATGAAGTCTCACCATCCTTGTCTCTAAGGAGAACACTGGCTGTAATTCTTCCAAGACAGATCTGTTTGTTCTTCTGCAAGTCCATGGTATATTCCATATTCTCCCCAAACTCCATAATTCAAAGGAATAAATTCTTCTTCAGACTTTATTCATTGCCAAGCTTTCACGTGCATACTAAGTGATTGAAAATACCATGACTTGGATCAGGAGCACCGTGGCCATAAAAGTGACATATTTGCTCTTCAACACTTCAAAGAGGTCTTTTGAAGAATACAATATGTTATATGAGTTCTCGGCTGCTGCTTTCATAGGTGTTGACTGTGGATAAAAGTAAAATAAAATCTTTGACAACTTCTGTCTTTTCTCCATTTACCTTGATGTTGCTTATTGGTCCAGCTGTGAAGATTTTTGTTTTCCTTATCTGGAGGTGCAATCCATTCTGAAGGCTATAGTTTTTGATCTTCGTCAGTAAGTGTGCTTCAAGTCCTCTTTGCTTCCAGCGAGGAAGGTTGTGTCTTCTGCATATGGCAGATTGTTAATGAGCCTTCCTCAAATCCTGATGCCACGTTCTTCTTCATATAGTCTAGCTTCTGGGATTATTTGCTTAGCATACAGATTGAATAAGTATGGTGAAAGGATACAACCCTGATGCACACCTTTCTTGATTTTAAACCACAAAATATTCCCTCATTCTGGCTGAACAACTGCCTCTTGGTCTACGGGTTCCTCATGAGCACAATTAAGCGTTCTGGAATTCCCATTCTTCATAATTTATCCATAATTTGTTATGATGCACACAGCTGAATGCCTTTGCATAGTCAATGAAACACAGGTAATCATCTTTCTGGTATTCTCTGCTTTCAGCCAAGATCCATTTGACATCAATAATGAAATCTCTCATTCCATGTCCTCTTCTGAATCTGGCTTGAACTTATGGCAGTTCCCTGAGAATATACTGCTGTAACTGCTTTTGAATAATTTTCTGTAAAATTTTACTTGCGTGTGATATTAAATGATATTGTTTGATAATTTCCACATTCTGTTGAATCACCTTTTTTTGGAATGGGCACAAATATAGATTTCTTCCAGTCAGTTGGCCAGGCAGTTGTCTTCCAAATTTCTTGACATAGATGAGCAAGCACCTCCAGTGCTGCATCTGTTTGTTGAAACATCTCAATTGGTATTCACTTAATTCCTGGAGCCTTGTTTCTCACGCGTGCCTTCGGTGCAGCTCGGATTTCTTCCTTCAGCATCATCAGTTCTTGATCATATGCTACCTCCTGAAATGGTTGAACGTTGACCAATTCTTTTTGGTACAGTGAAGTAACTTTGTATTTCTTCCACCTTCTTTTGATGCTTCCTGCCTCGTTCAACATTTCCCCGTAGAATCTTTCAATATTGCAACTGAAGGCTTGAATTTTCTTTTTCATTTCTCTCAGCTTGAGAAATGCCGAGCATGTTCTTCCCCTTTGGTTTTCTAACTCCAGGTCTTTGCACATATTTTTGTAATACTTTATTTTGTCTTCTCAAGCTACCCTTTGAAATCTTCTGTTCAGCTCTTTTACTTTCTTCCATTCACTTTAGCTATTCTACATTCAAGAGCAAGTTTCAGAGTCTCTTCTGACATCTATTTGGTAATTTCTTTCCTGTCTTTTCAATGACCTGTTGCTTTCTTCGTGTATGATGTCCTTGATGTCATCCCATGACTTGTCTCGTCTTTGGTTATTAGAGTTTAATGCATCAAATCTAGAGATTGATTCTAAATTGAGATGGGTTATACTCAAGGTCATATTTTCGCTCTTCTGGGCTTGTTTTAATTTTCTCCCACTTCAGCTTGAACTTGCATGTGAGAATCTGATGGTCTATTCTGCGGTTGCCCCCTGGCCTTGTTCTGACTGATGATACTTAGCTTCTCTATCATCTCTTTCTACAGATGTAGTCGATTTGATTCCTGTGTATTCCATCTGTTGAGGTCCATGTATATAGCCAATGTTTATGTTGTTAAAAAAAGGTATTTGCAGTGAAGAAGTCATTGGTCTTGCAAAATTCTATCGCATAATCTCTGGCATCATTTCTATCATCAAGGCCATATTTTCCAACTATCAATCCTTCTTGCTTGCTTCCACTTTCACATTCCAATCACCAATAATCATCTACGCATCTTGATTGCCTATTTGATCAATTTCAGAATTCAGAAATTGGTAAAAATCTTTAATTTCTTCATCTTCGGTGATATGTTACACAGCAGTAAATAACACAACTTTTAGAAAAGCTTCTTCTTAATATTAAATTAGTCTAAAATTTTGTTTTATCAAAGGGATTATTGCCATGGTGTGAATGTGTGTGTGTGTCTGGGTGTGTGAGCGTGAGTGTGTGTTAGTATGTGCCTGCATGTAGGATAGTAATTTTAAAGACTCCTTTCCATTTAATGTCGACATGTCTTGGCTGTCCCTACCAATGCATTGGATCTGGTAAACAGAATTTGTCCTCATCTCTCAGAAAGAAGAAAAGGATTGTTGTGGCAATGGTCTCAGAATGACTCAAGCAGTTCCTCTTAACCAGCTTGCATGCTCTCTGAGAGATTGCGGCCAACACCCGAATTAGGCAGGCCAAATTAGGCCCCCCAAAATTGTTTCAAGTACAATCAGGGTCATTTGGACTTTTTTCTGATTAGTGTGGTAATGGTCAGGAGCTTTTCAAATATCATTTATCCTACTAATTTATATTCTTTGCTGCACAAGAATATGTTAGCCTCTTTTCCTGCCCAGCAATCTATGACTGCCCATTTCAAAGCCATAAATTATGCAGGAAGTTCTTCTGTGCAGAGATCAAACCTGAATCGCCATACAGCTTTTATTCGTGCCAAATGCATGCAGTCCGCCTTGTCCTGAAGAGAAGGAACCAAACACAGCAGGAACAACAGAAACAGAGTTTACATGATCAGAAGCCTAGTTTTTCTCCTTTTCCCCTCTTGCCCCCAACAATTAGCCTTTCTCAGAACATCAGTTTGCCCTTAACTTAATGGCACACTATAACAAAAAACCAACAGCTGGCATCTTATAATAGTAAGTGAAGACCTGCCTAGAATTCTTCTCTAATGATATCCAGGCAACCCTGGAAAGCAGCAGAAGGCATCAATCACCTTCACACTTGAGGCCTCCGAGGTAGGAGCTCCCTGAAACAAACCCTAATGTGGCTATAAGTCAGACATGAATCAGAAACACAAGATCCAAGTATTTTTCAAACATACCATTCAGATGGGCACATGGAGAGTCAAATACCAATTTTTGTTCCAGCCTGAGTGAGGATGCACACTGAGCATTGGTAGATTTTCCAATCCAGGCACAATCTGAGGTAAGATGCTGGAAGGTAGGACCGTCCAGGGAATAACTTCTGACCTTTACTCTCCCAACCCCACCAAGACATAGCCGATCTGCCTGTGATTCTTCCTCTGCAGTCTGAAGTTCAGCTGGCATCCGTAAGCCCTCTAATATGGAGAAAAAATAGAGTCAAGAGACTGTGATTCTAGTCCTGGAACTACTTTCAATTAATTTGTCTTGGTCAAGGTTAATTATTATTTTTAAGAAAAACCCACTCAAATTGTTGTTGTTAGATGCTGTCTAGTTAGTGCCGACTCATAGTAACCCTATGTACAACAGAATGAAACACTGCCCAGTCCTGCACCATTCTCACGGTTGTTGTTGTACTTGAGCCCATTGTTGCAGCCACTGTGTCAATCTATTCCATTGAGGGTCTTCCTCTTTTCGCTGACCTTCTACTTTATCAAGCATGATGTCCTTCTCTAGGGAACGATTCCTCCTGACAACATGTCCAAAGTATGTTACAATGCTCACTTCTAAAGAACATTCTGGCTCTACTTCTTCCAAGACAAATTTGTTTCTTCTTTCGGCACTCCATGCTATATTCAATATTCTTTGACAACACCATAATTCAAAGGCATCAATTCTTCTTCAGTCTTCCTTATCCATTGTCCAGCTTTCACATGTATATGAGGCCATTGAAAATACCATGGCTTGAGTCAAGTGTATCTTAGAGCTTAAAGTGGCATCTTTGCTTTTCAACACTTTAATGAAGTCTTTTGCAGCAGATTTGTCCAAAGCAATGCTCCTTTTGATTTCTTGACTGCTGCCTTCCATGGGTGTTGACTGTGGATCCAAGTAAAATGAAATCCTTCAGAATTTCAGTCTTTTCTCCATTTATCATGGTGTTGCTTATTGGTCCAGTTGTGAGGATTTTCGTTTTCTTTATGTTGAGTCGTAATTCATACTAAAGGCTGTAATCTTTGATCTTCATCAGTAAGTGCTTCAAGTTCTCTTCACTTTCGGCAAACAAGGTTGTATCATCTTCATAAAATGTTTGGTTAATGAGTCTTCCCCTACTCAAATTAGCTTAAACCAAATAGAAATCTGGAGTGCTGGCCTCACATAGAACCCAAGGGCAACAAGTGGAGTTGCGCTCCAGAAGGAACCGGGATTAGGAACTAGAAAGCCACCAAGAATTAAGACCTCTTCTTACCCTCACCTCTTTTCACCTTCCTACTTCTCTCTTTCTCTCTCCGGGTTCTCTCATCTAGTTTTATTGTATGACATTGTTGTTTCTGTCTCTCTGCTTCTGCATATCCAGCAGAAGTTAGCTCCCAAGGTAAATGTCTTCAGCTCAAAAAACAGATTTCCAGATGAGAGACTATCACTGGTTGATTGTGTCACAGGCCTGATCCTGTTCCAGTCTGCTGTGTTCTGCATGGGTGGCCTGAGGGTACAGCAGGATCACATGGTACAAACTGTAGCTGTTAGTAACAACAACTGTGTGAACTGGGGAAGAAGAGCGACAAGATGGTAGGCAGCAGGTGGGGCTTCTTGGGCTGTACACACCGTCAAAATATGTCTATTTGAGTTGGATTCCAAATCTTTGAGGAGTTTAAACTTTTTGTCCCTAAGGTCTTCCCCTGCTTTCATACTCTGAATCTTGAATTTGATCCAACAACTACATTAGTGTGACAATGGGATAACATTTCCTAACTCTCGATCTCAGGAAAAGCAGACAGTCCCAGCACCAATGTAGTAAGCTCTTTGATCACAAACAGGGATGGGGTTGTAGTACAAGCAGAAAAAATTAGTCAGGCGGACCTAGGAAACTGATCACGTTTGCCATTCTCTTATCCACTGTGCCCTACTCTCCCCAGTGGCTAACTGTAGTGATAGCTGGGATCTGATGGAGGCACCTCAACTAACCTGTTAAGGCCCAGAGGGGACCACTGACAGCATTATCACTGCACTAAATGGATCAGAAGTTCCAAATATCTTTGTAAGGTTATTGGATCCCTCAAGGCCTAGAAAGAGTACGTATGCCTCTCTAAGCATCCAACTTGCTACTCTATCAGAGAGCAAGCAGAGCACTGGGGAAAGCCGGGCTCAATGCACAGCCATGACAGGTCTATTCTGATGTTGTTTATACTGGCAACAGAGACATAGGTCTCCAGCTTGTATGAAAACATGTGGCCCACATTATATAAACAAGCCCTTCTAGGGATGTCTTACTCTAGCACATTCTTGTTGGTTTACTTCATGTTTTAAGCCATAAATCACCTCCTTTTTGCTCTCGTGTCTTCCTGCAAATGGCTGAGAAATTATATGACCCATAGAACTAGCCTTTGACTAGGGGTTTTCTTCAGTGTCAGTCACTTTTGAATCAAGTACATTTAGCTGCCGTCTTGCTATTTTCTAAATTACTGTTGTTGGCAAATGCTAAGAAAAAAGTCTTTTTATTATTCCGATGGAATTCAGCAAACAGTGTCTATGGGACTTTTGTTTTTGTGAAGTGCTCTGTTGCCAGGATACCCAGGGTGAGATGTCAAAAAAAAAAAAAGACACTTTGAAAGGACAAGCTATAGTGAATATCCCAGAGTCAGACTCTTGCATGCTAATCATTACGGTTTACCCTATGCTGTTTCCGTTTGCTGTAGGAATGATACTAGAGCCCACAGTTCCTAAATAATAAACTATGCAAAGAACAGAAAACATGTATTATTAAGAAGGGCAATGCATACTTATCTCTTTTTTCTTTCTTTTTAAAATGTAGCTTTAAGATCATTAGAGACAAAATCTGGTATTTCATCAATTCAAGTAGGGAGATAAAAGAGAAATAGATTTCCACACTGACAATCTCAGGAAAGACGCAAAATGCAATGAAAAAAAGAAGTAAAGGAAAGAGGAATTAAAACTTCCTCTAGTAATAGCAGAATACTCTAAGGCCATCCAATAATTAAAAAAGCATATACTAAGCATTTTGTTAACAAACATTTATTAAGCACCTACTTGGCACATAGTGTGATGCTAAAGATCTAGACTTAAACTTAACTAGGTGTACTTGAAATGGAATAGATATAAAATTCTATATCTGAATAAATTAATAAAAAGAGAAGGTAACCATACAAGTTCAGAACAAGGAGACTTAAGATTGTCTTGGCAGTAATTCCCAGGGCTATGACAGACAACAAGTTTATTAGAAGCAAATAGTTTGATGTATCTGGGAGTAAAAAACAGCTAACAACTTTGGACTACATCAATAGTATTAGCCTGACCCCATGAATTTATCATACTATTGGAATGTGGGTTAGCCATACTAGATGACATAAAAAAATTAAAAAATAAAAAAAAACTTTGCCGTCGAGTTGATTCTGACTCATAGCGGCCCTATAGAACAGAGTAGAACTGCCCCATAGAGTTTCTAAGGAGTGCCATAGCACTTAACCTCTATGTCACCAGGGTTTCCACTAGATGACATATGAAGTATTATATCCACGTAGGCACAATATTTCAAGGAAAATGTTGGTTAACTAGTTACATTCCAAATGAGAACAATAAGCTTGGTGGAGAGGTAGAGAGAGGCTGACCAGAGAGAAAGTTCTAGAATCTACCTTATTAGAAGAACTATTGAAGAAACTGAGGAACAAGAGAAGTATAAAATGTTGGTGAAACTGGTATCAACTCTATAGAAAGCCCCCAAATAAACTCTAGCATTGATTTTATTTAAAAAATGATCTGAGCTCAAAACTAGCATTGTTCTTTCATCATTCAGCTGAATGGATATTTAACTGTTACATTTTCTACAGAAAATTAGTTGGTAGTTGCCCAGGCACTACTAAATCCCAGCACAGGGCATGGCATCTGACAGTCTTTTTGGTCTCTGATATGGCACAATGATCTGAGTCTTGATCTTTGTTCTGAAGGAGTTTTCTCTCTTGGCCAGGTGCTTCTTTTCTCCACCAGAGAGGCAGAAGGTCAATTCAGAGACCTATTCTCCCCTGCAACAAAGAGCTTTCTCTTGGCCAATGAAAAGTTTTAAGACAGCTGCAGAGAGGTGAAAACTGTCATTTTGGACCTGATCTACCAGCCCAAAGAGACATGAAGTGACTACAGATATGAGCCTCCACTATAGAGCTCATCCCAAGATTTCTGTCCAATCTTTACAGTCTCATCCAAAGAAGCTAATAAAAATGAAAATTATTCTTTTTGAGACTAAAATATTTTCTCCAAAATTTCTGTCAGAATATGCTACAAATACCAGAAGTTTAGCCCACCTGAGACAACTTAAGCTGTTTCTAAAGAAAGAAATTTCTGCCTACTCACCCTTCTTCATGCCAGCCTAGGTTTTAATATGATTTGAGTACAGTGATGAGCAAGAAAAGGGAGCATCAAGACTCCCAAGAAAGCATCAAGCTATGAGAAGCCATAAGAGTGCTTGTATACTAGTACAAGTAAAAACCAGAATTTTTATATGGAAAAATCCGGATTAAGCTATATGGTGGCTTGACCTTGAAATAATCAAAGTGTTATTGTTGTGTGATATAAGAACTAATTATAAGGATTATACTTGGACAATTCTTACAGTATATTATTAAAGTGATTATGGAAAGAAATAATGTAAAGTTAGTTGTGAACTGATAGTAATGCTTTAATATAGCTTCTCAGGTTTTCAGTATGCATAAAGAATCTCAAAAGTTTTATACTGTTCTACTCCATTATTCCTCTTTCTTAATGTTCATACTAAAGAAATAATCCAAAATGTAGACAAGAATTTATACACAAAGATTGATATTTCAAAAATTTGAAACAAAATCTAACATTTGGGGAATAATTATGTAAGTTTTGGGGAAAAATGTCAAAATTTTGACACTGGTTGTATTTAAATGGTGGAAATATAGATAGTATTTCCTATAATAAACATACACTACATTGTTATTGAGGAATATTAAGTAAAAACAGGTTAAAAGTTTCTCATGTATCAACATATCCTTCTACTAGATGAAAACAGATGAGTCACAGAAAGATAAGTAGAATCTGGTTGTGTTAGGATGTTTACTACATCTTGAAAACACTCTCCACATGTCACTTGATTGTAACTCATATTAGTTGTTGTTGTTATGCCACGAAGTAGATTCTGACTTGTAGCGACACTATAGGACAGAGTAGAACAGCCCCATGTGGTTTCTAAGGCTGTAATCTTTATGGGAACAGATTGCGCCATCTTTCTCCTGCTGAGCCTCTGGTACGTTTGAACTGTCAAACTTTCAGTTGGCAGCCAAGCTCTTAACTACTGTGCCACCAGGGCTCCTTAACTCATGTTCAATCCACTGCAATCAACTGTCTGAAAATGGTTGCACCAGGGTCAACTTTTCTCTTGGTCTCACCAGCATGATGGTCTGCCTTTCTTATTTAATTTGCTTCTGTTTTTGGAGACACATTCAAGTCCCAAAGTACCCACAGCCTTTCCACAGAAATGCCATGTTTTCAGAGGAAGCTAAGCCTGCTTCAAAAGAATATGAGAGCAAGATTGGGGCATAGAAAAGCCCCAAAAGCCTCAAGTCATCAAATATGTTGAGAAACCTCAAACATACCCTGGAGGATCCGTGTGCAATTATTACATAGCCCTGAGTGGAAATAATTTCCATGCTATGTTTAAAATCAACATTTCTGTCTCTTGCACCAGAATTAGTTCTAATTCATTTCCTCCTTTGCCATCTAGTTCTTTTCTTTCACTTAATTCTAAGCCCTATTTCCATCACAAAAGTTCATTTAAACTGCAGCTAGGTCCAGTCCACCCCTACCTTCACCTTGAATGAAAAATCTTGGTCATTAAACAAATTTAGTGACACCTTGTTGGGTTCTAAGCATACTTCTGATGTTTTTGAATGTATACCAACTCAATGAATTCTAATAAAAACTCTACAAGGTGTTATTATTTCTATTCTATGGATCAGAAAACTGAGGCTCCCAGAGATTTTAAATCACTTGTGCTATCACCCATGGCAGACCCAGTGTTTAGAAGAAGTTTTTTGTTTTTTGTTTTCAATTTTACTTCTCATTTTCTACTACACCACTGTCTTAGCCATCTAGCATTGCTATAACAGAAATACCACAGGTGGAAGGCTTCAAAAAAAAGGAAATTTATTCTCTCACAGTCTAGAAGGCTACAAGTCCAAATTCAGGGTGCCAGCTCCAGTAGAAGGCTTTCTTTTTTGATCAGCTCTGGTGGAAGGCCCTTGTTATCAATCCTTCCCAGTCGAGGAGCTTCTCAGCACAGGGACTCCAGGTCCAAAGGACACACTATTCTTCTGGCTCTTATTTCTTGGTGGTGTGAAGTCCCTGTGTCTCTCTGTTCACTTCTCTGTTTTATGTCTCTAAGAGATAGACTTAAAACACAACCTAATCTTGTAGATTGAGCTCTACCTCATTAACATAGCTGCCGCTAATCCCACCTCAATATCATAGAGGCAGGATTTATAACACATAGGAGAATCACACCAGATGACAAAATGGTAGACAATCACAAGACTGGGAATCATGGACTAATCAAGATGACACACAGTATTTGGTGGGACACAATGCAATCCATTACAACCACAGTAGATGCTCACTGAATGACAGCTATTCTGGGTTCCCGAGGAATAAAATAACCATCTAATTCACCATCCAAACCTGCAACAAATTTTAGAGTGAAAGAGGCACTATTTGTAATTGCAAACAGCCAAGAACAACTGGTTTATCCTAACTAAGCTAGAAATTATAGTCAGGGGCCTTTTACAGTCCGCCACACACACAATCGTGTGCATAAGGAACATGACACAACCCGACAAACAAATAAATTTTTTCCACTCAATGGAAATCACTGGGCCATTTCTGTGTGCCTTGAAACCATCCCTAGAAGAACATGAACAGGAACAATTCAACCAGTGCAGCCACCCAGAATAATTACACTTGAAAGGAAGCCGTGCTGTTGGCATTTGTCGTAAACCTCTTGGAATATCATTAAAGACAGAAATTTTGAAAATTACTTTTAATAATGTCCCAAATAGAGGAGTAGCCTTCCACTAAGTATGGAGGCCTTCTCCTTCCATCCATCATGGAGGCCCACGTCTCATAAAACTATTTCTTACATGAGATTTAAGGGCTAACAAACTCTCCTTTCTGCACAAAGGGGATATAACTACATGCAACATTTATATCTGCTCCCTTATCCTCTCCATCACCCTGTTGTTGAAAACATTGTGAGTTCAAGTGAAATAACTCAAAATCACTACTGGTTATATTGGCCAGGGTTGAGGAAAGGCCCAAGTCAGTGATTGAATTTCAAAGGAAAATTTGCATCTCTCTCCTACTTGGACGTCCTCAACAGCACATCAGAGGGCCTGGAATCAGATAGGATTTTAACTTGAGCCAGGGCTACATGGATGAATATAAAAGTTGAAATCTTTTTCCCCTAAAGGCTGGCCACAGTATAGCACAGAAGCAGAATAGGGCAGCTTTCAAGTAAATGGACATCTCTTGAAGGGACCCTTCAATAGCCACTTTTCAAAGAGATGCAGATCCGTCAACTGGCCCCAGGCACAGCGTCTGAGTCAAGATGAAGTTTCAGGTTGAATTGGCCTCAGAGGACACCGCTTTGGAGGCAAATGAACTACTGCCTATGAAGCAGAAAAAGTTGAAGCCTAATAGGGACAGCCTTAGGAGATAAAGAAGAGAAAGATGAAGAATCCAAAATGCCCAAGAGAATAAGGAGGTTTCAGGAAAGTGTATTTCTTAATGAGAATTTTAAATTACCAGAAGTGACCAGTAAACATCTTAGAAATGTCTTTTACAAAATCAAAACCAACAATTCATGTTAAAGCCACAATCTCTGGGAGTGTATTTCTGAGGCTTAGGAAATGAATTGGTGTATATTTAAATCTATGTGTATTCTAGTTCCTGAAGTGTAGCTGTGTAGCAGTCACTATCTCCAGAATAGTTATTCCCAGTTCATTGAGCACCAATGGGTTTATTCATATGTGTTCATTTATCATATCTGTAACCATGCACCAAAGGGAGGCAACATCACATGGTGGTTAGAGGTTTGGGGTCTCAACTCAAACTACCTGAGTTCAAGCCCCAGTTCCACTACTTGCTAGATGTGTGCCTTTGGAAATGTTGTTTAAATGCTTTGTGTACTACTTACCTAAGCCTGCTATAACAAAGTACCACAAACAAAACTATTTAGAACAGAAATGTGCTGTCTCCCTGTTCTGGAGGTTGTGAGTGCAAGATCAGGGTGTCTGCCATTGTAATTCCTTCTGAGGCTTTGAGAAAGAATCTATTTCATGCCTCTCTCCTCGCTTCTGGTAGTTCCAGGCATTCCTTGGCTTGCAACTACAGCATCACTAGGTGTCCTTCCTTTCTCTGTGTCTGTCTCTGTGTATCTTCTCCTCTTTGATAAGGACATCAGTCATATAAGATTAGGACCCATGCTACTCCAGTAGCTTAACTGTTTAGTTGACTGATAATATCTTCAAAGAAGGTCACGTTACAATCTGTCTCAATTGGCATAACATAGTTTATAAGGACTATGTTCTACATTCTACTTTGGTGAGTAGCGTCTGGGGTCTTAAAAGCCTTTGAGAGGCCATCTAGGATACTCCACTTGTCTCACCCCTTCAGGAGCAAGGAAGAATGAAGAAAACTAAAGGTACAAGGGAAAGATTGGTCCAAAGGACTAATGGACCATATCTACCATGGCCTCCACCAGACTGAGTCCAGTAAAACTAGACGGTGCCTGGCTACCACCACTGACTGCTCTGACAGGGATCACACATAGAGGGTCCCAGACAGAGCTGGAGAAAAATGTAGAACAAAATCCTAACTCAAAAAAGAAAGACCAGACTTGCTGGCCTAACAGAGATTGGAGAAACACTGAGACTATGGCCCCCGGGCACCCTTTCAGCTCAGTAATGAGGTCACTCAATAGGTTCACCCTTTAGCCAAAGACTGAACAGACCCGTGGAACAAAACAAGACTTAAGGGGCGCACCAGCCCTGGGGCAGGGACTGGAAGGCAAGAGGGGACAGGAAAGCTGGTAATAAAGAACCCAGGGTTGAGAAGGAAAAGTGTTGACCTGTCACGGGGTTGTTAACCAATGTCTTACAACAATGTGTGTACTAACTGTTTGATGAGAAACTAGTTTGTTCTGTAAACCATCATCTAAAGCACAATAAAAAAAAAAAAAAGAAGAAGAAAAAAATCCTCACAATTGGACCAAAGAGCAACATCATGATAAACAGAGAAGTGATTGAAGTTGTCAAGGATTTCATTTCACTTGGATCCACAATCAAAGACCATGGAAGCAGCAGTCAAGAAATAAAATAACTCATTGCATTAGACAAATCTGCTGCAAAAGACTCCTTTAAAGTATTAAAAAGCAAAGATGTCACCTTGAAGACTAAGGCGCGCCTGCCCCAAGCCATGGTGTTTTCGGTCCCCCCATATGCATGCAAAAACTGGACGATGAATAAGAAAGACCGAAGAATTGACTCCTTTGAATTGTGGTGTTGGAAAAGAATATGGAATACACCACAAACTGCCAAATGAGTGAACAGATCTGTCTTGGAAGAAGTACAACCAGAATGTTCCTTAGAAGCAAGGATGGCAAGACTTCGTCTCATGTACTTTGGGCATGTTATCAGAAGGACATCATGCTTGGTAAAGTAGAGGGTCAGCAAAAAAGAGGACGACCTTCAATGAGGTGGATTGACATGGTTGCTGCAGCAATGAGCTGAGGTATAACAACAATTGTGTGTAGGGTGCAGGACCAGACAGTGTTTCATTCTATTGTACATAGGGTTGCTATGAGTCAGAACCAACTCGATGGCACCTAATAGCAAGAACAATATTCATTGCTGGTGGGAATCCAAAATGGTACAGCCATTGTGGAAAACAGTATGGCAGTTACTCAAAATACTAAAATTAGAACTACCATATGATCCAGCAATTCCACTCCTAGGTATATAGCCAAAAGACCTGAAATCAGAGACTCCAACAGAGACTTGCACACCAGTGCTGACTGCACCACTATTTACAGCAGCCCGAAAGTGGAAACAAGTTAATGCCTATCAACAGATAAATGGATAACAAAATGTGCTACATACATACAATGAAATACTACTCAGCCAGTAGGAGATATAGCCTTGATACATGCCACAATACAAATGGAGTTGAAAGACATTATGCTGAGTGAAATAAATTAATCACAAATGGACAAATGTTGTATAACTTTATTTATATAAAAAGACAAGGAAAGACGAATGTATAGAGAACAAGGTTTATTAGTGGTTACCAGGGGTAGGAGGTAGGGGGAGAGGGTTAATGGTGATGAAAATATTACATTGATTAAGGGTAGGCCAATTATTTTAATTGCTGTCAATAAGTTGTACACCTGTAAAAAGCTAAATTGGTAAAAGTTGTGTGATAGATATATTTACAATAATGGCAAAAAAGAGTAGCTGCTGAGGCTGATTATGTACAACCAAATATCTCATGGATTTGGCTTCTGGATTTAGAGGTTTAGGGTTATGGTTTCATGGCATATCCCAGCTAACTGGCCTTATAACATGTTTTGTGGCTCTTTTCCACCTCCTAGTTCAGTGTATGGTGCCTTGAGTCTTAAAAGCTTGCTAGAGGCCATCAAAGTCACAACAATTGGCCTCTATTTGCCTGGAACAACAGAAGAAGAAAGAGAGTCAAGAATAGAAGAAGGGTATGGAATGTGTGGCTAATTGCCTCCATGAATAACTGCCTCCTTTTTCCTCAGACCAGAAGAACTGGATGGAACCTGGCTACCATTACTGAACAATTGGATCAAAGATTCCATAGAAGAATCCTGATCAAAAGGGGGAAAATGCAGAACAGAATTTCAAATTCTCATGGACTTCAGACTTCCTGGAGCCAAGAACATTGGATGAACCCCTAAACTATTGTCCTGAGATAATCTTTAAATCTTAAGCCAAAAATATCTCCTGAAGTCTTCTTATAACCAAACAATAGTTTAGCTTAACTAGTAAAAAATACCTTCCTTGATCAGTACAGTCTTTTAAGAGCTATCCATATGGGATCAAATTGACAACAGCAACTTGAAAGATTGTATTGGAAACATGGAGGCAGTGAATTTATCTTAATGAGTAAAGAACAAATCAGAAAAAGAGTGTGAGAATGGTTATATAACTGGAAAAATGTAATCAATGTCACCGAATGGTACCTGTAGAAACTGTTGAATTTGTATGTTTTGCTGTGTATATTCTCAACAACAACAAAATAAATAAAATTTTATATAATTTTACAGGTACCAGGATTAGGACTTCAACATCAGTTTTGATGGACACAATTCAATCTAAAAAACTTTCCTCTCTCCTTCAAAAAGTGGGGAGGATAATAATGCTGCTTAACCCACAGGCTACTGGAGAATTTAGTGGGTCAATATGTGTGACATGCGTAGAACAATGCCTGGCAAGCATTGATGATCATTACAGATATTAGACGCACAATGATTACATATCACTACTGGACAAATTGTCAATGCCTGTTGTTGTTTGCATCCATTCTTGTTCCAGAATGTTAGGCAGCTCACAAAAATAAGTAAAACACAATAAGACAGTAAGACAGTATAATTCTCAAGAGCGAAAAAAAAAAAAAAAGCAACGGTGGAACTAAAAGTAAAAGAAGATTTTTGTTTGTTTATATTGTTTCTATGGTGAAGGAGCCCTTGTGGTGCAGTGGTTAAGGCACTTGGCTGCTAATCAAAAGCTCAATGGTTTGAACCTACCAGCCACTCCAAGGGAGAAAGATGGGTAAGTTTGCTTTCTATAAAGATTTACAGCCTTGAAAGCCGTATAGGGCAGCTCTAGTCTGTCAATTGTCATCTCAAAGGGGACCTAGAGAAGAGACAATAGATAAGCAGAAGTATAGGGTAAAGATGAGTGTCATGGATTGAATTGTGTCCCCCCAAAACATGTGTCACCTTAGTTAGGCTGTGATTCCCAGTTTTGTGTGGTTGTCTACAATTTTTGTGATTGGTATAATTTTCCTGTATGTTGTAATTCCTAATCTGTGCCTGTGGTTAATGAGGCAAGATTGGATTGTCTTAAGGAGGATTAGGGTGGGATATAACACCCTATCTTAGATCACTTCCCTAATCCAAAGTAAAGGCAGTTTCCCTGAGGTGTGGCCTGCACCACTTTTTATCTTAAAAGAACTAAAAGGAAAGGGAAGCAAGCAGAGTGTTGGGGACCTCATACCACCAAGAAAAAAGCACTGGAAGCAGAGCACATACTTTGGACTTGGGGTTCCTTCACAGAGAAGCTCCTCAACCACGGGAAGATTGATGACAATGACCTTCTTCCAGAGCCGACAGAGAGAGAAAGCCTTCTGCTGAAGCTGGCTCCCTAAATTTGGACTTACAGCCTACTACACTGTGAGAGAATAAGTTTCTCTTTACTAAAGCCATCCACTTGTGGTTTTTCAGTTATAGCAACACTGGATGACTAAGATAGTGAATTTTTGTATATTACATATCTTACAACAGATGTTGCAGTCTATTAAATAATTTTCAGGTTGACATCTCATTATGGGAGCCCTAGTGATGCAAGGGTTAAGAGTTTGGCTAATACTCAAAAGGTCTGCAGTTTGAACTCACCACCCGATCTTCAAGATAAAGATGTGACAGTCTACTACCGTAAAGATTACAAACCCAGCATTTGGGGCAGGGCCAAGATGGTAGTCAGACGTCTCCAGTGATCCCTCACAACAAAGACCCCCAAAAACAAGTGAAATGATTATATTTATGGCAAGCTAGGAGCCCCAAACATCAAAGGCAAAGTTAGAAAACAGGCTGAGGGGTAGGGGGAGGGAGAGATGGTTCAGAAGCGGAGAGGAGTTGCCAGACCTGAATACCCAGGAACCCTCAGGAACCATTCCTGGGAGCAATTGCAGCGGGCTGTTGGTAGCATTTGGCCTCACTTTCCTCAGGAAGAAATGCCCAGCAGCACAGCCTACTCACACCTCCAGAACCAGAGAAGAATGGCGCTCTCGGCAAAAGCTAAGTACTTGCATCTATTTTACCAAGATCCCCGCCCCCAAGCTGTCTTCAGTGACTGTCAATTTCCCTGGGTCTGAGAGGTTCTGCTGAGTACTCTGAGCCATTCATCTGACCTTGGAGAGGGAATAAATTCACTTTTGGGGGAAAAGATAATCTGCCAGCTCCACTAACCTGGGGAGCTCAAGCGAGAAGCAGCTCCTGTTCAGGCAGAAACAGTCTACGGACTTTGAATCCCTTTCCTCCCTGAATGGACTTGTGTGGACCTACTTCAGGAGAATAGGCCCTTGTTGGCAGGCTGCAACTGTTTCAGCTGTAGGTGGAGTGGTGGGTGTTTGATGTTTGACAACACTTTGGTTATTAAACAGGGTCTTCACCTACCCACATCAGGGGCCTAAGGACTAGTGGCTCCAGTCAGGTCACCCAGCCACCCACAAGAGGGGTCCAAAGATAACTGGTACCTCCCAGTCCTTACAACCAAAAGCACTGGGTGCCCATGACCCATCTTCAGAACCCACCCACTTGTGTGATCTAGGGAACAGGGATGTGCTTTCCTCACAGTCGGCAGATGGTTGTCAGCTCCTGCCTTGTTCAGAGCATGACCCCCTGCTGCAACCAGATACCGGTACCTACACCAATCACCCATGCACCTCTAAGACTGTAAGACAGAGCCTGCACCACACACTTGGTGACCAATTACCTGGACACCTGACCTGAATCCATTCAAGAAAAAGAATGGACTCCTAGGCTCATATATCTGATAACAGCTCTAGCCATCTGGTGACAGGATGTTACAGTTTCAAAGGTGAAAATAATCCAGCTAACTCACTCAAGCAACCGATTTGGACATACCAAAATAAAACAAGGCAAGAAACTAGGGTACAGTAAGCAAACATAAAATAAACTAATACAATAACTTATAGATGGCTTGGAGAAAACAATCAATATCAAATCACATAAAGAAGCAGACCGTGATCACTTCAACAAGCTCTCAAAACAAAGAATCAAGGGATCTTCTGGATGAGGTTGCCTTCCTGGAATTATCAGATGCACAATACAAAAGATAAATATACAGAACTTTTCAAGACATCAGGAACAAGATTAGGAGGAGATCATGCAATATATGGAAAAATCTAGGGAACACAGATAAAGCAGTTGAAGAAATTAAAAAGTTTACTAAAGAACATAATGAAAAATTTAATAAGCTGCAGAAATCCATAGAGAGACAGCAATCAGAAATCCAAAAAGATTAACAATAAAATTACAGAATTAGACAACTGAATAGAAAGTTAGAGGAGCAGAATTGTGGAAATAGAACCCAGAAATAGTGAGATTGAAGATAAAACACTTGACACCACTATATTTGAAGAAAAATCAGATGAAAGAATTTTAAAAAAGTGAAGAAACCCTGAGAATCGTGTGGAACTCTATCAAGAGAAATAACCTATGAGTGACTGGAGTACCAGAACAGGGAGGGATAACAGAAAATATAGAGAGAATTCTTCAAGATTTTCTGAAAAAAACTTCCCTGATATCGTGAAAGATGAGAAAATATCTGTCCAAGATGCTCATCGAAATCCACATAAGGTAGATCTTAAAAGAAAGTCACCAAGACATATTATAATCAAACTTGCCAAACCCAAAGATAAAGAGAGAATTTTAAGAGCAGCTAGGGATAAACGAAAAGTCACCTACAAAGGAGAGTCAATAAGAATAAGCTCGGACTACTCGGCAGAAACCATGGAGGCAAGAAGGCAATGGGATGACTTATATAAAGCATTGAAGGAAAAAAATTGCCAGCCAAGAATCATATATCCAGCAAAACTGTCTCTCAAATACAAAGGTGAAATTGGGACATTTTTAGATAAACAGAAATTTAAGGAATTCATAAAAACCAAACCAAAACTACAAGAAATACTAATGGGAATTCTCTGGTTAGAAAATCAATAATATCAGATATCAACCCAAGACTAGAACACAGGACAGAGCAACCAGATGTCAACCCAGATAGGGAAATAACAAAAATAAATCAAGATAAAAAAAATGCTCAAAACAGGGAACCAGCAATGTTATTATGTAAAAGAAGACAACATTAAAACAATAAAGACGGGCTAAGAAATGTAGTCATAGGTCTTCCATATGGAAAGGAAGACAAGGCACTATAAAGAAATAGGAGTTAGGTTTAAACTTAGAAAAATGGGGGTAAATATTAAGGTAATCACAAAGGAGATTAACAATCCTCCTCATCAAAACAAAACACAAGAAAAAAATAGATGCAGCAGAAACAAAATCAACAATGAATAAGAGGAAAAAACAATGTATAAAGATAAACTACTCAGCACAAAAAATTAAGTGGAAAAAAGAAACTGTCAACAACACAATAAAAGACATCAGAATGACAACACTAAACTCATACCTATCCATAATCACTCTGAATGTAAATGGACTAAATACACCAATAAAGAGACAGAGAGTGGCAAGATGGATAAAAAAACATGATCTATCTATATGCTACCTACAAAAGGCACATGTTAGAGACACAAACTAAATAGAACTCAAACGATGGAAAATATATATATATAAAGCAAACAACAATCAGAAAGAGCAGGAGTGGCAACACTAACTTCCAATAAAATAGACTTTAAAGTTAAATCCATCATAAAGGATAAGGAAGAACACAATATAATTATTAAAGGGACAATATGCGAAGAAGATATAACCATATTAAATATTTATGCACCCAATGACAGGCCTGCAAGATACACAAAACAAACTCTATTAGCAATGAAAAGTGAGATAAACAGCTCCACATTTATAGTAGGAGACATCAACACACCACTTTCAGTGAAGGACAGAACACCCAGAAAGAAGCTCAATAAAGACGTGGAAGATCTAAATGCCACAATCAACCAACTTGACCTCATAGACGTATACAGAACACTCCACCCAACAGCAGCAAAGTACACTTTTCCAATGCACAAGGAACATTCTCTAGAATAGACCACATATTAGGTCATAAAGTAAGCCTTAGCAGAATCCAAAACATGGAAATATTACAAAGCATCTTCTCTGACCACAAGGCCATAAAAGTAGAAATCAATAACAGAAAAAGCAGGGAAAAGAAATCAAACACTTGGAAACTGAACAATACCCTGCTCAAAAACAACTGGGTTATAGAAGACATCAAGGATAGTATTAAGAAATTTAGAGAATCCAATGAGAATGAAAACACTTCCTATCGGAACCTTTGGGACATAGCGAAAACTGCTCAGAGATCAATTAATATCAATAAATGAACACATTTAAAAAGAAGAAAGGGTCCAAATCAAAGAATTATCCCTACAACTTGAACAATTAGAAAGAGAGCAACAAAAGAAACCCTCAGGCACGAGAAGAAAGTAAATGATAAAAATTAGAGCAGAATTAAATGAAATAGAGAAGAGAAAAACAATTTTGATAAACCATTGCCCAAACCGACAAAAGAAAAACAAGACAGAAAGCAAATAAACCAAATGAGAAATGAGATGGATGATATCACAACAGACTCAACTGAAATTAAAAGAATCATACCATATCACCACAAAAAATTGTACTCTAACAAATTTGAAAACTTAGAAAAAAGGGATGAATTTCTAGAAACACGCTACCTACGAAAACTAACACAGAGGTAGAACAACTAAATAAACCTATAAGAAAAGAAGAGATTGAAAAGGTAATTTAAAAACTCCCAAACAAAAAAAAAGCCCTGGCCTGGATGGCTTCACTGCAGAGTTCTACAGAACTTTCAGAGAAGACTTAAAACCACTACTACTAAAGGTGTTTCAGAGCATAGAAATAACGGAATACACCTAAGCTCATTCTATGAAGCCAGGATATCCCTGATAACCAAAACAGGTAAATACACCACAAAAAAAGAAAATTATAGACCTATATCCTTCACGAACTTAGTTGCAAAAAACCTCAGCAAAATTCTAGCAAATAGAATTCAACAACATATCAAAAAAATCATTCACAATGACCAAGTGGGATTCATACCAGGTATGCAGGGATGGTTCAACGTTAGAAAAACAATTAACATAATCCATCACATAAATAAAACAAAAGACAAGAACCACATGATCTTATCACTTGATGCAGAAAAGGCATTTGACAAAGTTCAACACCCATTCATGATAAAAACTCTCAGCAAAATAGGAATAGAAGGAAAATTCCTCAACATAATAAAGGGCATTTACACAAAGCCAACAGCCAATATCATCCTAAATGGAGAGAGTGTGAAAGCATTCCCCTTGAGATTGAGAACCAAACAAGGAGGTCCTTTATCACAACTCTTATTCAACATTGTGCTGGAGGTCCTAGCCAGAGCAATTAGGTAGATAAAGAAATAAAGGGCATCCACATTGGTAAGAAAGAAGTAAAAGTATCTCTATTTGCAGATGACATGGTCTTATACACAGAAAACCCTAAAGAATCCTCAAGAAAACTACTGAAACTAATAGAAGAGTTCAGCAGATTATCAGGATACAAGATAAACATACAAAAATCAGTTGGATTCCTCTACACCAACAAAAAGAACATTGAAGAGGAAATCACCAAATCAACACCATTTACAGTAGCCTCCAAGAAGATAAAATACTTAGGAATAAGTCTTACCAGAGATTTAAAATACTTATACACTAAAGCTATAAAACACTACTGCAAGAAACCAAAAGAGGCCTACATAAGTCAAAAAACATACCTTGCTCATTGATAGGAAGACTTAACGTTGTAAAACTGTCTATTCTACAAAAAGTGATCTATAGATACAATCCAATTACAATCCAAATTCCAAGGACATTTTTTTAATGAGATGGAGAAACAATCACCAACTTCATATGGAAGGGAAAGAGGCCCCGGATAAGTAAAGCATTACTGAAAAAGACGAACAAAGTGGGAGGCCTCACTCTACCTTATTTTAGAACCTATTATACCACCACAGTAGTCAAAACAGCCTGGTACTGGTACAACAACAGATACATAGACCAATGGAACAAAATTGAGAATCAAGACATAAATCCATCCACATATAAGCAGCTGATATTTAACAAAGGCCCAAAGTCAGTTAAATGGGGAAAAGACAGTGTTTTTAACAAATGGTGCTGCATAACTGGATATCCACCTGCAAAAAAATGAAACAAGACTCATACCTCACACCACGCACAAAAACTAACTCAAAATGGATCAAAGACCTAAACATAAAATCTAAAACAATAAAGATTATGGAAGAAAAAATAGGGACAACATTAGGAGCCCTAATACATGGCATAAACAGTATACAAAACATCACTAAAAATGCACAAACACCAGAAAAGAAACTAGATACCTGGGAGCACTTAAAAATCAAACACCTGTGCTCATCTAAAGATTTCACCAAAACAGTAAAAAAATTACCTACAGACTGGGAAAAAGTTTTTAGCTATGACATTTCTGATCAGCATCTGATCTCTAAAACCTACATGATACTGCAAAAACTCAACTACAAAAAGACAAATAACCCAACTAAAAAATGGGCAAAGGATATGAACAGGTACCTCGCTACAGAAGACTTTTTGGTAGCTAACAGATACATGAGGAAATGCTCACGATCATTAGCAATTAGGGAAATGCAAAACTACAATAAGATTCCATCTCACTCCAACGAGGCTGCCACTAATCCAAAAAACACAAAATAATAAATGTTGGAGAGGTTGTGGGGAGACTGGAACACTTATACACTGCTGATGGGAATGTAAAATGGTACAACCACTTTGGAAATCAATTTGGTGCTTCCTTAAAAAGCTGGAAATAGAACTACCATACAGTCCAGCAATCTCATTACTTGGAATATATCCTAGAGAAATAAGAGCCCTCACACGAACAGATATATGCACACCCATGTTTACTGCAGCACTGTTTACAATAGCAAAAATATGGAAGCAACCAAGGTGCCCATCAATGGATGAATGGATAAATAAATTAGGGTATATTCGCACAATGGAATACTATGCATCGATAAAGAACAGTAATGAATCTGTGAAACATTTCATAACATGAAGGAATCTGGAAGGCATTATGCTGAGTGAAATTACTGGCAAAAGGACAAATGTTGTATGAGACCACTATTATAAGAATTCAAGAAATAGTTTAAACACAGAAGAAAATATTCTTTATTGGTGACGAGAGTAGGGAGGGAAGGAGGGAGAAGGGTAGTCACTAACTAGATAGTAAAAAAAAAAAAAAAAAAAAAAGATAGTAGACAAGAACTATTTTAGGTGAAGGGAAAGACAACACACAATACAGACGAGGTCAGCACAACTGGACTAAACCAAAAACAAAGCAGTTTCCTGAATAAACTGAACACTTCAAAGGTCAGCGTAACAGGGGCAGGGCTCTGGGGACCTTGGTTTCAGGGGACATCTAGGTTAATTGGGATAATAAAATCTATTAAGAAAACATTCTGCATCCCACTTTGGAGAGCAGTATCTGGGGTCTTAAATGCTAGCACACAGCCATCTGCTGTTGTTGCGGTTAGATGCCATCGAGTTGGTTCTGACTCATAGCGACCCTATGCACAACAGAATGAAACACTGTCCGGTCCTGCCCCATCCTTACAATCATTGTTATGCTTCAGCTCATTGTTGCAGCCACTTTGTCAATTCACCTCGTTGAATATCTTCCTCTTTTCAGCTGACCCTGTACTCTGCCAAGCATGATGTCCTTCTCCAGGGACTCATCCCTCCTGACAACATGTCCAAAGTATGTAAGATGCAGTCTCGCCATCCTTGCTTCTGAGGAACATTCTGGTTGTACTTCTTCCAAGACGGATTTGTTCATTCTTTTGGCAGTCCATGGTATATTCAATATTCTTCACCAACACCACAATTCAAAGGCATCAACCCTTCTTCGGTCTTCTTTATTCACTGTCAAGCTTTCACATGCATATGATGCGACTGAAAATACCATGGCCTGGGTCAGACCCACCTTAGTCTTCAGGGTGACATCTTTGCTCTTCAACACTTTGAAGAGGTCCTTTGAGGCAGATTTGCCCGATGCAATGTGTCTTTTGATTTCTTGACTGCTGCTTCCATGGCTGTTGATTGTGGATCCAAGTAAAATGAAATCCTTGACAACGTCAATCTTTTCTCCATTTATCATGATGTTGCTCATTGGTCCACTTGTGAGGATTTTTGTTTTCTTTATGTTGAGATGTAATCCATACTGAAGGTTGTGGTCTTTGATCTTCATTAGTAAGTGCTTTTTTTTTTTTTTTCAGGTCCTCTTCATTTTCAGCAAGCAAGGTTGTGTCATCTGCATAACCCAGGTTGTTAAAGAGTCTTCCTCCAATCCTGATGCCCGTTCTTCTTCATATAGTCCAGCTTCTCGGATTATTTGCTCAGCATACAGACTAAATAGGTATGTGGAAAGAATACAACCCTGACTCACACCTTTCCTGACTTTAATGCCAATCAGTATCCCCTTGTTCTGTCCGAAAAACTGCCTCCTGATCTATGTAAAAGTTCCTCATGAGCACAATTAAGTGTTCTGCAATTCCCATTCTTCGCAGTGTTATCCTTAATTTGTTATGATCCACACAGTTGAATGCCTTTGCATAATCAGTAAAACACAGGTAAACATCCTCCTGGTATTCTCTGCTTTCAGCCAGGATCCATCTGACATCAGCAATGACATCCCTGGTTCCACATCCTCTTCTGAAACCGGCCTGAATTTCTGGCAGTTCCCTCTCGATATACTGCTGCAGCCGTTTTTGAATGATCTTCAGCAAAATTTTGTTTGCGTGTGATATTAATGATATTGTTCAATAAATTCCACATTTGGTTGGATCACCTTTCTTGGGAATAGGCATAAATATGGATCTCTTTCAGTCAGTTGGCCAGGAAGCTGTCTTCCATATTTCTTGGCATAGATGAGTGAGCACCTCCAGCAATGCATCTGTTTGTTGAAACATCTCAATAGGTATCCCATCAATTCCTGGAGCCTTGTTTTTCACCAATGCCTTCAGAGCAGCTTGGACTTCTTCCTTCAGTACCATCGGTTTCTGATCACAGTCCACCTCTTGAAATGGTTGAATATTGACTAATTCTTTTTGGTATAATGACTCTGTGTATTCCTTCCATCTTCTTTTGATGCTTCCTGCATCATTTAATATTTTCCCTATAGAATCCTTCAGTATGGCAACTCGAGGCTTGAATTCTTTCTTCAGTTCTTTCAGCTTGAGAAACGCTGAGCGTGTTCTTCCCTTTTGGTTTTCCATCTCCAGCTCTTTGCACATGTCATTATAATACTTTACTTTGTCTTCTCGAGAGGTCCTTTGAAATCTTCTGTTCAGTTCTTTTACTTCATCAATTCTTCCTTTTGCTTTAGCTGTTCGACACTCAAGAGCAAGTTTCAGAGTCTCCTCTGACATCCATCTTGATCTTTTCTTTCTTTCCTGTCTTTTCAGTGACCTCTTGTTTTCTTCATGGATGATGTCCTTGATGTCATTCCACAACTCATCTGGTCTTCAGTCACTAGTGCTCAATGTGTCAAATCTATTCTTGAGATGGTCTCTAAATTCAGGTGGGATATACTCAAGGTCATATTTTGGCTCTCATGGACTTGCTCTGATTTTCTTCAGTTTCAGCTTGAACTTGCATATGAGCAATTGATGGTCTGTTCCTCAGTCGGCCCCTGGCCTTGTTCTGACTGAGGATATTGAGATTTTCCATCATCTCTTTCCACAGATGTAGTCAATTTGACTTGTGTGTGTTCCATCTGGTGAGGTCCATGTGCATAAAAAAACTGTTTATGTTGGTGAAAGAAGGTATTTGCAATGAAGAAGTCTTTGGTCTTGCAAAATTCTATCATTCAATCTCTAGCATTGTTTCTATCACCAAGGCCGTATTTTCCAACTACTGATCCTTCTTCCTTGATTCCAACTTTCGCATTCCAATCACCAGTAATTATCAATGCATCTTGATTGCATGTTTGATCAATTTCAGACTGTAGCAGCTGATAAAAATCTTCTATTTCTTCATCTTTGGCCCTAGTGGTTGGTGCATAAATTTGAAAAATATTCGTAATAACTGGCCTTCCTTGTAGGCGTATGGATATTATCCTATCACTGACAGTGTTGTACTTCAAGATAGATCTTGAAACGTTCTTTTTGACGATGAATGCAACACCATTCCTCTTCGAGTTGTCATTCCCAGCATAGTAGACTACGTGATTGTCTGATTCAAAATGACCAATACCAGTCCATTTCCGCTCACTAATGTCTAAGATATTGATGTTTATGTGTTCCATTTCATTTTTGACAATTTCCAATTTTCCTAGATTCATACTTTGTACATTCCAGGTTCTGATTATTAATGGATATTTGCAGCTGTTTCTTCCCTTTTTGAGTCGTGCCACATCAGCAAATGAAGGTCCCAAAAGCTTACTCCATCCATGTCATTAAGGCCGACTCCACTTTAAGGAGGCAGCTCTTCCCCAGTCATCTTTTGAGTGCCTTCTAACCTGGGGGGCTCATCTTCCAGCACTATATCAGACAATGATCCGCTGCTATTCATAATGTTTTCACTGGCTAATGCTTTTCAGAAGTAGACTGCCAGGTCCTTCTTCCTAGTCTGTCTTAGCCTGGAAGCTCAGCTGAAACCTGTCTTCCTTGGGTGACCTTATTCGTATCCGAATACCGGCGACATAGCTTCTAGCATCGCAGCAACACACAAGCCCCCACAGTATGACAAACTGTCAGACACGTGGGGACATGGCCATCTAAGATGCATCAATTGGTCTCAACCCACCTGGATCAAAGGAGAATGAAGAACACTAAAGACACAAGGTAATTACGAGCCCAAGAGACAGAAAGGGCCACATAAACCACAGAGTACCTCAACCTGAGACCAGAAGAACTAGACGGTGCCCGGCTACAACCAATTATTGCCCTGACAAGAAACACAACAGAGGACCCCTGAGGGAGCAGGAGAGCAGTGGGATGCAGATCTCAAATTCTTGTAAAAAGACCAGACTTAATGGTCTGACCGAGACTAGAAGGACCTGGGAGGTCATGGTCCCCAGACCTTCTGTTAGCCCAGGACAGGAACCATTCCCAAAGCCAACTATTCAGAGAGGGATTGAACTGGACTATGGGATAGAAAGTGATACCAGTGAGGAGTGGGCTTCTTGGATCAAGTAGACACATGAGACTATGTGGGTGGCTCCCATCTGGATGGGAGATGAGAGGGCAGAGGGGGTCAGAAGCTGGCCAAATGGACACGAAAATAGAGAGTAGAAAGAAGGAATGTGCCGTCTCATTAGGGGGAGAGCAACTAGGAGTAAATAGTGTATATATATATGTGTATAAATTTTTGTGTGAGAGACTAACTTGATTTGTAAACTTCATTTAAAGTGCAATAAAATTTTTAAAAAAGATTACAAACCCATTGCCGTTGAGTCAATTCTGACTCATACAGACCCTATAGATCAGAGTAGAACTGCTCCTATAGGGTTTCCAAGAAGCGCCTGGTGGATTTGAACTGCTGACCTTTTGGTTAGCAGCCAAGCTCTTAACCACTACTCCACCAGGGTTTCCCCGTAAAGATTACAGCCTTGGAAACCCTGTGGGGCACTTTCTACTGTGTCCTTTAGGGTTTCTGTGAGACTGAAATGACTCAAGAGCAATTTATCTGTTTTGGGTCTCATTATTCCTTCCTTTAAAGTTGACGTTTTTCCTGGTTTTTGTCTCTTTCTTTCTCAACACTGATCTATAATATGCTCGTGGCAAAATGTATCTCAGGAATGAGAGACATGCTGGTAAAGAGAAGAGGGAGAGAGAGAGAAGAGGTGGGAGTTACGAGCAGAGGCAGAAAGAGATTGAGAGGGAAAGAAGAGAATGAGGAATTTTAAGCAGCTTAAAATACTCTCTGCCCAGCCCCATAAATCTATTATCTGAAGACGTGCTCTATATACCCCAGAGTCCACTGTGGCTCCAAGGATCTACTTGGAACTCCCAACCTGACCTCTGCTTCTAATTAGTGCTGCCCATTAACATTTTCATGAGGAGATACATTTATCTCCTGAATATGGTAATGATCTCAGAGTTCTTGGTTTTCAGAGAATTTATTCACAAAAACTCTCTGCTCCAGAAACCAATAAGGAGAGCACTGTTTTAAAGAATTTTACTGTGGTTTAAACATCAAGATTAACATCAGTGTAGGTCATGTTTACGTGTCACATAAATAAAGCAGTTATTGATATTCTGGAACTAGATGATTACAATAACAACTCATGTTTAGACTCCTGAAACTAGAGGAGACCTTTTAGAGATCAGTGAATTTTACTTTATTATTTTGTAGCTAAGATGAAGTGACTTTCCCAGACCACTGTCTTCTATTCTTACTAGAGTAAGAGTAGATGCACAAAAGTATATTTTTAGCCAAAAGAGATTAACACAATATAACACATGATTTTCTTGGTTTTTCAGTTTCATCAGTGTGAGAGCATATTTCCCTGCTCTGAGCTGTTGTTTCAGGGGCTGGGTTGGGAGATCAGTACAGTTGCTTTGTAGTGGGTAATCCGGGAGCCTCTGTTGACTCCCTTCCAGCAGTCCAGCTGCCATCTGTCAGTATGGTCACTGTTATTTCTCATGAGCAATCAGCTATGATTTTCCTGCCATTCATTAGGGAAAAGCATATCACCAATATTATTACATTAGAAAGCTTAATCTTATTCAAAATTTCGTCACTAACCTCTATCTTGAAGACCAGAAAATAATCCTATAGTTTGTGCATGAGCTTTTTGACAACAATCTTCCTCATTTCTCAGATACCTGATAGCAAACAGAGTGGCCTCTAGAGAGGGACTTCCTAGGTTATCAGCTATATGACATTAGGACAACCTATCTTAGCCTCAGTTTCTCCATCTGTGAAAAGGGGACTCTAACAATAGTACCTAAAACACGTGATTACTGGAGGATGTAAAGGAAGTAAAACACTAGTAAATGTAGGGATTAAAGTAAGAGAAATATCTCAAGGCTGGGGAGTAGAAAGATACTCATTCAACCTAATAAGGTAATAAATAGAGATACTATGCTATCAGGAGATTAACTTTTAGTAATGCAAGATGTCTAATGAAATGGAACATATAAATATCGATAACCTATGCATTAGTGAGCTGAAATGGACTAGTATTGGCCATTTTGAATCAGAGAATCATATGGTCTACTCTGCCAGGAATGACAGCTTGAAGAGAAATAGAGATGACTTAAGAGTTTTGGGATGATATGGTGGGGTGAAAGTGTTTTACATGTGGCGAGGACATGAGTTTTGGGGGACCAAAGTGTGGAATGTTGTGGACTGAATGGTGTCCCCGCCTTGGACAGGCCATGATTCCCAGCACTGTGTGGTTGTTCAACATTTTGTGATCAGATGGGATTATCCTGTGTGTTGTAAATCCTAACCTCTATAATGTTAATAAGGTAGGATTAGAGGCAGTTATGTTAATAAGGTAGGACTCAATCTACAGGATTAGGTTGTATCTTGAGTTAATCACTTTTGAGATATAAAAGAGAGAATAGAGCAGAGAGGAGAGGTACCGGGAGCATAGCACGTCCTTTGGACCCAGGGTTCTCACACTGAGAAGCTCCTAGACCAGGGGAAGATTGATGACAAGGACCTTCTCCCAGAGCCAACAGAGAAAGCCTTCCCCTGGAACTGTTGCCCTGAATTCAGACTTCTAGCTTCCTAGATTGTGAGAGAATAAGTTTCTCTTTGTTAAAGCCATCCATTTGTGGTTATTTCTCTTACAGCAGCACTAGATGACTAAGACATCTTCTCTCCCCTATACACTTCATTCAGGAATAGAAGAGGCATAGTAGAGTATGACTAATCTGCCCTATCTGAGGGTGAACACAGGAAATGGCAGAAACATAAGAAATGGGAAGCAACAGGGTTAAAAGCACTGAAAACTATGGCTTAAGGAAGAAGTAGGGAAGGATATCAGGAACATGACATCTCCAGGAATTTCAAATGCAACTGATAGACAATTTGAATAGATTAATGAATCTACTTTTGCTTGACTGGTCAAGGGGGTAAATCCATGTTCTTTTTCCCCATTGTTCACAATCAATGTCTAGCAAACACTTGAATTTCTCCATTTGGAAGTTAGGAAAGTAAACAAACAAGTGCATCATCTTTTACAAACATAACAGTAATAACTGGCTCAGATAAGAATTATCAATGGGTCTTAAAACAATTGGGTGAAAGTTTGATATGAAACAGAATATTTCAGTTTCAAGAAATTAATTACAAAGAAGAAAATGGTAATTTTACAGTGGAAAAATCCCAAGCATAACCCCATAACCAAGCAATCCAGGCTAACATCACCAGTAATGGTACAAACAGGCATCATGTGCCTCTTGATGTGATGCACTAGGATGCGAACAATCTTATTTACGTGCTATTTGTACCAAAAATGCACAGCCTGAAAGTAATCATGAGAAAATAGTCAGGCAAACACAAATTGAGGAGCTTTCTACAAACGACAGGCGATGTACTCTTTCAAAATGCCAAGGCCATAAAAGACAATGAAAGGCTAAGAACTATCCTAGATTAGAAGAGACTAAAGAGTACTGTGAGTAATTCTGGATCTGATCCTGAAATAAGAAAAAAAAATTCTGTAAAAGAAATTATTGGGATGAAATCTAAATATGGACTGCACATTAGCGAATACGATTATATAATGTTAAGTATCCTGAATTAGTCATTGTATGGTGAGTACCCCCCATGCATCTGTTGATTTGTCATACTGTGAGGCTTGTGTGTTGCTGTGATTCTGGAAGCTATGCCACCAGTATTCAAATGCCATCAGGGTTACCCGTGGTGGACAGGTTTCAGCTGAGTTTCCAGACTAAGACTGGGAAGAAGGACCCAGTGGTCTATTTCTGAAAAAAATTAGCCAGTGGAAACCTAAAGAATAGCAGTAGAACATTGTCTGATATAGTACTGGAAGATGAGGTCCTCAGGTTGGAAGGCACTCAAAATACTACAGGGGAAGAGCTGCCTCCTCAAAGTAGAGCCAACCTTAATGATGTGGATGGAGTCAAGTTTTCAGGGCCTTTATCTGCTGATGTAGCACAACTCAAAAAGTGGAGAAACACCTGCAAACATCTATTAATAATCAGAACATGGACTGTACTAAGTATGAATCTAGGAAAATTGGAAATCATCAAAAATGAAACGAAACTCATAAAGATCAATATCCTTGGTATTAGTGGGCTAAAATGGATTGCTATTGGTCATTTTGAATCAGACATTTATATGGTCTACTATGCCAGGAATGACAGCATGAAGAGGAATGGTGTTGCATTCATCATCAAAAAGAACATTTCAAGATCTATCCTGAAGTACAACACTGTCAGCGATGGAATAATACCCACACGCCTACAAGGAAAGCCAGTCAATATGACTATTCTTCAAATTTACACACCAATCGCTAAGGCCAAAGATGAAGAAATTGAAGTTTTTACCCACTTCTGCAGTCTGAAATTGATCGAACATACAATCAGGATGCATTGATAATTACTGGTGATTGGAGGGGGAAAGTTGGAAACGAAGAAGGATTGGTAGTTGGAAAATGGGGCCTCAGTGATAGTAACAATGCTGGAGATTGCATGATTGAATTTTGCAAGATCAACAACTTCTTCATTGCAAATACCTTTTTTCACCAATATAAACAGCGACTATACACATGGACCTATACAGATGGAACACACAGGAATCAAATCGACTACATCTACGGAAAGAGACAATGGAAAAGCTCAATATCATCAGTTAGAACAAGGCTAGGAGCTGCCTGCAGATCAGACCATCAGTTACTCATAAACAAGTTCAAGTTGAAACTGAACGAAATTAGAACACGTACACAAGAGCCAAAGTACGACCTCAAGTATATCCTACTTGAATTTAGAGACCATCTTAAGAATAGAGTTGATGCATTGAACACTAATGACTGGAGACCAGACCAGTTGTGATCATCATACATCAAGGATATCATACATGAAGAAAGCAAGAGGTCATTAAAAAGATAGGAGAGAAAGAAAAGATTCTGAAATTTGCTTTTGAATGTCAAGTAGCTAAATCAAAAGGAAAAAATGATGAAGTGAAAGAGCTGAACAGAAGATTTCAAAGGGCTGCCCAAGAAAACAGAGTAAAGTATTACGATAACATGTGCAAAAAGCTGGAGACAGAAAACCAAAAGGGAAGAACACACTCAGCATTTCTCAAGCTGGAAGAACTGAAGAAAAAATTCACAAGTTACAATACTGAAGGATTCTACAGGGAAAATATTAAACGATGCAGGAAGCATCAAAAGAAGATGGAAGGAATACACAGAGTCACTATGCCAAAAAGAATTGGTCGATGTTCAACCATTTTAGGAGGTAACATATAATCAGCAACTGATGGTAGAGAAGGAAGAAGTCCAGGCTGCACTGAAGGTATTGGTGAAAAACAAGGCTCCAGGAAATGACGAATACCAATTGAGATGTTTCAACAAACGAATGCAGCACTGGAAGTGCTCACTAGTCTATGCCAAGAAATTTGAAAGACAGCTATCTGGCCAACCTACTGGAAGAGATCCATATTTATGCATATGACCAAGACAAGTGATCCAATATATGCAGAAAATATTAAAGAATATCATTAATATCAATGCAAGCAAAATTTTGCAGAAGATCATTCAAAAGCAGCTGTAACAGTATATAGAAAGGGAACTGCCAGAAGTTCAACCTGGATTTAGAAGGGGATGTGGAACCAGGGATATCATTGCTGATGTCAGATGGATCCTGGCTGAAAGCACAGAATACCAGAAGGATGTTCACCTGTGCTTTATTGATTATGCTAAGGCATTTGACTGTGTGAATCATAACAAATTATGGACAACATTGTGAAGAATGGGAATTCCAGAACTCTTAATTGTGCTCATGAGGAATCTGTACATGGGTCAAGAGGCAGTCATTCGAACAGAACAAGGGGATACTGCATGGTTTAAAGTCAGGAAAGCTGTGCGTCAGGGTTGTGTCATTTCATCATACTTATTCAATCTGTGTGCTGAGCAAATAATCTGAGAAACTGGACTACATGAAGAAGAGGAGGGCATCAGGACAGGAGGAACACTCATTAACAACCTGCATTATACAGATGACACAACCTTGATTATTGAAAATGAAGAGGACTTGAAGCATCTACTGAGGAAGATCAAAGACCACAGCCTTCAGTATGGATTACATCTCAACATAAAAAAAAATAAAATCCTCACAACTGGACCAATAAGCAACATCATAATAAATGGAGAAAACACTGACATTTTCAAGGGTTTTATTTTACTTGAATCCACAATCAACACCCATGGAAACAGCAGTCAAGAGATCAAAAGACGCATTGCATTGGGCACATCAATTGCAAGAGATCTCTTCAAAGGGTGAAAAAACAAAGATGTCACATTGAGGACTAAGGTGTGCCTGACCCAAGCCATGGTGTTTTCAATCACCTCATGTGAGTGCAAAAGCTGGATAATGAATAAGGAAGATCGAAGAAGTACTGACGCCTTTGAATTGTGGTGCTGGTGAAGAATATTGAATATACCATGGGCTGCCAAAAGAATGAACAAATCTGTCTTGGAGGAAGTATAACCAGAATGCTCCTTGGAAGCAAGTATGGCGAGGCTGCGTCTCACATGCTTTGGACATGTTGTCAGGAGGGATCAGTCCCTGGAGAAGAACATCAGGCTTGACAAAGTAGAGGGTCAGTGGAAAAGAGGAAAACCCTCAACGAGATGGATTGACACAGTGACTGCAAAAATGGGCTCAAGCATAGCAACAATTGTGAGGATGGCACAGGACCGGGCAGTATTTCATTCTGTTGTGCATAGGATCGTTATGAGTGGGAACCAACTCGACAGCACCTAACTACAACCACAACTATGGTGAGTGTGTAAGAGAATATCCTTGTTCGTAAGAGATACACACAGAAGTATTTAGGGGTAAAAGATCATGATGTCTGCAACTCATTCTCAGATGCTTAGCATAAGTAATAATATTAAGAAGAAGATCAAGAAGTGTTTGTATGTGTGTGTGTACTGTGTGTCTGCGTGTGTTGAGAGAAAGAGAGAGATAGGAATAGGCAGAGAGAGAGAAAGAAAGTATTGCAAAATGTTAACATTGGTGAATCTAGGTAACCAGTTAACCAGTTGCCCTTGGGTGAACTCTGACTCAGAGCTACCTATCATGGATTGAGCTGTGTCCCCAAAAATATCTGGGAACTTGGCTAGTCCATGATTCCCAGCACTGTGATTGTTCACCATCTCGTTATCTGATATGATTTCCCTATGTGTTATAAACCCTATCTCTATTATGTTAATGAGATGGGATTAGCAGCAGTCATGTAAACGCAATCTAGAAGATTAATCTACAATTTAAGCCAATCTCCTTTGAGATATAAAAGAGAGAAGAGAGCAAAGAGACAGGGGGACCTCATACCACCAAGAAATAAGAGCCAGGAGAACAGCACATCCTTTGGATCCGGGGTCCCTGCTCTGAGAATCTCTTTGACCAGGGAAGATTGATGACCAGGAACTTCTCCCAGAGCTGACAGAGAGAGAAAGCCTTCACCTGGAGCTGGCACCCTAAATTTGAACTTCTAGCCTCCTAGGCTGTGAGAGGATAAATTTCTTTTTGTTAAAGCCATCCACTTGTACTTCTGTTATAGCAGCACTAGATAACTAAGATACTACCCCATGTGCATCAGACTAGAGCTGTACTCTATAGTGTTTTCAATGTCTGATTTTTCCACAGTAGATTGACAGCCTTTCTTCTGAGTCGCCTCTAGGTAGACTCAAACTTCAAGCTTTTGGTTAGCAGCTAAGTGCATTAATCTTTTGCAGTACTTAGGGACTCCCAATCTAGGTAAAGAGTGTATGAAAGTTTATTGTATTATTCTTGCAACTTTCTGTAAATGCTACAAAAAGAGAGAGAGAGCTATGTATAAGACAAACAACTAGCTGACTGCAAGATAGATCTGTTATTAAAGGACCATCCCCTTCCATGTCACTGGCCTGGGTCACATTTCACCTGGGGGTGCATGGCTGAGTTCCCAGATTGGCGCAGTTTCCAGGAGCGTGACCACCGATTGCAGTGCTTCCACCTCAAAGATATACTGCTGATTTTGTGTGGCCTTAACTCATTTTGAGTTTATTTATTTTTTTTCAGGATAATTCTTCTTATGCTACTTGCCAATCAGGAGAAGTAGATAACTTGCTAATTAAAAAAAATGTATTAAAGCAATAAGCCATTACATGCCTTAAATACTTCTTTTCCCTTGAAAGGAAATATTTAGTACATATATATATAATTTTAAGAGTATGTTCTTTGAGTAGTTGTTTGCATACTGGAGTTGCATAATGTCTTTCTTATATAAAGCACAACTATACATCACCGATTATTTCCAGAGTCAGTTTCTTTAAAGTTGAAAGCAGATATATTCTAGATTTTTACATTCTTTTCAATGATTTATGGGTGTCTCGCATACTAATTTAACATTAGCTTTTTAAGCACTTGTGTTTCCTGAGTCTTCCCAGAGAATTCAACTTATTTTTCATAGACACAACTCTCTTTTCTTACGTATTTCATCATTTAATGTAATATTTTACTGAATTACATTATTACAATCACAAGGATAACTGGAAAGAAGAGATTTGGAAGCAAACACAATTGGCTCTCAGTGAGCATTCAGGCATATGCTTAGCTGAGGGGGTAGAAGAACGAGGGCATAATGCTGAGCGGTGACTGGCTCTAAGCATTCAGTGTGCCCTGAGCATCAGCCATCGTGTTTTAGAAAAGAAATGGAAGAGCATTGGTTAATTCCATTGGGAGTTACTTGTAGGTTAAGTAGAAGTCAATTAAGAGCTTTCCACTGTATTTACTTATACACGGCCAGCACAGGGGGGGCCTGATGGCAAAAAGGTTAAGCACTTGGCTGCTAACAAAAAGATCTGCTGTTCCAACCCACCAGCAGTTCTGCAGGAGAAAAGACCTGGTGACCTGCTCCAAGTAAAGATTACAGCCTGGCAAACCCTATGGGGCAGTTCTATTCTGTCCTATAGGGCTGCTGAATCAGAATCATCTCAAAGGTTATACAACAACTATTCATTCTGATAATGGAGGATCACAATTCTCTATGAAATGTTCCACCTACCAGAGAAACTGAAGTTAGGAATGGTGATTCGGTCAACATGGAAAGATTGAGTGCCTGATATGTGCCAGCACTTACTGGGCACTGGGGATAACCCTGGTGGCATAGTGGTTAAGAGCTACAGCTGCTAACCAAAAAGTCAGCAGTTTGAATCCACCAGGCACTCCTCAGAAGCCCTATGGGGCAGCTCTACTCTGTCCTGTAGGGTCACTATGAGTCGGAATTTACTCGACGGCAACTGGTATTTTGGGGGAGGTGGCGGCATACAGACAGGCCCCTTGTGGTGTTTACATCATAGTGGATGTCACTGTGTGGTACACCTGGTGAATCCAACATCTCTGCCCCAGGAGAGTCTGCAAAAAGTCTTCTTGACTAAATAAGAAACTAATTCAAGGCTGTCCCTTTTCTGAGAGACTGGAAGAATGAAACAGAGGGAGTTTTTTTAACCTGTGTCAAGCTAAATGATGTTATCATTTGCCGCATGTACAACATGTTGTTTATGGTACAGTCAATTGATTATGACGCCCAAAACCAAGTGATAGATGGGATATGGCTGTAGCAGCAGCAGAAAAACAAGGAAAAATAGCTGTAATTAACATATGGAGGCACGTCAATGCAATTTTGTGTCTTCTTTTATTTAAGTAATTTTCTAAATTTGAGATGATCTCTCTAATTAATCATAGAGCCAAGGCTTTTTAGTTTTCCATTTTTAGCTCTGCTTTGAATTACTAAAAAGGGCTACTGTTGCTTTTATTAGAAAGAACAACCTTGCCTTAAGGTTGGGAAGTTGTCTATAATATTTGTGTTAAAGAACCTAGCTCTGCATTCCCTACCCCCTAACTGGTTCTGCCTGTCTTTTTGCTTGCAATCTGTACCGCTTTCCTCTTTCCTTAGCTCCCATCTGCAATACATACAATACTGCAATACACCTCCTCTGCATACATACGTGTCTCTAGGCCTGATGCACACAAGCGTCCCTGCTAAGCGTGGCTTCTTCCTTCCTTCAAACGAATTAAATCCCATACCTCGCTAAGCGCCCAAATCAAGCTCCCTTCCTCTAAGCAATTTTCTGTTCAAAAAAAAAAAAAAATTTTTTTTTTTTTTTTATTCCTAAAGTGGAAACCCTGGTAGTGTAGTGGTTAAGAGCTAAGGCTGCTAACCAAATGGTCAGCAGTTCATATCCACCAGGTGTTCCTTGGAAACCCTGTGGGGCAGTTCTACTCTGTCCTGTAAGGTTGCTATGAGTCAGAGTCCACAATGAGTTTGGTTGGTTTTTTTTACTCCTAAAGTGCATTTCATGAATACTCTTTAGCAACGACCAACTTCAAGCTCCTTTATTTGTAAACGAGAAATCCAAGGCTGGGAGTGGATGACTGACCCAACCATGACCATATGGTAGAAATGGAGCAAAACTCAAGGTCTCCTTTCTCCCAGCTCAGGGCTCCTTGCTCTCTATCACACTCTCCTATAGTTCATTGCTTTAGCACTTATCCATACAGCCTTTACAGCATCGCCCTGAAATTGCTTTCCATCAGACTCAGTCTGATTCAGATACATAGAGTGAGCCCACCCGATTAGCAGGTAGGAACTTCCTTGAGGGCAGGGACTGTGCCCTTAATGTCCTCAGCATGCAGAGTGAGAAGACACTGACTAAAGATAGGTCAATTTAATCAGCTACATCTCAGGTCATCTTCATACCTTCCTCCCAGTCCCCCAATAATCTGTCAGCACATGCCTGCTGATTGCATTACCGGCCCCCCCTCCCGCCCATGCTTTTGATTAACTTCTGTGTTTTTCAGCCTTTGCATTGCAGAAGCATCCGTTTTGTTTCCCCAAGTGGGACATAGAACTGTAGGTAACAGGCAGTTAATAAGCTTAACAGGTAGGGACAGAGGCTCATTAATGGTTGCTCTGTGATTTGTGGCTGGTTCCCCCAGCACCTAAATCTTGAAATAAATATATTCAGAGACTCCGTTGTCCCAGAAGAGGACATGGATCATTTTTCCTTCATTAACAATGGAGCCGCTATAGCAACAATTTTATTTATATGCACATTTCTCAGCCTAAAAGCTTGTCCCTTTAAACCTGCTAGCACTAAATTTTGCTCAGCCCTTGATGAAAGAAGACTTATGGGTCAGAGACAACCTGGTAACCATCTGTGCCCAATGCATATTAAAGGAAATGTAAATTTACAAAAGACTTCTCAGCATATATCAGCTTCTCTACCCTGGGATGATAGAGGATGATTAGATAATCTGGGACCAAATCTGCCAATTCAGGAGGGCCATGTTAGTGAGGAACTTTGCAGTAGGGAAGTGCCTTCATAGAGAGAATTTTCTAGATGAATAGTGGGTCCAACCTTCCTTTCTCTACCTAGTCATCTATCTGATGTGGCATACATCTTGGGGTGGTCTCTACCCAGCACCACACACACAAACACATCCCTGAGCTCTAAGCCCAAGTAAATGCAGGTCCAGACAGCCATGATAATAGTCCATTATCTCTCTGCCCCCCACTTCATGGCATAGCCTTGGAGCTGCTCTGGACTCAGGCTGCTGGGCATATATGATAATCAGAACTCTAGCAATCACCACATCCTTCTCCTCTAAACCCTTTTAACCTGCCTGGACTTAATCTAAATTTATCAGAATATTTTCTGTGAATTTGAGATTGGCACTGAGAGGACCCGCTCTACTGTTTGCTTGAATTGCGGACTATGTAAAATTGGGAGCTAAGATGTGGCTATCATGTGCCATGTGCTTAACAAAATAGCAAAAATTGGCACAGTGAGGAAAAAAAATAAAGCAGATACACAGTGACAGGCAGAAATCTTGGCAAGCCCGAGAGAGAGAGAGAAACAGAGAGGCAGAGGCAGTGAGACTGTTGGCCTCCAAACACGTTCCAAGGGCTAGGCCCAGCCGTCTCTAGGCCTGAGCCCTTGGGTTTCAGAGTCCCAGTTTCTTAGGATTGGCTCTATTGGGCTTGAGTTCCTGCACACTCAAAAAGAGCTTTGAGGAAGCCCTCTGGCCCAAGTGAGGGCAGGGCCCAATCCAGCTTCAGGGCCAGCTCTGCAGCTGGTCTTCACCACCAAATGGCTGGAGGCCTGATATTAGGCTGTACTGCCTGTCAGCCACCTGACCTGACCACCTCCTGGCATGTTTCAGAACCAGATCCTCCTTCCAGTTCAGGAAAAATCTTTTCAACATTTCTGTCCTTGCCAGAAGCACTCGGTTTTGGAAGACAAAGGCAACAAGGATGAAAGAGAAAGCCTCAGGCAAAAGTTAGAGGAAAACCAGGATTTCTGTTGACAACTGCAACGCTCCTTGGCTCTACTCAAACTTTTACCTCCTGGGGCTCTGCTGAACTGTCACTGAGTTCTGCTCTGGAGTCGGGGACAAAGAAGCAAGCATACAACCCTATGGGCAGCTGGGCACAGCTGAAAGCCACAGGCTTGAGCACACGCGGCTACGATGCAATCCCCCAACCACAAAACCAGAAGGAAAGATAGGTGGGTCACCCCTTCCTTTCCACCACATTGTATGCCTGTTCTGCTTTTGAAAGCTATTTTGTACATTATTCCAACTTTATTAAAAATGCAATACCCAACCTTGCCAAGTTTGGTTTTTTCTTGGCTCTAGTACAGTAACTGATCACTGTTTCTGGAATAAAATCAGTGCTGAAAGAATTCCACCCGCACCCCCTCCCCAAACAAAGCCAAAGCACCCACCCACAGCTCCTTGGGTCTCACTCTCATTCTCCATCTGCCCAGTCTTTCCTCCACCACCACCATCGTACATCCTGAATAAGCTTCTCCATTCATTCTTTAGACTGCACTAGCCAGGGGGAGTCATTTAGTACCATGCAGGACACCTTATCCTTGCAGTGCTAAATACAAGTTAAGACTTCTGAATCTTTTCAGCTCTAATCATGGACTAATTTCCCTGATAAAGCCACTCCAGATTTCCATTCAGTGCAAAGCCTTGGCATCAGGCCTTGGAGCTGCTGTGGGCCAGGTTGCAGGCATATCCTGTAATCTGCGCTCAGGCGGTCACCGCGTCCCTCCCCTACCGACCTTTTAACCTGCTTTGTTTTGATTATTTAAAAATCGTGCCAAACCCATTAGGGCCAATGCTCAGCTGAAAGCCGCCACAGCCTCCTGTCAGACCTTGGCACTGCAGGGCCATCCGTGACAAGGAGTAAGCCCAGGATTGTCTCTGACAAGGGCCAGGAGGCCCTCTGCTTTGCAGGGGGAGGGGCCACAGCGGAGAAGGCACCTCCCACCTAAACCTCTTCTCCCCCTTCAGCTCAAGCATTAGCTATTTGAAGGACGTGAGCAGCTGCAGAAGCAACAGTGGCCTCAGGGTTCAAAAAGTCCCACCAGCCGCTCTCTGAGTTTGTAATCAAAACAAAAGCACACCTGTGTTTCGTCAAGCTTCAAAGGAGTTCTGAGCGGGGAGCGAATGCATACGTGGTGAGCAGAGCCGTGCATAGGGCCAATGACTGCACAGATACACAAGGGCATCTGGCACCAGGGCTCCGGAGCCAGGGACGTGACCTTGAGATGTTATCTGGTGGCCTCCTCCACATACAAGAGATCTATGGCTGATCGAATTTGCCCTTAACAAGGAGCCTCCTCTACCTCAGGAACTCAGGCCAGGGGAGAGTGCTCACAGCCAATGCTTCTGTGTTGTAAACTTGTGCCACTTTTCTTTAACATTGAATAAAAAGTTTCTGTCTCAGCCCCTTTGTATTTCCAGCTCCCAGAATATCCTTCCCTCCCCCTACACATGTAACACACTCTTGAAGCCTCAGCTTAAGTCACCTTTTCTCAAAGCCTTTCTTGGGTGCCACAACCCTCAAGTCTCCTCCCATAAAGGTTTCAGACAGTGGCACACAATTCTGCAGTCTTAGACCCCTTTATAGTGCTCTCAGTTATTATGTCTGTGCTAACATTGTATCCTTAATTTAAGCTCCTTGAAGATACGGTATGAGTCATTTTAGCACACTCTAAAGAATGTGGTTAGATTGCCTGATTGATTGGAAAGATAAAGGAAAAACAAGGCATGATTTCCAAGCTGCGCCTCCCCCCAACACTTAGCATTCATACTCTGAGTCAATGGAGCCAACAAAGGTGCAGAAAGCCCTGTCCATCTGGATGTCCGTGCTATCTACTATGTAACCCTCCCTTGAGTGGAGAAGTCCATGATACAAATGGCGATGGAGTCCAATCTGTAATTGCAGCGTCTTTCCCTGGATCCCAAGTGGAGCAGCTGCTGATCCCTGCCTTGTCTGCCGAAGGCCTTACCCAGTCCCCACCAACTGCTAGAGGTGTTGATAGCACCAGGAGCCTCCCACAGGAGCAGGGTCAGACCACGGGTGGTCAGTAACCACCAGAAATGGCCACAAGGATGCTGCCTGTTGTTTCACCTTGGATGTCCTTGGAGGGCCAGGCCTGGCTGAGAGAAAAGTTGGAGGAAGTGAAAATGAGGCTTTGCAATGAAACTCTGAGTAAAGCTAGATCTATGGACCCCACACAGGTTGTCGTTAGTTGTCATCATGTCAATTCCAACTCATAGCTACTCATGTGATACAGAGTAGAACTGTTCCATAGGATTTTCAAGGCTGTATTCTTAATGGAAGCAGATCACCAGGGCTTTTCGTCAGTGGTACCACTGAGTGGGTTGGAACCGCCAACCTTTCATGTAGTAATCGAATACTGACCCTTTACACCAAACAGGTAAAGAGTCCTAAAAAACAGAAAGACAGCAATCCCCACCTCCACCACTACTCTCCATGGCCCACAACGGCATGCTCCACGCTAGAAACTACCAGTAGCCCCGCTTTCCCTATGTAGCAGAAATGGAGGTAGTGGAGGAGGAACAGAAAGAGAGAAAATCCACTCAAAGTCAGGTCATAACAGAGACCAAATAAGAGGATTAGGGAAAAAAGTCAATTTAGAAGGATCTAGGGTCTTAGCCATTGGTTAATTTCTCTGCACTCAATCCATCTCAAATAATAAATGCTTTGGCTAAAGTGTTTCTAGATTAGGGTATGAGGAGAGAGAAATATAGCATTCATTTTTTTTCTGAGGAGAAACCAATGCCTAGGAGCAGCATTTCTGAGGAACAGGAACATAAGCATTAAATATATATATATATATATATATATATATGAAGTAGAAATAAATAGAAATGAATATATCCAGAAATGCCTCAAAGACTCAAAATAATATCTTGGTGTGAACCTCCGACAGAGCTACATTTGCTCAAAGAGGCCCAGTCCAGCCACAGCAGTGTTTCATTCAGTCCTTGTTTTCGTGGAAACCTGTTCCATATTCACCATTTTCTCCACATGTCACACACCAGGACGTTTGCAGGCCACTCACCACTTACATTCACCACTTACACACAGGGCTGGCAGCTCCAAGGCTGTCAGGAGAATTGCCTTTTAGCAGGCTTATGTGAGATTAAATTTAGTCATTATCTTGGAAGAGAGTTATCTCATGTTGACAAAATCCCTCAGAGTTCACTGTAGAGAACTTTAATTTCTACATTCAAATGAGATTTGAATTTGATCAGGCATCAATTAAGCACTGTGTATTACGCAGTGACCCAGCTTCTGAGGAAGAGGCACTGCCTGCTCTAGGATTGTTCAGCACTAGGGTTTTGTTTCCTTCTAAAACCATCATCCTCGGTTATAGGTCAGACTCGGACATAATGGGCAATACATTTAGAATAATACATAGGGGTTTTGACTGCTGCTTTTAAAAAGAGCCATAACATTCTAAATTACAGGCTCGCTTTCCTATGTCAGCTCAGTCTCAGTGAGAACAGCACCATGCGGCAGTTAAGAGCAAAGACTTTGCAATCAGACAGGCCTAGGTTCAAACCTTAGCTCCATCACTCTTTCAAACCAAAAACCCCATTGCTGTCGAGTTGATCCTGACTCATAGGAAGCCTATAGGACAGAGTAGAACTGCCCCATAGGATTTCTAAGGCTGTAATCTTTATGGAAGCAGACTGCCACATCTTTCTCCCAAGGAGCAGCTGATAGATTGAAACTGCTGACCTTTCAGTTAGCAGCCAAGTGCTTAACCACTGTGCCACCAGGGCTTCTCTATCTATTTTTACAAATTGGGCAAGGTAATTAATCTCTGCAAGCTTAGTTTCCACATCTTTAACATGTCGTTGTTGTTAGGTCCTGTCGAGTCTGTTCTGACTCAAAGCGACCCTATGCACAAGAGAACGAAACACTGCCCGGTCCTATGCCATCCTCACAATTGTTATGCTTGAGCTCATTGTTGCAGCCACTCTGTCAATCCACCTCGTTGATGGTCTTCCTCTTTTCCACTGACCCTGTACTCTGCCAAGCATGATGTCCTTCTCCAGGGACTCATCCCTCCTGACAACATGTCCAAAGTATGTAAGACGCAGTCTCACCATCCTTGCCTCTAAGCAACATTCTGGCCGCACTTCTTCCAAGACAGATTTGTTCGTTCTTTTGGCAGTCCATGGTATATTCAATATTCTTTGCCAACACCACAATTCAAAGGCGTCCACTCTTCTTCGGTCTTCCTTATTCATTGTCCAGTTTTCACATGCATATGATGTGATTGAAAATACCATGGCTTGGGTCAGGCACACCTTAGTCTTCAGGGTGACATCTTTGCTCTTCAACACTTTGAAGAGGTCCTTTGCAGCAGATTTACCCAATGCAATGTGTCTTTTGATTTCTTGACTGCTGCTTCCATGGCTGGTGATTGTGGATCCAAGTAAAATGAAATCCTTGACAACTTCAGCCTTTTCTCCATTTATCATGATGTTGCTCATTGGTCCAGTTGTGAGGATTTTTCTTTTCTTTATGTTGAGGTGTAATCCATACTGAAGGCTGTGGTCTTTGATTTTCATTAGTAAGTGTTTCAAGTCCTCTTCACTTTCAGCAAGCAAGGTTGTGTCATCTGTATAATGCAGGTTGTTAATGAGTCTTTCTCCAATCCTGATGCCCAGTTCTTCTTCATATAGTCCAGCTTCTCAGATTATTTGTTCAGCACGCAGATTAAATAGGTATGGTGAAAGAATACAACCCTGACTCACACCTTTCCTGACTTTAATGCCAATCAGTATCCCCTTGTTCTGTCCGAAGAACTGCCTCTCAATCTATGTAAAGGTTCCTCATGAGCACAATTAAGTGTTCTGGAATTCCCATTCTTCACAGTGTTATCCATAGTTTGTTATGATCCACACAGTCGAATGCCTTTGCATAATCAATAAAACACAGGTAAACATCCTTCTGGTAATCTTTTCTTTCAGCCAGGATCTATCTGACATCAGCAATGACATCCCTGGTTCCACATCCTCTTCCGAAACCGGCCTGAATTTCTGGCAGTTCCCTCTCGATATACTGCTGCAGCCGTTTTTGAATGATCTTCTGCAAAATTTTGCTTGCATGTGATATTAATGACATTGTTCTATAATTTCCACATTCGGTTGGATCACCTTCCTTGGGAATAGGCATAAATATGGATCTCTTCCAGTCAGTTGGCCAGGAAGCTGTCTTCCATATTTCTTGGCATAGACGAGTGAGCACCTCCAGCACTGCATCTGTTTGTCATCTTCCAGGACTATAGTAGACAATGTTCCTATGCTATTCATGAGGTTTTCACTGGCTAAGGCTTTTCAGAAGTAGCCTGCCGGGTCTTTCTTCCTAGTCTGTGTTAGTCTGGAAGCTCAGCTGAAACCTGTCCTCCACGGGTGACCCTGCTGGTATCTGAATACTGGTGGCATAGTTTCCAGCATCACAGCAACACAGTACGACAAACTGACAGACATGTGGGAAATCTTTAAAATGGGAAATAATAATGAGATGATGAATATCAAAATCATAGCACAGTGACTATTGCAGATAAGCACTCAATAAATGGCAGTTGCCATGTACCAGTGCCACTCTTAGGGTATTAATCATTTTCTACATTTAACTACTTGTTTATTTACTCAACCATCAAATATTTTTTGAGGAAAATATTAGCCCAAGAGACAAAAAGGACCACATAAACCAGAGACTCCAACACCCTCAGGCCAGAAGAACTAGATGGTGCCCAGCTACCACCAATGACGGCCCTGACAAGAAACACAACAGAGAATCCCTGACGGAGCATAAGAAAAGTAGGGGGCAGAACTGAAAGTCTAGTAAAAAGAGCAGACTTAATGGTCTGACTGAAACTGGAGAAACCCCAGAAGACATGGCCCCCAGACTCTCTGTTAACCCAGAACTAAAACAATTCCCGAAATCAACTCTTCAGACAAAGATTAGACTGGACTATAAGACATAAAATGATATTTGTGAAGAGTGGGCTTCTTAGTTCAAGTAGATACATGAGACTAAATCGGCAGCTCCTGTCTAGAGGCAAGATGAGAAGGCAGAAAGGGATAGGAGCTGGTTGAATGCACATGGGAAATCTGGGGTGGAAAGGAGAAGTGTGCCATCATGTTATAGGGATAGCAACTAGGGTCACATAACAATGTGTGTATAAATTTTTGTATGAGAAACTAACTTGAGCTGTAAATTTTCACTTAAAGCACAAATATATATATATATATATATATATATATATATATTTGATGAATATCTACCAAGCACTGGGGAAAGCAATGGAGGTAGCACGTCTCTGCCCTCGAAGAGCTCACAGTTATGGGCTGAGACATGTTTTTTAGCAAATACTCGATTAAAATATGATTGCTTCCCTTATGGGACTGTGTATACAGTGTTATGGGGATACGGAGACAGCATCCAAATTTGACTACAAAAATCAAGGGAGGCTTCACAGAGGCTGTAGCTTTTGAGCTCATACTTGAAGGATAAGCGTTTCCTGGGCATACAAATGCAGTGAGGCCATTAAAGCCAGGAGGAACAGCATGTGCTATGTCTCAGAAGTTGAGAGCATACCGATAATTCAGGTGACTCTAAGCTGGTCCTTCATGCCTGGTGAGAAAGTTAGCAAAAGCTAAATCAACAAAGGCCACTGTAGGCTCCCTGAAAGGAATAAGAGAGATTTAATCAGTTTTGCACATTGAGTATAAGGCTCAACTCTTATTCATCTACACCCAATACAGAGACCTGCACATAGTAGACATACTTAAAAAGACAAACTATTTCACCTAAAGCACAATAAAATAAAACAATTAAAAAGACAATAAATGAATGGGGCATCCCAATTACTGTCTCACATTCAGGAGTCAGGTCACACTTGGAGGGTGAAGGGATTAAAGAGAGAGAAATAGTAGTTCTGACATAAATCTGGTCCAAAGCCCTCTATAGCTTCTGTAAGACCAAAGACCCTTTCAATCAGCTCATACATGTTGGGCTGTAAGAAGTACCTGCATACACCCTTGTAACTCTGCAAGTATAATATGATTAGTTTATATTCAGGAGAAAATGGGTAGCTCTGAACATCATCACTTCCTCCCCCAAAACAGGAACACTTACTGTAGGGTTTGGGTATGAAATCAGTATCTCTGGAAAAGTAACCCAAGCAGCTTTCAAAACAAAGGACTTAAACATCTGTTCAGGAATTCAGAAGAACCAGAGCCAATCCTCCAGTCTGCAGGCACCTGAGATGGGAGCAAAAGAAGGGCTGTGCTGGTGGAGTCAGGAATGGGAGAGATCCATGGAGAAGAGAGGGGCTTCTGCCAAGTTCCTCTGGGGAAGGGAAAAGGGAAACAGAATGAACCCCGCTGTTTTCCTCATCTTCAAGTGCTGTATTTCTTCATTAATGATTATGCTCTGCGTTCACCACCTGTATTGCTGTGGGCAGAAATACTTAAATTTATGTTCTGTACTTTGTTTATTGTTGGCACTCGAATATTGAATAAGGATGAAGACTGTGCATTCATGTGCATCATTCAATCAGCAAATAAAAGGAGAAGTATACATCCCACACAAAAGGAACCTTATGGGGCTCCAGTTTTCGGAATTCAGCCCCATGTAATCCTTGCTATTCAAGACTACTCGATATATACAGTGAACCAGAAGGCATAACAATGTGTTTTCAATATTCCATGTTTTTGGAGGGTACTGAAAAGTAAGTTTAGGACCTGGGCAAAAAGACAGTGCAGGATGGCTGATTCCAAGAGTTCAGAGGAGCAGAATCCTGTTAATTACAAAGGGAGAAAAGCAAGAATGCTCTGCTCAGTGGAGTGTCCCAGGAAGGGTTTGTCAAGATCTCTTTTCCAAAGACACAGCAATTGGGAGGCTGTTCCCATTAATTTTATTTTGTGTTCTCACTAAGTTCTGCCGTGATGAGGATTCTGAAAAGAAGCTAACCTCCAAGGGAAAAGTAGCAACTTTGGGACTAAATGGTTTTTTTAAACTTCATTTGTAGCTTGTCCTTTCTCTGACCTCAGGCATTAGAGGGGAGAGCAGCAGACAGAAGAAATGTATTGAAAGCTAGAATCTTTTGTTGTTCATTTGAAAGAGTTAAGTCCTGAATCTCCCAGCCTAAAGAGACCTGTCTGTGCTAGATTAAAACAACTAGGCTGCTTCTCTCTGTGAAATGACTATTTTTGCCACTCAGCCAGACTCCCTTTTCCTTGGAAAGGTCTCCCTGGCTGTGTTAGCATATATGTGAACTCTTCTCACGTGTTGGTCAAGACCACACTTATTAATTAGATTCCACGGTGGCTTTGGTGAGTGGTCAAAATCACTTTTCATTGGTCTCATTAATAACTTCACACTTGGAGTCAGGCTTCCTGGGAGTCATAGTTGCCTTGGGAAGATGATCTGGGAAGAAGCAGAAAGGTCCCATTACCTTTTGCACCACCCAAGGAGCTACAGGGCAGATGTTTTCCATTCTCGATTTGTTGCTTATAGAATTTGCAAAGCTCCTTTCAAGGAGCTCTTTATTTTGCATTCAACAAACATATATTAAGCATCCATATGAAAGATGGACATGTATTGATAAATATAATCTAGGAAAGAAAGTATAAAAGCCTTAAGAGAGTTTCAGATAAAATGCTGTGGGAATTCAAAAGAGGAAGTTATTGATTACTTCTGACCTAGAGAATCATTTGCCATTTGAGCTGGGCTTAAAGGGTGTGTGTGTAATAATTTGGGCCTAAATGGAAAACATTCCAGAGGCATTAAAATTTTCAGGCCTTTGTCTATTTTTCAACAGTAAATACTCTAAGATAAATAAGTAGTTTTGTTTTTTAGATACATTTTCTAGAAAATGTATCTAAAATATTCTGGTACCGGCATACCAAATACTTCAAAGAAAAGGGCACTGAAATAGTGGGAAAGCACAAGCAGGACCCGGGAACAAGGACCTGGATTCACCTTGTCATTTGCATCAGGAAAACTTTGAGTACCTCACGTATAAGTGATAGAGAATGATTTTTCTCACCAACTCCTTTGGGGAATATATGGCTATCTTAGGCTGGGTTCTCAAGAGAAGCAAAACCAGTAAAGTCTAAATATACATAGAGAGAGATTTATATCAAGGAAATGGCTCATGAGGATGTAGGGGCCGGAATGTCCTGAGCTTGTGGGTCAGGATAGAGGCTTCTCCTGATTAACACAGCCACAGGGGCTGGCAAATCCAAGGTCAGCAGGGCAGAGAGCAGGGTTCTTGCTGCGAAGATCGATGAATCTGAAGATTGGCAGGCAAGACCGCGGGTTAAGCTGCTAGCTCGAATCCCAAGAACCTGAAATCAGACAAACAGGAGACAGCTGCAGGATCCAGAGCAAGCAAAAGTCCATGAGGCTTGCCAGAATGTCCACTTATATTCAATGCAGTCCACATGCCTAAGGAAACTCCCTTTCAACTGGTTGGCTACTCATCATGGAGGTGATTGCATTATATCAAATCTCATCACGGAAGTGATTGCAACATCACACAACTGCAAAACCACTGAGGATCATGGCCCAGCCAAGTTGAGACACAATCTTAATCATCACAATGGCCAATATCGATATGTTCAAACCCAGCACCCAGAGAGCATGAAGCCCAAAGCTCTGTCTATGGCTGGGTGTGGGAGGTAGACAGAGACTGCCCTGCAGGCAGTAAGTAGAGATACAAAAGGTGCCATCTGGTGCAGAGACTGGATATGGTCAACAGACCAATGTACTAGAGTTGTCAATCCAAAGACAGCAGGTGTGAGGCCACAGAGAATCAGGGGCACAAGGTCAAATCTAGCAGGTCTCAGTTCAAATCTAGGCACTGAGGCTGGTCACAGGGACTTTAAATATTGTGCAAGGTGGACAAGCCTGTAGGTTTACAGAGAGAGTTATGTAAAGTAAGAGTTGATTCAGACAAGAAAGGTAGAAGAGTACCAAAGAAGAGGTGCCATTATACTCACCTAATATAATGCAAAACATGACAGAAGGGAGGCTGCTCTGGGAAAGGTGCCTGCCTGGATCAGTCACATGGGGTCAGCTTCAAAGCTCCTGAGATTTGCATGTGCCCCCTGCAGTCTGAAGCAGTTGTCCTGCAACTCAACAGAATAGTTTCAACAGGTAAGGCCCAGGGAAGGACTACCCAAAAAGTAAGGTATACCAAAAACCAAAGCCTTTGCTGTTGAGTTGATTCCAACTCATGGCTACCCTATAGGACAGAATAGAGCTGCCCCACAGGGTTTCCAAAGAGCAGCTGGTAGATTTGAACTGCCAACCTTTTGGTTAGCAGCTGAGCTCCTAACCAGTATGCAAACAGGGCTCCGTAAACCTGTAAACCTACAGGCTTGTCCAAGGTAAGCAAGGTATGCATGGGCTTAATTGTGTTTGCTTACTAATCTGTACTGAGCAATTTCACATGGGTTTCACTTTTTTTTTTTTTTTGATGAAGCGTGCACCTTGCTTACTGTTTAATCCACCCCTGCGTGAGGCCCACATGATTGGCAGCCTTGTGGAAGGGGAACACGTTGTTCAAAGAAAAAGGAATGCCAAAGAAAGGAAATTGCCTACGCCCTCCTCTGAGGCCTGAAATGGCAGCAGAGGGCAGTGTTCTAAGCATTGCCAAAGGAATTTCAACCCATGGGGAGCAAAGAGACTAAGAGCTCAACTAGTTCCATCCTCAGCCTAGAACAATCTGTTGGCCATAGAACCTAAACATTCTTTTTTTTTTTTCTTTCTTTTTATAATTTTTATTGTGCTTTAAGTAAAAGTTTACAAATCAAGTCAGTCTCTCACACAAAAGCTTATATACACCTTGCTACATACTCCCAATTACTCTCCCCCTAATGAGACAGCCCACTCTCTCCCTCCACTCTCTATTTTCATGTCCATTTCTGCAGCTTCTAACCCCCTCCACCCTCTCACCTCCCCTCCAGGCAGGAGATGCCAACATAGTCTCAAGTGTCCACCTGATCCAAGAAGCTCAGTCCTCACCAGCATCTCTCTCCAACCCATTGCCCAGTCCAATCCCTGTCTGAAGAGTTGGCTTTGGGAATGGTTCCTGTCCTGGGCCAACAGGTCTGGGGGCCATGACCGCTGGAGTCCTTCCAGTCTCAGTCAGACCATTAAGTCTGGCCTTTTTATGAGAATTTGGGGTCTGCATCCCACTGCTCTACTGCTTCCTCAGGGGATCTCTGTTGTGTTCCCTGTCAGGGCAGTCATCGGTTGTAGCTGGGCACCATCTAGTTCTTCTGGTCTCAGGATGATGTAGTCTCTGGTTTATGTGGCCCTTTCTAGTCTCTTGGGCTCGTAATTACCTTGTGTCCTTGGTGTTCTTCATTTTCCTTTGATCCAGGTGGGTTGAGACCAATTGATGCATCTTAGATGGCTGCTGAACCTAAACTTTCTTAGTGGCACTGGATGATACAATTAGTCTGTCATATTACACTGAGAAATTTAGACAGAAGAGTTCTGAATATTTTTTAGAACATTGGTGTGAATGTTTTTGAAGTGAACAAAGTGGTATTGAACTGCTTTTCTGCCCTGTTTTAGAGAAATACCCAGGATTCTGAGTAGAAATTTCAGCCAATAGAAGCATGACTCCTTTGAATGTATCTGAGCCACTTTGTTGCAGGCAGCTCTAACCCATGGATCACAACAAAATTTCCCCCCAAGGGTCATTGTTATAATAGGCCGCCATCTCTCAGCCAACTCTCAATTCCATCTACCCGTGGCCACAGTGTCCAGATGCTAGGCTCCATCAGTGTAATCTGAAAACATAAGCATCCAAGCAATTCTTTCCCTGGTTCATAATGATATTTCAGGATACGATCTGCTATTTCAAACAGCTGTTGTTGATTTACTTGGGACACATGCTGACTTTACATCAAACAGAATGTCATGCAAACTTCTCCAAGGAGTCCTTGGAAAAAAAAGAAGAGCACAGAAGACAAGAACAGCATTTATAAATGTTTGCCTACATTAGAAATCTCCTGTAAAAAATTATTCAGATACTCTGGGAAATAATTTGCCTATCTAACTGACTTCAGGTTTTTTACTGCATTGCACATGGTCTTACGCTGATGTGAGGCAAAGAGAAAAATGAAAAAATCTTCCTACTAACAATGAAGCAATAATTACACTATTGAAACCTTTGATAATACTGAAATAATAAATTAAAAAAAGCTGACAATTCTTTATTTTCAAGGAAGCACCTTACTTCTTCAATTCTTCTCTTTTTTGTTCCATCTTCTTTTTCTCCCTGAACCTCAATGAATTTCTATCATTTTTATCTTCCCTGAAATTAAACCAAGTTTATTTGATTTAACAAAGATTTTTTGTGCACCTAGGTTTGCTGAGGACAAAGAACACACCAGACTGTGAGCACTGTGAAGCCCCCTGAAGAGGGAATAAGTCTGGCATGTTCAAGAAACCAAAGAAAGCTCAAATGACTAGACTAGAATATATAATGGGAAGAGAAATAGGAAATGAGATTAGAGAGGTACATAGAAGCCAAATTATGTAGGACTTGTTGACCATGCTAAGGAATTAGGATTTTATAATAGGTGTGATGGAAGATTTTGAATGAGAAATGACAGAATCTGATTTAGGTTTTAAAAAGATCATTGAGGCTGCTGTGGGGAAACGGATTTTGCACAATCAAGAGCAGAAGCAAGCAAACCCATTAGAAACATTTTGCATTAGTCCAAATGAGAGATTATGGTGACTCAACAGGATATAGTCTCAAAATCGGTGAGGAGTGGCTAGATTTGGGGTATAATATGAACAATGGACAGGATTTCCTGAGGGACAGCATCTAGGATCTGAAGAAAGAGGATTAAAAGATGTATACTATAATTTTGACCAACCGTGTAAAAGTATTGAACATAATAAATTTGGGAGATCCATTAAACATTGGAGACACCACAGAGACAACTTGATATGAGTCTGGAGTTCAGAGAGAGGCTGAGATGGAAGGCATAGGATATAGATGATATTTAAGACATAGAACTAGATGAAATTACCTAAGGATACAGAGAAGACAGAAATTGGAGAAATGAGCCCCAGCAAATGCCAAAATACACTTTGGAAAGAATAGGCACAACTAGCAGAAATTCTGAGAAGTAGTTGAAGATATAGAATGAATATCAGAAAATCATGATGCTCTGGAAGAGTGTTTCAAGAAAAAGGAATTCTAATGATGCAGAGAGTTCCGTAAAGCTAAGGTCTGCAATGTCATAAGTAGATTTAGTAATATGGAGGTCACTGGTGATTTTACCAGAACGGTTTCAAAAGAGTGGTGAGGATAAAACCTGATGGAATGAGTTAAAAAGAGATTCAGAGATAAGCAAGTAGAAGCAGAGTACAGACAACTCTCTTGGGGTGTTTTTTCATCAAGGTGTACAGTGAAGGTGGGCATTAGTTGGAGGAAGACATAAGACCTGGCGTCAAGGAAAAATTTTTTTCTTTGTTGTTTGTTTTAAGATGGGAAATATTAAGAATATTTGTATGCTTATGAGAATGACACAGTAGTAAAAAAACAGTAGAGAGGAGAAAATTAATGGTTAGGAGAAAAAACAGAATTGCCGAAGTTAACTAAACCAAAGGGGATGAGCTCCAGTTCCAAAGTGGACAAAGAAGTTGGTGTCTGATAGGACAAATTTTTCTAATCTAAGTGCTTTCTTTCAGAAGAAATATACTAATCCCTTCCTTCCCCTCACCTCCCTTTGGTGAGACAGCCCTGTGGGTTATAAAAGACAAAGGTATTAATTCTTTTACCCTTCCACATACCAAGAAACTGAAGCAGCATGGTTAAGTGACTTGTCTGAAGTCACAGAGTTAATATCAATATCAGAGCAAGAACTCATACCCTGAGCCTCTGATCCCCTATCCATAGTTCCTTCTGCTTTCCACACAGCACATGTGTCAGCGACACACAGTAGAAAAGCCACTCTCGGGGGAGCTGTTCAAAGCCACTGGTTTAGTATTTTGTGGAAATTAAGTAAGGCAAACTTTTGACAAATTCATTCAAAACGAGTGTTTTCAACTTCAATCTGCACCTGTCTTTTCCCCAATCAGCCTAGCCCGGAGATTCAGAGCTGACAGATGGTCTTTATGACTTATCAAGGGAACACTCCTATCCTTTCTATCTTGCCAGTCCTTCCAGATGCATTTCTTCTCAAATGGCAGACTTACCAAGAATATAGTTCATTCTGCTAGCAAATGGCCAAAGGACAGGGTAGAAACATGTTAGACAGCAGAGGGAAGATGGTCTGGAATTATCAATTTGCTAGGCCTAATTCTCAAACCGATAATTAACAGTTGACCATTTTTCTGGGTTGGGCACAGCCCTGTAATGTTCAGAACAAGGCACAGTCTAGAGTACTTAAATATGGACATTTGCAATTCTTCTCCCCTTAACATTAATTAGGAAGTTGGAAGCTTTCTTTCTTAAACAGATTTTTCTTTTCTTTTCTTTTCTTTTCTTTTCTTTTCTTTTCTTTTCTTTTCTTTTTCTCCACCTCTACCACCACCTACCTTGCCCTTTAAAAATAAGCTCAGATTCTTCCAAGGATAAAGCCAGAGTGAGAGACAAAGAGGATATGAATCTGAAAGGTGGTCTTTGCTGCTTTGCCACATCTGTTCAAAATTCCACAGCTGGCATTGAATCCTAGAGATTAGCAGAATGCCTAATAAGTCACACAGCTTCAGCCTTGAATGTGCTTGTGAAACTGTACAGGGATTTGACCACAACTTTTCCACATCACAAATGAGAGGTGCGAGAGCTCCCAGACATCGGCTAGCTCATCTCATGCCAGGTCTAGATTTTTCCCTTCTGGATAAGAGTCTAGCAGATGTTTTAGCTAGTCTTATTTTAAATATCTTAAACGATGGCACTCCCTTTCCACCGAAAGGCTATTTTACAGTCCAGTGGATCTTATCACCAGACTGTGTTTTCCACAAAGTTGCCTGAAATTCATCTTTTGTTAATTTCTTAACATAACTCACCTTTATTCACTTTGGCAACTCACCTGCAAACTGCCTCACTCCCTCATTGGCAGTTAGGCAAATGAGTCTACCAATGAGAGATCATCAGCCAACCCTTTCCCTCTATTCCTTTTTCCTACTGGATAAATCCAGCATGCCAAGAAGCTTTGGGCACCGGACAACCAGTGGTTTTCTGTGCGTTTTCCTCTGTCTCTTCAATTATCACCTCATCACTCTCAGCAGCTACATGGACTGTTCCCATTTACTGGGCTTGGCAGGGGACTCAGTCAGGGGACTCAATCATCAATGCAATGTAGTTATTCTCGCTGATGCCCTCCCAGGCCCTGATCACACAAGGAATCTTAACAAATTCCTCTCTGTCACAATTTTCAGAGTCGGGATAGTCAATAAAACATCCACCCTGCAAAGAAAGTCAGCATAGAAGATTCTACCCATCTCCCTCATGTGGCTCCACATTTCCATTGCCACAATATCACATCCATTCTCCTACCAGCTGCACTCGAGTTGCCAAACTCACTAATCGTTCTTTCAGTTGAGTCATTACTTTTGGCCCTTTTGCTCCTACTTAAAAATTTTCTCTCAGCCCTTTTTCTTTCTTATTCTACCTCACAACTCTCATCTGGACTCTCACTGCACGTTTTCCCACCCAAGGGTTTTGTCATTGAGTCCTCTATTTTTCTACAAAGGTGCTGCACATCTAAATATACTTATTTTACATATTATAAAGAATTAAATCTCTACATTTTCTTTCCAGAAGAATTGTGAAACTCGGGTGTTAATTTAAATGATCAAAAACAAAAGAGCAGTTTCTGTCAAAGTCTTTTTATTTTTTCCCTTTGCCTTTAGGCCAAATATGTTTACTACCCCAAAATGCTTAAGTTATATGACTGAAAAGTAGCTTAATAGAATTTATGTTTTGAATAAATGTTTTGAAATCCCACTTTGCTCAGTATTTGCTTGAACTGAACATCCACCCAGCCACAATTACAGAAAAAGCTTCTTTTGTCTTCCTGAGCTGATACCACTTGAGCTGTTCTGCTTTAGAATCCACAGGACTTGAGTGAAAAAACAAGCGACCACTGGAAAGTGAACAAGGTCCAAGGAATGTGTCTAACATGCCTGCAAACTGGCTATTAAATCTCTTTGAATTTCTCACACAACATGAACTATGGTCTGCTTCAATTTCCACATGGAATTTTGAGATTTTTGCTTCACTTCTCTGGTTTAATTTCTAAAACACGTACACACGCACACAAGTTTTCACAGTTATGGCCAACTGCTTATCCCAGGCAAATTAAATTAAGCACCTGGCACGTAATGAAAAGTTTGTTTCACATAATTGAGCAGCTAATGTGTATGAATGAATTTGAGGTACAGGTAAAAATATTGTGTTCAAAGAGTCTTTCTGATTAGCATGTTCTGAAATGGGCAAAGAAAATATTTATGCAGCCATTTTTATAAGCATGCTCAAATCCATTCGTTAAGTTCCAGAGAAGATTTCATAGGACTCTGTCCTGTCTTTACATGAGGTGATCTGCTCATTGCTAAAAGAGAGCTAAAACCCCTCATTGAAGATATTCTGTGCTCTGTGGGCACAGTGACCTCTTCCCATCACCAATGTGGGTCTCCGCCCTAATGAGACACAGCAGATTTCCCCCAGGTTTCATCTAATAAATAAATGCCCCTGGTTACAGGACACTACCCCTGTGCCAGTAAAACAACTGTTGGTGGAATATAGAATAAACAAATCGTATAGAAGATTCTCGGAAATTTTAATGTTCTGAAACTTGTTTCATTAGTTAACTATCATTTTGCTGTTGCTTTTATATTATAGTACTGAAGGTCAGGGCAGTTGGTCTTTGCTCTCCTATGATTCTCCTTCCCTATCCCTGTGTCTTTTTTTTTTTTTTTCTTAATTTTTATTGTGCTTTAAGTAAAAGATTATAAACCAAGTCAGTCTCTCACACAAACACATATATACACCTTGCTACATACTCCCAATTACTCTCCCCCTAATAAGACAGCCTGCTCCCTCCCTCCACTCTCTCTTGTCCTGTCCATTTCGCCAGCTTCTAACCCCCTCCACCCTCTCACCTCCCCTCCAGGCAGGAGATGCCAACATAGTCTCAAGTGTCCACCTGATCCAAGAAGCTCACTCCTCACCAGCATTCCTCTCCAACCCATCGTCCAGTCCAATATCTGTGTGAGGAGGTGGCTTTGGGAATGGTTCCTGTCCTGGGTTAACAGAAGTTCTGGGGGCCGTGAGCGTCGAGGTCCTTCTAGTCTCAGTCAGACCATTAAGTCTGGTCTTATGAGAATTTGGGGTCTGCATCCCACGCTCTCTTGCTCCCTCAGGTGTTCTCTGTTGTGTTCCCTGTCAGGGCAGTCATCGGTGGTAGCCAGGCACCATTTAGTTCTTCTGGTCTCCGGCTGATGTAGTCTCTGGTTTATGTGGCCCTTTCTGTCTCTTGGGCTCGTAATTACTTTGTGTCTTTAGTGTTCTTCATTGTCCTTTGATCCAGGTGAGTTGAGATCAATTGATGCATCTTAGATGGCTGTACGCTAGCGTTTAAGGCCCCAGATGCCACTCTCCAAAGTGGGATGCAGAATGCTTTCTTAATAGGTTTTATTATTCCAATTGACTCAGATGTCCGCTGAAACTATGGTATCCAAACCCCTGCCCCTGCTACTCTGGCCTTCGAAGCATACAGTTTATTCAGGAAATTTCTTTGCTTTTGGTTTAGTCCAGTTGTGCTGACCTCACCTGTATTGTGTGTTGTCTTTCCCATCACCTAAAGTAGTTCTTATCTACTATCTAATTAGTGAATACCCCTCTCCTACCCTCCCGCTTGCTCTCATAACCATCAAAGAATATTTTCTTTATTTTAATTATTTCTTGAGTTCTTATAATAGTGGTCTCATACAATATTTGTCCTTTTGCAACTAATTTCACTCAGCATAATGCCTTCCAGATTCTTCCATGTTATGAAATGATTCACAGATGCATTACTGTTCTTTACTGATGAATAGTATTCCATTGTGTGATTTACCCATTCATCCATTGATGGGCACCTTGGTTGCTTCCATTTTTTGCTATTGTAAACAGTGCTGCAATGAACATGGGTGTGCATGTATCTGTTCGGGTGAGGGCTCTTATTTCTCTAGGATATATTGCAAAGAGTGGGACTGCTGGATTCTATGGTAGTTCTATTTCTAGCTTTTTAGGAAGCACCAAATCAATTTCTGAAGTGGGTGTACCATTTTACGTTCCCACCAGCAATGTATAAGTGTTCCAATCTCTCCACAGCCTCTCCAACATTTATTGTTTTGTGTTTTTTCGATTAATGCCAGCCTTGTTGTAGTGAGATGAAATCTCATTCTAGTTTTGATCTGCATTTCTCTAATGGCTAACAATCGTGAGCATTTCCTCATGTATCTGTTAGCTACCTGAATGTCTTCTTTAGTGAAGTTTCTGTTCATATATTTTGCTCATTTTTTAATTGGGTTATTAGCCTTTTTGTAATTGAGTTTTTGCAGTATCATGTAGATTTTAGAGATCAGGTGCTGATCAGAAATGTCATACCTAAAAACTTTTTCCCAGTCTGTAGGTAGTCTTTTTACTCTTTTGGTGAAGTCTTTGGATGAGCATAGGTGTTTGATTTTTAGGAGATCCCAGTTATCTAGTTTTTCTTCTACATTGTTAATAATGTTTTTATACTGTTTATGGTATGTATTAGGGCTCCTAATGTTATGCATATTTTTTCTTCCATGATCTTTATCATTTTAGGTTTTATATTTAGGTCTTTGATCCATTTTGAGTTAGTTTTTGTGCATAGAGTGAGGTATGGGTCTTGTTTCATTTTTTGGCAGATGGATATCCAGTTATGCTAGCACCATTTGTTAAAACCCCCACGTGTCTGTCAGTTTGTCATACTGTGTGGGCGTGTGTGTTGCTGTGATGCTGGAAGCTATGCCACCAGTATTCAGATACCAGCAAGGTCACCCATGGACGGCAGGTTTCAGCTGAGCTTCCAGACTAAGACAGACTAGGAAGAAGGACCCGACAGTCTACTTCTGAAAAGCATTAGCCAGAGAAAACGTTATGAATAGCAGCAGAACATTGTCTGATATAGTACTGGAAGATGAGCCCCCCAGGTTGGAAGGCATTCAACAGATGACTGGGGAAGAGCTGCCCACTCAAAGTAGAGTCGACCTTAATGGAAAAAGCTCGATATCATCAGTCAGAACAATAGCAGGGGCCGACTGTGGAACAGATCGTCAATTGCTCACGTGCAAGTTCAAGCTGAAACTGAGGAAAATCAGAGCAAGTCCACAAGAGCCAAAATATGACCTTGAGTATATCCCACCTGAATTCAGAGACCATCTCAAGAATAGACTCGATGCATTGAACACTAGTGACCGAAGACCAGACGAGTTGTGGAATAACATCAAGGACATCATCCATGAAGAAAGCAAGAGGTCACTGAAAAGACAGGAAAGAAAGAAAAGGCCAAGGTGGATGTCAGAGGAGACTCTGAACTTGCTCTTGAGCATCAAGCAGCTAAAGCAAAAGGAAGAATTCATGAAGTAAAAGAACTGAATAGAAGATTTCAAAGGGCCTCTCGAGAAGACAAAATAAAGTTTTATAATGACATGTGCAAAGGCTGGAAATGGAAAACCAAAAGGGAAGAAACCGCTCGACGTTTCTGAAGCTGAAAGAACTGAAGAAAAAATTCAAGCCTTGAGTTGTAATAGTGAAGGATTCCATGGGGAAAATATTAAATGATGCAGGAAGCAACAAAAGAAGACGGAAGGAATACACAGAGTCATTATACCAAAAAGAATTAGTCAGTATTCAACCATTTCAAGAGGTGACGTATGATCAGGAACCGATGGTACTGAAGGAAGAAGTCCAAGCTGCTCTGAAGGCATTGGCGAAAAACAAGGCTCCAGGAATTGATGGAATATCAATTGAGATGTTTCAACAAACAGATGCAGCGCTGGAGGTGCTCACTCGTCTATGCCAAGAAATATGGAAGACAGCTTCCTGGCCAACTGATTGGAAGAGATCCATATTTATGCCTATTCCCAAGAAAGGTGATCCAACCGAATGTGGAAATTATAGAACAATATCATTAATATCACACACAAGCAAAATTCTGCTGAAGATCTTTCAAAAGCGGCTGCAGCAGTGTATCAACAGGGAACTGCCAGAAATTCAGGCTGGATTCAGAAGAGGATGTGGAACCAGGGATATCATTGGTGATGTCAGATGGATCCTGGCTCAAAGAAGAGAATACCAGAAGGATGTTTACCTGTGCTTTATTGATTATGCAAAAGCATTCGACTGTGTGGATCATAATAAACTATGGATAACACTGCGAAGAATGGGAATTCCAGAACACTTAATTGTGCTCATGAGGAACCTTTACATAGATCAAGAGGCAGTTCTTCGGACAGAACAAGGGGATACTGATTGGTTTAAAGTCAGGAAAGGTGTGTGTTAGGGTTGTATTCTTTCACCATACCTATTTAATCTGTATGCTGAACAAATAATAAGAGAAGCTGGACTATATGAAGAAGAGTGGGGCATCAAGATTGGAGGAAGACTCATTAACAACCTGTGCTATGCAGATGACACAATCTTGCTTGCTGAAAGTGAAGAGGACTTGAAACACTTACTAATGAAGATCAAAGACCACAACCTTCACTATGGATTACACTTCAACATAAAGAAAAGAAAAATCCTCACAACTGGACCAATGAGCAACATCAGGATAAATGGAGAAAAGATTGAAGTTGTCAAAGATTTCATTTTACTTGGATCCACAATCAACAGCCATGGAAGCAGCAGTCAAGAAATCAAAAGACACATTGCATCGGGCAAATCTGCTGCAAAGGACCTCTTCAAAGTGTTGAAAAGCAAAGATGTCACCCTGAAGACTAAGGTGGGTCTGACCCAGGCCATGGTATTTTCAATCGCATCATATGCATGTGAAAGCTTGACAGTGAATAAAGAAGACCGAAGAAGGGTTGATGCCTTTGAATTGTGGTGTTGGCGAAGAATATTGATTATACCATGGACTGCCAAAAGAACGAACAAATCTGTCTTAGAAGAAGTACAACCAGAATGCTCCTTAGAAGCAAGGATGGTGAGACTGCATCTTACATACTTTGGACATGTTGTCAGGAGGGATGAGTCCCTGGAGAAGGACATCACTGCTTGGCAGAGTACAGGGTCAGTGGAAAAGAGGAAGACCTTCAACGAGGTGGATTGACAGAGTGGCTGCAACAACGAGCTCAAGTATAACAATTGTAAGGATGGCGCAGGACGTGCAGTGTTTCGTTCTGTCGCTGTAAGTCGGAACCAACTCAATGGCACCTAACAACAACATTTGTTAAAAAGACTATCTTTTCCCCATTCAACATTTTTGGGCCTTTGTCAAATATCAACTGCCCATATGTGGGTGGATTTATGTCTGGATTCTCAATTTTGTTCCATTGGTCCATGTATTTGTTGTTGTACCGGTACCAGGCTGTTTTGACTACTGTGGTGGTATAATAGGATCTAAAATAAGGTAGAGTGAGGCCACTCAGTTTCTTCTTTTTCAGTAATGCTTTACTTTTCCGGGGCCTCTTTCCCTTCCATATGAAGTTGGTAATTTTTTTCTTCACCTCATTAAAGAATGTTCTTGGAATTTGGATGGGAATTGCATTAAAGCCATAGATGGCTTTTGGTAGAGTAGACGTTTTTATGTTGTGTTCCTATCCGTGAACAAGGTATGTTTTTCCACTTATGTAGGCCTGTTTTCATTTCTTGCAGAAGAGTTTTGTAGTTTTCTTTGTATAAGACTTTTACATCTCTGGTAAGATTTAATCCTAAGTATTTTATCTCCTTGGGGGCTACTGTAAATAGTATTTATTTGGTGATTTTCTCTTCCATGTTCTTTTTGTTGCTATAGAGGAATCCAACTGATTTTTGTATATTTATCTTGTATCCCAATACTCCGTTGAACTCTTCTATTAGATTCAGTAGCTTTCTGGAGGATTCCTTAGGGTTTTCTGTGTATAAGATCATGTCATCTGCAAATACAGATAATTTTATTTCTTCCTTGCCAATCCAGATGCCCTTTATTTCTTTATCTAGCCTAGTTGCTCTGGCTAGGGCCTCCATCACAATGTTGAATAAGACTGGTGATAAAGGGCATCCTTGTCTGGTTCCCGATCTCAAGGGGAATGCTTTCAAGCTCTCTCTCCATTTAGGATGATTTTGGCTATTGGCTTTGTATAGATGCCCTTTATTATGTTGAGGAATTTTCATTCTATTCCTATTTTGCTGAGAGTTTTTATCATGAATGGGTGTTGAACTTTGTGAAATGCCTTTTGTGCATCAATTTATAAAATCATGTGATTCTTGTCTTTTGTTTTATTTATGTGGTGGATTACATTAATTATTTCTGTAATGTTGAACCATCTCTGCATTCCTGGTATGAATCCCACTTGGTCATTGTGATTTTTTTTTTAATATAATTTTTATTGTGTTTTAAGTGAAAGTTTACAAATCAAGTCAGTCTCTCACACAAAAACCCATATACACCTTGCTACACACTCCCAATTAATAAAAAAAATTTTTTTTTTACTCCCAATTACTCTCCCCCTAATGAGACAGCCTGCTCTCTCCCTCCACTCTCTCTTTTCATGTCCATTTCATCAGCTTCTAACCCCCTCCCAGCCTCTCATCTCCCCTCCAGGCAGGAGATGCCAACATAGTCTCAAGTGTCCACTTGATCCAAGAAGCTCACTCCTCACCAGCATCCCTCTCCAACCCATTGTCCAGTCCAAACCATGTCTGAAGAGTTGGCTTCGGGAATGGTTCCTGTCCTGGGTTAACAGAAGGTCTAGGGGCCATGACCACCGGGGTCCTTCTAGTATCAGTCAGACCATTAAGTCTGGTCTTACGAGAATTTGGGGTCTGCATCCCATTGCTCTCCTGCTCCCTCAGGGCTTCTCTGTTGTGTTCCCTGTCAGGGCAGTCATCGGTGGTAGCCAGGCACCATCTAGTTCTTCTGGTCTCAGGATGATGTAGTCTCTGGTTCATGTGGCCCTTTCTGTCTCTTGGGCTCGTAATTACCTTGTGTCTTTGGTGTTCTTCATTCTCCTTTGATCCAGGTGGGTTGAGACCAATTGATGCATCTTAGATGGCCGCTTGTTAGCATTTAAGACCCCAGACACCACACTTCAAAGTAGGATGCAGAATGTTTTGTTAATAGATTTTATTATGCCAATTGACTTAGATGTCCCCTGAGACCATGGTCCCCAGACCCCTGCCCCTGCTACGCTGGCCTTCGAAGCATTCAATTTATTCAGGAAATTTCTTTGCTTTTGGTTTAGTCCAGTTGTGCTGACCTCCCCTGTATTGTGTGCTTTCTTTCCCTTCACCTAAAGTAGTTCTTATCTACTATCTAATTAGTAAATGCCCCTCTCTAGCCCTCCCTCCCTCACCCCTCTCATAACCACAAGAGAATGTTTTCTTCTCAGTTTAAACCATTTCTCAAGTTCTTATAATAGTGGTCTTTTACAATATTTGCCCTTTTGCAAATTACTAATTTCACTCAACATAATGCCTTCCAGGTTCCTCCATATTATGAAATGTTTCACTGATTCCTCACAGTTCTTTACCGATGCATAGCATTCCATTGCGTGAATATACCATAATTTATTTATCCATTCATCCATTGATGGGCACCTTGGTTGCTTCCATCTTTTTGCTATTGTAAACAGTGCTGCAATAAACATGGGTGTGCATATATCTGTTCATGCAAAGGCTCTTATTTCTCTAGGATATATTCCAAGGAGTGGGATTGCTGGATCCTACAGTAGTTCTATTTCTAGCTTTTTGAGGAAGCACCAAATCGATTTCCGAAATGGGTGTACCATTTTACATTCCCACCAGCATTGTATAAGTGTTCCAATCTCTCCACAGCCTCTCCAACATTATTTTGTTTTTTTTTTGGATTAATGCCAGCCTCATTGGAGTAAGAAAAAATCTCATTCTAGTTTTGATCTGCATTTCTCTAATGGCTAATGATCATGAACATTTCCTCATATATCTCTTAGCTACCTGAATGTCTTCTTTTGTGAATTTTCTATTCATATATTTTGTCCATTTCTTAATTGGGTTATTTGTCTTTTTGCAGTTGAGTTTTTGTAATATCATGTAGATTTTAGAGATCGGGCGCTGATCAGAAATGTTATAGCTAAAAAATTTTCCCCAGCCTGTAGGTAGTCTTTTTACTCTTTTAGTGAAGTCTTTGGATAAGCATAGGTATTTGATTTTTAGGAGTTCCCAGTTATCTAGTTTTTCTTCTACATTCTTTATAATGTTTTGTATGCTGTTTATGTCACTGACTAGGGCTCCTAATGTTGTCCCTATTTTTTCTTCCATGATCTTTATTGTTTTAGATTTTATATTTAGGTCTTTGATCCATTTTGAGTTAGATTTTGTGCATGGTGTGGGGTATGGGTCTTGCTTCATTTTTTTGCAGGTGGATATCCAGTTATGCCAGCAGCATTTGTTAAAAAGACTGTCGTTTCCCCACGTAACTGTTTTGGGGCCTTTGTCAAATATCGACTGCTCATATGTGGATGGATTTATGTCTGGATTCTCTATTCCGTTCCATTGGTCCATGTATCTGTTGTACCAGTACCAGGCTGTTTTGACTACTGTGGTGGTATAATAGGTTCTAAAATCAGGTAGAGTAATGCCTCCCACTTTGTTGTTCTTTTTCAGTAATGCCTTATTTATCCGGGGCCTCTTTCTCTTCCATATGAAGTTGGTGATTTATTTCTCCATCTCATTAAAGAATGTCTTTGGGATTTGGATCGGAATTGCATTAAATGTATAGATCACTTTTGGTAGAATAGACATTTTTATAATGCTAAGTCTTCCTATCCATGAGCAAGGTACCTTCTTCCACTTATGTAAGTCTCTTTTGGTTTCTTGCAGAAGTGTACTGTAGTTTTCTTCGTAGAAGTCTTTTACATCTCTGGTAAGATTTATTCCTAAGTATTTTAGCTTCTTGGGGGCTTCTGTAAATGGCATTGATTTGGGGATTTCTTCTTCAATGTTCTTTTTGTTGGTGTAGAGGAATCCAACGGATTTTTGGATGTTTATCTTGTATCCCGATACTCTGCTGAACTCTTCTATTAGTTTCAGTAGTTTTCTGGATGATTCCTTAGGGTTTTCTGTGTATAAGATCATGTCATCTGCAAACAGAGATACTTTTACTTCTTCCTTGCCAATCCAGATGTGCTTTATTTCTTTATCTAGCCTAATTGCTCTGGCTAGGACATCCAGCACAATGTTGAATAAGAGTGGTGATAAAAGGCATCCTTGTCTGGTTCCCGATCTCAATGGGAATGTTTTCAGTCTCTCTCCATTTAGAATGATGTTGCCTATTGGCTTTGTATAAATGCCCTTTATTATGTTGAGGAATTTTCCTTTCTATTCCTATTTTGCTGAGAGTTTTTATCATGAATGAGTGTTGAACTTTGTCAAATGCCTTTTGTGCATCAATTGATAAAATCATGTGATTCTTGTCTTTTGTTTTATTTATGTGGTGGATTACATTAATTGTTTTTCTAATGTTGAACCAACCCTGCATACCTGGTATGGATCCCACTTGTTCATGGTGAATTATTTTTTTGATATGTTGTTGAATTCTATTGGCTAGAATTTTGTTGAGGATTTTTGCGTCTACATTCATGAGGAATATAGGTCTATAATTTTCTTTTCTTGTGGTGTCTTTACCTGGTTTTGGTATCAGGGATATGGAGGCTTCATAGAATGAGTTTGGTAGTATTCCGTCCTTTTCTATTCTCTGAAATACCTTCAGTAGCAGTGGTGCTAACTCTTCTCTGAAAGTTTGGTAGAACTCTGCAGTGAAGCCGTCCGGGCCAGGGCTTTCTTTTGTTGGGAGTTTTTTGATTACCTTTTCAATCTCTTCTTTTGTTATGGGTCTATTTAGTTGTTCTACCTCTGTTTGTGTTAGTTTAGGTAGGTAGTGTGTTTCTAGGAATTCATCCATTTCTTCTAGGTTTTCAAATTTGTTTGAGTATAGTTTTTCATAGTAATCTGATATGATTCTTTTAATTTCAGTTGGGTCTGTTGTAAATCACCCATCTCATTTTTTATTCAGGTTATTTGCTTCCTTTCCTGTTCTTCTTTTGTCAGTTTGGCCAATGGTTTATCAATTTTGTTGATTTTTTCAATTAACCAGCCTTTGGTCTTGTTAATACTTTCAATTGTTTTTCTGTTTTCTATTTCATTTAGTTCATCTCTAATTTTTATTCTTTGTTTTCTTCTGGTGCCTGTGGGTTTCTTTTGTTGGTCTCTTTCTATTTGTTCAAGTTGTAGGGATAATTCCTTGATTTTGACCCTTTCTTCTTTTTGGATGTGTGCATTTATTAATGTAAATTGGCCTCTGAGCACCGCTTTTGCTGTGTCCCAAAGGTTCTGATAGGAAGTGTTTTCATTCTCATTGGATTCTCTGGATTTCTTTATTCCATCCTTAATGTCTTCTATAATCCAGTCTTTTTTGAGCAGGGTATTGTTCAGTTTCCAAGTGTTTGATTTCTTTTTTCTGCTTTTCCTGTTATTGAGTTCCACTTTTATGGCCTTATGGTCAGAGAAGATGCTTTGTAATATTTCCATGTTTTGGATTCTGCTAAGGCTTGCTTTGTGACCTAATACGTGGTCCATTCTAGAGAATGTTCCATGTGCACTAGAAAAGAAAGTATAGTTGGTTGCTGTTGGGTGGAGTGTTCTGTATATGTCTACGAGGTCAAGTTGGTTGATTGTGGCATGTAGATCTACCGTGTCTTTACTGAGCTTCATTCTGGATGCCCTGTCCTTCACCAAAAGTGGTGTGTTGAAGTCTCCTACTATTATTGTGGAGGTGTCTATCTCACTTTTCAATGCTGATAGAGTTTGTTTTATGCATCTTGCAGCCCTGTCATTGGGTGCATAAACATTTAATACGGCTGTATCTTCTTGGTGTATTGTCCCTTTAATCATTATATAGTGTCCTTCCTTATCCTTTATAATGGATTTAACTTTAAAGTCTATTTTGTCAGAAATTAGTATTCCCATTCTTGTTCTTTTTTGATTGTTGTTTGCTTGATATTTTTTTTTTCCATCCTTTGAGTTTTAGTTTGTTTGTGTCTCTAAGGTTGTCTTTTGTAGGCAGCATATAGACAGGTCGTGTTTTTTAATCTATTCTGCCACTCTCTGTCTCTTTATTGGTGCATTTAGTCCATTTACATTCAGCGTAATTATGGATAGGTAAGAATTTAGTGGTATCATTTTGATGCCTTTTTTTGTGTATTGTTGAGTTTCTTCTTCCCATTTAATTATATGTGCTGAGTGGATTATCTTTATATATTGTCCTTTCCTCATATTTGTTGTTGATTTTGTTTCTTCTGAGTCTCTATTTTTTTTCGTATTTTATTTTGATGTGTAGGATAGTTTGGCTCCTTTGTGGTTACCTTATTATTTACCCCTATTTTTCTAAATTTAAAACTAAATTTTATTTCTTCCTCTCCATATGGAAGGTATATGATTACATTTCTTAGTCCCTCTTTATTGTTTTAATGTTGTCTTCTTTTATATAATAACATCTCTGTTACCCTGTTCTGAGTGTTTTTTTTTTTTCTTAATCTTGCTTTGTTTTTTTGATTTCCCTGTCTGGGTTGACTTCTGATTGCTCTGCCCAGTGTTCTATCCTGGGGTTGATACCTCGTATTATTGTTTTTGTAACCAAAGAACTCCCTTTACTACTTCTTGTCGTTTTGTTTTGGTTTTTATGAATTCCCTAAACTTCTGTTTGTCTGGAAATATCTTAATTTCACCTCTGTATTTAAGAGACAATTTTGCTGGCTATATGATTCTTGGCTGGCAATTTTTTTCCTTCAGTTTTTTAAATACATTGTCCCATTGTCTTCTTGCTTGGTTGGTTTCTGCTGAGTAGTTTGAGCTTATTCTTACTGACTCTCCTTTGTAGTTGACTTTTGGTTTATCCCCAGCTGCTCTTAAAGTTCTCTCTTTATCTTTGGTTTTGGCAAGTCTGATTATAATATGTCTTGGTGACTTTCTGTTAAGATCTACCTTATGTGGAGTTCGATGAGCATATTGGATAGATGTCTTCTCATCTTTCACAATATCAGGGAAGTTTTCTGCCAACAGATCTTCAACCATTCTCTCTGTATTTTCTGTTGTTCTTCCCTGTTCTGGTACTCCAATCACTCGTAGGTTATTTCTCTTGATAGAGTTCCACATGATTCCTACGGTTTCTTCATTTTTTTTTTTAATTCTTTTATCTGATTTTTCTTCAACTATATTAGTGCCAAGTGATTTATCTTCAAGTTCAGAAATTCTGCCTTCCACTTGCTCAATTCTGCTCACTGACTCTTTTGAGTTTTCTACTTCTGTAATTTTATTGTTAATCTTCTGAATTTCTGATTTTGTCAGCCTATGGATTTTTCCAGCTTATTAAATTTTTCATTATGTTCCTGAATAATCTTTCTAATTTCTTCAATTGCTTTTTCTTTGTGTATTCCTTGGTTTGTTCTGTGTCTTGCCTCATTTCCTTCCTGATGTCTTGAAGAGTTGTGTATATTAATCTTTTGTATTCTGCCTCTGGTAATTCCAGGAATGCACTTTCATCTAGAATATCCCTTGATTCTTTTTTTTGAGAGCTTGGTGTTTTTTTTTTATTGTTTAGGTGATCATGGTCTGTTTCTTTATGTGACTTGATATTGACTGTTGTCTCCGAGCCATCTATAAGTTATTGTATTAGTTTATTTTATGTTTGCTTGCTATGTCATAGCTTCTTGTTTTGTTTTGATATGCCCAGATGGGTTGCTTGAGTGAGCCAGCTTGATTATTTTCACCTCTGGAGCTCTGATGTCCTGTCCCCAGATGGCTAGAGCTCTTATCAGGTATATTAGTCTAGGAGTCCATTCAGTTTTCTTGTATGAATTCAGCTTAGGTATCCAGGTAGCTGTTCATCAAGAGAGTGGTACAGGTTCTGTCTTACAGTCTTAGAGGGGCAGAGGTGATTGGTGTAGGTACCGGTATCTGGTTGCAGCAGGGGGTCACCCTCTGAACAAGGCAGGGGGCTGAGAAAAATCCCCCATGTGTCTCTGAGGAAAGCGTGTCCCTCATCCCTAGAGTGTACAGGTGGGAGGGTTCTGCAGATGGACCATGGGCACCCAATGTTTTTGGTTGTAATGACTGGAGGTACCAGTTATCCTTGGACCCCTGTCAAGGGTGGCTGGGTGACGTCATTAGAGCTACCAATCCTTAAGCCCCTGATGTGGGCAGGTGAGGACCCTGTTTAATAGGCAAAGCAATGTCAAACATCAAACACCCACATCTCCGCTGCACAACTGAAACAGTTGGAGTTTGCCAACAAGGGCCTATTCTCCTGAAATAGGCCCACACAGATCCATGCAGAGTTTAAAGGTACTCAAAGTCCACGGACAATTTATGCCTGGACAGGAGCTGTTTCTGTCCCAAGCTCCCTCGATTAGTGGAGCCGGCAAATTTATCTTTTCCCCCAAATGCAAATTTTTCCTTCTCTAAGGCTGGGAGGATGGCTCTAGGTGCTGAACAGGGTCTATCCCAGGCCCAGAGAATTCAGCAGTTGAAGCCATCTTGGGGGCGGGGGGAAGGGTAGTATGGTAAAATATATGCAAGTACTTAGCTTTTGGAGAGAGCGCCATTCTTCTCTGGTTTCGGAGGTGTGAGTAGGCTGTGTGGCTGGCTGCTTCTCCCTGAGGAAACTGTGGCGAAACAGTAGTACCAGGCCACCATCGTCACTTAGGGAATGGTGACTGAGGACTCCGGGTGAATCAGGTCCAGCAACTCCTCTCCACTTCTGAACTGTCTCTTCCTCCCCCTGCCCCTCAGTTTGTTTTTTAAGCTTGCCTTTGATGCTCAGGGCTCCTAGCTTGTTCTAAATATACTCGTTTCACTTGTTTTTTCAGGTCTTTGTTGTAAAGAGGGCTCGCCAGAAGCATCTGTCTATTCCGCCATCTTCGCTCCACTTCCCCTGTGTCCTTTTTCAAAAGTTTTTATTAACAACAACACAAATACACAGTATATACTATTGTTCATATTTTTCATTAAAAAAATCACAATGCTCATCTAATTCACATGTCACTTTGAAGCCAAATAAACAAAACTTTAAAGACAATTATTTTAAATGACAGTTATCATTGTAAAAGATTTACCTCAACTTCCAAGTGTTGTGCATGTAATCTGAGGATTTTTGTTTGTCTGTTGGTTTGCTTTAGTTTTGGTCTTCATTTTTAGCTCTCCTACCCATTAGTCAGTGAAACAATGGCGGTAAGAATATAGAGACAGACAAGGATACACAAGGCCCCCAAATAATCTCCAAGAAGCTATGCTCCCTGAAAGCTGCAATCAAGTTATTGTGTAGACAGTTCTCCAGAAAATGGATGCCTTGGTGATCTTCCATGCATTTACTTCCTTTGGACCATAGATTAATGTTTTCCATCACATTTACAGGGACAAATAAACCTTAATGTTTCGTGTACTTCCTGAACCTTCAAAGAATTTCTGTTAGAAGTATTTCGTCTCCAAGTAATCCATTTTCCATACCTGTGTTCAGGAATTGGTTGTCAGAAAGGAAGACACAAAAATGGCCATTTTAATGTAATTTGGACCCTCTTTTGCTGGGCTAGGCAAACAGCATCTGGCAGAGACTTTCAAGTTTCTGATTCCAATTTACTCATTCATTTTCTAAACTCATTTAATAAAGAATGGATACTGGCCTAAAAAAATTTCCAGATCTACCAATGGAAATTCCTCATTCTGGCTACTGAGTGATCTTTAAAAAAAAGAAATTGTAGTTATTCTGATGCTATGCATCACTTCACTCGGATTAAACTCATTCTTATTCTTGGCTTGAGTACAAAAATTTCACCTTTGTTTGCCTCTTTAAGGTCATAGAACTTTTCCTCCCACAAACTATAATAGCTTAGTAAGCCACTTTCCTCCACATCAAGGTCTAAGCTTCCAACTGGATTCTCTTCTGGGAGCAAAAGTAACAGATGACAATTGCACATTATTTTGTCTGTTGTTCACTTACTGTATCTAAATGTATAACAGGTACAAGCTTCTCTTCATATAACACACATGCACCCATGAGCCATTTGTGGGTACGTGTACACACAGACACATTAATCAATCAATTTTCCCCCTTTCTGCAAATTCTAGTTATGTCTTCTGAGGTGGTACAAAGCAGAGGTCACAGGTAGGGCTCTCACCTGGATTGGGAGGGAACAGAGAAAGGAACTTACTGTACATCTACTGTACGCATCTAAAGTCCCTGGGTGTAGCAAATCATTAAGGTGCTCAGCTGCTAACCAAAGGGCTGAAGATTTGAGTCCAGCCAGAGATGCCTCAGAAGAAAGGCCTGGTGATCTACTTCCAAAAACAGACCAGCCACTGAAAATCCTATAGAGCACAGTTCTATCCTGACACACACCACGAGCTGGAATCAACTCAATGGAAATCGGGCTTTTTAATATGCATATAAAGTTAAGACATGTTTAATCCCGAAAACAGCCCTGTAGAGTGTGTATTATTAGTCTTACAGATGAAACAAAATGAAACTCAGACTGGTAATGGTCACACCTGAGTGTCCGGGCCAGGATACATGCCTTCCTTTCTAAGTCTTAATTGCAATCCACCTACTCATGTAGAGCCAGGCTTTTTGCATTCCTCCCTTGAGGGAAGGAAACTTCTGAAAGATCCAGAAAAAGGAGAACTCTTCAGTCCTCATGCCCACAGCAGAATTTCCTCCTTGAAAGTTTCCATGGCAAGGCCATTAATTGGGGCCAGAACAGTCTAGGAGTACCTGGAGGCGGGAGATCATTTCTCCTGCCTGTCAGGACTCTGCTCACATGCCATCCATCTCACCTGCCCAGGGAGTGTTTAATGAAGCCGATGTGGATCAGTGGAGAGTGGTGTTTAGGCCATTCTCCAAGACCTCTAAAATGACTGGGAAATGTGCCCGTTTTGGCAAGGAGTCCACTTCTTGTTGTGGTTTTATTTTTAAATAAGCCCTTTTAACTTTTTTCAGTTGCTTGTTCTATTGAAAGCTGTTTCAATTATTCAAATCCATTCAATCAGAACTTATTGAGCATCTATTCTATGCCAGGCACAGCTAGAGGATACAAAAAAATGGTAAAATGCTGCTTCAGGAACTTGAGGAACTGGGAAGATGCTGTAAGCCCACAAATAATGCCAATAAGAGGCAGAATACAAGTACTATAAAGGAGGTACAAACAAGAGCCACAGGGATTCAGACAAGGAGATATTACTTCTGGTTGGGAAAAATCAGAAAAGACACATGGATGAGGAGCTCACATTTGATACAGACCTTTAGAAATTCATTCTCACGCATTCATTGAATCAATAAATATTTATTGAACATCTACTATTTGCCAGGCATGTGCTAGGAACTGGAGATCAAAGAAGGACATAATCCCTTTCCTCTGGGCTTTAGCATTCTAGTGGCTAGTTAGACAATTAGTAAGTAAATTAATTAATTACTTACAACTTGTTATGGATACTAAGAAATGAATAAGCAGGATGCATTGACAGGAATAACTGAGGTAGGTGGCAGTGGGGTGCCCGCTTCAGAAAAGTGGTCAAAGAAGGTCTTGCTGAGGATGTGATTATTAGTGGAGATGGAAAGAAAGAGAAAGAACCAGGCAATTAAAAAAAATAGGTTAAGAATGTTCAAGATACTAAGAAGAGTAAGTGAAAAGCTCCCAAAAAGAAAATGAATTTGGAATTGTCAATAAAGTCTTAAAAGGCCGCTATGACCACAGAATGGGAGCAAGGGGTAGGCTGGCAGGCAATGAGGCCAGAGGGAGGTGCTGGGCAGGTCTTGCAAGGCGTTTATTTGGTCTTGGGAGGGAATCTAGATTTGCTCCCAAATGTAGCACTTTTGAAGGGTTTTAATTTGGGCAATGGCATGAGGCCAATTTGCAGATTGTAAAGAGAAGTTGGAGTAGGATGTATAGAATGAGTTGGAGCTAAGAGATGAGTTTGGAGACTCTAGCACTGGTCTGTGTGTGAGAATTTTTTACACAAGTATGAAGCCAGGAGATATGAAGGTAGATAAATTCAAGATACATTTTGGAGACAGGAACAATAAGAATTTACTAGATTGAGGTGGAGGGGAGCATTTAGGTAAAGAAAGCAACATAAGCAAAGATTCAGAGGAGAAAAATAGTGGGCCTATGTGGACTTTGGAGCCCCTGGGTGGTACAAATGTTTAAAGTGTTTGGCAGCTAACTGAAAGATTGGAGGTTCAAATCCACTCAACGCCTCCTCAGAAGAAAGGCTTGGCACATCTAATTGTGAAAAATTTGTCACTGAAAACTCTATGGAGCACAGTTTTACTCTAACATACGTAGGGTTGCCAGGAGTCAGAATCGACTCCATGACAACTGGTTCTTTGTATGGACTTCAGTAAGACTGCAATAGTGTAATGCTTTCTTTCAACAGAGCCCTGAGACATGAAAAAGTATATTCCAACTTGACCCTACTTCTCACTCTTTAATTCACTTTATTTTCACACATGACTCACTACAATCAAAAAAAAGTATAGGTTGTTAGAATTCCTAGACACCAAAGCAAATACTGAGGGCAGCATTTCCTAAAGTGTGTTCTGTGTAATACTTGTTCCATGAGATGTTTCTTGAAAAAAAGGGCTTTGTGGTCAAATATGTTTAGGACATGCACTGTCATGTCCCCTTTCTGAAGAATTACAATGCCCATTAACATATTATAGACTGAGATGCCCTTCAGTAAAGCAACCTACTTGGCTTTTTTTAATGGTTAACCTACTTTTTTCCAAACAATACCTCAGATTCCTTATTCTGTAGAACAACCTTGGGGATCAAATGGAACTACTGGTCTGGCCCACAGGACTGGATACATAATTTGCAGGGCCCAGTGCAAAATGAAAATGCTGGGCCTTTTGTTCAAATCATTAAAATTTGAAGACAGAGACAGAAGAGTACTAAACCTTGTAACAATGCAGTCTTAGTTACTACACATTTGCCCACCCATGAAGCCAGCCCTGCATGCTCATGGTTGTTGTTGGTAAGTTCCGTCAAGTTAATTTCTATCTCATAGCCACTCCACATGCCAGAGGAGAACTGTCCCATAGAGTTTTCTAAGCTGTAATCTTTACGGAAGCAGAGTGTCAGGTCTTTTCTCCCATGGAGCTGCTGAGTGGGTTCCAACCTTTAACCTTTTGGTTAGCGGCCTGCCACTTAACCTTTGCTCCACCAGAGCTCCTTGCAGGCCGATTTCCTTCAGGTTACCCATTGCTATTGAGTCGATTCCAACTCACAGTGATCCTAGAGGACAGAGTAGAACTGCCCTACAGGGTTTCCAAAAAGTGGCTGGTGGATTTGAACAGCTGACCTTTTGATAAGCAGCCTTAGCTCTTAGCCACTGTGCCACCAGGGCTCCAGAGAGGGAAACTGAAAGAGAGAGAAAGGAAGTGACTTCCCCATGAACTCACAATTGGTCAATGGCGGCACCACACCTGCAGCCTGGGATCTCTGATTATTTACCATATGCCAGATCGGCCTCTGCAAGGTGAACCAGACTTTTGGGGAGATGGGTTTTACTGCTCGTTTGTAATGGATACCATGCCCCCGTGAGATGCAGCTCCACCATGTTCGGTCTTGACTCCACTTACCCCTCTGTGCTGAGACGAGGGCCACCTCTGGTACTGCTTACCTCTAACTTGCCACTCAGTCTAATTCCACTGCTGTTTCCAGTCATTGCTCTGGTTTGTTGCTCCCAACCATAGAACTTAATTACCACCATGGCAGCAGCATAGGGGATACAGCATAGCTTTAAGAAATACTGTGAACCACCCTGTTTGAGAGAAGGAAGCAAGTGTTTCCTGCCTGTATTTCATAAAACATGTAGCACAGTGTTGTGTACACAATAAGTGCACAAAAAGAAAGTGCCCTTTCTCCCTGAAAGGTAGGGAAACTGGAGAAGTCTATATGGAATAATGATATATGCAGATTATGAGGAAACTCTTGTGTGCAGTGAAAGGCTATGCAGAGTTCTTAAAAAATTAAATAAGAAAAATCTCTGAGAAGAAGACAGTAGTGAGCCTGGGAAAGCTGCCCCACATATTATACCGACAGGAAGGAAATGATGTGGCTAGATAGAGCACAGGAACCTCAACAGAACTAGAAAGTCTTAGAGGAAATGAAGAGTGTAGAGAGGTTTCTGCTCTTTTGCCTGCCCAACACCCATTCCCTCTTGTTTTAGCTCTGTGGCCTGATTTTCCTTTTGAGAACAGCTCCTTGCCCATGCTCAGTCTGTGTTGTTGAGTAGGGGCTGACTCCAGCCCTAAATTTCTAGGAATGGGCAATGAGTGCTCCAAGCCCCTGGAAAGAGTGACAAATTCTGAGGCACAAAAAAGATCTGAGGACTTTGGCAGTAACTGTTAGGAAAAAAGGAAAATAAAATGAAAAAAGAAACTTTCTGCTGAGGTTGCTCTGCTGATAGGATGTAGGGCAGAAACTGCTGGAAATCACTAAGTGGAAACAACCTGCCTAAAAATGAAGCCAACACAAGAACAGAGCTGAGAGGTGGAGAGATAGACACACACAGAGAGAGAAAGAGACAGGGAGAAAGACAGAGAGAAACTGAACCTTGAGGACATGGTTTGGTTTGAAGTCCCTGGCTAAACTTTGCCTGGACGTTTTAGCTGCAGGAGTTAGTTATATATGAGTTTCATTTTATACTTAAGCTGGTTTAAGGTAAGTCCTTGCCTTTTGTAAGCAATGAGTCCTGACAGATACTGTAAGCACATTATGCTAAGAGAATAAGCCAAGGGAAAGGGCCTCCCTTACCTAAGGAGCAGGCACTGGGCAACCGTCAGCTCTGCTGTGGAAGTTGTTCTTTTGAACTAAGTTATAGCGTCGCTGAAGGCAGATGAGTGAGCCGGCCTTAGCTCCTGGGGCTGAAGCTAAATCTATCAGCCAGTAATGTCACACTATTAGCTGGAAATAATTCTGGCTCTAAAATCCCATCACTTTGACAATAAAAATAAGCTTGTGCCATTCAATATGAGCATTTACAGCGTACTGTCAGGAGAGGAATTGGGTAGAGTGAGCGGTACTGGAGAGATAACTATCCCATTCTTATTGCTCTGAGTGATGGGAACACAATTTGGGAACTTGGTGGGTTCCCGGGATAAGTTAGAAGCACAGGATGGGAAGCTGGAGGCACCCATGCAACAGTACTAACTTCAAACAAATCCACGTTGATCGCTAGATTGCTTCCCTGCCCGCTTCCTTGTTTCCCCTCCCCAAATAATTTTAGAGCCCGCTACTATTTCAAGGACTGTGCCAGGCACTAAGGCTATGAAAAATAGGCACTGTTTTGGTTATCTATTACTGCTATAACAGAGATATCACAAATGGATGGCTTTAAAGAGAAATTTATTTTTTCACAGTCTAGTTTTTTAGTAGGTTACAAGTCCAAATTCAGGGCATCGGCTCCAGGGGAAGGCTTTCTTTCTCTGTCAGCTCGGGAGGAAGGTCCTTGCCCTCAATCTTCCCCGGTCAAGGAGCTTCTCAGGCACAGGGACCCCACGTCCAAAGGACATGCTCTGCTCCTGGTGCTGGTTTCTTGGTTGTACGAGGTCCCCAACTCTCTTGAGAGATAAAAGGTGGTGCAAGCCACACCCCAGAGAAACTCCCTTTACCTTAGATCAGGTAAGGCGAGGGTGGTATTACAATCCAACCCTAATCCTCTCAACTTAAAATTACAATCATAAAATGGAGGACAACCATACAATACTGGGAATCATGGCCTAACCAAGTTGATACACAGATTTTGGGGAGGATGTAATTCAATACATGACAAGCACTAAAGTTTACAGGCTGGATGGGAAGGCCACAACTATGGGGAAAGAGAGTCATGTATCATTATCGTAATACAGTACAGTGAGTGAGGTAATACGGTTTTTGGGGCCTTCAAGTTGATTCAGACTCATAGTGACCCCATGAGACAGAGCAGAACTAACCCATAGGGTTGTCTTGGCTCTAATCTTTACAGAAGCAGATCGCCAGGTCTTTCTCCCGCAGAGTCCGTAGGTAGTTAAGAGCCCCCAACCTTTCCATTAGCAGCCGAGCACTTAACCATTGCACTACCAGGGATAGTGACATAAAATGCTATGTAAGCACAGGGAAGGAGGGATTCACTCCACCAATTGTAGGGATAGAATTAAAGATATTTTTCACCACTTCTGCATCTCAGTACCAGGGAAGCAGTACTTCTCCTGAAAGAAGTTTTTTTTTTTTTTTATCTCATAATCTTAAAATCTTGTAATTGCTCACATTTTTTCTTTGCTTTGACCATTAAGATGCTTAAGTAGTGTGACCATTAGAACCAATGTGTGGTCTATTCTAATGTAATTCTAGTTCATTAAGGCAGTCATTTCATGTTCACCTCATTCCTGTTTTGATTTTTTTTTTTTTAATTTCCTCATTTGTTTTGATTCTGTTGCACTAAGAATATTTTTATAAAATACCTCAAATCTGTTTGGTAATGGAGAATGCATACAAAAAAAAAAAAAAAACCCCATTGCTGTCAAGTCGATTCCAATTCATAGCATCCATATAGGTCAGAGCTGCTGGTGGTTTCGAACTGCATCCTTTCGGTTTGCAGCAGATCTCTTAACCACTGAGCACCAGGACTCCTGAAGGGTATGCAGATAAAGAATATAGGTATTGTCTCGGTTACCTAGGGTTGCTGTAACAGAAATATCACAACTGGATGGCTTTAAAGAACAGAAATTTATTTTCTCACAGCTCTGGAGACTAAAAGTCCAAATCAAGGCCTCGGTCATTTCCATTCCCTCCTTGTAGGTTGTCCTGGGAATTCCTTAGTTCCTTGGCTTGTAAAAGATCCTCGCAGCTTCTGTGTGAGTCTCTGTGTCTAATATACTCTTTTTATAATTCAGGAGTGATTATATTCAGAAGCTACCCTACTCGAGGATGTTCGAATTAACACAATGAAGAAAATTCTATTTCCAAACAAGATACATTCACAGATATAGGGGTTAGGATTCCAACACACATTTGGGAGAATACAATTTAATCCATAACATGTATATATCTTAATAAGTAATTCTGTCAATTCCTTGAAACAAGCATGGTTTTTAAAAATGGTAATTAAAGCATAGATAGTAACTCTTTTTTAGTAACTCTATCATTCTTATTTAAATAAGCAAAATAGTATGTACTGGCTTAAGAAATTATAGGCAGATCAATAAAACAAAACAAATAGCCAAAAATCGAACAGATTGTTTAGTGTAAAATAAATGTAGCACCACAACTTAATGGGGAAAAGAATGAATATTTAATAAATAGTGCTGGAATAATTAGATCACTATTTAGAAAAACAAATGTGCACCTTAAGAAAATTAAACTTCTGATGGCTTAAAGAGTGAAATGTTAAAAATTGGCCTCAAATAAACTAGAATAAAATGCATTTACTATTTATCAGATCTTGAAATGAGAAATTACTTTTAAGGAATTGACCAATGTAAAAATCAAAATGGAAAAGGGCAATAGAATTGATCATAAGATGGAAAACTGTATGTCAGAAAAATGGTCCACTGCCCACTGCCATACCGTACTTTTATGCAAATAGTGCACACCTTTTACGTTTGTTTGCCAACTGCTCCCTCTCCCCTCGAGGTATTTTTGTAAGCATGCTATGCTTTTTTTTTTTTTTAACAGCAACATGTAAAAAAAATTAGCATAGCAGAGCTTATGAAAATACCTCAGGGGGGAGGGAGTGGTTTGCAAACAAACGTAGAAGGCAAGTGTTATTTTGTAAAAATATAGTAACTAAAGATACTATAAACAATTCTAAATGACAAACAATACATTGAGCTATTATTTGACGCAAAATATTTAATGCATAACATCTTAAACATGTGAAGAAAAAGGTAAGAAAAGAGCTAACATGATTATAAAAGTGGGCCATGGGCTATAACCAACAATTCAGAAAAGAAAAGAAAAAAAAATGGTCATTAAGTACATTAAAAATATATTTAACTTCAACTGTGATCAAATTATAAGCCACTTATTTACCAATGAATATATAATTTTTTAAATTTTAATTTCTATTGATTCCTAGGGTGAGTCTAGTCACTGCTGCTTAGGTAAGGTATGGCAATATTCATCAACAGTTATAAAAGTGCTTATACAGTTAGATTTAGCAATTTTGCTTCTAGAAACTTTCCAAAAAGAGAGATTTGTCCGAAGATTTATGTGGAAAGATACCCACTGAAGTTTAGTTATTTAGAAAGCATGTTCACAAATGTTTGTTTTAACTTTTTGAATATCCTCAAAATTCTTTATATTTTACACAAAATATGTGTACATATCCTCCATTATTCAAATATATCCTATTTCAAAATTTGAGTGGTGAGAGTTCTTATAGTGAGGGATACCAGTACGTATGTAAATGCATTAATTTCCCAAAGAGAATAAACATGACATACTCTTCTATAATTTATTTTTAAATTTAAGAATATACTTGTAACTCTTTCATCAATTATTTATTGAACGCAGTGGTAGGTAAAAACAGACCTGAACTCCACTTTCATGGAGTTTATGGATTTAATAGAGAAGGAAGGAATTACACAAATAAATCAACTAATAAATGTAGCATTATAAACAAGGATAAATTCCCCAAAGGAGAGAAAGGTAGTCCAGGAGATAACATCACAAAGGAATATGGCCCCAAGTGTGGGGATTGGGAAGTCTTTTCTGATGAACTGAAATCTGAAGGACAGTAGAGCTTAAGCAAGTAAAAGTGGGAAGAAAGAAAGGAACAGTCCAGAAAAAGGAAATGGCTAGTAAAAATTCCCTGTGGCAAGAGGGAGAGAGGTACATCCAAGAGCTGGAAAAGTCTGGTGTGATCGGATTATAGAGAGTGGGGAGAGGGAGGTATGAGAGGAAGCTTGAGGAAGAGGTAGGAGTCAGACAATGCAATGTCTTATTTGTCATGCTAAGGGTTTTGGTCTTTATCCTAAGAGCAATGTATGAATCAAGATTTGACTGAAACTTTGAAGAGATTCCCTAGAGGGCAATGACAGATTGGACACAGAAACCTTAATTATGAGGGCAAAATATACAAGAAATGATGGTAACTTGGGCTAAGACCGTGACTATATGAATATGATAAATGAAAGGCTTTCAGAGATATTTTGTCTGTGACATCAATGAGGCTTGGAAATGGATTGAATGTGAGGAAGGTTTACAGGACATTGCTTGAATTTCTGGCTTGAGCAACTGAGGGAATAGTAGCACCAGTTACTGAATAAGAACAATGGAAGAGTATCAGATTAAGTGAAGATCCTAAATTCAGCTTTGACTGTGTTCAGCTGAGGAGCTTTAAATTTGAGTAGTTAATTGGATGAGGAAGGCTGGATTATAATTCAAATCAGGTAGTATTGAGCTTATAATATTAATTGAAGCTGTGAACTTGGATAAGCAGTGAGAAGAAGAGAAAGTCTAGGACAATGTCTTAGGCTGGGTTCTCTAGAGAAGCAAAACCAGCAAAGCGTATAAATATATATAGGGAGAGAGATTTATATCAAGAAAACAGCTCATGTGATTGTAGAGGCTGGAAAGTCCCAAGTCAGTGGATCAGGATAGAGGTTTCTCTAAATTCAGGTAGTCACAGGGGCTAGCGAACCCAAGATCAGTAGGTTTGAGAGCAGAGCTCTTGCTCATAGGCTGTGAAGATCGACAAATCCCAAGACTGGCAAGCAAGATGCCAAGTCTTCTGGTTCACATAGCTACAGGAGCTGGTGAACCCAAGATCGGCAGGTTGGAGAGCAGGACTCTTGCTCACGGGCTGTGAAGATCCACGAATCCCAAGATCGGCAGGTAAGCTGATAGCTCAAGTCCCAAGAACCAGAGGTCAGATGAATAGGAGCCAGCTGCAGGATCCAGAGCAGGCAAAAGCCGGAATGTCCACTTATATTCAGATGCAGGCCATGCATCCAAGGAAACTCTCTTTCAACTGATTGGCTACTCACAGCAGATCCCATCATGGGGGTTATCACATAATAACCACAGAGAATCATGGCCGAGCCAAGTTGACACATCCTTAACCATCCTAGTCCACCCCTTGTCAACTTGTCACCTGTACACATCTCCCCAAACCATACATAATCCCTGAATAAAGACAATTACAAAGTCATATTTGCACCTAACGTGTTACAACTAACACGTGTACAACTGAAAATGCATTAGCCCTGTTTACGTCTTATATTTTATAAGGGAAGAAAGTGAAAATTTTTGATGCACATATACAAAGCAGAAATACTCATAACAATTACAGTCCTCATTTCTGCAACTGGTCATGTGGACATAACTGGTATTTAGAACTACCTTCCTCCACCAACCATTCCGTATTCCCTTTGCCCTCAGCAAGCACCTCAGCTGGTAGTGGTTCTTTACCTAGTGGGGTGACCCAAACCTTCATTCCTGAAGGGTCCGGGTCCTTAGTAGTCATGTTGGAATAGGGTTGCTGTAGTTTTCCATTGACCTTAATCACAGGGCATTGTAGTACTAAGAAATGCTCTAAGGGATCTGCTGCATTCCAGACATGCTCTTCTTCACCTCCATTATGTAATATCAATCCAAGTTCCTCTTGGTAATCAGGATCAATCACAACAGCCAGTACGGTAACTCCCTTCTTTGCCTCTTGATCCAGAGGCATAAGGAGCCCAAAGTGGCCAGGTGGCATTCTTAGCTTCCAGTTCAACAGAATCAGTGATGTTTCTCCAGGTGGGCAAATTCCTTCCTTTGGAACTAAGACCTCTAGACCTGCAGAGCATAAGGTCACCGGGGCAGGAAGCAAAAATCTTGCAAGTGGGTCACTAGGGGTAGTAATGACGGGTGCCACTCCCATTTCCACCCTTTGATTCCTGGACACATGAACCCTGGCTCTGGGAAAAAGAGCAACATATATTAGATGCTGGTTTAGAGCATATGCTGCCTCCTGGAGAACATTGCCCCAACCCTGCAAGGTATTGTCACCTAGCTGGTGCTGTAATTGTGTCTTTAGGAGGTCATTCAAACTTTCTATCAAGCCAGCTGCTTCAGGATAATGAGGAACATAGTAAGACCAGTGAATTCCATGAGCATAGGCCCACTGCTGCACTTCGTTTGCTGTGAAGTAAATCCCTTGATCTGAGGCAATGCTGTGTGGGATACCATGATGGTGGATGAGACATTCTGTAAGTCCACGGATGGTAGTTTTGGCAGAAGGATTGTGTGCAGGGAAGGCAAATCCATATCTAGAGTAAATGTCTGTTCCTGTAAGGAAAAAACACTGCCCTTTCCGTGATGGAAGTGGTCCAATGTAATCAACTTGCCACCAGGCTAGCGGCTGATCACCTCAAGGGACGGTGCCGTATAGGGGACTCAGTGTTGGTCTCTGCTGCAGGCAGATTGGGCAATCAGTAGTGGCTATAGCCAACTCAGCCTCGGTGAGTGGAAGTCCACATTGCTGGACCCACGCATAACCTTCATCCCTGACACTACGGTCACTTTTTTCATGAGCCCGTTGATCAATGACAGGAGTAGCTATGGAAAGAGGATGACTGGTTTCCACAGAAAGCATCATCCTATCCACTAAGTTGTTAAAATCATCCTCAGCTGAGATCAACCTTTTGTGAGCATTTACATGAGACACTAATATCTTCACTTCTTTGGCCCTTTCAGAGAGGCCTGTCCACATACCTCTTTCCAATAAATCCTTGTCTCCAATTTTCCAATCATGTTCCTTCCAAGTCCCTGACCATCCAGCCAAACCATTGGCCACAGCTCATGAATCAGTACAGTATACAGTCACACATCTGGCCATTTCTCCTTCTAAGCAAAACAAACAACCAGGTACACTGCTTGAAGTTCTGCCCACTGGAAGGATTCCCTTCACCACTGTCCTTCGAGGGGGTCCCAGAGAGGGTCTGTAGCGCTACTGCTGTCCACTTTTGAGTGGTGTCTGCATATTGCGCAGAATCATCTGTAAACCAGGCATTAGTTCTGCCTTTCTCAGTCAACTGATCATAAGGAACTCCCCAGGAGGCCATAGGTGCAGACTGGGAGATGGAAGGTAATGTGACAGGAGTGGAGACCATGGGTATTTGGGCCACTTTGTCATGCAACTTATTTGTGCTTTCAGGTCCTGCTCAGGCCCAATCTTATATATACCACTTCCATTTAATGATGGAGTGCTGCTGTCCACATCCAACTTTATGACTCTGTGGGTCAAACAACACCCAGTTCATAGATGAGCAGCTCACAGACAATAATACTAACGTTTACTTTCTGGGTAGGAGCCTGCAAAGGAAAAAGAATAGTCAGGGAATTAGGAGGAAAATCAAGAGGGTTGACACAGGCCCATTGCACATAGTACCATCAAGGTATATTGTTGATCATGGCAAGAAGTGTTTCAGTGCAGCAATTAGGACAAAGTCAACTGGGGTGAATTGAAAAGAGAGCAGGAAGTGAAGAAATAATGACTGTGAGTATGGACAGTTCTTTCAAGAAGTTTGGCTACAATGTTAATCAGCTTTTGCTGTGATAATGTCTCCAATGTCTAAATAGCTTATGACAGCAGGCATTTGTGTCAGTTATGGTTCTGCTAAGCTTGTCTGAGCTCCCCTCAACTGTATGTGATTTCCCATTCCACTGGGATATTCTGGGTTCATAGTGGAAGATAGGAGCATGAGAATGTGAGCCAAACTCCATGGCATTTAGAGCTTCATTGTAACTATAGTACATCAGAGCCTCCAAGTCTCTGCTCCAGCAATATTGCAGGGTGCCATTTGAGCCTTATTAGTTAATATTTTGAATATTCTACCTAGTTGTGGGAATTGAATATGAATGAGGTGATGCACATAGGTTGTAGACTGTAGTCATTTAGAATTTTTTTTTTTTTTTTCAAGAAACATATACTTGCAGTAATCTACCCAGGTCAATAGGATTTTTTTTTTTTTTTTTGTCTTTCTGCTTGGGACAAGATGCTTCCCCTAGAAAGGTAAGAACGCCTTAAGGAGAAAAAAAAAAACAGACTTGAGGAGAGGACTGAAGAAGAGTGAGTAGTGTAAACCAAAAGCAGCTCCCTTGGCCTTTAAGCACTGCCAGCACCACGTTTGGTAGAGCAGGCAAGTCCAACAATTCATCAAGCCTCAATGTGAAATCACCAGAAGTGGCTTTCCTTAGCCTTGTTGCTTGCATATGAAGAATAGAACTAGCTTTTTTTTTAACAATAAAAATAATTTTTTTGAAGAGAAAGTACATAGCCTTGGATTTTAATAGATCATCTGAGAGTTTTTGACACTGATAAAGTTTAAAAGCTGAACTTTTGGCCTATCTCACTTCAGGGCTGAGCTGTCAACTCCTCAGAAAACAAAGATTTTAGAAAAAAAAAAAAAACTCAATTTATGATTCTGGTCTTTTCTCGGGGATATTGTCTTCATTCTTTAGAAAAGACAGGCTTAGGGCAGTCTGCTCAGAGATAATTCATGGATGTGATCACTAATTCTGGTAGACACCCCCTTATGGACAATCAACACACTGATCTTACCCTTCTCTTCCAAAACAAAAACAAAATAAAATTTTTGCCCTTATTTAGAGATAATATTGAGAAGCCTTCTGGATGCTGAGAATCAAACACAAATTTATTAAGAAAAAAAATCAAGTCTAGGTTTTCTAGAAATCTGTACATTAATGGTATTAAAGCAAATATACTTATCCAAGAATTACTCCTTTCTTGTCCTTGATTAATTTGCTTCAAAGATAGCATGCGATATTAAACTGGAACAGCTTCCAGGGGCATTGCCATTTGGGTAGAGTAAGAATTATACTGATCTGAGTTGCATTTAAATTGAATAAAATTCAGATACTTTTTTTCATGTGCTAGATTTTCTCTTGAAAATGTGACTATCTTAACACTGCATGTTCTATTTATTCTTAGTCTTTTAAAAGGGACACCCCACATTCTTGTACTTATGTCTTTTTTTTTTTTTTTCGTCCCTTAGTTTGCACACCTGTTATCCCAATTTGGAAATCTCAAATACTCAAAAGTCTCCAGTACACCTTAAGCCAATCTTGTGAACCATTATTGTTGTTTTTTGTTCTACAGGCATCTGAAAACCTTCTGAACCTCATATCCAGACCTTGGATGAGGGAAGCTTGTGCTTTTCACAGGTGTTCTTGTCTGGGACAAAGGACAAATTAAGTCTCCAAGATGACTCATCTGCTTGTTTTTTTCTGATGACTTCTATTTCAAGGTCTTCCCTCTCTAATTAGCCTCCCCAAATGGACTGTTTAATGCATAGCTAATCTTGAACTTGCTCTTTTCTCTGACTGAGGGGAAAATTGCACTTTGTTTTGTTGAGTTATGGTGCTTATGTTGCACATTTATCAACAATTGATATTTTAGAATTCTAGATGGCAGCTGTTCAGAGTTTCCTCATTGGTAATATTAGATTGGGAATTACTAATAATGGTGAATATATAAACCCTCTTTAATATGAGATCTAATCACAATTGTTTGAAATATTTAGCTTTCTAAATTTAGATTATTTTCCAAAGTATAGTGGTCTAATGTGGGAAAAAAAGAACTTTCATTTTAGTATCTGGAAGAATGTTTAAGCATTTAGGACATTTATCATGTGGTCAAATAAATCATTGATAACAATTCAATTCAATATGTCCATTTGAATAGCTTCCTAGCTCTGCAGCCACATCATTTTAATATACTTCTCTTATTTTCTCTTCAACAATAAGCAAAATACTTCAAAAAACTTTAGTGTGGAAAAAATGACCATGCTTATTTAATTGTGTTGTTTCACCAAAATCATTTTTAAGAATTTTCCTTTGTTTTTCTATTACAAGTAAAGAAGTAGAACAAAATAAGTACACACAAGTTGAAATACAACTAGCAAATAGAATTCACAGCATAATTCCTTTCACATTTTGATGCCAAACTTACATAGGCAACAAAGAACAGGGCAGGAATCTGTGGAAGGACTGGATGAGGAGCTGTTGAAGGAACCAAGGGCCCAGAGTGTTGGAAAAACTTCCCTAACCTCCCTTTCTAAGAACAACAGCACTTGCCTTTTACAGGAGTCTTGAATGGAATAGACGGCATGAACAAAAGCTAAAAACTTTATGATTTGGTGATGGGAGATACAAAACAAGAAAATACCAAATTAGAAGAAGCCACAAAATCAAGGAAAATATAATGGTATAAATTAGGTGCTGTAGGACTGACTTCACAGAAAGAGGAGGCATTAATCAGGTGGAAGAGGGGAAGAGGAAGCCCTGGGTATAAGGAAGTTACAGGGATCTTCGATGAGCTCCCAGAAGTTGTGTATACTTCACTCTTACACCCAGGTATACATTAGTTCCATTATGCAATGACAAAGTAAATGGGACTGCGTCTTAGGCTGAGGCTCCAATACAGTAAGTGGAAACCCATTGCCATTGAGTCTATTCCAACTCATAGCTACCCTATAGGACAAAACAGAACTGCCCCATAGGGTTTCCAAGAAGCAGCTGGTGGATTCAAACTGCCAACTTTTTGGTTAACAGCTGAACACTTAACCACTGTACCACCAGGGCTCCATATGGCTCCCAAATTCCAAAGTAATTTGCAAGGCTACCTATGCAAGATTTGTAAAGAAGGCAGCCCAAAGCCAGTTTTGCAACACTTAGCCTCTCTCAAAAGGAAGGTTATAAAGCAGTTGAAATTGAATACCTGGAAAATATGTATTAAAAATTTTTTTCTTAGATTTTTTCCAGTGTTGTGAGTCTCATCCCTTCCTGCACCATGCACCCTCCCCCAGCTGGGAAAGGGATGGACTTTGCTTTCTCCTGACCAAGCTGACTCATAGCAACCCTATAGGACAGAGTAGAACTGCCCCCATAGAGTTTCCAAGGCTGTAAATCTTTACAGATGCAGACTGCCACATCTTTCTCCCATGGAGCAGCTGATGGGTCTGAACCAACTACCTTTCTATTAAAAAAAAAAAAAATTTTTTTTTTTAATAGCTGCTAAAAAAAAGGACACCAGGGATCCTTTCAAGCCCACTAAGGGGGCTTACAATAGACCACAAAGCAAAGCTGTGATGTGATCTCTGGGGACACAGTGGACTGATATGTAACTCAGGCCAGAGAAGTCTAAAAGTTAATTTCATGGCTGGGGCTGGATGCCTACTAGGTGCTAAAAGAAAAAATGGGCTGTGTTTTGGGAAGAGATGGAGGTGCACCACAGGATGCCCAGGGGCTATGAAAGGAAGGGAAGTGATTAGCAAAACCAAGCACACTTGTCAAGGGAAAGGTTAGTGAGAGATTCCCAGCAATGGGTGTCTCCAAAGAACCCACAAAATTGCCCAAGATAAAGTCAGCTTTACATGTCTGTCACAGATTGATGGCAGTAAACTAAGACCTCTCCCACCCCCTACCTTACCTTGTTCCTCTTATCTTGGATGTGGGCAGAAGCCATACTTAGGGAGTTGGGAAGGAGGGCAGAGAAGAACTGGCAGAGTAAAGAAGTCAAATACATCCTGCTCATATCCTGTTCCCACCTTGGGCCCTCAGTTGGACAAGACTCGGGGTTGGAAGAAACTAAGTTTGATGAAATGTGGAGTTGGACATCAAGGTTATTCTGGAGATTCAACTGACTGAGGGGTATCAGAAAGCTGGATACACTGAGCCCCTACAATTCCGTTGAATCACTCCTGCCAGCAGAACCAGCCTACTCACCACCATATGAAGAAATTAATTACTCTAGAGGGGTATTCTGGAAACCCTGGTGGTGTAGTGGTTAAGAGCTACAGCTGCTAACCAAAAAGTTGGCAGTTCAGATCCACCAGGTGCTCCTTGGAAACTCTATGGGGCAGTTCTTTTCTGTCCTATATGGTCGCTATGAGTCAGAATCGACTTGATAGCAATGGGTTTTTTGGTTTTGGAGGGGTATTTTATTTTCTAAGAGTGACCAGGAAAGTCAATGGAACCTGTAATAGGGGAAAAAACGTCACCAAGTTTAGTAAAGCAAAAAGAAAGTTTTATTCTGCATGTATTCAAAAAGACAAAAGTTGAGAAGTGGACAAGCATGCTGCCAGAGCTAATGTCTGTCCGAATCCAAGGAAATGTTACAGAATAAACAAGAACAGGAAAACAGACAGGCATGCTGCCACAGACATGTCTGCCAGAGTCCAAGGAACGTTACAGAATCATCAGTATATATTAATGCTACAAAATGGGCAAAACCGTTGAAAGTTTTCCCTTTTCACAGATTGGCTAGACACTGTGATCTTACATTTTGAATCATCTTTCTTAACGATCATTGGTGAAGGTTTCAATGACCTACAGTCAGGAGGGTCTTCCTTAGTCCAGCAAATTTCCATTCACTAAATGTTAATGGAAAAAGATAAGAGTGGAAAGTCTTTTGTGTTCTGGCTTATGTGAAATGTTCCCTAAAAGATATTTTCCAAGATTATCCTATCTATTGTCTTTATGCCTCAGGGCCCAGTTGATGCATCCTTGTGAGTCCTTGTGAGCCCTTGTGAACCCAGCTCCAGCTGGGTCACATTCTCTATGCTCAAGGACAGGGAATAACTACTCCAATATTGTTTCCTAAATCAATCCTATACCCATTATTTTCCCTGGGTACAGAGAAGAACCAGTCTTGACAGTGAATTTGTTGCAGCGGTTGTAAGAAAAATAAGTTACTTCATGATTGCCCCTTAAAATCCTGTTTGTTCAATATGATGGTGACATCTACCTGAACACAAACATGTAATCAAGTAGGTGAAAGCAAGCTGTGGAACAGCTCTAGAATTGAGGAAGCATTCCACTGAGAAGTGGGGTCAGCAAAGACTAAAAATCTGCTGGAGGTACAAAGACCTGAAGGCAAGAATTTGCATTGCATTTAGACTCAACAGCACTGGGTTTTTGGTTGGTTTAGAAAACAGGAGTGGAACCAAAGGGGCCTTGAATAACAGCAACTGGTTCAAACTGACGGTTTCATTCAAAAGAAATTATCTCCAACTTCCTTCTCCTGGGGAAATAAAATAAGAACAATCTGCTGACTTGTAATAAGCATTCCTCAGTAAGCCCATCAAGTAGGAAGGGACTAACACTTGTGGATAGACGACTGGCTTGGTTCTGGGGCAAGTATACCTTCCATGTAAAGCAGGAAATTGATGTTCCAATAAGAAGCTCCCATGTGTGAGTTGGGTAAAGTCAGTTCTTCTAAAATTTTATCTCTAGAATTGTTGACCATCAAAATTCCTATGTCAGAGAATGAAGAACACCAAGGACACAAGGTAATTATGAGTCCAAGAAACAGAAAAGGCCACATGAACCAGAGACTACATCATCCTGAGACCAGAAGAACTAGATGGTGCCTGGCTACAACCGATGACTGCCCTGATAGGGAACACAACAGAGAACCCCTGAAGGAGCAGGAGAGCAGTGAGATGCAGACCCCAAATTCTCATAAAAAGACCAGACTTAATGGTCTGAATGAGACTAGAAGGACCCCGGTGGTCATGGCCCCCAGACCTTCTTTTGGCCCAGGACAAGAACCATTCCCGAAGACAATTCAACAGACATGGAAGGGACTGGACAGTGGGTTGGAGAGGGATGCTGGTGAGGAGGGAGCTTCTTGGATCAGTGGACACTTGAGACTATGTTGGCATCTGCTGCCTGGAGGGGAGATGAGAGGGTGGAGGGGGTTAGAAGCTGATGAAATGGACATGAAAAGGGAGATTGGAGGGAGAGAGTGGGCTGTCTCATTAGGGGGAGAGTAATTGGGAGTATGTAGCAGGGTGTATATAAGCTTTTGTGTGAGAGACTGACTTGATTTGTAAACTTTCACTCAAAACACAATAAAAATTATTTTAAAAAAATTCTTAAGTCATTGGACTGAAAATTCAAATGCTCGGCTAGAAGAATTTACTGAGCTAGCTATATTCATAGGAACAATAGCTTTAAGAGAGTCACGGAGGTGGAGTGTAGGAAGGAAATGAGCATTGTGCACTACAAGCCAAGATCAACTAGCCTGGTATATCTTATACAGACATTCTCACTATCTCTTCATCCTGTTTCCCCAGCTTACTTCTATACTGTGTGTAGAAACTACCTCTTTCCATTGACAAACTATCAACACTGTTATTAGGTTTCAATCTTGGCTCTTCCGTTAACATCTCCCATTAACAACTGGAGCAATCAAAACCAAAACCCATTGCCATGGAGTCAATTTTGACTCATAGTGACTCTATAGGACAGAGTAGAATGGCCCCATAGTGTTTCCAAGGAGCACCTGGTGGATTTGAACTGCCAACCTTCTGGTTAGCAGCTGAAGCTCTTAACCACTACACCACCAGAGTGTCCCAGAGTGATGAAGTCCAAATCATTTGCTCTTTTAAGCTTCAGTTTTCTTGTTGGCAAAATGGGGGGATTGGATTGGATTAGACCAGTGGTGTAACAAAAAACAAAAACAAAAAAAAACACCACTGTTGAGTCGATTCGAAGTCATAGTGACCCTATAGATCAATGCCATAGGGGGCATAAAGGAGATCTGAAAACTTGCTTATAATGCAGATCCTGCACCCATCACTATAGATTTGTCATTCAGTAGATAAAGGGTCACCTGTTGCCGTCAAGTCAATTTCAACTCAGCAACTCTACAGAACACAGTAGAACTGCCCCACAGGGCTTCCGAGGACCAGCTGGTAGATTTGAACTGCCAGCATTTTGGTTAGTAGCTGAGCAGCTGAGCTCTTAACCACTATGCCACCAGGTCTCCCACCTAAAAGAGTAGGGCCTAGGAATTTTGAAATTTTAACCCTCTCTTCTTTTTTTTCTTTTTCTGTTCTAATCTATCACAAATGTTTATTGAGCATCTACAGAATGCATGGTACCTTATAAAAATAAGTGTACTCAATTAAAATATTTTTGTTTGAAACTCATACTCACTGCGTGCTGGGATTAAGTAAGAAGGATTCCAATCATCATAGTATATCATGGCATTCCACTGGCTGGCATGTGGTAGGCTTTTTTTTTTTTTTTCTGCTGGTATAGTTTAGCTTGTTGTTATTTGCTGTGGAGTTGATTCCAACGCATAGTGACTCCACCTGTGCAGGGTAGAACTGCTCTATAGGGTTTTCAAGGGTGTTACCTTTCGGAACAGTTCACCGGGTCTGTCTCCCAAGGAGCCGCTGGGTGGGTTTGAACAGCCACACTTTGGTTGAGCACTTAAATGTTTGCATCATCCAGGGTTAGCTATATGGAATAGATGCCATGATTTTGATTCCAGTTATGTTATAACATTAGGTCTACCATTAGGAGTTGCTCAGTTTTCTCTGCTGTTTACATGCATTTTCACCTTCAGAAGGCCTCCAAGAAGTTCTCCATGTGGTTAAGAATGCTGGTATGGAGGTTTCAAAATTTTTACACTCTGAGCAAAATTATAACTTTCTTTATTCTCTTTTTGCTAACTAAAGATGCCTCAGTCTTTGATAGTTCAAAGTTGACCTCCCTCCAAGTACTGTTCTGCCCTCTTTCCTTCACGTCAACCTTCCTGAGATATCACCTGGGCATAAAAGTATGCTTACAGCAAATGGAAGGCCCTTAAGGTTATGCATTGTCCCCTCAGTCTTGCTGGTCTCGGATATATTAGTTTGTCTGGTCTGGTAACCAGTGGTGGCACCCACTGAGGTGTAGTTTTTACCTCCCGGATCCTTCAAATGCCATGCTGGCACTCTTTGCTGAATTCATAGCTCTGATTGTAAGGCTATACCTGTGACCTCTTCTTTCTAACCCTAGTCCACTGCTTCTTTCATTTCCCGTCCCTGGCATATGTTGGGATGTGAAGAAATGGAGTGACATCTAAAGCTTAGTCCTCCAAACACTTCCCTCAACCATTCCTAACATCCTGTCTAGCACCTTTTCAGATGCAGTGCTATGCCAGCTGTGGGGATGCTGTGAAATACATGCTAGGTTATCTTACTGTTTTGGAACATGTTTCTACCACATCCTCCAACAAAGTATGACCCCCAGATGTCAGAGAGCTGGGATATTCATGTCTGATCACATGTGTTTCTTCTTCTCTCTTCTCCTAGCCACCTCCTGTCAGAAATATTAAGGGCTTTCCCTGTTCCTCTCAGGTAGAAACATCCCTTAAGGCATATATAAATCCTCTCTAAACTATTGCTTATAATAAAGTTTAGTGACCCAAGTCTCCTAGGATTAGGATTTGGTATATAAAAGGAATTTTGGAAAATTTATTCAAACTCCCCCCCCCCCCCCCCCCCCCGCCAAGCCTGGATTTTAACTGAATCAGAATCAACTCAACGGCAGTGGGTTTGGTTTGGTTCAGGTCTTTCTGCGATTTTTTTTAAAATACACTTTTCCATTGATAGTCAAGAAATGACCTCTCTGTTCTAAAAAATGATGTCATTTATTGATTCAATGGAGTCCCTAGGTAACACGAATGGCTAAGCACTCAGCTACTAACTGAAAGTTTGGCAGTTTGAATCCACCATCCTAGAGTTGCCGCAGAAGAAAGGCTTGACAATCTACTTCTAAAAGATCACAGCCAACGGAAACCCTATGGAGCTCAGTTTTACTCTGAAACACACCAGGTTGCCATGAGTTGGAATTGACTTGATGGCAACTGGTTTTTCTTTCATTTTGTTTTGCTTTTTAGTGATTCAGTAGGTACAAAGTCACACAGCAATATTTATTATGGAAATAAAAAAAAGTAAGTTTAGTATGTGCAAAAATATTATTCCTGCTACAATTATAATTTGGTAGGCCTGCCTTTGGGAAACTGGAAGCTAAGGAAATAATTTAAACACACATAATTGTTTCTAGGATTAAACCAAGAAAAAAAAACTTGTTGCTGTCAAATCGATTCCAACTCATAGTGACCATAGATGGTAAATTGCTTAAGATCAAGTATTGGTGAATTTCCCTAATTCTGAGTACCTTGCAGATGCTAGAATCACAGAAACATAAGAAGTACAGAATTCCAGAGATCATTACAGAAAAATTTGGCACAATGAGAAGAGATGACTGTTATGGATTTAATTGTGTCCCAAAATTATGCACTGTTAATCCTAAGGACATCATGCTTGGCAGAGTACAGGGTCAGCAGAAAAAAAGGAAGACCCTCAATGAGGTGGATTGACACAAAGGCTGCAACAATGAGCTCAAGCATAACGATTGTAAAGATGGCTCAGGACCTGGCAGTGTTTCGTTCTGTTGTGCATAGGGTCACTATGAGTAGGAACAGACTCAATAGCACCTAACAACAACAACAACAAATCCTAACCCTCAGACCTGTAAATGTAATCCCATTTGGGAATAGGGTTTTCTTCGTGATGTTAATGAGGCCATATCAGCAAGATGTGTCTTAAACCAATCACTTTTGAGATATGAAAAGTAGTTTAGGCACAGAAGAAAGCAGATTCTGGGAAGACGGACGCCATCTGAAGACTACAGAGGCTGACCAGTCTACAGGCCTAGGAACTCCGAGGATGGCCAGCTAGAGAAACTAAAACAAGGATTTTCCCCTAGAGCCAGTGCCCTGAATTCAGACTTTCTAGCCTCCTAAACTGTGAGAAAATAAACTTTTGTTTGTTAAAAAAAAAAAAAACCTGTTGCCGTCGTCAAGTTGATTTCGACCCTATAGTACAGAGTAGAACTGCCCTATAGAGTTTTCAAGAAGCGCCTGGTGAATTCAATTTGCCAACATCTTGGTTAGCAGCCGTAGCACTTAACAGGTACACCACCAGGGTTTCCTTTTTTAAGCCACCCACTTATATTTCTGTTACAGCAGCAGTAGGAAATGAAGACAATGGCTTTTCACAGGAAACAGACAAGTGGTCTAAATTCTTTCACAAATCTGACCCCAATCTAGCACTTCAGCCTTATTTCCCACTCCTCACTTGTGCAAACTTTCTCTTCCAACATGATCAGCCAACCCATGGACCTTCAGATCCACTGACTGCATCCCTATTTCTTTACTCCTACATCTCCTCAGTGGGAATGCCCTAGGTTAGTGCTCTAAATAGTAGTGAGCAACTCCATGAGAACTAAGGCCGTGTCAAAAACATATGCCTCCTATTTATATTCCCATCTAACAAGGAAAGCTTGTATTGTTACAAGAATGGCAGTACTGTATTTAGTTAGGCTTGTCTAATGGGAAAAAAAACCACTGTGGTATCCTACTTTGAGGAAAAAGGAGATTATGTCCTTTGCAATCTCCATTTGCTTTAATTTTTTTCTTCCTTTCAAAAGGGCTTCTGAGTGGGAGCCACAACACTAAGTCTGGCTCGGAGGAGAGGGAAAAAATGAGAGAATAAACACTGAGCAGGAAGCAGGGAGACCACGGTTGTTACCATAGTGATGAGCATCCAGTCCGGATGGTGCTGTTGCCAGTTTGTGCTCATAAGTGGGAGAAAACCATGTTCCTTCTGGACTAGTGGAGTTGAGGACAGGAAAATCCGAGATGACCGATTTTCAATCTCTCCTCCACAGCCCCAATTAAATCTCTGTGTATTGAGCACCTACTAAGTTCTTGGCAATGTGCTGGCTATATTAAGGATTGAATATGTGTAGACCCAGATAATTAGGGCCTCATACCCCCATTTTAAATATGAAACACTAAGATATAAAAAGGATAAATAATTTTTTGTGATTGAGTAATTTAGCTAGTGAAAGTCAGGAGCAGGTGGTAAATCCAGGTATTTAATTCAATCGAATTTATTTTCCAGTGTAAAGCCATTTCCACCAGGCGACAACTATTTCTATAAAATGGCTTAGTATGAAAATTATATCCCTTTAAATAACACGACAACCCTGTTGGCATAGTGAGTAAGAACTATGGCTGCTGGCCAAGGGGTCAGCAGTTCAAATCCACCAAGCGCACCTTGGAAACCCTGTGGAGCAGTTCTACTCTGTCCTATAGGGTCGCTATGAGTTGGAATCGACTCGATGGCAACAGGTTTGGTTTTCTTTTTTTGGTTTGTAAATAACACAAACTTAGGAACTCGATGGTGGTTACCCCAAGCTTTGATATTTCATAGTTTTCCCTGTCTCACAAGTTTCCTAGAAAAATAATTGATATTAAAGCTTTCTTTCCTTTGTTTATAAACCTAATGGGTTTTTCTGATAACAGCTTAATTAATTTGTTAGAAAATGATACTAAATGACCACTTTCAATGTATTTTTTATTAATGTGACTGAAAGTGTTGGCATATAGACAGGTAAAAATGATGGAATTATTTTCTTCTAAAATAGAAGTACCTTTGAATTTTTAATAACATGCGTTATCACTAAACACAATAAACAGCATCAAGAAATTAAAAGCCCCTGTAGGTCTATTCCTATTCCCACCTCTACTCCTCAAATAATAACAGTTTTTGTTCTTTTTTAGATATTGTATGCATAGTGTAGTGGTTAAAAGTGTGGATTCAAATTTCAGCTTCACCATTTGCTAGCTGTGTGATTAGCCAAATTAACTTTTCTGAGCTCTCAATTTCTTATCTGTAAAATAGGAATAATAGTGTGCTTACCACATACGAATGTTGCATGAAATAAATGAGATAATTTAAATGCTTAGCGCAGTGCCTGGCACACACTGTGCACTTTATAAATGGTAGTGTACATATGTATGCATCTCTGTCTATATTTTTACATAAACAGGTCATGCTATACACAGTGATCTACATTTCCACTTAATAAAATATCTTAAGTCATATTCCTATGTCTATATGTAAGGACCTACCATATCAGTCACTGCATTAATGTTCTGTATTATAGACATATACTACTTTTAACTAAATATAATTAATTGATATTTAAGTTGTTTACGTTTCTAATTTACAAGGAAAGACCGATGAACTTTTTCTTTCAGTAAAGGGTTAGATAATAAATATTTTAGGTTTTGCAGGCCGTACATCTCTACTACAATTGCTCAACTCCATGTTGAAGCACTAAAACAGCCATACCAAAACCCTAAACCCGTTGCTGTCCGGTCAATTCTGACCCATAATAACCCTACAGGACAGAATAGAACTACCCCATAGGGTTTCCAAGGAGCGGCTGGTGGATTTGAACTGCTGATCTTTTGGTTAGCAGCCAAGCTCTTAACAACTGTGCAACCTGGGCTCCAAAACAGCCACAGACAATAAACGAATAGATATTGTTGTGTTCCAGTAAAAATTTATTTATAAAAACAGGCAGTTGGCTAGATTTGGGCATAGGCTGCACTTTGTCAGTTCTGAGATACAGTGTTATGATTTGTATGGACATATATTAATTTACATATGTCTATATAGTCACTATGAGTCAGAATTGACTCAATGGCAATGGTTTAACAGGTATATATATCTATGAGGAGCCCTGGTGGTACAGTGGCTAAAGCATTGGGCTGCTAACCGAAAGGTCGGTTTGAAACCACCAGCTGCTTCTTGGAAACTCTATGCGGCAGTCCTACTCTGTCCTGTAGGGTCACTACGAGTCAAAATCAACTCGACAGCAGTGGGTTTGGGTATGTATATCTATATATTTATCTTTTCTCATTTCTATTACTTGTTTTAAAAATCTGAATATACACATGTGTACATACTGCAGTGGAACCCTAGTGGCACAATGATTAAGAGCTTGGCTGCCAATCAAAATGTCAGCAGTTCAAATCCACTAGTCGCTCCTTAGAAACCCTATGGGGCAGTTTTACTCTGTCCTATTGGGTCTCTATGAGTCCATATCGACTCACTGGTAACAGGTTTACATACTGCAGTGCAGCGAATTACTTAATATGATTCTTCTATCCATAGTCTTTGTAACTCCCACAAAGTGACTGAGTGGGGCTATGCAAATGAGGTGTTTTCTGGTCCACTAAAGGGACTGCTTGCTAATAATGTAAATAAGGTGCATGGCATCCTTGTGGGGGTGGGGCCATGCAAATAAAGTGTATGGAACCCTAACGAGGAAATTGGTTACTTTTGCCATCCCTCTAGGCTTAAGAGGGCCTGGTGGCACAGTAGCATTTGATGGCTAAACAAAAGATTGGCAGTTCAAATACACCAACCTCTCCTTGGAAATCCTACAGCACAGTTCTACTCTGTCTTATAGGGTCAGAATTTACTTGATGGCAATGAGTTCTAGGCTCAAAATGAACCATCCCAGAAGCAGGAAGAAAGTATCTCACCACCACCAAGAAAGAAGAGCCAGTAGTAGAGCATGTCCTTTGGGCCCTAGATCCCTGCACTGAGAACTCCCCAGACCCAGGAGGCAGAGAGGGAGCTATAACACCTGAGACAGCAAGAGATAGCAAGAAGTAGTGGCAGAGAAACAGCAGAAGCAGCAGAACCAAGAGACCAGCAAGAGACTGCATGATAAGCTTCCTGGCCCACAGAGGGAAAAAGCTGAGCACCTTCAGGAAGGAGGTTTAGTGGTGGAGTGGGGTGCCTCTGGGCACTTCCTGGCAGAGCTAAAAGAGCTTTGTAACACTTGCTCAGCAGGGCAGAGGCCAAGGGCCAGAGAGAGGCAAGCCTGCAGGCACAGCTGAGAAGAAGCTGTGCTGGTGGAGTAACTGTATCCTGAGTCATCTCAGATCTGTTACTTCCCTAACAAACCCCACAATCATGAACCTTGTCTGTGAGTTCTGTGTGGCCACTGCAATGAATTATGGAAGAGAGAAGTAGAGAGTGCCCTGGGAGAGATGGTTGGTGTCAGAATTGATAAAAAGTTTGGAGGTTGGAGGCATGCCTGACCTCCACCTCATGGAAATCAACCTCGGGCTATTGATCTAGTCTCTCCTTCCCCCTTGTGAAGTTAGAGGAGGTCAGACATCCCCATCACACTATTTTTACAAATACATACATATACGCACACACACAGAGTAACAGGTTTTTACGTTGTAAATATTGATGTCAGACTTTTTTTACAATTTATATACCCACAAAAGTATGTGAGAGTACCCAAGTTCCTATATGTCATCACTAGAAGTTTTTATTGTAACTTAATTATTTGATAATATGATAGATAAAACATTATATCTACAACAGTATATCTAATTTTGCTTCTCTTTAATTATTCATGAGGATGAATATCTTTTCATATGTCTATTTGTGAACTATATTTCTTCATTTGGGAATTACCAGTACGTATCTTTTGTCATTTTTTCTATATGAATACCTCTCTCATTGATTTCCATGAGTTTTTTATACATTAGAGATATTAATCCTTGCTTTTCAATCTTCATCTACATCATCCTTTCCCATGGCATCCAGACAGTGACATTTGTAATACTTATTACACCTGAAAATAATTGTTCATTGTGGGTTCCTCAGTCACTAGATCATAAATTCTACAGTCAGGCATTGTACATGTCTTATTCAGTGCTTTATTCCCAGCACTGACTACAGTGTCTAGGTCATAGGTGATGCTCCAAAACTGTTTGCTAAAAAATTAATGAATATCATACATTTTACAGATATTTACCACTGTTTATTGCCTTTTTTCCTGTTAATTTTAGGTATGATATATTTGGTCACACTGTTTTTGATTTTTATAATGAATTTTGTGTATTTTTCTTTATAGCTTGAAGTTCACACCATCCATAGAAAGGCTTTCTTCATTCCCAAATTATTAAATAGTCTCATGTATTTTTCTTTTACACTTATAGTGTTTATAATTGAATCTTTAATCTGATGATTATTTTTTGTGTATGTCTGAAGTAGACATACAATTCTATTTTTTGTTGAATGAAGCCTATTGAATAATTCACCCCTTCACCTTCTGTCTTAGGCTGGGTTGTCTGGAGAAGCAAAATCAATGAAATATATATATATTTCATATACATTATATATATATATATATATAATGTAAAAAGAGAGAGAGAGAGAGAAAAACACAGGGAGAGAGAAGAAGGGAGGTTTATCTCAAGGAAATGGCTCATGCAATTGTAGAGGCAAGCAAGTCCCAAGTGTGTGGGTCAGGCATCAGGCTGGAGGCTTCTTCAGACTCATGTAGCTGCAGGGGCTGAGGAACCCAAGATCAGCAGGTCAGATGGCCTGGCTCGAGTCCCACGAACCGAGGGTCAGATGATGATAAGCTGCATGTAGGATCCAGAGCAAGCAAATCCAGTGAGCTTTGCCAGAATGTCCATATGTTGGATGCAGGCCACACAACCAAAGAAAATCCTCTTACAACTGATTGGCTTGTCACATCAGACAACACCATAGAGGTGATTACATTATGTAATAAAATGAAGCATAACTACATCATCACATAATTGCCAAAGCACTGAGAATCATGGACCAGCCAAGCTGACACATATCTAACCATCATAGTCCACGCCTTGTCAACCTGGCACACTTATCAAAACCAAACCAAACCCACTGCTGTTGAGTCAATTCTAACTCATAACGACTATATACACATCTCCTCAAATGATACACAGTCTCTAAGTAAAGATAATTACAAATTCATACTTGTGCCTAACATGATACAACTAACATGCATACAACTGAAAACGTACTAGCCCTATTTACATCTTATATTTTATAAGTGAAGGAAACAAAAATATTTGATGCACACATACAAAGAAGAGTCATAACAATTACAGTCCTCATTTCTGCAACTGGTCATGTGGTCATATCTGGTATTTAAAACTACCGTCTTCCACAACTCATTATGTATTCCCTTTGCCCTCAGCAAGCACCTAAGCTGGTCATGGTTTGTTGCCTAATGGGGTGATTGAAACCTTCATTCCTGAAGGGTCTGGGCCATTAGTACTTATGTTGGAACTGGGTTGCCATAGTTTTCCATTGACTTTAATCGCAGTACTAAAAAACATCTGAAGGGATCTCTTTTATTCCAGACATACTCTGCTTTACCTCCATCATGTAATATCAATCCAATTTCTTTTTGCTTATCAGGATCACATCATGCAATACAGTAACTCCCTTCTTTGTAGATCTAGAGGCATAAGGAGCCCAAAGTGGTCGGGTGGCATTCTTTACTTCCAGTTCAACAGCATAATTGTTGTGTCTTCTGGTGCCAGCACTCCCTCCTTGAAACTAAGACCTCTAGGCCCACAGAGCATAGGGTTGCAGGGACAGGAAACAAAAATCTTGTAATTGGTCACTAGGGGTAATAGTGAGTGGTGCCACTACCATGTCCATCCTTTGATTCCTGGACCCATAAATCCTGGATAAGGGAGAAAGAGCAACATATATCAGATACTGGTTTAGAGTATGTATGGCTTCCTAGAGAACATTGCCCCAACCCTCAAAGGTATTGCCACCTAGCTGGTGCCATAATTTTGTCTTTACAAATCCATTCCATAGTTCTATCAAGCCAGCTGCTTCAGGATGATGGGTAACATGGTAAGATCAGTGAATTCCATGAGCACAGGCCCACTCACTGCTGTACTTCAGTTGCTGTGAAGTGAGTCCCTTGATCCAAGGCAATGCTGTGTGGGATACCATGATGGTGGATAAGGCATTCTATAACTCCATAGAAGGTAGTTTTGGCAGAAACTTTACATGCAGGTAAGGGAAATCTGTATCCAGAGTAAATGTCTATTCCAGTAAGAACAAAATGCTGCCCTTTCCATAATGGAAGTGGTCCAACGTAATCAACCTGCCAACAGGTTGCTGGCTGATTGCCTCAAGGAATGGTGCCATATCACTGGGGACTCTGTTGGTCTCTGCTACTGGGAGACTGGGCACTCAGCAGTGGCTGAAGCCAGCTGGCCTTGGTGAGTGAAAGTCCATGTTGCTAAGCCCATGCATAACCCCCATCCCCACCACCATGGCCATTTTGTTCATTAGCCCACTGGGCAATGACCAGTGTGGCTGGGGAGAGAGTGACTGGTTTCCACAGAATGTGTCGTCCTATCCACTTGATTGTTAAAATTCTTCTCTGCTGAGGTCAGTATTTGGTGAGCATTCACATGAGGCACAAATATCTTCACTTTGGCCCATTTAGAGAGGTCTATCCACATACCTCTTCCCCATACTTCCTTGTCTCCAATTTTCTAATCATTCTTCCAAGTCCCTCACCATTCAGCCAAACCATTGGCCACAGCTCATGAATCAGTATATAGTCACACATCTGGCCATTTCTCCTTCTAAGCAAAATGAACAACCAGGTACACTGCTTGAAGTTCTGCCCACTGGGAGGATTTCCCTTCACCACTGTCCTTCGAGGGGGTCCCAGAAAGGGGCTGTAGTGCTGCTGCTGTCCACTTTTGAGTGGCGTCTGCATATTGAGCAGAACCATCTGTAAACCAGGCATTAGTTCTCCCTTTCTCAGTCAGCTGATCATAAGGAACTCCCCACAAGGCCATAGGTGCAGACTGGGAGATGGAGAGTAATGTGACAGGAGAGAAGACCATGGGCATTTGGGCCACTTTCTCATGCAACTTATTTGTGCCTTCCGGTCCTGCTTGCATATATTACTTCCATTTAATGATGGAGTTCTGCTGCACACATCCCACTTTATGACTTTGTGGGTCAGACAACACCCAATTCATAATGGGCAGTTGGGCTGCGTGATGACTTGGTGGCCCATGGTTAAATATTCAGCCTCTACTGAGGCCCAGTAACAAGCCAAAAGCTGTTTCTCAAAAGGAGAGTAGTTATCTGCAGAGGATGGCAGGGTTTTGCTCCAAAACCCTGAGAGCCTGTGCTGTGATTCACAACTAGGGGCCTGCCAAAACTCCAAACAGCATTTGTATCTGTCACTGAAGTTTCAAGTATCATTGAATCAGCCGGATCATATGACCCAAGTGGCAGAGCAGCTTGCGCAGCAGCCTGAACCTGTTGCAGAGCCTTTTCTTATTCTAGGCCCCACTCAAACCTAGCAGCTTTTTGAATCGCTTGATAAATAGGCCAGAGTAAGACACCTACAATGAGGAATATATTGCCTCCCAAATCCAAAGAGGCCCATCAGGCTTTGTGCTTCCTTTTTAGTTGTGAGAGAAGCAAGATGCAATAATTTATCCCTCACTTTAGAAGGATATATACATGTTCCATACCACTGAAACCCTAGAAATTTCACTGAGGTGGAAGGCACCTGAATTTTTGTTGGATTAATTTCCTACCCTCTAAAGTAGGGGAATATTTTACCAATAAGTTCAGAGTAATTGATATTTCTTCCTTATTAGGTCCAATCAGCATAATGTCATCAATCTAATGGACCAGTGTGACGTCGTGTGGAAGGGAAAGGCAATCAAGGTCTTTGCTGACTAAATTATGACATAAGGCTGGAGAGTTGCTATACCTCTGAGGTAAGGACACTGAAGGTATATTGCTGGTCTTGCCAGGTGAAGGTAAATTGCTTCTGATGTTCCTTAGAAACCGGAATCAAGAAAAAGGCATTGGCCAGATGAATGGCTGCATACCAGGTAACAGGAGATGCATTAATTTTCTCAAGCAATGAAACCGCATTTGGAACAGCAGCTGCAATTGGAGTCACCACCTAGTTAAGTTTTTGATAATCCATTGTCATTCTCCAAGATCCATGTGTTTTTTGCACAGGCCATATAGGCGAGTTGAATGGAGATGTGGTGGGAATCATCACCCCTGCATCCCTCAAGCCCTTGGTGGTGCCAGTAATCTCTGCAATCCCTCCGGGAACACAGTATTGCTTTTGGTTTATTGTTTTCCTAGGTCAGAGCCATTCTAATGGCTTCCATTTGGCTTTTCCTACCATAATAACCCTTACTCCACTTGTGATGGACCAATGTTGGGGTTCTGCCAGTTGCTAAGTGTATCTATTCCAATTACACGTTCTGGAACTGGGGAATCACTACAGGATAGGTTCGGGGAGCCATGGACCCACTGTAAAACAAATGTGAGCTAAGACTCCATTAATAACCTGACCTCCGCATGCCCCCACTCTTACTGGTAGGCCACAGTGACATTCTGGGTCTCCTGGAATTTCTGTCAGCTCAGGTTCAGTATCCAGTAATCCCCCCCAAATCTGATTATTTCCTTTTCCCTCATTTACTCTAGTAAAAGCCATAGATTCCTTTGGGGAAGTCTGGAAGAAAGATTAACAGTATAAATTTTAGGCGGTGCATTGGGGTTCTTCCTCAACGGTATCCGGCCTCCTCTTCAGTCAAGGGGTTGTCAGTCTGTAAACTGGCTCAAGCCTGGGAATTGTTTAAGGGGCTGTGACTCTCTATTCTGGCAGTTTGAGTTAAATTGCCATTCATTTGACCTCGAATTCTTCTGCTTGTACAGATCAAGTAAACATTTAGTATATTTCCCATCTATTTCACTCCTAGGGACACCAAGACTAATTAGCGAATGCCATAAAACCATACGAGTCTGACTATTCTGATTACTCCTTTGACTTCGCTTTCCATTACAGTAACCGTGCCCACCTTGTATTTGTCGACTGAGTGCTGCCACTTGGCCCCTACCACCATGGGGTCCAATCAGCCCCATTGTAGTTAGATGTCTTAATTCAGTTAGGGTAGCTTCCACTGCCAAATCTGACTTACATAAAATAGTAATCACAGCCGCCTTTAAGGATGCTGAGGCTCCCTTCACAAATTTGTTCCTCACCATTATGGGCACTCTACGTGTGGGTCTAAACTGATAAAGACAGTCTAATATGCCAATTTTCCTAAGGTTTGGGTACCTTCTTCTGCAGTATACCAAGGCAGGTCTGGCACTTCAACTTGATTAAGTGTAGGCCACTGCTTAATTCATGCTTCAGCAAACCAATCATGTAAACTATTAGATCCTTTTCTGACCTCTTGAGCTGAAACACTCAATGAAGGATCTGTGCTTAGTGGGCCCATATCAATAAACTCAGACTCATCCAACTTTATGTTCTTTGCACCATTATCCCACGCACTTAACAGCAACTCCCTCATGTATTCACCAGACTACTGTTTGTATATATTAGAAAAGTCAAGCAGTTCTTTTAGAGTATAGCATACCTACTCCTGGGTCACTTTTCACTTTGTCTATCAGGGTTCACTGGGACTTAAGTTTCATTATAAGTCTAGAAGCACAAATGGGAGGTGGGGTTGGACCCTGGAGACATTTAGCAATGTCTTGTAAGGCATCTGCCCCATGCAATGACTCAGATGCTGCCCCAGATGATGACTCAGACAAAGGATCTTCAGACACAGTTAGGGTAGTCTCATCAGATGGGGTGGAGGGGCTAATCGTTTTACTGGGGAGAATAGATTACTAGAAAAAGATCGACTAATCTCTTCAGATGGGAGTGAGAGGGCTGGTCTTTTGGGAGGAGTTATTCAATGGAATTTAGGGACTCAGTATCCCCAGCTTTCTGATTATTTGCCCATATATCCCCATCCCAAGTTTCAGGATCCAATTTCTCCCCAAACAATGCCCTCACTTTAACTGCAGACACCATTCGAGGTTGGAAATTTATTGACATTGTAATTCAGCCACTCCTACGATAAGACTTCATGTTTGGTTTTCAGCACTATCAAATCTGTTACTACAAGAAATAAGGCTTTTTTTCAGGGCACAAGTCACAATTTTGAGGTCTTTTATGAGGTGTTTTAGATGTGATTCGGAATCCCTGAGCTTATCGTTTTCTTTCACCAGTTTGTCTAGTGAAAGTAGGACCAATCTACCAGCTTGCTTGTACTTCTCATTCTGATAAAATTGTAGAAAGGGATTGTCTTGGGCTGGGTTTTCTAGAGAAGCAAAACCAGTAAAGTATATAAATACATAAAGAGAGAGACCTATAGTTGTAGAGGCTGTAACATCTCAAATCCATCAGTCAGAATAGAGGCTTCTCCTGATTCACGTAGCTCCAGGGGCTGGTGAACCCAAGATTGGAGGTCAGAGAAACAGCTTTTGCTCACAGGCTGTGAAGGTCAACGAATCCGAAGACTGGCAGGCAAGACCACAGGCAAGTTGCTAGCTCAATCCCAAGAACAAGAGGTAAGATGAACAGGGGCCAATTTCAGGATCCAGAATGAGCAAAAGCCCATGAGACTTGCCAGAATGTCCACTTCTTTTCGATACAGGCCACATGTCCAAGGAAACTCCCTTTCAACTGACTGGCTACTCACAGTAGATCACAGTATATTAAATCTCATGATGGAAGTGATCATCATTTGATGGCCAAACTACATCATAACTTCCAAACTACTGAGAATCATAGCCTAGCCAAGTTGACACAAAATATTAACCATCACAGGTATTAAACATGTGACTACCCAGAGCCTCACCTTTCACCAATACTTGATCTATTGGTGGTGATATTTTGTGTATTTCTTTTGCCACCTCATGCCATGGATTAGCAGTGTCCTCTTTACTACTGGAGGCCAAGTCATCAACATCTTTAAGACTAACCAGACTTGAGAACCAATTTAAAAACTAATATTTAGTGTTTTGTTTCTCTAGAACCAGTCTCGGTACCAAATGTCTTAGGTTGGCTTCTCTAGAGAAGCAAAACCAGAAAAGTGTGTGTATATATGTATATATATACATGCATATGTACAAAAAGAGGTCTTTATCTCAAGGAAATTGCTCATGTGATTGTAGATGCTGGCAAGTCCCGAATCTGTGGGTCACTTGTCAGGCTAGAAGCTTCTCCTGACTCACGTAGCTTCAGGGGCTTATAAATCCAAGATTGGCAGGTCAGATGGCAGGATGCTGGCTCACAGGCTGTGGAGGCCAACAAATCCCAAGACTGGCAGGCAATATAGCAGGCCACTGGACCAGGTCCCAAGAACTGGAGGTCAGATGATGTTGGGTCAGTGCAGGATCCAGAGTGAGCAAAGCCAGTGAGCTTTGCCAGAACATTCATATATATTGGATGCAGGCCACACCCCCAAGGGAACTCCTCTTACAACTGATTGTTTGATCACATCAGATCACATCATGGAGGTGATTATATCACAAAGTGGAGGATAACTACATTATTATATAGCTTCCAAATTACATCATCACATAATTGCCAAACCACTGAGAATCATCGCCCAGCCAAGCTGACACACAACTCTAACCATAACATCATCAGTGTGAAATGCAATTTTTACCAGATTCTTATGAATTATAGATACATACATCTGTATGTTTTGATAAGCGAATAGAGCAAATCTCTGTTTTTTCCTCTTTAAATTTTTTTTTTTTTTTTTTGCTATTCTCATGCAAGGATATTTCCAGGTAAACACGGTATCAATTTATCTACTCCCTGTAGAGTTCAGTCATTCCCTACAGAGTAGGCCAACGAGTAGGGGACTGAATCAGGAAAATGATCTTTCTGTCTGGCTGCTTTCATTAACGCCCTGGCTTTAAACTGCAGGGCTTTAAAAGATTCACAAACATACCTATCTGACCTGCTTCATAGCGTTATTGTGAGACTGGAGAGCGTACATTGATCTGTGTATTAGAAGTGCTCTAAAATTTTGAAAGTCCTAGAGAAGTGAATATTGTTCATACTCCCTATTAATGATAAGTATTTTTTTTTTCTTATACAGCAGTTCCATTTTGAGATCTTACTCAAATTGATTGGAAGTAGATGAGTAGCATTCTGTGGTAAATAGAGGCAAATCATTGAAAATGTCTTCCTGTTTTGATGCCAAGTTGTATTCTAAACTACCAGTGGATAAGTATTCCCACAAAATGAATCAAATAGTGAAGGTCTAGTTTGCATCTCCTCCATCTTGGCAAGGCACTGTGTCTTGCACAAATCCACATACCTCCTCAACCCTTTGGTATCTAACAGGATCACTTGGAGGCTGGGGAAAGCCCCTGAGTGCCTTTCTGGAAGGACAGTGGGATAGGATGGATCAAAAGTATTTCGAGTGCTGTACTAATTTCCTGGAAGCCCTGGTGGCACAGTGGTTAAGAGCTTGGCTGCTAGCCAGAACGGTGGCAGTTAAAATCCACCAGCTTCTCCTTGGAAACCCAAAGGGGCAGTTCTACTCTGTCCTGTAGAATCACTATAAGTCAGAATTGACTCAACAGCAACAGTTTTATTAATTTCCTGAGGCTTCTGTAACAAATTGCTACAAACTTTAGTGGCTTAAAACAACATAAATTTTATTCTCTCACACCTCTAGAGGTCAGAAGTCCAAAATCCATGTGCCAACAGGGAGGCACTCGTTCTGGAGGCTCTAGAGGAGAATCGATTCTTTGCCTCTTCCATCTTCTGTTGGTTGTTGGTATTCCTCGGCTTTTGGCCACATCACACCAGTCTCTGCTTCCTTTGTCATGTCGTCCCCTCCTCTTCTCTGTGTCTTCTCTTCTTTGGTTTCTTATAAAGATATCTGTCATTAGATTTAAGGCTTATTTGGGTAATCTTGGATGGTCTCGTCCTCTCAAGATCCTTAATTACATCTGCAAAGGCTCTGTCTCCAAATAAGGTGGCATTCACAGGTTCTGGGGATTAGGATGTGGGCATACCTCTTTAGGGGCCACCACTCAACCACTACAAGTACCTTGAACCATAAAATGAGGTAAATGCAAAGCATGTTTGCTCATTGCAGTGTTTTATAAACTGGAGGTCCAACAGTTTAGTCAAATGGAAAAGAAGCTCATTCTCAAACGATGGGCTTCAAATTCTGACATTTTGCTGTTCCTAAAATATACATACAACTTCTCTCAGAATCAAACTTGACTGAGGTTGAATTCCAAGAAGATATACCTTTGATTATCTTCTTCCTGTCCCCACTTTACATCTTCTCTCCAACCACACTAAAACCTGCTTCCCATTTCAAACCACATGATGCATTGGGGAACAAAATAAAGGTTGCCTCATCAGCCTTCTCATCAAATCTAATTTGTTTGTTCAAGGGAATAGCTCAGGCACTTCTCACAAGGCAGCCTTTATTTTTTCCTAAGGGGTTCTTTCCCTTAATCTTTCAGGGTAAATCTATACTGGACTGATTTTCAATCACAGACAAGAAAAAACTAAGACTTCTGGAGGTCTATTTATAAAGTGATGGCTCATCTTAGTCCTTCCATCTAAGAGAATATCCCAGTCCATGAGTTTCTGCCCTGATTTGAAGCCCACCACATTTAATAGCTGTGGATCTTGATTCACAGGTTGAAACTCAGCTGCTTCCACATAATCCTTTTAGGATTTTTCATATTATCTTTCAAATCCAGGCTTTGACTCCCCCAGAGAAACTTCCAGGTACATATTTTTCAGCTTAGGTTGTTTCAGGGCAAGGAAACACTGGCACTCACAAAAACAAAACAGAACAAAAACAAGTTTTTGCATTAAACAGATCATTCAGTTCCCATTCCCAAACATTCATCTCCCAAAGGTGCATTAGGCAAAACGGAAGGAAGAGGCCTTCAAAAGGTTATTTGGAAAGAGCTGTAAGAATTGCCACAGAGAATCAGTTAAAATGCATTTTATTTCATCTGCTAAAACATGCTTTTTGTAAGCCAGAAAAAGTGGTTAGGAGACCTTCTAATTTGGAAACTTGGCAATGGGGCTTCAATTAGTAGATCGGGGAAAATGATTTCTCAGGAGGTAGAGTGAGTGGTCCAAGGTCTACGGACGGCTACTTTGCAGCAGAATAGAGACCAGAAGCCAGATTGCCAGACTCCCAGTCTAGTGCTGTTTCCAATGCTGCTGCTGTGTTCTCCATTATCTCTTAAAATGAAAATATTCCCTGACATGGCAAGTCTAGGTATTCCACATGAAGTGAAAGCATAGTGTTAAGATGCCAGACTCTACAACTACATAGACAAGAGGTCAACAGAGTTTTCCTGTAAAAGGCTGGAGAGTAAATATTTCAGCTTTGGTCTCTGTCATAACTTCTTAATTCTGCCTTTTAATGAGAAAGAAGCCTTAGACAATATGTAAATAAAGGGTGTGACTGTGTTTCAATAAAACTTCATTTACAAAATCAGGCAGTGGGTTGGTTTGGTCTGTGGGCTGCAGTTTGCCAATCCTTGAGATAGACCAAGGTTAGAGTTCAATTTAATTAACCTCCAGTTTCCTATTCTAGAAAGTGTGTATAATAATAGTCTTAGTTACCTAGTGCAGCCTTAGCAAAATGTACCACAAGTGGGTGGCTTTAAAGAACATATCCCCCTCCCCCGCCGCCCCAGTTCAGGAGGCCAGAAGTCCTAATTCAGAGCATGCCTTTAGGAGGATGTCCTTTCTCTATTTCAGCTTCTAGTAGCTGGCAATCCTTGGAGTTCCAGGGTTGTGGATACATCTGCCATATGTGTCTGTCTTCATAGGGGGCTTTTCCCTTGAGTATGTCTATATCCTATTCTAGTCTTTTTATAATTCAGAAGTGATTGGGTTTAGGATCCCCAGTACACTGACATAACCTCATTAACATAAAAACAGAAAATTCCTATGTCCACCTAGGATCATATTTATAGGCACAGCGATTAAAATTTCAGCACGTATTTTGGGGGGACATAATTCAATCCATAACAATAACTGTACTCCTTTGTGGGGTGGCTGTGAGGATTAAATGAAATAAGGCATGACATAAGGCCTAGCAGATGAGATTTAATAACTGTTGGCTGGTCATCGTCGTTATTATTACTATTATCATTACCATTCTTTTATTTTTGATCATGCCTTCTGAAAAAGGAGAAGAATAAAATATGCTGGACTCTTTCTCCTGTCCACAAACAAATCAAGACTTACTCGCTGTCATGAGATCCTCCACTCTTTGCAAACGTCACAGTCACACAGATGGCAACCTCAGGCTCTGTGCTTGCACGCATCCCAGGCACTGTATGTCCGTGATACAGAGTTTGACTTCTGTGTGGAGTCCGGCAACTTCTGAACTCCTCCAGCCCCCTGCCTCCTTGACACTAGGTAGTTTTCTTATGAAATATTGAACAGTTTTCATTTTCATTGTATATTTCTAGAGATTGTAATGAAGGCAGGTGCATAGTTTCAGAGACCAGCCATTTTTAGTGGTGCCACCTGCCCTTGAGTTCCCTTCTAATTTAGTTTTATACTCCAAAGAGCTTCTCTGCCCCTGTACTTGTGAAGACTACCAGAACCTGGGCATGTGCTCATGAGCTACAGCTCTGTGAAAACCACATTTACCTCCCATCACATAAACAGGGCAGATTCAGGATAAGGTTGGGTAGTCTTTCACCTTATGTAGTTTTTACTGAATTGTAAAACCTCCTCATTATTACACTTCCATGACACAGACCCAAAAGATTGCATTATTACAAGGTTCTACCAAACTTTATAATAACAGAACCTCTATAATTAAATCTAAATGTATTTCAATAACGTGTCTCATTAATTCTTTAACCTCTTATCTGGGTGACATATATTTCTGAGTTTCTGGTTAACAAATTAAACCCTAGAGACAGTCCTGAAGCAGATTGTCAGAAGACTAATGACAGGAGCTAGTTATTTCAATACACTGTAAATTTGTTCTGTCTAAGTTTAGGCTAGGCTCTACTATCTCATTAATAGGGTTTTGTTGAATCACTACAGAGTTAAGGCTCATATGTAAGAAATTCACCTTTCATAATTGCCTTTATCAAGTATTACATTGCTACAATGGAAATATTATAAGTTCAGAGGTATATTCCTTCTTCACAATTATGGGCAATAATATGTAATGAAACCAAGTTTTCTAGAACTCGACACAGACACTTCTTTCCTTTCACACACTTAAGTGCATTTACCAGTCTGAACGTCCATTTTCTTCTGTAAGAATTGAATCCAACATTTAGATACAGATTCTGGAGAGTCTTTAAATTAAACAATAACATTTCCAGTCTATCTTCCAGTATTTTCTCTTTGCAAAACTTCCACCAGACCTGAGATTTCTCGTTTGTTTCTTTGGTGTCATGTCACCCCTGCCTCCCATACCTAGCTGGTGATACACTTTCCTTCCAGGTTCAATTCAAAACATTCCACCTCTTCGCCTTCCCTTCCAAGTTACACCAGAGAAGAAATGTCTCCTTCCTCTGTACTCCAAAGGGTCGGCAGTTCAAATCCGCCAGGTGCTCCTCGGAAACTCTATGGGGCAGTTCTACTCTAGGGTCACTATGAGTCGGAATCGACTCGACGGCACTGAGTTTTTTTTCTGTACTCCAAGAGTGTTTCTTATTTGTGTCACTAACATCACCCTCTTGTGCTCTTATCTTAAGGCACTGTAGCCACATGCAGGTCTCTTATGGTATTGAGAGTACTGAGGACAGGATTATTAAAATCCTTCTCCCCTAGAGCCTAGTACAGGTGGTGTGTATTGTCCTTAGGTGCCATCAAGTCTGTTCTGACTCATAGTGACCCTACTATGTACAACAGAATGAAAACTGCATAGTCCTGTGTCATCCTCACAGTTGCTATTTTTGAGCTCATCTTGCAGCCATGCATTAATCCATCTCATTGAGGGTCTTCCTTTTATTCACTGACATTTTGCTATCAAGCATAGTGTCCTTCTTCATGGACTGGTCCCTCTTGATAACACATCCAAAGAACTTTATGAAGTCTAGCCATTCTCACTTCTAAGGAGCAGGTACTCTTGCTAAATGACAAATTCAGCTAATATTTACTGATTGAGAACACAGTGCAAAATCCAAAGCTGATTGACTTCAGGCTCAATTAATGGTACCCAATAAATTAAATGGGGATGAATTTTAAGATTTTACTTTATAAAATGGATTTTAACTCAAAAACCATCTTATTTACTGCACTTAAAAAAATCCACTTAGGAAGGCAAAATAAATAAATGTGACAAATCATTTTTTTGAAAACTCACTTCCATACAGCCAGCCCAAAATGATTTCAGTCCCACACATGGCAAGGAAATCCATTTCACAAAAGGCAAGTGGGCAAGTGCAGTGAGTCGAAGGAATTTCGGACCAAAACAAAGGCTTCCCTCCAACTTCAAATCATGCTTTGAAAGCCAGCCGAGGGCTCCATTTGATCTAGTGATGTAAAGAGTTTCACACATTTTGCTTGTGAGCATTGCCCTTAGATCTGGGACCAGGAGATGAGTCCCCAGGTTAAGCTTGTGAATAAAAAATTGGAAACCTATACAGAGCATCAGAGCCAAGAACACTAGGTTCCCTGTAAAGCTACTAAAACATGCCTTTTTAAATAGCACTGTTCTGATGTTCCCTGTCACCTGTTTGGAGATTCAGAAATTTCCTTACAGTCCTTTAATGGTATAAATCTATCTGAAAAACTCTTAAAATATTTTAAGAGTTAGCTGATACTCTTCAAAAATGTGAGCCCCCACTGACTCGCTGCTCCCACACCGAACCCCTTCTTCCTCTTTCCCTCTGCCCCTAGTCTTTGCTTGACATTCTGAAGGGTCATCTTGCCACACAGGAGCCAACCTCAGTTTCACATTTGAATGGAAACATACTCTGTGTGTATGTCAAAATACTCTGGAATCTTTGGGGATTTTTGCTAGTACATCCTTGATTTTCTTTCCATTTAGAAAAATTCTTCTTTTCATCTTATATTTGAAAAAAATCTCTAAACAATGAAACTAAGCACAATTTTATTAAACATTTTATTGAGTAAAATATACAGGGTATTGGGGCAGTAGGGTCACAGTAAGAGGCCACGTTCTGAAGGTCTGAATTTGCAACTAAGTCTGGATCATGCAAGTACTGATGTACGGATTAGGTAAAGTATCTAAATAAGATTATGGTGCGTAGGGGTGGAGGGGGATTAATTAGCTTAACCGCTGTAAGCTGCTAATAACATAACACTAAACTAGAAATGGCTCAACTAGTAAAGTCATTTTTTTTTTTTTCATACAGCACGGGGGATGTTGGTTCATTCAGTGGCTCAACATCACTGGAGACCCAGGCTCTACCTACTTTTCACTCAGTCATCCAGTTGACTTTTGCTGTCAAGCTTGTCTCCTCAGGGTTGTAAGATGGAGGCAGCACCTTGAAGCATCGCTTACACAATACTCCTTTAGAACATCGTTGTGTGAGGGTGAGATGCTCTCTCATGTTTAAGAGGAAGGAAGCCTCTCCCTGAAGCCCCCCAACTGACTTCTCATGATAGCTCACTGGCCAGAATTGTGTCATGTATCAATTCCTAAATCGATCACCCAAAAAGGAGCAGGAAGTTATCATGACCAATGTAAAAAAAAAAAAAAATTTTTTTTTTTTTCTAGTCAAAATTCACTCCTGAAGTCCATGTTTACCTGATGTTTTAAGAAAATCAGGGTTTTTTCAGAAAGGAAAGACTGTGCAGGGGCAATGGTCTGGGGAATTAGGAATGCAGCTTGAAACATCTTTAATTTCTTGGCAAACTTCTTGAGGGGTTTTGAGCAGGGGACTAACATGAGCAAACAAATGCAATTAAAGTATAAACCATTTTCCAGTCTTCTGTTTGGACAAATAGATTTTTTTCAGCCATCTTGCCAGCAATTGAGCTTTTTTTTTAATTTTTATTGTGCTTTAAGTGAAAGTTTACAAATCAAGTCAGTCTCTCATACAAAAATTTATGTATACCTTGCTAGATACTCCTAATTGCTCTCTCCCTAATAAGACAGCACACTCCTTCTCTCGACCCTCTATTTCCCATGTCCATTCAGCCAGCTTGTCCCCCTCTGCCTTCTCATCTCCCCTCCAGACAGGAGCTGCCCACATAGTCTCATGTGTCTACTTGAGCCAAGAAGCTCACTCCTCATCAGTATCATTTTCTATCCCATAGTGCAGTCTAATCCCTGTCCGAAGAGCTGTCTTTGGGAATGTCTGGGGACCATGACCTCCAGGGTGCTTCTAGTCTGTCAGACCATTAAGTCTGTCTTTTTATGAGAATTTGAGGTCTGCATCCCACTGTTCTCCTGCTCCCTCAGGGGTTCTCTGTTGTGTTCCCTGTCAGGGCAGTCATTGGTTGTAGCCAGGCACCATCTAGTTCTTCTGGTCTCAGGCTGATGTAGTCTCTGGTTTATGTGACCCCTTCTGTCTCTTGGGCTCATAATTACCTTGTGTCTTTGGTATTCTTCATTCTCCTTTGCTCCAGGTGGGTTGAGACCAATTGATGCATCTTAGATGGCTGCACACTAGTATTTAAGACCCCAGACACCACTCTCCAAAGTGGGATGCAGAATGTTCTCTTAACAGATTTTATTATGCTAATTGACCTAGGTGTCCCCTGAGGTCATGGTCTCCAAAGCCCCGCCCGTGCTACACTGGCCTTCGAAGCATTCAGTTTCTTCAGGAAACTTCTTTGCTTTTGGTTTAGTCCAGTTGTGCTGACCTCTCCTGTATTGTGTTGTCTTTCCCTTCACCTAAAATAGTTCTTGTTTACTATCTAATTAGTGAATACCCCTCTCCCTCCCTACCTCCCTACTCTCATAACCATCAAAGAATATTTTCTCCTCTGTTTTATTATCTTGAGCTCTTATAATAGTGGTCTCATACAATATTTGTCCTTTTGCAACTGACTAACTTCACTCAGCATAATGCCTTCCAGATTCCTCCATGTTACGAAATGTTTTCATGGATTCATCACTGTTCTTTATACACAGTATTCCATTGTGTGAATATACCATACTTTATCTACCCATTCATCTGTTGATGGGCGCCTTGGTTGCTTCCATCTTTTTGCTATTGTAAACAGTGCTGCAATGAACATGGGTGTGCATATACCTGTTTGTGTAAAGGCTCTTATTTCTCTAGGATATATTTCAGGAGTGGGATTGCTGGATTGAACTGTAGTTCTCTTTCTAGCTTTTAAAGGAAGTGCCAAATTGATTTCCAAAGTGGTCATACCATTTTACATTCCCACCAGCTGTGTATAAGTGTTCCATGGAACTTACATTCTAGTGGGGAAGTCAGACCAGCATCGTTTCAGGTATGGCTATGTTATGTTATGAAGAAAAGAGGCAGGGTAAGAGGATGCTCAGTGAAGGAGTGTAGGTGGAGGCTATTGTAAATTGGTTAGTTAAGGGAGACTCTGAGGTGACATTTAAGCTCAGACCAGAATAACAAGAAGGAGCCTGTCATGGGAAGCAGTCTTCTAAGCAGAGGGAAAAAGTGCAAAGCCCTTACTTAAGGCAGGAATAAGTGTAAGATATTATAGACCAATAAAAAAATCTAGACAATAGTGAGACGTAGAGTGGTAGAAGACAAGGCCAACTTGGGTCAGGGAAGTATTTCCTGAACACACACATACATATACACACACATACATATACACACACATACACATACTCCATAAAGTTGAGGAAGGTGAAGTAGACAGGGATCAGGCCACGTACCGCTTTTAGGCTAAGGCAAAAGTTTACAATTTATTTCAAGTGTAACAGGAAACTGAGATTTTCAATAGGGAAGAAACTTTATCAGATTTCACTTTTTAAAAGCTCACTTCTGTGTGAAGAACCTAAAGGTATAGGAGGCAAGTAGTCAAGTCAAAACCGTTAGGAGGCAAAGGCAGCGTTCCAGGTACAAGACGCAGGCTTGGAACTGGGTGGCAGTGGGAAAAGTTGACACATACGGGAAGTTTTTTGGAAGCAGACACTGTCTACTTATTGTCAAGGAGTGAAAAGTTTGACAATGGGACAGAGGGACACTACTTTCTGAACAATGTTCTAGACCAGTGCTTTAGTGTCCATATGAGTCAACAGATCTTGCTAAATTCAGATTCTAATTTAGCAGGTTTAAGGTGGGTCCTGAGATTCTGAATTTTCTAAGTTCCCAGGTAATGCCAACACTTCTGGTCTGAGGAGCATACTTTGAATAGCAGGAGTCTAGGCACAAAGGACATCATGCTTGGTGGTGGGTCAGTGAAAAAGAGGAAAACCCTCAACGAGATGGATTGACACAGTGGGCTCAAGCATAACAATTGTGAGGATGGTGCAGGACTGGGCAGTGTTTCGTTCTGTTGTACATCTAACAATAGGCACAATGTAAGCTTAACTTACATTTTAGTTTTATTTCTTACTTATATCCTACACACAACCATCTGCTCTAGATGAGTGCCTTCTAATAAAGTAGTCACATGTTGGTATTGAAATTTAAATTAAAATTAAAAATTCAGTTCCTCAGGCACTCTAGCCATATTTCAAGTGTTCAAGAGCCACATGTGGCTCATGGTTACCATATTGGACACTGCAAATATGGAAAACATTTCCATTATTGCAGAGAGTTTATTATTGCACAGTGCTGCCTCAGCCAGAAGAAACCATTTCTAGTTCTCTAGACTTTGGTGGCTCCTTATCTTCTCTCATTCTGATCTTTTTACCTGGAACACACATCTTGTCTCCGCCTGATAAAATCATAGTCAACTTTTACAAAGTATCTCAAATCTACCTCTTCTATGGAACCTTTCCTGAAACTCAAAATAGGTATGCTGTTTCCTTTGTATATTGTCTTCCTCTGCAATGTATTTCTGCCTGCCCAGTATTGAACTCCTTTTTCTCTGGTATAGGATCTCAGTCTTCCTTTGGGGAGGGGCACTACTTCTCACCCATTCTGTCCATGTGATTCGGTTGAACCCAACTCCACCCCTAGTCACGGTCACTAGTACATGAGCCAGATGAGAGTCAGCGACATCAATCCCAAGACACTTGCTTAAAAAATGAATTAAGAGGTGCTCTCTTCCCACTAGAGTTGCTAAGCTGGTTGGGTGCCAAGTCTGAATCTGTTGGTAGCCATCTTGCCATCAAAGGGCAGACCTTGCCTGAGAATGAAGACAACTCAAAAGAAAGCAAAACCAGGAGATAAAAACGTCATGGATCATATCATCTCTCACTTGGCTGTGTTTTAAAGGCTTTCTACCCTTGAACTTTAGTTACTGGGGTCAATAAATTTCCTACTTTTGGTTAAGTTAGTTTGTACGGCAACAGTCCTGCCCCTTACAACCTCTCTTAAGTTATCTGTGTTCTGCTTTGATATACGGTAACAACATGGTACACGCTAGTTCTTGTTCTACTCCCCTCTGTTCCATCCCTTCAACCAATCACAATCACACTTGGTTGGCCTCGTATCACAGGTACCCACTATGTACAAGACTCTGCAGGAGGTATTGGGAACATGTCTACCTATTTAAAATTTTTCTTCACCAATTTTTATACTCAAATTATTGTTGACAAATTATGGAGTCCAGGACATAATTTAATTATTTGCCTATTAAACCTATTTTTTATTGATATTTCCGTTTAGATTTTTACAGATTTGCACATACATATTCCAAACCCAAAACCCAAATCCATTGCTGCTGAGTCAATTCCAACTCATAGTGACACTATGGGACACTAGAACTGCTCCATAGGGTTTCCGAGGAGTGACTGGTAGATTTGAGCTGCCAACCTTTTGGTTAGCAGCCGGTATCTTAACTGCTGAGCCATCAGGGCTCCCACATACACCTTACACATTGGTTAATCTCTACTTCAGAAGCCACCCAAATCAAGCCCAAACTTTCCACCTAGCATTCATCTTTTATCTGGCCAACCCGTAAGTACCTCTAGGACATTTATCCTTCAACCTCCCCCACCTTCCAGCTTGGAATTTCACTAAAGCCACTGAAGTGGTGGTACTAGTTTAGGCCAGTAGGCTGGGGGAGTTGCTTCCCCTTGTGACCACTCTTGACTCTTCTCACTCTCTACATCAGTTCACGTGTACTTTCTTAGCTTCAGGTTTTGGCTCACTCTCTCATCTTTGTCCTGGTCATACATGGAATCTGATCATAATCTACCTACTCCTAACTGGCTCCAAAACAAACAAACCAAATCCCTTGCTGTTGAGTCAGTTCTAACTCATGGTGGTCCCATGTGTTACAGAGAACTCCTCCATAGGGTTTTCTTGGCTGTAATCTTTACAAAAGCCAATCACCAGGTCCATCTTCCGTGGCACCACTGGGTGGGTATGAACTGCCAACTTTTAGGTTAGCAGCTAATTGCAAACCACTTGAGCCACCCAGGGACCCTAAGTGGGTCAGAAGACCCTGTAAGTGTAGCTGTTGGGAAGGTTCCTAGACTCCAACCTGGAAGGAATCCTTAAACCCAGATGCAAAACCTACGACCACACCTTCTCCCTGCTCTCTAAAACAACCTTTTCCAACTGGAATTGGGCTGAAGAAGAAAGGTTTATTCATTCATGAATAATGAATAGTTCCTCACTACCCCATCCTAATCCCCCAAATGTTTTAATATATCGTGTTTACAAAACATGACTACGAACTTCTCCAGAGGACCATGCACATGATATAAGATGATTTTTATTAGAGATCTTATATTACACATTCCCAAAAAGATAAAAAATCTTCCAAGAGAAAATATCAAAACCTGCTGATTCCAAGGTGAGCAACAGAATCAAAATGAAAGCAAAGATTTTGTTCCAGACAAAAGAATGTGGAAACATTTTGGCATTAAATATAACAAAGACATGGAAAGGTAATTACAAGGTTTTACAACACACTTCACAATGTTTTATTTTAACTAGTACTTGCAGAAAACAGGAATGCTGAGTTCTCAAAACACCACAGTTGTAACCCCAAATTAAAATTTCCAAAAAACATAAACAAGAGAAAGTAATACGCTACGTGGTCAACTGACATCCATGATAATTTATGTAATAAAACCAAAGCAAACAAATACACCAGCAAGATTATGGTAACTGTATGTTTTAGTGTGCACCAGAGACGCCAAATTATTTAGTTCTTGACCACAACTCAAAGAAAACGCATCCTCTCTTCATTTCCCTGATGATATATTCTAAAAATAACTTGAAAAAGCAGACACTTGCTGGTTAAAGAGACTTTCTGCTTTACCTGTGAACAGCTGGTGGCAACATACACGGGATAAGACTCCAAATGACACAGCACAGATCCATCTCAAACAAGCCGAAGTGGCAAAACCACTGTTATTGCATCAAGATTTTTTTTATTTCAGCTGATCAGAATTTACAAAACAATTAAGCATACCCACTTAACCACAAAACACAGCGACCTCCCATAGGAAGTTATGCATTTAAGACGCAATGGAAATACTGATCTTCTTCTTGGGATTTCCTTCTGGCAATCCTTACATGTGTAGACAGCCACAAAAAGGAAGCATTTTTCCTTTTTCTCTTTTTAGTTATCCACAAAAGACTAGGAAGGAAACTTACAGTACATGTTTATTGCATGAAATTACCCCCTTATAATATCTTCACCAGCAGTGGCATTGTTTCCTTAATTATTAAAGGCGAAAGGAGCGTATGAATTTAACATAACAATAATCTTAGGAACTGCACCTTGAGTGAAAATCCAGATGATGATCAGACTACATGACGAAACAAACAGAAATTAGGTTTTAATCTCTGATAAAGATGCTGGAATGACAAGAGGTAAATGGCCATTTAAAGTCAGATAATACTAATTAGTTAACACAGAGAATTTTCAAAACTGTACAGACACAAAAAAACCCTCTCCAGGCTAAAAGTGAACATTCTAAATGTTGCTAACGTTGCTTTTGTTTTAAAGTTAAGGAAATATTGATCCCAAATGAATTTTATTATAAGTACTGTAATGGCACATGGGCTTCTACAAGAACTTTGCATTCAGCACACACGACAGTTTGGAATTGGCTGAACAAAACACAGCCTTTAATAAACCACGATAAGCTACATATTAGTGGGTTTCAGCACGGGGTCTATTTAAAGCACTCTCACTTCAATATGGTTCACCACTGTAAAATGGGAACAGTGTCTGGATTTTGCATGTTACAAAACCCTTGCATCAAGTTGCAGGTTCCTTGGCAGCAGTATATTTTAATTAACAGTATTTCCTTCCTTGTTTTGTTTTCTGACCCCTCGGTACATTCAAACAGTCAAAATGTTTAGAGTAACATCAGCACAAATTTAATGAAACAGATCAGAATGTGGCCAGCATTGTCAGGCAAAAATTGTCCAACTGATGTATCATAGAAAGTATCCATTCCTCCCCCCATCCCCCAGCCTCCCCTTTCCCAAAGAGTAATATGGACACTAAAAGATTTAACAAGACTTATAAAAAAATAAGGCACATTTATTTTGATATGGTAATTTTAAAATAGAAAACCCCCTCTCAGAACACCTGTATTCAAATGAGCTGTGTAAAAAGACACCTGTGGTACCTAAAATAGGTTAATGGTACCTGTGGAATTGCTTCTTCAATTTCAGCGGCAATGGAATAAATTGCACCTATCCCACGTTGTCAAGTAATGAAAATATGCCTCTTTTTCTACTGCTGAATGAGTCAAAATCTGATACTCCTGGAAATACTTACAAAGGGCAGGAAGGGCAGGGTCAAGAGGTACATTAGAGAAAGTGTGGAAATCAACTATGTCTCTCTAAGCATTGATGATTGCACTTTTCCACATATTTCAACACACAAAATTTCTCACCTGTATGAATGACTGCAACCATTGTGGCCATTAGCTATTTACCCACCAGCTTTTATTCCCTTTCAGTCAAATGGGTATATTTATAAAATTAACGAAGGATCAGCAACACGAATACGAGATTCTCTTCACAACCCTCAACACAGACATGATTAGTTAGCATTTAACCTGAGATACAATCTGCTGAGAGGTTGTCTTTAGATAGTTCTTCCATTTGTTGCATCAAAGTATAACGATTGTGGCAGGGGTGGTAGTTCAAAAAATGAACTTAAAAAAAAAAAAATGGTTTATACCATGGCTTTTTTTTTTTTCTTTTTCCTCAGTGTATTGGGGAAAAAAAAAAAAAATCACAGAATTCATGTTCTCACAGTAGCCAGAAGCTCAAATAATGTGCTTCTTTATTGCACGTCAAACCAAGAAGAGACAAAAGCCAATGCTTCCCAATCCAAATGTGAAATCCAGATTCACATCAAACGGATTCGGAATGTGCTGATCTCCATGGGACTCAAGTTGATCTCGCTTATATTCCGAGCATCTGGAGGTGAATGCATCAAGGATAATGATGAAGGTGTGAGGCTTCCAACAGTAAACTTGTTAAAAAGTTTCTGTACTAACATCTAAAAAGTAAATGACAAAAAATTGGCATATTTAGATTAACCCTGAGCAGAAATTAGTATCACATCTATATATTCAGTAAAAAAGGTAGAAAAGAGTAAAACAAAATGCTTAGGTTGCCCCCCTTTTTTTCACTTATTAATTTCTATATCATTTTGCAACTTCTGTGTATACAACCATATTGTCTACTGTTCCAATTCTTTTTCATATTTTTTCTTGCCTTATTGCACTGGCCAGGATTTCCAACACAATGTTAAATGGACATGGTGATAGTGGGCATCTTTTACTCATAATTTCAGAGAGTGAGCTTTTGACATTTAACCATTAGATGAAACAATCATTACTCTAGCTCTTTTTTTTTTTTTGAACAGTTCCTACCCGGATGTATTTATTATATTTTCCCCCAATAACTTTTTTTTCCCATCATGCTAATAAATAGAAGAAAAGGGGTAGGGAATTATATAGGGCTCAAACATAACAACAATTGCGAGGATGGCACAGGTTGTGGCAGTGTTTCGTTCTGTTCTGTTGCACATAGGGTCGCTGAGTCAGAATCGACTTGACAGCACCCAGCAATAACAGCAACATAAATGCTTGAGCATATAGACTGTCTAGGAGGGAAGCATAAGAAACTGGTAATGGTGAGAGAATGACTTGTTTTGCATTCCTGTCTATATTGCTTGAAACCTGATCATAAGCAGGGGTTACTTTTTGAATTAAAAAAGGGCATCTATGGGCTGATGGCTCTCAAAATATTCCTGTTCTCTTTCGAGTTCCTGGGTGGTGCAAATGGTTAAGTGTTCAACTACTACCTGAAAAGTTGGTAGTTTGAATCCACCCAGAGGCACCTCGAAGAAAGGCTTTTGAAAGGTCCTATGAAGTACAGTTCTACTCTGCACATGTGAGGGTGTCATGAGTCAAAATTGACTCGACAGCAACTGGTTTGGTTTTTCTTCTTTTTCAGTCAATACTTACCTCTAACAACAGTGGTTCTTAACCCTTTTCTCCTGTTTCCAACAGACCTGGGAGTTAGGACGCCTGCTCATCACAAGAAAGGCTCTCTACGCCAGGGAATCCCAGCTCCAGAGGGGCTCTCTACGCTAGGGAATCCCAGCTCCAGAGGGCGAGGAGGTCATTTGGAATATACTCCCCTCACCGCAGTCCATTACCCTAATACGTCTCTCTGGATCATACAACCCCTTGAAGAATCAATATCTTAATGTTAAGAGTACAAATGCTCAAAGCTAAGTAATCTCAGATCATCAATAAAAAGGTAGAATATAAACACAATGAAAAAAAATGAAGTTATCAGTGCTTTCTTAGCACCTCCTCCATTCACAGTGGGGTAAAAGAATGGAGATGCTTACCTATCCAAGTAGATTTAGGTTCCCTATCAGATTTTTTCTTCTTTTCAGAGCCTGTGAACATACTCATTTGTAGGGTTGGAACTGACTCTCTTGAATCTTGACCTACAGGGTATCTGAGGGGTTTTGGAGGAGAGCTGGTCAGCTGAGTTGCCTCATAGGCAGACCTGCCTGCATGCTAGAACCAATCTGACTGCCTTCTCTGAATTACAGTCACTCTGAGCCAGGGGCAGAAGGCTGGAGGTTCATTTCCTTCCAAGGGAATCCTGATGGAACTGTCAGCAAGGCACCTTGAGCAGAAATAAAAAATGGGCAGCCTGCAAGCGGCGTCCAGCCTGAGGGTCTGTCGGCTCACGTGGAAATCTGGATGAATTAGAAGATCTAAACCTGCATTTCCCAGGAAGAAACAACTGCCTAAGTACATCGCCTCCCCGGCTGTGGTCGATTATACCGCTGGGCACAGTCTGAACACTCCCAATCACTCCCCTGTGGCTATATCCACCCCGGTCCGGTTCAGTTAGTACACAACTTGCTTTGGCCCCTGGAGGATGTGGGTTTGCCCTCCCTGAGTCAGGCTGTACTTGAGCGTGTGTGGCCCAGGGGCGGAGGAAATGTGAGGGACAGGGAGAAGAGGGTCTGCAGACTGGACATGGAAGGCCGGGAAAATGAGGACAGGATTGTCTTCATATGTGGGCCTGTTCAAGCTATGTATTTTGATGCTGACAAGGAAAGGAGACTGAGGCTGAGAAAGTGTTTCCTTAAGACAGGGAGACTGAGTTAATGCACAGGCTGTAAAGACGAAGTGAGACGCCGTCTAAAAACGCCATCTTACTGTCAGGATTATTTGCAGAATGTGTGAATTTCAAAGCACATTACCTCAACAAGCAAAAATCACCTTTCAACTTACCTTCCCCTGAGTTGTGGAACAAAGCAGTCCTGTGTCTCTGCTAGGGAACCGGCAATCAAACCCCTTCCTGTGGAGGATTAAGGCAGCCTCCTCCGAAGGCCCATGACCAACCTGCAAATGAGCAGAATGCCGACACACCACAGAAACATTAATGCAAATATTTACAGTACTTCACATGCTGTTGTCTTGATTTGATCATCCCCAAAACACAAACACGCATTTGATTTAGCAGTGAAGTCAGGCAAAGCCATTTGGCTCTCAGATTCCACATTCACTGCAGTCAGTCACCCTCCACACCCTTCTTCTGCCCCTCCGCCACACTGAAATCAGGTGATACGTTCCCAAGTTACTTACTAAGTAACTCATGTCTTGGTTTCCTCCCACAGTCAGTCCCTGAATGGATTTGGGTTTCCTTTTGTTTGCATACTATGTATTATTTTATCAAGGTTCTTTCAAATAAAGCACTTCATTTTTATTTTATTTTTTTAGTAATACATATCAGTTGAATGGAAGAAAGGCCTGACGATCTACTTCCAAAAAAGCAATCAATGAACGCCTTCTGAAGCGCAATGGCCCAATCCAGAGCTGATGACGGGGATGACTCGGGACCAGGCAGCCTTCCTTCTGTGTGCACGGGGTCATCATGAGTCAGGGGGCAACTCAAGGCAGCGTAACAACAGCTGCAGAAAGTGTACCTGAATTTAGTCCTTATCTGGTCAGTGAGCGATAAAACATCCATCTTAAACTGAAACACGCTTCTTTATTTAAACACTAACTGCTGTAGATTGCATTGACATTTTAAATTTTTTATGTATTTGTTCATTATTTTTATACAAGAGCCATTGAAATTTAATTAGTTATGGTTAGTACTTGCTAGGCCAACCCACATTTATTAGCTGGATGTATCATTTAAATTCACATTACAGAAGCTATTCTTTCCGTGTAGGCAAAAAGAGAAATACCAAACATGACAAGTCAGCTATGGGTATCAGATACACTTTCCTGCAGTAAAATTTCTCACATCCATTTAAATAACAACGTGACAAACGGTTCAGATCTTTGGACATTGTAAATTACAACTATCTATGTTTCCTACAGTAGGAAGATGTTTACGATGCTAGGCGAAGTGAATTAAAAATCCTTGGGAGAATGAAGAAATATATAGTTATTCAAAAGAGTCGTGTGCTGCTCAGCACCGATGCCGGGATGGAAAGGACCTCTTTCTCCCTTCTCTGACCACAGATATTAATATGCCCAATTCTTGATCAGCCTCACTAGGGGATAAAATTTCTTAACGTGCTATAGAGACATCTTTTCCGAACCGCTTCCAGCAACCCCACCACTGATTTGATTTTAATGTGCCTGAACAATTTAAAGCTGTCTTCGCTTCAGATCCTTGGCTGGAAGAACTATGTTAGGACGTTTCACAGTGGTATCCTGCAGTGGTACTGCTCACTATGATTTTGTGAAGAGAGAGAAAAATCATTTACAGAATTCAGTCATCACGGGACCACATAAGATACCGAAACTTTAAGCCACGTGACAAAGGTTTCCAACACAAGTTATAAGTAATTTCACACACACTCAAAATAGCACCTAAGAAAATCCTTCATTGTAAGATTTCCAGGAGAATAACAAAGAAAATTCTATCACAGACCAATTAGGAAACCTTGGAAAGTCATTTATTCTTCCTGAGCGTCAGTTTCCTTGTCCGTAAAATGGTGCTAAGACATGTCTCCTTCCTTCCTGGGATCGCTATGTGGGTTAACCTGTTGAAAATACAGTGTTAGGTAGCCCAGGCTTAGAGGGCAGAATGTGCTGATAAAGAAGCTATAGAGAGGAGTGGTTCACAGCCTGGGCTCTGGATTCTAGCTCTGTAGTTTACTGGTAGCCGAATTCTGCAAAACCAGGCTTTTCTTTTCCATAGAGATTAAATTAAATTAAAAAAAACAAAAAACATAAGAAGGACCTAGTACAGCATCTGGTGCATACTAATTGCTCAGTAAATATTAGCCATTATTACTTCTATCAATATAATCCATCAAATAAATACTGGTGATTATTCTTATAATAAAATCCTGCTGCCAATTTTGATTCCAACTCATAGCGACCCTACAGGACAGAGCTGAACGGCCCCATAGGGTTCCCAAGGTGAATTCAAACTGCTGACCTTTTGGTTAGCAGCTGACCTCTTAAGCACTGAGCCACCAAGGCTCCATTCTTATAATAGTTACACATTAAACAATACCTTCACCTCACTTCTTATTCATAAATTTCCTTTATTGATACTACAACTCTGTAACTAAGGAATCAGAAAACCAAAACCAGCGCCGTCGAGTTGATTCTGATTCACAGAGACCCTATAGGACAGAATAGAACTGCCCCATAGAGTTTCCAAGGAGCGCCTGGTGGATTTGAACTGCCGACCTTTTGGTTAGCAGCCGTAGCACTTAACCACTATGCCACCAGGGTTTCCAGGGAATCAGAGAACCTCCAAATGATATGTTTACAATTACATATCAATATCATACCAAAGTCCTGATTCAGATTCACAGATCAGATCTCCTCTTTAAGACTTTTTAAAAGCACTTGTAACTATTAATCTAAAGCATTTAGCCATTTTGTTAACTTGCTGGACCATCCTACAAAAGCCACTTATAGCAGGAATTGCTAGAATTCCTGCAACACATTAGCTCTTGGGATAATGAATGCATAAGGCCTTTATCAAAGTCCCTGGGTGGTGCACAGGGTCAAGGTGCTGGCTGCTAACTGGAAGCCTGGAGGTCTACCCACAGGCATCTTGGAAGAAAGGTCTAGTAATCTACTTCCAAAGAATCAGCCACCGAAAATGCCATAGAGCACATCTCTACCCCGACAAACATGGCCCGTAATGAGTTGGAATTGACTCAGTGGCAACTGGTTTGATTTTTTTTTTTTTGTTTCGAAGGCCTTTAGCAGGCTGAAGGAGATCAGAAAAATAAGAAAGGGAAACATCTTTGGAATCCTACCTTGGAATCCTTTCAAGACATTTAAACTAAAAAAAAAAAAACTAAAGTAGAGATTAAATTCTTAAACATTAATTTTCACTAAAGGGAAAAAGTTATACTTCCTCTGAAAACTAAAATTGAAATCCTGGTGGTGTAGTGGTTAAGTGCTACGGCTGCTAACCAAGAGGTCGGCAGTTCGAATCTGCCAGATGCTCCTTGGAAACTCTATGGGGCAGTTCTACTCTGTCCTGTAGGGTCGCTATTAGTTGGAATTGACTTGATGGCATTGAGTTTGGTTTTGGGTTTTTTTTATCATAAGGACTAACTGAAATAGCAATCATCTTGTCCAAGTTTTTAAAAATCAAATATTCATGGAAGTATCAGTTTTTAAGCAAAAATACCTGAGGCAAAAGCAGCAGTTTTTCAATAGTTCCAAAGTCTGTCAAGATATTTTAATTCCATGAAAACTGTTTTCTAAAGTAGGAAAGCTGTGAATTTAACTTTAGTATGCATGCAGGAAAGCAGATACTTTTAAGTAGTCACACTGGATACGTTAGGACAGTAAATAGGTTTTGGAGGACTGGTTGTTACTTCATTAGTGATATCTGGACCCCACAAAGGACAGGGAGCATGGGGGGAAGAAAAGTCACAATTTTTTGAATCTGATTTTGTGCCAAGCATGTGTTAGGTGAGCTTCAAATTACCTGTCTTTGTGAAACAGCTCAGATCACAATTCAGCTTGGATCACTGAATTAAGACTGAGGTGTTCAAAAGTCACACGAGGAAATCTACTGCATGACGTATTTCAGGGGATAAAATCAACATCCAGTTTATCGACTCAGCTGGACTGATGATTCTCCCAGAAGCACGAAGGGCTGTGGGAGGAGATGGTTTGGTGTGCAGAACAAGGCTATCAGGGCTTAGAGAAGCTGGATCAGAGGCAAGGTTTGGCTCCATCATGAACCAGTTATGTGACTCTGAGTAAATCACTTAATCTCTGCAAATTCAATACATTGGGTTAGACTCTATCAAGACTCCCTTTGAGACACTAAGCTTCTGTTAAGGATGATAGAAAAATCTAGGAACGGATGGTTGAAAACATGATGAACTTAATTAATGTCACTGAATTGCACACATGAAGACTGTTGAAATGCCAAATACTTTGCTACATGTATATTTACCACAAAAAAAAAAGGGTCCATTTGAGGATTGAGGTCTAACAAACTCTTAAAAACCACAGTGTCTGCAGTTAATGCTTATTGAGCACTTGCTAAAATCCTTTTCATGAGTTAACTCATTCCTGGTATTCTCACAACTCTTGAAATATTTGAGGTGGTAACCAAGTATGTGTTACTATATTTAAATGTACAGGATCGTCCCTATTACAAAGCATTTTCTCTGACACTTGGCAATAGTCACGGATAACCTATTTTCCATCAATGACTCATATTTGGTATATTCTTCTGTGGGTGTTCCATTACTACTGGGTAGATAAGAGAAAAGGACCCCTGGTGGTGCAATGGTTAGGCAGTGGGCTGCTAACTGAAATGTTGGTGGTTTGAACCCACCCAGTGGCTCACTGGGAGAAAGGCCTGGCTATCTGCTCCCATAAAGATTATGGCCTAGAAAACACTATGGGGACAGTTCTACAATGTCACATGAGTTCCTATGAGACAAAAATCAGCTCAAAGGTACTCAACAACAACAATAGATGAGAAAAACAGGTAGGGTATTCTACAAAATTCTTAGAACTATTCCTCCTCTTTTGTTCTCACGCAAGAGGCAGTGTATGGTTCTGGGTGAAAACCTGGAGTCAGGCATGCTTGGGATTGACTACCCACCTGCCACCCCCACGTACTGGTTGTGTAACCTTGGGTAAGTTACTTACCAAAAACAAAACAAAACCCATTGCCATCAAGTTGATTCTGACTCATAGTGACCTTATAGGACAGAGTAGAGCTGCCCCATAGGGTTTCCAATGCTGTAATCTTTATGGGAGCAGACTGCCACAGCTTTCCTTCATGGAGCAGCTGGTGGGTTCGAACAATTGACCTTTTGGTTTGCAGCTGGGTGCTTATCCACTGTGCCACTTACTATTTCTAAGCCACTTAGTTTCCTATTCTATAGGAAACTATTATCTAAAATGAGATAAAAACAGTGCCTTACCTTCACAGTGTTGTTGTGAAGGCTAAATAAGGTTCACGTAAGCTCTCAGCAAAATGCTTGGTATTTAGACAGTTTAGGTATAGTATTTAAAAATCTTAGAAATTATTAATAAAGTATGTCAGGAATACAAGTCAAAGTGACATGAAGATTTACTCTGGCAATAAACTTCAACCTTCTCTAATTTATAAAAATATTACAGGCATTTGTATTTCATTATTAGTATCAATTATAACTGCTGAGTTATCACAGTTGAGGCCCTTTAGTTGTCAAGGACATGCAGTTCTTACTAAATGCCAGACACTGTTGTAAGTGCTTTCCAAACGTTAACTCATTTAATCTTCAGAACTCCTTTAAGATGGGTACTATTACTATCCTCATGTTACTAAGGAGGAAATTGGGACTCAGAGGGTTAAGTGGCTTTCACTAAGTTACAGGGATAGCAAGTGGAGGAACTGGCTTCAAACCCACACAGTATGGCACCAAAGTTTATGCTCTTAACAGTTTTATTCTCCTACCTTTCCTCTAGTTATGTATTTGTGGTCACAGATAGCTAGCTAAAAGGGGAAAAAGGAGGACCATGGTGGTGCAATGGTGAAGAACTCGGCTGCTAACCAAAAGCTCGGCAGTTTGAATCCACCAGCTACTCCTTGGAAACCCTATGGGACAGCTCTACTGTGTCCTATAGGGTCGCTATGAGTCAAAACTCAACAGCACCTAACAACATGCCTGATGTAATATAAGACAATGTTGTTAACAAAAGGAGATGATGCCTCTGAATTAAGCCTGGTGAAATGGAGCATTTGGTCAATGGGTGTGGTAGAACTAAAACCATGATTTATCAACATGTCTATCAATTCAGAAAGCAAGGTTTGGGAACTTTAATTTTAATCCAACCACAGCCCAGCCACCCATTTATCCCATTTCAAATAGGACTTATGGCCACTCTGAAACTCATGCCACTCTGAAACTTATACATATGATAGTCTCACTGAAGAAAGGGAATAGACAGATATACCCTTCTACGCAAGCGGATGGGAATTGAAAAAGTGAGAGTTGTGCTATTCCTCTCTCACACCTAAAGAAACTTGATTTGCTCTGAGGACCACAAATCAGTAAACTCCTGGAAAATGTTGTAACACTGTATGTGCACACATTTGTTTTCTGGGGGAGAGAAGATTTATAGCTTTGACCAGATTCTCTAAGACGAGCACGGCCTCACCCTGCTCCTACAATGTCAAAGGTGCACAGAGATTAGTAAGGTACAGCAAAACGCCTGATGGGAAAATTTCTTCAACCAGCTCAGAGTCTGAAAATGCCTAACAGCACTCATTTTTTTAGTGCATTCTGGCAGCTGGAAAGGTTAGAAAATCACACACTTAGTTATAAGTCCTGAGACAGGAAACAGCCAGTAGAAATCATCTTCCAGGGCACTCATTAAAATGTCCGATACCAGTGATGCTGTTATGATCAACAAGGTAAGATGACAGAAAAAAACGGGAGGCGAATGGGTATCCTTACATATTGTACAACAAAGAAATATTTTTCCCCACAATTTTCACTTTTCCAGAAGCTAGGGAGATCAATAAGGCACCAATCAATTCTTGTAAGAAAGGGAAAATAAAATGAAAATTTTACGCTGCCTCTTATAAGAAGGGGCAGTGTAAACAAATGCCAAAGAAAATCTTATCCAATAAGTTATGTCGGTGTTGTTGAAATGACTGGTTAACTATTTGGAAGAAACAGTCACAAGACAAAATAAATCCCATAGAGACTAAAGAGTTAAATGTAAAAATACGTATATATAAATATTAAAAAAACGAAGCAAAAATGTATTTGAACCTGAGAGTACCTGGGTGGTACAGATGGTTAGGATGCTTGGTTGCTAACCAAAACATTGAAGGTTTGAGTCTATCCAGAGGTGCCCAAGACAAAAGGCCTGATGACCTACTTTTGAAAAATCATCCATTGAAAACCCTATGGAGCACAGGTCTACTCTGAAGCAGGAGTCTACCATAAGTTGGGGTTGACTTGATGGAAATTGGAAAATAACTGAACACTGGGTGTAAGGGGATTTAATGAATGTAAAAGCAGTGGGAAAATCATTGAAAAGCAGTCAACTACATCTAATTTTGTAAAACATCAAAGCAGAATGACTTCATGAAGCCTAACTTAATGTGTTAAGTTCCTCCCATGGTCCCCTGGCCTGTCCCTCCATCCAGGCTGACACGGCCACTCTAGCCTCCACACCCAGACTCATGACCTGTCCTCCATGAGATTCCCCCAGCATCCTCTACACCAACACTCCCTTTTCTTTAAATAACCCTTTCCTGGTGACATGGCTTTCCCATGTAGTGTGCTTGAACGGTGTTCTTCCTGTTCTTAAATCTTTCTAGAAGATTCTTTTTAGTATCTCAAGCTCTTGATATCACAGGAAAAGGGATTGACACAGAGAAAAGAGTTGGAAGAGGGGCCTACAGAATGAGAGGCTAACAGTTAAATTCCTAGATGGTGGTTGGAACATTCTGGGCTGCGCAGCACTCTGAGGGCAGCATTTCAAGAGATGTTTGTTCCCCTCTTCATCTGACTAAAAAAACAGAACATATAATTCACTTTATTCCATATATATTGTGTGTATATATGTACATATAAAGAGGTGACCTGGTGGCACAACTGTTAAGTGCTTGGTTGCTAACTGAAAGGTTGGTGGTTTGAACCAACCCAGCAGTTCCACAGGAGAAAGACCTCGCCATCTGCTCCTGTAAAGATTAACCCCTTGCCATCAAGTTGATTCTGACTCATAGCGACCCTATAGGACAGAGTAGAATTGCCTCATTGGGTTCCCAGGCTGTAATCTTTATGGAAGCAGGCTGCCACATCTTTCTCCCATGGAGCTGCTGCTGGTGGGTTCGAACTGCAGACCTTCTGGTTAGCAACCAAGTGCTTAACCACTGCATGACCAGGGCCTCTCCCATAAAGATTATAGCCTAGAAAACCCTGTGGGGCAGTTCTACACACAGTCGTATAGGGTTGCTATGAATCAGAACCAACTCAATAACACACAACAATGAAAAGGTGAACTAGAAAACAAGTACTAGCCTAGGGTTGTAGTAGGTAAAACCCCAAATTCACTGACTCCAGTATGCTCTGGTGCTCCCAGAAAACAATCATATGGGAACAGTCAAATAATCATGAGGGAGGAATCATCTAGAAGTGAACTGAGGCTAAGGAACAGTGGCTACTGTCCTCCCTTGAAGCCCTCAGCTTCTCAGGTTGCTAAATCCTCCACCATCTTTGCTCAGAGGTGATAACATGAGGCCCAGACTCTTTGGTGCCCTCTGCTCTATCCATTCACTCCCTTTAGCTCATGGATTAATGAATGCTGTCCATCTCTAATCTGTGCTTTCTATGAACTGGAGAGTAGGCTCATTAAAGACCATAGCAGAAAAATAAAAAGAACACCCACAAGATTCATTCATTCAGAAAAGAGTTACTGAGCCCCTGCTAAGTGCAGCACATTTCTAGGCAGGGCAATAAATAAAACAGAAGCCCTGCTCTCATGGAGCTTATACTCTGACTATATCTCCTGCCTCTGGGCCTTCACATTTGCTCTTAACTCTACCTAGAATATTCTTCCCCCAGTAATCTGCATGAGTTTCTTATTCCCCGACCTCTCTCAGATTTTTATCCCATTATCACCTTCCCTGATGTGATCGTTAAGGTTTTGTGAACTTGGCTGGATCATGATCCTCAGTGGTTTGGCGTAGTTTGCTAGTCATATAATGATGCGATTACCTCCATGATGAGATTTGATATAATGTGATCACCTCCATGATGGAATCTGCTGTGAGGAGCCAATCAGTTGAAAGGGAGTTTCTTAGGGATGTGGACTGTATCCAGTACAGGTGGTCTTCCTGGCAAGCTCACAGACTTTTGCTTGCTCTGGATCCAGCAGCTGGCTCTTGTTCATCTGACCTCTGGTTCTTGGGATTTGAGCTAGCAACTTACCTGCAGATCTTGGAATTCATAGGTCTTTGCAGACTGTGAGCCAGGGCCCTGCTGACTTACTAATCTTTGTTTCACCAGCCCCTGTGGCTACATGAATCAGGAGAAGCCTCCAGCCTGACCCATGGGACGCTGCAGCCTCTACAATCATGTGAGCCATTTCCTTAATATAAATCTCTCTATATATTTATACACATTACTGGTTTTGCCTCTCTAGAGAACCCAGCCTAAGAAACCTGAGGTTGCTTCTCCAACCACCGTACTCAAACTGGAAACACCATCTCCCTAATCTTTCTTCCTCCCTACTTTTCTCTATAGCACTTAACACTATCTAACATATTGTATGCTTTTTTTGTTTCTTCTTTAATTACTTTTTCCCTCCTACTAGAATCTAAACTCCAGAAGTGCAGGGCTTTTGTCTATTTTGTTCATGACTGTATCTCTAGTACCTAGAGCAGTAAGTGGCACATAGTAGGCATGAAATAAATCGTGCACGTTCACTCACATGATTAAACAAGCCTTTCAACACAGAGAGGAATATACACAGGCCTCTAGCATTTGCCTGTATTCTTCCTTACAAGCCATATAAATTTTCTGCATAGCTAGGAATAAGTTCCTTATCTTGTACATATAGTTTTTACAAGCCCTAAGTACTTTACTTTGTGGGCATTGATCCTGCCTTCTTGGTTTACTTTAGTTCTTTGTTCTTAAAATAATCATTTCTCTCCTCCTAGTTGTTTTCAAACATGAACACCTTCTTCCTCTCATACTCAAGCCATTTAATTATTTCCCAGAGAATCCATAACCACTTAACTGTTTCCAGTTAAATGAACATCAATTCATAATACCAAAATAGCTCTATGGCACAGAAGGGCAATGTCAAATTTCTAATCCTTATTATTTTCAAATGAAATCTTCTTAAATGTGGACATGTATATAAACAAAAGCAGTCTAACTGCATTAAAATTCCACACCTAATAAAACAGTCTCATGTACTCCCTCCAATATAGTTTTGTATTTCTTCTAAGTAGTTGTTTTCTCAAAGCCCTGGTAACACAATGGTTAAGAGCTACGGTGAGCTACACCAAGCTACAGCTGCTAGCCAAAAGGTCAGAAGTTCGAATCCACCAGCCGCTCCTTGGAAACCCTATAGGGCAGTTTTACTCTGTCCTTTAGGGTTGCTATGAGTCGGAATTGACTCGACGGCAATGGGTTAACAGGTAGTTGTTTTCTCAATACAAAGGTTTGGGTTGCAGTAATTTTCAGGAGAAGGCTATGCAAATACCAGAGCACCTGATATAGAAACAATTAAAAGCTATGTTTTCTATTTCTCTATCTCCTGAGAAACACTGGGTAATAAGGAGGAATGAATGGAAAAAGTCTAAAGAACTGATCTTAAGGCCTGGTTCTTCCACCTACTAATAACATGACCCCAGGCCAGCAGTAGCTTACTTATCTGTACAAAGATGATGATATTCCCTGACCTGCTCACCACACAGAACTTTTCAGAGAATCAAATAAATTAATAGTGGGATATGCTCTAAACTATAGAGTAATAGTCAAAGGAAAGGTATAATGATTCTGCCTAAGGGTGAAGCCCTCCTTCATCATCCCATGAAGCACAGTAAAACTTACAGAACCTTTTTCTTCTCCCCACTCCCTTTTACCAGGTGTGCTATAAAAAGTACTTTCTTATACATATGTTTTGGGATATACCTTTGACTGTATTGTCCTCAGGTTAACTAGATCAATGTCACAAGGCAAAGATGACAGTAACGGAGAGAATTCACCCAGCAGCTGAGGGGTGGGTGAGGAGACCTTTTCTGTCATTGGAAAGACAGGATGATTCAGGAAAGAAGAAGTTATGTGGCTAAGGAGAGAAGGGTAACTGACCGACTTCTTTTCTTCTTCCTGTCAAGGAAAAAAAATGTTTCAGAGCTATCCTTTATTTGCAGTTCATATCATATTAATTAAATTACACGATGGAGTTCATATATACAAATATATGAATACTTTAAATTTATTATTTTATAAATAAAAGTCTTAGAAAATACACAGTAGATCACCAAGTTTAGTTCCGAGCAATACAGGAAAATAAGTAGTGTCCACTTAACTCATATGCAAAAAAAAAAAAAAAAAAAAAGTTATTTTTTCATTGATTTAATACAAAAAATACTGACATTTCCCACAAACATTTTAGGATAAAGCATACTTTTTACTGAAGTTCTTTCTCAATTTACCACAAAAATCCTGAAGTAGATGGTTTGGGATGTGCACATCTTGCACATCATCAAATGTTCTCTCTTTCCCCTCAGGTTCTACCTATTATATTCTCACGGCCTTATTCACACACTTAACAACACCATAAAGAAATGTACTGGTTCAATGTTACCAAATAATAGGATGTTACCTAATGCTCACGCTAAAGAAAAAAAAGAATAAATGTTACCTAATGCTCACGCTAAAGAAAAAAAAGAAAAAGGAAACTCTCAAAATAGTTTTTAAATATAAATAACACAAGTGGCATGCCTAGATGATCTGATTATTTTTTTTTAATTTGGTAAATCAATGCCAATTGCTTCGCTCTACTTTATTCCCCAAACAGGAAATGTTATATGTATGTTAGAGAATAGTTGTCATACATCTATATGGTGAAATTATTAAATGTAATTTAAAAATGCTTTATCTTTCCTGTGGTGTATAATTATATATAAGCATTTCAGCATGATCAAACATTAAATAAGTCCATGAGGGCTAGGGATCTACATATGCTAGATGACACACAAACTTAATTAAATCAAGGGCTAAGTAGAACCTTACCCAGGAATGCCCAAAGAGTAAAAACAGACACAGGGAAGCACGGAGAAGAGAAAATAATTTATGTAGAAAGGTCCTTTGATCACAAGCTACATCTGAAGCAAATTTAATGTTGAATCTTATTTTAAAAACTGACAATTTCCCTGATAACTTCTGATGTTGCATCCTTTTTGAAATACAGGGCTCAAATAAAAGGCTTGGCTATTTTCTATGTGAAAAGACAGGATTTATAAAAGATGCAGAGCTCAAAATTCAGAACGTCAGGTCAGGATTGGAGAGAAAGGTACTAGCAAAGCCTGACTAGCATCTTGCCAGCAGCTAACCGTAGATGTCATTACAATTCAGACCGCAGAGACAGAAAAAAAATGTATAAGGCAGCAGAGGGAGACTACAATATTAAGATACTGACAAAAAGTATTAGGGCTTGAAAGACTTGTAAAAAATGCATCCATTCTATGTTCCTTTTTTAAAAGAAAGATTAAATAAAGCATATAAAATAATATTCTCTAACAATACTGAAATTTAATGTAGCCTGTAGAATAACATGAATAGAGCAGGAACATTTTCAACAAGACACTTTAAATATACTCCAAGATCAAAGGACTTCATTATGTAGGTCAGGGTTGCTGACAAAATCATTTTTGAGTAATAAAAGATAAAAGATTCAAACAGAAAGGACAACACCTGACTTACCAGATTTGGGAGGCATCAAGTCTATTCTAGGTCAAGAAACATTCAGAAAAGCTCTCTGGCTTTGTTCTATGCTCTTGGAGGAATTCCTGGGCACTTCAGTGAGAGCAGAGCCCTGGTGGCTCAGTGGTTAACAACGGTGCTGCTAACCAAAAGATGAGCAGTTCAAATCCACCAGTTAGTTCTTGGAAACACTATGGGGCAGCTCTCCTCTGTCCTATAGGGTCGCTGTGAGTCGGAATAGACTCGATGGCAATGGGTTCAGTGAGAATAGTGGGACACTTCCTGACTGACCATGTGTACCTTAGAGGCAGCAATGTGTGTATATATGCCACTCTTCCTAACCCCAGATGAACAGCCCTGACCCTCAGTGTGTCCCCAAGCTGACCACGTATCAGAATGACTTGCGAAGCCTGTAAAAAACATCATGGGTCCTAACCCAAATCTACTGATTCATAATCTCCAGCGGGAGGGATCCTGGCAATGTGAAGCTTAAATGTCTCTCCAGGTAAAGTTCCTGTAGTCAGCTCCACAGTGCTCTGCAGACTTGTGTTGGGAAATGCTACTCTACAGGCCTTCTAGAAGGAACAGAGCTCCCACTAGAATAAAAAATATAAGCAATGCTCACTGCAGCACTATTCATAAGAGCCAAAAGGTGGATAAAGTTAAATGTCCATCAACAGATGAATGGACAAACAAAATGTGGTACATACATACAATGGAATTGTTGTGTGCCGTGGAGTCGACTGTGACTCATAGCAACTCTACAGTTCAGCCATAACGAGAAATGAAGTCTTGATGTATGCTACATCATGGATGAACCTTGAAAACACTATGCTGAGTCAAATAAATCAGACACGAAAGGACAAATACTGTATGATCCCGCTTATATGAAATATTTAGAATAGGCAAATGCATACAGACCAAAGTTTATTAATGGTTACCAGGGGTAGTTGGGAGGGGGGAAGAAAATGAATGAAAACAGAGATGAATCATAACATAGAGACAAATATCAAGGCAACAGTCGAATACTGGTGGCCTATGGGCCAAATGTAGCTGATAGACAGGTTTTGGTAAGTCTCTCTGGCGTTAAAAATTGTTTTTTTAAGCTAACTTTCAGAGAAAGAAAGAAAATCAGGAGTTTTCACATAAAAAATAAAACAACAACAGCAAAAACCAAACTTCTGGCTTAAAACAAAACCACAGCTGGAAAATTCAGCCTCATCAGGCCGCATTCTCGAGTGGGAACAGCCAGCTGGAGCCAAGTTGTGGCTGCCTCCTCCTAGGTGAGCTATGTCTTCTCAAGTTCACCACTGACCCTTGGGCCATATAACTTAAGTATCTGTCCTTATACCTGGGCAGCTGCCCTCCTGCTACCACTTTCCTGAGCCCTTTAAGCATCTGAGTGTTTAATCTGATCTTTTCCCACTTCTTTTCCTTATATGTAAAGAACTGGGATCCAGGGGTAAAATGACACCATTTTAACACTTGAACTAAGCCCTGGGGCATTAAATTCCTAACTTAATGCCCCTTTTGTTAACCTGACCACGAGCAGCAGATGGAGCTAAGAGCTAAAGAAGCAAAACTTAAAATGGGTCAATGTCAAATAGACAATTTCCCCTTTCCACCTCCTTTGACCCTAAAGGTCATTAAGATGGATGGTAGCTAACTCCTTGTAGCCACAGTCCTCCCACTGGGCATCCATACATCCCCCAGGGATTACGGTTCTGAGTCCTTCTTCTCATTGTCTCCTTGCAGAACACTGAGAAAAGGGCTCATTCCCATGTAGTCACCCAGGATTCCTTCTATGAGGCTCTGGCAGGCTCAAAACTATCCACTCAAGGCTACCACTGTTTAAAAAAAAAAACCCGTCGCCATTGAGTCGTTTCTGACTCATAGGGACCCTACAGGACAGAGCAGAACTGCTCCATATGGTTTCCAAGGAGCGCCTGATGGATCGGAACTGTCAACCTTTTGGTTAGCAGCTGTAGCTCTTAATCACTATGCCACTAGGGTTTCTTATCACTATTTATAAAAAAAAAAATTTAGGACGCGTGAAATAGGCCTCATCTCTCCACTTTCCACCATCGATATTTTAGAGGTCTGAGTTGAAAATAAAAACACCTTCTAGAAAAATTAAGTTACATGATACATAACACTTCTTAGTCAAATGTCTTTTTGATCAATATCACTAGAAATTAAAATGTATTTTCTCTTCTCTAGTTCATTTTTTTCATTAATTTAAGCCCAAAAATCTACAGTTGAGTAAAAGAAAAATTTAACAAACATAGAATTATAAAAACATTGGATCAAATTTAAATTAATTACTATTGAAGGAGTTTTAAAATGGGAATAAGCAAATTGTTTAACTTCTAAGTAAAAGCTTTACAGATTTGACATGAAAATTTTTATTGCCACAGTTTACAGAAGTTTTATAGGTTAGCATCTATATAAAGAGAAAATCATATAAGCCAGAAACAAGTTCAGCAGAAACAAGACAGCAGTTGCCAGAACTCAGTGATTTTCCTATGCAGTTTCCGCCCTAAAACTAAGCTATCTTTCACAGTAGTTGATTTAAACCATGATTTCCAAGAACACGTATAAATTTTAACATCTAAGATGGGCATTAAAATGTTTTTCCTGAAAGATTTTAGATTTTGCAAGAATTCCTGCTTTAACCAGTTGCTGCCATTTCACTAGTATTTTATTTATAGATTGTCTGCCACAGGCAAGGAGGCCCTGTGGGGCATACAAAAATGAAGTAGACAAGTCCTTGGAATCTAGTAGGGGGGATAGAACACATGTATGACTTCCTGGAAGACAGAGCAGTAAGAAATAAGTGCAATGAATACAGTGGTGCAATGTGCTATAATATATATAATAGCTCAATCATTTACTCATTTGTGTATTCACCTGTACAACATACATCAGTGTTTTCTCTGCTAGGAACAATCCTAGAAGCAGAGAGAAACACAGTATCAGTGTTTTAAATGCCAGGAGGGTCACTCACGGTAGACAGGTTTCAGTAGAGCTTCTAGACTAAGACAAGGAAGAAAGGTCTGGAGATCTACTTCCAAAAATTAGCCAATGAAAACCTTACAGATCACTACAGAACACTGTCTGAATTGCTTGCTTTGGACACCGTCATCAGGAGGAATCAATCACTAGAGGAAGATATATATTTGATGAGGTAGAGGGCCCATGAGGGCGAGAGAGACCCTTAGTGAGACAGGCTGGCACAATAGCCTCAATGACGGACTTGAACATACTGGTGATTGTCAGGGTGATTCAGGACCAGGTAACATTACATATTCTGTTATACATAAGACTGCCATGAATCGGCAGCTAACAGCAACAATCATGGAGTTTTCTGTCCAAGGGAAGAGAAAGACATTGATTACACGCGTACATGAGGACAGATGCATGGTTCTGAGGGAGCACAGGAAAAGAGAATTTGGCCTGCCCAGAGAGAGGCAGCTGACGGCATGAACTCCAATCTGAACAATTACTGAGAGTTTCCTGGGCAGAGAGGAGGGAAGGGCTGTGATGACAAAGCACATAACCAGTACTTGGAACAGAAAGAATCCCAGCGGGCCTACAGCTGAGAGAGTTGGAGAGTCATGAAAGATGAGGATGGGGACAAGCAGTGCCCATATCATGAGGGGACCTGTGGGCCATGGTAAGGATTTTAGCTTTTATACTGACATTAATGAGAAGCCATCAGAGGGCTTAAGGAGGAGGGCAATAAAGTCAGATATGACTCTGAATAAACAAACCACTCTGCTTACTGGCTTGGGAATAGATATGGCAGCAAAAGAAGAGCAGAATGGACATACAGGCCACATGCAGGAAACACATGATGTGAATTTAGACTAGGGTGGTAGAAGTAAAGAAGTCCATAGACTTGAAATATTCAGATGAGACACACATGCACTGGTGATTAATGGTGAGGGAGGAAGTGTTTACCAGGGATGAAACCTAGGCATCTGGTTTGGCACTGGATGGATGGAAAAAGGCCAGGTTTGGGAGAAATAAAGATCATGATATCTTTGCTATGTTGAACTTGAAGTGCGCTTGAGAGATATAGAAGGAAATGTCAGGAAGCAATTGGAAGGTGGGTATGGAGGTCAGAGGTGAGGCCAAGCCTGGGGTATGTACTGTGGGTTCCATCTGTGCAGAGGTGGTCACAAAAGCCTGGGGAGCAGAAGACATTGCTGAGGGAAAGTGTACAAAGTAAAAAAAATTAGGTCTGGGGCTGAGTCTTGAGGGCTCCAACATTTAATGACTGAACAAAAAACTATTAGGGAGCTGGAGAAAGAACCACCAGAGACGTAGAAGAAAAACCAAGTGTGGTACCATGGAAACCCTGGTTAGGCAGTGTTTTAAGGTGTCAAATGGTGCTGGAAGGTCAAGTAAGATGATGAATGAAAATGTCCACTGGATCTAGTGAAGGAAGCTAAAGCCAGGCTGAAAGGAGCTGAGCTTGAGAGGAAACTGGTGAAAGAAATCCATTTCATAAACTCTGGCTCTAGAGGGTAAGAGAGAGGGCAGTAGCAAAAGTGGAATGGGAATGAAAGTCTTAGTGAGGGTTGTTCCTGTTTTTATTTTTAATAAGGGAAAATGAAGCATGTTTAAAAGCCAAGAGAAAGGCTCTCTTAGTGAAGTTGGCTATGAGGGCGCAGGGGAGAGACAGGAAGGAAGAATCAATAGTAAAAGGATATTGAGGAGGATGACGGGGGTGGGTCCCAATGACAAGTGGAGGGACTAGCCCACAATGAAAAGAAGATGAACTTCTCTACTATTACAGGAGGGAGAAGGAAAGGGTAGGGGTAGGTGTTTGGTATCTAAACAGGAGCCTTCTAATGGCTGTTCTATCAAATGGAGGGTAGGGCTGCTGCTGAAATGAGTAGAAGACATTTGAAATGGTCCGTGTGGAAACAGGGAGAATGAATAAACAGAGAAACAGGGCACTGTCCAGATCCATCTGAGGGTGGTGATCAGTAACTGATGAAGAACTCTGAGGATGACTTTGTTGCTACCTGAATAAGCAGATTGTCAGGTTCGTTCAGGTCTGGGTAGGCCTCTGCCAGACTGTTTAGCACAGAATACCTTGCTTTGAGGAATGAGAACCAAAAACAAGGAAGACAGCCAAGTAAATTCACCTTTAATTGATGAGTCTAAGACTAAAATAAGTATACTATGATTTCTAATAAATTTTACTAATCAAACTTAGTCTCCTAAGTATGTAATTAAGCTCTATTCTTTAACTCTGATTTCTTTCATCATAATTTGAAGAAATTTCACTCAAACTGATTCTCTGGTTTTTTAAAATAGCTACATAATAAGCTAAATAAATAAAGTTACCTATATACCAATCTTACAGGATATATATAACTCTTTCTGTGAAAGGTAGGCTGAATTTATTATAAAGTTATCTTAAAATCAGAAATTGAAAAAAAAAAGTGGTAAGTCATCATTTCAAATTTTGGAGGTCAAAGAACAAACAACATCAAAACACACAAGTTATTTTTTTTCCTACCATATTAGTGACACTTCTTTTTTCTAGTAGTATTCGGAATAAATTGGCTGTAATCTTGTTATCATGGATACCTTGCCCCAGGCCACGATTATCATCTTGCATGAGTCTTCTATCCATGATAACTTCAATCTGACCTAAAAAACAAGCAAACAACAAAAAAAACCCAACCAGGGTTATTTAATACAAATATTCACGGAGAATCGATTAGGTACAAAGCGCGACCTCTCACATTAAGAAGTTTCCCGTCAAGCCAAGGAGGCAGATCTATCCAACCTACCGCATCACAAGCTTTCTTGTGATGAAAGCTCAAAGCAGCTCGTATAAATTCATAAAACAGGAATGTATTTCTGCTTTTCTTCATTAATGCCCAGCAATACCTGATTTGAAATTTAAAAATGGGGCCAGGCAAATCAAGACTAAAATGGAACTTAAAAAAAAAAAAAAAAGCAATCCTAGAGTACACTCAGAGTAAATTTTAAGTCCTAGAAAATTTTTAGAAGTAGCATTTGGAATTTAAAGATGTTCATGACGTTCATTAGGAAATGCATACCATACATGGAGTAATAAGATAAATACAGATAGGTAGGATCTAAAAAGGATTTGCACGTGAAATTTAGTTTACTTAATATGTGGTAATTCTCTGGAAAAGCCCTAGAATTTGGAGACACACTCCCTGTACTCCCTGCTTCGATACGGTTAGTGACACCTCCACTGTCTGCCTCCTTTGGCTCAAGTGAAATCACATTTGATCCTTTCATTTACTATGTAATAATCTACTCTCCAGTTTAAGTTGTAGGTTAATGAGTAGGTTATAATATTAAAAAGCCAGAGCCATGTGTGTATACTTAACGATTATGCTCAAATAAGACTTAGAAAACTAGATATGCTGAACAAATATATGTATAGTTATTCATTCATCCATATGCATGACTATACTAAAAGATCATTTGACATAAAATGAAAATAAAACCCACTGCCGTAGAGTCGATTCCGACTCATAGCGACCCTACAGGACAGAGGAGAGTTCCCCATAGAGTTTCCAAAGAGCACCTGGTAGATTCGAACTGCCGACCTTTTGGTTAGCAGCTGTAGCTCTTAACCACTACGTTTCCCTAAAAGTAGCTAACATAAAATATTTTAATAACTATTACTCTTACATAGTCAAACCAAGTCTGTTTAACTTCTTCTTCATTTAGGTGTTCAGTATACAAAATTACCAGAGATGGTTAGAATTTTCTGGATAAAATGGTCACTAATAAAAAAAATTTTTTTTTTTTAATGTTGCTACTACATCCAACACCCACGTTTTAAAAGACAACTGTCCAGACCTTACTCCCCCAGGCACTGGGGCCATCTGCCCCTAAAACTATCTGGAGCTTCATCACTTCACACTCAAATTAGTACATGAATCTCTTGGTTATTTCTCACTCTTGTTCTCCCTGTCTTCAAATGTTAGTCCATATAACACAAAACGACGGCAATTTTCTGGATTGAATTCAAATTGTTTTTATGTTTGCAGCTATCCAAACACTAGAAGATTTTAGTGTCCATAGCACAGGCAAGAAAGTTTTATTTCTCAGCTTATCTTAATCAGGGAAATGAGATAATATGGCTGGGTTCGTCACCACTTGAGTCCTGCTGTCTAGTCTCCTATAAGAATTTAACGCACAGTTTAAAAATGGGTGCCACAGAAGTCATATTTGGCACAAAGCTGCTTTATGTTTTGTCTACATAGCATTTTATTAAAAAAAATTATGTCAACATTTAAATATTGGGCAACTTCATATAAAATTCCAGATTTCTGGGCTCTTTTTGAAAACCTGAAAAATTTAGCAACACTGGACCCATATCTATATGGTGATAATTAATGAGCACTCAAAAAAAAAAAATTTTTTTTTTCTTCTAAGCCCTGGTGGTGCAGTGGTTAAGAGCCGGGCTGCTAACCAAAAGGCTGGCAGTTCGAATTCACCAACTGCTCCTTGGAAACCCAATGGGGTGGCTCTACTCTGTCCTATTGGGTCGCTTTGAGTTGGAATCCACTTGACAGCAACAGGTTTGGTTTTTTGGTTTTAAGTAGTGGCTGCCCATTGTACATGGAGAACTTATACACTCCAGCTTGCTCAAGTCCTACCATGCCCTATTGTATCCCTGATGAGAGGCCGTGATTTCTTTTTTTTAATAACCGAATTGATGGTTTCATGGCATGAGTTCCCAGGATTTTACCTAAAGAAGGCTACAAAAAAATGAGCTGTATATATGTATGTGTGTATATATATAGATATATAAAATATGTATGGATATGTGTATGTGTGTATGTATATATATATAGTGTGTGTGTGTATTTAAGTCTAGAATGCATACATACGTCCAATGTAAAAAATGGTGTGTCAAAGAATACACCAGGAGTTTTCACTCATTTATTATCTCCCTGGCTCTTTTAGACATTATCTTAGCAACCCTTAATATATAAGGGAAAAAGAACAATTGAAGACATGTAAATGATAACCAATATAAAATGTCAAATGATAACCATATATATGTATTACAAAGGATAAACGCTTTCCAACAGAAAGTTTTACCAAAACTAACACTGTCTATTTGTTTTCTTTCTCTCTCCATCCTTCTCTCCTTTGGCACCCTTTAAGCCATGTCTGGTTATCTCTTTAACCCCATGTCTCTATCATCTCTACTACCTTTCTACTCTTGGGTGGTGATGCAGTAGGAAGACCATAATTCAGAGAAAAACCTCAGTTTGAACTATAACTTCCACCTTTGTGCACCTCAGTAAATTATCTAAATCCTCAGAGCCTTAGTTTCTGCATCTGTTAAGTCATGGCAACCACAGGGGTCTCGGCAACAACCACTATCAGGAGAAGGAAAGTATCTTTTACCACGGCATGGAGCTGTTCTCCATTTGAAGAGCAAGGAAAGTCATCATCTTATGTTGTTCTCACAAAACCCCAAATTCATTAATCAATATTCTGGTTCTTAAAAGCAGAAAGCTAGAAAAAAGGACAGTGGGGTTGTTGGGCGATAGTGGTAATTATACATTTGACCAGTAGAGAAAATTTAAACCTGGAACTGAAACCTTTCAGAGCAAAAAGGATTTAAACAACACATACCACTTTTCAAACTTGAAACACCTAAAGACTGGGCAGAGAGGAGTGTCAACCGATGCTCAGCGTCCTGGATGTAAGCCATCGTAGTCATGGGATAAACGTTGGCTTGAATAGGCAGTTTGCTCATTGTTACTCTAGGTTGAATCTGTAAGACCCAAGAATTCTCTTAAAAAAAAAAAAAATCAACCGACATTTACATATGAATTTTTAAAAATTGGTATTGATTACACACAACTTTCCTCCCAAAATATAAATTTATATATATTTTTCCCCCAAAAGAGGAAAAAAAGTAGCTTCCTTTCTTGTTCAAGGAAGGAGCTAATTTTAAAATTAAGTCTTCAAAACAATTTGAAGCAATATCATGAGGATCTCAAAAAATAATTTTTAAGTGAGAAAGGTGGAACTTACCCAGATTTTTAAAACAGGCATTCCTATTTAAATTCAGAATAAAAATGCTTAACAAAAGTCTTCTATCTCTCCAATATTTGCATAAAACAAATTATAAAGGTATTAAGTATTCATTTCTCATCTAAACCTAACACACTGCTATGGTAATGAATGCTAAGTACAATAGCTCTCTCTCCCCTTTAAAGAAATATATCTTACAGTACTTGAAGGAATCGGTTTCAATAAATACCACAGGTCTTGCCACCAAATCCTTTAACATATTACATTATAATCAAATGCATATTTGTATTTAAAAACCATTCAATGCTTACTCTTCTTGTTTAGTTTCAAAATAGATACTTCTATATTACAATTGTCCTACGTCTAGTATCTGAATGTATGAAATACAATTCTAACTTTATTTCTAGATTTTTGACAGTGCCCCAAAGCCAGCCCAGGTCAAAGTGACTTATTCTAACCCCAAGAGACTTCAAACAGAGGCCTTGTTATCAGGGTATCTCATTCATGCCACTTACAAATTCCAAGGACGACACAGTGTTTAGGGGTGATGAAAAATTTTGTGAATGGGTAAGGGTAATACTTGTACAATATGATGAACATAATTAATGTCACTAAATTGGCCATGTGAAGATTGTTGAAATGACCTATGTTTTGTTACATATATATTTACCAAAAAAAAAAAAAAAATTTGAACTGTCTAAAAAAAAGCCATCTTTTTTTTACTCTCATGAAAGTTTATCATGAAACTCAAAAAAAAAGAAAAGAAAAGAAAACACATAAAGTTAACGTAATAGCCAGCTTTGCCAAAAAAAAAACCCAACCCGTTGCTGTTGATTCTGACTCATAGTTGATTCCAACTCATTGTGACCCTATAGGACAGAGTAGAACTGCCCCATCAGATTTCCAAGGAGTGGCTGGTGGATTCTAACTGCCAACCTTTTGGTTAGCAGCTGAGCTCTTAACCACTGCACCACCAGGGCTCCATAATGCCAGGCAACAAAAAAAAAAAAAAAAAATCAGTTACCATTGAGTCAATTCCAACTCTTAGTGACCCTACAGGACACAGTAGAACTGCCCCATACAGCTTCCAAAGAGCACCTGGTGGGTTTGAACTGCCAATCTTTTGGTCAGCAGCTGTAGCTCTTAACCACTGCGTAACCAAGGTTTCCATGCCAGGCACAAAACTAGGTAATTCACAAATATGATCTTTAATTTTCCCATCAACTCTACAGTATGTCCCTTGACTTACTGGTGAAGATACAACTGTAAAATGGTTTTTAAAAAAAGCTACCTTAAAAGAATTCCCCATTTCTTGTTTTCCATCCTGATCCTCCCATACCGATTAACTTGTATCCTTATAAAGAAGACATTTAAACTGCCATAACTATATCGTTGCTACCCTCAGCCCTCACCTATGGCTCTAGTTTTATAGTTTCATCCAAGTACCACTCTTTCAAAAGCTGAAAAAATGGTTTATTTTAAAAGACTCGGTAGGCTTAATATTTTCCTATTTATTCAAATGCTCAATCTTTGAAAAGATTTTTCGTTATTCACTTTAATTAAGTTTTTCATTCACGTATACACCCACACATAAAAATAACTGCTTCTGTAGAATTTTAAGAAAAGACTTTCTTTCGTATACAAGGAAAATGAATCACCACAAAGTCAGGGTTTTTTGGTTTGAAAACCAAACAGCTGTAGTAGAATGAATGTGTTAGTTCAAAATGTGTGCTGTAATTTTTATGCTTTGGAAAAGGTTTAAATTTAACTTTTGGAGAAAATCATAGAAGAGAAAACTATCACAATCCATTCCACCCATCCCCACTGAAAATCACACTAAGTGAAAGCATTTGTTGTGAAATGATTTCTGCCCATAGCCAGAAATGTCTAAAATGCTAATGCTTCAAAAACATGCTAATGTTTTTAATATTATTACTTAAAAGACATGATGTTCTATACGTACATTCTAAAGACGGAGACTTAGGTAACAATCAAAGGATTTCTATAAAATTAGATAACTGACAATCTGAAAAAATTTTACATACCCATTTTCTTATTACTATTTCAAGGTATTTCATGAACTTTTGATTAAATAATACCTACTTACATTGCCTGAAATTTAAAAGAGATTCTTATTGATCATACATTTTAAAAATATATCCAGAACAAACTAAATCTTCATAGGCCGGTTTCTTATAACAAAAACTAATCCATTAACCTCTAATTACGTTTCCTTGCAATTAGACAAATTCATATACTTTTTAGTATGAAGGTATTTAACATAAATCATGGTCACAAATTGTCCTTCAGAAAAATAAATCCTTACGAATAGATGTTTCACAACCGGTCTATTAAATATTCGTTCTATTTTTGGAAACCATGGCTGAATACAGAACTTACAATTGTTAAAATTTTAAAAATAACTTTCAACCTTAAACATATTTTTGCAAAAGATCAAAATTAACTGGCAATTACCATATAAAAATTACACACTGATACAACCACTACTTAGACATTTTGAAGGAAAATTACCTGGTATCCATTTAGGTCAGTATAAAATCTATTTTGGCTGTTTATGTCAGAAGAAATTCTCATTGCAATCTCACGGTTATATTCTTTTCTAATGTCCACAATATTGGAAACTTCCACAGACTGTCCTTCTACTCCTAAATTAAAAAAAAATACACACTGATTGAAATAAATTAGTTACTCCACCTTTCTTAAATATACTACACAAAACTCATTCCAAAGTTACATACATTTTCCTGTTTTATATTCCATACCTTTAACATCTTTCATATATTAACTGGTGTCACAATTCACCTTTTCTCCCCTTCTTTAATATAAGGTGGTTAAAAAAAAACCCATTGCCATCGAGTCAATTCTGACTTATACCGACCCTATAGGACAGAGTAGAACTGCCTGGAAGGGTTTCCAAGAAGCAGCTGGTGGATTCGAACTGCCGACCTTTTGGTTAGCAGCTGATAAGGTGGTAGACAGCATTTATTCAAGGGCACACACAGCTGAACAGAAGGATGAAGGGGCTAGGATGATATATATGAGGATGAATGATAACATGCAAATACCAATGTTCGTTGCAGCGCTGCTAACAAGAGTCAAAAGGTGGAAACAACCAAAATGTCCATCACCAGATGAATGGATAAACAAAATGTGGAACATACATACAGTGGACTATTACTGAACCACAAAGAGAAATGAAGTGCTAACGCATGCTACAACATGGATGAACCCTAAAAATATTACACCAAGGAGAAGAAGTCAGCCACAAAAGAACAAATATTATATGATTTCACTTATACGAAACATCTAGAATAGGCAAATGTATAGAGACCAAAGTTTATTAGTGGTTACCAGGGGTAGGAGGGAGAGAGAAAGGCAAGGGTGGTTTGCTTAGGGGATGCTGTGTTTCTGTTAATGGTGGTGGGATAATTTAGAAATGGATAGTGGTAATGGTTGCACAGTATGATGAAGGTAACCAATGTCACCAAATTATACATGCAGAAAATATTGAATTGGCAAATGTTCTGTTATATATATTTTTATCACAATAAAACTATAAAAAAATAACATGCAAACGACTGTCTAATAAGTTCTAAAGAGGAGAGAGGATGTTAAATCAGAAAAAGTCAACCCTATTACAGGTCAGTCCACCTCTCACCTGTACTATCACTCCCTAAAAGAGCCATTCTAGTCCACTTCTTCACCATTCCTTCTTTATACACTAGAAATTCTGAGCCAGCTAAAATTTACACTCTGCTGGTTCAAATGACAGTGTATTACTGTCCACAATCTATATCTAGGAAAAGAAACAGGAGAGCTAATGAGATGATTTATGACTAGAACTAGTATTACCATATTAGTGTTTGTGGAGTATAATCTGGGAAGTTCCCCAGATGTTAAATCAATTTTAATTGAGCTCGATATCTCTTAGGACCCCTTTTTATGGAGTGATCCATTTTTCCCTTTTCTATATAAAACAAAGGACTATTTGCAAAGTCCCAGAAGTATCCAATTTTTTTGTTTAGATAAGCCTAAAAGTGTTACTGTTTTCAATCTATCATTCTTCTACCTGTACCTGACTCTATTTCAGGGATGAAGAGAGGAGTTATGAAGAAATCTAACACTTTGAATACAGAACAAGTATGTATGAGAGATATTACGGGATCTTATAAGAAAAAGAGTAACTGAAAAATGGTCATCAGAAAGGCTGGCCTATCCTATTTCGTAGAGCTCAAGCTTTTTAAGGTTCTAAGAAGTTTGGAAACTTACCTGTGGTTTTTGTTTTCGTTAAACACCTCTCCCTACTCACAAGCAATCTGTTAAACTGTACTGATAACCAGCACATTATTTAAACAAGGATTGCTGTACGGAGAAAAATGGGAAGAAAAGGTGAACAAGGAAGGCTTTTTCTAGGAGCCAAAAAGAATCCCCAGAGCTTACAGAAGGTGACTGCAAATAGTTAAAGGAAGTTTGCATCTGTGGGATATGTGGAAAAGGATGTAAATTTAGTTAATCCAGGCATTTGTCCCTGGGTGGTGCAAATGGTTAATATGCTCAGCTGCAAGCTAAAAGGCTGGGGATTTGAGTCTACCCAGAGCACCTCAGGAGAAAGGCCAGGCAATCTACTTCCCAAAAATCAGCCACTGAAGATCCTACAGAGCACAGTTCTACTCTAACACGCATGGATGGAGTCACCTTGTGTCAGAGTAAACTGGATGGCAACTGGGGATTTTTTTATCTGTTTGTTTAGACCAGGTACTATATGTTTATGTGAAAAGTAGACTGAAAATTATAAAATATAAATAATAACATGGTGAAGATATCCCTGAGTTTCTCAAAGTGAATTTATTACTAAGTAGATTGATGCCTCCATTAACAGAATTTCTAGAATGCTCACAAAACTTTCTTTCTGGCACATGTTGCTCTTCCAACTCAGTAATGTCAATCGGCGCACCAATAAGCTAACCTGAATCTCTCACTATGTTCATGAAGTTATCATTAGTGTGATCTCCAGAGAATGGTGGGGTAGGGGGCAGACACCTTTTATTCCCCTCCTGCTTTATGGCCACAGTTGGAACCACTTATCTCTGTCAGTTAAACATATATATTCATTTCCTCTGAGAGGTACCAGAAGAATCTGCAGAGGCTTCAAGTATCTCCACCACTACAGGGTAGTTAAAAAAAAAAAAAAAAAAAATCACATAAACTGATGATAGAAGTTATCTTCTTTGAACCAGGAAATCTGTTACTCCAAAATGAAAACCTCCCTCTGAGCCTGCTTCCATAAACAGAATGTTTTCCTAAAGCCAAAATGAAAATGTATATGGAATTTTAATAGACAAGCTTCTACAAAGGCACCGAAGTTGCCCCAAACCCAAAATGTAGCACTAGGGAGAGTGTCAGGTGACAAGAAGTAGATAATCTATTCTACTGGAAGCATTTGCAAGGTTTTTAGCTTTGTTTTATGTTTTCTCCTCTCTGCGTTGGATATTCTCTCAGGGGTCAATAGAACACATGAAATGAAATAAAGTCTTAACAAGAGAGGGCATCATTAATTTCAATTCTCTATCTCTGGAAACATTTACAAAGAACATGCTTCAGGAAAAAATTAATAATTTCATGTTACCTGTAGCAGTAATAAATTATTTGCATTGAGAAAATCATCCTTCTTAAGCTCAGTGCTTAAAGCACTTTAAAGGAGCCTCTATGTCCGATCACAATTGAGCAAGACATCAATTTAAATTCTCTGCTGAGGCAGATTTTTAAAATAAGACCAAATTTAATATTCTTACTATGAACAAATCAAATAAAAGCAAACCTAAAATGGTAATAAAAGCAAGGAAATATCTTTGAGTTTCTCAAAGTGAATTTATTATAATTTTTTTAAAAAACAATATGAGGTAGAGGGTTCTTAACTTTTCCTACTCTGTGTCAAGAATTCCTGGAGTGTGCCTTTCCCAAAGAGGCTCACAGAATTGAGAGGAGAACTTTCTGGGAGGCAGAGCTATAAACCCAGTGGTCCTGGCACTCTGCTGGATCTCTGTTGTATGTGGTGCCGCCAAGCGGTTCTACTCTAGTGTGGACAGCTGAATGGTGGCCCTCAAAAAAGTATGTCCCAATCCTAACTCCTGCAGCCTGTGAACGTGACCTTACAGATGTAGTTAAATTAAGGATCTTAAGATGAGATCATCCTGAATTACCCAAGTGAGCCCTAAATCCAATGACATGTCCTTATAAGAGACAAAAGAGGAGACGGCACAGAGCAGAGGTGGCGGTGATGTGGCCAGGCAGCAGAAACTGAAGTTACGCAGTCATAAACCAAGGAACACCTGCAGCCACTAGTCTTCAGAGGGAATGTGACACCTTGATGTCGACTTTTGGCCTCTAGAACTGTGAGAGAATACATTTCTGTTGTTTTAAGTCACCTAATTAATTAGTAGTGACTTGTCATGAGAGCCCTTGAAAACAAAGATCCCTAGGCCTGACTGGCCAGGGTTTTGTGAGCCCTCTGTGTCTTTTTCAGTCCTGGGAAGGAAAACAGCTCCTTCCTTACAAATGAATCCTTTGGGGGGGGGGGGCGGGGTGTGTGTGTGTGTGTGTGTGTGTGTGTGTGTGTGTGTGATGTCATCCCCAGGTTTCAACGAAGAGAAATAAGTGCCCTCTTGCTGTTGCACTTCATACTCTGCCCAGGGAGAAGAGAAGATGGTGGCTGTTTACCCTTATTAACACAGGTAAAGGCATGGTAAGGATAAAGCCAGCCCACAGGTAAAAAGGTGCAAAAAAGAGGCTAAAAAGATTCTTCCAGAAGGTACCACTGCAGCAAATTGTTCAGTACATGCTATAGAGTCCACAGACTCACCCCTGAAGCTGGTTTTTCCTCTTCCTCAAAGACACAGGCTGTCTTATATACCATCTTTGCATTCCAGTTCTTAATAACATTTTGGGCACATGGTAGGTGCTGAATAATTATTAAAGAGAATTAGTTAAGAATGGAGAGGCTGTCCTTCATCACACAGAAGTTACCCGACACAGGGGAAAGCAAACTGGGCTATGAATAAGGTCCAAATAGCTGGGAAGATAAGGGAATAATGCTTTCATTTTGGGCAAACATATGGCATGTTATTTCAAATACACTCAAGCTCTTCAAGGCAGAGTCCATGTCTTATCTTTATGCACCTAACACACTGTAGGTATACAATAAAGGTTCACCAAGTGAAGGGTGGCAGGTACTATGGGGGACTGATAACAGCCAACAGTTGAGAGCTTACTATGTATCAGGGACTGCTTTCCCTCACCCCAGGAGGAAATTACTTGCCCCTAGTCACACAATTGGCAGGGCTAGGATTAAAACCTCTCAACCACCATGCCTCACTGGCAGACCAGTAACTAGAGAAGGGTGAAGTTCCTTTGGAACCAAGGATTGGGAGAAACCTTGGAGTGACTCTGAGCAGAGAGAAGATCTTCAGATTTTCTTTTTTTAAAGGTACTGATGTGCTGAAAAGAACTACTTAATTGATCGGAAAAAGATACATTGCAGCCTTAACACTGGTACATAGAATGTGACCTTGTTTTGAAGCAGGGTCTTGGAAGATGTTATTAGTTAAGTTACTGGAGTAGGGTCAGCCTTAATCCAATATGACTCGTATCCTTGAAAATAGAGAAGACAAGACACAAAGACTCACAGAGGGAAGGCAGCAGTCTGATGATGGAGGCAGAGGTTGGAGTTATGCTGCCACAAGCCAAGGAACACATGGAGCTACCAGAAGCTGGAACAGACGAGGAAGGATCTGCCACGAGAGGCTTCAGAACAAACACCCAAAATCCACTGCCACTGAGTTGATTCTGACTCATAGAGACCCTACAGGACAGAGTAGAACTGCCCACAGGGTTTCCAAGGCTGTAAATCTTTATGGAAGCAGGCTGTCATATCTTTCTTCTGAGGAGCAGCTGGTGGGTTCAAACTGCCAACCTTTTGGTTAGCAGCTGAGCACTTTAACCACTGTGCCACCATAGCCCCGCTGATACCCTGAATTCACACTTTTGCCACCCACACAGCATGTGGCACTTTGTTACAGCAGCCCTAGGAAATTAATAAACCAGTTGCCTTTAGTCCATTTCGACTCATGGCAACCTCATGTGTGTCAGAGTAGAACTGTGCTCCATAGGGTTTTCAATGGCTGATTTTTCAGAAGTAGATCACGAGGCCTTTCTTCCAAACTACCTCTGGGTGGACTCCAGTCTCCAACATTTCAGTATAGGGCCCAGTACATTAACTGTTTGCAATACCCAAGAACTGTAGGAAACTAATACATACTACACAGCAACTCCTCCTAACTGTTGCGCCTGCTCCTTGAAAACTCAATGGGGCAGTTCTACTCTGTACTACAGGGTTGCTATGAGTCAGAATTGACTCGACAGCAATGGGTTTTGGGTTTTGGTTGGGCACTAACTGTGAGCACAAGGAAGAATGCACGAGCAGGTTTACTGCAGTACTGCTATTATGAGTGAAAATGGGAAACGGGCTAGATATCCATCAACAGGGAATTGAATAAACAAAAGCCGGCACACCCATGTTATGAAATCCTGTGGAGCCAATAAAAAGAAGGTAACTCTCTGTCCTGGCAGACAGAGATCAGATGAAAAAATCTAAAGACAGTATATGTATAGTATGATCATCTTGGTGCTAAAAACAGACACAAATAAAATACTATATATTTCTACAGGTATGTATGCATGTCATGTGGCTGTATTACCTCTCTTAAATAGCTGACAGGGGCCAGACACAGATTCCAGAGGGACTTAGTATCTGTAATGTTTGAAGTTTTGATCAAAGGGGTATGCATATCTATTAGCTCTACTTGTATACAAAAAAAAAAAAAAAAATGCTGAAAGAACTGGTTAACTGAAAAAAGGCATCAGAATTAAAATCTTCTACTTTATTAATAATTAGTATTTGAAATCAGCTATTTTTTTCACTTAGACTTATTTCTTAGAGCAGTTTTACATTTACTGAAAAATTATATAGGAAGTACAAAGATTTTAAGTATTTTCAAAAAAAGAATATTTTCTAAGAAGACAGAAAAAAATGAAACCAAGGGCTGAGGGGTCACCAAACAGGAAAGCGGGCTGATTCAGCTCCCCAGCTTCAGGCGTACAACAGCCTTAGGCTCACAGAGACTCAGAGTCCCTCTCAAAATGAGGCTGGTCTCCTCGGAGTCCTCCTCCACTGGGTGGATCAAAGGGGAGGAGACATAAAAGGAAGGGCATTGCCCTCTTTGTTACTCAACACCAGTCTTAAGGAAACCAAGAAGGTGCTCCCTGCAGTGGGGAGAGAGAAACTGGAGGGCATCCCTGACACACCCCCTGTGTCTGAAAGATGAGATGGTGGAAGTATCCAGGTGGGTGAGAATGACTCTGGGCAATGCAGATGGAAAGCCTGGGGTTAACAGTTCTCAGCAACAGGCTTTTAGACTATCCTAGCCATCATTCCTTCTGCAGAAAGCGACTCTCTTCGAGGTCAGACCTTCAAAAAGTAAGAATCTCACTGGAACAACCTAATTCAACCCTGAGCTGTAGAATCTTAAGAGTTAGCTCAACCCTTTCCAGCTCTCCAGGTCAACTTATTCTAGCAAGTCTGAAATGCAAAGTGTACTTTTTTAAGGAATCTACTCTGACAAATCAGGTACCACTCTCACCACATTCAAACAGTTACAGGAGTGAGAGGCGGGGGCTGGGAGAGAGGCAAGGGCGTCAACGACAGCACCGAGATTCCTTCCAAGTCAACGACAGCACCAAGAGATTCATCAACGACAGCACCGAGAGATTCCTTCCCTCCTGCCTCAGCAAGGACCTAGTGTCTTATCAGTAGCATAAAGGTATGATTTGGACAAGTCATTACAGCAAGATGAAGACAGTACTAACTGAACCACAATCACACAGGAAAATGATAAATGACAGTGAGAATCCTAAAAGAGGTATTTAAGCCTTTGAATAAGAGTTTACAGTAACTAAATTTTAACATACGGATATCAACTCAGATAAGCTAAATCCTCCAAAAATCCATTAAAGATTCAAAGCAAGCTCTTCTAATTTCAGTGACAGTCCTTCAACTGCAGACTCTCAGGCAAAAATGAGAGCTTGCTGTGCTGTCTACCCAACCAACTGTTGCCTCATCCCTTTTCCCGGCTTCTGTTTTCTTAGAGACAGTGGCTGAGCCTCCACTGCAGAGCAGAAGAAGTAAGACAATAACAGCTGGCATGGTATGAACATTTCACCCTCCAAATTTGGGAGTCCTTTGTTTTGTATTTCTGTAAGGTCACTATGAGTCCTTATTGCCTATCAACTCAATGGCAATGGTTTTGGGTTTGTTTTGTATTTAAATCATCAAAAGCAATAAAACACCTTTCCCCTTATGTATTTACTTTTGTGATACTGTTGTTTCCATTAACTTGAATGCAACTTAACATGGAGTCAACACTTATGAATAATTAATACACGCTGCTCAGTTCAACAAATACACTTAAATGTCAATTCTCACAGCAATGAGAAACTAAGTCAACACAGAAACATCATTTCTAAGTAGTCTAAATATTATCACTAACAGATTTTTTTATAACTGTACTCATATCTGAAAGCACTAAGAATAAAAATGGTAATAATTCCCACAACTGAATGACCTTTTTCTCCATGTTGACTTACTCAATTTATCATCTATTATAAGATCTAATTTATCCTCTGAGGTACTCCTCGCTTCCAGGTCTATAAATGTTCACATTGATTATTTCTCCACAAGTGAAAAATTTAACAGCTACTTTGATGAATACAAATTTTAAAGTAAATTTCATTCCAAGTCTCAAATTTAAGAAAATAATGATGCAGCATTTTGCTCTATTTGTAAAGCACTAGATAAACAACTATTACTTATTGAACACTAATTATGACCTAAGCACTATTATATATATTTTATTCATTTCATTTCAATAATTCTCATAAAAATGTTACAAAAATAAGTGCCTAATAGGAAAGGGATAGCATTTTGGTCACATGGACTGCAAATTTTGATTAAAGATTATACCTATTAAGTATGATATACTTGAAGAAGGCTCAAAAACTCAAAAGTACGTAATAAAACTGGGAACTTAAAAAAAATTGATTTTATGAAACAACAGGTTTTTTGGAAGCTCTGTTTTAGAGGGAACATAACGTCTATATCAGTATCAAAGTTCTGTTTCAAAAATGGGCAAGGTGTAACTAATCCACTCCAAAACGAAGCCAAATCCACTGCCGTCGAATCAAGTCTGACTCACAGCGACACTACAGGACAGAGTAGAGCGGCCCCATAGAGTTTCCAAGGAGCGCCTGGTGGATTCGAACTGCCGACCTCTTGGTTACCAGCCGTAGCACTTAACCACTACACCACCAGGGTTTCCAAAGCACTCCAGGGAGAGGTAAATAAAATAGCTCCCAACACCACAGTTTTCTTGGTACCTTTCCCACCATTCAGGCTTCAGCTGATTTGGGACATGGGAGGAAAGAAAGCTGGCAGAATCACAATGGTCTGTCTGCATATCCTCCACGCGACAGTCATTCTGAATTTATGCACTTCCTGTTCTCCCCAACATGCTCCTTTCTTTCCATGGAGTTTTAGACAGAATACTCAGATCCATGTATTCTCTTTCTTCAACTGATCAGCCTGAAATGGACCTGCCATGGGGGCATGTGGTTCCTCTTCCCTTTTCCACCACCTTTTTATTATTTCTTCTCCTACCATGCACACATACATACATACACACACATACATATACCTCTCACTCACCCTTACACTAATACACTGAATTATGAAATCCTGTGGGTTGTTGTATAGAGACAATTTGAAATACTGGTGTCTAATTAGACTTCAAGGACTGGGAAACAAATATTTTTGCAAAATGAGTGGCTTCTAATTGTTTCCTTTCTACAAAATCAAAGAGATGTCGCGCAGTTGTTGTTGTTAGGTGCCGTTGAGCTGGCTCTGGCTCATAGCTGCCCTATTTACAACAGAACGAAACACCGCCCAGTCCTGTGCCATCCTCACAATCGTTGCTATGTTTGAGCCCACTGTTGTAGCCACTGTCTCAAGCCATCTCAGGTTGAGGGCCTTCCTCTTTTTCGCTGACTCTGTACCTTATTAAGCATGATGTCCTTCTCTAGGGGTTGGTCCCTTAAAAATAACTGATTAAAACTCATGTTTGATAATAGATCACTCTGTGATTTATGGCATATGACTCAGGAGTTCAAAAGTATTGAATGGTGTCCCTGTATCAAAACTCCTTCCATTCTCACCTGCTTATTTATGGCTACGACACTTCTCTGCACTTACATTTATTAAAAAAAAAAAAATTAAGAATAAAATCAATGCTGAAATCTCATTCTAGCACTAAGTAGCATTTATCAATGTATATACATGAACATATTGGGGATAAAAAGGGCATAATTCATCTCATTAAGAGAAATGTTTCTTTTAAAATTATGCATTTTATAAAATAAATGATCAAAATGGTTATATAGTTAGGTTGCTTTGATCAATTGTACACTACTAATAATTTTCATAATTCAATCCAGAAGAAATTTAATACTTAGAGCCTTAGGATGACTGAATTTTTAAATTTATACACACACACACACAGGAATGACTTGTTTTTGCTGCAGAGACGTAATGAAAGGTTGACCAATAAAGAGACCTTCCAGAATAAAAATATAAATAAAATTTATATTTTTATTTTATAAATAAAATAAAAAAAGATAAAATTCTGTGGGGGAAACAGAACGGAAATATGAGTTCAAGGAGAAAAAATGATGGGAAATTTCTGACTGTTAGAGAGCCGGTGCAGGCTTTTTAAAAATGCATGATTTGTTATCAAATTGCTCTCCATTGGATATGTTTATTTTAAAGTGCCAATATTTGCAGTGTGCCAAAAATAACACCATTTGCAATTATTTAAACGTATAATAAAAACCTTTAGATGCCAAGTTAAAAATATATATATGGGACAGAGCTCTTCAAATTATTATGGGAACAACAAGAGAGTCTGAAGACTATTAATCTAACTGACTTCCTTTCACACTTTGTATCGTTCTGTTCTTCTTTGTGCCCATCCTAGTGACATTTCCCCAAGACCTGGCATCTCAGCAACTCGCTTCCTTCATCAAATCTTCCTAGATCACCACCACAGCCCAAAATGACCACTCCTTCTCTTGGAACACTTAGTGTTTAACACCTTTGACACATATTATTATTCTTTTAAGTAGATACAGCTCTTGCTACCTGCCAGGCTTTACATATATTAATTCATTTAATCCTCACAACATCCCAGCAGTAGACCCTATCGTAGTTAACACTTTCCAGATGATGAAACTAAGGCAAGATCAGTAGTAATCCGCCCAAGGTCAAGCAGCTATTAAGTGGCAGACCTGGGATGGCTGCTGGAAGTGAAATGAAGGCAAGCTGACTAGCAAGTCCGAGCTCTCCACCACTATCCACCACTGCCAGTTGCCACTGAGTCGATTCCAACTCATGGCGACCCCATGTGTGTCAGAGTAGCAATGTGCCCACAGGGTTTTTCAGTGGATGAGTTTTTTGAAGTCGATCACCAGGCCTTTCTTCTGAGGTGCCTCTGGGTAGACTCAAACCTCTAACCTTTCAGTTAGCAGCCGAGTGTATTAACTATTGGCACCACCCAAGAACTCTTTAATCGCTATATTTCCCCTTTACTTCCCACCCTGTGTCTTTTATCTGAGCTCAGAACAACACATTTGTGGGTGATAATACCTCCTTGCCAAGAAGCTGTGCCTACGACACAGCAGCTGCTGTCAAACAGCTCCCAAGATAACCTCTAAGCTCTGAATTTGTGTAACCAGAACGTTCTTATAGTCCGTTAAAATAACCTTCTTTTTCATGCCTGTAGGGAATAATCAGGTTTGGCACATAGCTATTTATTTCATTTTTTAAAAGTTCCAATTAACAGTAAAAAAAATCCTTAGCAGTCAATTGCATAGTTATGATATTCCAAAGATGTTTTAATTACCTAAGTCTTTCTAGCCATAACTTAATGGTTTTTACTCTTAAATTAAACTAAATATGGAACACAGTTCTGGAAAAAAATGAAAGATTGATTGCAAACGATTTTAATTCTCATGAGTCTTTTCAAGGATATAAAAAACAACTTCAGTGAAGCTCCGAGGCCTTGTCTACAAGGGGTGGGGGGGGCACTCCAGGGATAGAAGCCCCAGGTTCAAACATGGATTTAGAAGCAGGGAGTCAAGCATAAGAGATTTTACGCAATACTAAGATGGAATAGGAAGAAAGGCCTGGCAATCTACCTTCAAAAATCAGCCGATGAGGAGGCGGAGCCAAGATGGCGCACTAGGCAGACGCTACCTCGGATCCCTCTTACAACAAAGACTCGGAAAAACAAGTGAATCGATCACATACATAACAATCTACGAACCCTGAACAACAAACACAGATTTAGAGACGGAGAACGAACTAATACGGGGAAGCAGCGATTGTTTCCAGAGCCTGGAGCCAGCATACCAGTCAGGTACGGCACAAGCACAGAGAGCTGCTCCACCCCCCTGAACTAACCCCGGGAGGGGGACCAGCCGGTTCCATGGGCGGCGTGGGACGCAGCTGGTAGGAGAAGTCCCCGGGAGGCAGTGACTGGTCTTGGAGCAGAAAGAGCAGCGTCTGAGCCGGGGAACCGTCCCGCAGGGATTTGGACTGGATGCAGGTACGGCATAAACACGGAGAGTTGCTCCACCCCCCTGAACTAACCCCGGGAAGGGGCCCAGCCGGGTTGGGGGGCGGCGTGGGACGCAGCCGGTAGGAGAAATCCCCGGGAGGCAGCGACTGGTATTGGAGCGGGGAGAACAGCGTCCCAGCCAGGACACTCGGTCACGGCACAAGCATGGGGAGCTGCTCCACCCATCTGAACTAACCCCGGGAGGAGGCCCAACTGGTTCTCGGGGGCAGCACGGCCACATGGCTGGAGGGACAAGAAGTCCCCGGGAGGCAGCGACTGATTTTGGAGTCGAGAGTGCACCGTCCCAGTAGGGGAGCCTTGACGCTGGGCGTGGGGCTGGAAGCGGAGGATCTGACCTTGACTCCAGCGGGCCAGACCCCCCGGGGGCAATCTCCACACAGCCAGCACATATAGGCGAGGCGCCCGCGGGAATCTCAGATATAATAGTCATTACAAGCAAGACAAGCAACTCTGGCTATATTCTGAGGTGCTACTCTCCTATCTCTCTGTTCCCTCTCCCACCTTCCCCAGGCGGCTTCATTAACATCTGAATAGCCTGAGCCAGAGGGAGAACTCTGATAGGGATCTGACTGCATTTTTTTTTTAGCGGATTTTCTGGAAAAACTAGTTTCCCAGTGATGGCTCGGAGACAACAATCCATATCAAACCACTTAAAGAAGCAGACCATGACAGCTTCTCCAACCCCCCGAACAAAAGAATCAAAATCTTCCCCAAATGAAGATACAATCTTGGAATTATCAGATACAGAATATAAAAAACTAATTTACAGAATGCTTAATGATATCACAAATGAAATTAGGATAACTGCAGAAAAAGCCAAGGAACACACTGATAAAACTGTTGAAGAACTCAAAAAGATTATTCAAGAACATAGTGGAAAAATTAATAAGTTGCAAGAATCCATAGAGAGACAACATGTAGAAATCCAAAAGATTAACAATAAAATAACAGAATTAGACAACGCACTAGGAAGTCAGAGGAGCAGACTCGAGCAATTAGAATGTAGACTGGGACATCTGGAGGACCAGGGAATCAACACCAACATAGCTGAAAAAAAATCAGATAAAAGAATTAAAAAAAATGAAGAAACCCTAAGAATTATGTGGGACTCTATCAAGAAGGATAACCTGCGGGTGATTGGAGTCCCAGAACAGGGAGGGGGGACAGAAAACACAGAGAAAATAGTTGAAGAACTCCTGACAGAAAACTTCCCTGACATCATGAAAGACGAAAGGATAGCTATCCAAGATGCTCATCGAACCCCATTTAAGATTGATCCAAAAAGAAAAACACCAAGACATATTATCATCAAACTCACCAAAACCAAAGATAAACAGAAAATTTTAAAAGCAGCCAGGGAGAAAAGAAAGGTTTCCTTCAAGGGAGAATCAATAAGAATATGTTCTGACTACTCAGCAGAAACCATGCAGGCAAGAAGGGAATGGGACGACATATACAGAACACTGAAGGAGAAAAACTGCCAGCCAAGGATCATATATCCAGCAAAAATCTCTCTGAAATATGAAGGCGAAATTAAGATATTTACAGACAAACATAAGTTTAGAGAATTTGAAAAAACCAAACCAAAGCTACAAGAAATACTAAAGGATATTGTTTGGTCAGAGAACCAATAATATCAGATATCAGCACAACACAAGGTCACAAAACAGAACGTCCTGATATCAACTCAAATAGGGAAATCACAAAAACAAACAAATTAAGATTAATTAAAAAAAAAAAATACACATAACAGGGAATCATGGAAGTCAAAAGGTAAAAGATCACAATAATCAAAAAGAGGGACTAAATACAGGAGGCATTGAACTGCCATATGGAGAGTGATACAAGGCGATATAGAACAATACAAGTTAGGTTTTTACTTAGAAAAATAGGGGTAAATAATAAGGTAACCACAAAAAGGTATAACAACTCTATAACTCAAGATAAAAACCAAGAAAAACGTAACGACTCAACTAACATAAAGTCAAACACTATGAAAATGAGGATCTCACAATTTACTAAGAAAAACGCCTCAGCACAAAAAAGTATGCGGAAAAATGAAATTGTCAACAACACACATAAAAAGGCATCAAAATGACAGCACTAAAAACTTATTTATCTATAATTACCCTGAATGTAAATGGACTAAATGCACCAATAAAGAGACAGAGAGTCACAGACTGGATAAAGAAACACGATCCATCTATATGCTGCCTACAAGAGACACACCTTAGACTTAGAGACACAAACAAACTAAAACTCAAAGGATGGAAAAAAGTATATCAAGCAAACAATAAGCAAAAAAGAAGAGGAGTAGCAATATTAATTTCTGACAAAATAGACTTTAGACTTAAATCCACCACAAAGGATAAAGAAGGACACTATATAATGATAAAAGGGACAATTGATCAGGAAGACATAACCATATTAAATATTTATGCACCCAATGAAAGGGCTGCAAGATACATAAATCAAATTTTAACAGAATTGAAAAGCGAGATAGACACCTCCACAATTATGGTAGGAGACTTCAACACACCACTTTCGGAGAAGGACAGGACATCCAGTAAGAAGCTCAATAGAGACACGGAAGACCTAATTACAACAATCAACCAACTTGACCTCATTGACTTATACAGAACTCTCCACCCAACTGCTGCAAAATATACATTTTTTTCTAGCGCACATGGAACATTCTCTAGAATAGACCACATATTAGGTCATAAAACAAACCTTTGCAGAGTCCAAAACATAGAAATATTACAAAGCATCTTCTCAGACCACAAGGCAATAAAACTAGAGATCAATAACAGAAAAACTAGGGAAAAGAAATCAAATACTTGGAAAATGAACAATACCCTCCTGAAAAAAGACTGGGTTATAGAAGACATCAAGGAGGGAATAAGGAAATTCATAGAAAGCAACGAGAATGAAAATACTTCCTATCAAAACCTCTGGGACACAGCAAAAGCAGTGCTCAGAGGCCAATTTATATCAATAAATGCACACATACAAAAAGAAGAAAGAGCCAAAATCAGAGAACTGTCCCTACAACTTGAACAAATAGAAAGTGGGCAACAAAAGAATCCATCAGGCACCAGAAGAAAACAAATACTAAAAATTAGAGCTGAACTAAATGAATTAGAGAACAGAAAAACAATTGAAAGAATTAACAAAGCCAAAAGCTGGTTCTTTGAAAAAATTAACAAAATTGATAAACCATTGGCTAGACTGACTAAAGAAATACAGGAAAGGAAACAAATAACCCGAATAAGAAACGAGAAGGACCACATCACAACAGAACCAAATGAAATTAAAAGAATCATTTCAGATTATTATGAAAAATTGTACTCTAACAAATTTGAAAACCTAGAAGAAATGGATGAATTCCTGGAAAAACACTACCTACCTAAACTAACACATTCAGAAGTAGAACAACTAAATAGACCCATAACAAAAAAAGAGATTGAAACGGTAATCAAAAAACTCCCAACAAAAAAAAAGCCCTGGCCCGGACGGCTTCACTGCAGAGTTCTACCAAACTTTCAGAGAAGAGTTAACACCACTACTACTAAAGGTATTCCAAAGCATAGAAAATGACGGAATACTACCCAACTCATTCTATGAAGCCACCATCTCCCTGATACCAAAACCAGGTAAAGACATTACAAAAAAAGAAAATTATAGACCTATACCCCTCATGAACATTGATGCAATAATCCTCAACAAAATTCTAGCCAATAGAATCCAACAACACATCAAAAAAATAATTCACCCTGATCAAGTGGGATTTATACCAGGTATGCAAGGCTGGTTTAATATCAGAAAAACCATTAATGTAATCCATCACATAAATAAAACAAAAGACAAAAACCACATGATCTTATCAATTGATGCAGAAAAGGCATTTGACAAAGTCCAACACCCATTCATGATAAAAACTCTTACCAAAATAGGAATTGAAGGTAAATTCCTCAACATAATAAAGGGCATGTATGCAAAGCCAACAGCCAATATCACTCTAAATGGAGAGAACCTGAAAGCATTTCCCTTGAGAACGGGAACCAGACAAGGATGCCCTTTATCACTGCTCTTATTCAACATCGTGCTAGAAGTCCTAGCCAGGGCAATTAGGCTAGACAAAGAAATAAAAGGTATCCGGATTGGCAAGGAAGAAGTAAAGTTATCACTATTTGCAGACGACATGATTATATACACAGAAAACCCTAAGGAATCCTCCAGAAAACTACTGAAACTAATAGAAGAGTTTGGCAGAGTCTCAGGTTATAAAATAAACATACAAAAATCACTTGGATTCCTCTACATCAACAAAAAGAACACCGAAGAGGAAATAACCAAATCAATACCATTCACAGTAGCCCCCAAGAAGATAAGATACTTAGGAATAAATCTTACCAAGGATGTAAAACACCTATACAAAGAAAACTACAAAGCTCTACTACAAGAAATTCAAAAGGACATACTTAAGTGGAAAAACATACCTTGCTCATGGATAGGAAGACTTAACATAGTAAAAATGTCTATTCTACCAAAAGCCATCTATACATTTAACGCACTTCCGATCCAAATTCCAATGTCATATTTTAAGGGGATAGAGAAACAAATCACCAATTTCATATGGAAGGGAAAGAAGCCCCGGATAAGCAAAGCACTACTGAAAAAGAAGAAAAAAGTGGGAGGCCTCACCTTACCTGACTTCAGAACCTATTATACAGCCACAGTAGTCAAAACAGCCTGGTATTGGTACAACAACAGACACATAGACCAATGGAACAGAATTGAGAACCCAGACATAGATCCATCCACGTATGAGCAGCTGATATTTGACAAAGGACCAGTGTCAATTAACTGGGGAAAAGATAGCCTTTTTAACAAATGGTGCTGGCATAACTGGATATCCATTTGCAAAAAAATGAAACAGGACGCATACCTCACACCATGCACAAAAACTAACTCCAAGTGGATCAAAGACCTAAACATAAAGACTAAAACGATAAAGATCATGGAAGAAAAAATTGGGACAAGCCTAGGAGCCCTAATACAAGGTATAAACAGAATACAAAACATTACCAAAAATGATGAAGAGAAACCCGATAACTGGGAGCTCCTAAAAATCAGACACCTATGCTCATCTAAAGACTTCTCCAAAAGAGTAAAAAGACCACCTACAGACTGGGAAAGAATTTTCAGCTATGACATCTCCGACCAGCGCCTGATCTCTAAAATCTACATGATTCTGTCAAAACTCAACCACAAAAAGACAAACAACCCAATCAAGAAGTGGGCAAAGGATATGAACACACATTTCACTAAAGAAGATATTCAGGCAGCCAACAGATACATGAGAAAATGCTCTCGATCATTAGCCATTAGAGAAATGCAAATTAAAACTACGATGAGATTCCATCTCACACCAACAAGGCTGGCATTAATCCAAAAAACACAAAATAATAAATGTTGGAGAGGCTGCGGAGAGATTGGAACTCTCATACACTGCTGGTGGGAATGTAAAATGGTACAACCACTTTGGAAATCCATTTGGTGTTATCTTAAACAGTTAGAAATAGAACTACCATACAACCCAGAAATCCCACTCCTAGGAATATACCCTAGAGATAGAAGAGCCTTCATACAAGCAGATATATGCACACCCATGTTTATTGCAGCTCTGTTTACAATAGCAAAAAGTTGGAAGCAACCAAGGTGTCCATCTACGGATGAATGGGTAAATAAATTGTGGTATATCCACACAATGGAATACTACGCATCGATAAAGAACAGTGACGAATCTCTGAAACATTTCATAACATGGAGGAACCTGGAAGGCATTATGCTGAGCGAAATTAGTCAGAGGCAAAAGGACAAATATTGTATAAGACCACTATTATAAGATCATGAGAAATAGTAAACCTGAGAAGAACACATACTTTTGTGGTTACGAGGCGGGGAGGGAGGGAGGGTGGGAGAAGGTTTTTTATCGATTAATCAGTAGATAAGAACTGCTTTAGGTGAAGGGAAAGACAACACTCAATACATGGAAGGTCAGCTCAATTGGACTGGACCAAAAGCAAAGAAGTTTCCGGGATAAAATGAATGCTTCAAAGGTCAGTGGAGCAAGCGCGGGGTCTGGGGAACACGGTTTGCGGGGACTTCTAAGTCAATTGGCAAAATAATTCTATTATGAAATCATTCTGCATCCCACTTTGAAATGTGGCGTCTGGGGTCTTAAATGCTAACAAGCGGCCATCTAAGATGCAGCAATTGGTCTCAACCCACCTGGAGCAAAGGAAAAGGAAGAACACCAAGGCCACACGACAACTAAGAGCCCAAGAGACAGAAAGGGCCACATGAACCAGAGACCTACATCATTCTGAGACCAGAAGAACTAGTTGGTGCCCGGCCACAATAGATGACTGCCCTGACAGGGAGCACAGCAGAGGACCGCTGAGGGAGCAGGAGATCAGTGGGATACAGACCCCAAATTCTCATAAAAAGACCAAACTTAATGGTCTGACTGAGACTAGAGGAATCCCGGCGGCCATGCTCCCCAGACCTTCAGTTGACACAGGACAGGAACCATCCCCGAAGACAACTCATCAGAAATGAAAGGGACTGGTTAGCGGGTGGGAGAGAGACGCTGATGAAGAGTGAGCTAATGATATCAGGTGGACACTCGAGATTGTGTTGGCAACTCTTGCCTGGAGGGGGGATGGGAGGATAGAGAGAGAGGGAAGCCGGCAAAATTGTCAAGAAAGGAGAGACTGAAAGGGCTGACTCAAAAGGGGGAGAGCAAGTGGGAGTAGGGAGTGAGATCTATGTAAACTTATATGTGACAGACTGGATTTGTAAACGTTCACTTGAAGCTTAATAAAAGTTATTAAAAAAAAACAAAAAATCAGCCGATGAAAACCCTATCAATCACATTGGTCCAATCTGCAACCAATCATGGCGATGATACCAGGCAGCATTTTGTTCCACTGTTCACGGGGTCTCCATGAGTCACAGGTTGACTCGACCGCAGCTAACAACGGCAGCAACAAGTTTTCTGAAGGCTCTTCAGTAGTTATATCTACCTGACCGTCTTTCTACAGTTTAGGAAACTGAGTCTCTAAGAAATAAAAGGACAAACCCAAAGTCCCTTTAGTTTGCTAACTCCCCATGTGATTCTCTTATATGTTTAACTAGACAAAGCCCATTTTGACTCTCTAAAGGTGAAGGGTCATGCTATGAATCCATTTAGGTTTGTATATTCGAAATTGCTCACAGAAAAACGAAGCGACCTCTCTTTGATTGACTGTTAAATATGCCCAAGTAACGAAATTATTCAGCCATTTCAGCCAACGGAAAATCCTTTTTTCAATACTTTTTGATGGCAGTTCATTACATTTTACCTCCAGGCTACTTGTTTTCTTTTAGCAAGATCCATTACATATAGTACTTTCATAATATGTTGGTGGAAAACAGGGCAAAAGTATTGCATTTAAGATATTTCTCCTAAGGATTGAAACATAGTTTACACACATGGTCGCTCACTCGCACACTAGCCTAGTAGAACACAGTCCTGAGGTAAACAAACAAACCTGAAGGTACGTATTTTAACAGATCTGGGACCTGAACCTTGCATCAGTGAAAATGTACAGACACATCGGTAACCCGCAGCAACTTAATTCTTCAAAGTAGCTGTTGATGTCTGAAAACTAGGGCACTAAAGTCTAATAATTACAGCTCCGAAGACAAATGAAGCCACGGCCCGCACATGTCACTTGCTGATCATTATGTCACCGCAAGGCATGTGCTTTTGTGAGGGTGCAGTATCAAATATCACACAAGGGGATACAGGGGTTTGTGTGTGCACTGTATTCAATCTTCTAATTCAAGAATGACCAAAAAAGTTAAGGTAGCCTATAGAACACCCTATTTTATAGGCTACTTTATGCCTGGAGTTTCCGTTTTAATAAAAGATGACTACACTACAAGGAAAATTAATCCCCACCTCCCCTACCTTTTCCTCTAGAAAATGCTATTTTCTACAAACTAAAAAATCTTTTACAAATCATAAAATAGTTCCATTAAAAGCAATTCATTAAATTATGGGTACTAGAGTTCTTATTTAACTTGACACAAGGCAAGGGATTATATTTCATTAGAGTTCTCCAAAATTGCTCTGATCTTGAAGCATTTTTAAAGCCAGCGATACCAAACCACGAACAAAACAAAAAGTAGGAACTGGGGTTGAGAAGGAAGAGGTGACATGCGTGGAGCTGAGAACCAGCGACATGCAACAATGTGTGTACTGTTTGATGAGAAACTAGTTTGTCCTGTAAACCTTCAACTAAATTAAAAAAAAAAAAGTAGTCTGAACTGAGACTTCTTAACTCCGTTTGTTACAAAAACAATAATTACCAAATAGTTTATATAATTTGAGAAGTGTTGTTCGATTTCTGTTCTTGATTTTGCTTTCTCCCAAAGTTTAAGTTGGACAAAAGTTACTTTGGGGACAAATGGATGAAAGAGCAACTAAAACAGAGGTGAGAGAATTTAAGAGTATTTTTTTCAGGCTACTGTTACTTCAGTTTTTAAAGAGTATTTCAGGTAAACTGCCTTTGAAAGCCTTAATATGAATTGACAACTTAATAAAGATAATCTGTAATATTAACTCATTTTATTTCTTTCCCCTTGCTGCTGAGACATGATAAAATCTTTTCCATAATTTATTGGGTAAGTAATCTAATACAATTATAATATGTAACCATAAAATATTAATAGTCTCTCTCCCCCAACCCTCATTTCTTTACAGAACATAAATCTGGTAGCAACCAAAACCAGGCTCTTTAATAATCATCCAGATAACTGCATCTAGTCAGTTTCAAGGATGCAAAATTAGTATATACTCAAAAAAAAAAAAAGTTTAATAAGTTAAATTCCAGCATAGATATATTTTGCTATTTCAAGAAAAGTTAGGTCCCTGGGTGGTGCGAACAGTTTGTTCTTGGCTACTAACTGTAAGGTTGGCAGTCTGAATTCATCCAGCGGTACCCTGAAAGAAAGGCCTGGTAATCTAGTTAAGATCACAGGGTTTTCTACTCTGACACACATGGGGTTGCCATGAGTCAAAACCACCTTGAAAGGAACCCTTTCATGAACGAATTATTTTCTGCTTGGAATTTTTTGTTGATATCACGTGTTTTCATTAAAGGAAGCGTGCTGAATCATTGAGTGTGTCTGAATTTTTGGTAGGCAGGATGGATTTTTTTTCTTACCCCCTCTCACAGCCCCAGTAGCTTGGTTACTAACCAAAAGGTTGACAGTTCAAATCCACCAGCCGCCCCTTGGAAACTCTATGGGGGCAGTTCTACACTGTCCTATAGGGTTGCTATGAGTCAGAATCGACTCAACACCAATAGGTTCCTACAAGCCTACCCTCACCGTCCCGAGGTACATATGTTATACTACTAATTCTACCCCAGAGTATCCCTTCCCCAGCGTCCACTTGGACATATGTGTGCCACATAAAAATTCTGAAAATTTCTATTTTTCCTACCAAAAATTTAGACACCTCAGACAATATCCTGTAAAAACAGTAATTTGCAGCACATGCCTGTTTTTTCAGTTTCAAACAGTCATAAAGGCCCCCACCTTGCAGCACCATGTGCTCTTAGTAGGAAAGCAACTTCCCAAGAAATCCCAGAGGCTGAAAAAGTGGTTGCAGCATCTACCGTAGTTCATGAACAGGTTAAAAATAAAAAGCTGGTCCTATAAAAGCCTGGCTGTTGGCTGAAGTTTTCACTGAACGTAAGACAAAGCCACATTTTGCCTTTGAATTTTGACCAATCATCCAGATGCCTGGTTTACATGAGGCCAAACTTCAGAATATCGAAGATCATTCAAGTATTTCACAGAGCCCTGACCTTTCAAGCATCGCTTAGTACAGAGGCTTTGGCACTACAGGACTAAACCCCCGAAGACTGATTACTCTTTTCAGGTACTTTGAACACCTATAGATTCAAACACCCCGAAGCCTTCGCATCTCCATAGATCTCAAGTAGCGATTTAATTAAAACCCCACTGAACCAGGATCCAGACAACCTGAGCCTTCAGACAACATTATTGTTGTTAGGTGCCGTTGAATCAACTCCAACTCATAACAGCCCTATGTACAACAGAACGAAGCACTGCCTGGTCCTGTACCATCCTCACAATTGTTGCTATGTTTGACCCCATTGTTGCAGCCACTGTGTCAATCCATCTTTCTGAGGGTCTTCCTCTTTTTTGCTGATCCTCTCCTTTACCAAGCATGATGTCCTTTTCCAGGGGCTGATTACTTCTGAAAACATGTCTAAAGTATGTGAGACACAGTCTCACCATTCTTGCTTCTAAGGAGCACTCTGGTTGTACTTTGTTCTAAAACAGACTTGTTTGTTCTTTTGGCAGTCCGTGTTATATTCGATATTCTTCGCCAACACCACAGTTCAAAGGCGTCAGTTCTTTTTTGGTCTTCCTTATTCATTGTCCAGCTTTCACATGCGTATGAGGTGATTGAAAACACCATGGTATGGGTCGGGTACACCTTAGTCTTCAAGGTGACATCTTTGCTTTTTAACACTTTAAAGAAGTCTTTTGCAGCAGATTTGCCCAATGCAATACACTGTTTGATTTCTTGACTGCTGCTTCCATGGGCACTGATTGTGGATCCAAGTAAAATGAAATCCTTGGCAACTTCAATATTTTCTCCATTTGTGATGATGTTGCTTATTGGTCCAGTTGTGAGAATTTTTGTTTTCTTTATCTTGAGGTGTAATCCATACTGAAGGCTGTGGTCTTTGAACTTCATTAGTAAGTGCTTCAAGTCCTCTTTACTTGAAGCAAACAAACATTTCTGCGTAACGCAGGTTGTTAACGAATCTTCCTCCAATCCCGATGGCCCGTTCTTCTTCATATAGTTCAGCATCTGTCAGTCTGTCGTACTATGGGGCTTGCATGTTGCTGCGATGGTAGAACGTATGCTACTGGTATTCAAATACCAGCAGGGTCACCCGTTGCGGACAGGTTTCAGCTGAGCTTCCAGACTAAGACAGACTAGGAAGAAGGACCTGGCAGTCTACTTCTGAAAAGAATTAGTCAGTGAAAACCTTATGCATATGAGCAGAACGTTGTCTGGTGTAGTGCCAGAAGATGAACCCCTCCGGTTGGAAGGCACTCAAAAGACAGCTAGGGAAAAGCTGCCTCCTCACAGTAGTCTACCTTAATGATGTGGATGGAGTCCAGCTTTCAAGACCTTCATTTCCTGGTATGGCACTACTCAAACTGAGAAGAAACAGCTGCAAACATCAGGCAATGGTGTGAAAGAAAGAAAGAAAAGATAGAAGTGGGCCACAGAGGATCCTGAAAAAAGGCTCACTCTCTACAACGGGCTTATTTAGGCGGGGAGGAAATTTTTTGAGAGGGGCTCAATTATAAGCACAGGACAGCCTAGCTAGGAAGGGAGCCTTTCAAGTGATCATGGTATCCTTACCTCCCACCAACCACTTTCATGTTGAAAAAAGACCTGCTCTGGGCCAGAGAGAGAAAAAGCTTCATGTGTTAACTGGAGTGGTTTTATATATGCTGGTTTCAGGTTCAATTCAGAGAAGTACACTAAAAGTTACCTGGCAAAGCACTCTAAGTTATCTTCGCATTGTACTTATTTATCTGTCATTCCCCATGAACTTCTGAAGCTTTCTGCTTTCAAGCTACAAAAATCTAATCAGGAAAAAATGATTCAGCCCAAGTTTATTCTACATACTGAGAGATCCAGAGGCAATCTGAGGTTTGTATCTTTATTTTTTACTATGCTAATAGTCCAAGTGCCCTATTCAGAATAACCTCTATTTTTTTATCTGGCCAATCGAACCTCATTTTTAAAATGCCTCAATTACCTAGAGGTCAGACTTCTGGAGATTTCAAGCACTGGAAGGAACAGTATTATACTTTGTCACTTTAAAATATTTCCATAGCAGTGAGCTAGCGGACTATGAGCACCGAGTAAAAGTGAAAATAGGTGAAAACCAAGACTTCAGTGGGTGCTCGAGGTGCCAAGACAGGTCAGTCTGGTGATAAAGGAGAGAGGCACCTGCCAATAGGCAATGTCCACCAGAGCCAAGCCTCTACACCAGAACACCAAGGAGAAGAAAAACAACCTAGGAAAGAAACATATGAGAGAAGAAAAATAAAGAAAAGAGCAGAAACCAGGCAGAGATCAGAAAGGGGTAAGCTGAGAGTAGAGAAATGCTGAGTAAAAAGCCAACCTGGCCACCCTGGGGGACCAGGAGCCAGTTACATCCTAGAGGCCCGCATCCTTGCCAAGGGCTGTGAGCTGCTTGGGCAGTCCTTGGAAATGAGGTGGGGAAAAGACAACATGACCATTTAGTTCTAATGAGCGTGTATTTGCTGGAATAAGTCAACAACCAAGTCAGTCTATTAATTTCCATGGTGGACCACTGAAGTGTGACAGCAAGCTCAACTACAGCCACTAGCAGCAGAAGAGGGCCACCTACTTTATGGAAACTGCCCTGCAATATGAGATTTAAGTTCCTGGATGACCCAACGAAAACTCAGGAGAGGCACTGATGTTGACAGGAGCAATTAAATAAAAGCCAAAGCAAATCATATAATTGATTAAGAAGTGAGAATTCTGTGATGACTTGTTTCAGCATTTGCTTCAAAACCTAGCCTATCTCTGAATATGACTGATGAAAACAACGGTAAACTGAACATGTGCCATATTGCACTCAGGAAGAACTTTTCCATTAAAAAGTAATGGGTTTAGGCAAAATTGAAAAATAGGTAAGTGCACCCTTAGGTGTGATAATGCTATTTTCTACCATAAAATGAAACCTTTGGTGATAGCTGGGAAATGTAATTTCAGAGCTCTCAGAGTATTAAACAATGGCTTGCTCAAGAATACAAATGGATGGTCAAAAGCATTGTTTTTGCCTTACTAGAAATTTGGGGAGATGCCATAAAATATTCTTTGAGAACTACAAAGTTTCCTGCAGGTAACAAAGTAACTGCATAAACTTTAGAAGTCACACTTAGGACACAGTGTCTCGTGTTCTTTTTACCACCTTCCAGAAGAACTCTGACTTCTTGATTCAACCTATGAATCACGGGTTATTCTAAAAATGTACCATATTTTTACCTATAAAATAGAATGAGAAAGTTTACCTGTACCTGAAATTCTAGCACAAGGCAAACTAATTAAAGTCAAAGTTAAAAAAGAGTTAAGTAAAAGCAAAATTAAATTTAGACCCTGAAGTAAGAAAACTGAATTTCAGCTATCTAAGAAATCCCTTTATTCAGAACATTGTGAGCACCCTTTTATTCTCCACAATACCTAAAAAGTAAATAATGCATGTTCGTACATCTTATAATTAGTCTCCGTGATGCTTTATTTTCTACTTGTATGAAGGTTTAGGGGAAGAATATTTTTCCTTCTCTAATTTTTTAAGTTTAGCTAACAGCAAAGATAATCTTAAATAAGGACTTCTATGAGGTCTTTTTCTGAGAGAGTTGATATCATGGTAAATGGCCTGCTTACCAGGGTTAAATATGTGGCTAGAAAAGTACTCTCTTCTAAAAACACTGAATTCAAAAGTCAACCAACATAACTGCAATTCTGAGAGTGTTTGGGATCCACAGCTCTACCCAGTTGGTTTAGAAGGACTGGTTGCCCAGGGTTAAGTTCCTACAGGGATCAAAAGCCAATTTCCCAACACTTTGGTTAACAGAGACACAAAAATTGCTCAATACTGTTCTAAAAGCAATAAACAACTGTCTGATTTTGTACTCTAAGAAGAGTTGTGAACAAACAAAACTAGTTTAGAACACTTTTCTTTCAAAATCCAATGCTACCAATGCTATTCTCTATTGCGATATAGTCTATATTCAAGCCAGGCTCTGTGTGTGTGTGTGTGTGTGTGTGTGTGTGTGGTGCATGTATCACAGCAGTGGTATGTACAGTGGCCCATTAATTGAAAGCCACATTTGATATAATTTCCACTTTATAAGAAACAAACAACAACTCCACACTGTTTTTAGGTTAGAAATACGCAGTCTCTAGTTAATGGGCTCACTGCTAAGACAAATGCGGTAGAAATGAGAAGGTATACATGGGAAAAGCCATGTGTAAGAAGGGGCTAAATGTTTTACCATTTTTTATTACCAAAGGGTAAATATTATATTTTAAGTCATGCTAAAAGTATGATGCAAGTTTAAAAAATTACATCAGCTCCAAAAACCAACTGCTATTTTAAAAAAAGACATAATTAAGAAAAGCAGGACTTCAAGGAAAGTACAGGTACATTTCACAGCCAGGTTTCTCCGTTTCCTTACCCTGCACGTGGTAGACCCGCACTCTATGTGTAATGTGGTCAAAAAAGCAAGTCACTTCTGAGTAAATCCTTCCACGCGTCACTCTGACAAAGGGCAGTGTGGGGTGCCCATAGAGCTGAAGAGAAAATGACATTTTTAAGAAAAATGTATTTGCTTCCAAGCTTTTCTAAGAAATATTCATTATTGTCTCCAAAATGGCAAATGTTTATCACCTGATATTTGCTACTTTAAATGAAAACCAAACCTTACAATGTACCAGAATATAAACTTGCTGCAAATATTGATTATAAGGTTTTCATTATAAACACTGAAGAGAGAAAATAAAAATATTCACAACTTGATTGGCCTAGTGATCCACAAATATGCCTCCCCGGTATAAAAATTTCTAATTAAGATTCCTCTATATTATCAATACAGTTATTTCATAGAATTAGAAATGGTTCCACAGCACTGACATTTTCTCAAGTAGACATTTAACACAAGCATGGCCCCCTAATGTTCAGGGGTCAGGGCACAGGGCAAGGAAAACCACAGGGAGTCATCTAAACAAACAGGAGGCAAGATTCAAAAACACAGTTTAATCACACTTAGGCTTACTGTGCTATAAAACATACTTGAAGATGGAGCTGGATACAAAGCAAAATTACAAACTTGAAAAAAACTACTTGGAAATCACTGGTTTAACCTTCATTATTTAGCATCTAAATTCAAGAAAATATGAGAAACCACATAATTTAAGTGGCATAGGAACAAATTTAAAGCACTTCTGAAGAATTTATTTTCTTAAGTATTAGAAGCCTTAGCATGGCAATGGCATAAAAAGGCCAGGTTTGCAATGTGAGCTACTTTAGTATATTATTTTCAGAATTGTGTAATTTCCTTCCAAATATACCTCTTTGGCTAGGGAAAAATATTCTGAAATTAATATAATGCTTTTACACTTGACAAAGTGTGTGCATCTACCACACAGCGTGAAACAAAGGGATGAGAACCCTGGATGGCAATTCCTGGGCTCCTGCCTCTTTCCAATACTGCCTCTTTCCTGGATGGTCATTTAATTTCTCTTTGTAAATATATGATAATATAGAATTTGATCTTCCTATCTGACATTGCTATGTTGTGCTGTGTGCTGTTGAGTCAATTCTGACTCATGGAGACCCTACAGGACAGAGCAGAACTGCCCCATAGGGTTTCCAAGGAGTGGCTGGCAGATTTGAGCTACTGACTTTTTGGTTAGCAGCCTGAGCTCTTAACCACTTTGCCGCCAGGGCTCTATCTGACATTAGAGCTATTTTAATGATAAAACGGCCTTAAAAAATTAGTTACTGTTATCTATGTATAATATTCCATAACAAAGCTACTTTTTTTTAAAAAAAAAAGTGTAAGACCAGTCAAATGAAACAAAATACCTGTCCAGTTTCAAAAGCTGGTAAGAAAATTCTGACACAGTTTATACTTAGGATCCACTGCCCATCTGTAATACCTACCATAAGCTGTTGTGACCTTTCATTAATTCCTCAATGATTTAAAACAAACAAAAACTAGAATTCTTAGTGTGGCCTACACGATCCCTTACGATCTAGTATTTGACTCTGGTTAGCAGGTTTTCCTACAACTGCAGAACAACAGTAACTTTTTCAGGACACAGGCCCCTAAACAGCAAAAAAAGAAGGTGGATATTGATACTCAGGCAGGGAGTCCTATATAACTATGAAAGCAAAGGAAGAAACTCTAAAAAAAATACAGAATTGACAACACAAAAACCAAAAACTACTGTAACAGAAAAATAAATAACAGATTAAATGACAAACTGGGAAAATTTTGCAAAAAGTAGGAAAAAAGAATGTGTTTACTATTGTTGTTTTTGGGTACCATCGATTTTCAATTCAGTGACCCGATGTGAGAGAGCAGAACTGCCCCGTAGGGGTTTTCTAGGCTGTAATTTTTACAGGAGGAGATCACCGGGTCTTTCTCCCGCAGAGCTGCTGGGTGGGGTATGAACCGCCAACCTTTCGGTTAGCAGCTGAGCACTTAACCACTGTGCCACCAGGGTTCCTTGTGTTTACTATACTATACACAAAAACTGATTTCAGGGAACTTAAGAAACTCACACACATAAAAAGATAAATGTACAAAAAAAGTTCAACCTCACTAGTAATCATATGAAAAAAAATCTTAACAGTAAAGTATGCTTCAGTTATTACTGGCAAGGCTTTTAATATGGCTAGCTCTCAGAGGTACAATAGAATATTAGAGAACTATTCTCAAAACACATGGTAGGAGTGGAAATTTATGCAGTCTTTCTGGGGGGAAAATTAGCAGTATGTATCAAAAGCCTTAAAAGGCTCCCTAAATTTACGGAAAATGACTCTTCTGGAAAATTCTTCTCAGGAAATAATCACACTTGCATAAAAAGAATGCTGCAAAGAATGCTTATCACAATTTTATAACAGTGAAGAACTGGAGGAAAAAGTACATATACAACAATAAAAAAACCTAAACCAAACCACAGGGGATTCTTAAGATACCAGTATATATTAAGGTTGTGTTTTCAAAGAATATACCACTAGAGTGTGAGCATTTTTACAAATGTAAAATAAAATATGTGCATGCAATAAGACAAAATGGGAAGGAGGGGAGAAGGATATGCCTAGAACAAAAGACAATAAAAAATGCATCAAAATATTGGCAGTGGTTTTCACTGGCTTATGGAATAGTTGGTAATTTTTACTGTTTTTTTTGTTTTGTTTTCTGCATTTTCAAAATGTGCCAGAATTTGCATATACTGCCTTTATAGTCAAAGGTAGGAAACAAACAAACCTACGCTCTGTTTTTCTGTTTTTCAGTGCTAAAAGTTAAGGAGCAACGCAAGGTCCAACGGACAATTGATTTTTCACATATGGCTAAATATTCTCTATGTACATAGAGATGCTCGTGCTGTATATGTATAGAGTGGCACCACAGCACCACAAGTCAAATCTAGCTGCCTTCTAACTTCAAATTTCATTGGGCATTTGTTCATTGTAGCATCCTAACCGTATTCTCTCTCTGAAAAATTATTTATCTAACTTCCAATTATGAGCTGCTAGGTATCAATAAAGGGTTAGAATATTGAACCCAAAAGCTCATCTATCCTTAACAGAGGATCAAACAACGAAACATTTTTTTTCTCATTACTCTTTCAACATGTATCTACTGACTGCTCATCTCATCAGCACTTACCCTGGCTTCCCCATCAGGTAAGAAGAGGTACGCACCACTTTTGTCTTTTTTATTTGTGGTTCCATACCATGAGAATTGCAGTTTCACTTCATGATGTTTACCGTCTTCTTTATTTACCATTTTCTAAGAATAAAAAAATTTAAAAGGCAACTCACTATTTAACATATTAATCATGTTGCATCTGTTTCCATGTGTATGTTAATTAAAAAAAAAAAACCTATCAGAATAGATTGAAAAACATTAAATTTCTAATACTCAAAGTCACTGGTTGATCACTCCAACCTTTATAGTTAGCCTTGAGATTTGAAACCTTCAAATCTCAGGGACAGAAAGCCAGAATACACTTCGTCAAGAAAAGACATACACAAATTAAGGGTCTAGACCACTGCTTGTCAAACTTTCTGTTGTGATGTGGCAGGTTTGTTTTTTATTTCCAATCTACATAAACCAATATTTGTGTACAGTACAATAAAAGCAAAATTACCAGAAAAATGAAATCAAAGTGACATACTAGATGCACACTCAAATTTTTTAGGACCAGAGTCAACAGACATAAATTTACTGTCAAATTGCTTTAAAATTTTCCATAAAACTTTCTTAACTCACAATTTCTGTACTTAACTCCTGGACCACTAACAGGCTGTTGACAGGGCAGCAGTATTCACAGATGACACTCGTGAGTAGCACTGGTTACTGTGGACCACAAGGAGGAGGCAGACATAGACATAGCTCATCCATCCTGTCGCCCAGAATATCAGGTACAGTCCTACCTAAGTACACCTATTTTCCCTTTGCATAAGTAATCTCCACATGTAGTAAAGTGATAAAGTGTCTATGAATTCCAGAACAACTTAGGTGAACATACCTGCATAAGCCCAGATTGACCAAACCAAAGTTTAATAAAGGAGTTCTCTAGCATTATATCTTCTTCAGCACTTTTTATATTCTTTATGTTGAAAATTCCTCTAACTTCTGTTTTACCATTATATAGAACATAATCAGCTAAGGATGGCTTTGAACTTGCTGATTCCAAAATCTTATACACTTTCAATCCCAATGGTGGTACATGCGCTAGAAAAGAGATCTTTAAAAGATAGCGGAGGTAATTTATTAAAGAGAAGTGTAACCTACTGAAAGAATAACCACTTATACTTTAAGCAAAAACAACAAAAAATGACATTTTTTAAAAAGACAACATAATAATATGTTTCAATAATTTATAGGTAGAGTATCTACATCTCAGTTACCCCAACCCAACAGGCTTATGAAGGGCTTTCATATTTCCATCTAATATGTGAAATTATGTGACCATCCTCAACTGTCCTACAGTGCTCTTAATGGATGTTTATAGAGGAAATTCTCTGTGAAGGTACAGGCTTATTGTGAACATGATCTCTTCTAATTATTAGAAAAAAACTTTCATAATATTGCTCTATTTCAGTATATTGAAAACAAAAATGGCAAATGTAATAATATAAATATTAAACACCATTAGTGTAGGCAGCACCAGTCATTGAATGCCTGGGGTTTACCAGACATGAACAAGGCAGGTATGGTGATACACATAGCACAGGACGTGACCCTGCCTTCCAGGAGACACTGTTCCTTTTTCTAGATGGAGTGTTGCCTGGAAAATACGATCAACCCTTGTATTAGACTCTTCCCTTTCTACCAAGAGGATGAGGCATTTATAACAGCAGCCACAAACGGGTGTTAACAACCTCTTTTAGAGATTCCTCTGTGGGTCGGAATCGACTCGACGGCTGTGGGTTTCGTTTGGTTTTATGAGCAGGAAGGAAACCCTGGTGGTGTAGTGGTTAAGTGGTACGGTTGCTAACCAAAAGGTCGGCAGTTCAAATTCACCAGGTGCTTCTTGGACACCCTGTGGGGGAGTTCTACTCTGTCCTGTAGGGTCGCTATGAGTCAGAATTGACTCAACGGCAATTTTTTTTTTTTTTTTTATGAGTAGGAGTGGGGCACTGGTGATTAGTGATTAAGAGTTTGGCTGCTCACCGAAAGGTCGGCAGTTCAAATCCACCAGCTGCTCCTTGGAAACCCTATGGGGCAGTTCCACTCTGCCTTATAGGGTCGCTATGAGTTGGAATTGAATTGAGGACAATGAGTTAGGGTTAGTTATGAGTAGGAATAGACTTGACTGCATTCCACCATACAAGTTTATGGCTGCATCTTCAGAAGTATAGTTCGAATTGCACTTCAGACTCTAAAAAGTCCAACCTTTCTAGTGATGCAGGGCTCAGTTTAACAATGCTTATTTTAAGAAACTTTCAAAAAGATGCCTATTACTTGTGCCCAGATTTTCCATAATTATATCTCAGAAAAGAAGCATCTTAGCTGTTTAAGGAGTAGTTCTGTGGCTTGTTATATGTTATCTTTGTAATTAAACGTTCAAACTATCCAAAGTTATTTAGACGGGTGGTCTTTATCTCAATTTCAATATGCATAACTATTGTTAAACTGAGTTAGACCAAAAAAATCCCAATTTTTATAAGTAATGATTACTTTGGAATAAAGCTACAATATACATACCAACAAAGATATACAAGTACATACTAACAGTATGTACTACTACTAATATATATAATACCATATGAGAATAACAAACACTATACATACTAATGTAGACACTAAAATCTGAGGAAACATAAAATCTATTTTCCTTTAGTGTCACTTAACTGGTCAGTTAAGCTCTCTGGTATTTACAACTCTGAACTACTTCACATACACAAACATGACGGCTCCACAGGTCACATATGCATATACAGACTATACACTGGCCACTCTTTCTTTACCGTGCCTCATTTATGCCAACAACATACCTCATAGGCTGTTTGTGAAAGAGCATTTGGTGTATCCCAAACTGCACTGACTTGAATTTCCACAGGTTTTCCGGTAGCGGAGAACACTTGCACAGTGGGGGAACTCACATAGACTGAGACCACCGAATTCTGGTCTTGTTCTGAAGGATTGTAGACCACAAGGTACCTGCAAAAACAGCAGCTTCACTACTGGGATCTCAAAGTATTTTCACTTCTTTCACACTCTTGTAAGACCTCAGGTTAAAACCGATAGTAATAGAGGCAACAAATGGAGAAGAATTACAAGGAACACTCTGCAGAACTTCTAGAGAATAGGCAATTTCATCACAACAAATAAGCAAACAGTACAAAGGGTTATGAAATAATAGGATTCAAAAGCACTTTCTAAATTATAAAATGTTTTACAAATGGAAGGCATTAATAGAACTGTAATCGAGTTATTTCCATAGCCCAGAAAATAACCTATATAAATATGGTTTTATTGAGCTGTCTAAAAGAATCAGCTCTATGCAACTAATAACTCTGGTCCCTGCCTAGTCTCACTGAATAAAAATTACATAATTTGTCTGTTTGCAATTTAGCCATGATTAACTGAAACTAAAAATTCGGCATTCATTTTAGACCATTAACACAGCAAAAAAAAATATGGCTGTACATGCAGATCACATAATTCAAACGTTTATTTTATATACAGGAGACCTTTATTATCCAAGAAAGTCAATTCTGGAAGAAAGGACACTTGAAGTGAATCCACTTCAAATAGGGGTCAAAATTTTATAACAAATAGTGGTACAAAAAAAGTTGAGACTTAGCTAGAAAAAGGAAAATAAAGACTTTTAAAAATAAGTTTAAGCAATATTTGCCACTATGGGCAAGTCTTAGAAGGGATACAAAATAATTGAGATTTTTGCCAGAATTTTTCTGACTATATTTTACATTAGCACATTATGACATCCTTCATATAACATTTAAGTTTCACAGGGTGGTTTTTAAACTTTTTTTTTTTTTTTTTAAATATTTGAGGATGTCATCATTTTTCCTAAAAAAAAAAAAAAATTAGTAAAGGCCTCTCTCAATTCTTTAATACTCAAATAATTCTCATTTGAAGCACTGGACATCCTTGATTTTCTGCCAGATCCCCAGTGTTTCATGATTTTGCCTGTGAATAGGAACAGTCCAGAACAACACGTCATAAACTTCATGAAATCCACATCCTTTGAAAGATTAAGAATTTACTTCATAATCAATTTGCATCATATTATCTTCCAATAAATGGATAATCTGAGGGTGAATTAAATAAGGACATCTGACTAATTGTATAACTCACTGATTTATTAGTGCGTATTTTCATGATATGAAATTTTTTGTGGCACAGTGGTTAAGAGATTGGCTGCTAACCAAAAGGACTGCAGTTCAAATCCACCAGCCACTCCTTGGAAACCTTATGGGGTAGTCTACTCTGTCCTATAGGACTGGTATGAGTCAGAATCAACTCGATAGCAACGAGTTTTTACATAATTTTATAAGTGCAGGAACACAGAACTGAATAATCACACACACACACACACCAACAACCCACTCTCCTCACATACGGTAGTTATATTGGAGGTGGTAGGAAGCAAGCTAGCATCATTTATTGTAATGTATCAGGAAGCCTAGTAACACTCTTTCAACCTCCATGTGTGCATCGTGTGTATTTTTGTTCTCAATTACATTACAAACCATTCATTAAGAGAGCAAACAAGTACGTACAGAGGCCAAAAAGAGAAGGACAAGGGGAGAGAATAAAGAAAAAGAAAGAGGATATAACATAAAATCTGGGAAAAATCTGACTTATAAAATATTTACCAGGAGAAACATTTATGAATTAAACAATATCCTGAAATACTAAAGGTGACAATATAACAACATGAATGTGTCTAATTCCTATTAAGCTTACAGTATACATCAGTTTAATAAGACTTAGATTATGTTGCTTATGTTCCTCAAAATTCCATATGTATATAAGAGAAAATGAAGTCATTTAGTCCCAAGTATATTTCCAAAGGGGGCTCAAACCTTCTATTAGTAGATACCAGTTGCTGTCAAGTTAATTCTGACTCACAGTGGCCCTGTGTGTGCCAGAGTAGAACTGTGCTCCATAGGGCTTTTAATAGTTGATTTTTCTGAAGTAGATCACCAGGCTTTTCTTCTGAGGTACCTCTGGGTGGACTTGAACCTCCAATTTTTTGGTTAGCAGCCGAGTGCTTAACTGTTTGAACCACCCAGGGGCTCTGAGTAGTGGATAAAGCCCCATTTTATGTACAGAAGCAATTCTCAAGAAGAGTGAAGGTAACGCTCCCTTGAGAGATCTGTTCGACAGCTACTTGAGGGATTTTACTTGCATCTTTCCACTTCCCCTCCACCACAGTATACATTTAACCTGCTTGTTTTCCTATTACAAACACACCTGGAGAATCACCGATGCCAAGATTCACTGTTACCTCCAAGACTGTACCAAATTCCTCAGATGCAGTGATGAAGAAAAACTGTTGAGAATCACTTATCTTCACAGCACTAAAGATGTTCAAACCAGTCCTCCAGAAATGAGTGATTTACCACCAAATCCTATGTTTCCAGAAACTTAGAGAGCTAGTATGTGAAGAACTCTAGAAAACTCTAGAAAATGTGGCCTGGAAGAGCCCTCAGAGAGCCTAATTCTGCATTGAGAGCCCCAAGGCACCCCGGTCATCTGCAGCCCACTAAGCAAGAATCCCCACTGGCAGGTTCTCTGGATGCTCTACTACACAGAGCTGGTCAGGAAGTCTCTGATAATAAAATACAATGTGTTCCCAAGCAATAAATTAGATAATAAGCATCCAGAACACTGACTCTTCTCCATGGGGAAAAAAAATGACTCACATTTTAAGCAAATAATAATTTTAACCATACATTTGGTTTTCTACAATATTAAATCACTTTTCATAACAAGCTGTGAACTAGGTTCTGTTTTGTTTCATTTTAGTAGCTAATTAGTATTTGACCATAATGATGTTTCTACTGTACTGAATGATTATGTAATTATCATGCCAGGAATCTATTCAAAAACTAAATGTGTAGAATATATAATGAGTATAATGCTGCACTAAGAAAATAATTCTTTCACGTAATTAGAGATTCACAGCAAGTTCTTCAAGTGCATCACAGTGCAAATTTATCTGACACACATACACACACAAACTCATGTCTCTGCACAGTTTAGGCAGAGTAAAGAAAAAGCATGATCATCTATAAATTATATTTCCTTTGGAAATAAACACATTACTGCAAATTAACCAAATTTTCATTATCATTATCATGTTTTGTTATACTCTCATTATCCCCAAATATGAGTTTTTAAGTCCACAAGCTGTGAAAAAAAGGCAACAGGTTTCAATATCATATCATAGTATCATACTAGCTTACTGAAAACTATTAATATTTGATCAGCACTAACAAAAGGTAAGAGTAATATTTATATCCTGAAAATGAGGATAGTTAATCTCTATTTTACTTTTGAGGTAACTGTATAAGAAGCTCAGAGCTCCACCCTCCCCCTGCCACATTAGCAATACCTTTGTATCTACCATCTGTCATAAAGTTACATCAGCTTCCTGGTTCTCATTGTGATGCTGGGCCCCCACAAGGTGGGGTTACTGGAAATTATTTCGACTCTCTATATGGATGGAACGACCCTTGCCTCATGCAGAAAAAGTACTCATATGTTACCTGCCAATCAAACCAGAGGGCAGAAAATGATCTGCTTTGGGCGGGACGGGAAAAAAAGGGTTGAGACCACTATTATAAAAACTCATGAAAATGTTTACACACAGAAAGGTTACAAGGGAGAAGAAGGGTGGGGAGGGAAAAACGCTAAATAGACAATAGATTAGTGGTAACTCTGGTGAAGGGTAAGAGTACACAGTACTGGGGAAGTAAGCACAACTAGACCAAGCCAAGGTCATGGAAGCTTCACAGACACATCCAAACTCCCTGAGGGCCTGAATTACGAGCCTAAGGGCTAGGGGTCATGGTCTCGGGGACATCTAGCTCAACTGGTATAACATAGTTTATAAAGAAAATGTTCTATATTCTACTTTGGTAAGTAGCATCTGGGGTCTTAAAACCTTGTGAATGGCCATCTAAGACACTCTACTAGTCCTATGCTGTCTGGAGCAAGCGAGAATGAAGAAAATCAACCAAAAAAACCCACCAAAAACATAAGGAAAAGATTAGTCCAAAGGACTAACGGCCCACAAGTGCCACAGCCTCCACCAGACTGAGTCCAGCACAACTAGATGGTGCCTGGCTACCACAACTGACTGCTCTGATAGGGATCACAATAGAGGGTCCAGGGTAGAGCTGAAGAAAAATGTAAAACAAAATTCTAACTCAAACAAAACAAGACCAGACTATACTGGAGTGACAGAAACAGGAGATACCCTGAGAGTATGGCCCCTGGGCATCCTTTTAACTTGATACTGAAGTCATCCCTGAGGTTTGCCCTTCAGCCAAGGAGTAGACAGGCCCATAAAACAAAATGAGACTAAAGGGGCACACCAGCCCAGGGGCAAGGACTAGAAGGCAGGAGGGGGCAAGAAAGCTGGTAATGAGGAACCAAGTTCGAGAAGAGGAGAGTGTTGACATGTCATGGGGTTGGCAACTGATGTCACGAAACAATATGTGTATTAATAAGAAACTAATTTGCCCTGTAAACCTTCATCTAAATCACAATGGGGTAAAAAAAAAAAAAAAAAAGGTCATCTGTATGTCCACTTCAAATAAGGAATCATTTTAAGGTTCTTTCCTTGAATATGCTACTTAAGACAAATAGACTTAGAACTCCCTCATCCCTTTGGTGGAAATTATTCATGTCATGTTGAGAAGACAACTGTGGCAATCTCTGAGTCCTCTCTTTGAGGCACATCTAATCAGTGCCCACTAAAAAGTAAACACAGACAAGGACCCCACAGTCTTCCCTCTAGGACTGGCTGATGGACAGAGTGGAAGGAATATGTCCCTTGGTCAGAGGGACGTGGAGCTCTCGTTCACAGAGTACTTCCTATATGCCTGGCCCAGTCCTCAGGCCTGTATGGACAGCCCTACAAGGCACACCCTTTCATCCTTCTCATCAGACAGATAAGGAAATAGAGGGACAGCAGGCCTAGATACACTACCTAGACTCACCGAGCTAACAAGGGCCACAACAACCTTTTTTTTTAAGCTGCTTCTCTCTCCAGCCAAAAGCATAAGGACTTTTTATTGACAGCTGAGGTTTCCTACGGCAATTTTTAAGAAATGCTTAATTTCCCTTAGTTCCAAATTCTTACGTGAAAAACTTTCTCCTCAGCAATGCTGAAGATCCCTACAGAGCCTCTTTCCTCAGGAAGCTCAGGTTACACAGAAAGTGATTTATATTATATTCATGAAAGAAAATTTATAAACTATTACTGAAATAGAAAAAAGTCCTGCAATATACTAGGGTGCTTATCTTAGGACTTCATCACATGAGGGAAGCAGCAACAATATTTGAGGGAACATTTATGAAAACAATACTTGAAGAAACATTTATAAAGTAGTATTTGAAAAAATATATATAAAACGTTACATATTTTTATGAATATGTAAGGAAGATAAAAATGAAATATACGTGTTTTCAAGTCCTCTATAAATGCAATTTAAAACCAGTCAAGTAAGCACCAGAAGTTTATATGAAAAGTAATTGTAACTTCATATAGCTAGCATAGTACCTGGCACCGAATCATGGTGAATAAATGTTTGATGAATGAATGAGTGAATGGAGAAAAATGTGATTTGGAGAATTTATCATTTACAAATAGCACTAGTGTGGGGCTTTATAGTTTTTTTTTCAGAGCGCTTTCATTTTTATTATTTTGATTTCTCAAAAAATGTTTTTCAGGTCAGCACAATAGGTAATTAACCCCTTTGCAGAGCTAGAGAAAATGACAGATCCAAGATCACAGAGTGTTAAGTACAAAGCAAAGACAAGAGCTCAGTTTTTCTGATTCATAGGCAATAACTGCATGCTAACAAATTCATTTCAAATAAGAGTACATTAATCTTCTCCAAGTAGCCTCATTAGTGGAACACAACCTAAAGAAGAGTAAGCTTTATATGCTATTCTGAATATGAAAATATATTGCATTTATATGTTGAGAAAAATAGCAATTTCTGGATTTGTAAGTCCTTTTGATATATTCTACCTGGTTTTCCTAGGTTTAAATCACAATGCCAACCACATTAGTCATCAGAAATAATCAAGATATTAAAAACAAAAGGAGTCTTTTAGAGATATATAAGGTTTTCAAAAATCACACTCAGCTCTGGAGTCAGGCACATCCAAGCTCACACCTCCACCATGCCACTTATAATTTGAGAAGTTCTGGGCAATTATTTTACTTCCCCAAGCCTTAATTTCCTCATATATAAAGAGAGAAAACAAGGTTGGTATTACGATTGTTAGGGTGAAATGACAAAACATCTGGAAAACCACCTAGCTCAGACCTGGCACAAAGTAAAATCTCAATAACAATTTTTCTTCTTTCCCTTACAAGACCCTTCCAGGTGTCCTGATGAGAGACACTGACGCTGGACAGGGGAGTGAAGGTTTTAATTAACCCAGGTCACTGAGCTGCTTTAAAAGTCATTTTTGGTATAAGGTACATATTAAGTCGAAATAAAAGAAATTAATAGAATCACACATGCGGTAACACAGCAAAACTGATACAAGAGTACTGATAACATGGGGGGGGCAGTATTTAAATGCACAGCTGCATAGAATACACACAAAGTAATCATTTGGCTTATGGCTAAATTAACGAGCAAAAAAAAAAAAGGACAGATAGAAGGATACCATGTGTGGTTATTAAGTTAAAATTTTTATGAATGTAAATAATATATTAAACTGTTAACAGAGATATTTCCTCTAGTTCCGGATTATGAATATTCTGCAGGTCTTTTCTATAATTCTAGATATAAAACACTATTATACAAAAAGTATGCATTGTTTTAATAAATCAGAAAAACAACAACAAAAGTAAACAACTTTTTCAAAGGAGTGGGGAAAAAAGTAGTCAGACAAAGAATGGCGAGGAAATATGTTCCCGGTAGAGGACTGTAAGAATGAAGGCACAGATACACTAAAAAGAATGCTATTTTCAGGATACAGAGACCTTTCAATACTACTAGGATCTAGACAGTTAAGTGAATCTCTAAGATTAGAATATACAAAGTTAGAGAGGGAGATAAATCTCAAATCACAGTGAGGAGTGGGGTGTCTTTATGGCCTTACAAGGACCTTGGACCTTATTATGTAGGTGGCGGGGAATGACTGAAGGGTTTAACATGGCCATATTTTCAACAGCTACAGGTAGGCCCCAACTTATAACAGAGTTCCAATGACTCTGTTATAAGCTGGTTCTGACGTAAGTTGAAGACCTCTTTTTTTTGTTTGTTTTTAGTTTTCATAGCCTGCTATACGGCAGTGTTTTGAACAGTAAATCGTAACAGTGAACATCAGCAAGTGAACCCCTGAGAACGATAACATCAGCAAATTGTGTACTGCAACATCATATGTAATACATATTACTAACGATAAGGTGTACAAAAACAAAAAAGATGGTTGTAAGTGTAATTCATTGTAACTCGAATATGTCCTACATCAGGAACTATCTGTATTCTAGTTGCCAGATGAAGAGATGGTTTAAGACCAAGTAGATAGCTACAACAGCCCAGGTAGGAAAGGTGAAGACCTAAGTTAGAGGTCTACCTAAGTTAAGGTAGAAATAGAAAACGACAAATTTGAGAAATCTGTAGGATGTCCTATCAGTAGGAGTTCTTTGGATTCCTTGGAAAAGGCTGTATAGTAAAAGAGAAGGGTAAGTCTTCTACAAGTCCTGGCTTCCAGTTAGAATGAGATAAAGATGCTGGTATCATTAACCAAGATTGAACACCTAAAGATGAATACGGAGAAGAGATGGTTTCAGGATGACGGTGATGAATCCAGACTTGGATTTCATGAACTCAAAGTGCCTGCGGAACTGCCATACAGATCAGTCCTGATGCTCCTAATTACCTAAAGTATCTGAAACCTAAATGAAATATCTGAAATTTTCCAGAATCCCTTTTCCCTGGAAATATGAAAATCAGGTTTCCAGACGTTGCTGGCAGAATAATGGTCGCTCATAACGTCCATGTCCTAATGTGTTATCTTACATGGTAAATGGGAATGTGCAGATGTGATTAAGGATCTTGAGATGTGGAAATGATCCTGGATTATCCAAGTGTGCCCAATGTAATCACAAGGGTCCTTATAAGAGGGAGGCAGGAGGATCAGAGTCAGGCATAGGGACTGTGACAACAAAAGCAAGAGGATGGAGAGGTGTGAGGGAGGGGCCACAGCCAAGAAATGCAGACAGTACGTAGAAGCTGAAAATGGCAAGGAAACAGAGTTTCCTCTCAGCCTCCCGAAAGAACCAGCCGTGCTGACACCTTGACTTTATCCCAGTGAAACTGACTTTGAACTTCTGACCTCCAGAACTATGATATATTTGTGTTTTCTTGAGCCAACTAAGTCTGTGGTAATTTGTTACAGCAGCAATTAAATCTAATACACCAGGCTGCACTATTCCTTTTGAAAAATGTAAACTAAACTCCAGTTTTATCACCAAACACAGGTCAGAGAAAATCTTGAGTCCTGGAAAAGGTGGATGGGGAAGTGAGCAAGGAGCAATGAGAAAAGCTTGGGGCCCTTGGAGCTGGCTTCAGGCAAAGATGGAAATAGCATGTCTAGCCCTCTGACCCTCTCTCCCATGTAGTACTCTCCCCACTTCCTCATGCATTGGCTACCAGGCTTGATGTGCCCCAGAAACTCCTGCTGCCCTAGTGCAAGGGCACACAGCTAACAATAATGAGAAAGCAAACAAAAAAAAACAACACCTGCACTTTCTATAGAGCAAACGGCTGACAGCCCCTCACACTGACCAAGATAGCTGTTCTCCACCTTATAAAATTCTGTTTATTTTTTTCATCTTTGACTACCTTATGCAGGACCCCTTGCACTGGAGAAAGGCACATATGCACAAAATGTTTCATACAGGTTCCGACGGCTCCTTTTTATTCCGATGTAATAAAAACCAGCTGCCACTGAGTCAACTCTGACTCATGGAGGCCAAGTGTGACAGAGTAGAACTGTGCCCCATAGGGTTTTCAATGGATTTTTCAGAAGCAGATCGCCAGGCCTTTCTTTTGATGCATCTCTGGGTGGAGTCACACTTCCAACCTTTCGGTTAACAGCCAAGGGCACTAACCTTTTGTGCCACTCAGGGACTCCATTCTATTTAACAGGCTTTCTCCATTTGACAAACACTGAACCATTCTTCCACAAAAATTCTTCTAAAAACTATGTAATAATAATCTAGTTTATCTCAGATAACCAGAAATTCGAATTTATATTCGCAGGAGAAAACACTATAAATGATAGTTTCTAGAAACTTATATGACTTGACCTAACAAGAAAAAAATTCAGTATGATGGTACATGCTTTCTCATGGCTAGAAAAATTAGTATTTTACTTGAATATAGTAGTATAAAAATGTTACCTGACCTTCCTAATCACAAAAGTTCATTTCATCATTTTTTCCTGTATTTAGGAGAACTATCTTTCTTAAAATTCACAGGCAAAAATATTATAAGTCTATCATCCCAGGGAGAGTCACTTGTCCAAGGACAAGATTCAGACGGAAGGTAAACGAGCCCACTACATGTGTGAACGAATCCAAATTCAAAGCTGATCTTCAATAAGCTAGAATATGATACCAAAAAACAAAAAACATAAACCCATTGTTGTCGAGTGGATTCCAACTCACAGCAACCCTATAGGACAGGGCAGAACTGCCCCATAGGGTTTCTAAGGAGCGGCTGGTTGATTCAAACTGCCAGCTTTTTGGTTAGTAGCCGAGCTCTTAGCCACTGCCCCACCCATAAAAAAACTCCTTGCCATTGAGTTGATTCCAACTCATACCGACCTTACAGAACAGTATAGAGTTGCCCCATAGGGTTTTCAAGGAATACCTGGTGGATTCAAACTGCCGACCTTTTGGTTAAAAGACAAACACTTAACCACTACACCACCAGGGTTTCCCCTGCACCACCAGGGCTCCAATAATATGATACCTGCTGCCGCCAAGTCTATTCCAACTCATAGCAACCGTATAGGATAGAGTAGAACTGCCCCATAGGGTTTCCAAAGAGCAGCTGGTAGATTTGAACTGCTGGTTAGCAGGTGAGCTCTTAACCACTGTACCACCAGGACACAGTGCCTAAAATTGCTTTTGTCAACTAAATATTTAACCTGTGCAAATGCTTACTCTCCTTAAACTGCGAATTCCGTGAAATGTTACTATAAAAGTTCTTAAGCTTTGACTATTCATTAAATATTCCAGAAAGATATATATTACAAAATATTTGGGTGCAGAATTGTTTGTTTTTGAAACTAACAGACAAAGCAGTAAGTTAAATAAAACACTATCTTAAGGGATATTTTGCTATTTTTACCTCAAAGTAAATTTAACCTGGCAGGTGGTACAGTGTTTTTCAGATGCTATGGTAACAATAACAACTACAACTGCTAGCACTTATCAGCAGTCCCTGGTAGCACAAACAGTTAACCAACTGACTAGTAGCCAAAAGGTTGGTGGTTTGAATCCACCCAGAGGTGCCTCAGAAGATAGACCTGGCCATCGGCTTCCGAAAAGTCACAACCTGAAAACCCAATGGGGTTCTATGCTGCACAAACGTGGTCGCCATGAGTTGGAATCGACTCAAAAACAACTAACAGCAATAAGCACTTACCAAGCCTTTGAAACAGTGCCTAGCATACAGTATGCGTTTTACTTGAATTAACTCCTTTCAGCTTCACAATCATTCTGTGAGGTTAAGTCCCAATATCATGCCCATTTTACAGATGCATAGTGTGGTTCAGCTAATTAAGTGATAGAGCCTGGATTCAAACTCAAGTAGTCAGGCTCTGAAGCTGCTTGGAGGTAGGGAAAATGGCCCTGCTCTTCTCCTCCAGTGGGTGAGGCACCCAAGGTGTATATGTCAGAAGCACAGATGCCCATCTGCAGCACCCATGACCCTCCCCAAGTCACTGTGAACACGGCTTCATCAGACTGCTCTATATCCACCCAGCCAAGAACCTTCACTCTGAAAGCTTCCAAGCACCTGAGGTGGCAGATGGGGGAAAAGGTAGTTTCTTTGTGGTGATGACATCCAGGTTACTTTCCCCAGTTGCTGGTGATGACAACACAGTCAGTTCTTTCGGCAAGCTCTTACTTTTTCTAAGAGATAGTAGGGGAGCAATTGCTTTACATGAGGTCTTCGTTTCGCAATACTGGGCAATATTTTAGAAAACAGTTTCCTTATCCTAAGTCCCAGTTATTGGACAGGCCTGTTCAGGGCTTCCTTTACAATACTGTGCTGTCCCCAGGCATCTGACAGCAAGGTCTGTCCAAAGCTCAATGATACAGAAATAAAAGAGTTAGTATCATAAATGTTATCTGAATTTGTAACTGCAAGTCCAAGGCAATACAATGAATTAAAGTGCTAACCCTCAAAAGCACAACTACAAATTTGAGCTCTCTATCCAAAAAACTTCCTTTCCTGGCATTTATGCAAGTGGATGCTTTATAAATGACTTACACTTGAACAGACAAGAGAATCAAATGCCAACTGGAAGTGACCCTGGGGACTACCTACTTCAGCACCCTCCCCCCATGACACACAGTAAATGTAACTGGGATTGCAAAAAATGAAGCTGGTTAGTGACAGAGCTGGGACCAACATCAGTCCCCAGCCTCCCATTCCAGGGCTCCCTTCACAATACTGTGCTCTTCCCAGACATCTGACAGTGAGGTCTGTTCAAAGTTCAATGATATGGAAATGAAAGAGTTATTATCATAAATGTTATCTGAATTGAATTTTTAACTGGAAATGCAACTCAATACAGTGAATTACAGTGTTAACCCTCAAAAGTACAACTACAAATTTCAGGGTTTTCTCAGAATGGGAAAAACATGTCTAATAGGATAAATGTAACCGATGTAGAATCAACATGCAATTTTACAACTTTCATAAACAAAAGGGAACTGAAAAAATTCTTAGAACTATCTCTAGTATATGACAGAAAATGGTAAGTCAATAAAAAGGATAACTATTTCTTTATAACTATTCTAAAACTTTTGGTATTAAAGCAATAAAGAGACACAAAAAAAATGTACATAATTGGTTGACCCAAGAGTCTTGTCACCAATTAAGCTGCTTTCACTCTGAGCTAGTTTTCCCTAAAACAAAAATACCATCTGTTTTACCTAAAACATTAAAATGTTCTATTTTCTTGTCAATTCAGAAATCACATCTGTAGCCATTTCCTAGAAAGACAGCGAAAGACATTATATTTATGGGTGACTGCGTTAAGAAACGATGTTCAATCAAAATGTAATTTTCATCTACTGAAGAAAATTTCATTTCTCCAATGAACAGAATGTAACTTTGGAAGAACACACAGTACATAAACAGACTGATTTTCACAAATAAAAAAAGACTTTAAAAGTTAATGCTGTAAAATAAGGTTGTTTTGTCGAAGGCAGAAATGGCAAAAATACGTTTGTATTCACATTGCGTATCTTTGTCGACAACTGAAATCTATCTGGTGTGAAGTTTCCAGGTGAGAAGAAGAAAAAACAACAACTTTTTATTGGTGCTACATCTCTTCACGCTACGAGCCATCATATAAGCAGTGTAAAAATGAAAACAACAAAACACAAACCACTTTCTATTTTCAAAACACTTTTAGAAACAGTATTGGTCCCGGGAAAGACACTGTACTATACAATCCAGTGAAGTGACTGAAGAAGATACAAAACACTGGAGAAAACATCACTCACAGTGAACGCAAACACAATGTCACAAGGGACTGGGAACACATTTCGAAGAAAAACACACAAGCCAACCAACTGCCGATAATATTTTGAGTATATGTTAAGTACCTACAACAAATCTGAGACCCCAGGTACATTTTAATGTGTCAAGCAGCCCAGTTTCACACGTTATATTCTTGCCTAAAAAAATAAAAAAGTAATGCTACTCTCCAAATAAGGATGAAATAAATAAGTCCAAAGGCTCTATGTAAAATTTTTCTTTTACCACAAAGCTGTGAAGTGTTCTGAAGTCCAAGATGGGCTTGAAGCCCTCCCTGACTTTTTCAGGATCAGGATACCTTCACTAAAATCCTTTTCCTTGTTCCTCTTGTAGTGCACGCTTTATTAATCTGCATTTAGAAGGAAAAAAAATCTGGTTCAGAAGAATGGAAGACTTTGAAATACGCCACATCACTTCAGTCTAAGCCCTGAACTGCTTTGGGTTAATTAGCTTTATTTTAGCAATTTCAGAAGATATGATGGACTGTGGGAAGAAAAGAAGGTAGACAGATGGATGAGGATTAAGCTTGTAAGAAATGAGAAAAAATAAACAACGAAGGAATTGCTCTCATATGATCATCAACTTCCCCTCACCCCAGTACAAATCACTTAAAAGTCACTCATATTTCAGAATTTAATTGACTTTAACACTTTCATAGTGCATTATATAATTCCATCTAATGGGAGAAGGAGGTAGAAAACATGGGAGCTACAGCAATCATAGAATAGAATCATTCCAAATCCCCATTACCTAGCAGACACCAAGACTAAATGTCCGCTATTCTTTGATGCCATCTCATCTCGTTCCCACAGTTTTTCTTAGCTTCTACAAAGTCATGTATTTCCAAATATCTTAGCTGGAAATCACTATACTTCTGCCTAGCTTATAGATGGCAGTCCCCAAGCTATCTCTGCCTTTGTACCGTGGTGCATCAAAATATCCCGTTATAATCCTACACATACAGGCACATATTTTCTTCCCCATCTCATGCATTTCCTGATTATGGCCCTTGATGGCATAACTGCAAGATGTTGTAAGCTACCAGCAAAATCACTTTAATTTCATTAGATAAACCACACAACTAAAACACACCACATAAACCTAATTCATTGTATAATAATCTGGCAACAATAAACTAGAACCGCACAGCTAGTTAAGAAAGTTTGATTTAAAGTATAAATGATAAAAAGGCAATTAAAACATAGACTAACCAGGCAATTTAGCAGGTGTTCACTTAAGACTTAACTACTTTGCCATTGCTTTTCAAGAAATAAAAACTTAAGACCATCATTTAAAACACAGTCTATTTAACCACTTCCACAAATAAACTCTAAAATAATTCTGTACCTAGAAACAAAATCACAGCAGTCTGTAAGTACAAGGGCAGCCTAGCATAAACATTAAACTGCCTAATGCAAGATGTATAAAAAGTATTATTTCAGGAAGTAAAAGAATGAAATAGGAAATAAAAAATATAATGCTGATAATCAAGAAGCTGAACACTCAAAGGTAGAGCACTCAGTAAAGAAGAGGACTCTTGCAAAGAAAAAAAAAAGTCAACAACAAGAAATAAGTACTCATACGGAATGTGGTGGAAAGGGGTGAAGAGTCAGCACTCCTCAGCTAGCAAAGACTGTTCAGAGACACTTTCCAACAGTTTTTTAGGGAACAGGAATTAGGACAGAGAAGAACTGCGGAGGCACCCACGGATGCACGGTATTATTCTGATGCCATTCAGAAGAGTCAAGGTAGTTCCTGCTTTGCTGTGTATTAGGAAACTTATTATTTATTTTAAACAATTTCATAATTCTCCCAAACTATATGTTTCTACAGGTCTACAATCTCTGCAAAATATACGCAAAATCCAAAAAAGCTCTGGAAAAAAAAAAAAAAGATTTTTCATAACTCATTTGGCATTAAAACCAAACCTGAACTGACACGTTGTTAAGTGCCATGGCTCACAGGGCACCCTATGCACAATGGCATAGCGACCAACACCGCCCGAGCCTGCACCATCCTCACAGCCGTTGCTATGTCTGGGCCCGCTGTGCAGCCACTACATCAATCTGTCTTGCTGAGGGTCCTCCTCTTTTTCATTGACCCTCTACTTTACCAGCATGATGTCCTTCCCCAGAGACTGATCCCTCCTGATAAAATGTCCAAAGTACATGAGATGAAGTCTTGCCATCCTCGCTTCTAAGGAGCATTCTGGCCATATCTCTTCCCAGAGTTGTTCATTCTTCTGGCAGTCCATGGTATATTCAATATTCTTTGCCAACATCATAATTTAAAGGCATCAATTCTTCTTTGATCTTCCTTATTCATTGGCCAGCTTTCACATGCATATGAGGTGACTGAAAATACCATGGCTTGGGTCAGGCACACTTTAGTCCTCAAAGTGACATCTTGGCGTTTTAACACTGAAAGAGGTTTTTTTTGCAGCAGATTTGCCCAAAATGCAATACACTGTTTGATTTCTTGACTGCTTCTTCCATGGGCACTGACTGTGGATCCAAGTAAAATGAAATCCTTGACAACTGCCATCTTTTCTCCATTTATCATAATGTTGCTTATTGGTCTAATTGTGGGGTTTTTTTTTGTTTTGTTTTGTTTTTTATTGAGGTGGGGATTCTAGACTAAGATAGACTGGGAAAAAGGACCTGGCGATCTACTTCTGCAAACATTAGCCAGTGAAAACCTTATGGATAGCAGCAGAACTGACAGGAGGCTATATATGATCTTTATTTATCCTACTTCATCTGAATATTCGGAAATTTAAAAAGTATTTGATTAGGAGTTCTGCCCCAGGCCCCACAGTATTATGTAATATTAAAAAAAAAAAAAAAAAACCAAACCCAGTGCCGTCCAGTAGATTCCGACCCATAGCGACCCTATAGGACAGAGCAGAACTGCCCCATAGAGTTTCCAAGGAGCACCTGGCAGATTTGAACTGCCGATCCTTTGGTTAGCAGCTGCAGTACTTAACCACTACGCCACCAGGGTTTCCATTATGTAATATGCTATATACAAATAATTACTTTCCTAAAATTAGAAAGTTGTGAATTTAGTAATATATGTATCCCTGAATATTCCAGGTAAGAGACTGAGAACTGTAATTATGGACCCACCACCCACCTGTCAGTTTCTTGGACTGTGGTGTTGCTTGCATGTTGCTACGGAACCTGTGAGACCAGAATTTCAAATACCAGCAGGGTAACCCATGGTGGAGGTTTCAGCAGAGCTTCCAGACTAGGATGGAGTAGGAAGCAAGGCCTGGCAATCTATTTCTAAAAATCAGTCAGTGAAAACCCTATGGATCACAATAGACTACTGTCAGACATACTCCTGGAAGATGAGCCTCCCATGCTGGAAGGCATTCAAATATAATCACGAAGATGGCACAAGACTGAGCGATGTTTCACTGTGCTATAGGTAGGGCCATGAGTTAAAGCAGATTCAATAGCGACTAATAACAACTTAGGGACAGTCTACACAGCAGAGTCTAACCCAAAGATCCTGTGGAGAGGAGACGCTGCCTGAGTATGTAATAAGCAAGAAAGAACAAGAAAGGAAAGAGAAACAAAACCATGGACACATCCCAGCATGAGGCAGGAGTGCAAAATAGACATCTGTCTTTGAATAACTGTCCAAACCAGGGAATAAGCACATTTAATGTGGTTCTAAACAGCTCACTGAGAAACAGTAAATGTTTGAGGAATACTATATTTTCTTAATGTGTGAACAGCCCAAGTCCCAATAGGATCAAGATGCTTGCTCTTATTTTATGAGCTTTATCTTTTTTCCCCAGTTCTTAATTTTATAGTACCCAGTTATGTTTTAGTTTAGGAATAAACAGAAAATCACCCAGTTTCTTTGATTTGTTTGCTATGGCTTTTTGCCTAACTGATGAGGAGTCTTGAGGAAGTTTTAAAACATTTTTTTAGCACCCAGGACTGATTTATTCAGCTCTGACTGCTTTCTACAATGTATAGAACACAACTCCAGTCTCTGAGGTGAAGGGGGCAAGGAAGAATAGTCAATGATTAGAACATATGGTCACTGCCCTTGGGTCTAGTTGATGAACCTAATGAATAGACACTACTAGCTGCCTACCCCAAATCCTCTCTCCCATTCTCCATTACCGACATTTTTCCTGAGGATGCTTTGATAAAAAATCAAAACTAACAAAAAACCTTGATTCCCCATGCTAGGGGTGGCCATGTGACATAGTACTTAACAATGAAATGTAATTAGAATTCTAGTAAGTGGAGCTTCCCAGAAAGTTATCGTGCCCCCACTTTAATCAAAGAAAGCAGACTTCATGGGCATGATGCTTGTCCTTTGCTCTTCCCCCTTTCTCGTGCCAGCAACACAGAAGCAAAGTCTGGAGAAGTAGGAATTATTTTGAGACCCTGAGAACAACAGCTGCAACCTAAAAATGGCAGAATTGAAAAGTAAAAGGAGCCTGGATCTTTGCTGATCTCATGAAACATATCATAAGTCTTAGACTGCCTACCCAAGGTCCTTGGACGACAAAAACAGTTTCCGCTTTCCCACTAACCTAAAGGTTGGTAGCAGTATGGAAGATAAGGCCTGACAACCTGCTTCTGTTCTGATTACGGCCAAGAAAACCCTATGGAGAAGTTTTACTCTACAATACATGGGGTCACTATGAGTCAGAACTGGCTTGGCAGAAACTAACAACAAGGAACTATGTACCTCTGAACCCATTCATGGAAAAAATCAACTGCTTTCTTGTGAAGCCAGTGTAATAAGATTTCAGTTATATGCTGTTGAATACTATCAATCCAATGTAAAACGTTATACATTCAAAAAGTGATACCGGATACCATAAGGGAGGCTTACAAGCACCAAAAGCTTAACATTAACCTTAAAGGAAGACAATGTTGAATGCAAGATGATTCTCCAAAGCAAAAAGTTTCCCATAAAGATTCATCATTACAGACAAACTTTTCCTTCAAGGGCTGCTTAATTTTAAAGATGTACTTCACTTAACTGTCTATCAAATATCATGCATAACCTCTTTCTCGTATACTCACCCTCTCCACCTTCCATTTTTAGTCATTAATTTAGCGAACACCTCCTATGTGCTATGCACTTCTTCTTTATTTCACTCAATTATTTGCAACTTCTCAATACAAATAAGTCATCTTCATTTTTCTATGGAACTTGTGAGACAGTTCTCATAAAAACTAGAGCTAAAGCCTCAGAATACACCAGTACCATGCATGCTGTCTCTGTTATTGAGAGAATCTGATTAATACCTTATTATTGCTGAACATTTAGGTCTCTTAAAATATTTGTTCACATGATTAAAAAAGCTTAGATGCATATCTTTGTCCCCAGTTCTCTTTATCTCTATAGTTGATCATTTCTGCAGGATGGATTTCCTCCAGAGCAATTAACAGTTCAAATGTTCCTGGCACATATCACGAGGTCACTTTCCTCAAAGGTTGCTAGGTACCATGTTAGAATGATGAGCAAGACAGCCCATGCCTTCAAAGAGTTTATTAACAAGTCTCTGAGAAGAGACAATATACATGTGGTAAGTGGAACAATAGTAGGCAAGTGCATAATCCCATGAGAGCATACAAGAGAGACACTTAGCCCTGACTCAAGGATATTGGGATGTTTCCAGAGGATGTGATATCTACACTAAATCCTAAAAGATATTCCGGTATTAATCAGGCAAATTGTGTGTTTGGGGGGCAGGGTAGGTAGGTTATTTTTCCAGGCAGCAAAGATCTAGAAGTAAGAGAGAATATGGTATATTGCAGAATTGATGGTCATTGGGCTGGAGCATACAGTGTGGGTGGGGGTGATGTGGAAGAGGAGGCCAAAGAGACCAATATGCAGCCTTGTAATCTGTATTAAGTCTGGAGTTCATCCTTTGGGTAACGGAGAAAAGAGCTCTGAGACACCATGGTGAGAGAAGGCCAAGTCATATGGAGTGGCTGTATATAGCAGACACTGGCAACTGACAGACCCAACAGAGATTTCAGCTGACAGCAACATTAGCCTCATGAGTCAGCCCTCTTGGCCATTCAGCCCAGTTAAGCTTTCGGGGAACCCCAGCCTCAATCTTAAACTGGCTGTAGTATTATAAGAGATCTGAAGAAAGAACTGCCCAGCTGAACCCAGTCAATCCACAGAACAATAAGAGACACAGTAAACTATTACTTTAAGGCACTAGTTTTGGGGTAGTTAGTTACACAATAGACTACTAAAATATTTGACTATCAGGTCAGACTTCTCTCAATGGGCATTAAGAAGTCCCTGGAGAATGTTGAAATTAGAACTGTGCTTTGGTAGATTACTTTGACAACATGTAACAAGTAGAGAAATTGAAGAGAAGGGGACAAGAAGCCATGACAGTAGTCTAGGCAAAGCATAAATGATGGTTTAGACTAACAAGAAGAGAGGAAGGGATGAATGTCGGAGATGGGTAGAAGTAAAATGCAAAAGACTCTCCAATTGATGAAATTACTGAATTAAAAAAAGGTAGAAATCAAAGATGGATCTTGGGTTTTGGAACTGAGACAACTAAAAAGAGGATGATGCTAGTAATTAAGATTGGGATCCAAAGGAAAGAGTGAAGAAGACAGAAAAAATCAGAGGTGCTGGGAGATCATCCAGGGAAAACCATTAAATGATGAAATAAATGGAAACAAGGATATGGAGTGCCTTTCCTGGAACTAAGCATTTTTTATATCGGTTTGACATTCTGAAGCTGCTCAAGGCCAGAAAACATTAATCTCCTTTGCTTTGTTGTTGTTACTCAAGGCAACCCCATATGTGCCAGAGTAGAACTGTGTTGCATAGAGTTTTCAAGACTGTACCCTTTCAGAAGCAGGCCACCAGGCCTGTCTTCTGAAGTGTCTCTGGGTGAGTTCAAACTGTCAACATTTCAGCTAGTAGTTGAGCACTTAACTGCCTGCACCATCCAGGGACTGCTCTTTAGCTTTGTTGTTGTTGTCATTACGTGCCATCAAGTCAGTTCCAACTTATGAAGACCCTATGCACAGTAGAATGAAAAACTGCCTGGTCCTACACGATCCTCACAGTTGTTGCTATGTTTGAGCCCATTGCTGCAGCCATAGTGTCAATCCATCTCATTGAGGGTCTTCTTTTTTGCTGACCCTCTATTTTACCAAGCGTGATGTTCTTCTCCAGGGACTGGTCCCCCTGATGACATGTCCAAAGTACATGAGACAGAGTCTCGCCATCCTTGCTTCTACAGAAGCATTCTGGCTGTACTTCTTCCCAGACACATTTGTTCATTCTTCTGGCAGTCCATGGTATACTCCACATTCTTCACCAGCACTATAATTCAAAGGCATCAATTCTTCTTTCGTCTTCCTTAGTCATTGTTCAGTTTTCACATGCATATGAGGTGACTGAAAATACCATGGCTTGGATCAGGCACACCTTAGTCCTCAAAGTGACATCTTTGTTTTTTAACACTTTAAAGAGGTCTTTTGCAGCAGATCCTCTTTTATTTTACCACATTGTTAACGCAATATTTTCCAAGTAATACTTTCCTTTTCCAGCCAAAAGAAAGAGATATAGGATTCCTTAACATTAAGTAACCTGCTAAAAATTAAAAGCACTTAAAGGTACATGTGTAGTAGTGCTTTAAACAAATTACTTTCAAACTAAAAAGGATTCTACTTGAAAAATTAAATTTTCAAAGGTTATCTCAATATAATTTTGATTACGCAGTGGCATTTCAAACTATCTACCTTTAAAAAAAAACTCATTTTACACCTTGTCAAACCACGTGACTTCTGAGTTTGTGTCGTGGCAAAGTTGGTTCCTGTCCTGCCTGAACAGATGAGCTGCTGAAAGAAGACTGCAACCTCTCCACCTGTCTCAGATCTCTCCCTGCACCGTCAGAGTCTCTAAGCCTGCAAGTCTCTGTGTTGTTTCTTTACAACTGGTTACCTTAGGCAGTGACGAAAGTAGAGAGAAACAGAAACATGCATTTACGTTTTAGGATTAATTACGGTTAGACAATTTATAACTGTTAGTATGCCCTAACTTTAACTCTTAATCATACCTGCTTTCTCTACAAAGACTATGAATGTGATGTACATGTTATATAACTCACACACTCACATGAACTAAATTAGGCACATCAGCATGTATTATATCCTTTTCAGCAGGTTACAAACTATTTTTTAAACAATCATAAACTAAATTATGTTAGGTTGTAGCAATAGTTAATGCTGCCACTTGCATGATCAAATTCATTTACAAGTATTATTAATATTCTATGGGTTTTAGATAAGTGTTTCTCAACTTTTTTTTTCCATTATCACCTAAGAAGGTGTTTTAAACATTCCTTTTGTAACTATCCCCCAATACAGTTTAATACCACAAATCAACTGTATATCTGTTTACGTACTATATGCATATCTGTGCTTTATATGTAAAAAGAATATTTTTCAACCCCCGCCCAAACAAATTTCCACCCCCTTTGAGGGGGCTATCTCCCCCATTGAAAATATATGGTTTATGTTGCTAATTTGTTATTCAAATAGGAAATGTTATAATGAAAAGAAAGCCACGCCCTAGAATATCACAGAAGACTCGTGAAAAATATGAAAGAGACTCACAGCCACACTTCTGAAAAGCCCAATTTAAAGACTGAGAACTGCAGACAATTATTTAACTTTCAGTGCCTGTTAAATAAAACTACCAAATTCTTCCATTTTATAAACCACAATCATTCTTCCATTCTTCACCGATTTTACTGAGATCAGTAACTCAGATCATTTGTGGCTAACAAGTAAAATACAGATTTTAAAACCAAAAATGCAAGAAGTTCTATTCATGTGGCTCTAAAGTACACAATGGATACTAAAGATAAAAACAAGAATTTGACCGTCAGAAGTATTCCCAGTCTACCTAACTATGAAAATAGTGGCATTGGCATTTGGTAGAACAGAACCGCAAAGAAATAGTATTAAGATCCACCAACTGCTCCTTGGAAACTCTATGGGACAATTCTACTGTGTCCTATAGGGTTGATATGAGTCGGAATCGACTCGACAGCAACAGGCTTGGGTACGAGTTTATACCTTCTAACTTCCTTCCTCTAGCACTGCCGGCTAAGGCTGGGACAGTATGGGAACAAGAAAAGAAAGCCACCAGGCACATACCTTCCTCTGATCCACTGTGACCCCAGCCCCACCTCATTCTACTCACTCACCCCAACCAACCTATCTACCATGTGCCCATAATGAGACCCATGATAGACATTCAAAGCTAAAAGGACATTAATACGGTGATTGTGGAGTGGGTACAAATTACTTATATCAAGCATATGTTATTCTTACAATCAGCAAAAACAAAGACCTTCCCCCAACCAAACATATTAAGAAAACAAAAGTTAAGAGGTAAGAGGGTTATTTTACATACAAGTAGATTTACTATCTAAGGAACAGGCATATAACTCCAAATGCATCAAAACATTGCTTATTTTGAAACAAAGAAAAACATAACATTTTATAATTTTATAACTGATTTTTCTTTTGGTGCTATTTTTTTCACTATGAGTCAGAATTGACTCGATGGCAAAGGGTTTGGTTTTTGGGTTTGAACCACTACCTGGCAAATTGAAAGCTTTTTTAAAACTTCAGCAGTGTTACTTATACTTTAATATTGTTACAAAACACTTACCTACCTGTTCTAAGGTATAAACCGTCTATGTCTTAAGTTTCTACTTAATGGAGAAATTTAGACAACTAAGGCTTCAGTCTATTCTTAAGTGAAATCTCAACTTTTCCAACAACTATATATGTCTTTTTTTTCCTACGATACTTCAGCTTCATTTATTTTGAGTAATTTTAATAAACATACCTAGTTAAAATCATGAATTACTCCTTGCATAATTATTCTTTTATCCTACAACTTGGAAGAGGTGATATTAACTTCTCAATTTAAGACAGCAAAAAGTTCTATTAAAAAAATAATATGCTAGGTATCTGGGAACACTGTGAAATGGCCTACTGCTATTTGGTCATTAAAAACAGATGACTTTGATGATTAAAAAATTACGGATAAAAACCATAACATACTTCCTTGCAAATAAGAGACAGCCACCACATAAAGGCCTGGATTTTAGGGCAACTGAACACCTCACTGACTTAAGCATAAATAAATAGCACTAAAAGAAGGCAATGTGACCAGCAAAACACATCTAGTGAATGATTTACAGTAGGAACCCTAATCTAATAATAATTTTTTCTTCTTTCATTAAAAGAAAAAAAATTGGACCAGGGAATTAATGAAAACAAGGTAACTAAGAAAAAGGTCTTTCAATAGAAGATATAATTTAAAAATAATCAGTATTAAATAAGACATTGTTTATCATAAAGGTACATGTTTAACATCCTATGCCAAATATCTGGGGGAAGTATTATGTACTAGTTTATTCAGCAATGAATATACCAAACACTGTGTTAACTATTAGCACTGAACATGATATAGACCTTGGTCTCAAGCTCAGTCTGATGGGAGAAAAACCATTTCTTCAGTAATTTTTAAAAATTAATATATTGAATATTGAAATATTGCCCCAAAACATATGCTGTTTAGAGAACAGAACCATGAAAACCAAAAAATGTCAAACTATAAAAGTGCTAAAGGCTTATGGGAAATTAAGTATTTACCTTGGCTCCACACTCAGCCTTATTATATTTTTTTGTGGCAGAGAGTCTTGTGATTTTTGTTCCAAATCCTATTAAGAAAAAAAAAATTTACTTTTAAAATTCAAGTTTCAAATTAAGACCCTGCAAAAATCATGAACGTTAAAAAAGAAGGGGAAAAACCTCCTTCCAGCACATGTTGTTGTTAGCTGCCGTTGAGTCACTTCTGACCCATGGCGACCCCGTGTGTGGAACAGAACAGCTCCAAAGGGTTTTCAAGGCTGTGACCTTTCAAAAGAAGATTGCCATCCCTGTCTTCCGAGGCGATTCTGTGTGGTTTCAAACTGCCAACCTTTCTGCTGGTAGTCAAGTACTTCACTGTTTGCACCACCCAGGGACAAAGTCCATCAAAGCTCAAAATAAAAAATCCTCTTCTGTGTGTGTGTATTTAGACTTCTAGTACAGTATATGCTACAGGTGAAGACCAAACTGGGGCTAGAGTCCATGATGGGTAGCTCCAACTAGAAACAAATCAGAGTTCAGGGACAATTCTGCAAAGGATTTTGCTACTTTACATTTGTATACGTTTCATAGCCTTGAGAAACACATGTCCATTTCATGTATTCGACATTAACATGGAAATGTATAATTATGACTTGCTTACTAGCACCAGTGTATGAAAAGACTGAAGCTGTATCTCTGACTCGTGACACGTAAATTCAAATTACATGCAAAATCTCACAGCCTATTATTCACTATATACTCTACTCACTACTCTCTACAGACCCTATAGATAAATATATTACAAATTTAAAATATCTTAGTTGCCGATTGAAAGAGGGTTACAGTTAACCATTTGGCCAATATTCCTCCTTGCTGCAGATGAAACAATGAAGGAATCCCATGTTCTACCTTTTTGTTTTATTAGTTCATCTGCTCCTCACAACGCAAGCCAAGGTAGGTATTATCACCTCGTTTTACAGATAAGTGAGCGAGGGCACACAGATGTTAAATAACTTCTTCCAGGCCCATGCAATCAGGTGCAGGGGCTGAGGCAAATAGCTAGTCTAATTCCTCAGTCACTGCTTTACTCTTACATACATCTCAACACAGCCCCCAGCACTCTATGGATTCAGGCTGAAATCCTAAGACAACCGAAGGTTATTAAAATTCAAGCTTAGCAAGAAAAGCTTAAGGGCTGAAAAAATTCAAATGTCAAGGGGTTTCTAATTAAAACCAAGCAAAATAACCTATTACAACACTGGCTGAGTTGCCTTACAATATCACCTTAGTAGTATCCTGAAAACCCATCCGTCCCCTGTGTTTCACACACATACGTTTTATTTTTCATGTTTAGGCTTAATGAGAAGTAACCTTCCATTTGAATTTGCCTGAACAAAACACATGTCATAAGTCACATGTAGACACATTTATAGGAAAGAAAGACAAATGTGTAAAACATATAAAGTGATAAAAAAAAACCCTTTCAAATAATGTACAAATAATTGTATTTCAATGTCTTTTCATTAAACTTCTCACCCCCTTTTCTAATTCAAGAATAAAAGAATCATACACTTTTATGATGAGTATAAAAGATACCAACTAACCATCTCTAAGAAGTTATCGGAAGAGTAAGAGTCGTATGTGTGCTTGTCCTTCAAAATAAGAAGAAGTGCAGAATCTCCAATTATCTTCTTCAAATTCATTAATGAGTGAAAAAGTCTGTGAATGAAAATATTTTACTAGTCTGAGAGGTAATTCAAAAGTCTGCATACAATATTTTCAGTTTCTTTAATAATGCTCAAACTGCCATTACCTTTACCCTACATTCACAGAGTAAAACCTATAATGAACTGGATATTTTTCTCTCAGAATTAAGTATGCAGAAGAAAGGTTAATTAGAAGATTAACGAATAAGGATTGATTTAAAATAGAAAATTTTCTGGACACACTTGAAACAAACTTACCCAAATTTCTTATACCTCTATGAACATCATACCAAATAACATAACTATCCACCATGATCGTCCCAAGAGCTGTAAGTCACTCTATCAAAAAACAAAAACTGATACTTTACTTTAGAAGAATCTTTTATATGGACTGAAACAACAGAAGACATGATATTAACTCTCAGCTCACAAGAAAACTCCATCAGTATACACCATCCCCTAGAATTCATATAGGTATTCTGTGGTACTTAGTTTCACATTCTTGTTCAAAAGAACTAGAGTGTTTTACAGATCTAGATAATGGAACTGTCTTCATTCTTGTTACTTTTCTTCATCACAAAATTATTAACAGTATTCAAAATGTATTTTTATGTCTGTGGTATCAAAAGAATGTTTAAGGATCAATTAATTCAAGACAAATTCTGAAATATAACCTCAGTCCTTCTATTTTCTACATGGTCATCTTTATCCATTAAGCACCCAGAACCTGGAGAATGTTCTGCTCAAACACTAGATCAAACCTTATATGCATTACAGTGTATCAAAGAGTCCTAATTCAAATTGTATAAAGCCACAGATCGATGTTTGCTTCCTAAAGGCACATATGCAGCTGTCTAATAAGATAAGCACTAAAGGCTGCAACACGGCATTCTCCCAACGCTTTCTAAGGATGTAAAAAGATGCTTCATTTAAAAAAAAAAAAAAAAAGCACATAAAGTTTGGCAAACACTAGGTAAAACAAAATTAAAATGTTTCATCAATGTGGGACTTCTCAGAGCCACTAACGTCCTAATGCGAACTTAATCCTGTTTTTATATGAATACAACCCATGAAATAACACCTAGGAACATTCACGATTTTCTAGTTTGTGGTCACTGCTGTTGTTTTAGGATGTTATAATGTCTGCCATTCAATAGGTCCCTCACCCTCATCCTTTGTTTAGCTTTCTCTTACATACTTTAATTCCAATTTAGGAATTGGTAGAATTCTAAAACCTTTCTCTAACTGGCCTCTTTATCATTTCTTCTTCCCTTCCAGCTACCCCCATTTTCCACTTTCAAATTAAATGTTCATTACAGTGTACCAGTCTAATTCATTTTTTTTCCATGCCACAAATAAAATTAACTTCCAAATAGGACATGACATATTCTTGCTGTCAGTTTAAACACCCACTGCCGTCGAATCAATTCCGACTCATCGCAACACTATGGGACAGAGCAGAACTGCCCCGTACGGTTTCTAAGGCTATAAATCATTACAGAAGCACACTGCCACGTCTTTCTCCTTCAGAGAAGCTGGTGGGTTCAAAACACCAACCTTTTGGTTAGCAGCCAAGTGCTTGAACCACTGCACCACCAGATCTCTTGCCATCTTGTTTATAATTATATAAACATTCAATCTACTGCTTAGAGCATGATTATAAGGGTCACCCTTAGGATGGCAAAGGAGAAAGCCAGATGAGCCTGGATCCCTGATGACATTGTGAAGCTGTTGTATCTGAACCGGTAACATGCAGATTTCTTTCACATGGCATAAAAAATATACAGGATAGAATTTATTCTAGTTCAGGTTTCTATTACTAGCAGCCAAGTGCAATCCCTAATTCATACACCTACTAACAGTGACGTTTCTGGCAAAATCTGAATGAATGGTAGTTAAGAATCTAACTATAAGAGACTAGCCAATGCGATGTGCATCTTTGTTTATAATTCTCTAACTTGTGTTTTGAAATTTCCTACTTAAAATGTCTGTGCTAATGATTTCATAATCATTTGTGACTTTTCAATGAAGTGTTAAGTGCTCAAAAAGCAAATTTACAAATGTCAAGTACAATTTGAGAATTACTGTGTCTCTTCTCTAAAATGCAATTTTGTACAATGCAATTTTGTACTGGGAGGTTTTCATAAGCTAAAAGCAATGCAAAACACACGGAGGAACTAACGACAAACCTTCTGAAAATGTCATGAGACAGAAAATGTTCTGTAGCAAAAACTGAATAACCTGTACCCAAACTTCTTTTCAACATGGCAGCTAGAGACAAAGCAAGTATGAAGGGTAGGAGAATACTCCTCCACTTCCTCTTGGAAGCTCTGCTGTGGTCTGGTAGTAAACAGTCAATGCTTTTAAATTTTCAATAAACCAAGGAGGCATGAGCAGGTGAAAAGGAGAAATAGAGGGTATGAAGCTTACTTTCAAAAATGCTTTCTGTGGGAAAAACACCAACATCATCATCACCTAATGAGTGTTTTCCACTTTAAGTACAGATCAACCTCAACAGATGATGTCAAACATTTACCACAGAAAACTGAGAAGATATTCAAGATACTATCTTGAATATGACTTTTAAGGACTCACTCAAGTCAACTAATGAAACCTCAAGAACGTTTTTTCCCCTAATTTTTAGTAAAAGCAAAAAAAAAAAAAAAAACTGAAAATTTAATTAACACTTATTACAATCAGTAATATCAGCTGTGGATCAATTTTTAATGTTGATTTTTTGTATTGTATACTTTTCACATACAGGGTTATTTACAATAAAAGGATTCACTATATGTCATGTTACAAAAAAATTAAAACATTAATGATTAAAAAATATTATCAATGTACACCATTGTTGGTAAAAAGAAAAAAAATCTGGAAAAGCAATAGTGAAACAAGTCTAAACTCCTTCCCCAATGTAGGAATCCCCTCTGCAACGGAACAGTCACAAATTCTAGCATGGTGATGGCAATGTCACTATCACAAAAAGTAAACCTTTCCATTACTAGGAGGCACTGTTTGCAAAGTCCTCCCCTATTCTCAGCCAAACCCTGTACTCACTGTTTCTAATTCTGTAATATGGAAATCACTGAACTTCTGCGCCCTCATTCATCTGATACCCCATCAAAAATCTGAAGATAGCTTTGATATCAACACCCAGGCCATCCCTTCTTACTCCCTGTTCATTAGATCAGCCATATATGAAAAGGTTTCTAGGTCTCTTTTTCCTTCCTGACTATGCTTCTTGGCTTGGTGTTTTTTGGGTTTTTTTTTTTTTTGTCTGCATTCATCTAAAAAATTCGGTATCTAAGAACAAGTGGATATGAAAAAGGACGAGGGTAGACTGGTGTACAATGAGCTGGGGCTCTTTATCTCACTGGATTATAACTATGATTTATTTGATGCTGAAGTCTTGGTCTAAAAGATAATGCCTATTACCACAACGTACTTATGAGAAAATAGGATCAGCTTTAGAATAATGTTTTACTAATCCTTTCCCAAAACGCACTGCAGTAAAAAACTGGGACAGCTAGTACTCTGTCAACCAATTTCTTGAAATATGTTTTGAAAAAAGGTGTTTCTTTTTTTTTTTTTTTGCAATAGCAATACTTATAAGGGATACCATTATTAACACAGACCAATAAACATCAACAACTTTACCAAAAGGTATAAGCTATGATACAAAATTGTAAAAAATGTCTTTTTTTAAGATCCTCCTTCAATAATTACATTACCTGGTACCATAATCCACAACCACCCAATCCTTTGCAGTTCCTGTGATAGCGTCATGATGTTGAAACAGTCCCAGGTTCCTTCTGGCTTCTGTCAGTGCCATATAATGTGATGATGCAAGAAATTTACTTATCTTGTATTTCTGAGCTTTTCTCAGGGCCAAATAGTAAAGAATTTCAGCATCCCTAGTTGCATAAAACAGTCATTAATTTTTATTTCAAAACAAACAGTTTACTATCTAAAATATGTGACATTGATACCTTTTTAAATGGTTTTTATATAAATCCACAATTTCGGTCCAATTTGAAAAAGATACTGACAGTAAGATTTCTATAAAACTACCAAGGTATATGTTAGAGATTGAAATGTGTGCACCAATAATAAGTGTGGTAACTCCTAACCCCTACACCTAAGGAGGTAATCCCATTTGGGAATAGGGTTTTCTTTGTTATGTTAATGAGGCAATATTAGCATAGGGTATGTCTTACTAATCACTTTCGAGATATAAAAGGAGCAGATTAGGCACAGAAGCAAGGAAGCATGAATGAGGAAAGTTGGATGGCACTTGGAGATCTCCAAGGAAAGCCAGGAAGAATGTTAGAGAAGTTGAGACAAGGATTTTCCCCGAGAGGGGACAGAGAAAGCCTTCCCCTTGATTCAGCACCCTGAATTCGAATTTCTAGCCTCCTGAACTTTGAGAAAATAAACTTCTGTTAAGTAAAACTACCCACTTGTGGTATTTCTGTTACAGAGACACTAAGAAACTAAGACAGTATACACAGATCTATATTCTCAGTTGTCAAAGCTCACCACGACTTTGCTGATATTGGAGGTCCTTGTTCCACATGATGCTGAGGAGAAGCCAGCACCAGTCAGCAGCAAGATAGGTTTATTTATGTATGACATGATGAAAAATCATTTCAGCACAGCATTAAGAACTAGATAAATCTCTCTGTCCTCTTCAAAAGCAGTGCAGACATGCACCATGACATCCCCAGATAGCCACTCACTTTCACATACTAAGAGGAAAGATGGTGGAGACTGCAAAGCCATTGGGTAGGAGGCTCAGAGCACAGAGAAGGCAGGAAACAATGGCTCAGTGGCTTGGTGACTAGGGTTGGATCAACCGTTGAATGATAACATAGAACAACTACAGAGAATTTAACACTGTAAACTAAAAGATGATAAAATATATGTTGTCTTTTCCTCCTCTATTTTAAAGAAAAGGAAAAAACACTTTAAGGATAGGTTTTGAATAAGATACAGGGATTTATGATTACTATCTTGTATTTTTTTCATCAGGGAATATGGTTCAAGATGTTGCCATTGTTGTTGGGTGTCATCGAGTTGATTCAGACTCACAGAAATGCTATCAGACAGAACTGCCCCCATAGGGTTTTCTAGGCTGTAATCTTTATGGGAGCAGATCAACAGGTCTTTCTCCCAGGGAGCCACTGGGTGGGTACAAACCAGCAACCTTTTAGTTAGCAGCCTAGCACTTAACTCTAGGTTTCTAAAAAGTTCCTTAAAAGGAGATATGGCTTGAAGGAGTGAAAAGTATTAGAAGGTTCTATATGCCAAACATGTTAAGAAAGACAGAGACAAAAAAATCAAGGCAGCTTAAAAATATATTAAGATATCAGGAAAAAGGAAAGATTGGAAGTGTGTGCAATTTTTATTCCTAGTTTGGTTTAAAAAAAAAAAAGATGAATTCCTTTAAATTGTAGATACAATCAAAGATTCTAAATGTTCTCTATTTTAAATTCTAACTTTTCCTAAAATCATGGCATGGGAATCACTAAATTTCAATTAAGTAAACTACATATACGTGTTCACATATACCTATAGCAAATATTCCTAGTTTCAAAAAGTGTATCTATTTATATACACTGCCAGTAAACTAGCTGCTGTGGAGTTGATTCCAACTCATGGCGACCCCATGTGTTGCAGAGCAGAACTGCTCCACAGGGTTTTCAAGGTTGTGACCTTTTCGAAGAGGACTGCCAGACCTGTCTTCCAAAGTGCCTCAGGGTGGATTCAAGCTGCCAATTTTTGGTTAGTAGTCAAGCGTGTAACCATTTGCGTCATGCAGGGACTCTTATTTACTCATACTAAAGTCCACTTTTTAACATCTGGGGTATCTGTGTATTTATATGTATACGTATATGTATTTATATATACAGAGACCTCAAAAGTTAAGAAGTCGGCTTTAGTAGATTTTAATAATACCTCCTTCTTTATATTTATTCATATTTTTACAGTGTGCATAAGGGTGAATCATCACTATTATCTGACAATAAACTTATCTTCTAATAAATTAATTACATTTTGAAATTCACAATTTTTTTAAAAGCAGAACTTTCTATAGTATTAACATAACTACTTTCCTTAAATATATTTGATAAATTAAGATTGAAGCAACATTCAAACTTTTTGTTGCTAAAAATTATGTGACTCTTAAGAATCATTAATGCAACGGTCCAAGAGAATTTCTACGCTATACTAGCACTTGCTCTATTTTTATCATAGAGAGTTTAGTGGCTACCATGTTGGACAGTGCAGAAATAGAACATTTCTATCACTGCAGAAAGCACTATTGAATAGCACTAGTTTAGAATGTTTTCATGTTTTCTATCGACTTTTCTGTCTTCTCCTTGTCAGTTTACTTTTTCAGCCAATCACTCCACCTGCCCTATCAGTTCTCATCTCTTTTAAAGTTTGGTCTTCTAAGCAGAAAATCATACCTATAAAACATGTTCCAAATAAAATAAATAACAACTGAGATGGAACCTCTGAAGTTCTCCTACTTCTAAAATACATTAGTTTTAGAGTATGCTCTTTGAGGTGTACATTGTGGCTGCTAAGAGACCCTATTTGCTTCTTTTGATCCTTGCTTGCATTTCCAACAATAAAGCTCACCATAACTACTGACTTGCAGGTACACATGATGATGTCACTGAGTATTACCATGGTGTGTGAATATTAAAAAATATATATATATATATATAAAACACAGAACATAACCTTTAGAATATCTAATTAGAAAATCTGCTCTTCCTTCTAGAACAAAAACCCATATAATAATTTGATTATTCTTTGGAGACATATCCATGATTGAATTGAAATTTCACAATTACATTAAATACAACATAACATTCATGCAGTATCACACAAAAAGGCTATGGTAACATAAATGAAGTGAATAAATAAATGTAGCAATATATAGGCAAATATACCTTAAATGGGATTCCATGACTCTATCCATTCGTTTGTAAAAGGGTCTGGATGTGAAGTAGCCGCTCCAGTAATGATCATCCCGGTCAGCGTAAGTGAAGAAATCTCCACTTAGAACGGGGAACATTGACTGGCTACTCTTTCCACTCTTTGTATCTGCTTTATCCACTGCATCAAAATAATCTGATAAAGTTCCAAACTGTATCTATTAAAATAAAACATTACACATCAATAATTCATCGCTACCTTAAATTTATTTAATTCTTACATTGAAAGGAAAAGTTGATAAATATTTAAGATGTGGTTCCAAGTTAAGATGAGCATACAGCCCAGACATTATGAAAATCAAAAGCAGGGGGAAATATCCATTGTTTCTTTCACTTGCATCAAGTTCCAAATTAAGAAAACTTGTATATCTAAGCAGTTATAAGGAAAACTATTTTAGATCTACAAATTTATGAATATGAAAAGCCCTTACATATCGCTAGAATTACAAAATGTGCAAGAATCTATGCATTGAAGAATCCAGGGATGAATGAAAAATGAGGGCAGGAGCTAAAATAAAAGACATATTTTGAGTAAAATGTTCCAGAAGTCTGGAAGAACAGTTTTGTTAGTCATAAACATAAAGTATTTTCATCTATCACACCATATGTGCATGCCTCCCCTCCCTTCCCCAGTTGGATTCTTGTGAGGGAGAAGGTAGAAAGAGACTATAAGGGCACCAGGTCATCAACAACACGGACTTTCTCTCTCAGCAAGTAACACACAAAGAGTGACCAGAATTGCAAGGTTGGTTGCTCACATGAAAAGCCCTTTCTGATTAATGACTTAAATTTCTGGATCATAAGTCCATTTTTATGAGTACAAACCTCTCTACAAATCAAAAGAAAAAAATAGCATTAGACCAGACTTTATAAACAGATATTAAAAGGACCGAGCTAAAACCAAGCCCGTTGTCCTCAAGTTGATTTTGACTCATAGCAACCCCACAGGACAGAGCAGACCTGCCCCACGGGGTTTACAAAACTGTAAATCTTTATGGAAGCAAACTGCCACATCTTTTTCCAGCAGAGCAGCCAGTGGGTTCGAACCACTGCCCTTTCGGTTAGCAGCCCAGCGCTTAGCCAGTGCGCCATGAGGGCTCCATTATTAAAAGGCAGTGTTGTTAAAAGTAAACAGATAATTCAACAGGGACTTGGGTTTCTTTTAATCATGAAGCTGATTTTAGTTTTGCTTCCTACCATATATACATACATATACACACACAGATATTGACAGCCACTTTGATTCAGTGTAGCAGAAAAATAAATTAAGGTTAGTTAAAAACAGTTAGTAGCACTCTAGCACAGTACAGAATCTGAATCCACATTTTGTTTATTCATTCATCTGTTGATGGACATTTAGGTTGCTTCCATCTTTTGGCTACTGTGAACAGTAAAGACATAAAAAGAAACGAAATCCTTATACATCCTACAACATGGATAATCCTTGAAACATCATGCTGAGTGGAATAAGTCAGTTACAAAAGGGCAAATATTGAACGTATATAAAACATACGTGTGTATACAGTAAAATATCCCACTTATACGAACTATTCAGAATAAGCAAGTGAATAGAGACCAAAATTTATTAGTGGTTACCACGAGTGAGAGGGAGGAGAAAAAGGGGGGTCACTGAGGTCCTGTTAATAGTGGTGGAATAATCTGGAAATGGATAGTGGTGATAGCTGCACAACATGATGAACAAAATCAATGTCACTGAATTGTACATGCGAAAATTGCTGAATTGGAAAATGATTTGTTACACATAATTTCACCACAATAAAACAATTTTTTTTTTAAAGCTGATCCTAAACCTATATAGAAACACAAAGGGCTAAGAAGAACAAATGTAAGCCTTAGAAGGAAAACAAAATTTGAATACTTATGTTATCAGATACTATAAAGCTGTAGTAATTAAGACAGTGTATTACATGAAGTTAATCAAATAAATGAACAAAATTGAACAGAGCATCTAGACACAGATCCACACAAATGCAGTGTCATGATTATGACAAAAATAGTGCTGCAGTATGGTGGGGAAACTACAATCTTTTCAATAAAAAAAAAAAGTATCTTGATCCTTACCTCCACACAATTCACAAAAATCAATTCCCGATAGATTACAGACCTAAATATTGAAGGTAAAACAATCAAGTTTCTAGAGGATATCTTCATAACAAATATACCTTCACGACCTGGGCTAAAGAAAAAAAATTCTTATACAGGACGGAACAAGCACTAATCATAAAGGAAAGGCTATTACATTAGGTTTAACTAAAATTAAGAATTTGTGTTCATCAAAGAATAGCATTATGAGAATGATAAGGCAGGCCACAGTGAGAGACAATATTTACATAATCTATATCTGAAAAAAGACTCAATCCAAAATATACAAAAGAACTACAAACAGTAAGAAAAAGCCAACTTAATTTGATAAAAAATGATGAAAAGACTTAAACAGGCCCTTAGCAAAAGAGGGAAACCCTGGTGGCATAGTGGTTAAGTGCTACAGTTGCTAATCATGATGTCAGCAGTTCAAATCCACCAGGCGCTCCTCAGAAACTCTATGGGGCAGTTCTGCTTCGACCTATAGGGTCGCTATGAGTTGGAATCGACTCGACTGCAACGGGATTGGTTTTTGGTTTGGTGACAAAAGAGGATACCCCAAAGGCAATAACCCCATAAAAAACGGCTCAATCTCATTTACATAACCACCAGGGAAATACAAAATAAAAACATCACACCTGTCAGAATGCATAAAAATAAAAAAACAAAACCGCAACAACTAACAGTACAAAGTTTGGAGAAACTGGAACTCTCATACAACAAACGGTGTGTCTATTTTATTTTGGAATACTGTTTGGCAGTTTAACATGTACATACCCTATGACCAAAAAAGTCCATCTCATTTTATACCCACATGAACTCATACACGTGTGTGCCAAAAACGTGCAAAAAAAGAAAAAAAAATGTTCACAGCAGCTGTATTTATCGTGACAAAAAATGAAAACTAGCCAAATATCCACTAACAGTAGAATAGAAAAAAAATGTGGTCCATTCATGAAACGGATACTATACTTGATGGCATTAAAAAAGAATGAACTACTGTGATACGTAACAATATGAATGAGTATCACAAACACGATGCAGAACAAAAAAGGCCAGATACAAAAAAGCACATGCTGAATAATTTTCTTCATATAAAATCCAAAACAGGCAGGCATCACTAATCATGTTGACAGAGGTGAAAAAGTTAGTTTTGCCATGTTTGGTAATGACTAGCAGGAGACATGAGAACTCTTCCAAGGTATTATAAATATTCTACATCTTGATCTAGGTGGTGACCACATAGGGGTTTATAATTTGAAAAAAAAATTATCTGTGTATTTATGATTGGTGCACTTCTCTTAGGTATGTTATACTTCAATTAAAAACAACACCTAAAAATTGTTTTACTGGGCAAAAACAGGAGGAAATAGGTAAAATACTAAAATCAGGATCTAGTTTCCTCAGAAGCAGGCAGAAGACCCTTCTAGGGACCCCAAAGCCATTTGCCAGTGTTATGGATTGAACTGTGCATCCACCCCAAATGATATGTTGAAGTCCTAACCCCTGTACCTGTAAACACGACCCTGTTTGGAAATAGAGCCTTTAAAGATATTATCAGTTAGGTTACCATGAAGTCATACTGGATTATGGTGGGTATATCCCTCATTTATTCTATACCTATTTTTTATATGACTGGTGTCCTTAAAAAAGAGAAGATAACAGAGTCAGGGAAACAGAAAAAGGATGCCATGTGATGCTGCAGCTGTAAGTCAAGGAATCCCTGGAGCTACCGGAAGCTAGGAGAGAGACATAGAACAGATTTTCCCTCAAAGCCTCGGAAGGAATCACCGTGGCCACCATCTTGATGTCAGGCTCCCAGTCTCCAGAACTGTGAGACAATAAATTTCTGTTCTTATAAGCCTCCTAGGTTTATGGCATTTGATTACAGCAGGCCCTAACAAACTAATACACCCAGTTAAGTTTAAAGGTCAGATACCTATATACATATCCTCTTCACTGATCAAATTTTCATGTATACAGTACATCTTTGAGGACAATAAAGAGATGATTCAACCATTGCCCCTGTGTTCATAGTCTAGCAGAAATTCAAATTTAAACATCTTTAATAAACTTGATACTTTACGTTTATCTATTCGATAAACCTGAATTCTTACTGCATAAAACGTGGTCCATTGTCAACTTTCTAATTTTCTATACTGTAACATCACTTCCTTTCTACAGTATTGTCATAGATCTTCTACTGCTTTACAGGTTAATACAGTAAAACCTATGAAAGCCAGAACCTGTGTAACATGGAAGCTCAAATATTTTCCACTAATAGATAGCAATAGAAGAAATAGTAAGACTGCACCCTGTCAAAGGCAGAAAATGGGGGAGACCTGGAAAAACAAGGCAGTCTCGTTTAGTTCCAGCTCTCACAGGTTCACTGTGAGTGTAAAAAACATGTTGGATAATTACTTTTTTCACACAGGGTCTCTAAGATGCATTAAAAGTAAAGACTTTGAAAGACTTATTGACCAAATGCAATATATAACTCTTGTTTGAATCTTGACTCAAACAAACCACATGTTAAAAAAAAGTTTTAATGACATCAGGAAAGTCTGAATCTATCTGGATGTGTAACATTATAGAATAATTGCTAAATTTTTATGTTATAATGATATTATCATTATGTTTTTAAATAGAATCCTGATCATTTAGAGATAATACTGAAATAGTTACAGATGAAACTAAATGATGCCTAAAATTTGCTCCAAAGTAATCCTGGGGGCAGGGAGGAGTTGGCAGAGGGCAAAACGGAAATAAGAGTGGCCTGATGTTGATGACCACGGTAGCTGAGCCATGGATATTGGGGGGGGGGGGGGGGGTGTATTTGTGTTATTCTCAACATTTTGGGGCATATTTTTAATTTTCCACAAGAAAAGATTTTTTAAAAAGTAAGAACCACAGACAAACGGTTCATTTTAGAAGTCTTCCTCATCTAAGAAAAATGCTAGCATATTCTGGGGACATAAGAAAATTGTTTGCAAAATTCATGACACGTTCGTGTACATCTGCCAGTCACACTGCTAAATCACAAGGACGCAACTGTCAGAGAGAAACAATAAACTTTCAATGCTGGTAGAAACGCAGGCCATTACTGAAAAACAAAAACCACAACTCAGTAGGTATATATTCTCCATCACATAAAAGTGATACCCCTCAAATCTGCAAGGAATGGTAGGAAAGGTACAACTCTTGAAATGGAACTATAGTACAAGGTAATGTTCCTCTTACTGAATTATACTGTTACCTAAGAACTAGGTATTCTGGGAAATACTGGGATGCAGGGCGATGAGACTAAGGATACTGTGTTTAACCTCATTCAATAATAAAGGCTCAACTTCCAATACAGTATCATAAACAAGTATTCCCTTATTACCTTAACATTAAACTGAGGCTGAGAATTCATATAGTCAAAAAGTAGCTGATAATTCTTGAACTGCTGATCCCACTCTGTGCGCTCACAGTAGCGGAAATCATCTCCTAGTGGGGCCAGGACAACTTTTGTCTGGAAAAGCTTCGATTTCTTACGGTACTGATCTAGAAGCATCTGAGCCCTACAAAAGAAAAAGGGAAAATATGAATACCATTAAGAAAAGGAAAATGTGGCAGCTGATCAAAAAGAAATTATTAAATATTTTATCTATATTCTTGATTAATGATTTACAAGGCAGATGTTTCAATTACCATAATAATTTTCATCATCCATGTAAAATATTCATAAAATCTTATCAAAAGGAATAACCTGCTTTTTGGTATTGCTTTCCAATAAATTTCAATAGATTATTCTTAGAGAAATACAGTCACACAACAGCCTTGACATACAATTACTGAGAGCATCGATGACCCCCGCAAAGCCCAGCCACAGAGCTTGGATCCCAAATTAACAGCCCATGTTTAGCCCAATAAGACAATAAGGATTTCTCATCTATATGAACCTGGAAATTTGCTTTGCCTTAATTAATTTAAAATGGCCTGATGAACACAGAAGAAAATATAATATTTTGAACAAAACAAAAATGAATCAATAAATTTAAATCTGTTAACATTTTACAGAACCATACTCTTGCTTCAAAGGGAAGATCAATTTACTTAATACCTGCCACCAATTACCTTGAGCACTTATCACAGCAACCTTCTCAATACTGACCACCAGATAAAGCTGAGGAGCTGAGTTGGCTGTTTTGGTTTCTACCTCCCTGGGCTCTAACCCATGGTACAACAGGTCGGCTAAGCACAAAGTGCTGATGTGCCGAAACAGCTTTTACATTTCAGATTCTCGTACTCTGCAGAATACCCTTTGGAATATGCTGAACTGGGGTGCCATTTGAGGAAGTCTGGGAATACAAACTGACTAAGAGGAACAGCTTGTGAAAAAGAAACTGGACAAGCAGATGAACCCAGAGTAGTTCCCAATGTGCATGATGCCAAAGTTTAAGAAATCAGGGATAAACGACAAATACAGGCTTTTTACCCAGTATTCCAGTTTTTATCCAGAAATAAACTCAAATCCTCTGTATAAAAACTGATGAAGATAATTCAAAGAATATACATGCTGGATTAAGACATATAGTAGCAATAATAGGAGAACACTTAATTAAAATAAGATTCTTACATGATCTTTTTAAATTGATAGTCTCTGAAATTCCTTTACAAACATTAAATTACCAGCTATAACTTAATATTTGGTGAGTAAAATATAACTCCAATGTTCTGCTATAACATAGAGTGCTTAATCTTCTGAGATCAGCATTCAGTGCAGCAGTTAATTTTTTATAAGTAATTTATAGTCTACATTTACCAAAAATAATTTTACATTACTACCTGCAACACAAAACACACATACGAAATTAACCACACAGAAATACAAATAAAACCAAAAGAAACAAGGAAAAAATATCAAAGACACAAACCACAGAATTAAGATACACTGTGACTGCACATTCATCTGGATACTCTCTAAACAGCCAGCATAAAAAGGGATATTTGGACGTTTAAATGCATGCCAAGGTTTTCTATTAGATAAGCTGTATCTCGTGTGTGTACGTGTAAAGCACAAATACAGGAAAGAAATCACAAACATTAATGGCATGTCTTTGACATGTGGCATCTATCCTAACTCTCCAGCTCCTGCCTAGAATATGCCAACACTGGGAAAGTGAACAACCTACACCGCCTGGTATGAAGCAGACACTCACGAAATTTATAGCGAACTAATGATGAATGAATTGACCGACATCACATTTAAAAATGCTCAGCAGCAATTTGTTCTTAACTTATTCTACCAGGTAAGAAATGTCAACTTAACTAGAACCAAGAGAATAAAATTTTTCCTGAAACATCAAATCAACCGAAATTTAATGGAAAAAGTCAACTTAAAGTATATGGTTTTAGACCAAAAAATAAATTTGCAAAGCAGAAGAACCTGCTGAACTAGACATATCAAAATATGTCTTCTGTATCTGATAGTTATATCTCATTTTCTTCAGATTATGGAAAATACTATTAAACTAGAATTCAAGGGTTTGATCTCCATTCACAATCAGGTCAAAGAAGAAAAAAGAAAAAAAGGAAGATGATATTTGGAAGTAAAGTAACCAGCAAAGTTAAAATTTCAAGAAGTCAGAAAAAACTATATATAAGTATTACAAAGACTCATTCATCCATATGTTTTCAGGTGCCTGGAAACCACTTTCACAATTACGGGAATGGGCTGAGCATGAGGTATGTTCCTGGCGGGGCGGGGGGTGGGGGGGGGGGCAATCTTTAAAAGGTTAGATGATATGGCAAGAGAGTTACACAAAGTCAATTTTTCCCTCACATATGTCCCCAAAGCACCCAAAAGTGAGAAAGGGTCTCACATAATACCTCTGAGTACACTGAGACTCCCATCTGAGCACCTGACCAACCCTTAGAAAGGTCCCCACCCTGACCACCTGAGCCGAGGAGTAGTATAAATATCTGAATGACTAACAGCTGTTTTCCCAGCTAGGCAGGCAAGGGGCTCCCCTTTCTTTCCCCTACACCTCACATAATGTACTTGTTCTCTTCTACCTAACTAGTAACCCTACAAAGTGGACTGTTCCATATTTCTCATTGGCTCTCACAGATGTAGGAGCCAAGAAAACAATACTAGGTTGCTCCCTAACCTTGCGCAGAGTTTTTCAAAACACCTAGGAAAGTCAGATGTTGACAGAAGGGCCCCAGGCTTCCAGCAGGCTACCACGCTGAAATGCTCTGTGACTGCGACAGTGAGACGCTCACACCGTAGTGTTTTCTTTATGGCCACAAGGACTCACTCAAGGCAAAGAGACCCACTCTCACCTTCCTCCTCATACACTTGTTTGTAAGCATTAAAAAAATAATAATAAGATTCAATAGTAGAAAGATCTTACTTTATTTAAGAGGCTTTATTATTTTTCTAGCAGGGTTGAGTGTTTCTGTATTATAACACAATGTTTTATTTTAGTGCATTATACATGCAGTCCTAGGTTACGAATGTCCAACTTAGGTACAAATCATAGTCAGGAACCAACCCAAGTAAAGCCTATTATACTAAAAATTCAAGGTACATGCAATGGTTCATAACAACAAATGGGCGGTACTGTGCGACACACACCAGAATGTTGTTATTATCATTACTGTATTATTATGTTAAAGATGTTCCAGTGTATACGGAAGTATTTAATGTTTTTTATGCATAGAAAGGTACACTGTATACAATATACAAAGACAAACATTTGACCAACTCATGTTAGATACAGATACGCCTAACTGTTCCAACTAACGTACAAATTCGACTTAAAGACAGACTCAGGAACAGAACTCATTCATAATCTGGGGACTGCCTGTACACCACTAATGTTTATGTGAAGAAATTAAATTTTAAAAGCACCAAAATTGGAAACTCTAGGTAACATGGTTTAATGAGATACTTCCATCATTAGCACAATTTTCTTCTAAAAAATTATTCATCCCTTCAATTTTTATTTAAATGTCCTTAAATATTTCTAATTAAAGTTTTTTGTAAGTCAAAAACATCAGAAAGATGCAAAAATGTGTTTTCATCAGGGCTGGGCAGCATTCACTATTACTGAAATTGTTATTAAGGGAAGAGATAATTATACTGTTCATGAGTTCCATTTCAATAAATGTGTTTTTGCAGTTCAGCTGCTTTTCTTACCAATTTGTACAATAGGGACCAGAAGTTTTATTATCAACAAAAGTATGTGAAGTCAATCACACGCAGTCGAAGGCTTTTATAGCGAGGGCAACAGAGATGGTAATAATAGTGCATTATAGGTTATCCATTGTATATTGATCTACTATTGTTCACTTTCCATTAAATTATAACACATAAGAGGTATAGTCAAGGTTCTGGTATTTTTTTTTTTAATTAATTTTTATTAAGCTTCAAGTGAACATTTACCATTCCAATCAGTCTGTCACATGTAGGTTTACATACATCATACTCCCTTCTCCCATTTGCTCTCCCCCTATTGAGTCAGCCCTTTCAGTCTCTCGTTTCGTGCCAATTTTGCCATCTTCCCTCTCTCTCTATCTTCCCATTCCCCCTCCAGTCAAGAGTTGCCAACACACTCTCCAGTGTCCACCTAATTTAATGGGCTCACTCTTCATCAGCATCTCTCTCCCCCCCGCTGACTAGTCCTTTTCATGCCTGATGAGTTGTCTTCAGGGATGGTTCCTGTACTGTGCCATCAGAAGTTCTGGGGAGCATTGTCTCTGGGATTCCTCTAGTCGCATTCATATCATTAGGTATGGTCTTTTTATGAGAATTTGGGGGTTCTGGTATTTTTTAAGCTGCTTTATACCTGGCTGAATGAGTACCTTGAACAAGGACAATGTTGGCTTACTGCAGCCCATGAATTCAAACCTTCAGCAACCAGCAGCTGAGCAGCTACTTTGTTCAAGATGTTGTCTTAGGAAACGCATCTTTTCTTACCTGTTTTGGACATTTCCAGGATATATTGTTTCTGGGGGGATTCCCCAGGGACAACCAACCCTGCCTCCAGGAAGCCGTTTAAAATCAAACTGGCAGCATATTTTAGGATCAGGTCCACAAGTGTGAGGGATGTCATAGCTGTAGAAGGGCATCATATGGCAAAAAATATCTGTGACAGATCCCACATCTGAAAGAGAGTCAACAGACAATGTGCATTTGTCAAATGTGTTTTCCCCAAAACTGTTCAAGTCTCAGAACTTTATACATATATAAAGTCAACAGCCCCAGGAGCCCAGGTGGCACAACAGTTAAGCTCTTGGTTGCTAACCTAAAGGTTAGTGGCATGAACCTACCCAGTCAATTCGCAGGAGAAAGACCGGGTGATCTGCTTCCTAAAGATTATAGCCCAGAAAACCCAATGGGGCAGTTGTACCCTGCACTGTAGGGTTACTATGAGTCAGAATCGACTGGAGGGCACCTAACAGCAACAACGTACACCAGTAGAATTTAATAGCCACTAGTCTGAACTGGAGCCCTGGTGGCACAGTGGTTAAGTGATATGACTGCTAACCGTAAGGTCGGGAGTTTCAATCCACCAGCTCCTCCTTGGAAACCCTATGAGGCAGCACTATTCTAACTTTTAGGGTTGCTATGGGTTGGAATGGACTCAATGGCAACAAGTTCGTCTGAACTGGAGCAGTGGTTAAGAGCTCTGGCAAGATATGGCTGCTAATCAAAAGGTGTGCAGTTCAAATCCCCTAACCACTCCTTGGAAACAATATGGGGGCAGTTCTACTTTGTCCCATAGGTAGGGTCTTTATGAGTCAGAATTGATGGCAATGGGTTTAGTCTGAACTAGGAGCCCTGGTGGCACAGTGGTTAAGAGCTATGGCTGTTTTACCAAAAGGTTGGCAGTGGGAATTCACCAGCTGCTCCTTGAAAATCCTGTGGGGCACTTCTACTCTGTTCGATAGGGTCACTATAAGTTGCAATCGTCTCGACGATAACAAGTAATATCTAGATGCCAGCGTGTATTGACATCACTGGTCCAGAGAGGTCAGAAGCCAACCAGTAAGCGAGCTGGCAAACTAACAAGCAAGTAACAGTAGTTATCTTTGTGAGTAGGATCCTGGGGTTTTAAATACCTCCCCGACCCCCGGCCTTTGGTTTATGAATGGATTTTCATTTTTCAGCAATGAGTATATATTACTTTTATAATAAAGACAGACAGACAAACGAAAAAATGAAAAGCATCCTTTACATTAAAAAAAAAACTTGTCAAGTCAACTGACTCACAGCAACCCTACAGGACAGAGAAGAACTACCCCATAGGGTTTCCAAGGAGCAGCTGTTGGATTTGAACTGCCAACCTTTTGGTCAGCAGCCGAAGGCTTATCCACTGCGCCACCAGGGCTCTTTACATAGGGGAAAAAAGGAAAATAACTGCTTTATTAAGAACCAGAACACACAAAGAAGGCCAACTTAATCCTACAACATCTTTTTAAAGCAACACGTTCAAATCAATCAGGTAAGTTCTAAAATCCTCCAGTTTTATCTTATACTCCGGTTAGTAAAAATAATTAAAAATTCCTCTTCAAATTCTAACACTATTACAGTCTGTACATTTCTGTAGCCATCAGCTATTTCACCAGCTGAGCTATATTCATGGGTATGACGCCATGAACACTGGTCACTAAGGCTTGCTACCTACTTAGAGGCTGTTAGAAGTCCCAGGGCTAAAAACAACTTCCTCCTCCTTTCTCTGTATAAAATACAAACTCAGCACTCGACTATTTTCTCACTAAATAGTACTCTCACCGTACTATTTAGCAGCTCATTTACACACTTCATTTTATTTGTTACATTTGTTTGTGTGTGACTTTTCTCAAATTAGACTATAATTTCCTTACAGGCAAGGGTGCAATTTGAATGCAGGCATTGGTTTAAGCAGGTTTTCTTCAAATTAACAATCTTTTTTTAAATTAATATGCTCCTTCAACAAGACACAACCACAACAGGTTCTTGTTTTCCCTACAGGTTTAATCTTTCAGAATAAAATATGATGGAGCTAATTGCTTCTCTTACTGAAGAATCAACAGTACATGTAAGAAAGTTACTGTCCAGAATTACAAATGATTTTTCCCAAACACTTAAGGGGTTCTAGACAACACAGGAAAGCCAGTATGATGTAATGAAGTAGTTCCAAACTGTTTTAGCAGCAAATTGCTTATTACAGATGAAATCTTACTGAGAACTTGGATAGAAGTGCATGCCAAGGCTTAGGAGCTAGAACTTCAGAAGTGCACAGAACTGGGTTCAAATCTCTGCTCAGCACTTACTAATTGTGTTACTTTTGGCAAACAGCTTCCCGTATCTACACTTCCATTTCTTCACTTTTATAAAGGGATGATAATAGAGCCTAATGTAAAGGGTAATTATGAAGATTAAATGAGAGCATGGGCATAAAGCATGTAATACATTGCATGACCCATAATAAGGACTTAAATCAAACAATAAAGTGTTCATGAATAAATGGGGAATGAAGAAGGAAAGTTTAACCTTAAAGCTTAATCTTCTCTCCTCTCCCCATGGAAGAGCTACAGGGGTACGTACTGGGAACACCTGCATGCCCAGAGAACACAGCGTGGAAACAAGTAATTAGGGAACACGAAGGCCATTCTAGAAGAACACAATAATGGTTTTAAAAGGCAATTCTTACAAGATGCAGAGATAAGACAGAAGGAAGGAACTCTGGCGGAATATGAGATAACAACTGGATATCAGTCACGTTCAAACGCACGTTCAACTTTGTGATAAACACGTGCTTTATAAATTAGAAGCAAAGGAAAGTATTATTTGTAAAATGAATACACCTTATATTTATTTACTTCCTTTAGACATAAAAAAGAATCTATAAAGTCCAGTTGATAAATATGATCATCATTGCTTAAATGAATCTTGCTATATATACAATATTTGAAAAAAATTATATTAAGAGTATGTGTGTATCTGATGGTGTAACAGTTAAGTGCTTGGCTATTAATCGAAAGGTTGGAGGTTCGAACCCACTCAGCGGCTCCATGGGGAAAGATCTGGTGATCTGCTTCCATAAAGATTACAGCCTAGAAAACACTATGGGGCAGTTCCACTCTGCCAAAGGGGTCACGAAGAGTCGAAATCAACTCGACAGCACCTAACATCTTTAGCCAACCTGATTTGCAGGACTGACACTCTAAATAAAATCCACAACCTCATAAGTATATAAGTCTTATGAAATAACATCCAGGTCAAGTGAGATATTCAACTTTAATGAAACCCTACATACCCCAATTCTGTCTCCAAAAAAACTCCAGCGTCTTATGCAAGGCAAAATTTTTTTTAACTGCATAATGAACTCTCTGGATAAGCATGTGAGAAAATCCAGCACGTTTCAGAAGATAAGCCATTGTTGGTGAATGTCCAAAAGGGTCAATAGCCCAACCAGACCGAGGCTTCACTCCTGTTGGTAAAGAATATAAATATAAACATAATATAAATATAAAGAATATAAGTGTTATTAATTCATTTTTCAATTGACAAATGAAATAAAAAGAAATCACAACACATTCAGACCCATCAGAGTTCCATGGTCTCCTAGGTTATAAGACAAAGACACTACCCAGCATTATCCTTTATCAAACAGTCCCAGCAAGATTCTCTGAAGGGGGGACCCTGCCATTGCCATGTCCACCAAGGCTGAAGCAGGGGAATGTTCACTGGAAACTAATCACACTTTCTCTCTGTCATGCTGAGCACATCAGATTAATCTACAGTTTTTGCAGTTAGCCATTTGGAATTGAAATAAAAGTTCTGCCATTTTATAACCATTGTAATGCTGCTGTCATTCATTGGAGATAGAGAAACAAATAAGACCAAGTCTCTGTCCTCAAGGATTGCACAGTTCCTGTGGTCTGTGAAGCTGGATAACCCAGCAACTAGCTACTATGTAATACAGGGTAACTCTTTTCAACCTATCCTCCCCAGTCCCAACATTACAGATTTTTAGGCTGTCTTTCATGCTTTTAGAATAGCCTCAAATCACCCTCTAACACAGTCACTGAACTGGCCAAAATAACTGCACCCTATGGAAACAGCAGTCAAGAAATCAAATGATGTATTGCATGAGGCAAATCTGCTGTAGAAGACCTCTCTAAAGCATTAAAAAGCAAAGATGTCACCTTGAGGACTAAGGTGCACCTGACTCAAGCCATGGTATTTTTCAATCACCTCATATTCATGCAAAAGCTGGACAATGAATAAGGAAGCCCAAAGAAGGATTGATGCCTTTGAATTATGATATTGATGAGGAATACTGACTATACCATGGACTGCTAGAACAAACAGATCTGTCTTTGAAGAAATACAGCCAGAATTCTCCTAAGAAACAAGATGGTAAGACTCATTCTAACATACTCTGGACCTGTTATCAGGATGGACCAGTCCCTGGAAAGGATATCATGCTTGGTAAAGCTAGAGGGTCAACAAAAAAAGAGGAACACCCCTCAATGAGATAGATGCATACGGTGGCTACAACAATGGGCTCAAGCATAACAACGATTGTGAGGATGGTGCAGGATCAGGCAGTGTTTTTTTTTTGGTACACAGGATCTCTGTGAGTCAGAACTGACTTCATGACACCTAACAACAATTTCATGAAGTCTTAAGATATTTGATGCTGGTGCTTTCTTTGTACCTACAAGAGGCCAGTGAAATTTTATACACCTGGCTCACACCAATCAATTAAAGATATATCTCAAGAAGAGAGGATAAAATATTAAAAAATAATAAATACAAAGAGTAGAATTAATGAAATAGATTATTCATCTACCATTATACCCATCTGCCCTTTTCTTTACTCAGGTTTCTAAAATAAGGTTGTCTAGATACAACCTATAAATCAACATAAATAATACTGATGTACACATTTTTTTTCATTCAAACACCTATTTGACACCTTCCATATATCTAAATCTGTAAGAGGCCCTTCCATCCCATTGCCATAAAGTCGATTTCTACTAATAGTGACCCTACAGAACAGAGTAGGACTACTCCATAGAGTTTCCAGGCAATAATATTTACAGAAGCATGCTGCACATCTTTCTATCTTTCTCCCACGGAACAGTTGGTGGGTTCAAACCAACCAACCTTGCGGTTAGCAGCCAAGCACTTTAACCACTGTACCACCCTTATGAGAGGTCTTAGGTTACTAAAATGAGTTAATCCTGATCCTGACTCTAGCTGCATAGAAGACCATGAAACTAGGTATTGCACAGAGTAACAGAAAGACAGCAGAGAAAAGAACTCTGCAGAATCCCAAAGAATGCCATAAAGATGGGAAGCCGGCAAAGAAGACTAAGAGGGAAAGATCAGAACACTTGGGAGATCAAGAGTATGTGGTATATGCATTGTCAAAAATCAAAGAACTGACCACTAAGAATTTGTACATTCACCATCTGTAGTTTACCTCCAGAAAATTGTAAACAAATAGTGGACTTTAATTGGTAATCTTGCTTTTTGTGGTGGTATTTTTTATGGGTTAACAATTCTAAATCTAATACCTTTCATGTATTCTAGGTTTCAGCAAATGAGTAAATATACTGAGGACAATGGAGCCAGATTTTCACTCTTAAGGAAAGGAATTACAAATATAAAAATGTGGGAAAGTAGAATGTATCCTATGATATTGAATTGGAATAGGAGACATCAGTACTAACATATGCTATTCAATACGTAAATATAAAAATTCAGATATATATGTGTATGTGTATTCACACACACACGTATTTCTTAGCTCAGTACACTAGGAGGGCTTAGAAGCAAAAACACCTCAGTACTAATAAACACACCTTTGCTCCCAGACCTTGGCCTCAAAATACCATTCTCCCTTAAAAGTAATTACAGCTCCCCAAAGAAATGGCTTATCTGAGGTCTGAGACTGGGACAGATAAACCTAGAACATATCTTAGATGGGAAAGTAAAGAAGTAATCAAAGAATCATTGGGCTATGTCAAAATAACTCAGTAGACAGCTTGAAGGGGCTCCCACTGGCCATATTTGAGACAAGGGGGGCATTAAAATAAATAATGAGAGCCTATTGAGCAAGATAAGAATACATGAGCCCACACTGATACAAACAAGTAAATAGGAAATAAAAGGGAAAGTTCTGACTTTTAGTAGACTGCAAACTAACAATTATAGAAGAAACAACGGAGTTAGAAAATCATTAATCGATGCTAAACTGGAACATAAAAAGTTTGATGAGAAAGAGAATATTTATCTATTCTCCATGTATCTCCAACAAATTAATTATGACAGATATTATAAAAGGGAAAATGTAATGATACAATGAAGAAACTTAGCTAACACACCTTAAGCAATTAATCCAACATTGGAAAAACAGACACCATGTGTCTACCGATACAATTCCCTGTGGAAAAACAGAACATCCCTTCAATAATATCTCAGCCAAGAAAAGAACAAAAAAAAAAAAAACAAACATAACCTGAATTGAATCATGAGGAAACAGAGACGAAATCAAACTGAGAAATTTTCTACAACTTAACTGGCCTGCACTCTTCAAAAATGTCAAGGTCAAAAAACCAAAAGAAAGATTAAGGAATTGTTCCAGATTAAAGGAGACTAGAGAGACATAATAACTAAATGTCATACATGACCCTACCTGGATTAGATCCTGGCGGGGGAGGGGGAGTGCTGGAAAAGACATTATTGGGACAACCAACAAAATTTTAATATGGCCTATGAGCTAGACTGTAGTACTGAATCACAGTTAACATTCCTGATTTGGTAACTGTATTCTGGTTATGTGAAAAAAGTCCTAATTTCTAAGAAAATATACACTGAAATATTTAATGATAAAAGGACAAAATGCCTCAACTAACTCTCAAATGGTTCAGAAAAAATATGTATACAAGTTTATCTATGTACAGAGCATATAGGAGTCCTTCATGAAATCTTTTTTTAATTAAATTACAAAATAAAAAAATGTGTCGTCCCAAATAACAAGGGCCAAACAAGCCTACAAACAAGGGCAACAGTCAACACTAAAGGTTATAGTAATGCCAATAAAATGAGATTTTAGTGTCCATTAAACAATTATAGCATCACTGGTGATCCTCTCCATATCAAAATCACTTGATCTACAAGATAGCAACTTGTCTGCAAGATTAAAGAATGACTGAAAGGTAACTATGATATAAAATGAAGATGAGCTCTAGGAAAAGATGTAGCGAGGAACCCAGTACCCAGTTAGGGTTTTCCTTGGTATGGGCAAAATAATATATTCTTTTAAAGAAGGGGGAAAAAGCAAATTTAGGAAAAAGTACAATATAAAAAAAGTTCCCAAATTTTATAAACAGGGCATGTTTACCGATAAAACCAGGAAAGATCGTACAAAGATCTTCTGCCTTCATGCAAAAATAGCATTAGAAAATATATAAAAATTGTTAGAAATACAAATAAACACTACAGGAAACAACTATTAAAAAGAATAACACAAAACTCATTTTTTGACAAATCTGGTAAACTTAAAAATAAGACCACGAATAATAATAATAAAGTGAAATTGGGTTATTTCAAGTATATTTAATATTATAGTTTACAAGAGGTTATAGAGTAGTGACAAAAACAGATTTTGAACAAAACACAAAACCTTAAAAACTTAAAAACTCAAATTTTAATAATAAAGTCCAAAAATGCAGAAATTAATAACCAAAGATTGGTGGCACAATGGTTAAATGCTCGTACTCAGCTGCTAATCAAAAAGTTGGCGGTTCAAACCTACCCAGCGACTCCGTGGGAGAAAGGTCTGGTGATTTGTTTCTGTAAAGACTACAGCCAAGAAAATCTTATGGGGCAGTTCTACTCTGTCACATAGGATTATTACCCAGCACCCAGTGCCGTCGAGTCGATTCCGACTCATAGCAATCCTATAGGACAGAGTAGAGCTGCCCCATAGAGTTTCCAAGGACTGCCTGGCTGATTCGAACTGCCAACCCTTTGGTTAGTAGCCGTAGCACTTAACCACTACGCCACCAGGGTTTCCTATAGGATTACTATGAGTCAAAAATTGACTAACAACAACAAACACTAAAATGTAAAATTTCATAACCAAATGTAAAAATAAAATCTCCAGAATAACACATAGTTCTAACCTATTTAGAAAACAAAACTGAGAATCCTAATTTATGAGATGCAGACAAAGCTACAGGAAGAGGAAACTTCACATACTTAAAAAGACAGTAACTGAGTCCAAGGAACTCCTGAGAAAGGTCTCCCTGGACTCAGCTTCCTCAGCTTTATGAAACATGTGGTAAGACTCACTTAGGTGCTCAACAAGCTACCAACTAAATTCACAGAAGCCTGTAGGTCTAAAACCGTAAACAATTTTGTTGTGATAAGTGTTGGTTAAGTGTGTTAGAATACTGGGGATGGAGCAGAGAGAGAAGTGGCTGAGCCCCCCTTGTGTCTACTGCGAGGAGCTCCCCCCGGAAAAACTACCTGAGCCTTATTGAGGGCAGCACTGCTCTTCTCCAGGTAGCCTGGGGTAGCAAGAACACACTCCTGGGCTGATCCTGTCACACTGCTGCAGCCCTCTGCCTGGGCTGCAGAAATACACACCAATTCCATTTCTGCAGTTTGCTTGTGCTGACTCCTGCCAGAAGAATGAAATGAATGGGTATGCTCTCTCACAAGAGGCCTCCCTTCCCCTTGCCTTTGGTTTGTAGAAAGAGAAATAGAGTTAAAATGTGTGCTTTGTGTGCACAGGTATGCCTTACCAACTCCATGAGAAGAACAGAACAAGCTGAAAGAGAGAAGGAAACACAAAAATATCTGCACTGACTTAAAAGAAGAAAAATCAGCAGGTCTTTATGATCTCAGTTTTGTGGGGGAAAAAAAAAAAAACTTTACTCTCTCTGCTTTATAATGTTCTATATATCACAACAGTAGTTTTCTCTGAATGGTAGGGATAGGAAGATTTTGCCTTAATTTCTGCTAACATATATTACTTTTGGTCTTGTCCCACATTGAAAGCATATTATTTATACAATAAAATACTGTTTAAAACTATAAAGAGGTTGGGTTTCTGACCAAGTCAATTTTAAAAATTTATACTTTCAATAGGAATTAGATTATATTAATAATTATGGCAAAGTTTTCAGCATTATCAAAAAATTTTACCTCTAATAAAAGGCCCTGTAGGCAGAGAATTTTAGCAGTAAATTCTTTTCAAATGTCCATGAATTCTTATGAAACACAAAAGGATGGAATGCTACCCAATTCATTTTATTAAGTAAACAAATAAAAAACCATATAAATGTAGCACATTAAAAAGAAAACCAATCTCACTCATGAAAACAGACATAAAAATCATAAATAAAAACACTAAACAAACTGAATTCAAGAGCAACAAAACCAAAAGGAATTTATCTCAGGAGCTCAATGACTTTTTAATTGAGCAAATTACTGCCATCCATGGAATAGGAAAAGCTATATAATATTAAAACATGTCTGAAAGAAATCCAGTAATATTCAATACCTACTGCTAACTGAAAACTGAAAAAGACTAGGAAGAAAAGAAATTTTCTACACACTATAAACAATCTCTACTTAAAATAATAGACACCGAGGACAAATGGCATAACATAGTTCACAAAGACAATGTTAACATCCCACTTTGATGAGTAGTGTCTGGGGTCAAAGAAAAAAAAAAAGATTATATGATACTTAGTATGGTACAGCTAAAAAATTTCCATTAAAATCTGGGACAAGAAAGCCCACTATCATTATCCTATGCCACTGTTCTAGAAAATGTGAACAATGTAATAAAATATGGTGTATATACCATACATAAAAATTAACTCAAAATAGAGCACAGGCCTAAGTATATGAGCTAAAACTATAAAACTCATAGAAAAAAAACAGTAAGTTTTCATGGCCTTGGGTTAGGCAATGGATTCTCAGCTATGACCACAAAAGCATGAGAAACATAAAAAAATACAGACAAATTGGGCTTTATCAAAATTAAAAATTTTTGTGCATCAAAGGATACCCACAAATGCGAGACAACCCACAGAATGGGAGAATGTATTTTCACATGATTATCTGACAAGGGACCTGTATGCAGAATATATAAAGAACTTGTAGGCATCAACAATAAAAATGGGCAAAGGATTTGAATAGACATTTCTCCAAAGATATATGAACTACCAATAAACACATGGAGAGATGCTCAACATTATCAGTCTTAAATGCGAATCAAAATCACAATGACATACCATTTCACACACACCAAGATGGCTAAAATAAAATAGAAAGACAGTAACACCAGTATCAAATTGTGAGAATACGCGTGAAATGTTGTCGAACAGGGCAACTCATTAGAGATTCCATGTCCAGCGTTTTAATTGGGGCTGGCTACAAAGGCACCTTTTGCCAAGTACATACCAGGATTCCAGGCTCCCAGAAGGAAAGCGGGTGCTTAGCACAAACCACACTGTTTATACAAACAGCTTAGGCACAGTGAGATCCCCTTATCAATTTGGAAATCCAAGTTCCCAGATGCCAGCCAGGGCCCAATGTTGCAAACAGGCCTGCAGTCTCAGGCCTACTATACTAACTCTTCTCTGCACAGGTATGATGTCTGCAGCTTACTCTCAATGGTTCAGATAATAACAGTAACAAAAACAACAACAATAAAACATGTGGAAAGAGAAAAAATAAAGAAACATGGCAAATGTTAGTAAGTGGAGAATTTGGATGAAAAGTGTATGAGAGTTCCTTGTACTATTCTTATAACTTTAAGTTGAAATTATTTCCAAATAAGGAGAAAAATATAATGGGGTGGGGGAGATGTTAAAAAATAATATAATATTTAGAAAGAGTCTCAATAAAAATACATACACTTACCATGAAGAAACAAAATTGTACTGAGAGATATATTTGAATAAGTAGTTACATACCATGCTGCAGAATGCATATATTAGATATCATAAAGATTTCAATTAGTCCCAATTTTTTGTGAGCTATAGTGGGTTCCTCTTTCCCACAGAGGATCCATTCACATGACTCAGGTATGGCTTACTCTTCCCTCCACAATTCCTTCTCACCCAAGACAACTTCCAACAAAATGATCAGGCCTCTGTGATTTCAGTTCCCGTAACTCTGGCCACAATAACTGGCTCAAAGATAAGCACCTAACCCAAGTCAGTCAGATCAGGTAAGGATTAGGGAAAAGCTCCTTCTCCTAGTTGCTAGACTGGGAAGCTGAGTGTCCCTGGCTGCCTAGGAACATCTTATTCACTATGTGGAGAGAGCCAACATGAAGACCGAAGTCAAGCAAACACAAGTAGAGCCCAAAGAGACAGTGTCCAGACAACATAATTTGAATACCCTGGATCCAGCCTTACCCAAAGTTACCATATCCCTGCAATTCCTAATAACACAGCTAATATCTTTCTTTCCTTCTTTCAGTTTTTTTGTTTTTGGATTTTTATTTCCTTAAGCTAGTAAATTAGCTTTTTGCCTCTTACAGTCAAGAGTTCTAATAAATATGTAAGATAATTAAAATCCCACTAGGAAATATTTAGAATTTTAAAAATTACCCTCAAATTAATTAAAAATTATAAAATAATAGGTGAAAAAAGGTTAGTGGGCCCTAAAACTGATCATAGTATGTTAACAGAGTTTATAAATTAAAAGAAAAATTATAAATTAATGAGAAAAGGATAAATCATTCAATAATTATCAGTATTAGGAAAATTAGCTATTTGCAAAAATACAAGAGCCTCACCTAACATTCTCAAAATTAATTCTCTAAGGTAGCCCAAACAAAGGGAAAGATATTAATACATACCTAGATTTTTTTCCAACCACTGATGTCCTTCAATTAGTTGGTCAATTAAGGCAAAATAATGTGGACCAGCTTCATCAGGCATAACCCAGCCACCTGTCACAATTTCAAGCTGACCATTTTCTAGTAAACTAGAGAGAAAATAATAAGAGTTTATATTAAAAAATATAGAAAAGGTTCAGATAAAAAAATGAAAATACCATAAACATTTAAGACAACCTTTAAATACAACTACTATTTTTACTAGTGGTTACACACACACACACACACACACACAAATTTTAAATCAGTGAATGAATTTCAACTTTGTGGCCCTGGCGATAAAGCACCCTCAGTTAAGCGTCTTAGGTGTGACCCCCTTCTTCCCAGGCAAAGCCCTATGAGTCACTTTGGAGATTTCTTTTCATAAGAGTATAATCTCCCACACAGCCTCAAAGATTCTGGGTGTCAGGACTGACATCTGATTTATTTTTGAATCTTTCAGAACACCTAACAATGTGCTTTTACTCAGAGTATATCCTTGACGAGTATTTATTGGAGGGCTGTCATTTTAAGCACGGTGTTTGTTTCAACACACCTATATCGAAAAATCAATATTTACTTTAGTTTTTGTGACACTGAGAAGTTAATTATGTAGACAAATTGCCAAAGAATAATAATAATAAAGGTAAAGCTAGTAAATATCACATGCTTCTGGCAATACAGACCGCATCATTAAGTACTTGGCTCCAGATTCAGTTGAAATGTGGGCTAATATAGTTTATTTTTCATTATTGTGGGAAAAGCCTCTAACATAATTATCTATTCGCTGGGTACACCCTAGCCATAATATCATACAAGGTTACTAGATCCCAAGTTCTAGTAAAACTGAATTGTTACAAGAAGATACATTCCTCTAAGGAGAAAAAAAAAAATCAAACTATTAAGAATTTGAAAAAGTGCCTGAGGAAGAGTATAAAGTCAAGAATTTAAGCGAATTTCAAAAGTCCCATAGGACGGTGTCAATTTCCAACAAGAAGGTCTGAGCAACAGTGTAAAATATCAGAGAGAAAAGAGCCTGCGGTATTGAGAATGTAGATCACTGATGCCTACAGCTAAGTACCAAGCCAAGTTTAGCTGAAGCAGATGAGAGGCACAAAGGACAAATAAATATTTTTCTACAAAGCATGTAACAGAAACCATAGCATGGACAATATTTGATTTATTCAAACATATGCATGATCATATAACCAGCAGCCAAGGTGATAATGCACACCATTTATAACCAAAAACAAGCAAACAAACAAATAAAAGTCCTTGTATGAAATCAAAAAGAAATGAATTAAATCTGTTTTGGCATAAGGATCACAAACTATTAATAGAATTTCACACAGGATATGTGTGTAACGTGTAATGAGTCTTTAGACTCATTACAGTGTCTAAAGAAACTCTAATGTCCAGTAGACCCTTAGATTCTCACAGGCCCAAAGCTACAAGAAGCTGGAGGTATCTAAAAAAAAAAAAAGCATTTAAGAACACAACTAACCAAGGTGGTTTAGTGGTAGAGTTTTTGTCTTCCGTGCAGGAGGTGCAGGCTTGATTCCCTGCCAATGTATCACACGTACAGTCACCACCATCTGTTAGCGGAAGTCTGCCAGTTCCTATGATGCTGAACAGGTTTTAGCAGAGCTTCCAGACTAAGAGAGACTTGGAAGAAAGTCATGGTGATCTATTTCTGAAAACCAGTCAATGAAAACCGTATGGATCACTACAGAACGCTGTCTGATCCACATGGGGATGGCACAGGCCCGGACAACGTTTCCTTCCATTGTGCACGGGGTCAGCATCAGTCCAGGGCAGACTCCATGGCAACTAACACCACCACTGAGTCCTATGCCAGTGTGTCTTCGCTCCTACTTCATTCTTTTTCTCATCTCCCTGGCGTTAGCCTGACTTAGCCACACCCTGAAGCCCACGGACCACACCTGCACCTTATGCCTATGACCAGTACTTGGCACCTCTGGCCATCAAACATGGAAACTTGACCTCCAATGAGCAGATTCTTTGGAAACTTGCAGAAATGAGTCATAACAAATTCTTTGCTGCTCTTGAATAAAGAATAGGTAACTACAGATGAAGAAATCTGAAAAACGAATGGAAAAATCACCCCAGTGGTGGGTTTTTTGTTATCTATATTAATGAGTTTCATTTTGCTAGAGAATTCGTTCCTTTACGAATGGTCTCCAAGAAATAGCCAACCAAGCAAAGAATGACACACCATACACGACAACTACTTTTCCCAGCCGTATTTGTGAATAATTCATCTCTTCCCTACGATGCCTAAATGGTTACTTTAATGACAATCCCATCTATTAATTTTGGAGAGGCATGGGAAGCCTCCCACTCATTAAAATGTTTTCTGGTATTTTCTTACCTATTTTCTTCTCTTGTATCTTTCCCAGCATGGCTGGTCCCGGCTGCCCTCATGTCTCAGCTCAAATATAACTTACCCAGATAAGTCTCCCTAACCACCCAAGCTAAATCAAGACTCAGACTGTACCCCCATATTCTATTATGTCATAGCATTTATCACGATCCAAAATTATCTTCTTCACTTCTGTGTCTCCTCTTTCTCTCCTCAGTTCCATCGACATTACAATGTAAGCTCCAAGAGATCAGGGACTAGGACATGCTGTTTTGTTCACTTTTACATGCCCAGCATTGGTAAGTCAAAACATTATGTCATGGAAGCCAAGGGGCTCCTGTTTTAAAATAGCATACTCACATACACTTTCAAGAAAAGTGCATGATACCACCTCACCCCCACAACAATGGCTATGATTAAAAAAAAACAGCAGAAAATAACAGGCGTTGGGGAGGATATGAAGAAACTGGAACCCTAATTCATTGCTGGTAGGAACGCAAAATGGTACAGGTGCTGTGGATAACAGTTTAGTGGTCCACAAAAAGGTAAATATAGAACTAGTATATGACCTAGCAACCCCACTCCTAGGTATATATACCCGAGAGACTGAAAGCAGGAATACAAACAGAAACGTGTCGACCAATGTTCATTGCAGCACTATTCACAATAGCCAAAAGGTAGAAATAACCTAGATGCCCATCGACAGATGAATGGATAAACAAAATGTGCTCTACACATACAATGGACTATTACTCAGCCATAACTAGAAATGAAATCCTGATACATGCTACAAATACAACACGGATGAACCTTGAAAACATATACTGAGTGAAATAAGTCAGTCACAAAAGGACAAACACTGTATGATCCCACTTATATGGAGCAGGCCAATGTATAGAGACCAAAGCTTATTAGTGGTTATCAGGGGCAAGATGGAGGGGGAAAGGAGGAGTTACTCCCTAGGAGGCACTGACTTTACGTTAATAGTGGTGGAATAATTTGGGAAAGGATAGCGGTAATGGTTGCAAAACATGATGAACATAATCAATATCACTGAATTATACATGTAAAAATTGTTGAATTGGCAAGTGTTTTGTTACATATATTTTTACCACAATTAAAAAAAAAAAGTGAATGAGTGGGTCATAATAGGCAAAAATAATGTCATAACAGAAAGCCGGAAAGAGAAACTTCTTTGCATAGTATCATGGATTGAATTGTGTCCTGCCAAAAAATGTGGGTCAACCTGGCTAGTCCATGATTCCCAATATTGTGTAATTGTTCACCATTTTGTCATCTGATATGATTTTCCTACGTGTTGTAAATTCTACCTCTACGATGTTAATAAGGCGGGATTAGCGGCAATTATGTTAATGAGGCAGGGCTCAATCTACAAGATTAGGTTGTATCTTAAATCAATCTCTTTTGAGATATAAAAAGGAGAAGCTAACAGAGACATGGGGACCTCATACCACCAAGAAACAAGACCTAGAAGAATGCCGCGTCTTGTGGACCTGGGCTCCCTGAGCTAAGAAGCTCTTCTACCAGAGAAGATTGATGACAACAACCTTCCCCCAGAGCCGACAGACAAAGCCTTCCCCTGGAGCTGGCACCCTGAATTCGGACTCCTAGCCTCCTAGACATTGAGAGAATAAACTTCCCCCCTTTGTTAAAGCCACCCACTTGCAGTATTTCTGTTACAGCAGCACTAGATAACTAAGACACATAGCTTCTCCAGTGGGCCAGACTAAACATCTGATAGAAAAAAATAGATAACATAAAGCAACAATGTAAGTAGTGTGATAATGACTGGACACCTAACAGAATAATCAGATGAATAAGTAATCCTATTTCATTAAAAACCACCCACTTTTCCTAGTCCATCACACTTTAAGCCATACATAAGAATGGTAAAAACCAGACTACAAACCAGAAGACTCTTACAGGTAGGAAAGTTTGGTTGGATGTAAAATGCTCGCTTTGTTAGGCAAGAGCAATTGTTGTATGACCTGTTCAACCAAAAAACAAATTCAGAAATTACATAAGTGCCAAGTTTGCATGTTCACGCCTATATTCAGAACATATGTGGCAGGCACTTAAATATCTGATGAAATAATGAAAAAGAGAAATGGTCCAAAGAACTATGAGGAAAACTGTTGACCCACCTATTGAGAAAAGATTGAGGTTGTCAAGGGTTTCATTTTACTTGGATCCACAATCAGCACTCATGGAAGCAGCAGTCAAGAAATCAAAAGACGCATTGCATAGGGCAAACTGGCTGCAAAAGACCTTTTTTAAAGTGTTGAAAAGCAAAGATGTTACCTTAAGGACTAAAGTGCACCTGATCCAAGCCATGGTATTTTCAGTCACCTAATATGCATGCAAAAACTGGACAATGAATAAGGATGACTGAAGAAGAACTGACACCTTTGAATTGTGGCACTGGTGAAGAATACTGCCAAAAGAACCAACAAATCTGTCTTGGAAGAAGTACAAACAGAATGCTCCTTGGAAGCAAGGATGGCGAGACTGCGTCTCACATACTTTGGACATGTTGTAGGAGGGATTAGTCCCTGGAGAAGGACATCATGCTTGATAAAGTAGAGGGTCAGCGAAAAAGGGGAAGACCTTCAATGAGATGGACTGACACAGTGGCTGCAACAATGGACACAAGCATAACAATGATTGTGAGGATGGTGCAGGACCAGGCAGTGTTTCGTTCTGTTGTATACAGGGTCGCCATGAGTTGGAATCAACTCGGCAGCACCTAACAACAAGACCTGTTGAAAAGCATGGTAATGATCATCATTATTTAGTGATAGGTACAAAAAACAAGGACTTTTTTCCTTATAGAAACAACACATTAGGAAATTGTCACTTAGAAAAATAAAGAGTAACAGAAAAGCTAGATTAAAAAGATACCATGCATAAAACCATTATTGTTAGTGGTAAGACAAAAATAAAATTAAAACAAATTACAACTGGGCATTCAAAACTTTAAAAAACCATCAAGACAGTAAATACATATATCCAGAGAAAATTTTAATCCAAAAAAATAAGAATGCTTCTACATTTCTATTCATTCAAGTGTTCCACAAGCATCAGTTGAGCTGTATTTCTGATAGGCATGGGAATACAAAATCAAAAAAGACGTGTCCACCCCACTCTTTGTTTCTACCAAGAGGTGCTCTGGTTTCTGGCCCACTTTTACAAGTATACGTAATGATTTTTCTAATAAACACAAAATCTAGAGGCAAACACAGGTTGTGAAGGCATATAAGACAAACACTGAAGAAAGTGAAAAGACACAGCGAAAATGAGGGAATTAAAGTACTAAAAAAAAAAAAAAAAAATTTTTTTTTTTTTTTTTTTTTTAAGGAGTACAGTTTTCCAGAAATTAGAAAACCAGGTACTAACTTTCAAAATTACCAACTCCCCTGTTTCCCTTTTTTAAATGGCGAGCTGACTTGTAACTACCGCTAAAAGACATTCACATACTCCTATGTTTCTACTATTTTAACATACTGGAGAATTTGGAATAAAAAGCTTAAGAAAATAACTGATCAAAATTGAGCTGAGCGTATCTGTCACGCCTCACTTTGCCTAAGACGCAGAATTTACACTCAAGAATTTAACGCAAAGCACAAAACGTTGCAAATCATTTTCTCTGAGTGTCACTTCCCCCTACGTAGAACCATCACGTTTGGAATTTGATCACACACAGGAGGACACAGTCAAGGAGCTTTTTTTCCCTAATGGGGAAATCGTTGCAGACAACTTAGTAGCAGACAATGCATCATTTAGTGAGCTTCGAAGAATCACAAATTAATTTCACAAGAGAAAATCAGCTGACTTTGTAATCACACATTTGGGGAAATATGAAATAATACAAGATGACGTACAGGAACTCATTCTTAAATTTAAAAAATTAGTTAAATGGAAAATTCCAAAAGGTGGGAGGTCCCCAATGAATCAATTTACAGCCTAAAGACATCCACTTATCAGATTATCCAATTCACGTCCCTTTTATGGGCAATGTCTAGTAAGAGAGTAAAAATAAGATCTGTTTAAAAACCCCTCGCGTAATAATTGGGGAAACTCACTGTATACTTTTAACTATTATTAACACCTTTCTTTAAAGACTTAAGAGTATGTGGGATCGATGGCAAATTAGTCATCTCTTGTCATTCTGTCCTCACTGCGTTCCAGCCATCCCTGTCTTCTCTCCGTTCGCTATCCACGCTCTCTCTCTGCCTGGAATGTTTTCTCTCCCAGTAGTTGCCTCACTGGTCCACATCCCACCCAAACTCCATTAAATTATGGTATCTTTCATAAAATCAAATGCTTTTCTTTCATCCAATTTATGGCAAAATGTAATTATATATTTGTATGTTTACTGTCTTCCTTCCCCAAAAGACTGTTAGCTCCATAAGGGCAGGAATCATGTCTGTTTCATTCTCCATATAACACTCAATGTCCATATAAGTATAAAACTGTAAGAAAAGGGTACGCCGATAACCCACAAATAAAACAGACAAAAGATGAAAGACATTTCACGAAGAGCTGGCTCCTAAAAATGTGAAAAGAATTTAACCTCATCCAGAAGGAACTGCAAATTAAAACTTCAATGAGATGCCACTTTTCACCTATCAGATTAGAAAAGATCGAAAAGTTGGATAACATGCTGTGATGTCAGGATGTGTGGAACTAAGCATTATCACATATTGCTGACAGTAGCTATTTAATTTTAAAATGCACATATGCATAAACATTCAAAAAAAGTGAGAAAAGATGTAAAAGTATTGAGAAAAAATGAAAGCGTTGTATACATTAAGGATGCACTCTATGCATTAACATACGACAAGAACAAAAACATCAGTTGGGATTAGTAAAATAAATTAAGGCACATCCATAAAACAGACTTTTATGCAGCCTTTAAGAAGAAAAAGAGCCTCTCTTTACTGAAAGGTAAAAAGTATGGCAGAGCACACTGCACATGGACACTATCGTTTGTATAATACGTACATCTACACACATCAAGCGGGGACTATACCTTCTCCTGTATATCTATAAAATGCCTCTGGAAAAACGAACGAGAGATAGTCACAGTAGCTACCTCCTGTGAGAACAACCAGAAGACAAGGAGACAGAAGATGCCAGTCACCTTGCCTTTCACTGAGGACCCTTTATATACTTAGGCATATATCCAAAAATAAATTTAAAAAAACTTTTCTAACCTTAAATGCTATATCGTGATTTCTCCTATGCACTGAAGATTAACAAAACCATTCCTTAAGATGGCCATGAAATTAAAAACACAGTTCTCATATTAGATGGTTGAATCAATAGTTTCTATAAAATTTTAATAAGCAGGGAGTATAATTTAAATATTTCGCTGTATCGTAAATATTACTTCATTTCCTCAGTCATTTTTCCAAATTAGAAAATGCTCAATCAAAATAAATTAGAAAGTACTTCAGTTTGAAGAACAAAAGAACACACTCTTAATGTCTTGCTGTAATGCACAAGCGGTTATGGTAGACAGTTTTTAACCAACTTATTTTACTTAATACTATAGCATGAACACGCTTCCATGTCAACAGGTAGAAACATACATCATTATGTTTATGGCTGTATTGTATTTCTTTTTTACATCTTTTTTTAAACTGAGATAGAAGTAACATATAAAATACACATACTGTAAGTGTTCAGTTTGATGTGTTCAGACAATTGTTTCTACCCCTGTAATTAGTTCTCAAAACAAGATACAGAACATTTCCATCAACTCATGCCCTTTTCCAATCAATTCCCCCACCTCCCTAAAAAGAACACCATTCTGACATTCTGATTTGTATAAATGAATAGATCAATTTTGTCTATTCTTAGACTTCATCAAATGGAATCATACAATATTTATTCTTTTGGTCTGGCTTCTTTTGCTTAACGTGATTTTGAGGTTCATTTGTGTTACTGCACATTTCAGTAGTTCATTATTTTTTATTACTGATGTAGTACGTACTCCATTGTAGAAATATACCATAAATTTTCAGTCCATTCTCTTGGTGGTCGATATTTGGATTATTTCCAGTTTAAAGACATTAAGAAAGTGTGTGTACAAGTCTTCTTGTGGACATGTTTTCATTTTCCTTGGGTAAATTTCTAAGAGCGGAATTGCTGGGTCATATGGTTTATCGTTTAACTTTGGAAAACTCTTTCGTGGTTTTCAGAAAGTGGTTGTACCACTTTGCATTCCCACCAGCAACATGTACAAGTCGCTGCACATACTCATCAACATTTGAGGTCGTCGGTCATTTTAACTTTAGCCATTCTAGTTTCTACTAGTAGTTTGAACTTGCATCTCCCTGATGATCACACATTACCTGGCCTGTGCACATGTCCCCTCCCCCCAGGGCTGCAGCCATAATAAACTTCTTCCAGGTGTCTCAACATGTTGTGTTCTTGCTAAACTCTGACCCATAAATCAGAATTCTCTTCTCATAACCTGGAATACCTCCCCATCCCCTGTATCACCCCCTTAAGAATTTGGCTAACGCTAGTGCCGTTCAGGTTTCAGCTTGAATACTACTTGCTTCAGAAAGCCTTCCTAGATCCCCTCCTTTCACATGGAAGAAAACACTTGATTATAATAAACCAAAAAACGAAACCCGTTGCCATCGAGTCAATTCCAACTCATAGCAACCCTAGACGACAGAGTACAACCGCCCCATAGGATTCCAAGGAGCGGCTGGTATATTGAACCGCTGACCTTTTGGTTAGCAGCCATCTCTTAACCACTGTGCCACCAAGGCTCCTTCATTGTAATACTGTGTTTATATGTCTTCCCTGTTCTGCCCCTAGGATGGGACCAGGTTGGTCTTGTTCACCTCCTGTATGCCCAGAGCCTAGTACAGTAAATATTTTTGAATGAATGACAGGGTAAATAACGAAAGGCTTTGAAATTAATATTTCAGCTGAGTCTTAAAAAATGAGTAGAACTGAGATTATATAATGCACAAAAAGAAAAACATCCAAGGTGAAGTATGGGGAAATTCCTTAGGATTATGAAATAACATGTGTCTGAGGACACCCACATAGTTCCTGTGAGGCAGGAAGAGATTAAAGACAAAGGTGGACAAGTAAGGAAGAAGCAGACAGAAGAGTCTGTATGTGCCAGCCAAAGGAGGTTGGTCTTCAGCTTTTGACAATGAAATGTCACTGCAGCATTTTAAAGCAAAGAAGGAACATGACCAGATTCACACATTGGAAGCATAGCTTTGTCAGTAAAATGGAAGACAACTTAGAAATGGCACAGCTGGAAAAAGGAAGACTGGACAGAGATTTTCATAACAATACAAAACAAGAGCAATAGGGATGGATATCAGTCGTCAGACTGCAGAGCTATTAAAGGGGCAGAATTGACAAGGTCTTTTTTTTTTTAAAAGAACCATCGAGTCAATCTAGACTCACGGCAGCCCTATAGGACAGAATTGCCCCATAGGGTTTCCAAGGAGCGCCTGGTGGATTTGAACTGCCGACCTTTTGGTTAGCAGCCGAACTCTTAACCACTGTGCCACCAAAGCTCCTTTTCTTGTGTTTTTGATAGGGACTGAGTGAGGAGCCCTGAGGGTGCAGTGGGTAGTGCTGGGCTGCTAATCAAAAAGCTGGTGGTTTGAACTCATCAGCCACTCCACGAGAGAAAGCTGTGGCAGTCTGCTTCCATAAATACTACAGCCATGGACACTCTATGGGGCAGTTCTACTCTGTCCTAATAGGGCGAGTTAGAATAGACTCGACGGCAATGGGTTTGGTTTTGGTTTAGGGACTGACTGCATGTGAAACAAACAGCAGACTGAAAGGCTGGTGCCACAGTTGTTATGAGAACTGAATCTGGGACAAGGCTGCCTTCCTCTGGTCCTGACTCCACACTTACAAACTGGATGACCTTGGACATGTTCCCTAGCACCTCTACCTCAGTTTCCTCAACAGTAAAATGAGGATAATAAAGGTTCTTAACTCATAGGAATGCTGGAGGATTGACTGAATGTAAGTGCTTAGAACATACTTAGTACATAGTAAGCATCCAGTAAGTTTTAGCTGCAGCGATTAACCATTAACTAGGGAAGAAGAAAGATATCTAGGTTGGAGCTTTAGATCAAGAAGTAGCCCAAACTGCCGGTAACTGAAACAAGAGTGTGGACAAGCACACAAAATGAGAGAGAAGGACCAAGGGGTATTCCCCCATACTGGAGAACCAAGACATTAAAGAAGTGAGCAGAGAGGAAATAAGAAGAGGTGAGAAAACATGCTCAGCAATACAGAAACAGAACCAGGAGAAAAAGAGCTTGGGATCATAGAAGCCAAAGAGAAAAGAATTTCAAGAATGGAGTGGTCAGTGTCAATACTGCAAACAACTCCTCCCTGAAGACACAAAGTACCCAACGAATGGAGCAACTGAGAAGTCCGTCGTGGCCTTTACTAGGACCCATGGTGTAAACGGAAGCCAGCAGCTGAAGTAAACGAGAGGTAGAAGTAAACCAGAGCCATTTTCACTCAAGATGAACTGGAGTTAGAAGGACTGGGGTAGAATGCAGTTGTTGTTAGCTGCTGTCAAGTCGGCCCAAACTCATGGTGACTCCATTTACAATGGAAACAAAATGCTTTCCATCCCCATAATCAGTTGTGGATCGGATCGTTGTGATCCACAGGGTTTTCACTGGCTGATTTTCAGAAGTAAACCACCAGGTCTCTCTCCCTAGTCCATCTTAGTCTGGAAGCTCCAATGAAGCCTGTTCAGCAACATGGTGACAGTCACTCCTCCACTGCCAGATGGGTGATGGCTATATATGAGATGAACTGGGCAGGAATCAAACCCAGTCTCCAGTGTAAGAGGCCAAGAATTCCATCATTGAATCTCTGGGTTAGAACACGTACTAATACAAATGTACATTGCTACTTCAACTACTGACCTTATTTTAGACACTGGTAATACATTGCTTTGATTCTTTTGATGAAATACTAAGTATCTTTTGGCTCTAAACACACTCCAAATTTGCAATTTACACTGAACACCACAAGACATACTAACATCTCACCGTTCTGTCAATTTTACAGTAGCCTTTGGTAAAATGCCATAAAATCTGACCTGTATAAAATGCATAATAAATTAGCCTGTATAAGAACGCTAAAGGTACATTTTTCTAGGGCAACTCAGTAAATTTGGATTCTTATTATTTGAAAAAGTAAACTACAAATATTTCCCCTATTTCAATAAGCAAACGGGCAGAGTTAAGAGAGGATAAAGTTCACTTATCTATAAACCTAGATAAAAAGATGTAAGAGGATGGTAGAAAAAGTAGGTAATAGTTTGCATTCTTGGTATAGCAATGAGTTCAAGCAATATGGCACCCCGGTGGCATAGCAGTTAAGAGCTATAGCGGCTATCCAAAAGGTCAACAGTTCAAATCTACCAGGCGATCCTTGGAAACCATATGGGGCAGTTTCTATTCTGTCCTATAAGGTTCCTATGAGTCGGAAGCGACTCGATGGCAATGGGTTTTTGTTTTGTTTTGTTTTTTTAATATTAACTGATGGTACTTGTTGTGGGCTGAAATTGTGTCCTTCCAAAATATATGTTCAATTCTAACCCCCAGTACCGGTAAATGTGACCTTATTTGAAAAGTGCATCATTACAGATGTAATCAGTTAAGATGAGGTTATCAGGGTGGGCCCTAATCTCTTTATGACTGGTGTATTTATAAGAAAAGAAGACAAGAGACACAAATGGAAGAGATGGCCACGTGAAGACACAGGAAGACGGGTGCAGAGACTGGTGTGATGCTGCCACAAGCGAAGAAACACCTGGGACCACCAGAAACTAGAAGAGGCAAGGAGGGATTCCTTGCGTACAGCCTTCAGAGAGAGCACAGCTCTGCCGACACCCTCATTTTGTATTTCATTTTCTATTTCTAGCCTCCAGAACTGTGAAAGAATAGATTTATGTTGTTTTAAGCCACCCTGTTCATATATTTTGTTACAGCAGCTCTAGGAAACTAATGGGCTCAAATACAGCAAAGACCACAAAGATGGCACAGGACCGGGTAGCTTGTAGCTCTCTTATATACAAGGTCACCATGAGTTGGGACTAACTCAAAGGCAACTAACAACAACAGGAAACTAACAACTCCTGGTTCTATTTCCGCACTGCTGAGCATTCCTTTTTCATCATCTCTTATTTCCTCCTCTGCTCACTTCCACGCAGCTCATATTTAGGGCCGTATTTCCCACTTAAAATGTCTGCATAGAGAAGCTGCTCAAGACTTTGGGAAACACACAAACTGCTCTAATTTCCAAAAACTCCATTGAGCACCAGCCTCAAGAGCAGAAGCAGACGTAATAACTGTTGTAATGTCTCAGAGCCCAGAGAAGAATAATGAATATGGAATATGCTGGGTGCTAGTCAAAGGAGATGCTGAGGTTAATGTTTCAGCTGCTTGACTCTGAATAAGGACTTACATTTTGATGTAGTATAAACACCATGCAGTATTTAAATGCATTTATCCAAAAAATATTCAATATGAAGCCTCAAAGTAAAATGAATGTTAACACACAAGTTATTTTCCAAGAAAACAAGTACAGACAGAAAATGTGCTGAGTATTTAATGGAAGGAGGTTTCTTTTAATCCACTGGATTTGTGTTAGAAGTAGGTACCACAGCTATAATTGAATAAATTACTTGGGATCACAAAAAAAAAAAAAAAAAAACTAGATGTTGTTTACATGGATCTCCCTTTAGTTAACTAGATTTTCATTTTTAAAAAGCTTACAGAACTGAATACTGCTGCCACGGGGGGAAGAATCAAACAAGTCATTGTTAGAATAGATTATGGGGATCATTTGAGTTATGTTTCTGTTAAGTTCCCACGATCAATTGGTATTCTTCAGGGACAATGAAAGCTTACATGGACTCTGCTGGAATTAACAGGTTCTGCACTGCAACAGCTAGCTTGCAAATTTGAGTACAGACATTTAATCCATAGACTCATCTTCAAAAAGAAAAACAAGTCATTGCATAAGCATTACCCTACTGTCGAAAAAATTCTATCAGTAATGGCACTTAGTTCAAGCTCAGAATTTTAAATAATGAAAGCATACCTAAAAATCTATTAAGTTTTTCTCTCTCTCTCTCTCACACACAGACACAGACACACACACACACACACACACACACACACACAAATACATCTGGGCAAGGACCACTAAGAGTGTATGTTCAAATAAGTAGGAAAAAATGCTACTATTCTAGTTCTACAAATAAATGAACATGAGTGAAGGGTTATAGCTGGAAGGGAAAGACCAGAAACAAAACTCATTTGCCCCAATGTGGCTCTAAAACAATTTTTTTCTTTAAGCAAAATAGTATCAGTAAGGAACAGGCCTATATTTCAGAACATTTCTCAATGCCAAGAGAGCAGCTCCCAAAAGGGATTGCAGAAAAATGATGGCTGAGCATTAGACTATAATTTGCAATCCCTCCCTCCACACCTTAACCATCTTCTATCCATAACACTGAGTTGAATCATATGAAATTACCATTTTTGTACATCAAAAGTGGGCAAATATCAGGAATTTCATATGGTTTGACCTAAAGAAAATGGCAAACAGAACAGGTTAAAAACAAAATAAATAAAAATTTGTATCCACGTAGAACCAGGAGAAGAGGGCCATCCACTGACATAAAATTGGTGGCAATTCGGGTAGATGCAGTGCAAGTGAAGCTTAAAGAATTCAAGAAGTACTGACTTGCAATTCTCCTGCATGAAGATCAGCATGGAGTCCCAAGTCACAATCAAGAATATCCTAAGGAAATCTTGTCTACAGCCCCTAATGTGAAGGGACAAGGGCTAAGGCGAGGCTGAATCTCAGAACGCCACTAATCACAGTTCCATTCTTCACCTGAAGGCTTGAAGTGAGCCCCACCCTACAGGAGCCCCTCTCCCCATATGCTAGGGCAGCTTCCGAATGCAGCCACCCCGGAAGGGAAGCCAAGCACAGCCTCACCTTACCTAACACAGCAGGCAACAGGCTCAGTTTCCTTTCGGGATGGTTGGGCTCTGCCCTACACTCTACGAAACAGCACCTTCAGAGACAGCCTCATACCCTACCTAGTTTTGTTCTTAGTTGCTGTGGAGTCGGCTCCAACTCATGGCAACCTTACGCATTAAAAAAAAAAAAAAAAAAGTTGTCCAGTCCTGTACTATCTTCATGATCACTGGTATGTCTGAGTCCACTGCAGCAGCTATTATACAGTGCCTTCCAACCTAGGGGGCTCATCTTCCAGCATTTTATCAGACAATATTCTGTTATGACCCATAAGGATTTTATTGGCTAATATTTGGAAGCAGATAGCCAGGCCTTTCTTCCCACCTAACTTACAGGACACAAAAAAGAAAACTAGATACAGAAAGCTGAACCCAGGCTCAGCAGCTTCACCAAAGGGAAGACACTTCTTAGATGGGGGACTCCCTCTCTGGATCTTCTCCAAACCCAGATCCTCCCTTCCCCTCAGTCAGTCCTACTTATAACCTGGGCACCATCCTCGGCTGCTGGACCCTGATGCTCATGTCATCTTCTAGGATCCAGCTCTCCAGCATGGGATCTCAGGAGAAAAGTATCAGCTAGCTTTCCGGTTTGAAGCAACAGGAACTGGAGAAGAAATATACAGAGGACAGCACCGGGCACAAAGAATTGTGTGCAGGATGCAAGTCCATGCTTAACAAAGGGTTGGAAGGAACTGAGGGGCCCTGCTGTGGGGACCCCAGGGGCCATGACGCAGGACACAGAGTTTTGCAAATGCACAGGTGCTGTAGGGAATGACCTGGAACCTCCCCCTCTGCATCCCTTCCGTCCATCTGTCCGCCCTTGCTTCACTCTCTCACAATTCAAAGTACTGGGAAATAATACACTGATTAGCTGAGTTCAGGTCATAGCTGACCTGTCTGACTGAGGGCAGCAAGATGGAGGATCTGAGTCATGTGTGTGAGAGGAAACCAGGTGGAAAGGATGCTGGCAGCCAGAATTAACTATTATCCGCTGCTAGGAAAGGGAAAGTATTTGGTTAGAAAAGGAACGGATTCAAGGTAAGTTACATGCTCTCTGTTTTAGGACAAACCCCAGGCGTGACTAGAGTTCTTACTCAAGAATGAATAAAAAGGGGGAAAATATTTGGACTTATAGGCAACATATAAAGAACACAGAACTAATGAGTTATAAAAAAACAGTTTAAAGCCAAACATTCCATGTCATAAAAGAATGGGCTCAATACTAAAAGAATGAATCAGAGGGAAAAAAAAAGACCTTAGGAAGAATCTCCCAAAATGCAGTAAAAATAACACAGAAATGTAAATAGAAGTATATATGCAAAAGAGACTAGACAATCAGATAACTGAATTCTAAAACAAATTAAGAGAAATAATCAATTAATGGAAAATTTATATATCCCTAGATACGTAACAGTGAAATTTTAGAATTTCATAAATAAAGAAAAAAAATCCTAAACACATCTAGGCAGAGAAAAAACTGGGTTATCTTCAATGAAGCATTATATATGGAAGCTTTTCTAGAAGATAAAACATAAGTTTTACGGTTAAAATCTCCCATTAAAAGATGAAGACTCTCGGAATGACTTCTGTACTCAAAACTGTACACAGTGTCTTCCAGAAATATCAAAGTGGCAGATAAAATTTAAAATATTAAGAGCAGCAAATACTTATTGAAGACTTATAATATGCCAGCCATTGTGCTAAGCATTTTACTTGTATTAATTCAATCTTCATAAAAACTGAATACAATAAAAAACCGGTTACCGTCGAGTCGATTCCGACTCATAGTGACCCTATAGGACAGAGTAAAACTGCCCCATAGGGTTTCCAAGGAGCACCTGGTGGATTTGAACTGCTGGCCTTCTGGTTAACAGCCGAGCTCTTAACCATATTATCCCCACTTGACAAATGAAGACATTGAGGCATACAGAGGTTAAGTATCTTACCCTAAGTCACACAGTAGATGGAGGCAGCAAGATTTGAACCTATGCAGACCGGCCCCAGTACCCAGCCTTTTTAACTATCACCCTAAATTGACTGTCCTTAAAGTACAGAGCTGCTATAAGTTGGAATCAATTTGATGACAATGTTTTTTTGGCTTTTGGTTTTTTTTTTTTTTTTAAGCAAAAAGGAGAACACAGCCCAGGCAAATCCAAACAAATGAACAACAAAAGAACAGTAGTGATATTGATACTAGTCACTAAAAGAAGAGACGGCAATTTGTCAATGATGAAAGATACAGTTTTCAATGAAGAAAAAGAAATGCCAGCTCAAGAGTAAGCAGAAGTTAGCAGTTCCTGCTCCACAGTATGTGTCTAATAAGTACCTGTTAAATGAATGAATGAACTGATGAAGAAGCAAGCAAAGATCAGGCATGAACCCTTATGTACTGAATTTAAAACACAAAAAACATAAAACAAACTACCTAAGAATAAAAAGAAGCTGATGGGAACAGCAGCAAAAAGCAGGGATAGCCAGTTCTGATTTAAGGACTGTTTTGGCTATGAGCATTTGTTAAAAGTGACTGCTATATTAGAGAACAAGCTTCTCATTTTCTTACGTGCAATTTCATTCCTATAGAACAGTCTGTTAAAGCAGAAAACTGCACCCAGAACTGAGCTATATACAAGACACACAAAGCACGTCCCTCAAACAACTACCAGCTACTTCTGTCAGTTCACCACCATGTTAGAGCCACACCCATCCCCATATGATGTACAACTTTCAGCCCAATTTCAGATATAACCCTCCTCCCCTGCTTCAAAATAACTCATAAGCTATACCGCTTTGATGCTCACTTCCACAATCAAACTTTGTATCTTTTTCAAGGTAAACTGACATATTTAGTATAGTACGTATTTCTCAACCATTAACACATGCAAAACTGTGTTGGCACTTTTAATACATTCCTATCTTTTTTTTTCTAATGTATCACTGATGATGTTCTTACCACCTATTTCCCAAAAGTCCTGTGGTTTTTATTGCACAATTTTGCACAGCACAGTGATTTTGAGTGTGTATGTTGCGTTATAGCAGAAATGACTGTACACAAATATACACAGCAATTGTAAAATACTGAATAAGCAGACACTTATCAAACTCTCTATACTACAAACATCTTCTTTGTTATATTAGAGAACTAATTTCTCATTTGTTTATGTGCAATTTCATTCCTATAGAACAAAGAGAACCACAAAAAAATCCTAAAGAATAAAAATTGTACAGTCCATACTCTGATCATAAAACAATAAAACTAGTTTTTAATATCTAAAGTGTAACTGAGAAAAAAATACCACTTGGATATTGAAAATCATTCTCTAAAATTCAAGTAAATGAGAAAACAAGTACAGTTATAGACTATTTAGGGAAAAAATACAATAATGAGAACATTACACATAAAAATTTTAAAAAGCAGTAGGAACAGTACAAAAAGGCAAACACAGAAATGTGTTCCTTATTAAAACAAATGAACTGGGTATTAAGTATTAATGAAAGCACATAGAAGGTGTTAGTAAAGACAAAAGCAAAAAGGTCAAAAGTAAAAATAGGTTAAATATAAATAGGTTCTTTGAAAGGGAAGACAAAAGCCCATAAAAATAGTAAAAACGCTAATCAAGATTAAAAAAAAAAAAAAAGATACCCAAAACAAGCAATAAGAGAGCAAAAATAACTATCGATGTAATAAATATTAAATATCTGAAGAATCTCAGTGAAATCTTCATAAAATGAAGAATTCTTTTAGCAAATATGAAGCATTTCTACTCAAGGATTAACGTAACACTTAAACAGACCAAAAATATTTTAAAAACCTTAAAACGTATTCAAAGAATGATTTACAAGACAAACATCAGTTCCACTTGGTTTTACAGGACAGTTCTTAATTTTAAGGTTACAAACTCGGTAGATAGCTAGTACGCAGTAGGCTTCAGAAATGCCAACGTCTTATGTTTGACTGCGTGTATGTGCATCTGTGTGCAAATTAGCTGCTAACATTTACATTTAAAAGTTAAGGTATTTACACAGCATTTTCTAGCTCCACTTTGTCTTCAAAAATTGGAGGGACATCCTGACAACCCAGTTTCACGTGGCAACATGTGGTTGGCATAGAAGAATGGATACCCTCTTTGGATGTGGTAGTTACTCTGGCTTCACTCCAGTACCCCCAGGGCCTACCACCCTTACTTACGGCAGCTTCCTGGCCAGCCTGGTAAGCATTTATGCACGCTACCGCAAACAAACAAAAAAATGCTCCAATGGATAATGATGGAAAATCACTTTTAACTGTTTATGTCAATTTCCATCAAATCCACAGAAATTTTTTGATGGGGTAGGAAGAACTTAATTAATTAAAGATCTTTTGGAAAATTAAATATCACTCATTAAAATAATGTTTCAATAAAGAAAGACAAAGGGAAGATTTGCACTGTAAGTTAAAACGTATCACAAAGCTGCAATAATTAAAATGGTATGGTACAGTGAAACAGAAAAGTCAAATGAAATAGGTCAAGAAGCCCAGAAATCAATGCATATTTAAAATAAAATAAAGACAGCACACCAGATCAGTAGAAAAGGATTTAATTCTTAGGCAGGCAGCACAGCACAGCCTCCAAGGGCACACCGTCTGGAGCCAGACGGCCTGGGCTGGAATATCAACACTGCCATGAGGGCGACTCTGGGCAAGCCAGTGTCCTCATCTGTAAAATAAGTGGATGTAAAACTGTAACTACTCCACAGGATCGCGGTGAGGATTATTAGTTAATATTTGTAAAGTACTGAGAACAGGGACTAATAAACATAGTAAGTGCTGTATGTTGTTGTTGTTAGATGACACTGAGACAGCTCCAATCCGTGTGGTTAAATAAATAAAAGTAAGCAATTTACACTGAGATAACTCTTAACTCCTAGAAGTGAAGAACATGGTGAACAGAACCACCATGAGACCATACAAAAAATTAATGTCAGGATTTAAAAAAGTAAATGGTAAAAAATTAAAGTGGGAGAAAACATACTACCTCATGTCTAATTGTTAATGACCTTTCTAAATATGACAGCCAAGGTAATAAAAAAAAGAAAACAGATTAGTAGATTTGAATACATAAAAATTAAAAACTTCCGTGTATCAAGCACTAGGAATTAAAAACAAACAGAAACTTGAAAGAAATAAGAGTTCAGATACATATATACATATAATTCTTATAAGTCAGTAGAAAAAGTACATAATCAAGGAATTCACAAAAAATGAGTACTTACCCTGTATGTATGAGAAAAAATGCAACATTATAAACAACCAAAAATTCAAGTTAAAATATTTTCGACCACTAAATTGGCCATGGTTTTAAACATTATAGTGTTGGCCAACAGACAGAGAAACTGGTATGTGACTATATGGAAGATGGAAGAATATACGGAAACAACTTTTCCAGGGATCACTTTGGTAAGATGCTTTAAAAAAAAAACTTTCAAATATTGAGCCCCTCTGACTCAGTAATTCCACTTACAGGACAAAGTTGGAACATAAAGATTTCAATGGAAAAATTTCTATTCACATTTTCAGAAATGAACCAAAATCAAGAAGAAAAGATATGAAGAAACATTTTAAGTTTCAGATGTAATAGTTAGAATTTTCACTTTCTAAAAAATCTAATACTTGTTTTGTAGCACAATTAATCTTTAATATTACCAAATGTCAAAAAACAGTTTTAAAACAAACCTTTTAACAGCATCCTTCTTCTGAGTATCTATTACATCCCACCACTTTGAAAGGTAAGAGATCTCAGACCACATAAATTTCCTCCTTGAGTCTTCTTTCAGCTTTATGACCATGTTATTAAGCATGTACTGAGTCTTGTCTCTAAAGTAGTCATCAAAAGTCTTCAACCAACCTAAATCAAGACACAAATACACCACAAAGGTCTGATTCATATATCTGATTTCAATTCAGTCACATTCCATTGCATTACCTCTGGATACTCTTAGATGTTTCAGTCATATAAAGACACATTTTTAAAGTTTAGCAAATGTTTTCAATTAATGAAAATCAATCTGAGTGGACAGGAGACTCAAAAAAGTCACACTCTAACACTGAAATGATGAAAGTATTCTGAAAACTGCACCAACTCCAATAAGAAATGCGAGAAATGAAAAACATGGTTTAAGGCCAAAAGAGATTTACAGTCTAGCATAATTATGGAGCCCTGCTGGCATGGTGGTTAAGAACTCAGCTGCTAATTAAAAGGTCGGCAGTTGGAAGCCATCAGCCGCTCCTTCAAAATCCTATGGGACAGTCCTCTCTGTCCTGTAGGGTCACTATGAGTCAGAATTGACTTGATGGCAATGAGTGGGTAGCATAATTATAAGAGCCCTGATAGAGCAGTTGTTAAGCACTCGGCTGCTAACCAAAAGGCCAGCAGTTCGAACCCACCAGCCACTCCACAGGAGAAAGATGCAGCTTAAACATTACAGCCTTGAAAACCTTTTGGGGCAGTTCTACTGTCCTGTAGGGTCGCAATGAGTCAGAATCGACTTGATGGCAATGGGTAGCATAATTATAGTATATAATTTTATTGTTCACAATTTATCTATACTTTAAGGAATTTTTGAATCTTAAAAATCTGAACAAGTTGACAATATTGCTCTCATGATATGGGATCAAAATTGCATCCTCTGATGCCACATCTAAAAGTACCAACCCAGTTGCCCAGCTGCTTGTTGTAATAGCTGTCAATAAGTTGTACACCTGTAAAAAGTAGAACCAGCAAAAGTTGTGTGACAGATATATTCACAACAATAAAAAAAAAAAAAAGACTTGCTGCCAAGGCTGCTTATGTACAACCAACCAACCAGCTTATGGGATTTGGTTCCTTGGTCATGGCTTCATGGGATATCCCAATTAAGTGGACTAATAACATATTTAGTGCTTCTGTTCTATCTCCTAGTTCACTGCACAGTGCCTGTAGTCTTAAAAGCATGCAAGCGGTCATCCAAGGGACAACTGGTCTCTAGTTGCCCAACTCAAAGAACGTAATCAATGTCACTAAACTGTACACGTGGAAACATGAGCTGGTGTATGTTTCTGCTGTGTATATTCTCGACAACAACAAAAATAATTTTTTTAAAGTCTATCTAAATAAATAAAGCCCCTACCCATGAAAAAAGTTAAAATCAGGAACAGCAAATTAAAAATATAATCTATATCTAAAACCTAGCAGCAGAATAATAGGTAATGACAACCCTGATATGACTACTGAGAAATAGAATTCAGCCAACAACAGGCACTAGTTCCAGAAAGTTGCTTATCATTCCTTTTGTTTGGAAGCACAAATTGAGACTAGTCAAACGGCAAATACAGACACATCTATGCAGTTTTTTTGTTTTTTCAAAAAGTATAGATATTGATAGCTTGGCTCTCTGATTTTTTCTACTAAATCACAACTATTCTGATAATTTTATCTGAAGACACTGGCAATTTGGCTCTAAGAAAAAATTTTTTATAAGATTTATCTCCAAATATAACCCTCACATGGCAGACTACTACTAACCAACGCAAGGAACGACCAAGGCAAAAACGTCCACAGCCACAAATTCCACCTGCTGGCGGTAGGCAGAGTGGACACCTTGGAGAATACCTTGTTCCCGTCTATGAAGTCTTACAAGAAGAGGCATTTCTCCATATTCAAGCAGAACTACAGCTCTATTGTTTGTACTTCTAACATGTAAGAAGACTAAAATATTAGGGTCCAGCTGGTTGTCCCTTTTACCTGTCTGCTTTTAAATTAACATTCAATGCATATTATAATCACTGGCCAAAAAAAAAAAATTTGCTAGGGCAGAAAAAACAAACCATGCCGGCAAAGCAAATATCAGCTTCTAAAAAAGGCACTGCAGCTTTAACTGTATTTATCCTTTTTGCTTTAACCGAAATATCCATCCATTCATTCTACAAATACTTACTGAGCACCTACAACATGACAGGCTCATGAACCTATGAGCCAAAAAAAAAATACAGTGTAAAATATTCTCTATATGACTTTCTTGCTCTGGGGCACTTTCAAGCTGGTTTAAGCAAGACAATATTGTTTGTTGTTGTTTGCCCTCGAGTTGATTCCAACTCATAGAGATCCTATAGGACAGGGAAGAATTGCCCATAGGGTTTCCAAGGCTAAAATCTTTATGGGAGCGGACTTTCAGGTCTTTTCTCCCTAGGAGCAGTTGGTGGGTTTCAAATGCCAGCCTTTTGGTTAGGAGCAGGGTTCCTTAGCCAAAGAAGGCTTCTTGGATATTCAGCTTTTCCAGGTTTAAATGAAAAGCCTGTACCTACAGAAAGACTATAATAAGCTAAACACAGATTACTCTATAACTTGCCTTGTATAAAGGTCTCTAATGAAATAGTGGTTTGCAAAGAATCCCATCTTGCTTCAGAGAAACTCCTAATCTGGAGCCCTGGCCCAGGGCACTGAGCCAGGATTCACATTTGAATTCCCAGAGATAAGCAAAAACAAAAACAAATCCAACCATGCCAAAACTCCTGAGTTAAAAAATGTCCAGTGCTCAATACTGAGCCTGGGATATAACAGCACCTGATAAAGACTAGCTATCGTCGTCTTTAATTGTCCCTTTCCCATTTCTACCACCATATCAGTAAACCGAAACCCACTGCCGTCAAGTTGATTCCAACTCATAGAGACCCTATAGGACAGGTAGAACTGCTCCATAGGGTTTCCAAAGCTTTAAATCTTTCCAGAAGCAGACTGCCCCATCTTTTTCCCGTGGAGCTGCTGGACGGTTTGAATCGCCAACCTTTCAGTTAGCAACTGAGTGCTTAACCACCGCACCACCAGGGTTCCTCAACCAGGTAAAAGGGGAGATAAAAACGGTATTGAAAACTACATAATTTATTTAACACATTTAATTACAAATGGTCCCTGACTAGCAACGAGGTTCCTTTGAATCCATTGTAAATCAGTTCTAACGTAAGTCGAATATCTCATTTTTTTCTTTTAGCTTTCATTATTATTATCTTTTATTATCAGTATCTTCATAAATCTGATCTTTATTTGTCTTTGGGAGTTTGTATACGAATGATAACATGGGCAAGTTATGCACTGCAACACTGTATGTAGTACATATTACTAACAATAAGATGTACAAAAAAAAGACAGTCGTTAAGTATGGTTCAACGTAACTTGAATATGTTGTAAGTCGGACTACCTGTATACTATGCCACATAAACATTATACCAAAAATGCAATATCTTACTTAGACAGTGATTCTTAAACATACTGGCTACCTCAAATCTCAATTTACACAGAATTCACTCTGTGCCTTAGAGCAAGTTAGTGTTATTACCAAACAGAAAACAAAGATTACATAGGAAGAATTTACTTTATCAAGTACTATCATAATAAAAACCAAAAAAAAAAAAAAAAAACACCAACCAAACCCATCGCCACTGAGTTGATTTCAGCTCATAGTAACCCTACAGGACAGAGCAGAATTGCCCTATAGGGTTTCCAAGGAGCGCCTGATGGATTCGAACTGCCAACCTTTGGTTAGCAGGCATAGCTCTTAACTGCTAGGCCACCAGGGTTTCCACTATCATAATACTTAATGTAATATATGACAGCTGTCTTCGTATCGCAAGATGGAGCTGAGCCCACATGTTCCTAAGTTACACACATCTGTAGCATGCTTATTATACGTGCAACAAAGACAATGTCACTTATTTAAATGGCTCTATTAGAATTATCATCTTTAAAGCATCACATATTTCTTTTACCTACATTTTAACAAAGATCAAAACTAATTTCTAATTATTTGGCTATTAATTAAATTAAAGAACCATGAAGAGTAGAATGCCTCCAAAACTAATTTAATAATAAAATTCCAATAATCTAACATAAAAGTTAAATTTAGAAGAAATGGCCTTTATGAGGACTGATAAGCAAACTTTTCTCTTTTAAGAACAATTACTTATTTTGATCAGTTATAATTTGTTATGAACTACGACCATCTCAAAGAATGGTTTATCACAGGAGTTTTCATTGAGGAATCACAGTGACTGATCAATCCATTTTTGCCTTCAACACTTCATCCGCCCTTCAACAATTGGACAGAAAATACGTCAAAGATATTTACGAGAGACAAGAGCCAAGCTCAGAGATGCCAACTGAAAAACCTTCCATAAAACTCATCTATAATAGCTACTAATATCACTACAATATAGCACAATTAATGAAGAATGAACTAAAAGATAGCCTCTTGCACTTTTCAATATTGAGTAATATAACAGTAAATTAGCTTTTATTGCTCTTATACAATAGAGTAATCAAGTATTCCCTTTTACACGGAACTAGCTCTTTCTTTTTATAAATTACAGTAAAACTACAATTGTACGTTAGCATGAGACTAATCAGAAAGACAGTATTTTATGAAAAGTTGTATGGGATGAATTTTTGTGACATAAAAGTATATTCCTACCTCTAGATTTAATAATCTTAGGACACTGAGTTGCAAACTGATTTCCTTAAGTGGTCAATTCACAGCCTTTTTCTTTCCTGTGAATATACTTGGAAATTGAACCAAGGCTAGAAGAGCATCAAGAATACATTTCAATGTTATTATCTCTTATGACCATTGCCACAGAGTCATTTCTCACTCATGACGACCTCACATTTGTCAGAGTAGAACTGTACTCCATAGGGTTTCAATGGCTAATTTTTTTGGTATTAGATTTCCTTTCTTCTGAGGCACCTCTGGGTGGACTCAAACCTCCTACCCATAAAACAGTTATTAGCTATTTTAAATAAGTCAGGAAAAATTTAAAACAAAGTATGCATAATTAAAAGCTCTACAAACCCACATAAAGGCAAATTCAATAGCACTATTTTATCATTAAAAAAAATTAAGTTCTAAAGTATGCTAATGAATGTTGAAAATTCTACCATATTTTTACACAAATAATGTGTGCCTTCTATAGGGTCGCTAGGAGTCGGAATCAACTTGACGGCACTGGGTTTGGTTTGGTTTTGCTTCTATGTTTGTTTGCCAACCACACCCTCCACCCACAAGGTATTTTCGTATGGGCGCTATGCTAATATTTTTAAAGCAACAGGCTGGGCAAGAGATGCTGTGGTACTGAGCCCTGGACTCCAGAGGGGTTTCCCTGTTCTGCCTCTGAACACACCCCTCTCCAAAGGATAGGTCCACAGGGCCAAGGAACCTGCCCACCTAGGCCCTGCCCTGCCCTTCAGAGTACCAAAGCCCAGAATTCTGTGGCCAAGCCAGTTTCTGGAGTCTGTCAGGGCCCACCTATAAATTCCTACTCAATAGGACTTTCGACCTTGCAAGGTAAAACTTCCCTAGCCTGGGCAGTGACCAAGGGGCTGCAGTTCGTGGAAGGTGTACACAGAGAGTTGGGATGTATCTGAAGAATATCTGCCCCCCACCCGCCGCTCCCCAGTTTAGAACAGGGCTGGGTCTGGGAGAAGGAAAGGAAAGGAAAGGGAGTGGGCTGCCCTATAGGCCAGCTGACTCTAAGCTACCATGTTCCAGGGGAGAACTTCGGAGTCCAAGCAGTCTAAATCCACACCTGGCTTCCAGATCACTGAAATATTTTTTCAGATAGGAGGAAAGTACCTATTTTGTTTAGCAATTTATTAGTTTGATTTACAACGTACAAATATTTAGACATAAAGTGATGTGGGCCTGCGTGTGCTTTTGCTGGACCAGGCCCTGAAAATTTTAGAAGCCGGCCTAGGCACATCCTACAGCCCAAACTTCAAACCAACCAATTCTCATGAATCTACCAGCATCTGATCCAAAGCCTGGGAGAGCTAGAATTCAATAATTGACAGATGAGTGAAATGCATGGCCAACAAGACTAAAAAAAGGTATGTGGAATATACCTACAAATTTATTACTTCAACTAGAAATGAAACCAAAGGCAAACACTACACTATTAGCTTTAACACGTTCACTGCCTGTTCTAATGCTAACCTAATAATCTTTGACCAACCTTTATATTTCAAAAGGCTCTGTCAGCCCTAAGACAATTTAAAATACCCATTGCTAAAAAAGCTCCTCAAATCATTGTGACATTGTTATAGCTTTAACTTTTATAGTAATAATTTTTTTTAATGAGTACATTCATTCCACTCAAAAATTAAGTAAGCACCAACTTTCAGGAAAACATGAAAAGATTTTGAGTCAAAAAATCATATTCTGATAACATATTGATACTAAACATTAAAAAATATACTTAAGTTTTGTTACTTCAATTATTTTTTTAATTGTATTGTGCTGTAGGTGAAAGTTTACAGTGCAAATTAGTTTCTCATTCAAAAATTTATACACACATTGTTTTGTGACATTTTTTACAATTCCCGGGTTCTGTCAGTACTCCCCCCCTTTCCTTTTTCACCCTGGGTTCCTCACATCCACTGGTCCTGTCCTGCCTTCTCGTCTTTGCTTTTCGGCAGTGTTGCCCATCTGGTCTCCTATACGTGATCAAACTAAGAAGCATGTTCCTCATGTGTGTTATTGCTTGTTTTATAGGCCTGTCTAATCTTTGGCTGAAAGGTGGTACTTCAGGAGTGCCTTCGGCTCTGAGTTAGCAGGTTGTCTGAGAGCTATAGTCTCAGGGATTCCTCCAGCCTCTGAAGGAGCTGTTACTTTAATCTTAACATGATACTAGTTTCAAATTTAAAAATAAATACAAACAAGATTCATGAAAAAGAAACTTTCTTTACTTTAGTAATTAAGTTATTCTCTATCAACAAATGAACAACAGGTTTCTTTTATCACACCTCAAATCTTTCAAAATTTGACTGCAACATAGTCTTTTACTTAAGGGGCCACATACACTTTTAACTGGTATTACCATAATTCAAATATGCTGCTGATTAATTTCAATTCCAACATTTGTATCATAAGCTAAACTTTGTTCTTCCCCCTGATAAACTGTGGAAGAGTTTCAATTAATGTCCAGTTTATTCACCCAAACACGTACTAGGCATCTACTAAGGGCAAAGCAACAAAGCAAAGCTAAATGAAAACTGACTCTACAGTAAAAATAGGAACAAAATGCTGTAGGGATAAGGAAATGGTAAATTCCGACCAGATGGGCAGAAGAGAGCTTCTCGAGGGAAAAGGTAGTCATTCCAAATAGAGGGAAGAGCTCATGGAAAAGATACTAAGACATGAAGCTATGTGTCAATCTCAGGTAGCAGAAGGCCATTGGGTACGGCTGGACCTCAACATACATGGTGGAAATATGGCAGGGAAAAAAGACAGAAATAGAAGTGGGGCGTCTGATCACTGAAATCTTTCTAAAGCATTCTTGTTGTTTCTTGCCGAAAACTTTTTGAGGAAGGAAGTTAATATTCCTGATCTGTGCTTTCAGAAGTAACTATAGTAATGATGAAGGATAGACTAAAAAGGTAAAGGAGAAGCAGAGAAACAGGAAATGAGACCACTAAAATAATTGTTTAAAAAAAAATGGCTAAGGATTGCAATTTTTTTTTTTTTTTTTTAGCCATTTAAAAAAAAAAAATGTTTAAGGATTGCAAGGAAACCCTGGTGGCATAATGGTTAAGTGCTATGGCTGCTAACCAAGAGGTCGACAGTTCGAATACACGAGGCGCTCCTTGGAAACTCTATGGGGCAGTTCTACTCTGTCCTATAGGGTCGCTATGAGTCAGAATCGACTGGACGGCAGTGGGTGGTTAAGGATTGCAATGGAAGCAGAAATGGGGAAATAAGGGGCCAGGGAGACAACAAGAATAGAATTTAGAAACCGATTAAAGTTTTCAGAAGAGAGTAAGGGAAGAGTCGAAGGCGAGGCTGAGGTTTTCCAAAGACTGAAGAAGATAAACCTGCTGGTTCTTCTAAATGCTTTTGAACTCAAGTTTCCAAAATCATCTAACCTTTTTCCAGGTGATTCAGTGTCATATAACAGTTTTCTAAGCATATCATCTTCACTACCATTAAGCTGTTGGAGATACAGCACTTTTTGAATCCATGTAAGATGCTGTCACTGGAAACTTCATCCCACATCACAAGCACCCATTTGCATGACTGTCAGCACAGCTGGGGTTTTGTTCATATGCGGCAGCTGCGTCAGTGTAGTATCCAATTGTGACCCTGTATTATATTGCTTTTCCAAGTCTCCTTTAAAAGACTGCATACCTTGATACTTGATACCTGCACTTGTGAGATCAACTTCCAAAATTAATTTCTAAATCTGTGCTGATGTAATTTCCCCCCTATGTTAAGGACTCCAGCCGTAAGCATCTTTTAACTATCACCGACTGAGGTCGCTTCAGGCCTAACAAGTCTTCCCCCAAACAGAACTTGGTTGTTTGAAATAATAGTGTCCATAATACGAGGGACATTATTGAAAGTCACAGAAATAGTGAACTCCTCAAGGGATTACTCTTAGGGTATATGAGGGGGCTACTCTGCCTTATGGTCAGGCAAATGCTGGAAAAATTATCAAAGTTTCTAGAAGAAATTGCTTTAAAACTAGAAAATACTGCTTCTAAATAATTTCATAATTGTAAAAAATATAGCCATGAGGAAAACCACTCACCATCTCATGTACTAATGTAGTATTTAAGGACAAAGACATCCATTTGAATAAGGAGAGAACAAAAAAAAAAAAAATCAGAAGGAAACAAGGATAGGAAATAGTGCGGTAAGCTGTCTATTTTTGCAAGACACTTAGTAAAAATCATTTTTTATAATTAATAACACTAAACGGATGACATTTCACTTGGAAACCCTTAAAAGACTTTCCTCTTAAATGCCCTGCCTGTGGTTTCAGTAAGTGTAACCCACAACGGGCAATATTAAATAATGGTTATGGGTCCTGATTCCAGAGCCAAATATCCTGGGTTCAAGCCCAGCTCTGCCACGGACAAATTACTTAACCTCTGTTGCGCCTCAGTTTTCTTATCCATGAGATGAGGGTAATGATAAGACTTTTGCCATAAAAGTGCTGTGAGGAGTTCCTACTGTTGTTGTCTTATGCCGTGGAGTTGATTCCGACTCATGGTGACCCCATGTGTTACAGAGTAGAACTGCTCCATACAGTTTTCTTGACTGTAATCATTATGGAAGCAGATCTCCAACCCTTTTCTTCCACAGTGCCACCTGTGTGGGTTCAAACCACCAACCTTTCGATTACCAGCTGAGTGCAAACTATTTGCACCACCCAGGGACCTGTGCGAGGCAAGGAATAATAGATTTATGTAGAGTGCCTAGACCAGTGCCTGTAACACAGTAAATCCCATAAGTGTTGGCAGTTATTTGTCTTTCCAGGAGATTGGTAAACTCTGAAGCATGCTCGCCTAAGGACAGGCTCACCTTAGAAAAAGGTAACCAAAATGAGGGGAATCAAGAGAGACGTGTCATGATCACCTACATCTTTAACACACTGCTTCACTTGTGTGCTGCTCAGGGAATGCAATCCAATGAGAACCCAAGCCATCTGGAGTTCTTTCCTCTAACAAGGAACCTCAATACACCAATTCCAGAGTTCTCTTTAAAAAGAGAATTCTAAATAACCATGTAAATATTTAACTTTTAAACATTACCATTTTCTTAACAACTAAGGTTGCCAGATAAAATACAGAATGCCAAGTTAAATTTGAATTTCTGACAAACAAGGAATAAATTTTTAGTATAAGCATGTACCATGCAATATTTAGGACATACATACAGTGAAAAATAATTCATTTTTTTAATTGGAAATTCCAATTTAACTGAGCATCCTGTATTTTTATTTGCTAAATCTGACAGCCCAATTAATTCTAAGTCCAGATAAATGTGCTAAATTGGCTACTGCCCCTAATGCAAGAAGGAAAGAAATAGAATCATTTGGACTAAATAAAGTCTTTTAAGGGGATGTACAGTACATGTAAACAATATGAGTTTTGGAATCAGGCAAACCTGAGCTTCAATTCACCAGACTCTGCCAATTTATAACTGAATGATCTTGAACAAATTACCATAAACTACTTTGGCCTCAAGGAGCCCTAGTAGTACAATAGTTAAGTGCTCGGCTGCTAACCAAAGGGCTGATGGTTCGAACCCAGCAGCTGTTCCACATGAGAAAGACCTGGCAACCTGCTCCCATGAAGATTATAGCCTAGAAAACCCCACGGGGCAGTTCTACTCTGTCACATGGGTTCACTATGAGTCAGAATCAATAGCACCTGACAACAACCTTGGCCTCACTGCCTTCACCTGTTAAATGGGGTTTAACTTGCCACTTTTCAGGATTGCAGAAACGATTACATAAAATAGCACGTGCCTGGCGCTCCCCTGATGCAGGATAGGCAATGAATGCTAGCTTTCAGTTCTTTTTCCTCATACTATAGCTCCAGCAACTCAAATTTCCCTTCATGGTAGCCAAAACCAAAGAACCCACTTTATCCTGCTGCAGCTAAACAGAAGAAAGCATTCCTCAAACTGTGACCACATACAAAACCTCTCCCCTTACTGACCACATACAAAACCTCTCCCCTTACTGACCACTCCAGGAAGGTAGTGCCCACCTGTATGGGCATTACCCAACTCTTATTGACCAGAATTGTCTTCTTATGACCACACTTTACAATATTTGAACAAAAGTTTTAATATGTTACACTATGATTTCCTCACGTTTTTATTCTATTTGACAAACTTACTTAGAATAAGGATACATAAACAAACTCTTTCATTTCAAATTATCATGTAATGCTAAATGCAAAAATCTATTTTCTTAATTTTACCAAAAAAAAAAAAAAAAAAGGCTGAAAATCTAATAATTAATTTGAGTCAAAAATTCTGCAAAAGGACTGCAAATGCACAACAGAAAATTATTTTCCAGTCTGACTCTTGGGCTTAGGTCTTCCTACTATTTTATAGTCATACCACATGGGGCATTATTTTCTCATATTCATTTTACAAATTACTTAACTAACAATATGCTATCCAACATTCCATTTAGCATACCTTATCTTCTCTCTGTGATTTCTTTGAAGGAAAATTAACTAAATAGTTCAGCAGTCTAACTAGTAGGATGCAAAGAATTAAGATTGTAGATACAAAGGTGCCGTAATTGTGTTTTAATCAGCTTATTAAATACAACATGAACATGTACCAATCAACTACCATTTAATTTCATGGTCTATGATTCAAAACTTTTCAAAAGGACAACAGTACAAAGTTATCAGCATTTACTTAATAATTCTTTCCCAATTTTGTTTTAACTCATGTGAACCATATAAATATTGTGTGACAACTGTTACATGTCCTTATAAGCTGGAAAAAGGAATTAGGAATTTTATTAAGATATAAACATAATTTGAAATTTACCTTTTCTTGCGGGAAAATTACCAAAATGATTCAGGAAGCAAAATGTCTACATATGTACAAACACAGCAACATAAATTCTTTAAGTTAGGGTGCTAAACATAGGAAACTTTTAAAAATCTTTTTGAAATATTTCTATCCACAATAGACAAAAATTCACTGATGAAACAAACTATCGAGCTAAAGCTTGTTTTAAATTGTTGCTGCAGAAAATGCAAACAAATCTCTATAAATCACATTTAGAAAGTAAGTTGCCCAATGACACATTCGTTTAGAAGTATTACACAAAGATTTCCCATTACTGAGTCACATTTTGACTTGGAATGCACGTGCACATACTTTTTCTCTTTTTTTCCCTCTTGCACGAGTGGTTTTTCATGATCTGAATGATTCAGTTTTTCACAGAATAATTTACTTTATCTAAATTCTACCTTTGTTAAGGAGTGGTGATATGAAAATTAGTAAGAAAGTCAGCAGGTTCTTTTCTCTAGCATTCTGCTTGATAGCAAAAATTGCTTTAGTTTTAAAAGACCTGTTTCTGACCATTACTTTTTCCTCAAGTGGAGAAGGGCCTGAGGGTAAGGGTCATTAACATCTTTTACCAAGACAAAAAGATTCAACTCTGGTTGCTAGGATACCAACAAACAGATTCATTTATTGTAGTCAGAAAGTTAGTTGGGATGTCTTCTCACAAAACAACATACTAACACAAGAACAGTAATGCAAAAAAAAAAAAAAAATCTAAAAGCAGAGGCAACCCCTCCCTTGAAGAGCTTAATGCCTTCTGTCGTCGGTATACAAGATTACAGAGTGCATTTTATATACGGTTATTTGCAATAGAAATAACTAGACAAAAGGAAGGAGGGAAGTTAAAGGAAATTGTAGGCCAAGGAGTAAGTCAAATGTTTCATCTGAGTCTGAAGAGTCAGTTTCATTCATTCCTCAACCTATTTAACCAAATGTACTGACCACGTACTAAGCGCCAGTTAGGAGTCCCCAGCTGGCACAAATGGTTAAGTGCTCAGCTGCTAACTGAAAGGCTACCAGTTCGAATCCACTCAGAGGCGTCTCAGAGAAAGGTCTAGTGATCTACTTCTGAAAAGTTCGCAGCCACTGAAAACCCTACAGAGCAGTTCTACTGTGACACATGGCAGGCTGCCATGAGTCGGAATCAACTAGACAGCAACTGGTTTGGTACTGGTACATGACAGTTACTGTTGCAGGCATTAGAGACATCAGGGTTAATAACACAAAGTTCCAGCCCTCAATGAACAAAAGTATAGTAAATGGTCTGTGATATGTGCACACACTGAGTGTTGTACAGCACAGAGTGAGAAAGCTAGGGAGGGACACAGATGTGAGAGGCCTCACGCGCATTTAGCAATTACCATATACCAAGTGTTGGTCTACGCAGTGAGAGAGTTTAACAGAAGTCACAGGCTCTCCGTTACTCACGTTTTCTCTAGTGGGAGATCCAGGTAAACTAAAAAACTAGCAGGGAAATATTCTAGTTCCATTCACTACCTGTGCAACCTTGACAAATTGGTAATGTGTTTGTAAGTAAACAGCAGCACTAACCTCCAAGGTTACTGTGAGCATTAGATGAGATGTTTATAAAACATTTGGCACACTGCCTGGTAAACCACAGATTTCATTATTACAGTTAAGTGCTCACATTGCAGAATAACAAGAAATGAGACTGGTGAATATTATGGATGGAAGAAAAAGGGAAAGGATAACAAAGGTGTTTTCTTTTTTTAACATCAAAAAAGGAAGAGCGGTGGGCTTCATACAAGGATGACTCAAAAGGTACACTGTGAAGTGTCTTTACAAACTTACAATGAACATTATACAATGAGGGTTACCTCACATACCCAATTAAGTGACAAGAATATGGTTAGCAATGCATGATTGGCAGAGAGAGAAAGAGAGAACAATTCAAATACTGCACGCGGCTCGTCCACTATTTTGTTCCAAATGTAAATATTTCAGAATGAGATTTAAAAAAAAAACTGCACTTCCCCAGGCAGTCTCAGAACCCACATATGAAGCGTGAGCCCCTCATCAGTCTAGTAATCAAAGACAGATGTTTTCAACGCCCGTCCCCTAAACGCAAAGTTAGGATTTAATCTGAGCGGCAAAGTTGGTTAAGCAGGCTGGCAGTCTGAACCCACCCAGGAGGTGCCTTTGAAGTCAGGCCTAGCAATCTGCTCCCAAAAGGTCACAATTCTGACCTCTGGAGCAGTTCTACTCTATACACATGGGGTCGTCATGAGTCAGAATCGACTGCACGACAACCAACAATGACAACTTAACCTAGTTCTCAAGCAGATAAAAGGAATTTTGATCAGATATGATTTTCATCCCCTTTTGTACTTTATGATTAACCCTTACTTAGATACTACTCCCCTGTATGATCTCCGTTTTAGAGGTATGCTAATAAATGTGCCCACGGTCACATGGCAGTAAAGAGAACTGGGATGTCTGCCTGCGTCATTCTGTCTGCCTCCAAATCTCTAAAGTCTTTCTAAGATGCCTGGCTAACCCTGAATTTGGATTTGAAGGAGCACACTGAAACTCAGGAAGAATATGCAAAATATATATGAGGACAAGTTAGAATAACAGGTATTTGTAGGAAAAGATATCAAGACTAAAGACAGAATCAAAGTGATGTGTGGCAATGGGTCACGACAAACTTCCACAGCAGCATTCATTTCACATATGCTCTATACCTCCTGTGCGCAGAAGTATTCTGGAAATTCAAACATGCCAGCATCCATGCTCTATCTCCTAGGCTGCATCTCACATTCAAAGGCAGCACACGCACACACACACACACACAAACAGTTCTAGTCATGTCCAGGGACAATGTACAAGTTACACTGTCTTAGAAATAACAAGAAAGGAAAACACGTCATAACAAGATAAATGAATGCTGGGAATAAAGAAAAAACAATTCAAAGTCCTAGGTGAATACTGATGCCTCTGATAATACTGATTGAATTGAGAAAAGTAACAAATGAAAGTATAAGTCCTTCATAAGAAGTCTCTGGAAGTACAAACTCGCTCCGCCCCCCCAAAAAAAATGCTACAATTCAGTAGGCATTTACTCTGTGCTTATGTGCTCGTCATACCATCTTACCAACATGTATGTACATCAAAATATATCTCATTGTCATTTTAGCCATTTCTCCTTACCTCGGGGGAAAAAAATCTGTCCCCACATAAGATAACAATGATAATAATGATAGTGTGTGGGTGTGTGGCTACTTTTCTGACATGTACCATGCCGTCACATTTTCACCCCATGAAGTAGATACTATTGTCCCAAATCTCCAGGTGAAAAACACGAGTCTTGGGGGATCTAGTAACATGCCTAAAGTCATCCAGCTAACACCAATGGAGCTGGGACTCAAACCCATGTCCTCCTGACATCAAGACAAAGCTCTTCACCACCACTTTATCCTGCTTCTCCACTTTAAAGTTTCACACTTTCCCATGGGCACTCTGCCTTGCTTAATGCAGAGTTTACAGACACTCAATAAATCTCCCACACAACACTACAAAGTAGTTACTGAAATGAACAATGAGTACCTTTAATGCGTACGACTTTTCACCCCCAAGAGCTAAGACCTTCTTATGATTATGACTGTTCCACACTACAGAAGCAGTATTCTTGAATAGCACATAAACTGATAAAATGAGAACACTAAGATCCAGTGATACATATGCAGAATATGTTAGTGTTAAAAGTCAGAGAAAAATGGCTCAAAAATTTGAGATGCAGGCTCCATTAGATTCTCATTAAAAGACTCTGTGCCTAAAGAGACTTAACCTCTCATTTTTTTGAAGTGCGAATTTTACCTGGGTCGTTATGGGAATGGGGCACCACGAAGACTTGAAGGGACTCAGTGTCCCACTCATGAGATTCGTATGTAATATCAAATCCTTGCTTCCAAACTCCACCATCTGGATTGTCAAAAGGAATTAGACTGTAAACATCCAGCATCTAAAAATATAAAAGCAAAAAAAAAAAATTCTTAAAAGGTTACTCACATTACTAATTTAAACTTAATGTTGATAAATACTCGCTAAAAACTACTCACTGCTATACTCTCCATATATATTGTATAAGATGAAATTATTTCTGTAGAAGTTAAGTGAAGATTTAATAATCACTGAAAGGCTTAAAAACGTTTCTCTGCTACATGACTGTCCTGAACTACCTGATAATTCCCTCACCCACCTGCCTCTAATAAAACTAATCCCATTCAATTCCTTCTTCCCTTTATTTCTGCTACAATTTAACAGGAATTTATAGGAACTGAGCAGCAGACAAAAAAATTCTGATGAAATCAGATTATAATCAAAATGTTTCACAATTTTCAAATACCGTACTGAAAATGATTTTTTACTTTTTTTGGGATGTCTTCATTTTACCATCAGTCTCTCATATTTTTAAAATCCACATCTGAATGAAAATGCATCTGTAGCTATTTTTCCCTTCAGCATATTTATGCTTACCTTTTTAATTCTAAAAATAAAACTATGACAAGGTTAACTAGGCATAATCATTCAAAAATGGAGGAAATTTTCAAAATTGAGATTTAACCTCTTAATGTGTAAACATTTTCTAAGTTTCCAATGCAGTTTCCTTCTAGCTGATAATCTACTTGGACACAAAGGAAAAAATATTGCCAAAACAACCTCAAACTTAGTTTTAGTCTTCACACTCTCTATAATACTAAATGTGACAAAGAACACAGCCGAACAATCTTTTGTAAAATGTTATTTTAAAATTAATTAGGATATAAAAACTATAACCTTATTTATAAATGGGTTACAAAAAATTTCAAAGATAACAAGCAAATTATATAAAGGAGAATACAAAGTATTTTAAGGCAATAACGTATCTCCAGCTATGACATTTACGACTTTAGTAAAGAAAATAAAACCCTCCCAAGGATGAGCCGACAAATCTTTGGGGAGCCAGCTGGGCAGGAGGGCGTGTTAGCAGTCTGTTATTTCTTCCAGTTCTTTCTTCAGCCCCACAGCTCTCCCAGTTCTTTCCTTCCCGACTCTGCCTGCTTCCCACGGTTGCTCCGTAACCCCTTTCTCTCCAGTCCACAGTTAGACAAAAAAAAAAAAAAGAGTTTTTGTTGTTCCCTTAGCATGGTGACATAGGCTTGGTACTTAAAAATATAAAACAGCCAAGCCTCACAGAAATGGACTTTGCAAAGCACAGGATTCTGATCCTATCAGTCTGGCCACACATCAGCTGCTTTGGCTGCAGGTACAAGGCCTGTCCCTAGCTTCCCACCTGCCTGTCAGCCATGGTCTCCAAATTATATCATGTTTTACGGCCCTAGGAGTTAAGTGAAAAATACTGCTTTAAAGCAAGGCCAGAAGCCAACTCACTTTATCTGACTTTAAAATATTCACCTTTAGGGTCCTCCCACCAAGTTCCAGTTTCTGGCCAAAGGCACAAGATTAAACACAGTCCTCTGCTACCTGGCAGCAAAGTCCTCTGTTGCCTGGTAGGAAAGTCCTCTGCTACCTGGCAGGACAGAGCAATGACAGTGATACACCCTGAGTTTAAGAAAGGCACAGTCCTTTCTGACTCTGGTTTTTAGCTCCACTGCCCTTGAGCAAGCAGTGCTACTCTGTAACACATAGGTTCACCATGAATTGGAATCAGTTCTATCGCAATGGGTTCAACTCTTGGTTTTTACCCTTGACAATAGCACTGTCCAGTAGAAATATAAGCCACATACATCAGTTTAAATTTGCTAGTAAAACAAAACAGGTGAAATTAATTTAATGATACATTCCTCTTAAACCAGTATATCCAAACTATTATCTCAAGAAATAATCGATATAAAAAATTAATAAGATATTTCCCATTTTCTAATGTCTTCAATATCTTGTGTGTATTTTAAACTTAGAGCACATCTCAATTAAAGCTAGTCACATTTCAAGTGCTCAGGAGCCACATGTGGCCAGTGGCTTCCGTACTGGACAGCACAGCTCTAGAAGACTTCCTTCCCCCTTTACCAGAGAGTATTCAACAATGACAATATATATATACTGTTACACTGCATGAAATCTACACTTGATCCAACAGCTATACAGTAAAATAGGGCTTTTCTCTCACTCACCAAAGAAGGTCTAGAAAATCTCTTTGACCAAATTTAAACCTTTAAAGGTTTTCAAGTCCTACAGAAAACCAAACCTGAAAAGGATACAAAAAGGCTATTTTCATATAAGTATAAAATAATAAAATTAGGAGAAAGCAAAGAACCATAGACTTTTATCACAAAAAAGAACATTAATGATCAAGAGACTAATCAAATTACTTTTGTTGTTGTCGTTAGGTGCCAGCGAGTCCATTCCGACTCATAGCGACCCCATGCACAACAGAATTAGTAATTCTGCCCGGTCCTGCGCCATCCTCACAATCGTCGTTATGCTTGAGCTCATTGTTGCAGCCACTGGGTCAATCCACCTCGTTGAGGGTCTTCCTCTTTTCCGCTGACCCTGTACTCTGCCAAGCATGATGTCCTTCTCCAGGGACTCATCCCTCCTGACAACATGTCCAAAGTATGTAAGACACAGTCTCGCCATCCTTGCCTCTAAGGAGCATTCTGGCTGTACATCTTCCAAGACAGATTTGTTCGTTCTTTTGGCAGTCCATAGTATATTTAATTTTCTTCACCGACACCACAATTCAAAGGCATCAACTCTTCTTCAGTCTTCCTTATTCATTGTCCAGCTTTCACATGCATATGATGTGACTGAAAATACCATGGCTTGGGTCAGGCACACCTTAGTCTTCAGGGTGACATCTTTGCTCTTCAACACTTTGAAGAGGTCCTTTGCAGCAGATTTACCCAATGCAATGCGTCTTTTGATTTCTTGACTGCTGCTTCCATGGCTGTTGATTGTGGATCCAAAATGAAATCCTTGACAACTGTCCTCCATGGGTGACCCTGCTGGTATCTGAATACCAGTGGCATAGCTTCCAGCAACACAGCAACACACAAGCCCCCAGAGTATAACTAACTGACACACACGTGGGGATCAAATTACTTTACAAAGACAGAAACTGAAATCTAAAGAGTTTAAAGTGACTTAACAAGTTCAAACAGGTAGCAGATCAAGTCTTTAAAAAAAAAAAAAAAAAAGCCCAGAGGTTATTAATAAACGTATACATCACCTGCACATCTGAATTCTGACTTCCACTTTGTGAAGCAAACAGACAGTCTTCGGGGTCGACTGGGAGGGATAATTGTTGCGATGGCAGACGATGTGAGCCAGCACCTTGACTGATGTTGCCTTGTGAATTTTTCGTACCATCCTCCACAGACTCACTCAAATTGATGACCGAGTCTCTAATATTTGAGATGATCTCATTATTTTCAGCTAGCAAACGCTCCAAATGGTCTATTTTTTCTTGCAACATTGAGAGCTGGCCCTACAATAAAAAAGAAAAAGGCAGCTATATGAAACTCTAATATAGCTCTGCTGAGGCACACTTTTTTTTTTTCTATTTTAAATTATGTGCCTGCCCAAGACGACAGCCACTCACCCTTCACCTTCCACTTGTGTAAGTGGGATCACAGGAAGCATGAACAGCTGGCAGGGTCAAAACACTAACTTACAGCAGAAAATCTTCTCCATGGCTGCAATCTTTGTTTAATCACAATTTAAAACATGCAACAGAACCACCAAAAAATTCTGGGGTATATTTTCTACTACAAGAGCCAGCCCTGAAAGAAAGATCTTTGGGTATCTGGAATCACTAAGTACAGAATACCAGATTATATTCAGGCATGAAATATTCAATTTACACATAACTGATTCTAGTTACTTGAAAACGTCAAAAAGTATAAACCTAGAAAAGACCATTCATCTCAATCCATAACACTAGTGGACAATCCCATATAAGAAATATCAGCTATAGAAAAATCAGTCAACTCTTAACTAGCTGTGTGCATGAAGAAGACTGGCATGAATGTCCCCCAAGTAACCGCACTATAAATCATCTATGCTGCTTTTACTATACTGTGTGACTTTTTGTTTTTTTTAATTAATCTTTACATCAACAGACTTGCTGTCTCGATAATGTAAACCTTGTTACATAGAATAAGTACCTCTGCTTATGGATTCTAAGCACCATGAGAACAAGGACGATGTTTATCTGTTCACTCCTATCTCCCTCCAGGGTTCCAAGTACATAGGAGATACTCATGTATTTGTCAAATGGCCCTCAGATTTCTGGAACTCAACAATAATTCACTGGTGAACACCCATTGTACAAGACATAACGCTACATGCTGGGAAGACATCTATGAATAAGATATGGCTCTCTGTCCAGAGGGACAAAGAACCCACAGGGTGACATTGTAACTACCAACAGCCTACCCCCATGCCCCCAAAAATGACCAAATTATAGTTTAAAAAAAGCCATGTGCACATATACATAATGGTGAACAAACAACCCTGGACACCCAGACACAAACATTTTATCACCAGTAAGTAACAGGAAGGAAGAAAGGAACAAAAGACGATGGAAAAAGAGAAAAGAGAACACACCTAAATGAAAAACAGGATGGTTCAGGTGGTATATCTACAGCACGGAAGTTTTCAGAAAGCTTAGAAATATAATTTTTTTAGAAAAACAAAAATACATGACAAAGTTACCTACAGGAGATAAAGCAGTTTTAAAACAGTAGGAATACCCTGATCTCCTTTTCAAAAAACACACATGGGAGGCACGTATCAAGATGGTAAACACTGGCTATGGATATTTATAGCCTTCTTTTTTTTTTTAGGCTAGCATGAATATTTGCTGATTTTGTGGTGGAAGAAGTCCCTGGGTGGTACAAGTAGTTAACACATTCGGCTGCTAATCAAAAGGCTGGAAGTTTGATTCCACCCAGACGGGCTTCAGAAGAAAGGCCTGGTGATGTATTTCTGAAAAATCAACCACTGACAACCGTACGGAGCACGTTCTACTCTGACACACGGGAGTCAGAGTCCATTCAACAGCACCTGGTCTGTAATGGGGCGGGGGAGCTCGCAGGGCAAAACTAACGGCAGTGGAGAGGCAAGGATTAGACTCACAGGTTGTGGGTCAGTTCGACAAGGGGAAAGGATGAAGTCTGATATCTACAAGGAGGTCAGTCTTTCAAGCAAACGGTGTAAGAATGGACAGAAATCTGAAGAAACGAGGGTAGAAATTTTAGAATAAGACAGAAAAGTGTAGCCAAAAGTAGAAGCAAATCAGCCCCAAACTACCATCTAGGAGTGGAAAAAGGCCAACACTTGAGACGGAGACCCAAAGCTCTGAAGCCATAGAAGCACAGAGCACAAGATGGCCACGTGATTCCACAGACCTGAAAGATGCTCTCACAGGCCTCTCTAGTGACAGAAATAGCCCCTTAAACGTCAAAAACTGTAGTCCCTAAGGGGAACTGTCACCTCTAGGGTGGTGGGGTATGTCAACACACAGTAGAATTCTGAAGCCTGTTCAGCAGCACATACAGAGGCAGGAAATGAAAGGTGACAGCACAAAAATCCTGCAAAACAAGCCCCATTCCCCCTATTGAAAAGCAATGAAGAATAAGCATCAGTTTACAAGCAGAAACAAGAAAGCAAAAGAAACCTGAGGAATCAGTGCTACACTAGCTCAGGACTCAAAAAGAAAAGCTAGCTGAACCATACAGATTCCAGGTCAGCAAAGCTGTTGAACAGTGATATACGACAAACCCTTCTTTATGGGCACACATGGACAGTGGTTAGGAGTGGTTCTCAACACCAGAAACACCAGAAGGGGCCCCTTGGCATAATATACGGAGCCCTGGTGGCACAGTGGTTAAGAACTTGGCTTCTAACCAAAAGGTCAGCAGTTCAAATTCACCAGGCACTCCTCAGAAACCCTATGGGGCATTTCTACTCTGTCCTGTAGGGTTGCTATGAGTTGAAACTGACTCAATGGTAACGGGTTGGCTTAATCTACAGTTCTCCCAAAGAAGCTAAAGGTATTTTAGACTCAGGTACACAGATGACTAATCTATATATTTTCATAAACAGACATGTTTTCAAATGGGAGAAACTTTTCTTCAATCATTATCACACCTCAAAAGAACAGTTGCTATTTCAAAGAAATCACTTTTGAACGATACTGTTGACTATATCTAATACCAAAGTTACAAGTCTACTTTAGTGATATGACCAACTTCTACCACAGGAGGTAACAGCAAATCAAGTTCCTCTGGTTCCAAGCAGAATTTCCGGTAGTAAAACTATATACCTCTGTAAAATAAAACCTTAGCTTGGTCTAAAATGTCATCATCCTAGAGTTTTTAAAGATGCCTCATGTTTTATCTGATGCTTACGGTGCATACATTAATACATGGGTGCCCACGTTTCTCCGAATCCTACCGTATTTTCAGGAAAAGATTTTAGAGCCATATATACAGCAAAGCTACCTACAGCTCAACAAGCATACAAGGAGAAGCAGGAATTTCAAGGAAAGACTTTTACTACAGCCCTGGTTCCATAATCCATTTGTGAGAGTATTATTCAAAATAAACATTATAGGAAATGTTCCATGAAAAAGGATCCTGAGGGTACTGAAGACAGCTTTCAACCTTATTGTAGCTTTAAAGATACAATTAATGATTAGTCCCTGGAATTCTGTACTGAATTAAGTGCATGGAGAAAATTGTGGCCCAGGGATATGTCAGCATTGTGGTCTAATGAAAACCATTTTTTAAAAACGTATCATGCATTGGATAAAACCTCCCTCCACCAGCTGAAATTCTTGAAACATACATACCTCATCAACAAATTCTGCACACATGAGAAAAGTGGAGTGACCTAAAAAGGATGCACTTGTAATCTGCGTTAAAGAAACTAAAATCATAGATAATGTTTCAATTATGCTGACAAGTAAAAGAATACTGAGAGTAATATTGGAAAAGACAATTTTCTGTAGGGCAAGAAAATCTCTTGTGCGAATATCACTTTATTTTCTGATTTGCTAATCAGTTTTATAGAAAGACCACGGTGTCGCACTGCTGAGGAGTAGAGAAGAAGGTCATGATATGTGATTTATTCTGCTTTTGGTGAAAAAGGAAAACGGAGCTAAAAAACATTGATATCAAAGACTTTCAAAAGAGCAAATTTAGAGTCTATTACAAGGTAGAATCAACCACTAGTCTGTTTGTTGTACTGTGGTGGCTGGCATGTTGCTGTGATGCTGGAAGCTATGCCACTGGTATTTCAAATACCAGCAGGATCACGGACGACAGACAGGTTTCAGCAGAGCTTCCAGACTAAGACAGACTGGGAAGAAGGACCTGGCGGTCTACCTCTGAAAAATCTGGCATGTGAAAACCTTATGAATAGCAGTGGAACATCGTCTGATACGGTGCCAGAAGATGAGCCCCTCAGGTTGGAAGGCACTCAAAAGACAACTGGGGAAGAGCTGCCCCCTCAAAGTAGAGTTGACTTTAATAACGTGGATGTAATAAAAGCTTTCATTTGCTGAAGTAGCCGGAGTCAAAATGAGAAGAAACACCTGCAAACATCCATTAATAATTGGAACATGGAACGTAAAACAAATGATTCTAGGAAAACTGGAAGTCTTCAAAAATGAAATGGAACACATAAATATGAATATTTTAGGGATTAGTGAGCTGAAATGGGCTGGTATTAGCCATTTTAAATCAGACAATCATATGGTCTACTATACCTGGAATGACAAATTGAAGAGGAATGGCATCACATTCACTGTCAAAAAAGAATATCTCAAAATATCCTGAAGTACAATGCTGTTGTTGTCAATGATAATATTTATACACCTACAAAGCAGATCACTAAAGAAGACTATTCAAATTTACACACCACCCACTATGCTAAAGATGAAAAAAATTAAAGATTTTCACCAACTTCTACATCCTGAAATCGATCAAACATGCAATGAAGATGTACTGGTAATTACTGGTGATTGGAATGCAAAAGTTGGAAACAAAGAAGAAGGACTGGCAGTCAGAAAATATAGCCTTGGTGACAGAAATGACACTAGAGATTGCATGATGAAACTTTGCAAGACTAACAATTTATTCATTGCAAGTAGCTTTTTTCAACAACATAAATGGTGACTACGTGGACCTTGCTGGATGGAATATGAAGGAATCAAACCAAATACATCTGTGGAAAGAGATGATGGCGAGGCTCAATAACATCAGTCAGAACAAAGTGAGAGGCCGACTGTGGAACAGTCCATCAATTGCTCATATATAAGTTCAAACTGAAGCTTGAGAAAACTGAAACAATGCTACAAGAGCCAAAATACAATCTTGAGTACATGGCACGTAAATTTAGGGACCACCTCAAGAACAGATACGATGCATTGAACATGAATGACCGAAGACCAGACAATTGTGGGATGACATCAAGGACAGGAAAGAAAGAAAAGATCAAAATGGATATTACAGGAGACTCTGAAACTCACCCTTGAAGGTAGAGCAGCTAAAGCAAATGGAAGAAATGATGAAGTAAAAGAGCTGAACAAAACATTTCAAAGGCTGGCTAAAGAAAACAAAGTAATATAATGAAATGTGCAAAGATCTGAAGTTAGAAAACCAAAAGCAAAGAAGACATTCAGCATTTCTCAAGCTGTAAAAACGGAAGAAAAATTTCAAGCCTTGAGTTGCAATATTGAAGGATTCTACAGGCAAAATACTGAATAACAAAAGAAGCAACAAAGTAAGATGGAAGGAATACACAGTCACTGTACAAAAAAGAATCGGTCAAGGTTCAACCATTTCAGCATGTAGCACATGATCAAGAACCGATGATACTGAAGCATGAAGTCCAAGCTACCTGAAGACCCTGGCAAAAAATGAGGCTCCAGGAATTGACAGAATACCAACTAAGATGTTTGAACAAACAAGCACAGTGCTGGAGGTGCTCAATCGTCTATGCCAATAAATTTGGAAGACAGCTACCTGGCCAACTACCTGAAAGAAATCCTTATTTGTGCCCGTGCCAAAGAAAGGTGATCCAACACAATGAGAAAATTATCTAACAATATCATTAATATCACATGCAAGTAAAATTTTCCTGATGATAACTCAAAAGTTGGTGCAGCAGTACATCAACAGGGACCTGCCAGAAATCCAAGTCGGATTCAGAAGAAGAAATGGAACGAGGGATATCATTGCTAAATGTCAGATGGATCTTGGCTGAAAGCAGAGAACAACAGAAAGATGTTTACCTGTGTTTTATTAAGTATGCAAAGGGCATTTGACTGTGTGGATCATAACTAATTATGGGTAACACTGCAAAGAATGGGAACATTTAATTGCATTCACGATGAACCTGAACATAGATCAAGAAGCAGTTGGTCGAACAGAACAAGATACTGTATGGTTTAATGTCAGGAAAGGTGTGCATAAGCATTGTACCCTTTCACCATACTTATGCAATCTGTATGCTGAGCAAATAATCTGAGAAGCTGGACTATATTAAGAATGTGGCATCAGGATTGGAGGAAGACTCATTAACAACCTGCAATATGCAGATGGCACAATCTTTCTTGCTGGAAGTGAAGAGGACTTGAAGCACTTATTGATGAAGATCAAAGACTGCAGCCTTCAGTATATATTACACCTCAACATAAAACAAAAATCCTTACAACTGGACCAATAAGCAATGTCATGATAAACGAAGAAAGTATTTTAAGTTGTCAAGGATTTCATTTTATTTGGATCCACAATCAACATGCATGGAAGCAGTCAAGAAATCAAATGACATACTGCATTGGACAAATCTGCTGCAAAAAAAAACCTCTTTCAAGTATTAAAAAAGCAAAGATATCACTTTGAGGACTAAGATGTGTTTGACCCAGGCCATGGTATTTCCAATCATCTCAGATGCATGCAGAAAGTTGGACAATAAATAAGGAAAACCAAAGAAGACCTGATGGCTTTAAATTATGGTGTTGGCAAAAAATACTGAATATACCATGGGCTGCCGGAAGAACAAACAAATCTGTCTTGGGAGTATAGCCGGAAGGCTCCTTAGAAGGCAGGATGGCAAGATTTCATCTCACGTATTTTGGACATATCAACTGGAGGGACCAGTCCCTGGAGAAAGACATCATGTTTAGTAGACAGTCCACAAAGCAGAGGGAGACCCTCAACGAGATGCACTGACACAGTGGCTGCAACAATGGACTCAAGCATGACAACAACTGTGACGATGGCACACGACTGGGCGGTATTTGGTTCTGTTGTACACAGGGCTGCTATGAGTCAGAACTGATCCAAGAGCACCTGACAATAATAAACAAGGTAGAATAGGATCTACACACATTCAGCCCTGAGAATGAAACCATTCATTGTGCATCTAGAGCTAAATCCACAAACACATTATGTAATAAAATGCGCAAGGTATGATACTAGGTGCTGGGAATCTGAGTCACTGTAATCACTCAAACAAGGCTGAATCTACACATCATCTCCTTTCCTGTTACAGTTGAAAAAATGCACCTTCCCAGCACACCACCCATCAATACCTGCCTCAAAGGCCAACCCCTATTCTGTGTGTGCAGGAAATCCATCCCTTCAATTGCTCAAAGGCTTTCTTCCTTTAGTTAAATCCTCTCAATAGCGTTCCATCAGACTCCCCTTCTAAAAATGACTCATCCTCAATAGTATAACATATTCTGTTAGGTTAAACTATGTGAAAATGCCATCCCTGTAGGTCAAAAATGGTCAAATATCATCAGCTTCATACGGTACAATTCAATAATGTATCCTATCAAAAAAAAAGAAAGAAACCAACCTTTACCCCAACGTGTGTGTGTGTGTCTCGGAAACTACAGATCTACACCACCTGGCATTTACACCTTCTTTCCTTCAAATCCAACTTTGTTAGATTCAGCATATTACTCCATTGCATCAAGATTTTTCTGGACTTTGTTTCTGTCATCCAGTGCACTCACTTTGTAGCAGGTATGGCTGGGTGAACAGGCTGTAATAGTGACCATCAGAATCATGTGAAAAGCTCTTCAAAATTACAAACCCAGGGATCCACTCCGGAATCTCTAGGGCAGGGCCCTGAGAATCTGTAATATTTAAGCTCCACAGAAGATTCTGAGAATCAGCGAAGTATGGGACCGTTGTCTCTGACTTCATGCTTCCTCAGTGAAAACTCTAAGAGGCTGTAGCTGAGGATAAGCCATTCGGCAAACCACCCTTAACCTCCCCTACAGGATGGCATGAATTTATACACCTGGATCCTTTGATAATCTCTTTAATTACATACTAATCTCCTAATTATCCTTGTATCATAATCCTCTATCTTATGCTCTAAGATTTTATACCTGGCCACATTTGTATTTTTAATGACAGCAAATACTGATCAACTTTATTTTTAGTGACTTTCTTTACCAGATAAAGGAAAACGCCGTTTATCTTAATGGTTAAGCACCTGGGTTCTGGTTCAGACTATACAGGTTCCAACCCTAGCTCTAGCTCTTACTACCTGTGTGACCTTGGGGAAGGTGTTTAACTTTACTGGGCCTCAAGTTTCCTCACTGGTAAAATGCAGTGCTAATACCATCACCTGGTATGGTTGTGACAGAACTTACAACAGGCCCTGTCACCAAGTAAGCATTCAAGGTATTATTACCGCTGCTGCTACTACAACAAATGCACGGCTTTCTAAAATCATCTTGAAATGTACAGCGTGCATCAGTAGAGACAGTATGCACTGTGATTAAGAACAGGCTCTACAGGAAAGACAAATCTGAATTCTGACTCCACCACTTAATGGCTGCGTAACTTTGGGCATGTCACATAACCTCTCTGTGCCTCAGTTTCCTCATCTATAAAATGAGGATAATTAATAATACCTAGCTCAGAGGATTAGACTAATTAATATATGCAAATTACTTTAATTATTGTCCAGTGTGGTAAGCAAAATAATGGGTTCTCAAAGGTATCTGCGTCCTAATGCCCACAACCTGTAAATATGTTACCTTACATGGCAAAAGTGCTTTGCTACTAAGAGCCCAAGAGACAGAAAGGGCCACATGAACCAGAGACCTACATCATCCTGAGACCAGAAGAACTAGTTGGTGCCCGGCCACAATCGATGACTGCCCTGACAGGGAGCACAACAGAGGACCCCTGAGGGAGCAGGAGATCAGTGGGATACAGACCCCAAATTCTCATAAAAAGACCAAACTTAATGGTCTGACTGAGACTGGAGGAATCCCGGCGGCCATGCTCCCCAGACCTTCAGTTGACACAGGACAGGAACCATCTCCGAAGACAACTCATCAGAAATGAAAGGGACTGGTCAGCGGGTGGGAGAGAGACGCTGATGAAGAGTGAGCTAATTATATTAGGTGGACACTTGAGATTGTGTTGGCAACTCTTGTCTGGAGGGGGGATGGGAGGATAGAGAGAGAGGGAAGCCGGCACAATTGTCAAGAAAGGAGAGACTGAAACGGCTGACTCAAGAGGGGGAGAGCAAGTGGGAGTAGGGAGTGAGATGTATGTAAACTTATATGTGACAAACTGATTGGATTTGTAAACGTTCACTTGAAGCTTAATAAAAGTTACTAAAAAAAAAAAAAAGTGCTTTGCTAATATGATTAAATTAAGGATCTTGAGATAGATGGATTATCCTGGATTATCCAGGTGGGCCCAGTGTAATCACAAATCCTTTAAACAGAAAAGAGGGGGGAGGAGAGTCAGAGCCAAAGAAGAGGTCAGAGAGATGCCACTGCTGGAGGGAGCCATGAGCCAAGAAATGCAATCAGCTTCTAGGAGTTGGAAAGGGCATGGAACGGGCTGTCTCCCAGAGCCTCCAGAAAGAACATTGCCGATACTTTTTAGCCCATTAAGACTTGTTTCAGGTTTTTATGATCTCCAGAACTATAAGGTAATAAATAGGTCTTGTTTTAAGCCACAAAGTTGGTGGTGATTTGTTACGGCAGCATCAGGAAGCTAACACTCCTGAAAAAGAGTTAACACTATATAAATAAAGCTCAGAAAGTGTCCTTACACTTGCAGTACCTGTTAGAGGAAGTCTGTCCAAATCCCCATCAGAAGAACTGGAGAGCTGTGAGCCTAAAGTGGTGCGAACCCAGACAATGCAGCAATGGAGGGCAAGACCATAAAATTCCTGAGCTACTTCCCAGGGGCATAATTGGGTCTACCAAGGCTATACACAGGAATCCCGCAGTTGTGCATACAGTTAAGCACTTGACTATCAGCCAAAAGGTTGGCAGTTCGAACCTACCCAGAGGCACCTCAGAAGACATGCCTAGTGATCTGCTTCGGAAAGGTCACAGCCTTGAAAACCCTATGGAGCAGTTCTACTCTGCACACATGGAGTCACCAAGAGTCGGAATCAACTCACTGGTAACTAACAACAGCAATGTAATATGCTTATCTTTGAATAATGAAGTAGAAAAAGACTGTCAGCCTTGATGGTTAAAAATATTTTTGAGGGAAGACAACATCAATATCTTCATCTTGGACAGAGAGTTAGGGTTAATGAATAATAAGTGTTTTAAAGAGTTCATTCTGGAGCTACGGTGCAGCAAGAAGGGTAAGAAGCTACTGCACCACAGTGAGATACCACCTCACCCCTACTAGAATGGCTATGATTAAAACAAACAACAACAAAAACTGGAAAATAACAGATGTTGGTGAGGATGTGGAGAAACTGGAGCCCTCATTCACTGCTGGTGGGAATGCAAAATGGTAGTCACTGTGGCAAACAGTTTGGCAGCTCTTCAAAAAGTTAAACATAGAACAATCATATGACCCAGCAATCCCAATCCTAGGTAAAAATCCCATACTATTGCAGGAATGCAATAGAAACCCCTATGCTAATGTTCACTGCAGCAGTATTCACAATAGCCAAAAGATGGAATCAGCCTAAATGCCCACCAACAGTTGAATGGATAAATGAAGTGTGGGATGTACAATACAATGGAATACTACTCAGCCATAAAGAGAAATGAAGTCCCAATACATGTTAAAACATGGATGAACCTTGAAAACATCATGCTAAGTAGAATAAGTCAGTCATAAAAGGACAAATACCGTATGATCCCACTTATATGAAATAAGCAAACGTACAGAGACCAAAGCTTACTAGTGGTTATTAGGGGTGAGAGAGAGATCAAAAGGAGTCACTGCTTTGGGGGCATCGAGTCTCTGTTAACGGTAGTAGAATAGTCTAGAAAAGGACAGCGGTAATGGTTGCTTAACATGATAAATGTAATCAATGTCACTAAATTATACATGCAAAAATTGCTGAATGGGTAAATATTTTGGCTTATGTATTTTTACAATTACAAACAAAAGAGGCCACTGAAGTCTGCCAGGTAAAGGCACGGTGGCAGCCTGGGCCAAGGCAGTGGAGATGAAGGAATGCAAAAGAACTGATGGACTGGGGATGACAGGGGCAATTGACTAGGGATGACAGGGCTGGGAAAAGAAGAAAAATGGCAACTGGGAGGATGATGGGTGGATTTCAGTGAAACAGGGAATGCACGAGGAGGAGCAGATCGAGGGAGAAGTTCTGTGCCGGAAGTATTAGATATCTGAATGATGGTGTTAAGAGGGCAGTTGCCTCTGCAAGCCTGGACCTCAGGAGAGAAACCAGGACTGAATATATAAATGTCGAGTGGCCAGTAAGAATATGAATTTAAAGCAATGGGATTATTCTAGAGAGAGAGTGCACAGATCCACCTTTTATAATCCCCAAGGCACACCAGGCAATTTACACACATCCCCAGTTAAGAAATGCTGCATTAAGGCTAAATATATAGGAACTATGATTTGATAAAAGAGAGAAAGTTAGCCTTTATTTCTAGCAGGGGTGGGGGTCACTGCTATTTGCAGTCGTTCCGAGTTAGCCACCATTCAGCCGATACAGAAAAGCCTACCGTTTCCTCAGATCTCAGAAAGGCTTTTTGGCTTGGATAAAATAGCAAGTAACCCGTCAAGTGCCCACTCGCCCACTATGATGTGTACTGCTGAAGCCAAAGGCAGTGTGGACTAGGGCTGTGGCCACAGCTACGTATATAACTCTACTTCTCCATCAAAAAGTCACAAACCACAGTTACAAATGATCTTCTACTAGTATTTTCCAGACCTAGAGCTTAACATGCCTGAATCTCTTCCAAGATTGTCTTTGTGCAGCCACTTGTCCATTCTGAGAAATAAATGCCCCCACCATGTGTGCATAAATACTGAGTAATTACATAATACACCTTGCCAAAACACAAGAGTAATGCACTCTTTGCCCTGGAAGTCATTATTCATAAATCTCACACCTAGCAAAACAGAAGCTGCTCATATGCAGTTATATGACAACACTACCAAAGGACTGTAAGGGGAAAGCCAAGCACACTATGCTTTACCCTGGAAGGGCACCAAAGGGACTCCCAGGTGTACCTTGACAAGGACTCTGCAGCTGCCAGAATCACTGCTGAGCAGCCCCAGCCCTGACCTGGAATAACAACACTCCACAGTTTTCCCTCTGCCTGGCATCCCAAGATCTTCCATCTTCCAAAGCATGTATGTGGTCAAGCCTCTAGCTGCTGGCGCCTTCTCCTGGCTCCAGGAAAGAGCTCCTTTTCCACCTTCAGCCTCCCTATGAGTTCTCAACTGCATATTTAGATTAGAACCACAGGGCCCCCACCTGCACCAGCCCCACTAGGCTGCCTAGAAACTGCATTCTGTTGAGGCTACAGGCTATTGTATAAAGTGAGATTCTGCAAGACATACCTTTTCAAAAAGGATTACTGGAAGAAAAGCTTATGAATCAGGCAAAATGTCTGAATTATAAAATATTTTAATAAAACACAGTTTTATTACTTTGAAATACGTTTCATAAATGCAATTAAGTGGTGCTAAACAAATTAAGTGTTGACTAATGGGACTTCTTTAATTTAGCACTTCCTAAAAAATTCTATGGAACACTACACCATTCCTTCTGTAAAAGACAAAAAAATTAACACACTGATTTTTCTTCTAAAACTTATTTTTAATACATGAATATTCTTATACATAGCACTCTGAGATAACCCACCAGTGGTGTATCACACCCAAGAACTTACATTAAAGTTCACCTGACAAACTTACAAGCTGCAACAATTCCCAAGTAACCTGTATCATATTGTTATATGTCATCTAGTCCAGGACTGCTGTCTATGTTGGTAATCTGTCTTGCATTTTTGACCTAAGTCTTTCTTTGCATACATGGTTTATCATGCACTGCCCATTTATACCCATTTATATCTAAACTGGAGTTCCTGGATGGTGCAATGGTTAACACACTCAACTGCTAACCAGAAAGCTGGCAGTTGGAGTCAACCTAGAGGCACCTCAGAAGAAAGGCCTGGCAACCTACTTCCCAACAATAAGCCATAAAAACACTGGCGCACAGTTCTACTCTGACACACGTAGAGTCACCATGAGTCAGAACAGACTCAACAGAAGCTATAAATATATATATAAACTACCCATTTATATCTAAACTCATTCCCCATGGATTAATGAAATATACAGTGTTTTGGGATCTGCTGATAAGTTACATCAACATATTATAATTTACACAAGTCATTTTGAGAAACAAAATGTTAATGTAAAAAGAGAATAACTGTCAGTAATGGAAAAAGCAAATCAACCTAAACTGTTAGTCTATTAAAATAAGCACAACTGACATGTCTAAGATCATTTTCACACAGAAACAGTTTTGAAGAGTTTCTGAAAGCAGCACTGTAGTAAGTAGGCAATCAGTTCCCAGTCAGTCTTATTTATCCTAATCATTTGCTGAATAAGCCACAGGAGACAGATATTTAGAAAAGCCTCACCTGAATTATTATAAATTCTGAATTCGGAAGCTACTTTTTACAAGCACCAGAGATTCTAAAGCTATAGAAATTCTTTCCTGTTTTTCTTTATAAAAATCCATCCAAACTGGTCTACAAGAATAAGGCGGGGCACAGTAAATACCACAAAAGCAACAAATGCAAAAGCAAACCAAAAAAAAAAAAAAACCAAACCCATTGTTGTCCAGTCAATTCGGACTCAAAGCGATCCTACATATAGGACAGAGTAGAACTGCCCCATAAAACCCCATGAAACCAAGCAGTGGATTCAAACTGCCGACCTTTCGGTTAGCAGCCTAGCTCTTAGCCACTGCACCAGCACAACATAATACATGATAGCAAAATTCTAAATATCACACCCCCCCAAAAAAAACCCACTGCCATCACACCATCAGCTATTAAAGATGAGCTACAAACTTCCCGTGTTCTTCCCACACCTCATTTTTTTGTTTTAAACAATTATCGGTTGGATCTTCTCCCTCAAAACCATAACAAATATCTTGCATCTCAAGTATTGTAGACATTTGGCCCTACAAACTTTCAAAAGGTGGCCGTGGGACAAAGACAGGTCTTACTTCTGTAGTTTATTGGGTGGATCCCCAAACAAACAGGAGGGGCCTCTTCTTTATAAGGACTCCCTGGGTGGTCGAAAACGGTTAACAGGCTCAGCTGCTAACTGAAAAGTTGGAGGTGAAAGTCTGCCCTGAGGTGCCTTGAAAGAAAGGACTCGTGATCTACTCTCAAAAAAACAAACCAAAATTCATTGCCGTCTAGTAGATTCCAATGCATAGCAACCCTATAAAAAAACCCTATAGGACAGAGTAAAACTGACCCATAGGGTTTAAAAGGCTGTAATCTTAATGGAAACAGGCTGCCACATCTTTCTCCATGGAGTGATTCGTGGGTTCGAACCACTGACTTTTAGGTTTGCAGCCGAGTACTTAACCACTGCACCACCAGGGTTTCTTTCTGAAAAACCACCCACTGAAAATTCTATGAAGCACCGTTCTACTCTGACACACACAGTGTCGCCATGAGTTGGAATCAACTCAATGGCAACTGGTTTCTTTACTGTAAACAAGAGGCAGTTTAGAGGGTATTCTCAGAAATCTGTCTTCTGAACAGACCTGGCTTCAGAACAACCTTGAGCTATGAGTCTCCATTTGGAGCCCTGCCTTTTGATCCTTTATAAACATCTCTCTTCTTGTCTCTCTTCTCTCCCACTCACCCCCATACACAGATAGACACACACGGACACACACACACACACACCCCTATTTTTTATCCTTACAACCTGGAAAAAATAACTCACTAAAGCCTCATAAGTTGGGCCAAAGTCAAAGGGTCTTTTTTAGTCTCTGAACTTTGAAATTCTTCCTTATAATCATATAATCTTTATCTTTTCTTAGGTATGCTGATCTATGAGCTGGTTTCTGACAATTTGAATACAAGCTGCTTCATTTTATTAACATCTGCTACACAATGATCTTAATATAAGAAGCACAGCTTTTGGCTATAAGAAATACACTTGGCTCTGCACTCTTCTAGCTAAGCATAGTCCCTGAGTGAGCTCATTCACTCTGACTATGCTGATGACACGGGCTCAGCACCTCCCCTTCCCTGACCTCTCACTCCAGCACTCCAGCCCACTTGGCTATTGCCACTAACGGCCACCTCATCAGTGAGAAAACTGTGCATGCCTTCCTAAACCAGCTCTGTTTCAAACTATCTACTTCTGCAAAGCAGTACAACCAGTCTCCAAATGCCCTGAAAGGAAAAGGTGGGAGAAATTTCTTGATTCAAACCACTCATCATTATCCTTTCTCAAATCTGTCAGAACGCTCTGGTGCCTCCACATTTCTCCTGGCTATTCCAGCCAATTCCATACTGGTACAAGGATGTACTGCCTTATGTCTGTATTACCTCAAACAGATTCTCAGCTGCCTTCCTGCCTCTAAATCTTCCTACACACTGCTACCAGAATAATCTAGATTGAATATTCTCTTAGATCCCTTCCAGGTCTAAAATCTTTTATGAAATTAATTCTCCAGCACTGCTTTTCTCAAGCAGGTTCCTGGTATACTCAATAACTTAGAGTGGGTCACTATCATCTAACTCCTCCAACTGGCGCTCAAGCCAAAAGACCAAACCCACCACCATCAAGTCAATTCCAACTCATAGTGACCCGATAGGACAGAGCAGAACTGCCCCACAGGGTTTCCAAGGAGTGCCTGGTAGATTCAAACTGATGACCTTTTTGGTTAGTAGCTGAGCTCTTAACTACTGCACCACCAGGGCTCCAACTGGCTCTCAGGCAATTCAAAATCTGATCCCACGCTACCTACCAGGTATTCCCAACTACTCTTTACAAGCACCAAAGACTCTAAACAAGCCAATCTTCTCAACTCTTCCCTTGGCACCAGGCTCCTTCCTGACTGCAAACCTTGGGAAGCAATGTTCTTTCTCCCTTCAAAGTCCTACCCCATCAGGAAAGCCTAGCTTCTTTTCCATCTCCTTTGGTCAACTTGGGAAACCCTGGTGGCACAGTGGTTAAGAGCTACGGCCACTAATCAAAAGGTCGGCAGTTTGAATCCATCAGGCACTCCTCGGAAACTCTATGGGGCAGTTCCACTCTGTCTTATAGGGTTGCTGTGAGTCGGAATCAACTTGAGGGCAACAGGTATGGTCAACTTGAGCCAGGTCATTACCAGAACTTAGTTCTGTTTCTGAATTCCCTCTGCCTTTATATCAAGAATATAAACTAAGATGACAGACTCTTGTTTTATTTGTTCCTGAATTCCCAGCACCTAGAACCTAGTACATAAAAAAAAAAAAAAAAGTACTGATAAAACTCTGCTGGTTGGTAATAACTAAAATTTATTGAATATTCACTATGTGCCAAGCACCGGTCTAGCCTCTTGAAACTTATTAATGCTTTCAGTGAATAATTAAATAGCACTTAACTAGTTGCTGGAGTCTATGGGTGGTACAGATGATTAACGAGCTCAGCTGCTAACTGAAAGGTTGGAGGATGGGGTCTGCCCAGAGATACCTCAAAAGTAAGGCCTGATGATCTACTTCCAAAAAAAAAAATTGGCCATTGAAAACCCTATGGAGAGGAGTTCTACTTTGACACACATGGGTTGCCCAAAGTTGGGATTAACTCAACAGCAACTAGTTTACCTAGTCTCCAATTATTTCACAAATAGCAGTTGTATCTCCCCTTAGGAAGTTTTTTCAAAGCAACTTATGAATCTTGTATGTCTATCATAATTTCCACAGTACCTAACACACAGTAAGCTCTCGAGTATACGGTGGGTTTAGTACAGCAGAAAGGCACTGAATGAGATGTGAGGATGCGGTCTCACGTATGCCGTGACTGCTTATGGGTCTTGGGAAAATTGCTGAGGTACAGCCTCAGTGCCCTTCTCTGGAAAATCAAAGAGCTAAACTACCTGACCTGGAAGGACCCTTCCTATTCAAAAGTCTCTGACTTTTTTATATGTACGTCTCTTCTCGGGTGCTGGTGACTGTTAAAACAATGACCACTGCAGTAGATTCTGAAAACTCAAATTTAGGACATTTTTATGTAGAAAAAATTCTGAGAATGAGTCACATGCTCAGACTTCTATCTTCTAATGATCCACACATAAAATGTGACCATCGAAGCCAGGAGCCATAAATACTACATGGCTTCACACTTGCCCTATGAAGGGGAAGGGCTTCCCATTACAAAGGAAGCAAAATTAAGCACTATCAGCCTCAGAAGAAAAAGAGCATTTGAGAAAACACTAAAGGTGGGGGGAAAAAAACAGCAAGACTTTCAACCCTGGGACAGCACAAAGGTCCAAAATATTGATGAATGCTGAGCTGTAAAAAAAAAAAAAAAGATTTTAATAATGAGATTCAACAGATACAATTCGACAACTTCCATTTCCCGTCAGTAAAAAAAGAGAAAGGAATAAGAGAGAGACAAAAGAAAAACAAAAAGCCATACAAGGAAGTCATGGTCCAGGTATGAAACCCAGGCAAAAACCAAACCCAGTGCCGTCGAGTCAATTACGACTCATAGCAACCCCATAGGACAGAGTAGAACTGCCCCAGGGAGTTTCCAAGGAGCGCCTGGCAGATTCGAACCACTGACCCTTTGGTTAACAGATGTAGCACTTAACAAGGGTTTCCTCCAGGTACGAAGGAGACTGAAATACAGCATAATTCTTAGTAGCTGAAACATAAAATAAAGAGAATCCACTTGCTGCGATGTTTGGAATACTTCCTTTAAGTGGCACAGGTTTAATGATACAAGATCATCCCTCTCCCTTTATGAGGCCAAATAACCTGGTTACACAGTGAATAACATATGATCATAATATTGAAAATGCTGTATATTGGTTTCCAATTTTTATAATCAACCTATAGTCAATGCATGTAAGATATTCGGTCACAGAATGAAATGTAGATGATATAAGGCTTGTCAATATAAAAGAAGTGATGGCTGAGGGGGGTGAAAAAGGGGAAAAAAAGGAAGCCGAAGAAGGTGGAGAAGGGCTAACTTCCCCATCAAACACAGTGGGGAGTCAAGGCATAATGTCTAAAGTTAATGGATCAAGAAAATAAATGCAATTATATAATCGAAAGTCATAAAGATATACCAAATAGAAGAACTAACGTAAAACTGTAACTTAAAAAAACTGGAAAGAGAACAAGGTATTGGATTAAATTGCTCATCTTTTATAAGAGGCAACAATAATAGCACAAACTGGGGAAAAAAATTTTAAAAGAAAGGTTAAGTGTATTATTTGGGGTTAGAGAGGAAACCACCAGTGGAATGATAAGGAAATGGGCAGAAGCAGGACTTGGAGAAGAGGGAACTGAGGCAGGGAAGGAAGGGAGAGAGACTCAACTTTCAATGTTTACCTCTCAATACCGCTTGAAATTTTTATTTCTATGAGCATTAATACTCCTATAAACGCTTAAGTGTTTAAAAGAAAAACTTAGTGGCAAAGCGACCAGGTCCCCAGACGCCTGATTCAGGACAATGTGTTTCAGTGGTGAGAGCATGGAATCGAGTAAGATGTGAGGTCTGCTCTACCATTGGAAAAGGCATTTAACGTCTTTGGATTTCCAAAGGTTTCTATGTACAAAGGAAGCCATGGGCAATCCATCTACATGTGCAAAATGAACAAATGTATACATTTAAAAACGGAAGAAAAAAAGAAACTTAAGAACTCAGACACTACTCTTCTCAATGAAATCCATTACGCCCATTTTATTCAGATTATGTGCACTGTGCCTTGATGATATCACAATCTCTGAGGACAGATGGGATGGGTGGCCCATGCCATAAGAGATAAAGAAAGTCACACATAATCTTTAAGAAGAGTGAAAAGGGATGAAAATTGTTGTTGTCGTTGTTGTTAGTTGCCGTCAATCGATTCTGACTCATGGCAACCCCATGTACTACTACTCCACAGGGTTTTCTTCGCTGTGATTTTAAGGGAAGCAGATCCCCAAACCTCTTGTTCCAAGGGTCCTGCTGGGTTGGTTCGAATCACCAACCCTTAGCTTAGCAGTGGAGTGCAAACTGTTTGTGCCACCCCCAGACTTTGGCAGGATTAATTATTCTCTGATAAATAGAGCAGTAGTCCAGGACCCCTGCCAACAACCTGGTGGTTCTCAGCCTCCAAGATGAGCAGCCCTAAGGGTACCAGAGACAGCTGCCGAGTTTCGCTCTGTATTTATAGTTTACGAAGAAGATATCTAGACCCAGGCTGGCCTTCCCCAGTACAAAACAACCCAAGCAGTCAGATTAGGGTAGGAATTCAGCCCTTCCATGAATTACAGCAGATCCAAAAAATCAGCAAGTTAGGGTTTGCAATTTTGGGGCGGTGGATCAATTCTGCATAGTTCACGCCTGAGAACCTCACTCCTGGGGCGAGGGGAGTCTCACAGTGAAAAACCTCAGGTGATGGAAGGGAGACAAATTAAACATGTCAAGCATGTCTACGCTCTAGCATAGTAGTTCCCCAGGATCTCTGGAAATCTATGACACATGTAGATAAGGCTGTTTTAAAGCACCCTCCTCTGCTTCAACATATCTAAGCAAGCTCCTTGCCTTCAAGTTAACGATGCAAACATATACTTTCAAGACCACGGTCGGCAAACTTTGTCTGTAAAGTGCCAGGTAATAAATATTTTCAGCTTTGTAGGTCATATGGTTTCTGTCACAACTGCTCAACTCTGCCTTTGGCAAAAGCATCCAAATACAATCTGCAGACAAATGAGAGTGGCTATGTCATAAAATACTATTTAATGGTTTAAAAATATAAAAACCAGGCTTTGCTCATAGTTGTACAAAAACAGGACAGGCTGCATTTGGCCCGTTACCCAACTTAGTTCAAGATCTGAAGGCCTTGAAGACAAAGGGAAAGAGGGAAGATATTTGCCATGAATTTCTTTTCCTACCCCTACCACCATCTACCTTTCTTAAAAAATGCTATTTAGAAGACAGAAGGAACAGGAGGGAAGTCTTCATCCACTTTCTTTATGTTCCAGTTTCTGCCCCTAAATCATCAGAATTAAAGGAAACAAAGTCACACCCTGAAGAAAGTAAATACACTGCCTGAAACAATTTCAGACATTTCTAATTATTTTTGAGTATGGCTTTTATACTAACTTATAATTAATCGAAATACCTAAAAAGCCAGCGGAATAAACCTGAACTACTGACAAGCTCTAATTCAGCATGCAGAAAGTAAAAGACGATCTATTTACCATGGTCTGACCATAAGCTCTTCTCAGATTTAAGCATGTCCAACTGGTAAAGGTAAATATATATATATATCTTTAATTACATTATAATATATATATTTTAATTTCATTATAATTATTTTTCCTTAACCTGCATAAAGATATAATCTCTCCATTTATTTTCTTTAAAATATTGTAACTTAGACTACAAAAAAAATAAGTGAATTTTAGACATCCAAAGGAAGAATACTTCAACTATCAAAAAATTCTAGTGATTCTTTAGAGTATTAGAATTAAGGCTTTAGATCACTCCTTCTTAAACACAAAATGCTCACAAAGTATAATGGGTATAAAAAGTAGGTCTTCAGCTAGATTCTAGCCAAAATGGTTTTTAACTAGGTAAGATCTCACCCCAGGAGACATCTGAAAATGTCTGGAGACATTTGTGGTTGTCATTTACTGGTATCTAGTAGGTAAAGGTCAAAGATATTGCTAACATCCTACACTGTAAAGGACAAGCCCTATAACAAAGAATTATCTAGCCCTTTTTTTATGTGTCAACAGTGCTAAGACTGAGAAACTCTGGGCAGAGGCACTAAAGGTACAGAATGTACAGTTTTAAACTAAAGTGATTCAAGGTTGACCATATCTTTAGAAAACTGTAAGCTGGATTTATAAGTGTGACATAAATACTTATGGACACCTACTATGCCTACACACCTACTATGTCTGTATACACTATCTCACAGGAAGCTATGGCATGACCTTATGACACTGGGTTCATTCAAATCAAATGGCATTACCTCCCAATCACGAGGCAAATTTAGCAATACTCACTAAAGGGCTAGGCGTGAACTCCATTTCCGTATAATCAACCTTCAAACTTATTTTAACCTAAACATGATTTCAATCTTAAAATCAGCAGCTTCACTTGAAATCTACAGCTGAAACAGAAACTTGTTTTAGCTAAAATTTTCTGCTTCCTCTCCTGATCAACTTACTAAGGACAAGTATGACAAGAAGAGAAATTCCCTGTTGTGGAGTTCCTCCCCCTCTCCATAGCTCTACAGGCCCTGTAAAAGCAGATACTACCAGAACCATGAGCAATAAAACCAAAGGGGCCAAAATGCAATGTGGCCTTTACAATCCAGCAGCCAGGTCACCAGAGCCCATTTTCTTAAAGATTCCTCTACGTGAGTTGGGCGACACCAAGAGAAAACTAAGACTGTGAAACCCAAAAAGCTAAGAATCAAGCAAGTGTTCAACAACAGCTACTGAACTCTTCCTTCTAGGAATGTCTCAACACTTATTTCAGTCTTTCAAAAAGGCCAAAGTTTTAACAGCTTTCACAAAGAGTAATAGCTGACTCAAAGTAAAAGCAACAAATAAAAGCTGTAATTTTAGTCAATGTTTTGCCCACAGCCCGGACAGCCCTTAATGACAATTAATGAGTAACAAGAGACAATCCCCTTTAGATAAATAAGATTGCAACATCTCCCAGACAAGGTATTTGTTCAGGCCCTGGTATCAGTGCTGATCTGGGAATAACACATGCAATTCAATTAAAACAGTACTAAAAAAATAAGACCTTCAGACCCGTTGCAGTCACCAGTGTGTGTCCCAGTTGGTTTATAGGCAAGAGCATGGGTCTCGGTAAACATACAGGGCAAGAGTGCCACTGGTATTGAAAGGAAGAACCCTGTCAGGAGAGGGTGGGGGAGATAGGTCTCGAGAGGATTCCTAAATGCTTGGTTGCCACCAATATCAAATTTCTATCACCTCCCCAAAACCACAGATCTCAAGTATAATCCTCAAGAAATGAGGCAAAGTCCATTACACAAAGCCCAGTAAACAAGTACTATCGTTTAGAGAGTGCACGGGGTGGGGGGGTGGTATTTTTCTCATGTATCATTCTTCAGTTAAATTTACAGACTTATGAAAGCAACAACAAAAAAAAAAATTGGAAGGCTGAGGTCCGAGTTTTACTTATTGACATCAGCCACCTTCACTAAACACCTACTGTTATTGGACTTAGATGAGCCCTGGCGGTGCAGGGGTTAAGCACTCAGCTGTTACCAGTTCAAATCCACCAGCCACTCCACAAGAGAAAGATGTACATCTGCTTCATAAAGATTTACAGCCTTGGAAACCCTATGGTGCAGCTCTACACTGTCCTATAGGATTGCTATAAGTTGGAATCAACTCAATGGCAATAGGTTTGCGTTTTTGGTTTGGGTGTTGTAACTGACGCCTTTGAATTATGGTGTTGGAGAAGAATACTAAATACACCATGGACTGCCAGAAGAACAAACAAGCCCATCTTGGAAGAAGTACAGCCAAAATGCTCATTGGAAGCGAGGATGGCGAGACTTCTCCTCACGTGCTTTAGACATGTTATCAGGCGGGACCAGTCCCTGGAGAAGGACATCATATTTGGTAAGGTAGAGGGTCAGAGAAAAAAAGGAACACACTCGAGGAGATGGACTGACACAGTGGCTGCAAGGATGGCTTCAAACATTGCAACAATTGTGAGGATGGCGCAGGACTAGACAGTGTTTTGTTCTGTTGTACACAGGGTCAATATGAGTTCAAACCAACTCAACAGCACCTAACAACAAAAAGACTCTTAAAAAGTATTAGTGGGATGTGAACTGTTTAAGCACATTATCCATACAGTAGTCCCCCTTATCCATGGTTCCGCTTTCCATAATTTGGTTACAGTGGTCAACCGTGGGCTGAAAATATTAAAGGGAAAATTCCAGAAATAAACAAATTAAACTGCGCACTGTTCTGAGTAGCATGACGAATCTCACACAGTCCCACTCTGTCCCGATTGGGAGGTAAATCACCCCTTAGTCCAGTGTATCCACACCGTATGAGCTATCCACCTGTCAGTTACTTGGTAGCTGTGTTGGTTATAAGATCGACTGTCACAGTATCACAGTGCTTGTGCTCAAGTAACCCTTATTTTACTTAAGAATTACTCTATTTTATTATTATTGTTGTTAATCTCTTATGGCGTCTAATTTATAAATCAAACTATCATAGGTAGGTATGTATAGGAAAAAACATACTATATATAGGGTTTCGTACCATCTGCAGCTTCAGGCATCCACTGGGGGTCTTGGAACATATCCCCCAGGGTAAGGGTAGACTACTTTATGGTATTATATTTTCAGAATAAAGGCTAAAAAACAAAAGCTATCCAAGTCCCTAACTTCCAATTGTTTTCAATCACTTATTTAAAGACATTTTCACCTTCTCAATAATAAATGTTATCTGGGCACAAGGATGAAGTCTGAACTTTGGCATTTCACCTCAGAGACCAACCTCCGTAGAGGCTTTCTTAACGTGCCCAGCTGCTAACCAAAAGGTTGGAGGTTTGAATCCATCCAGAGGTGCCTGAGAAGAAAGGCCTGGCGATCTACTTCCAAAAATTGGCCACTGAAAACCCTAAGGACCACAATTCCACACTGATATACATGGGGCCGTCATGAATTGGAATCAGCTGAACAGCAACTGGCAAAAAAAGAAAACATCATACGTGACACTAGTTATTTAAAAAGTGATCATTTGTTATACAAAACCTGGCTCATTAACTTAATTCTCCAGATCCAAACAGGAGACATTAATAAAACATCATATTATACAAACTGTAGATAGTCAGCAATCCGTGAAATCTGTTTGTAACGTGACCATGAACTTCAGGAAAACCTTACCAAGGTTTTTTCTTTCCATCTGCTGAAATTCTTACAAGGTCCCACCAGGTATCTTCGAGGCGTGGCCAGCCTCACATTCAGAGTGGTATTTTTACTAAAGTTTCTAGCAGAGATTTAATAAACCTGAAATACACACACTAGCTCAAAGAGACTCTGCCACTTGTTGTGTTCCAGCCGCACAAAGGAATTCCTCCCAGAAGCACAGGGGAAGCCCTCCTGAAACCACGTCAGCTGCTCCAGGGTAGGAGAAAGCAGAGCACCCTGAGCTGGGCCCACTCTTGGCCCAGTGACGGAAAAAAGAATTTTGGGCAGAGGGAGAAGGAACACAGGCAGGCCAAAAAAACAGCAAACACATTGTTCTTAATCTAGTATGGTTTTAAAAAACATATGCTTACAAGATCAAGCTTATACCTTACCAAAGGCTCCGTTATCAAGTAAAAAAAACCTAAAATGGACAACCACAAGAACTCAATGCCTCTCTGGATACATCACTCTACTAGACACCAAAAATTACACTGAGTGACTACCTAGCCTAGCTGTATTAAAACTCTTAGGAATTCAGTGCCCAAACTCACCAAAGAAGTATAATCCGTTGCAAACTACTTTTGCTATGTTTGACGTTCTTGTCAAATTAAGGTTTACACTGAGCTGAGGGTGGGAGAAAAAACAAAGGAATTAAGCAACCAAAACGCTGATGCTGCCCTGCATAAGTTGCGTAACGGGTTTCACTACAGTGTTTAACTCTGAAATAAGCCAGAAGACATCCTGGGAAAGTGTGAATCTCAAGCAGCAAAGGTTTAAGAAAAAAAGGATCACATTCACTAGACCTTCATAATACAAGCTGCTTTTTTAAAAAAAGTCATAAGCTAAGAAGTCACATAGCAACATGCTCTGTATTGTACATCACCCTACATCAGACCTCTCCACAAATAGGCTGGGCCTGAACAGTAAACAAAAGACTCCTAACAGGCAATACAGCATAGCCACAAAGACTAGATTCCAAACCACCTGTTCAAATCTCGGCTCTACTACTTACTTAGCTGTGTGACCTTGAGCAAATAAATTTACCTCTCAGCAGTAGCTCCTCACCTACCAGGTGGTGGTTGTGGGGTAAGACCCATAAAAAAAAGTCAGGCACATAAAGAGTTAAACTAACAGACTCCTTATTCTGTCCACCTGCTTGGGGATCCCCTGGCCTCCAAACACTACCCCAAGAAAGGGAACCTTCTTTCTGCACTGAAAATCTGAGAAGGCAACTTCAAGAACAAACAGCTCCACCTTCCAAATACTCTCCCCTCGCACACAAAACAGTGCACACAGAGGGCCTTCCCCTCCAGCAGCCACTGTCAGTTTCCATCAGATCTGTGAATGTTCTAGGCAGAACTTCAGCCTCTTGACAAGGACCAAGGGATATTCAAATATTAGAATTAACTTTGCCTAAGACTTCCCAGTAACTGAATGAGTCACTCACTTCTTTCTGAAATAGAGTAAAATGTCAAGGTTGCCAGAGAACCCAGGCCCAGATGTTTGCATAAATCATTTCCAAGTGATCATCAAGCCAAAGCCAAAGGACATTATTCAATACAACACTTTACATAAAGCATATCAGCTTTTATGATTTTCCTGCAATGAAGAAAATTTTGAAAATGGGATTCCTGGGAGAAAAAAATCTCACAGTAAATTTAACCCCCAAATTACACAACATATCAAACCTGAGAACTCCTCCTTTTGCTCTGGCTTCTACAGGGTTGCTATAAATCGGAATCGACTCTACGGCAGTGGGGTTTCGTTTGGTTTTCAAAGGGTTTTTAGGAAGTGTTTTTTCCAACCGTACCAGGAAGCACAGGACAAGCTCTAAACTGAAGGCTTAAAGTCATCAAATAGTGCTTGCCTCACTACCGTTTTCCCTGTAATAACATTACCTGAGAGAAGCAGACACTTCCAAAAATTTGATACGTGTTTACCGCAAGATTTTTAGCACCTGTCACATGCAAAATACTTAGCTCTGTACTGGTCTGGGACGGCAACCATAAAAAGGTCATTTTTCGATTTCATAATAATTCAAGAAAGGTTTGTAGCTTAATTTCAATTCAATTCAAGCCATTTGCTCTCGCATACAAGAAGAAGAAATAGCCCGGAAACTTCTGGTTATTTAAATTGCCACAAGAGGTAGGGAAAAAAAATTTCAAGTTGTTCACGTCCTCTGTTTCTCTACCCCTGAGTCAAGCAGTTGTTAGATCAGTTTGTCAGGGTTCTGAGTATTACGGGTTCCTTCATTTCAGGAGATACTACACAAAATTCAGTTTTACTGATTTCTGAAATGTACAGGTCATTGGCAAGTTACTTGAAACTGAACTCGAAAACGCGGCACTTCCAAATAGAATCGATTGTGTCCGTCCGGCTAATTTTTCGTCACTTTAAATAAAAGACTTAAGACGGGTCGTTTTCCCAACACGTTTGTCAATTTGACCACCGGGTGCAGGACTGAGCGCCCCACAGCTTCCGGCCAGAGTATAGCACGCGCTTCCCCACTCTGTTCCCTACGTCTGCCACTAATGAACCCGATGTTAACAGCTAAAGAGTGACGACACGAAAATCAACACTACAGACTCACACCTATGAGGTACGCAACACGAAATAAACTATTTCTCAAAAGACAGTGGGGTTAAAAAAAAAAAAAAAGCCCAGGTTGGATGTTTGATTCATTTCCGCGTCTCGGTGCGCACTGGGGGTCTGGCCTCGGGTGGGCGGCTTAATCCCGAGTGAGCAGCGGGGCTACAACACAGGAATACCCGGGCGCCGCGCTAGCGAAGGGGCGCCTCACACCACGCCCGATTCCCGGCCAGAAGGTACCCGAGGCCACCCCGACAGGCCCGGGTGCGAGCGCGAGAACATGGCCACTTCCCCAGAGCGCGATCCCTCCACTCCATGCCGCCCGCACTTTGTTAACTCGGTCAGATTCCCGAGCTGGAAGAGGCTCGGATCCTCCTCCAGTTCGGCCTCGTACTCCCCGGGCGCGGAGCCGCGAAGGGAGGTGGAGGGTGCGGTTGGCACAAGCCCCCACGCCTGCCGCCTCCAGCCCCCGCGCCCCGACTACTCCGGGGCTTACCTGGGGAAAGGAGCCCTCGTGCCGCGGGCTCTTGGGATAGTCTAAGTGACCCCGGTCCAGCATCAGGTAGAGCGAGAAGATCACCACGCAGAAGACCGCGCTGCCGAACACTGTGAACTGACGACTTAACTTCATTTTCCTCGATAGGCTCGGGGCCAGCACACTGTCCTCACGCGGGCTAGCCGAGGAGCCGGACTGAGGACTCCAGGAAGCGGCCGCCGGAGGCTCCCTGCTCCCCGGTTGCGCGCCCTCTGCGTTCTCGGGTGCCGGTCCGGGCCACGCTCTGCACCTTGTCTCCGGCGCCCCCAGGCGCCCTCGGCCTTAGCCCCGGCCTGCTGCCCTCCCAGAAGGCGGTCGTCCCTCCCGAAGTGGGACCCGCCTCCAGCCAGGAAGGAGCCCCGCAAACTTGATCGAGAGCCCAGCTCCGGTACTCGGCAGGGCGCGCACGGCAAGCGGAGGAGAGGGCGCCGCCCGGACTTCCTGCCACCGCCACCCCGACAGAGTCGGCAGGAAAAGTTTTCTCGACAAGGGCAGGCGTGTCCCCGCCCAGAGGAGGCGCGGGTTCGGGGACTCCGAGCAGCCGGCGACGCAGAGCTGTGACTCGCGGAGCGGATGGGGAAGAAACAGGTCGCGAGAAGCTGGGCCCCACAACTTAGCGCTGGGACGGCCGGGCCCGCCCCCGCGACGCCGCCCCCGCCTCCCTGAAGCAAGCCCCTTCCTGCCGCCGCCGCCGCCGCCGCCGGCCAGAGGGTGCACCCTGGGCGCGGGGGCGCACGGATCGGGCAGGAGTTTCCTCCGAGCGCGCGTCCGCCCGCCGGCCTCTCCCGCCCCCCCGCCGCCCCTTCCTTCCACCTCCCGGACTAGGGCTGCGCGGGGAGGGCGCAGGGGGCGGGCGGCACCGCGCGGAGGAGGAAAAGGAGAGCTAGGTGGAGAGGGCTGTCCCCGGAGAGAAGCCCGCTCTAGCTGCAGCCGCGAGGCCCCTCCCTCCTTCCCGCCCCACAAACGTGGAGATGGCGGCAGCAGCTGAGAAAGGAAGCGCCGATTCTCCAGAGCCACTCGGCGCTCAAGCACCGCCCGCTATAAGCAGGGAACAGCAGCGGCTCGGCGGCCGCTAGGTCAATACGCGCCCGCAGCCCAGGAGCCGAGCAGGCGGTCGGCCCCGCCCTCTCCCGACGCGTAGGGATGAAGGGGCGGGCCCTCCGGCACCCAGTCACAGCGCGCAGCCAGCCGGGCCCGCCCCGCGTCTGGCTCCTTGAGCTCCGGCGGTGGGAAGATCGCAGGCAGTTCCTGTGACCTGAGAGGCAGCTTTGCAGGAGTTGAGGGCTTATGACGCATTCAGGCGCCTGCAGTCCATCTTCCACGGTGCCCGAGCTTTTTCACAAATTCCCTGTCGCTGCTTAGGTTTCCTGCGCTTGAGGACCCGGGCCTGGTGTGCCTTGAAAGGGAACTTGGTGAAGGGCTGCAGAGGAGAAACCAAAAAAAAAAAAAAAAAAAATAGTCATTGCCATCTAGTTGATTCTGACTTGTGGCAGAGGAAAAGGGGGCTGCAGATTCTGTTGGGGCTCATCGTTTCCTCCATTATTTTTGGTGATATCCTGCTGAAACCTGGGTGAAAGGAGCCTGCCAAAATCCCCTCCAGGCAGATGTAGACTTATAACTACAAAGTCTGTGAGGTAAATCAGAAGTGATGGTTGTGACAGTTGTTGAATTATTTCCCCTCAGCTCCAAATTCATCCTTTTTGACTGCACTGTGAAAATGGATCTGGGCCTTTTAGTTTTTCCTTTGCTAGCTAGCACCGAAGCTTTGTCAGTAGAGGGCGCTGGACAGACATAACAGGAAGAAAAGGGGTTCGCTTTCTGGTTTTGCTGTATCGGTAGGTAAGCTCTTGCAACGTAGCTGGCTCTATCCAGCACCAGGCTTCTGTAGTGTTTGGCAGCCAGCAGTTCCTACCCCCACTTGTAGCAGTTTTGTAGTGGAGAGCTTAAGGTGAGACATTTCCCCATGACCAGCTTCCCAAGGCATCCCGGAGATAAATTTTGCAGCAAGTTCCCCTGAGCAGATTTTCAGCAAGTTGTGTTGGTGTGGCAACAAGGTTACTTCTCTGCCCTTCAGTGAGCCAGGGTCGGGCTCTGTGCAACAAGGTCTGGATCTCAGCCACAAGGGGGGCTTTTCCTTGGGCACACTAACTCAGCTGTAGGGTTCTTACTACTCCTTACAGCTGCTATTTATATATTCTTCAGCATTCTCTTCTTACTAGCAAATCCGTCATTACTCTAATCCCTTGTTATAGTTAATAATTTTTCATTAAGCTCTCCCTGTCTCAGGAGTAGTCCCAGGAGATAAACCTGGAAAGAAGGAATTTGGAGATTGGTTTGGTTGGGCCTTTGGGCTTCAGTGCGCTGCTGAGCTCCTTGCTAGAGGGAAATGGGATATTAATAATTCATGGCATTCAGGGCATCCCAATTAATCAGGCAATTACCTTGATTGTGATGACGTGCCAACTGAAGCACATTACTTGAGGCCCAAGTGGCAGCTACACGTGACTGTTATGGCAGTAAAGAAGACTGTGAGGATTACGGTGTAGTATGGATTCTTTTGATTGCCCTTGACTGCTTACAAAGAGAAAATGACAGGCACAGGTCCATTAACTCTTAGCTCAAGTCACAGTCTGAGAACCAGAGAACTTCCATAACAACTCTAAAAGAAGTTCTTATTTCTTATAGCTGCTGGATAATACTGCTGAAAATCAAACACAAAATATTAATAGTTCAGGTAACTGAATTACAACAGCAGTGGAATTCACAGAAAACCAACTTTCTCATATAAAAGTTAAGGCATTGATTGATAAATAATAAGATCCTGAAACTTGGAATGGATTAGTCCCAGATGAAACTGACCCAAGTCACTCTGAGCTTCTGTTACCAGTATCTAAGGAGACTGGGCTTCCTCTGCTTAAAATCTCTGTGATAACCTCACATGGGGTAGAAGCCTTGAAGGGGAGTGCACATTCTCCTCAAGACCATCCGCAATCACCCTCTATTGGCACTAGGGTCAAATCTCGGCATGTTCCTGGGGGACAAGAACATACTATGATGGAGGAAGAAATAACTTACACGCCAATAGAACTGCAAGACTTTGCTAGCATATACTGGCAGAAACCTGGGCAACATATGTAGGAGTAGATTCTATGGTGTTAGATCGAGGAGCACAATACAACTCTACACTGAGCCAAATTTATAGCTATAGGTGTTATATATGTTAGCTTATATAGCCGGAAATTGTTCTAAGAGCTACTTCGTTGGTTGACAGAAACTTGAACTCAATGGTGCCCTCCAGTTTATGAGGTTGAGATGCCAGAGTTTTCCTGACACGTCATAGAAGAGCAAATCCAAAGGCTTAGGGAAATAGAAATGTTAGACTGGACCTACCATGTGAAACCTGCACACCCATCCCATAACTATGTTCCATGTGAATGCCCAGAAGACAGCCTTTCACTGAAGCACTGAAAACTACATTAGTGAGGTGAACACCTGCATCTTAGAAAACCTCTGTGGATGCTCCCCTCTGTAGGCTAAGTATCACTGTAGGGAATGCCACCATTGAGATGGACACCGTGATTTCAATAGCCATGGTAAGATCCAGGAATAGAAGAGGCCAAGTGTCAAGATAGTAAACCAGAAACAGTACCATATTCCTGTAGGGAATTGTAAAGATTAATGCCGCCATAAAAGACTTGAAAGAAGTAGGCATGGTGGTACCTATCACATCCTCATTTAACTCACCAATTTGATCTATGCAGAAGTCATGCAGATCATGGAGAATGACTGTGGACTGTTGTAAACTTAATCAGGAGATGATTCTAATTACAGCTGCTGTACCAGGTATAGTATCTTTACTTGAGCAAATCACCACAGCCCCTGGCACTTGATATATAGCTATTGGCCTAGCTAATGCCATTTTCTCTATTGCCATTTGCCAGATATTCTCCACAACAGTTTGCAAAAACCATCAGCTTTTACCTGGCAAAGTGAACAGTACACCTTCACAGTGTTGCCTCAGGGCTGTGTCAATTCTCCTTAATATAGTTCACAGACATGCTGATCATCTTTATATTCCACAAAATACCACACTGGTTCACTACATTGAGGACACTGTGCTGATTAGATTGATGAGCAAGAAGTAGCAAGTATTTTAGTTGCCTTAGGAAGACATGGGGACTAGAGAGAAGGAGATACTGATTGAGTATATGGTGATAAATTTAAAATGGTCCTGGCATAGCCCACACATCAGGGAGTGAGGTATGTTCTAGGATGGTTCAAGGTATAAAGGTATACAGGGAAGAACCACTGAGGTACAAAGAGATGAATCCAAACAAATAGTATGAGTTATATATGATGAAAGGAACTCTGATCATGCAAATGGTTAAGCACTCAGCTGCTAACTGAAAGGTTAGAGGTTCAAACCCACCTAGCAGCTCCATGGGAGAAAAACCTGGAGATCAGCTTCTGTAAAGATTACACCCAAGAAAACCCTATGAAACAGTTCTACTGTGTCACATGGGATTGCTATGAGTCCAAAGTGACTCAATGGCACCTAACAACAACAACAGATATGATGAGGGTTGTAAAAGGGTGATGTGATTACTGCAAGGGCTAGTTGTAGAAGGAAATCAACAATGCCAGCTGGTAGAGGAGGAACACCTTAAATCCTAGAGGTCAGGAGTTTAGAAAAGGACCATTAATTAACTCTCTTGGCTCTCACCTTAAACACTCACTCTAGACCTTAACTTGAGGACTGATAACCTTGCATATTGATGGCCTCCACCAAGGTGGACAGAGCATGATTAATTTTCTGGACATTAATATAGTTTACCTTAGCCTAATCTTACTATTATCAGGCCCCTGTGGTTTCTTTCTACTATCTAAGAAAAACAAAAATAAAAAACTCTCTCGCATGCTTTTCCCAGGTTACACATTGAACATATCTAAGGGGTGCCTTCATAATGTTGATATTATCTGTTTTTATAGTTATTAGAACTAATTTATAGCAGATGGCACTAGAGTATGTTACTCTAACAAAATTAGTATAATACAACAATTTTGTGACAGATGGAAGTAAAATGTCTTGAGAAAAAGGTCTCTTTTTTAAAACTTGCACCAAGGTACACCTCAGATCCATGGGATATTTCTTTATATTTGAAATGCACTTCCACTGCCCTTTTCACCAGCAAACACCTACGCATTCTATACAACAAAGCTCAGACACTCTCTCTTCAAAAATGACCAGGCATGTGCTACAGCACTTATCACATTGTTTTGAAATACTTGTATTCTTAGCCCTCCTCTGAATTGTCTAATGTTGGGTTTTTAATACCCATCTTTATTAATTTTATCCTGAATGAGCACAGGAGGTGTTCTGGATCAGAAACAGATTTCTTATTAATTACCTCACAGTAAATAACTGCATCCTCCCCCACCCCTCACTTGCTCCAATCCTTACCCCTGGGGCAACATGATGAAAGCTAAAGGTAAATTTTTCCTGATTGAGTGGCTGGACACTCCATAGGCAATGGGCAAAAAAGATCTTTCTTTGCACACAAAGGGGAAGGAGGCAGCTGCCCCCTTTCCCTGCTGAAAGGGTCTCCTCCTTATTTCAGATGTCTCCACCTTTCTGGCCCTTCTTCCTCCTTGATATGTCAGCAACTAGTAATAATACACTCCGTTCTCCCCAGCACTTTTCAGAACTAACCTAGGTGCCTATCCTAAGATGTAACCTTTTGCTTTTAGGAAGATAAAAGGAGTCTTATTATCCCTTATGATCAAAGCAATTAGCTCTGTCATTAGGAAAACCAATGGCTACACATTTAAGCCTTATTAGAAAAGGTGAAGTATAAGAGAAAACAAATATTCTCTATAGATATGCATTTTTGTGACTCAGGAGCTGAAGCTTTTTATAGGAACACTGAAAAATCCAGGGAAGTTTGATTTCTCTACATCTAGAAGCTACTTGAAGGCAGGGCCTATATTATAGATGTTCAGATCTGATTCCTTCCTAGGACACACTGCTTTTGTGACTTTGGAACAGTTACATAATATCTCTAAGCCTTCTTTTTCCAATGGACCACTTTAGAATAGCAATTTTTCAGCATTGCTGTAGGATTACATGAGATAACAAATGACATGTTAGGAGAGCATTCCTCTAATATTATCTATTTCTCTGGGAAAAGGGATGATGGGTTTGAAGGAGGAGTAAGAGGGGTAGAGAACATTTGATATCACTGCTATGGGAAATGGAGAATTGAAATCCACATGGAAAATGGACAGCGCTTATTTGTAAAGGAGCAAGTCTGTAGTTCTCTCTCCCTGGCACTCATATATGACTTGAGAGCCCAAGGAAAGTGGACTGTGAGAATGATCCAGAAAGGGTCCTTTCTACCAGGATGCAAAAGCAATGGCTGCCCAAGGTGTTTTAGTTATCTAGTACTGCTTTAACAGAAAGACAACAAATGGATGACTTTAACAAAGAGAAATTTATTCTGTCAGAGCCTAGTAGGTTCCAAGTCCAAATTCAGGGTGTCAGCTCCAGGGGAAGGCTCTCTCTCTTTGTTGGCTCTGGAGGAAGGTCCTTATCCTCAATCTTCCCATGGTTGAGGAGCTTATTAGGCACAGGGACCATGGGTCCAAAGGTTGCACTCTGCTCCTGGCACTGCTTTCTTGGTGGTATGAGGTCCCCAACTCTGTGCTTGCTTCCCCTTCCTTTTATCTCTTGAAAGAAAAGGTGGTGCAGACCACACCCCAGGGAAACTCCTTTTACCTTGAATCGAGGAGGTGACCTGAGTAAAGGTGGTGTTACAATCCCACCCTCATCCTCTCAATATAAAATTACAATCACAAAATGGAGGACACCCATACAATACTGGGAATCATGGCCTAACCAAGTCGATACACATATTTTTGGGGGGACATAATCCAATCCATGACACAGGGAGTATTCAAGCCTACCCTCATAAACATGTTTTTGCAGTAAAGGTTATGTTAAAAATAGGAAAAAGTCCCCCAAGGACAGCCTGGGGTAAGATTTCTGGAAGGAATATAGTCTAGCCCCATACTTCTGGCAATGAGAAAGTCTATATCGATTGTTGTGGATTGAATTGTGTCCCTAAAAATGTGTGTCAACTTGGCTAGGCCATGATTCACAGTAACATGTGGTTGTCCTCTATTTTGAGATCTGATATAATTATCCTATGTGTTGTAAATCCTAACCTCTACGACATTAATGTAGCAGGATTAGATGCTGTTATGTTAATAAGGCAGGGCACAATCTACAGGATTAGGTTGTATCTGAGTCAATCTCTTTTGAAACATAAAAAAGAGAAGTGAGCAGAGAGAAGAAGGACCTCATACCACAAAGAAAGAAGAATCAGGAGTAGAGCATATCCTTTGGACCCAGGGTCCCTCCTCTGAGAAACTCCTAGACCAGAGGAAGATTGATGACAAGGACCTTCCCCCAGAGCTGACAAAGAGATAATGCTCTCCCCTGGAGCTGGCACCCTGAATTCAGACTTCTAGCCTGAATTTCCATTTGTTAAAGCCATCCACTTGTAGTATTTCTGTTATAGCAGCACTAGATATACATATACAGCTATACGAGAACCATAGCCTATAATTAGTAACAACCGGAAAATATATTATTTCCCCTGTCTACTGCTGCTTTAAACCTATCCAAGCTCCTCAATTGCCTAAAATCATTATATCTAAGGTAGAAGGTTAAAAGAGTGGTAAAGTTCTAAACTCTAAGAACTTAAGAAAATATTGTAATTGTGATTGTATAAAACTATAAAGGATGGAGAGCTCAATCATTTCAGTTAAGCACTTGGCTGCTAACAAAAAGTTGGCAGCTGAAACCTACATGGCGGCTCTGTGGAAGAAAGACCTGATGATCTGCTTCCATAATGATTACAGCCAAAAAAAAAAAAAAAACCCTGTGGGGGCAGTTCTACTCTGTCACTTGGGGTCACTATAAGTCAGAATAGACTTGACAGCACCCAACAACAACAACAACAGGAACAACTTTTGTAGAGGCTATTGCCAAGGGCCCTGAGCATCCCTACATGTTCTTGTTGGGTATGCCAAAATGCAAGGCCCTGACCACTCTTTATTTGCACCATTCCTCAGGGTGGCATTTGTGGTGAGTAATGCTCAACAATCAAGCAGTTTCTTTCCCTGAACAGACAGCAGACTTGCTTATGGTACACTGAACAAGCAATACATTCCCCAAGTTCAGTATTCCTTAGTTGTGATAAAAATTCGTTTTGTACGTAGCATCCACTTAGATCTGTCCTTATAGATGCCATGGGATTTGAGGGGCATGGAAAACATCATGCATATACTGCTTTGACATACCCCTTTGTCTCTGACCCAAGTATCTCATGTCTTTTTCCAACATCTATAAACAGCGAGAGGCCCAGGCCATTCACAGACCCTGACACTACTCACTTACTTAAGAAAAACTTGACATTATTGGCATAATTTCCACCCTTCTGTATCTTCTCCTTCTCCCACCCCTGCTCCCCCACCTCAGTCGCCCCCCACCCCCCGACCCCTCCATGAAAGGAAGCTGGGAGAGGGCATGAGTCAAGTTAACAAAGTGCTGAGAAGAGCATGAAGAGAAGGCAAGAGAGAGCTGAGGCGGACTGCCTTCTCTTCACAGTCCTCGTCACTATTTGAAATTATTTATCGACTTCGTTCATGTCTGTCTCTCCCAATAGAGCACAAGCTCCTGAAAATCATAGACCTTTCTGTTTGCCACTGTATCTTTACAGGTAGAATAGCGTTTAGTAACATAGAGGTTTAATAAACACTCTTTAAAAGAATGAATGATTATCTGGGCCCTGAGCCACCGATAGGAATGGGTTGGTAGTGCTTGTAAGGGATTATTATCCTAATTCATAATAGAAGTCTGTTTACTGTTCAGCTTTGTTTAAAGCTATTCCTCTTGTCTTGTCAGTCAGCCCTAAATCTTTGCATTTTTGTAAGGTTTTAAAAAACGCTTTAGGGAGAATTTCTAAAAATTTGTTTTAGTAATCATCTCAGTCACTAAAACAGCTGAGTTCCATATGGGGACAAAAAGAAATGGACACTGTATAGTGAGTGACTAGACTATGCTGGGTGCTTTACTTATATTACTTCATTTAATTCTCACAGCTCTGCAAAAGTAGTATATTAATATTTGTTTCATGTAAGGAAAACTTAGGTACAGAGAGGTTAAAAACCTTGCTTTAGGATGTATAGATACTAATTGGTGTAGGCTGTTCTTTCTTCTTCAAAAATCCTTTTCTTTTTGCTCTAACATTCTGTAGTATAAGTTAGGATAACTTATACCTGTGTTGCAGTTACTAGATTTACCAAAATAATATTTACGATATGTACCAGTCACAGTTCAGTGTGAAAAACCCCACTGCCTTTGAGTCAATTCTGACTCATAATAACCCTTACATGACAGAGCAGAGCTGCCCCACCAGATCTTTAAGGCCGTAATCTTTATGGAAGCTGACTACCACACCTTTCTCCCATGCAGTGGCTGGTGGGTTCAAACCATGGACCTTTTGGTCAGCACCCAAGCACTTTAACCACTGCTCCACCAGGGCTCCTTGGTGTTAATAAAGAAAAAAGAAGTCATACTAGGTATTTTTAAGCAGGAAGGTATTTGACAGAGGATGCTTACAAAGTCCATATCAGGATTGGAGAAATGGGCTCCAGGTGAGCCTTCCAGCATGACTCCTAGTAGAATAAAGAGCCGATCTATCAGTGGAGCTGTGACCTCCGAGGACTACAGGAACACTGGTTCAAGAATGTAACCCTGTGACAAAAGTTGGAACCAAGAAGCTACTGGTGTCACAGCTACCACACCTGGTTATTGTCATCCAGGAGGCTGGATAATGGACTGTGGAACGTTGGAGCCCTCGTGACACAGTGGTTAAAAGCATGGCTGCTAACCAAAAGGTTGGCAGTTAGAATCCACCAGCGACTTCTTGGAAACTCAACGGGGCAGTTTTACTCTGCTCTATAGGGTCGCTGTGAGTCAGAATTGACTCGACAGCAACAGGTTTGTTTTTGTTGGTTTATGACCTTAATCATAAGAGAAATATAGCCAGAAATGGTCAGAAGGATGCTACCATTTCTCTTATGTTTTCCCAGTCTTTCATGGATATATCAAATTGGCAGATCATAATTCATATCCATAGGTCTAGGTGCTAAGAAGTGTAAGAAATATTTTAAGTTTCCAGCCTGCAGTATGGGAGCCATTGTAACAGGAGGCTAGAATGACATCGAGTCAGTTAGCCTATAGTATGGACCACAGGCAGTAATTGTAGAAGTGTGATTTAAAAAACAAACAAAACCCATTGCCCTCGAGTCGATTTCAACTCATAGCGACCCTATAGGATAGAGCTGAACTGCCCTATAGGGTTTCCAAGGAACAAACAAAAAAAAAAAGGAACGGCAGGGGGATTTCAACTGCCGACCTTTCGGTTAACAGCCAAGCTCTTAGACATTGCACCACCAGGGCTCCTCTATGGAAAGAAAGGGTTAAATTTTTTTAAAATGACTCTGTCTAAGAAAACCTATAATATGTGATTACTTATTTGAACGCCAAACTCCTGACATTAAAATCTTTACAGCTATGATTTACCCAAGGGAAATTGTCCTCTATGTGCATGATAATTAAGGCCAATAATATGTCTAAATGTGTATGTACCAGAGATGAGAAAATTATTTGTGATATAGCACCATCATTTTCACTTTTCTACAGTCCTTTGTTTGATGTCAAAATTATTGGCATGGTGTTTGGGAAGAGGAAGCTTATTTCCAGCAGGCCCCAAGCCTTTCTCTGGATTTTCTTTGGCTCTGATTTTTCTATAGCCCAACATAATACTCAAATAGGAAGGGCTTAACAATGTAGTACTCTAAAGCTTCAAGACACTTAGCACTTTCAAACATTTTATATGGAGGCCCCAGAGAGTCATGGAGATTTTCCTGAGGTCCAACAGAGATTGGACTAGAAGCCAAGTTTTCTGGCTCCCTGTCCAAAGCTTTTTTCATCAGAACAAAACCAAGCCTTACATTGTACACTATCTAAATGCAGAGTGATTCTCTCTCTTTCTCTGTCTGTGAGATTCCATCTATATCAAGTTCAATAACAGGCAAAACTAACCTCCATTTTTAGGTACACACCCTTATCTGTTTAAGTAAGTATGAGGAAGTGTTAACAGTCCTCAATGCCTGCTTAGTGGTGGAGAGAGAGATTTGTAACAGGAAAAAGGCACATGGGAACTTTTGAGGTAATAGCAAACATCCTAGGAAATTCAGTTTTGTAGGACTCAAGCATTTTTTTTAACTCGATGTAATATATTTGAATTTTTGTCTATAATAATAATTTAGTACTTAATATATTTTTTTTTTTATATATAGTATGCCACAGCCAGACTTAGTGTTTTCCATGCTTCCTGTAACTTTCACAGGAACACTCTGATAGCAGCCCTGTTATTCCAGTTTTATAGATGAGAAAACTGAGGCACAACCTTTAACTAACTTGCCTAAATCCTCACAGAACAGAGCTGGCATTTGATCTAACCTGCTTTAGTGTCCACATGTTTAGGCATTCTACTATACTATACTACCACACTAGCTACAAAAAACTCAGTGGGTAAGCAAATTAGGGACCCCTCTTTTTATTATTATTCTGTAGTCATAAAAATGATAGTTATGAAGGCCATATTAATAACAGAAAAAACAGAACACAAAATGGTATGTCTATTACGATTACATCAGTGTTTACATGTAGATCTAGATATATATATTTAAAAAAAAAAATCAAACCTGTTGCTGTCGAGTCAATTTCGACTCATAGCAACCCTATAGTACAAAGTAGAACTGCCCCACAGAGTTTCCAAGGAACGCCTGGTGGATTCGAACTGCCAGTCTTTCGGTTAGCAGCCATAGTACTTAACCACTACGTCACAGGGGTTTCCAGAGGTGTATATAGATAGGCATAAAAGACTAGAATATAAAACACTGACAATGTTAAGATGATGGGACTGTGGGTGCTTCTTTTTCCTCTTCAGTTTTCCAAATTTGTTTCAAAGTGATAATACTTTTACAACGAAAAACAAAAATGTGTTCTAAAATAAACTTCCCATTTACCTGAAACATAAAATTTCGCTCCTGTACTCTTCTTTCCTACAGTATTGTGTGATCTTTAGGAGCCTCTTCTGCTCAATGAGTGACTTCATTACTAAATTGATGGCACCGGATCATTCCAGATATGCAAATCACAAACCCACAGCCAGCTGAGGAAAATGCGGATAAAAGATTACATTAAAAATTAAACCACTGTGTGGAGATGTGGAGATAATGTACTTACAATTATTTCTACATATTTAATATTTATGCAATTACAAAGCCAGTCATGAAAAATCTTAAATCTTGCATCATAAGCTTTTTGCCCTCTGATATTTTTGACCTTGACTGAGTCTGCCAAATGATATATAGAAAATGGCTATGGGAGAAGCATTTCTTTTGGCCCATAAATGATAAATGCTTTTTTCTTAGAAAGTGATCTCATTTCTTCTCAAACTTTGTTTATTTTCACTGCCTTGTTTTTTTTTTTTTTTTAACTCTGGTCTATTCTGATCACCCTTGAAAGCGCTGGGCTTTTAGTCTTCCACAGTTTGGTTGTGTAGTTTTCTGGTGCGCTGCTGAGATGTGTTTTCTGTCAGAGGAAATTTACAGACACATTAGCCTCCCTGACAGGCACAATAAGCCACGAGGCTCTCCTACGGAGAAACTTTACATGCTGTGGTGAGGTTTTCTCTGTCTCTTCATCTCACCCTCCCTCTTAAACTTGAATCCACCATCACAGTTCAGATGCAAACCCCAGTCACTTTCATGCATGGGTATTGCCTTGGATCTTGGTTTTAATTCTCTAGTTTCCAGTAACAGCATTGCATTGGTGCTGCAGTAATTAATTCATATTTCTACAACAATATGACTATAGCAGTTTGTAGATAAAGCCAATATCTTCACTTACAGCCATTTAGATACCTAGGAAGGAATGGTGGGGAGTCCTTCTGCTCCTATAATAAATCATTGACACAAAGGGGCAAAATGGCAGCCAAGAACTATGCGAGCGAAAAGCCACGTAATTAAATTTTAGGGGGAGAGGAGGTCACATAGAAAGAAAATTCTAAAACATTTAATTTACTTTTCTCTGTGTGTCAAAGAAAAATGGTCAACAAGAATCAATACAACTTATTAAAAATTCAAAAACATAAAATGAGACAAAGCTGAAAGGGTAAATTGTTTTCTTGGCAGATTCCAAATAAATTAGAATATTTCCCCCACAGTCGTTGCGGAACCAAAGACTTGTGCATCTTCAGTTTCGTATGCATATCATTCTACCCTTCAGGGACTATATTTGTTAAGGCAAAGTGGTTCTGGTACATTTATACCCTGACTTGATACTATCGCTTCAATTTGAAATCTCCTAGATGTTTTTAATAATTTTTGAAGGACAGTTTTTACATTGAGGACATTTCCATTGTCCTGGGTGTGTTTCAACTATAAGCATGTAGCTATGTAAACTATAGGAGTTATTTAGAACAGTACAACATAACATGTATGCTTCTTGCTTGATTCTCTGCCAAGATGCAGAGGCGTTTACCAAATCAATCCATAATATTGGCCCAAGCAACTCTGTTATCGGGAATAGAGGAATGGAAATTAGGAATTCTCCTTAGATAATTAACTACAACACTTAGTTTGGCCCCTCCCCCCTTTTTGTTTCCTAGGGCCTTGTTTCCAAAAGGTTTCAGAGTAAACAACTGCAGCTGTGTTCTCACCCATGTCCTCTGTCCCTTCCAGTCCTTTAGAGGACAAATAAAACTCTTTTTCAGTTCTGGCAGCCCAGTGGTCCCTCGGAGAGACTGACTCATTTGTCAGGCTTCCTCTGGTGTGAGTGCAGATCAGAGATCCCTACCTTTAGAGTCGTTTTTTTCCTTAATTTGGTTTTCTGCAAAGAGAGGGCATCTTCTCTCTGCCTTTTGTTCCTCTGTAAAGCCTGTAAAGATGAGGATAAGGACCAGGTTGTGGGGATGGCCAGAGGTTCCTAATGACAAAAAAAAAAAAAAAAAAAATGACAACAGGCCCCATTAATCCTGCCTACCATCAAGAAATTCAGAAAACCCTAAGAACAGAGATTATTTTACCCTGACTCAAAGAAAACCAAGGTACTGGTGGGTCACTGAACTTTTCTACATCTGCATGAGAAAGGTGTGACAGTCTGCTTCCTTAAAGATTACAGTCTTGGAAATCCTACTCTGTTCTGTAGGGCATTCTACTCTGTTCTATAGGGTCACTATGAGTCAGAATTGACTACGGCAATGGGTGTGGTTTTGTTTTGGTTTTTTCGTTTAAGTGGTTTATAGATGGAGAATAAAACCAAAAACCAAGAGTAGAAGGGCTCCATCCAGTTTCCAAGGAGAGGCTGGTGGATTTGAACTGCTGACCTTTTGGTTAACAGCCCAACACTTAACCACTTCACCACCAGGGCTCCAAAAATAGAATAAGTATTCACTCGGAGCAGTGGTGGTTCAGTGGTAGAATTCTCACCTTCTCTGTGGGAGACCCAAGTCCATTCCTGACCGATAAACCTCCTGTGCAGCCACCACCCATCTGTCAGTGTCTACCACATGTATGTTGCTACAATGCTAAACAGGTTTCAGTGGAGCTTCCAGACTAAGACAGACTAGGAAGAAAGGCCTGGCGATCTACTTCTGAAAATCAACCAGTGAAAACCCTATCGATCACAATGGTCTAATCCCCAACCGATTATGTGGATGGTGCAAGACTGGGCACATTTCCTTCCATTATGCAGGGGGTCTCTATGCATCCAGGGCCAATTCAACAGCCACTAACAATGAATCTAGGGTGGCTCATATAAGATTCTCTCTGAAACAGGAGGTCAGTTTAGATAAAACCTAAAGGTGTCTCTAAACAAATTTTTTGCTTGTTTGTTTTTAATTTACAGGGTCACAAAATAATGGCTAAACATTTCATAAACAGGATATATTTCTAGTAGGACATTTTTTCTAATTTTAACTACTGAATTTTTTAACAAATAATATGAAGCTCCTACTATGTGCCAGGCAGGCACTACTTACAGATGCTGGGGAAAAGAAAAAAAAAGTATAATACATATATTAAACCTTTAGTGTACAGACTGCATATTAAAAAAAAAAACCAAAAACCATCGCTGTCCAATTGATTCCGACTCATAGCGACCCTATAAGACAGAGTAGAACTGCCCCATAGAGTTTCCAAGGAGCCCTTGGTAGAGTTAAATTACCAACCTTTTGGTTAGCAGTCGTACACCACCAGGGTTTCCAGACTGCATATCCCAACCAAAAAAATAATTCTTGGGGCCCTCTAAAGAATCCATTCAGTTTTTTGTAGCCACTTATACTTTAATCTGTACTCAGGCAAACTCTCAAAGTTGTGGGTTTCATTTGCCTCCCAGCTTCCCCAGGATTAAACCAAAGACACTGAATTCCTGCTTCTTTGTTCCCAACAACAGCCGAGTGGATGTGTTTTCACTGGGATGAATGTCTCCAGCAGTGGGATTTTGTCATCTCCTCAGAGTCCTCAGGACTTTTTTCTTTAGGTACCAAGAACTCTTTCCTGAAACTCAGTGCCCAAGTAGATGAGTCGCTGAAGATAAGACTAAAACAGGACACATTTGCTAGCCTGGATGTCTTCACTCAGAGCTACCTGGGGAGCCTCAAAGATGGATGGAGAGGGAGAATGACTCACCTGGAAACCAGGCTGTCAAGAGAAAACCCAAACCCAAGAGCTTTTCTCTGAAGAACCCCTATGACATTTTATTCTTTAAATAAACCTTTTCTTCCTCTCCTTAGGTGTGAGATTGACATTTTAAGATCAATCATGCCTCTGTTTTGCAGGGTTGGTAGACTTAGAACAGGATAGATGGAAATTAAGAAAAATTTCCATATTTTGAATAAAACTGCTCAAAATAGCTGTCTTCTAATTTGGTATAACTGAGGGTTGCTCTTCCCTAGTGGTCATTCACATTGCTCTGGTTATCTCAAGACTTTCTAATATCAAAATTTGACCCAGTTTTCTCCAAAAAAAAAAAAAAAATTCTGAACATACACCTGCTGTTTGAACAGCAGCAGGAAGCAAAGGAATCTCACACCATGTTTTCCTTCGTTGTAGCCAAGGCAGTTTTTGCCCTTCTGCGGGTGGTGTGAATGGTTAAGAATGCTATCATTAATTGGAAAATTGGTGGTTTGCACCCAACCAGAGGCACCTCAGAAGAAAGGCCTGGCTTTCTGCTTCCAAATGGTCACAGCCTTGAAAACTCTATGCAGTGTACTTCTACTCTGCAACACATGAGGTCGCCGTGAGTCCGGATCAACTCAACAGCAAGCGGCTTGTTGGTTTTGGAAATGGTCACAGGTTACTAGCTTTTTCAGCTCCCCTACATCGTAAGTTTTAGTTCTTTACTATAGGATACAGCTGAGCCTTTCCTCCTGTTCATATTGTTCAGTAACCTCTCTTCTTGTTCATGTTGGTCTTTTTAGGGATTGCTTAGTCTCTCTGACAGTCAAGTTTGTTCAGTGGTCTTATGTAATTAAAAATGATTTTTTTAAATATTACAGTTATCAGACCACTCCGTTAGCCAATAGGTATTTGTTATGAGGTTATTATGTGCCAGGGTTGGACTAGACACTGGGTATCATAGATCCACAAGGTCAAAAGAGCATTGGATGAGAGTCAGGAGGACCTGTTTTAGAACCAGCATCTTGCCCTTAAAAACAGTATAAGGGCAAGTGGGCTGAACTCTGGGATTCCAGTTTACTCACACGCAAAATGTGTGGTGGGGAGCTGGCCTTTTTGCAGGCTCTTTAACATTTTATGATTGCTGCTGGTTTGTAAACTCACAAGGGTGAATGCTTTCTTAAACCCTCCCAAAGGATCCTGCTGATCCAAGGAGCAATTTTAGTGCTAAGGCTTAGATCTTTCAAAGACTCAAAATGAAGACTTTCAAAGAAGGAGTTTATACACATTTTTCACTTTATTATATATTTGGACGCATTCTCCCCCCAAAACACTTGTCATATTCCCCAGTTGCTAGGTAGTATAGGGAGTAATCTCCAATTAGAATTAGAATTCCAAGGGTCAATTAGAATTCCAAGCATGGTGATCTAATCTCCCCAGAATAATACAGCAGAGTCACAAAAACAAGCAATAAGACCAAATAAAAAAGGGCATGTTAAAACTCCTGAATTTTGTAGCATTTCAGCATTTCCAACAGCTTTCAAGGCACCTGTGACTCACTATAACTACTGTTTATTTATTTGTGAGTATTGACAATAAAATGAGTCCTTGCTGTTTGTACAATATTATATTGTTGCTTAAGTGTAAACCACTAGATGTTCTTCCAACATCGTACGAGAATTACTTTTTTCTTCTGTTCTGAGTATACAAAATGTATTTCATTAAATGCTTTTTAAAATGCATCAAAATTTTCAAAATATGCAATAGTTTGTTATTGGGGCCATGCATATTATTTGAAAATTCAGCACAATTCCTCAAGTTGTGACATGAAAAAAAAAAAAAGGAAACCTCATATTGCCTTTTAGTTCTCATCTTCCTGCATTTTGGGTTACTTCATTTCAATTTCTTTTATCAAAAGAACATAGCAGCTTACCATACACCATTGATGAGAGAGAGGACAGTTTCTTTTTTCCAGTTTTAAGAAAAGACCCCACATATACATCATACCTTAAAAAAAAAAAAAAAAAGGAGAGCAGGTAGTAAGGTGTGAGTTATATTGAGTAGCTCTGTTTTCCTGACTTCCTGAGAGCATTTCATGGCTTTCTCTTCTTTCTTTCCTCCCTCTCTCTATAAATACCGGAGCTGATGACTGACGTTTACTGCTGCTTTTCATGCAAACTTCTCAGGCTTGCAAATCAGCTACCAATTCCCGGAACTATCTCCTGGCCTCCCTCCCTCCCTCACACAGTTTCCTGATGGGGCTGAGTATTGTAGAGCACATTGATTTGAATGGTAAAATTTCAAGGTTAGATTTCAGACCATTGCTTCTGCCTACTTCAGCCTCCACGGTACTTGGTACAGGGCAACTGTCCCTAAATATTTTGCCTATTGAGAGACTGGGGGAGCCTGGACAGGTGACACAAATTGAAAAGTGGAATAGAAATGTTTGCAGCAAAGCCTTCCACCAAGAGGAATTCAACTCCCTATTTCAAATATTTTGGTTTTTTTTTTTAAATTACATTTCAAGCTCGTTCCTACCTTTCTAAAATAAGTTACCTTTCCTAATAGCGGTACGGTTTAACATTCTATTACTCATCTCCTCTGACTTTTTCATTGTGCTTTACATTCACATTCATTTCTCATTCTGAGTGACCAACATTTATGAAGTATATTGCAAATTTATATATATATATATATATATATATATATATATATATACAGGAGAGTATATATGTATATATAAATGCCATATTGATGGAAAAATATGGAAGAATGGAGTAATTAATCATGGTGATTAGCATTTTTGAGAACATATATATATATACATATATATATATGTATATATATATCACCAGCCCAAAGTGCTCCAATATGAAGAATGTACATGGACTGCAGCCTTGGATTGACAAAAGGAGGCACGCGCTCTCGTGCGGGCACACACACACACGTGGCTTTGATAAATAGACAGATAGAATATCTCATTTTGTACAATCATTTGAGGTAGAAACTAATATCTGCTCCATTTTATAGATGAGAAGACTGAGACACAAAGGTGTTAGGTGACTTGTCTGAGTTCACACAGCTAGAAAGTGTAGGAGCAGGGATGCTGCCGCTATATTCCATTGCCTAAAACTAAGACTCCCTGCATCAACCAACAAATGACACAATGTGTGCCTTATCTGGGAACTTAGTTCCAGACATTAGCTTCTGTGTTTCGTGATAATTTCCTCCTTCCCAAAAGGTGAAAGTTCCTAGAGTTACAGCTCCTGGAAACAAACTTTTAAGCCTCAGGCTGTTGGACTGTGCTGTCCAATGTGCTAGCCACTAGCCATGTACGGCTATTTAAATGTAAATTAATTTTAAATTAAATAAAATTAATTTAAACTCTCAGTGGCAGTAGCCACAGTTGAAGTGCTCAATCGAGACATGTAGCCAGGGCTACTGTGTTGTACCACACAGATATGGAGCATTTCCATCATCACAGCAGCGCTGCTCTTGGAGACAGGTGACTAAGTAGATGTAAAAGAGTAAATGATCCTTGGGTCCCTTCGAGAAAAAGGAACTCACACATGTATTTCCAAGGAAGGACATATATTGAGTGCCTGCTCTGGGCCAGGCACTGTGCTAGGTGCTAGAGGTACAATGATCATAAGATCAATTAGACAGATGTAGTCTCTGCCGTTCTCGGAGTCTGCTGCCAGAGCCAGACAGTAATTAGTGTGAAAACTGCCGGGATAGGGGAAGTTTTAGCATGCTCAGAGACCTAGAAGATGAACAGACGCCAGGCAAGGCTTCCTGGAGAGAAGAAATTTTAATCTAAGGCCTGAGTTATGAGAAGGCACATACACAAATACAAGAGGAAACGTGTTCCTGACTGAGGGAACAGCCTACATAAAAACTCCAAGGAGGGAGAGAGCATGCCATACTTTGGAGAAATTTAAAGAAGTCAGTCACAATTACTTTCTCCATTCTGCAACTTAGGAGAAGAGCTGGGGTAAGATTATTTTTGCATTTTATCTGAGTTGCTCAGCCAGGAAGGGGAGGCAGTAGGAAAGGAGAAAATAGAGGATCATTCAGAATGGGTATGCAGGAGCCCGAAGTGACTAACAGCTGCCCCCTCCCCGCCTCTAAGTGCTCCAATATGAAGAATGTACACACAGCAGCCTTGGATTGATAAAAACCACTCAACAGCCACCTTTTATGGAGATCACGTGCCAGACACTGTGCTGCGCATTTTACTAGCAGGATTTTCCTCAATCCTTACCATAAGCCTATGGGATACCTATTTTCCTACATTTACATAATTGAAAATTGATAGAACAACCCATGAGATAGAGCAGCCCAAACTCACGTATTCTTTATCTACCTCTTTAAACACCAGGTTATACAGGCTCCCCAGTTATCACTATTCCCCTGCCCAAAGCTGGTTCTACCTAAAGATAAACAGCTAAAGGGGTGGCTTAACTGAATGAAGACCCAGGAGGAAAGCCAAAGAGGAAAACAAAGAAAACTTGCGCCACAGAGAAATTAGTTTCCACCAATAAAGCACAACTCAAAAAAGAAACAAGTGACTGAGGGAAATATCCTATCTCTCTTTATTTACCAATGCTGATTAACTGCAATAGAATAATTTTGTTTTTAGCCCTAGAATTTTCCAGAAAAGCACTAAGTTAGGAATACTCGTAGTTGTTTTATCCAGCAAAGATCAACTGACTCAAAACATTTATGACCTACAGAGAGATAGTTCAAGCCAACTTTCTTCACAAACTTCCCTCTAAGATTGCCTCAATCTGTTGAAAACTGTTTTATGACCCAACCCAGCTAAAATTTCAGCAGCGCATATCTTCAGATAAAAGGCTTCTTTCACATCAAGCAGTAATTAAATATGTAGGGCAGGAAATAAGCAGCAAGTTTGGCTTCAGAGCCATCTTACAATCCGTCAGCGATCCAAGACAGACCATATGCCTTTAAATCTAGATGACTGCATGTGTATCCAAGAGAAAACTAACTGCTACTCCAGCACAGCAAGAATCATCAAAAGATGAAAAAAGACTGATTTATGTAGCTTCTCTGACAGATATATGTTAATGTATATGTCCAGTGAGACTTGATAAACTGCCCTTAACTTTTCCTGTTGGATTCTTGATTCAGTTCTACTAGAGAAAACATTCAAATTTTCAACTCCCACCAACATTATTCTTAAGTAACTTAATGCAGTGAAATTTGGTAGCTAGAGTTTTTGTCTGTCTAGCAAGGCTTGCCACTCCTCTTCTGAGTCCTTGAGGAAACTCTTCCCCCACTTCACAGAGGACTTGCCCATCACTGTGCTCAGAGCCCAGCTCTGACTTCTGACCAGGCTAGCCATGCCTTGGCTCAATCATGAACATATGGCACAGCAAAGCCAATCTGAATTTCTTTGAGACTGTTATACAGGCATGGGAAGGAGCAGTCTGCTCTCCATGGGCTTATTATGTTAGGAGGATGTGAGACTGGGGCCACTGGTGGTTATCTCACTAATGTATGGACAGAGCTGGCATGAGAACAAAGTCAAGCAAAGAAAGGTAGAACTGAGAGATGGAGAAAATCAGAGTCCTGAGCACATTATTTGGGTTCTGCATCCTGCCATGTCTGATGTAACATCATGAGCACTGAATGAGTTAAGCAGTGCCTGGCAGCACAGGAGGTGCCCAATAAATGTTGTTACTTCCCATCTCTTTTCCTCCTTTTTTGACTTTGGCAGCTTCCAGACGAAGATTCAAACCATCTTTGGCAGCCAACACTACTGTTTCTGGCTTTTAGAAGAAAGCCAATAAGAGAATGAAAACAATGAGCACAAAGTCAGCACCCCAGGGCAATGCACACCCCCGCTGCATCTTACAGAGATTTCCTTACAAACAAATTCTTTGCTCAGTGCACCATCACATCTTAAACAACACCCAGCCATGATCAAGCTGGTACAAAACACGATACTTCATTTCCTGGAGGAGGAAGAAGATGAGTTGGTTAAACCCTGAAGTGGAAACTACCACAGCAAGCAGAGTGCATGAGCACCTCAGCCAGCATGCATTTTTCCAAGGGCCAATTTTATGAAGCCATCACTCTCTGTTTGTTTGGCTGTTTGCCAGAGGCACCATCCTAGAAAGCAGGAAATCCAGAGTGTTAAAAATCTAGGATGTATAACTTGACACAGTGTTTAACCTCATGAAAACAAGACAGCATGGTGGTAATTAGTACTAAATATTAATGGTGATTTAAAATTCAGTTACAATGGAACAAATGAAACCTCTACTGCTGAGTGGTGTTTGCAAAATATGCATCCTCTCACCCCTGCACGGTGGTGCAGATAAACCATTTCCTTGCACAATAAATGCAGTGGTTCATGATCAAATTGAGTAGTTTATGTGGTACAATCTGTGTAGTACAAAAAGCTTAAAGGTAATTTCTGAGACCTTATGTTTGTGTTATTTTCAGACTCAAGAAGCAATATCATAGAATCATAGAAATTTAAGACTGGAATGGATCTTATGGATGAAAGAAACCAAGGTTCCGAGCAGTTTAATGGATTGGTAAATGACTGGAGAGATAAATGGACTGGCAGGTTGGGGATCTCAAGCCATGTCTTCTAATTTTTCAGTCGGACATCTATTACGGATTGAATTGCATCCCCCCAAGAATATGTGTCAACTTGGCTAGGCTATGATTCCCAGTATTGTTTGGTTGTCCATTTTGCAATCTGATGGGATTATCAGACTTGCTGTAAATTCTAATATTGGTAGAATGGGAATTCCAGAACACTTAATTGTGCTCATGAGGCAACTGTACATAGATCAAGAGGCAGTTGTTTGGACACAACAAGGGGATACTGCATGGTTTAAAGTCAGGAAGGGTGTGCATCAAAGTTGTATCCTTTCACCATACCTATTCAATCTATATGCTCAGCAAATAATCTGAGAAGCTGGACTATCTGAAGAAGAACAGGACGTCAGGATTGGTGGAAGACTCATTAACAACCTGTGTTATGCAGATGACACAACCTTGCTTGCTGAAAGTGAAGAGGACTTGAAGCATTTACTGATAAAGATCAAAGACCACAGCCTTCAGTATGGATTACACCTCAACATAAAGAAAACAAAAATCCTCACAACTGGACCAATAAGCAACATCATGATAAACGGAAAAAAGACTGAAGTTGTCGTGGATTTCATTTTACTTGGAAGGACAATCAACAGCCATGGAAGCAGCAGTCAAGAAATCAGAAGACACATTGCATTGGGTAAATCTGCTGCAAAGGACCTCTTTAAAGTGTTGAAAAGCAAAGACGTCACCTTGAAGAGTAAGGTGCACCTGACCCAAGCCATGGTATTTTCAATCTCATCATATGCATGTGAAAGCTGGACAATGAATAAGGAAGACTGAAGAAGAATTGACGCCTTTGAATTGTGGTGTTGGCGAAGAATATTGAACATAGCATGGACTGCCAAAAGAACAAACACTTCTGTCTTGGAATGCTCCTCAGAAGCAAGGATGGCAAGACTGTGTCTTCCATACTTTGGACATGTTGTCAGGAGGGATCAGTCCCTGGAGAAGGACATCATGCTTGGTAAAGTACAGGGTCAGCAGAAAAAAGGAAGACCCTCAAAGAGATGGATTGACACAGTGGCTGCAGCAATGGGCTCAAGCATAACAACAATTGTGCAGATGGTACAGTACCAGGCAGTGGTTCATTCTGTGGTATGTAGGGTCACTATGAGTCGACACCTGCTCCAGGGTGCCTAACAACAACAACTCAACATGATGTCAATGAGGCAGGATTAGAGGCAGTTATGTTAATGATGCAGGACTCTATCTACAGGATTAGATTGTATCTTGAGTCAAACTCTTTTGAGATATAAAAGACAGAAGCGAACAGATAGGAGAGGGATCTCATTACCGCCAAGCAAGAAGCACCAGGAGCAGAACATATCCTTTGGATCTGGGGTCCTGCACGGAAAAACTCCTGGACCCAGGGGAAGATTCATGGCAAAGACCTTCCCCAGAATCGACAGAGAGAGAAAGTCTTCCCCTGGAGCTGGTGCCTTGAATTTGGTTTTCTACCCTCCTTAACTGGAAACCCTGATGGCATAGTGGTTAAGTGCTAAGGCTGCTAACCAAACGGTCAGAAGTTTGAATCCACTGGACACTCCTTCGCAACTCTATAGGGCAGCTCTACTCTGTCCTATAGGGTCGTTATGAGTTCAAATCAACTTTATGGCAACAGGTATACAGGTACCCTCCTAAACTGTGAGAGAATAAACTCCTTTTTGTTAAAGCCATCCACTTGTGGTATTTCTGTCATAGCAGCACTGGATGACTAAGACAACATCTCTCCATCATACTTCATTCTCCATAAATGATAACACAGAGCATCAGAGTTGGCAAGGATCCTCAAAGGCACCTGGTCCAATGTGCTAATTTAGAGATAAGGAAATGGGGTCCAGAGAGATGCGGCTTTTGTTAAAGGCCATCCAATAGTTAGAAAGGAATTAGGCTAAAACCTGGTCCAGTGCTCACCCCTTGTTGCCATGAATAAAAATGCTTTGTCAAATTTAGCTGTAAACACAAATCATCCCGCCATTTAAGTTGTCAAAGGGCAAACAAACTAACAAACACCCGCCATCATCGGTGAAATCCTGACAACATGTAAAGTCTGGCAATACAATTTGTTAGAGAAACAGGTTCTCTTAGTCAAGTAAGTGCATGGTCAAGTATGAATAAACAAATAACTGAGCTGAAAGAGTATCATCTGCCAGATGTGTTGTGGTATTTTATTTTTTCCCATAGTCACTGAACTCTAACGGCTATAGCTATTTCTGATACTGAAACCTCATTGGTTTCAGTACAAAGGCCCTTAAATTGCCTAAAGCATCAAGTCCTTTCTCGGTTCTTGGTTCCTAACTTATTCTGATGTGGTAGACGGGGTTAAGCACAGGATATTTATGTTGTAGTTTAAAGTTCACTGCTTTCTAAATTCCTGCAGGATATGTGTTATACAGGCAGAGGCACAGAGTCTGCGTAACTGTAAATAAGTTTCAGTTTTTCCCCCTCTCTGAAAATCAGGAAGAGTTAAGTCATTCTATCTAAGGAAGAGGAGGAAGGTGAGAAGCAAGCCTCTGAGTTGCCTGTCCGCCTACAGAAGAACATTAACAATGTTAATCAGCATCAGAGGCTTGGCGTTGCTTCCCAGGGAGATGGTTAGTAGAGATAGAGAATATTTCAGTCCTTCCCAAGCAATGCTGTCCTTGGTGATAGTCAGGAAGGAAGGATTTTTTTTTTTTTTTTCCATTTACATCTCTTGGCAACTCTGTGCAGTTTGGCAGGAACCCTGGTGACACAGTGGTTAAGTGTTCAACTGCTAACCAATCGAAAGGTCGGTGGTTCCAACCTACCAGCTGCTACCTCAGGAGAAAGATGTGGCAGTTGGCTTCAGTAAAGATTATGGCCTTGGAAACCCTATGGGGCAGTTCTACTCTAGCCTATAATATTGCTGTGAATTGGAATCGACTTGGCAGCAATGTGTATACAGTTTTGAGTTACTTAACCATAAGAACCAAATTAATGTCAAATCAGGTCAACAAGGAATTATCAGCTTGCCCTTTGCCCAATATTGTGCTAAGCACTGCTGGAGATATAAAAAAAAAATTATATGACCTTTGCCCTTGAAGAGTTCACTGTCTTCTTGGAACAACAACATTGAATCACAAAAAAAAAACAATAAAATGTTGCTGTCCCTTGGATATAGTACGTTCAGGAAGGGTTGACCCTTCATCTGTGGGGAATGCCTGAGAGAAACAGTCAGGGGCTAGGGAGGAAAAGATGATGGCTCTGAACAGCAACGGCAGCCAAGGATGACCACTAGGGTCTCACACATACTCCTGAATGGAGTCGGCTAAGTCATCTGATGACTTCAACCATTTTTTTGTTTTTCTTGTCTTGGCTTCCTGTGACCAAGACATGAAGGGTCCCTGTCTCCATACTCTACACCTACGAGCTCATACGTGGCATCTTCAGTGTGGGACTCAGGGACTATCACTGATCTGAACAGACCCTTTCCTCAGAACCTGAGTTCAACTTTAGATCAAACCTGTGGTCTTGGCTGTCTCACGACCGAGAATAATTTTTTACTCCTAGCCTGCTCCTTGGCCTTCTATGCATATTATTTCCCTGATTCCAAAAAAAAAAAAAAAATTGATTTCGACTCATAGCAACTCTATAGGACAGAGTAGAACTTCCCCATAGGGTTTCCAAGGAGAGGCTTGTGGATTTGAACTGCCAATTTTTTGGTTAGCAGCCGAATGCTTAACCACTGCACCACCAAGGCTCCATTTCCCTGATGGATCCCCCATATTTGTTCTCCAGTTACATTCTGATTTGCCTGAGTCCTGGGTAAACAAAGCTTAAGCAACAGCCAAGACCCTTACACAAAAAGTAAGTCAATCAACTCCTGTGGGAGCAAAGTAGATGTGCCTGCCAGCTCCACTCTTAACTCTTAACTGCTCACCTCAAGCTCTGTTAAGGTTATGACCAAGGATTTGGAGACAGACCCAAGATTCTGTACGCTCCTGAATAAGCTATTTAACCTCCCAGAGTCTCTCTCTACTTCCTCATCTCTAAAACAGAGACAATGACAGTCCTATCTCCTAACCATGTTAGGAGGATTAAATGACATCATGTAAGCAAGCTGCTAAGTACTGTGCTTGGTCTGTGAGTGAACATGCAATATTGGCTTTAATCTTTATCATGACCCTCAACATTGATCTAGATGCTCGTGTCAGCTCAATTCTCCTGTAAAAAAAAAGAAAGCCCACAACATGATCTGCCATTAGTAAAGGTGGGGGTGGGGGGTAGACTCTGAATTCAGGCATGTATATGCAGAGACCCACAGCAAATAAACTCTGACAGAACTTTTTATTGTTCAATCAGCATTATAATAACACAAGAGATAAAATAACAGCAAGGCACCTACTACTCCCCCACCTTAGAAAATTAACTATCATTTGTGTATGTTTTTTTTTCAATCTTTGTCCATCTTCAAACATAATTTTGCATAGTTAGATTATAGCAGTTTGGATCCATTTCATAATCAAATAAATCCCCTGATGAGCAATTAGTGATGCCTACTTTTTACTAAGTGCAGGCACTATCTTAAGGTGCTTGGAACACAAAGAAGAAGAAAAACACTGAGAAATTCACAATCAACCTAAATAAAACATTGATTTTTGTGTTCTTAGTCTTTTTATCTTTTCACAGTATTTACATGCTGATTCAGAATTAGAGGAATAGTTAAGATGCAGAAGGTAATGTGTATTTCAGGGCCAGTAAAACAAAGAAGTATCTGAAGAATGCCTGATCAGTCATGTTTAATAGCTGGGCCAATTCTAAGAGGCCCAGGAATCTTGCATTAGGAATCATTTATATTATAGGAGGTAAAGATAAGAATTAAAAAAAGAAAAGAAAAAAAAGAATGAAAGGGGTTCATGTCGTATATTTTAAGATCAATGCAATACATCATGAGATACTTGTAATTTATGTCTTAGACAGAAATAAAAATAAGGAAACAATGCAAATATGAAAAAAGGACTATTTATGAAATTGAGGCTATTAAGGCAATAAAAGAAAAGGAAAACCCAGAAACTTAAATATAAAATTGTTTATATTCACTATTAGCTCAAAACGGGAGGTGCCAACAACCACAAAAACAGTAACAAAAAAACCCCAGAAATCTATCCTTGGTGGTGCAGTGGTTAAGAGCTACAGCTGTTAACCACAAGGCTAGCAGTTCGAATCCACCAGCTGCTCCTTGAAAACCCTATGCGGCAGTTCTACTCTGGCCTGTAGGGTCAATGAGTCAGAATTGACTCAATGGTAGCGGGTTTGTTTTGTTTTGTTTTTGTTTCATTTTATTCACTAGTAGAAGTGTAAGCCTAGAATTACAAATATCTTAAAAAAAATAATAAATAAATAATCTAGAGGGAAAAAATAAGTTGCAAAACCCTTGCTGAAAAAAAAAATCCAATAGTTTTCCAGAAATTTCCATCTTTTATTAAGTTTGCATCTGCATCTAAAATCAAGTCTAGTGTCTTAATTATCTTCTCCAGCACTCCTGAAGAAAAAATTAAAAATACAGAAAAAAAATCAAAAATGCAAAAAAAAAACTGAGGAAAAAAAAACCCTCGAACAATCTTAAATGTCCAAAATTTTAATGGATCCAACTATATATATGTATATTTTAATCATATGAATAATTATATGGAGAGATAATCAAGATAATATCAAAACTTTCTGGTTATATAATGGTATCATATGCATAGCATGCTGAAGGATATACAAGAGATTGTTAACAGTGACTATCTGTGGGAGTAAGACCAGTGAGAGGTGCGTCTGTGGTTTCCAGTTTATACACTTGAGTATTCTTTGGATTTTTTAGCCACGAGCATGAAGTGCCATAACAGTAAATAAGCTTAAAACTGAAATAAATAAATAATTACAAATGCAGTGTGCCGGTCAGTTTCTGTATCAATTTGGGTAGACTTTGTTGTTTTTGTTTTCAAAAGAGCTCTGACTCATGGTGTCCTGATGTATAACAAATGAAATGTTGCCCAGTTCTATGTCTCCATCATTTGTATATTTGAGCCCATTGTTGTGGTTATTGGGTCAATCCATCTCATTGAGGGTTTCCCCATTTTTCTTGGCCGTTTACTTTACCAAACGTAACGTCCTCTTCTAGCAATTGATCTTTCCTGATGATGCATCCAAAGTGAGCTAGTCAAAGTCTCTCCATCCCCACTTCTAAGGAACATTCTGGTTGAATTTCTTCTAAGACTGATTTGTTCGATAGGCTGTAGTACCCAGTTATTTAATTAAACACTGATTTATGCGTTGCTGTGAGGGTATTTTGTAGATGTGATTTACAGCTATAATCAGTTAACTTTAAGTAAAAGGGGTTATCCCTGATTATCTGGGTGGGATTCATCCGATCAGTTGAAAGGCCCTAAAAGCAGAACTGAAGTTTTCCTGAGGAAAAAGAAATTCCATCTGCGGACTGCTGAGTCAGCTCCTGCCCAAGAGTTTCCAGCCTACCCTTTCTGATGACTGGTCTGCAGGTTCAGACTTGCTTAGCCAGCCCCCTGTAGGGTCTCTATGATTCGGATTTGACTCCACAGCAACGGGTTTGGTTTTTTTGGTAGGCAGCCCCCACAATCATGAAAACCAGTTTCTTGCAATGAATATATATATTTTTATATATGTATAATATATATACATATACATACATATGGTGTATAATGTATATTTTGAAACTTACACTATATATACATATGCATGTATATACATATATATATATATAAAATTTTCCACTTTTTTTCCTCTGGTGGAACCCTGGCTGATACATGCAGTTAATTGTAAATATCAAGAAAAAAAAATGGAAGCTTAATAGAGAAATAAGTTTTTAGTCCAAAAAGGGAGATAAATAATTTTTAATCAAAAAATTATCTTGACTTTAAAAATAGAACAGAAAATAATAAATGTTAAACAATACATTAAACACACTAGTGGCTATATGTTAACAGCATCAGACTACAAACAAACCTATGAAGCTAATGCTTCCCTTTCGGTTGATTTGCTTTAATTATCAAGAATCAAATACATAAACGAAACTTTTCTCAGCGAATTTTATGAGCTCCCCCATGAATATGCATCTAAAAGACAGAAGGCCTCTCTTTCCCTTCTTCCTAACTACACTTGAGCACACACAGCTCTGCCACGCACCGTCAACATATGCTCACTACTGAGGAAAAATTCAATTTCATGACCCACCTAAAATATCGACATCTAAATGTAGACATTCTTTTCATCTGAATAGCTTCTTCAACCATAGCCTTATATAGTAAAGAACAAAATCAAAGGAACATATACATTTTCCTGGTGTGTCAAGTAGTAATTTAAAAAGCAGCATTTGCAAGGATAGGCTTTGGGGTACCTTAGCCTGTGGTCCATAAGAAGAGCTGCTCCCTCATTTTGCTCACTGTGAGACAAATCTTCCCTGTTATGGTGCAAATAGTTAACATGCTTATCTGCTAACTGAAAGTTTGGAGGTTTGAGTTCACCCAAAAGTGCCTTGGAAGAAAGGCCTGGAGATCTAGTTCCAAAAAATCAGCCATTGAAAACCTGATAGAACACAGTTTTCTCTGACACACATGGGACCACCATGACTTGGAGTCAATTAGACAGCAACAGGTTACACCTCTCTGAGTATTCATGTTAATAATATAAGAAAGGAATAATGCCAACTTTTGTAATCACAATGGAAAGGGAAAAATAAGAATGCCTGAATCCACACTATGGAATAAATATGCAGGATACTGAATGGATAATTCTCCGCTGCTATTCATAAGGTTTTCACTGGCTAATTCTTCTCCGAAGTAGACTGCCAGGTCCTTCTTCCTAGTCTGTCTTAGCCTGGAAGCTTAGCTGAAACCTGTTTCCCATGGGTGACCCTGCTGGCAACTGAATATCAATGGCATAGCTTCCAGCATCACAGCAACAAGTGACCCCTACAGTAAGAAAAACTGACAGACGTGGGGGAAAAGATGACTGGGGAAGGGCTGCCTCCTCAAAGTAGAGTCAACCTTAATGACATGGATGGAGTCAAGCATTTAGGACCTTCATTTGCTGATGTGACACTACTCAAAATGAGAAGAAACAGCTGCAAACATCCATTAATAATCAGAACATGGAATGTATGAAGTATGAATCTAGAAAAATTGGAACTCGTCAAAAATGAAAAGGAATGCCTAAACATTAATACCCTAGGCATTAGTGAGCTGAAATGGACTGTATTGGCCATTTTGAATCAGACAATCATATGGTCTACTATTCTAGGAATGACAAATTGAAGAGGAATGGTGTTGCATTCATCATCAAAAAGAACATTTCAAGATCTATCCTGAAATACGTTGCCATCACTAATAGGATAACATCCACATGCCTACAAAGACAACCAGTTAATACAACTATTATTCAAATTTATGCAACAAACACTAAGGCCAAAGATGAAGAAATTGAAGCTTTTTATCAGCTTCTGCGGTCTAAAATTGATCAAACATGCAATCAAGATGCACTAATAATTACTGGTGATTGGCACGCAAAAGTCGGAAACAAAGAAGGATCAGTAGTTGGAAACTAGGGCCTTGGTAATAGAAACGATGCTGGAGATTGCAGGATAGAACTTTGCAAGACCAGTGACTTCTTCACTGTAAATACCATTTTTCACCAATATAAACAGCAACTATACACATGGACCTGGCCAGATGGAATACGCAGGAATCAAATCAATCGACTACATCTGTGGAAAGAGGAGATGGGAAAGCTCAATATCATCAGTCAGAACAAGGCCAGAGGCCGAATGTGGAGCAGACCATCAATCGCTCACATGTAGGTTCAAGTTGAAACTGAAGAAAATTTGAACACGTCCACGAGAACCAAAGTAAGTACAACCTTGAGCATATCCCATCTGGATTTAGAGACCATTTCAAGAATAGATTTGATGCACTGAACACAAATGGCTGAAGACCAGACAAGTGGTGGAATGACATCAAGGACATCATACATGAAGAAAACAAGAGGTCATTAAAAAGAAAGGAAAGAAAGAAAAGACCTAAATGGATCTCAGAAGAGACTCTAAAACTTGCTCTTGAACATTGAGCAGCTAAAGCAAAAGGAAGAAATTAGGATATAAAAGAACTGAACGGAAGATTTCAAAGGGCAGCTTGAGAAGATAAAGTAAAGTATTATAATGCCATGTGCAGAGGCCTGGAGATAGAAAACCAAAAGGGAGGAAAATGCTCCACATTTCTCAAGCTGAAGAAAAAATTCAAGCCTCAAGTTGTAACAGGGAAGAATTCTATGCGGAAAATATTAAATGACGCAGGAAGCATCAAAAGAAGATGAAGAAATACACAGAGTCATTATACCAAGAAGAATTGGTCGATGTTCAACCGTTTCAAGAGGTAGCATATGATCAGGAACTGATGGCACTGAAGGAAGAGGTCCAAGGTGCACTGAAGGCATTGATGAAAAACAAGACTTCAGGAATTGACAGAATACCAATTGGGATGTTTCAACAAACAGATGCAGCACTGGAAATGCTCACTCGTCTATGCCAAGAAATTTGGAAGACAGCTACCTCTCCAACTGACCGGAAAAGATCTGTATTTATGTCTATTCCCAGGAAAGGTGATTCACCAAATTTGGAAATTAGTGAACAATATCATTAATATCACACACAAGTAAAATTTTGCTGAAGATCATTCAAAAGCGGCTGCAGCAGTACATCAACAGGGAACTGCCAGAAATTCAGGCCGGATTCAGAAGAGGATGTGGAACCAGGGATATCATTGCTGGTGTCAGATGGATCCTGGCTGAAAGCAGAGAATACCAGAAGGATGTTTACCTGTGTTTTATTGATTATGCAAAGGCATTCAACTGTGAGGATCATAACAAGTTATGGATAGCACTTGGAAGAATGGGAATTCCAGAACACTTAATTGTGCTCATGAGGAACCTGTACATAGATCAAGAGGCAGTTGTTTGGACACGATGAGGGGATACTGTGTGTTTTAAAGTCAGGAAACATGTGCATCGATGTTGTATCCTTTCACCATACCGCTTTAATCTGTATGCTGAGCAAATAATCCAAGAAGCTGGATTATATGAAGAAGAACAGGGAGGGCATCAGGATTGGAGGAAGACTCATTAACAACCTGCATTATGCAGATGACACATCCTTGCTTGCTGAAAGTGAAGAGGCCTTGAAGCACTTACTGATGAAGATCAGACACTACAGCCTTCAATATGGATTGCACCTCAACATAAAGAAAACAAAAATCCTCACAACTGGACCAGTAAGCAACATCATGATAAATGGAGAAAAGATTGAAGTTGTCAAGGATTCCATTTTACTTAGATCCACAATCAACGCTCATGGAAGCAGCAGTCAAGAAATCAAAAGACATATTGCATTTGGCAAATCTGCTGCAAAGGGTCTCTTAAAAGTTTTGAAAAGCTAAGACGTCACCTTGAAGACTAAGGTGCACCTGACCCAAGCCATGGTGTTTTCAATCTCATCATATGCACGTGAAAGCTGGACAATGAATAAGGATGACCAAAGAAGAATGTTGTTATTGCTGTTAGGTGCTGTCGAGTCAGTTCTGACTCATAGCGACCCTATGCACAACAGAAAAAACACTGCCTGGTCCTGTGCCATCCTTACAGTTGTTATGCTTGAGCCCATTGTTGCAGTTACTGTATCAATCCACCTCGTTGAGGGTCTTCCTCTTTTTCGCTGACCCTGTACTTTACCAAGCGTGATGTCCTTCTCCAGGGACTGATCCCTTCTAACAACATGTCCAAAGTATGTAAGATGCAGTCTTGCCATTCTTGTTTCTAAGGAGCATTCTGGTTGCACTTCCTCCAAGACAGATTTGTTCATTCTTTTGGCAGTCCATGGTACATTCAATATTCTTCACCAACACCACAATTCAAAGGCATCAATTTTTCTTTGGTCTTCTTACCCCCATGTGTCTGTCAGTTTGTCATACTGTGGGGGCTTGTGTGTTGCTGTGATACTGGAAGCTATGCTACCAGTATTCAGATACTAATAGGGTCAGCCATGGAGGACAGGTTTCAGCTGAGCTTCCTGGCTAAGACAGAATAGGAGGAAGGGCCTGGAAGTCTACTTCTGAAAAGAATTAGCCAGCGAAAACCTTATGAATAGTGAAGTAGAATGCCTTTAAATTGTGGTGTTGGTGAAGAATATTAAATGTACCATGGACTGCCAAAAGAATAAGCAAATCTGTCTTAGAAGAAGTACAACCAGAATTCTTCTTAGAAGCAAGGATGGCGAGACTGCGTCTTCATACTTTGGACATGTTGTCAGGAGGGATCAGTCCCTGGAGAAGCACCTCAAGCTTAGTAAAGTACAGGGTCAGTGGAAAAGAGAAGGCTTGACACAGTGGCTACAACAATGGGCTCGAGCATAACATGGACTGTGAGCGTGGCACAGGACCGGGCAGTGTTTCATTCTGTGGTACACAGGGTCATTATGAGTAGGAACTGACTTGACTGCACCTAACAACAACAAAGCAAACTGATAATCGTTGTTGTTAGTTGCCCTCCAGTTGGCTCCAACTCATGGTGGCCTTATGTAATAGATAATTTGTTGTTAGGTGCTATCGTATTGATTTTTGACTCAGGGTGACCACACGTGACAGTAGAACTGCCCCCATAGGGTTTTCTAGTCTGTAATCTTTACTGGAGCAGATAGCTCAGTCTTTCTCCCACAGAACCTCTGGATGGATTCCCCCCGCCAAGCTTTCAGTTAGCAGCTGAGCGCTTAACTATTGCTCTGCCAGGTCTCCTTAGTAGAAAATTAGACATACGTAAATATACAGTGTGGTTCTGACTACTATCCCAAATTCTTCTCATTAAAAGATTGGTGAAGCCTGGAACCTGGCCCCATCTGGGGTCCTCACCTTGTCTTCCACTGGTTCTTCTCCATGTCCTTCAGTGTTCCAGGCTCTACACTGGCATAAAAAAGATCTCTTCCTTATATAAAGGACTTTGTACTAACTGTTATCATTAAGTATTATTATTTATATGATTCTTGTTACCACTTGCTGGGAGCCTTGTATATGTCAGGCACTGTGCCAGGCAGATTGCATATTTTTTTTCAAATTTTCATAACTTTACAAGGAAATAAGGGCTTATGGAGCTTATACAGTTACTAAGTATTAAGGCTAGGATGGGAAGCTTAGCGTACCAGGCAGAATTCTAGGTTGCACACGATAGATTTTGATTCTGGCTGACATAAGCAGAATAGTAATTTATCGTAAGGATATCAGAAAGTACAAAACCTCTATGTGTATCCTTCCAGAAATTACATGTATGTATTTTCTCTTTAATAGAAATAAAAATGGAAACAACAAATGGTCATCAAGGTGAATAAATTATAGCAGAATTAATGGAATATAAGATAAATAGAACTCTCCCGGTGCTTTAGAGAGATTTCCACAAGGAATTACTGAGTAAGAAAAGCAAGATTCAGGAAAGTATCTATAATATATTCACACTTTAACAAGACAGTGACAAAACGTATATATTTATATGAACATGTTTTTTTGTTATATGAACATGAGTTCGAATCGACTCGACGGAACTGGGTTTGGTTTTGGTTTGGGTGTTATATGAACATGGAGCCCTGGTAGTGCAGTGGTTACAAGCTCAGGCTTGTAATCAAAAGGTCAGCAGTTGAAATTCACCAGCCGCTCCTTGAAAACCCAATGTGGCAGTTCTACTCTGTCCTGCAAGGTAGCTATGAGTTGGAATCAACTTGAAAACTTGATTTTTTTTTTTTTTTTGATATATGAACACAAATGCGTTTTCAAATGAATATATTATGTGGAGAAAAATTATGTGAGGGTATATCCTAGGTTGTCACCAGAAGTTGCGTGAGGTGGGAGTAGGGGGCAAGATGAGGGTTGATAGAGCCAAGCAAATAAGGAAAAGAAAAAGAAAGAACTGAAAACACACACTATGTGTATGTTATTATTTTTATGCATTTATATAAAATCATGTTCATGTGTGGTACATGTAATAAGTAATTCTTTCTAAAATGCCAGAGAGGAGATCTGGTTAGGATGCTGTCACCGCTGTTTCCACCACCATCAGAATGAGCTCTCTGAATGTTTGGCTTCTCTACATCTTTGCTCCATCTGCCTGGGCCTGGGTGAGCCGGTTTTTTTCATTTTGTTTCCATTTTAGGAGGCCACTGACTTCCACTAGATTTACACACACAAATGGCAGCTTCTTCAAACATATAAAGGTGATTTGGCTGGACAAGCAAAGATTCATAACAAATGTGCAGGTGTCTGCCTCCAAAACGGGTACCTACTTTTCACAATTCCATGTTTTCCCTGTAAAGATAACTCAATCTCTCTGCTTCAATGGTGTTTGTCCAGCCTTTAGGTATAGCGTCTTTAGCAGATGTATCTGTATTGCATTAGCTCCCACTGTTCCTAATTTCCTATTGAACAGATCCAAAATTAATCTGCAGTATAATTGCTTTCTTTTTTCTTCGTGTGTGTTGGGGGCGGGGGGTGGTGCGGAGGATGCAGCGAAGGATGTCGTCTATATTTCTGTGCTTTCTCTCGCTGCTTTGCTGTGACAGTGAGAAGGATTATAGAGACTACCCTGACTTTTGGAGAGAAAACATTCATTCATACCTGAAAAAGATTTCCCTTCTGGGCAAGGATAATTGGTGATAATGCTACTTCTTACGTTGCACTGTTTAAATACACCCCAGGTTGAAGTCACCTGGGGTTTTACTGTTTAATTATTTCATATGCACCTTAAATGGATTATGCAACAGTGCCTAGAACCCCTGGCCGGCCAAAAATCCAGGATGACTCCTTACTGATAAGTCCAAACATAATTTGTATGAAGCTCAGACTAATGCAGACATTAAAAATGCATAAAGATTCTTGAATCTTGGAAATGCATTGATCATATGCAACGGATGTCACAAAATAGACACTAAAAATCAAACCTATTTTTAACAAAATGTCTCTGAAAAAAGACAGCTGAAAAGTACAAAAGAGTACAAAAAGTATGCTACCATTTGTGTAAGCATAAAGGGGAAATTAAAAAAAAATTTTATAGCCTATCTTCACTAAAAGAAAAATAGGATGGGTAAACCAGGAAACAGTTGAGTTGATTACATGGGACGGGGACAGGGGACAGGGTAGAAAGAATACAGGAAGGAGTTGTACTTCTTTCATTATATTTTTTACAGTTTTTACTTTTGAAGCATGTTAATGTTCTATAAATTAAAATAATAAAATTAAACCAATGAGCCTAAGAAATGGAAAGATGTTAGTGTTCATGGATTGGAAGATTTGGTATTATTAATATGTCAATACTATCCAAAACTATCTATGTTGTTGTTGTGCCGTCGAGCCATTCCCACTCATAGCAGCCCTACCATGTACAGCAGAACAAAACACTGCCTGGTCCTGCTCCAGCCTCACAATCCTTGCTATGTTTGAATCAATTGTTGCAGCCACTGTGTCAATGCATCTCGTTGAGGATTTTCTTCTTTTTCGCTGACCCTCTACCTTACCAAGCATGATGTCGTTCTCCAGGGACTGGTCCGTCCTGATAACATGTCCAAAGTATGTGCAATGAAGTCTTGTCGCCCTTGCTTCTAAGGACCATTCTGGCGGTACTTCTTCCAAGATAGATTTGTTCATTCTTCTGGCAGTCCATGTATATTCAACATTCTTCACCAATATCATAATTCAAAAGCATCAATTCTTCTTCAGTCTTCCTTATTCATCGTCCAGCTTTCACAGCTTTAAGAGATTTAAAATATCATGACTTAAGTCAGGTACACCATACTCCTCAAAGTGATATCTTTGCTTTTTAACACTTTAAAGAGGTCTTTTGTAGCAGATTCACCCAACGCAATGCATCTTTCGATTTCCTGACTGCTGTTTCCATGAGTGTTGATTGTAGATCCAAGTAAAATGAAATCCTTGATAATTTCAATCTTTTCTCCATTTATCGTGATGTTGCTTACTGGTCCAGTTGTGAGGATTTTTGTTTTCTTTATGTTCAGACGTAATTCATACTGAAGGCTGTAGTCTTTGATCTTCATCACTAAAGTCCTCCTTGCTTTCAGCAAGCAAGGTTGTATCATCTGCATATTGCAGGTTGTTAATGAGTCTTCTTCCAATCCTGATTCCACGTTCTTCTTCATATAGTCCAGTTTCTCAGATTATTTGCTCAGCATGTAGATTGAAGAAATATGGTACAAGGATACAACCATGACGTACACTTTTCCTGATTTTAAATCACACAGTATCCTCTTGTTCTGTTTGAATGACTGACTCTTAGTCTACGTACAGGTTCTTCATGAGCACAATTAAGTGTTCTGGATATCCCATTCTTACAATGTTATTCATAATTTGTTATGATTCGCACAGTCGAGTGGCTTTGCATAGCCAATAAAACACACGTAAACATCTTTCTGGTATTCTCTGCTTTCAGCCAAGATCCACCTGACATCAGTAATGATATTCCTTGTTCCATGCCCTCTTCTGAATCCGGCTTGAATTTCTGGCAATTTTCTGATGACGTACTGCTGCAACTGCTTTTGAATGATCTTCAGCAAAATTTTACATGTGTGAGATATTAATGATATTGTTCGATGATTTCCGCATTCTGTTGAATCATCTTTCTTTGTCATGGGCACATATATGGATCTCTTTCAGTTAGTTGGCCTGGTAGCTCTCTTCCAAATTTCTTGGCGTAGGAGACTGGGCACTTCCAGCTTTGCACCCGTTTGTTGAAATATCTCAATTGATATTCCATCAATTCCTGGAACCTTGTTTTTTGCCAATGCCTTCAGCACAGCTTGGACTTCTTCCTTCAATACCATCAGTACTTGATCATAGACTACCTCCTGAAATTCTTTTTGGTACTGTAACTGTGCATTCCTTCCATCTTCTTTTAATGCTTCCTGTTTCATTCAGTATCTTGCCCGTGGAATCCTTCAATATTGCAACTCTGGGCTTGAATTTTTTCTTCAGTTCTTTCAGCTTAAGAAATGCCTAACATGTTCTTTCCTTTTGGTCTTCTAACTCCAAGTCTTTGCACATCTAATTATAATACTTTATTTTGTATTCTTGAGCCACCATTTGAAATCTTCTATTTAGCTCTTTTACGCCACCATTTCTTCAATTCTCTTTAGCTACTCCATGTTCAAGAGCAAGTTTCAGAGTCTCTTCTGACATCAATTTTGGTCTTTTCTTTCTTTCCTGTCTTTTAAATGACCTTTTGTTTTCTTCATGTATAAGGTCTATAGGTTCAACATAATTTCTATGACAATTTCAACAGCCATTTTTTGCAGAAATAGAAAAGCCAACCCTCAAAGTCATATGGAATTTCAAGTGGTTCTAAATGGCCAAAACAGTCTTGAAATAAAGGAACAAAATAGAAGGGCTCACAGTCCTGATTTCAAAACATAGTATAAAACTACAGCAATCAAAACAGTGTGGTAGTGTTATAAGGGAAGACAAATAGGGCAATAGAATAAAATTGAGAGCCCAGAAATAAACCTATATATCTATGGCTAACTGTTATTTGACAAGGGTGCCAAGTCCATTCGATGGGGGAAAGAATAGTCTCTTCAAAAAATGATGCTGTGACAATTGGATTTGCACATGCAAAAGAATGAAGTTGGACCCATGCCTCACAACATGTACAAAAATTAACTCAAAATGGATTAATGACTTAAATATAAAAACCAAAATCAATAAACTCTTAGAAGAAAACATATGAGTAATTCTTTGAGATCTAGTTTTCAACAGTGGATTCTTAAATATGCAATGAAAACCTCCATAAACAAAAGGAAAAATAAGTTAATTGTACTTTAAAGAAATTTAAAAAATTTTGTGCGTCAAAGGACTTTATCAAGAAAGTGAAGAGATAACCCACAGAATGGGAGAAAATATTTGCAATCATAAATCTGATAAGCATTTAATATCCATAATAGATAAAGAACTCATTCAACTCAATAACAGAAAGACTAAACAAGCCAATTAGAAAATGGGCAAAACACTTGATACACATTTCACCAAAGAAGACACACAAATGGTCAGTAAGCTTGTGAAAAGACATTCAATGTTATTAGTCATTAGGGAAATGCAAATCAAAACCACAATGAGATGCCACTCCATACCCACTAAAACCAAAAGAAAGAGGTTGCCACGGAATTGATTCTTACCCATAGAGACTTTGTGTGTTACAGAGCAGAGCTGCTCCATAGAGTTTTCAGAAGCAGATCACCAGACTTTTCATCCATGACCCCACTGGGTGGGTTTGAACCTCTAACCCTTAGGTTAGTAGTGAAGTGAAAACCGTTTGTGTGACCCAGGGACCTTCACACCCACTATGATGACTATTATCAGAAAAACTGATACTAATAAGTGCTAAAGAGGATGTGGAGAAATAGTAAAATTTGTGCATTGCTGATGGGAATATAAAATGTTGCAGCCACTGTGGAAAACACTTTAGTAGTTCCTTTATAAATTACACAAGGAATTACCATATGACTCAGCAACAATTCCACTCCTAGTGTCATGGATTGAATTGTGTCCTCCAAAAATATGTGTCAACTTGGTTAGGCCATGATTCCCAGTATTGTGTAGTTGTCCTCTATTTTGTGATTGATGTAATTTTCCTTTGTGTTGTAAATCCTAATCTCTGCCTGTGGTTAATGATTATGTTAAAGATACTTACGGTGGGATGCAACACGCTTACTCAGGTCACATCCCTGATCCAATGTAAAGGGGTTTCCCTGGGGTGTGGCCTGTATCACCTTTTATCTTACAGGAGATAAAAGAGAGAAGCAAGCAGAGGGACAGGGAGATGTCATACCACCAAGAAAGCAGCACTGGGAACAGAGTGCATCCTTCAGACCTGGGGTTCTTGTGCAGAGAATCTCTAGACCAGCGGAAGACTGAAGACAAGGACCTTCCTTCAGAGGCGACAGAGAGAGAAGTCTTCCCCTGGAGCTGGTGACCTGAATTCAGACATCTAACCTTCTAGACTGTGAGAAAATAAATTTCTCTTGCTTAAAGCCATTCACTTGTGGTATTTTTGTTACAGCAGCCCTAGATAACTAAGACACCTAGGTATACACCCAAAAAAATTGAAAGCAGGAATGCAAACAGATACTTGTTCATTACTGCACTACTCATATTAGCCAAAAGTTGGAAACAACCCAAGTGTCCATCAAAGGATGAATAGACAAACAAAACGTAGCATATCTACATGAAAGAATATTGTTGTTGTTAGGTGCCGGCGAGTCCATTCCGACACATAGCCACCTTATGAACAACAGAACTAAAAACTACCCTGTTCTGCACCATCCAATAATCGTTGCTATGCTTGAGCCCATTGTTGCAGCCACTGTGTCAGTCCATCTCATTGAGGGTCTTCCTCTTTTTTGTTGACCCTTTACTTAATCAAGAATGATGTCCTTCTCCAGGGACTGATCCCTCCTGATAACATGTCCAAAGTATGTGAGATATAGTCTCACTATTCTTGCTTCTAAGGAGCATTCTGGTTGCACTTCTTCCAAGACAGATTTGTTCATTCTTTTGGCAGTCCATGGTATATTCAATATTCTTCACCAATGCCACAATTCGAAGGCTTCAATTCTTCTTCAGTCTTCCTTATTCCAGCTTTCGCATGCATATGATGAGCTTGAAAATACCATGGCCTGGGTCAGGCACACCTTAGTCTTCAAGGTGACGTCTTTGCTTTTCAACATTTTAAAGAGGTCCTTTGCAGCAGATTTGCCCAGTGCAATGCATCTTTCGATTTCTTGACTGCTGCTTCCATGGCTGGTGATTGTCCTTCCAAGTAAAATGAAATCCTCGACTTCAGTCTTTTCCGCACTTATCATGATGTTGCTTATTGGTCCAGTTGTGAGGATTTTTGTTTTCTTTGTGTTGAGATGTAATCCATACTGAAGGCTGTGGTCTTTGATTTTTATCAGTAAGTGCTTCAAGTCCTCTTCACTTTCAGCAAGCAAGGTTGTATCATCTGCATATTGCAGGTTGTTAATGAGTCTTCCTCCAATCCTGATGCCCTGTTCTTCTTCATATAGTCCAGCTTCTCAGGTTATTTGCTCAGCATACAGATTGAATAGGTATGGTGAAAGGATACAACCCTGACACACACCTTTCCTGACTTTAAACCATGCAATATCCCCTTGTTCTATTCAAATGACTGCCTCTTGATCCACATACAGATTCTTCTTGAGCACAATTAGGTGTTCTGGAATTCCCATTCTCCGAAATGTTATCCATAATTTGTCATGACACACACGGCTGAATGCCTTTGCATAGTCAATAAAACACAGTAAGTATCTCTCTGGTATTCTCCACTTTCAGCCAGGATCCATCTGACATCAGTAATTATATCCCTCGTCCCAAGTCCTCTTCTAAATCCGGCTTGAATTTCTGGCAGTTCCCTGTTGATATACTGCTGTAGCTGCATTTGAATGATCTTCAGCAAAATTTTACTCACATGGTATTAATAATATTATTTGTTAATTTCTGCATTTGGTTGGATCACCTTTCTTGGGAACAGGCATAAATAGGGATATCTTCTAGTCGGTTGTCCACATAGCTGTCTTCCACATTTCTTGGCATGGATTAGTGAGCACTTCCAGCACTTCATCCCTTTGTTGAAACATCTCAACTGGTATTCCTTCAATTTCTGGAGCCTTGTTTATCACCAATGCCTTCAGTGTAGCTTGGACTTTTTCCTTCAGCGTCGTAGGTTCCTGATCATATGTTCCTTCCTGAAATGGTTGAATGTCGACCAATTCTTTTTGGTATAGTGACTCTGTGTATTCCTTCCATCTTCTTTTGATGCATCCTGTGTCGTTTAGTACTTTCCCTGTAGAATTCTTCAATATTGCAACTCAAGGCTTGAATTTTTCCTTCAGTCCTTTCAGCTTGAGAAATACTGAGCGTGTTCTTCCATTTTGGTTTTCTATCTCCAGGTCTTTGCACATGTCATTGTAATACTTTACTTTGTCTTCTTGAACCACCCTTTGAAATCTTCTGTTTAACTCTTTTGCTTCATCATTTTTTCTTTTTGTTTTAGCTACTCAACCTACAAGGGCAAGTTTCAGAATCTCTTCTGACATCCATTTAGGTCATTTCTTTCTTTCCTGTTTTTTAACGACCTCTTGGTTTCTTCTTGCTTGATGTCCTTGATATCATTCCACAACTTGTCTGGTGTTTGGTCATTAGTGTTCTAGGCATTAAATCTATTCTTGAAATGGTCTCTAAATTCAGGTGGGGTATACTCAAGGTCATATTTTGGCTCTGGCGGACTTGCTCTGATTTTCTTCAGTTTCAGCTTGAACTTGCATATGAGCAATTGATGGTCTGTTCCACGGTCGGCCCCTGGCCTTGTTCTGACTGATGATATTGAGCTTTCCCTTTGTCTTTTCCCACAGATGTAGTTGGTTTGATTCCTCTGTATTCCATCTGGCGAGGTCCACGTGTATAGTTTCTGTTTATGTTGTTGAAAAAAGATAATTATAATGAAGAAGCCATTGGTCTTGCTAAATTCTATCATGGGATCTCCAGCATTGTTTCTATCACCAAGGCCATATTTTCCAACTACCAATCCTTAGTCTTTGTTCCCAACTTTTGCATTCCAATCACCAGTAGTTATCAGTGCATCCTGATTGCATGTTTGATCAATTTCAGACTGCAGAATTTGGTAAAAACTTCAATTCCTTCATCTTTGGCCTTAGTGGTTGGTGTGTAAATTTGAATAATAGTCACATTAACTTATCTTCCTTGTACGCATATGGATATTATCCTATCACTGATAGCATTGTACTTCAGGATAGATCTTGAAAGTTAATATGACTGTTATTCAACTTTTAAAGTGATTATTACTTAACTATAAAAAGAAATTAAGTTCTGATACATGCTACAACATAGATGAATCTTAAAAATATTAAGTGAAATAAATTAGACACAAAAGACCAAATATTGTGTGATCCCACTTACATGAAATATCTAGAATAAAGAAATGCATAGAAACAAAAGGTTATCAGTGATGACCAGGGAGAGGCTGGGGGGAGGAGAGAATGGGGAGCTATCGCTTAAGGAGTACTGAGTTTCTGTGTGGGAGATGAAAAGCTTTTGGAAACAGATAATGACGATAATTTCACAAGAAGGTCAATGTAATTAATGTCAGTGAATTGTACACTTAAAAATAATTAAAATGGCTTTTTTTCTTATATATATTTTACCAAGATAAAAATTAAAAAATTAAATTAACCAGGATGGGAAGGAGGAAAAAATGAAATGAAAACAAACTGCAAGAAGTAAACACAATTATATTTCAAGAGTATAACATAACTACACTGCAGAGGGGAAAAACTGTTCCAATAATTTACAAACATAATATTTGACTATATATTCTCAGTCTTAAATGGGGGATAGGGTGAGAGGAGTACTGAAAAATTCTGAACACTGTTTAGTATATTTATCTAAGTAGATATATCTATCCATCTGCCTAAGAGGTAAGGGTAAAGCACTTTAGAAACTTTTTAAATGTATTATAGGATTGGGAAAATGAGTAAATGCGTTGTTACAACCTAGAGTTCTCACTATGAAAGAAAGCACCCTCAATTTTACAACCGAGAAAGACAAGAAAGAATCCTGTGAGGATGAACTGGAATTGGAGGCATCAGTGTGAAGTCACAATTTCTAAAATATGTATATGACTATGCATAGGCATGTATAAGTTCACATGTATGTGCATATATGTACACATATGTACACATATGATTATGTCTATATACATGCATATATTTTCTAGCTCTAGTCGCTGAAAACAACTACAGATAAAGGCACCACAGTAGCAATGAACACACTTAGCATGCCTATTTTGATGTCTAATATTCCTCACTAAAAGGAACCAGGGCTTCTCAGGGCAATGGTTTATTACAAGGCTGGAGCAGAATAGTTAAAAGATGAGCCTGGGACATTTTGTTGTGCGAGAGGAAAGGAGAGGTTAAAAAAACAAAAACAAAAACACACAAGTAAGGCCAGCTTGAAGGGACTGATGTTGGCCAAATCTGGGACAATTTGAGTGCCAAAATAATTAACTGCAGTAATGAATTAGAAACCTATTATAAAATAAGATTCAAGTGTTCATACCAATAATGAATAAGTGGAAGGGGAGGAGGGCTCTTGCTTAGGGTAGAATGTTGAGTGTCAAGTGGTAAATGTGGAAGAACATCTACAGTTGGGTAATCATCAATTTGCAAAGATTGGTTCAGGCAAGGTAAATATTAGGGAAATTGCAATGCATGATAAATATTAAGGAAATTTTATGAGGAGCAGGTTGTTTGCATGGTCTTCAAGCAATCCCCATAGATTGCGTCTTAGTTACTAGAGGAAAAAATAGTAAATATACAGTGAATGAATGGATAACACTTTGAATGCTGATCAAAATTAACACACCAACAGAGGGCAAACAGACACCAAGTGCTTCCAGATATGATACCTTGAAGAGGACACAACATCACTTATGTAGTGTTATGGCCAGGAGTTTATAAGCTGAATTAAATCATAAGGAAGTATCAGACAATTCCAAATGAGGAATATTTTGTATGTTTTTATGCTTCATAAATATCAATATCATGAAGGAAAAAGAAAGACTATAGAAATGTTCCAAATAAAAGAAGGTTAAAAAGAACTGACAACTAAGTGCTATCTTCAATCGTAGATCAGATCGCATATTGGAGGGAAAAAAGTGCTATAAAGGTGTTGTGTTATTGGACAAAACTGGTGGATTAGAAAAAAGTATTATTTCAATATTATGTTTACTGAAATTGAAAGCTATATTGTGGTTATTTATATTTTAAAAAATCCCTGATATTATTAAATACACACTAAAGTATTTAGGAGTGAAGAGCATGATGTATAAATCCTACTCTCAGATGGTTCAGGGAAAATAATATGTATACATATACTTAGATAGAATGTATAATACATATACTTAGATATACAAAGTATATGTATATATATATATACACACTGTATATCCACAGATGATAAAGATATATAGAGATAGATACATACACAGAGGTAGATCGATAAATGAAGAGAGCACGTGCAAACAATAAAGCAAATAATTCAAAATATTAACAATAGGGGAGTAAAGGTATGTTCTATACTCTTTTTATTTTTGAAACTTTGTTAAGCTTGAAATATTTTCCAAATGGAAAGCTTTTTAAAACCTTTTCCAAGACTTCCTTATGTGTCTTGTGTGTCTGGGAAGAGTGCTTCACGAAGAGAATGCTTTCTTCTGAAAAGGTTTCTGTTTGGAATCAGTGTTCCGGACCGTTTTCTTCCCTTGCAGAGGACGCAATCTGCAGAGAAGATGGCACTAATTAGGAAAGTAGCTAAGGAAGCTGGTTATGGACAGGTTTTTGATCAGGGAGAAGGTCTTATTCTTACACTGAGGAGTTGTTACCTCAAGAATCAACAAACTTTTAATACAAAGAGTGTAAGATTGTGAGTTACAGCAATTTATATATAGCTTTAACATTTTACGTTAAATAAACGACAAATGTGGAGTCACCGTCATTTGTCAGTGAAATAGTGGGGGAAAACAAACTACTGCACTTTCCATAGAACAGGTTTAACATCTTGAACAGAAAAGTGGAAAAATTACAATGCTTCTTTAGAAACAATCATGTCTTCTAGTATCCCCCCCGCCCCACCGCCACCTCCCTTCGAATTATCTAAGGAGCCCTGGTGGTTCAGTTGTTAACGCGTTAGGCTGCTAACCCAAAGGTCGGTGTTTTAAACCCACCACCCTCTTCATGGGAGAAAGATGTGGCAGTCTGCTTCCACAAGAATTTACGGCCTTGGAAACTCTATGGGGGCAGTTCTACTTTGTCCTATAGGGTAGCTATGAGTTGGAAGCCACTCCACAGTAGTATAGTTGGTTTGGTTTTGTGGGGTTTGAGTTATCTAGGAATTAATTCAGTCCTCTTCTCCATTTGGATTGTGCAGACAGCTTATTTTGCCCAGGTCTCTCTTCCTTTCTGTATAGTGGGTTAGCTATAATGCAGAGATTCCCTGAGTGAGTGCCAGGAGCAGCAAACATCCCAAGCTGCTCATCTACCTAGATTCATTTTATTTCAGCTGTAGAATCATTTGATTATAAATACTTGAAGCCACTAGTTTCTAACTGAACTAGTTCCAAATGAAAGACTAATCTGTAAGATATTTCTATTATAACTTTTACAAATAGTTGTATTCAGGTATATAAAATTGATTGGAATGCCACAAACCCCGTAAAGACTACAGTCTCCTAAATTAATTTAATATATGTATGTATATTCTCACTGTATATTTTAGAATTTATTTTATTTTTAAAAACTCCTTTTATTATGGAAATGTTCAAACATACGCACACACTCACAAAAAAACCCAAACCGGTTGCCGTCTAGTCGATTCTGACTCATAGCGACCCTATAAGACAGAGTAGGACTGTCCCATATGGTTTCCAAGGAGCAGTTGGTGGATTTGAACTGCCGATCTCTTGATTAGCAGCAGTAGCTCTTAACCACTATGCTACCAGGGTTTCCAAACATACACAAAAGTAGAGAGCAATGGCTAAAGAACCCCTGCTACCTATCACACAGCTTCAGCAATTGCCAACATACGGACACTCTGGTTTCACCCGTAACACCCACTCTCTGACTTCCCATCCCCACTGGATTATTTTGAAGCAAATTACAGATACCATGCCATTTCATATATAAATACTTCAGCACCTATCTCTTGGGAGAAAATACCATCATTACATCTGATGACTTAACAATTTAAAGGCAATTCTAAATAAAAAATTTACTTTAAAATAATTTTTTATCCATCTCTTTTTCCTCTCGTTATTACTCTTTGATCTCTAACCTTCTGTATACAATAGTGAGGACACACAAAGGCGGAAGCATTGCTTAAAGTTCAAGAAACCTCCTCCAGGCTGTAAATAGTCTACAGAGTTTTGCTCATAATCTGAAGCTATATAGCCTTTAAAAAATTGTTAAGGTATTTATTGTAAAATGAAATGCAGATACAAAAAGCTAGACAAATGTGAAGCTTAGTGAATTGTTAATACGGCAATCACCCATGTGACCACCCCCCAACTCACCCCATAAGCCCCTCCATGTGAACTGTCTCACCACAGCCATTCTCTTCCCCCCAAAGCAACCACTACCTTAATCTTTGGAGTCCCTGGGTGGCATAAACAGTTAAGCCCTCGACTACTAGCTGAAACTTTGGTGGTTTGAAGGCTCCCAGAGGAGCCTCAGAAGACAGGCCTAGTGGCCTGCTTGCAAAAGGTGAGAGCCACGAAAACGTTTGCACACATGGGTTTGTCGTGAGTCAGAATCAACTCGATGGCAGCTAGTAACATCAAACCTGGATCTTTATATTTATGCCCTACCTGCTTTGCTTTATCGTTTTATCACCCAAGAGTGCAAACCTAGACACTATAGTTTCGCCTTGTCCATTTTTTTAACTCGGCATATGTGTTTGAAGCTGGATATCCTCTAAGAGGATGCGTAGTTTTACCATTGAATTTTCCCATCCTTCCTTATCCATGAAAAGTAATTAGGTTTTCTTGCTTTAAACATTCTTTCCCTCAAAGTACCATCACAATAACTAAAATATATTCAACTAAACCCACACAAAAATTAAAAGCAAACATTTTTTTTTCCTGATATAAGCAGACAAATGAGTCCAAAATACTTGGATCGAAATTGAGGTGGGACGCACAAAGCACATTTTTATGATCTCAGCCAACACTAGAAAGCCTAACAGTAAGGATTTCATTGTATTTTGAATAACTTTTGGTGGCAAAGTTTCCTCTCAGTTGTCATGACAATATTCACATCCTTCACAATGTGGAAGCAATTAGACAGTACTTGGGAAATTAAAAGGGGGGGGGGTGCGGGGGGACAAAAACTTCTAGACGGAAGTGCTGATTTAAGACAATCAGGGTGGAGCAAAGACTAATACATTTTGATCAGCTCTGCATTTATCATTATTTGAAAATTCTTCCACCTACACTTTTATTGATTAAGGAAACAACATGACCTCAAAATGATGGCTCTGTAATTGAAGAAAAATACTAAGAACAGCATACATTAAGATATGAATTCCTATTTTGTGTCGCTGTTGTTTCACTAAATCTGTTATACACAGTAAGAGGCGAAAGTTCAGAAGCATAGCTTATGCTGTGAAAAGGGTATCCGTTTCAGAAAGGACGTCAGTGAAAGCTTTTTCCCAATATCATAGTAAAATAACTAATTGTAACATACTTTTATTTATGTTTCATAGTGAGATTTAGGTTACAAAGAAACTAGAAATTATCTTTAGCATTAATGCTCATACTTGGTGATAGGAATAACAGTAACAGTACTGGTTATCACTTGATTTTTGGTAAATGTTTTGTACCTTAGTGAGAGTAATAGGTTCTAGAATTTCATTCTTACATTTCTTTTCAATTTTCTTTCTTGTTATAAATCTTGCCTATTTAACAAATTGTATGTTATTGACTATTCATTCGTTATAATATGCCCAAACCCATTGTTGTCAAGTTGATTTTGACTCAGCGACCTTATAGGACAGAGTACAACTGCCACATAGGGTTTCCAAGGGGCAGGTGGTGAATTCCAACTGACAACCTTTTGGTTATCAGCCAAGCTCTTAACTACTGTGCCACCAGGGCTCCACTAGTTATATCAATCACTAATATGAAACTTGAGTTTCCTCCTTTTAAAATTGGCTTTATGAGGCCTGTTGACCAGTGGTTAAACATTTGGCTGCTAAACAAAAAGTCAACAGTTGGAATCTACCAGCTGCTCCCTGGAAACCCTATGGGGCAGTTCTACTCTGTCCTATAGGGTCCTTGTGAGTCGGAACTGATTTGAAGGCAACCTGTTTTGTTTTGTTTTTTTTTTGGCCTTTTTTATTTTTTTATGAAACCTGGAAAAATAATTCAAATAAAGAAGTCCTGAAGGTGCTAATAAAATGCAGCATTGTTTGATTCTGGTCATATTTATCACCCAAAAGAGTACTAGCTGGGGAAATAACTATTATACTATCATCACGCATTTATGTATTTTCTTAAGTTAGCCTATACTTTTTTTCATTGATATTAGATACAGCAATGAGGGCCCAACTGAATAAATAGCTTTCCTTGTGAAATTGTGAGACATTTGTTAAACCATGCTCTGAACTGAATTCTTATTAAATCACACCACTTATTTTTCCTTAAAAGCTTATTGATATGAAGTCATTGTTTATCTGCAGGATCCTGATGTTACTTTAAGCTCCCGAAGAGCCTAGCAAAGATGTGTTCTCTGTCCTAAGTCCTATACTGCAAATTCTTCGAAGAGAAAAAAAGTGACAATATTTCAAGACTTGGTCACCATTTTTCTGCTGTCAAAAATGTCTTTTCTTTCTGGTGGTAGAGAAATATTGTATTACACTGCTTTGTTTCAAGGTCATCTGTCAGCAGTTTCAATTTACCTGCGAGTCTTGATGGATCTTAAACATCAAAAAGTGGGTCATTCTTACCTTGCAATATAAAGCTGTGTCTGGTCTTGTGTCATCTAATAAGACTATGAGTGCTTTTTTAGCAATATTAGCAGTAAACACTCAAAAGCATTGCATCTGGTTCTCTTTTCTTTCTCTCTCTCGAGGGAAAAGCTATCTCCTCCTAAGGAATATAAACTCTCTGGTATCATCTCTTTGTCAAACAGTTCACCTCATAATGGAGCAATAGGCTTTCTATATACAGGTTTTTTGTTGTTGTTGTTTTTTTTTAATTTTTTGTCACTATTGTGAAAGAAACACTATTCCTGCGTGGACTGTCCATAAAGCCTCTCTTTTGTGTGTGCTTCCTCCCTATTTTCATGGCAAGTGAAGCATTCTTTTACGTTTAGATTCTAAAGAGCCATCCAGACTACACAGTAGTGGGCAGTTCATTAAAGAGAATTTTTTTAAAAAGGGAACTACAAGAGCCCATTCTATTCTTTACATTGCAAGTGTAAGAGCATCAAATGTCGATGAAGGAATTTTTGTGTGATCCTGGGTACCTTTTCGCTGTTGTATGGAACACAAGCACAGCAATTCTTTGCAAATTTGAAATCCTCGTGTCCACGCTCAGGAAGCTTAAATGGGGTAGGACGTGACTGGATACTTGAGTTAATGCATTTTTCATAATTATCATTAATGCTAATCATTATAACATTTTGCCAGGGCAGTGTATTTTAAGTAGGCTGACTCCTGCTTTTACATCTCCCTCCTCCCTCTTTTATCCAACAGAGGGTCAGAAAATTCATTTATTTATGGAGGACTTTTCTATGTGCAGGTAACTCTGCCTGGTGTTAGAGAATATTTAAATAAGTGTAAGAAAAGGCCTTGGTTTCAAAGACCCTATGCTGTTATAGAGACAGCAACATGTGCGCTCAAAAACCCACAAGAGAGAGCAATGCTATCCGAATAATAAAGGGAAGGGAAATATGTATTGATCCTCTAAGTGCATTCACATGCGATCTCATATAATTCTTACAGCAATCCTCCCCCGGGAGTTTTATTATCCTCCCCGCCCCCCCCCCGCCGCCTTTTTTTTTTCAAATGGTAAATGAAGGAACTTGCTGAAGGTCATGGGGATTTTAAAGTGGATCTGCCTGTGTCTGAAGCTTATGCTCATTCCAGTAGGAACACAGTTGTACACCCTCAGGAAAGGGAATGGCCTTGTCATACTGGGATGGTCAGGGATGCCAAGGCTAGAAAGAGAGGTAAGGTTTGGTTGGGTCAGGGAGAGAATGTTCCAGGGGAAAGGCAAAGGAAAGGAAGTAGAACGGAAAAGGAAGAGCTCACCTTGGAAAGAGCAAGGAGTAGTGCAGATGAACAGTGGAAAATGAGGCCAGAAATAGGCAGCTGTGGGCTCGAGGAAGAAGGCCATTAAAGTGGGAGACTGTGGAGACTGCTCTTTATCTGCAACCAATAGGACCACTGGAGAACTCTGATCAAGGGCATGTGATAATCAATGTCATTTTTCAGAAGAATATTCAGCTAGCAGGGAACAAAATGTATGACAGAGGGAATAGATACAAGCTAGTCCATCATTTCCAGTGCAGTCCACACTTCTGTTTTCTGGATTGCCCCAGGAAGCTGCCTATCTTGCTTTTTGTAGTCTGCGGTAGACATGTTCATCCTCCTTTGTTTAGTTCTAAGTATGTTGTGGAGAAGTACTTATGTGACTGACAAGAAAAGGGAGCAGGGCAAGAAAAGAAGAGATTCAAATGCATTATACTGCAATTAAAACAATAATTTTACTCCCTGATTAAAAGGACAGAATAAGCTGAAATCTTTTAGTGCACTTTTATAACTTACAACAAGGCAAATGTCCATTTTAGGGGAGAGTGGAAGGAAAAGAGACTCTGGGGCCATTGCTACTTCATGAAAACTCCTGACAAACTCATCCTGTGGGTGAAAGTACTAGAAGGTCTAGCTGGGGAACGGTAGAGAGGATGGCATTATTGAGGCTTGGATAGGGCCACTATGGTTCAATATCGACTCAACAGCACCTAATGAGAGCAAGACTATAACGTACTCTTTGAGATTGTGGGTGAGAGTTCAGTGCTAAGAGACCCAGATGTGCCCAGACATTGCAGGAGTACCCTCATTCTGCACCCAAACTCTCTATGATTTTACATATTATAGGGTAGTGATTCTCAACCCTGGTTGCACATTAGAATCACCTGGAGAGTTTTGGCCAAATAACCATATGCAAAGCACCACTACCAAGAGGTTCTTCGTTAAATGCTTTGGGGCACTTTTTTCTTTTTTTTTTTTAAATTAGGTTGAATTTACATAGGGTAACACATGCAAATTTTAGATGTGTAGCTGGATGAGTGGATTCAGATTTTAAAAACTGAGGTACCATAAAATTCAGAGATGAGCAATCTTTGACCTTTGAGCAGAAAGCTAAGCATCTGCAGGGCTAGGGGAAATTCAGAGACCTAGTAGGAATGGGAATGATTATTAAAATTATCTTTAAAAACATATTTTGTACTCCTTTACTCATAGGGTACAGCTTGGCAAGGTCACAATATATAATTTCTTTTAATTTTCCTATTTAAGCTATACGTGCTGAAACATCGCACTAACAGTGCACATCAAAGGACTCCAGGAAGACTATACATTGTGAGGCCTGGAGGTTCTTTCCCTTTGTGAATCACTCACAGGTATGACCTGAAGATCTGTTATAGAGGAACAGGACTGTGTAAAAGACTAAGCGCAGAAGGCTGCTTTTGATAATATGATCTGGTCTACAAAGCTTTAACAGAGACCCTCAGTTAGTCCCGTTATTATGCACCGAAGAAACAAGAGAGGGGACGGCACAGGGCGTTCTGCCAGTCTCAGCATCGTTAAAGGCAAAAGCTTTGCTTTGTGTCGTGCTTCCAGGCATAAGATACTCTGCACAGAAAAAGACCAGGGAACACCGGAGTCAAACCCAGAAGAACGCTAAGATATGGAAGATAGAGCCAAGAATTCAAAGCATAGTTCTGTTTTCCTTACCACTATTAAGACTGCTTGTGATATGTTGGTAAGAGATGTCATTGCAAATTTGATAGGTATAAAAAGAATGATCCTGGTAAACATGTAAACAATTAAACATGCAAGATATAACTTCATTGTTTGACATTAATTTCTGGCATTCTTTCTGGGAGAACTGATGACACACTAAAACCTAATTCCTGGAACCAGTTTTTGGAAGCTTATGTTTTAATTTCTTATCGGTTATTGACAATAGGCAAACAAACTCTTAACGAGGCAGTGAAACCATACGTGATCCCCATTTCAACCAGCATTAGGTCTAGAAAACGATTTAGTCATGATTTCAACATTCTAATTTCAGAGCACCGTTAAAAGTGGGTGAATAAATTTTATGAGTAAGTGTACTAACCTAAAAAGAAGATTATATTATTTGGAAATACAGGCATAGGGATGAAGCAACATCGTTGAGCCTCCATTTTCCTCCATCCCTCCCCTCCCCTAATTACAGAGAGTTTACCATGTGACAGGTTCTGAGAAAAGTTTATTACATGGATTATGGCATTTAATTCTCATAACACTGTCATGGTGTTGGTCCTGTTGTTATTATCCTTATTTCTCAGATAAAAAAAACAGAGGTTAAAGAAGAAGGAAGGTCATCTAGCTAGCAGTGACAGAGGCAGGACTAGAACACAGGTAGCTTGATTCTGAACTCAAGGAAAAACAGAGAATTAAAATAACAGGCCACCAAATAAAGTTCCATGAACAGCATCAGAAAAGCACTCTGTGGCCCCCACTGGAACCTATGTCTCAGAGGCAACAAAAGAAAGCCTGGTTGAAACCTAGCCCTGGATTTGCCTCCCCTCCTCTCCTAGAGCTTGCCCTGATCCAACAAGAAGCCTTCAACAACTAGGTTTTCTTTTCTTCTCCATCCTTCCTTCAAGCTGCAAGCTCAATATGACTGAAGGGCAGTCATAGGGACAATAGTTGAGGTGGCTCCACTCTGCCTATGACCCATTGAAGCTGAAGATTATTGAGAGCATTGTCAGGAGTAGGGCTTGGGTAAACAGCTGTACCTGGCGTTGAATAAATGGTTCTGAAGAGATCTTTCTCTCCTAGAGTATCTACCACAGTTCGTCACTATGCCCTTAAATTCCACTATTCAAACTTTGGACTAAAGGAATGCTTCCCGAGAGATAATAATGTTAACTAGACAGCTAGGCCAGTTGCCGTCGAGTAGACTCCTACTCATGGCAGCCCATGTGAGTCAGAGCAGAAATGTGTTCCATAGGGTTTTCAATGGCTGATTTTTCATAAGTAGATTGCTGGGCGTTTCTTCTGAGACATCTCTGGGTGAACTCAAATCTCCAGCTTTTCAGTTAGCGGCTGAGCATGCTAACCGATTGCACCACGCAGGGACCCCAGTGATAACTAAGAGCTCTGTAATACTTAGTCACTGCTGGTGCTGTTCTAAGTGCTTAGTCTACGTAACTCCCTTTAACTTAATGACAGTCCTGTGAGGTAGGTATAGAGTGACCAGCTCATCCCAGTTTGCCTGGAACACTCCTGGCTTTAGCACTGAATGTCCTGCACAACAGTAACTTCTCTGTCCTGGGAAAACTAGGATGGTTAGTCACCTTAAGTAAATACTATTGGAGATCAAACAACAACAGAAGACCAGAGACGTGACATGCTCAAGATCACAGAGTTGGCAAGTAGCAGAGCCAGGGTTTAAGACCAGGCAATCTGGCTCCAAAATCTACCCTTGACCATTAAAATATAAGTGGTTCTCTCTCAAGATTGGGGAAACATAAATAATGAACTAACAACAATATCATCTCAAACTGGAAGGCATTTGAGCTGGGAAATTAGAGAAAGGAATACACATTATTAGGACTCTATGCTAGCCACCACTCATCTGTCAGTTTGTTGTACTGTGGTGGCTTGCATGTTGCTGTGATGCTGGAAGCTATGCCACTGGTATTTCAAATACCAGCAGAGTCACCTGTGGTGGACAGGTTTCAGCAGAGCTTCCAGACAAACACAGACAAGGAATATGGACATAGCAGTCTACTTCTGAGAAAATATCAGCCAGTGAAAACCTTACGTATAGGAGTAGGACATTGATATAGTGCCAGAAGATGAGCCCCTCAGGCTGGAAGGCACTCAAAATACACTACAGAAGAGCTGCCTCCTCAAAGTAGAGTCGACCTTAATGACGTGAATGGACTAAAGCTTTCAGGACCTTCATTTGCTGATGTGGTATGACTCAAAATAAGAAGAAACAGCTGCAAACATCCATTAGTAATGAGAACATGGAATGTACGAAGTTTGAATCTAGGAAAATTGAAAGTTGTCAAAAATGAAATGGAATGCATAAAGATTGATATCCTAGCCATTAGTGAGCTGACGTGGACTAGTATGGGCCATTTTGAATCAGACAATCATATGGTCTACCATTCCAGGAATGACAAATTGAAGGGGAATGGTATTGCATTCATCATCAAAAAGAATATTTTGAGATCTATTCTGAAGTACAACACTGTCAGTAATAGGGTAATATCCACATGCCTACAAGGAAGACCAATTAATAAGACTCTTACTCAAATTTATGCATCAACCACTGAGGCAAAAGATGAAGAAACTGAAGATTTTTACCAACTTCTGCAGCCTGAAATTGATCAAACATGCAATTGAGATGCATTGATAATTACTGGTGATTGGAATGGGTAAGTTGGAAACAAAGAAGAATTGATAGTTGGAAAATATTACCTTGGTGATAGAAACAAAGCTGGAGATCTCATGCTAGAATCGTGCAGGACCAAAGACTTTCATGGCAAATGCCTTTTTTCAACAACATAAATGGTGATTACAGGTGGACCTTGCCAGATGAAATACACAGGAATCAAATCGACTACATCTGTGGAATGAGATGATGGAGAAGCTCAATATAATCTGTCAGAACAAGGCCTAGGGCTGACTATGGAACAGATCATCAATTGCTTATAAGCAAGTTCAAGTTGAAACTGAAGAAAATTAGAACAAGTTTACCAGAGCCATAAGAGGACCTTGTGTATATCCCATCTGAATTTAGAGACTATCTCAAGAATAGATTTGACACATTAAACACTAGTGACCAAAGACCAGATGAGTTATGGGATGGCATCCAGGATATCATACATAAAGAAAGTAAAATGTCATTAAAAAGACAGGAAAGAAAGAAAAGACCTAAAGGGATGTCAGAAGAGACACTGAAACTTGATCTTGAATGTCCAGTAGCTAAAGTAAATAGAATGATGAAGTAGAAAGAGCTGAACAGAAGATTTAAAAGAGCAGCTCAAGAAGATAAAGTATTATAAGGAAATATGCAAAGACCTGGAGTTAGAAAACCAAAAGGGAAAACATGCTCAGTATTTCTCAAGCTGAAAGAACTAAAGAAATAATTCAAGTCTCGAGTTGCAATATTGAAGGATTCCATGGGGAAAATATCGAACAATGTAAGAAGCATCAAAAAAAAAAAAAAAAAAAAAATGGAAGGAACACACAGAATCACTGTAGAAAAAGAACTGATGGATGTTCAACCATTTCAGTAGGTAGCATATGATCGAGGACCAATGGTATTGAAGGAAGAAGTCCAAGCTGCACTGAAGCCATTGGTGAAAAACAAGGCTGCAGGAATTGACGGAATATCAAGTGAGATGTTTCAACAAACGGATGCAGCACTGGAATCACTCACTTATCTATGCCAAGAAATTTGGAAGACAGCTAACTGGCCAACCTACTGGAAAAGATCCATATTTGTGCTCATTCCAAAGAAAGGTGACCCAACCAAACGCAGAAATTATTGAACAATATTGTTAATATCACATGCAAATAAGTTTGCTGAAGATAATTCAAAAACATTTGCAACAGTAGATTGACAGGGAACTGCCAGAAATTCAAGATGAATTCAAAAGAGGACATGGAATGAAGAATACCATTGTTGATGTCAGATGGATCTTAGCTGAAAGCAGAGAATACCACAAAGACATTTACCTGTGTTTTTTTTTTTGACTATGCAAAAGCATTTGACTGTGTGGTTCATAGCAAATTATGGTTAACACTATGAAGACTGGGAATTCAAGAAAAATTAGTTATACTCCTGAGGAACCAATACATAAAGCAAGAGGCAGTCCTTTGAACAGAACAAGGGGATGCTGCATAGTTTAAAATCAGAAAAAGTGTGCATCAGAGCTATATCCTTGCACCATACTTATTCAATTTGTGTGCTGGGCAAATAATCTGAGAAGTAGAAATATGAAGATGAATGGGGCATCTGGACTGGAGGAGACTCATTAATAACCTGTGATATGCAGATGAAACAATCTTGCCTGCTGAAAGTGAAGAGGACTTGAAGAACTTAACTGATGAAGATCAAAGACTACAGCCTTCAGTATGGATGAAACAAACAAAAAAATTGAACCTGTTGTCATCAAGTTGATTTCTACTTATAGCAAGCCTATGGGACAGAGTAGAACTGCCCCACAGTGTTTCCAAGAAGGGGCTGGTGGATTCAAACTACTGATCTTTTGATTAGCTGCTAGCTCTTAACCACTGCACCATCAGGGCTCCTCTGTATGGATTATACCTCAACATAAAGAAAAAAAAAAATCCTCACAACTGGACCAATAAGCAACATCATGATAAATGGAGAAAATATTGCAGTAGTCAAGGATTTCATTTTACTTGGATCCATAGTCAATGCCCATGGAAGCAGCAGTCAAGAACTCAAACAACATATTGCATTAGGTAAATCTGCTGCAAAAGACCTCTTTCAAGTGTTCAAAAGAAAAAAATGTCACTTTGAGGATTAAGATGCACCTGACTCAAGTCATAGTATTTTCAATTACCTCATATTGGGTTCACACGCATGGGAAAGCTGGACAATGAATAAGGGGAATTGATGCCTTTAAATTATGGTGTTGGCATAGAATACTAAAGATACCAGAAGAATGAACAAACCAGTCTTGGAAGCAGTATAGCCAGAATGCTCCTTAGAAGCGAGAATTGCGAGACTTCATCTCACTTAATTTGGTTTTCTTATCAGGAAGGACCACTCCCTGGAGAAGGACATTATGCTTGGTAAAGTAGAGGGTCAGCAAAAAAGAGGAAGATCCCAATGAGATGGACTGACACAGTGGCTGCAACAGTGGGCTCAAACAACATTTGTAAGGATGGCGCAGGATTGGGCAGTGTTTTGTTCTGTTGTGAATGGGATCACTATGAGGCAGAACCCACTGGATGGCATCTAACAACAGCAACAACATGCTAGCCAGGCCCATTGTGTACATTGTTTCAATTAATCTTCACAACAACCCTGAATGTTACTGTTTTCCATTTTATGGATAAAGAAAACACAGGCTTAGAAAAACTAAAAGCCACAGTGGTCAGAGTTAGGAAAAGCAGAGGAGGATTTTAAATCTAATTCTTGCTGTGTCTGAATTCTACATTTACGCCACTGCATCTGGCTACCTCTAACACAGAACATACACTTGTAGGGCATTTTATAGTTTATGAGCCCATCACTTACATCAGCTCCTGTGAACCTCATGAACCTTCTGAGGGAGGGATAGCTTCATTCTCAGCTGCACGTGAAGAAACTGAAGGCCCAAGAGGTTATGTATTCTCCCAAGGACACACAGATATCATATGGTGGAACTGAGGCTGGAACCCAAGTTTTCTGAAAAGTTAATGTTCTTTTATTCTTTTTTCCCAACTGGATTAGAAAATATTCTGTAGGATATCCATGAGCCTATATGACTCAATGAAATGAGTGAGGTGGAGATGTCTATGGTAGCAAATGGTGAACTCTAGTTCCAGGAATAAAAGAATGATAGATCGAGTAAGTGTGGAGGCAATTACTGTAGGAACTTCTAATAGATAGTCAACTAGTCCTCAGGGTATAGGGAATACCTATCAGTTGCTGTTAAGTCAACTCTGACTTACGGCAACCCCACGTGTGTCACGGTAGGACTGTGCTCCATAGGGTTTAAAATGGCTGATTTTTCAGAATTAGATCGCCAGGCCTGTCTTCCGAGGCACCTCTTGGTAGACTCGAACCTCAAAATTTTTAGTTAGCTGCTGAACACATTAATTGTACAACCCAGGGATTTTGTAGGAAGAAAAGCTGAAGCAAATACAAAGCCTGCTAAAGAGAGAGAAATGTGTTCTCACTCCAGGACATGGGGGAAGGATGGGATTAAAGGTCAACTTCAGTAAGTGTGATTCCCCCAACACCTTAGCTCTACTCCTTCAGGCCTATTCTATCCTGTAAGATTCTTACCTGGGAGGTATAAGATGGTGATCCCTGACCATGGGTCAGTGGACCACATTGGTCTTCATCTCACTGAGAATATATTGTGAAAATTGATAATAAGTGCTTTGGGCAGAGAATAGGTTCAGAGAACCCATCCAGAGGGTGAGAAACTTGCTGGGACAGAATGTAGGTGACAGCTCAGACAGCAGAAATGAAAAAAAACACCAAAGCCTCAGGAATTCTTCTTCATAATTTTGCCTGGGACTGGTAAAATATACACACTTTGAGCTGTCAACAAACAGAAAGTGGTAATGATAATAAAAAAAAAAAGCAGGTCAAAAATAAAGTAAGGTAACTTGGAAGGACTTCTTGTCTCCTACCTTTTCTAATAACCCTGCAAAATACATTTGACAGCAAATAAGAGTTTACAGCTGTTATGGCTTCCCATAGAGATTAAAGGCTAGTCTTGGCAATACTCTGCAGTACTTAGCAGCATGTGTGAAATTACTCATGGAAATACTTCTCATTTTGTGCATTTTATTTATTTTTTATTTTTTTAACCACAGTATGAGACTGAGTTCTTTCTAGATGCCGTGAAGTGAATCACCAGATTGCTTTTCAGTGATAGTACAAAAATTTCTGCCCACCTAAGGAAGAAAAGAATATTACAAGTGATGTTTGGTAAGGCATTAAAGTTCCTGAAGACCTGCTCTATTAGAAATTATTTATGTAATGCTTGAAGGCTCATAATAACCAGAAAATGATTTATAATGAGAAATTGGTCAAATGAGGTAGTGGTGACAATATATTTAATTCTTTGATTGAAGAATGTATGAACAAAACTCAATACTTTAAGACTTTTACTTAGTAAATAATGACAAAAAGAGTGACCGAGAATGTAAATGGGACTGAATTTACCCTTGTCAGCTCAAGGATGATCTCCTGTATCTAATAGCAGCTGCTACTCACACAGATGAAATGATGGTGGGGAAGGAGCAAAAGTGCAATTTCACTGTGAAGTTAATGGTATTAACATTTCAGAACAATAACTTATCAACATCTATTTGCCAATAACGTGCACATAATGTTTGACCATTAGTTGTACTAATCAGTTATTAATTAATGTATTAGTTAAATAGTACAACTAATACATGCAGTGCTACAGATTGAATTGTGTCCTCTCAAAAGATGTTGAAGCCCTAAACCCTGTAAATACCTATGAATGTGATCCTATTTGGAAATAAGCTTTTCTTTTGTTATGTTAATGAGGGAGCAGGTCCAGGAAAATGGTGGGCCAGAGGCCTGGGTACACAGGGCAGAGGGTGTGGGGTCACTGCTCTGATGGACCAGGATAATAAGGCTACCCAAAGCCTAGGAGATGGTGTGCCTTCCCAATGGACCTGAAGAGTGGGGTTGATGCCCAGGGCCTAGGGGCCTCTGCTCAAAATCTAGAAGGTGGGGGTAATGGCCAGAGCTTGGAGGGTAGAGCCATTGTCCAGTTATGCTGAAGAATAGAGAATTATTTTGAAGCCTGACCTAATGAGATGTGCCCTGATGGGTTTTGGACTTGCTTGGTACCATAACACCTTCTTTCTTTCCAGTTTCTCTCTTTTAGAATGGGGATGTCTACCTTATACCTGTCTCACCATTGTACTTTGGAAGCAGATACCTTGTATTCTAGGTTTCATACATCCACAGGTGGAGAGGAATTTTGCCCCAGGATGGAAAACAATCAGAGTCTCATCCATACTTGATTTAGATAATTCAGAGGATAAGATGTTTGCACTTAGAGTGGATGCCGCAATGAGTTAAGACACTTACAAATGCTGGGATGGGGTGAATGTATTACGCACATAAGAAGAGCATGAGTTTTGGGGAGCCAAATGGTGGAGTGTTATGGATTGAATTGTGCCCCCCAGAATGTGTCAACTTGATTAGGCCGTGATTCCCAGTATTGTGTGGTTGTCCTCTATTTTATGATCGCAATTTTATGTTAAAGAGGATTAGGGTGGGATTATAACACCCTTACCCAGGTCACACCCCTGATCCAATATAAAGGTAGTTTTCTTGGGATGCGGCCTGCACCACCTTTTATCTCTCAAGAGATAAAAAGGAAAGGGAAGCGAGCAGGGGGTGGGGACCTCATACCACCAAGAAAGCAGTGCGGGGAACATAGTGTATCCTTTGGAGCCAGAGTCCCTGTGCAGAGAAGTTCCTAGTCCTAGTCTCGGGGAATATTGATGAGAAGGCCGACAGGGAGAAAAAGCCTTCCCCTGGAGCTGATGCCCTGAATTTGGACTTCTGGTCTACTTTACTGTGAAGAAATAAGTTTCTCTTTGTTAAAGCCATCCACTTGTGGTGTTTCTGTTATAGCAGCACTAGGTGACTCAGACACCCCTGTACCTCTGAATCCGATCCTTTTTGGAAATTGGATATTTTCTTATGCTGATTTTGCACTCCAATCAACAGTAATTATCAATGCATTTTGATTGCACGTTTGATCAATTTCTGACTGCAGAAGTTCATAAAAAATCTTCAATTTCTTCATCTTTGGCATTGGTGGCTGGTGCCTAAATTTGAGTAACAGTCATGTCTTAGTTATCTAATGCTGCTATAACAGAAATACCCAAGTGTACGGCTTTAACAAGGGAAATCTATTCTCTCACAGTCTAGGAGGTTAGAAGTTTGAATTCAGGTACCCTGACCCTCTACTCTACCAAGCATGATGTCCTTCTCCAGGGACTAGTCCCTCCTGATAACACGTTCAAAGTATGTGAGATGTAGTCTTGCCATCCTTGCTTCTAAGGAGCATTCTGGATGTAAACATTTTTGGGGGAAACGATTCAATCCTTAATATTCCACCCTTTAGCCCCCCAAAATTCATGCCCTTTGACACATGTAAAACACATTCACTCCATCATATCATAGCAAAAGTCTTAAATCTTGCTCCAAGTCCAAATTCCCCAAATTGTTCTTCATCTGTGAAACTTAGAATACAAGTTACCTGCTTCCAAAGTACAATGATGAAACAAGCACAAGCTAGACATTTCCATTACAAATGGCAGAAATTGGAGGGAAAGAAGGGATAACAGGCACCAAGCAAGTCAGCAGAACACAATACATTAGCTCTCAAGCCTTGAAAATAATCCTCTTCCCTCTGAGACTGTTTACGCAATGGTCTTGCCCTCCAGACTGTTGGTGTTGGCCACACTCTCTGGATCCTGGGCTTCAGCTCCACCTTTCAAATCTGCTGGAAGGGCAACTCTGCCCCCTCGCATTTGGGGAGTCCCATTCTCCTAGTCTACCTGAGGTGCTACCCTACCCCCTCTGCTTGGATAGACCCTATTCTTCTGCCCTTGGACATGACAGTTCAGCTTCCTTAGCTTTGGGCAGTGGATGTGGCTCCATCCTGCTGGCACTCATGAAAGGCAGCCCCATACTCTGGAACCGAATTGGTGAAATGATTCTTTGAAACTTAGGAGGCTGTGGCCCTACCCTTTGAAACCCCAGAGGCCATGGCTCCACTCTTTGAGACCTCAGGGGTCATGACCCAATCTTTAATACTGAGGAGCTGTGCTTCTTGTGTTCCTTGTCTTTTCAGCTTCTGCTTCCTGGTTCCTTGGCCTCTCAGCCCCTTGTGCCTCACTGATTATGTCTGCCCTGCAGGAGCAAGTGTCCCAAAACTGTTTAGCTCCGCCAACAAGTACCTGGAGGCATCTCACCCCACTGCTAAACTTCAGTTGGAAGATGCTCAGCTTTCTTGCTCCATTGGCCAGCAACCCTAGCTCCACAGGTAAGTGCCCAGAGGTATCCCACTCTACCAGGAAGTCTCTTTTACAAAGACACGCAGCTCTCTCACCCGTGGGTCAGCTCCAGCATTGTCTAGCATTGGTCTCCTGGTTCTTCTGCTGCCATTTCTCTGCTGCTGCTTCTTACCGTCTACACCATACCCAATGTACCAGCTCTCTTCACTTTCTTCTGAGTCCTCACCAGATTTGTCTTTGAGGTCCACAATTCCACTAAAAGTCTCTTCAAGGCCACCTAGTCTTTTACTATTTGACACTTTAAAACTCTTCCAGTCTCTACCCAGTCACTGATTGAAAACCACTTCCACATTTTAGGTATCTTTTAGAGCAGCACCCCACACTCTTGGTACCAAATTCTGTCTTAGTTACTGTGATCATTAAGGTTGTGTGTCAACTTGGCTGAGCCATGATTATCAGTGGTTTGGCAGATACGATATAGTTTAGCAGTCATATAATGATACAATCACCTCCATGATGGGATTTGCTATGAGTAGCTAATCAGTCGAAACGGATTTTCCTTAGGGATGTGTCCTGCATCCAATATAGGTAACTTACTGGCAAGGCTCATGGGTTTTTGCTTGTATCGGATCCTGAAGTTGGTTCCTGTTCATCTGACCTCTGGTTCTTGGAACTTGAACTACAAGATTATTAGCATCTTGCCTGCCAGGCTTGGGATTCATTGGTCTTCACAGTCTATTAGCAAGAGCTCTGCTGTCTCACTTGCTGATCTTGGGTTTGCCAGTCCCTGCAGATATGTGAATCAGGAGAAACCTACAGTCTGACTCACAGACTTGGAATGCTCCAGGCTCTACAATCACGTCAGCCATTTCTTTAATATAAATCTCTCTATACATATATTTATATGCTTTCCTTGTTTTGCTTCTCTAGAGAACCCAGCCTAAGACAGTTATCTAGTGCTGCTATAACAGAAATATCACAAGTGGAGGCTTTAACAAAGAGAAATTTATTCTCTCAGACTTTAGGAGGCTAAAAGTCTGAATTCAGGTGCCCGCTCCAGGGGAAGGCTCTCTCTCTCTGTTGGCTCTGGGGGAAAGGTCCTTGTCATCAACCTTACCCTTGTCTAGCAGCTCTCAGCTCAGGGATACAGGGTTCAAAGAATGCACTACCCTCCTGGTTCTTTGTTCTTGGTGGCATAAGGTCCCCTGTCTCTCTGCTTGCTTCTTTTTTTTAATCTCAAAAGAGATTGACTCAAGATGCAACCTAATCTTGTAGATTGAGCCCTACCTCATTAACACAACTGCCTGTAATCATGCCTCATTAACATCATACACGTAAAATTTACAACACATAGGAAAATCACACCACATGACAAGAAAACTTTTTTCACCAACATGAATGGTGACTATACAAGTGGGCCTCACCAGAAGGAATACATAGGAATCAAATCGACTACATCTGTGGAAAGACACAATGGAAAAGCTCAATATCATCAGTCAGAATGAGACCAGGGGCTGACTGCAAAACAGACCGTCAATTGCTCATAAGCAAGATCAAGTTGAAACTGAAGAAAAATAGAACAAGTCCATGAGAACCAAAGTATGATGTTGAGTATATCCCACCTGAATTTAGAGACCATTTCCAGTATAGATTTGACACATTGAACACTAATGACCAAAGACCAGATGAGTTGTCATCATCATACATCGAGGACATTATACATGAAGAATGCAAAATGTCATTAAAAAGACAGAAAGAAAAGACCAAAATGAGTGTCAGAAGAGACACTGAAAATTGCTCTTGAATGTCACATAGCTAAAGCAAAAGGAAGAAATGATGAAGGAAAAGAGCTGAACAGAAGATTTCAAAGGGCAACTCGAGAATATAAAGTATTATAATGACATGTGCAAAGACCTGGAGATAGAAGGCCAAAAGGGAAGAACATGCTCATTTCTCAAGGTGAAAGAACTGAAGAAAAAATTCAAGCCTCCAGTTGCAATATTGAAGGATTCAGGAAGCATCAAAAGCAGATGGAAGAAATACACAAAGCCACTATCCTAAAAAAGAACTGGTAGATGTTCAACCATTTCAGGAGGCAGCATATGATCAGGAAATGATGGTACTGAAGGAAGAAGTCTAATCTGCACTGAAGGCACTGGTGAAAAACAAGGCTCCAGCTCTGGAAGTGCTCACTCATCTATGCCAAGAAATTTGGAAGACAGCTACCTGACCAATAGACTGGAAGAGACCCATATTTACGCCTATTCCCAAGAAAGGTGATCCAACCGAATGCAAAAGCATTCAACTGTGTGGATCATAACAAATTATGGATAACATTGTAAGCAATGGGAATTACAGGACACTTTTTTAGTGTCCTCATGAGGAACCTGTACATAGATCAAGAGGCAGTCATTCAAACAGAACAGGGGGACACTGCTTGGTTTAAAGTCAGGAAAAGTGTGCATCAGGGGTGTGTCATTCCACCATACTTATTCAATCTGTATGCTGAGCAAATAATCTGAGAAGGTGGACTACATGAAGAAGAGTGGGGCATCAGGATTGGAGGAAGACTCATTAACAACCTGTGTTATGCAGACGACACAATCTTACTTGCTGAAAGTGAAGAGGACTTGAAACAGTTACTGATGAAGATTAAAGACCACAGCCTTCAGTATGGATTAAGCCTTAACATAAAGAAAACAAAAATCCTTACAGCTGGACCAATAAGTAACATCACGATAAATGGAGAAAAGATTGAAGTTGCCAAGGATTTCATTTTACTTCCATCCACAATCAACATCCATGGAAGCCTCACTCAAGAAATCAAAGATGCATTGCATTGGGCAAACTTGCTGCAAAAGACCTCTTTAAAGTGTTAAAAAGCAAAGTTGTCACCTTCAGAACTAAAATGCACCTGACCCAAGCTATGGTGTTTTTAACTGCCTCATATGCATGGGAAAGCTGGACAATGAATAAAGAAGATGAAAGAAGGATTGATGTCTTTGAATTATGGCATTGGCAAAGAGTATTGTGTATACCACAGACTACCAAAAGAATGAACAAATATGTCTTGGAAGAAGTGCAACCAGAATGCATCTTAGTACCAAGGATGGCAAGACTATGTCTCACATATTTTGGACGTATTATTAGGAGGGATCAGTCCCTGGAGAAGGACATCATGCTTGGTAATGTAGAGGGTCACTGAAGAAGAGGAAGACCCTCAAAGAGATGTATTGACATGGTGGCTGCAACAGTGGGCTCAAACATAACAATTGTGAGGATGGTGCAGGACGGGGCAGTGTTTCGTTCTGTTGTACATGGAGTTGCTGTGAGTCAGAATCAACTCAATGATATCTAATAACAGCAACAACAACACAATACTGGGAATCATGGCCTAGCCAAGTTGATACACATTTTGGGAGGGCACAATTCAATCCATAACAGTCATATTAACTGGTCTTCCTTGTAGGTATGTGGATATTACCCTATCACTGACAGTATCATACTTCGGGATAGATCTTGAGATGTTCTTTTTGACAACAAATGTGTTGCCAATCTTCTTCAATTTGTCATTCCTGGCATAGTAGACCATATGAATGTTCTATTCTAAACGACCAATAGCAGTCCAATCGACTCTACGGCAGTGGTGGTCTTTAATGGCTAGGATATCGATCTTTATGTATTCCATTTCATTTTTGCTGACTTCCAATGTTCTTAGGTTCATACACATTCATACATCTCACATTCCAATTATTAATGATTGTTTGCATCTGTTCTTCTCATTTTGAGGCATTCCACATCAGTAAATGAAAGTCCTGAAAACTTTAGCCCACCCACACCATTAAAGTCAATTCTACTTTGAGGAGGCAGCTCTTCCCCAGTTGTATATTGAGTGCCTCCCAACCTGAAGGGCTCTTCTTTCAGCACTATATCAGGCAATGTCCTACTGCTGCCAATAAAATTTTCACTGGCCAATTATTTCAGAAATGGACCACCAGGTCTTTCTTCCCAGTATGCCTTAGCCTGGAAGTTTTGCTAAAACATGTCCACAATGGGTGACCATGTTGGCATGTGAAATACTAGTGGCATAGCTTCCAGCATCATAGCAATGTACAAGCAACCACAGCATGACAAACTGACAGATAATAAGCAACATCATGATAAATGGAGAAAATATTGAAATTGTCAAGAATTTCATTTTACTTGGATCCACAGTCAACATCCATGGAAGCAGCAGTCAAGAAATCAAAGGATGTATTGCATTGGGCAATCTGCTGAAAAAGACTTCTTTTAAGTGTTAAAAAGCAAAGATGTCATTTTTGAGGACTAAAGTGTGCCTGACCCAAGCCATGGTATTTTCAATCACCTTATATGCATGCAAAAGCTGGACAATGAATAAGGAAGACTGACGAAGAATTGATACCTTTCAATTATGGTGTTGTCAAAGAATACTGAATATACCATGGACTGCCAGAAGAATGAACAAATCTGTATTGGAAGAAGTACAGCCAGAATGGTGCTCAGAAGTGAGGATCTCGAGACTTCGTATCACGTACTTTGTACTTGTTATCAGGAGGAACCTTCTGGAGAAAGGCATCATGCTTGGTAAGGTAAAGGGTCCAAGAAAAAGAGGAAGACCCTTCATGAGATGGACTGACACAGTGGTTGCAACAATGGGCTCAAACATAGCAATAATTGTGAGAATGGTGCTGGACCAGACAGGAGGTCAGTGTTCTTTCTGTTGCACGTGTGGTTGCTATGAGTTGGAATCGACTCTAAGGCACCTAACAAGAACATGTTGATGAAGTCATACCAGAGTAGGGTGAGTCCTAAACCTAAATCCCTTCCAAGTGTTCTCTTATAAAGCATAATATAGACACAGAGAGACAGACATACATGCAGGGGGATGAGACCATGTGAGGAACTGGCTGTATGCCAAGGAATGCCGAGGAATGTCTGAGGCTACTGATGAGAAAGGACCCTTCCCTAGAGTTAATGCCCTGATTTGGACTTGTAGCTTCCAAAACTGTGAGGCAATAAATTCTTGTTGTCTGAAGCCATCTCCTATGATTTTTTTTGTTATGGCAGCACTAAGTAACTAAGACATGTGCAAAAGCTAGTCTGCAAAATATATTGTAGGAAATTTTGGACAAAGTGCAATGGCTTTTAAAACAGTGTCTTGAGTATCAGATTCATTTAAGAAAAAGTATATCTGAATATAATTCATGCATGTTGTTGTGCGCTGTTGAGTTGATTTTGACTGATAATGATCCTGTACGATGTAGTAGAGTTGCTCCGTAGGGCTTCCCAGGTTGTAATCTTTTGAGAAGCAGGTCACCAGGTTTTTTCTCCCGTAGAGTGGCTGATGGGTTAGAACTGCCAGCCTTTTAGCTATCAGCCGAGATCTTAACCATTGCACCACAGAGCTCCCACTTAGTGCACAAACCAAAACCCACTGCTGTCAAGTCGATTCTGACTCATAAAAAAAACAGCCACCGCTATTTAACTTCTAATCCTTGCTTGCAAGACCAACTTCCTTTGCTTTCTCCCCCTACTGTTATTGGGAATTACAACTCCACACTATAACAAATGGACATCAAGATTTAGTAGGTGTTTTTTTTTTTTTCTCTTTTAGAACACATTTTTTTTTCTCTTCTTCACAGATTTATTACCACACCAATGCCAACACTTGTTCCAAATTACATTGAGTTTCAATACTCACGGAATCTAAGTTCCTAATTAAAATTGAAAAAAAAAGAAATACATCAAAGAATCAGAGATCCGTGTAACACACAGCTTAAGCCAATTAACTCTGGATGCTAATTTGAACATTTTCCTGTTTTTTGCTTTCTTTGTAAAATCAGTATGATAGCAACATTAAGGAAAATTTTGAAGAAAAATAAAAATCAACTGCCATCCCAGATACCAACATAATTATTTTCAGTTTTGCACATGCATTTTTCAGCCTCGTGCATATGCATTTTATGTAGTTGTAATTGTAGCACGTACTTAAATCTGTATTACTCTGGTACTTTCATTAATGTCTTTTAATGGTTATTTGCTGTTTTTTTTTAATCATTGAATATCCAGTGGATATGTAAACAGTGCCTAGCACATAATAGGTGTCATAAATAAATAATAAAGGATGGGAGGAATGTCATAGTGCCCCAGAGCTCCTTAAAATCAGAATGTATTATGTTTTACACAAAATTGGATCCCCTCAGTCTCCAGATTGGACAGAACTGTGGTTGTTGCTCACAAGACAAAGTGAGAGTTAATGAATCACTCCATTTTTTTCACTTTATCCTAAAAAATGTCAGCCCTCTCTTCTGTCAAGATGCCCCAGCCTCAAGTCTGGTATGAGCTTCAGGTTCTGCCGGAATGGCCTTGTGCTTGTTATTAAAGACTGTGCCAGTCTGACTGAGACTAGAAGTATCCCCGGAGGTCATGGTCCTCAGGCCTTCTGTTAGCCCAAAACAGGAACCATTCCCATAGCCAACTATTCGGAAATGGATTGGATTGGACTATGGGATAGAAAATGATACTGGTAAGGAGTGAGCTTCTTGGATCAAGTAGAAACGTGAGACTATGTGGGCAGCTCCTGTCTGGAGGGGAGATGAGAGGGTAGAGGAGGCCAGAAGCTGACTGAATGGACTTGAAAATGGAGAGTGGAGGGAAGGAGTGTGCTATCTCATTAGAGGGAGAGCAATTAGAAGTATATAGCAAGGTGTATATAAATTTCTGTATGAGAGACTGACTTGATTTGTAAACTTTCACTTAAATCACAACAAAAATTAAAAAAAGAAGAAGAAGACTGTGCTTGCCATTGATTGCCATGACTCCAAGGGGACAAGGAGGACACATATTGCCTTTACAATTGATGTTTTGCTCTCCTCTGGTAGTGAGATCGAGCAGCCCGCACTCTGGGCAGCTGAACAGGGACAGTAGATGAAGAGGCAGGTGGCGGCAAGGATTAGCAGGCCTAAGAGAAATCCATTCTGTTTCAGTAGCGTGGAAAATGAAGCTGAGCGTTACCTGGAGGCCACATTTTCCCAATGCCAATGCAACTTTCTGCTTCAAGATGGTTTCTGTGTACGCTGCCTACATTCCAGCTTCCAGGCTACTACACAGCAAGGTGTAAGAGTGTACTCAGAATCACAGACACGAGAACAGCCCTGTACACTTACTCTCCTTGACAGTCCTTAACTGAGGTGTGTGCATTAAGAAAGTCTGGACAAGTGTTCTAATCACTTTCTATTGAACAGACTAGATCAATAGTATTTCAAACACCATCTTAGTAGACTGACCAAACTAATGTAATCTTTCTTGGTTACTCAGTGGAGAGAGCATGGTCTTTGATTTAAAACAGAAATGGGTTCAAATTCTGGCTTTGCCACATAATGTATTGGTCGTGAGACTTATGTCACAAGAATGAATGTCTTTGTACCTGAGCTCCCATCTTGGAAAATAGGGAGAATAATATCAACATTGCAGGGGTCCGGGCATATTAAATAGCTAATAAACAAAACCCAGTGCCATAGGTGAGATAATTTGAAGCAATGCTAACAGCACATTTTAGGCATCAGCCAGCCTGAGTTTCTCCCTCTTTTTCCAAGGTCAACTAATGTCCTGTGGCAATGTGATTCCTTTCGCGTAGCCCTTTGCTCTGTTAATTTAAAATACTCATAGAAAATAGAAGTCTACAGCCATTTGGACATATTATCAGGAGGGATCAGTCCCTGGAGAAGGACATCACACTTGGTAAGGGAAAGAGTCTGCGAGAAAAAAGTAAGACCCTTGACAAGATGGAATGATACAGTGGCTGAAACAATGGATTCAAACGTAGCAACAATTGTGAGGCTGGTGCAGGACAAGGCAGTGTTTCATTCTGTTGTGCATGAGGTCTCTATGAGTTGGAACCTGCTGGACAGCATCTAACAACAGCTATTTCAGAAATTTTAAAGGTCTACTGGAAGTCCCTAATGCCCACTGTCACTTTGTAATTATAGGAGATCAGTTTGGAGACTTGACTGTTCTTACCACTGTCTGTGAAGCTGATCTTACGGAACACTGGGCTCAGCCAGAAGACTGATCCTAGGCCTTGCAGGTAACACACACACCCAGGGAGCAGCCCGACAGCAAATCCCGCAGAGCTCAGATTTCTGCTGATAGAATTCAACCCTAGACTTAATACAAGGTGCTTAAAAGGCAAGGGAAACAATCTATGAAGACGGGCTCCCCAGCCTTGCACCTCGCAGTCAAAATGCACGTGATTGAAACACGTTTCTTTGCAGATTCGTATTTCGGATTCTGACATTTTCTTCCAGTTTGTTTAAAAGTTTTCTGAAGTGAGGGAAAAGTAATTGTATTTTTTGGCAACATACAGTCCCTAGGAAAGCACTTAAAATGCAGCAACTGCTGGCATAGGAAGAGGAGACCTCTTCATTATGGATAGCTTGCCAGAGATTTAAAACTATTTTTATACACTGAAGAATTGCAACTGAAATCTTACTTTACACTAACAACACCGTCTTTGCCTTCAACGCAAGATGCAGGTAATTCACCAGTCTACCAAAAATTCTAGACCAGCTTATTCTCAGAATAAATGATGTGCAGTTTTAAAGAAAATTAGTGATGAGTAATAAAAACATGAGATTTTAAGAAAATGAGTGAAATAACAAAAATTAGGAGCTCTCTTTTATTTTTTGTGTTAGGCAGGCTGAAAGAACATGTTGACTTAAAAAAAAAAAAAAAGCTAAGCTAAATCGCTCTGCGTGTTATTTTTCCCTTTTATTTATTTGGTTTGTTTAATTTTACCTGATGAGCCTCTTGTTTTGTTTTGTTTTGTTTTTTTTACTTTTTAAGAGTTTTTAATTACCTAAATTATACACGAATATATTCTCCTTAAAAATAAATAGAACATTTATTTTAAAGCTAAAGTCTTCTTTGACCATCACCCTCAACTCTTTTACCCTCTCCTGTCCCACTGACAAGACTGGTATCTTTCCTACCACATATGCACAATATGTATTAAAGTTTTGGTCAAGTTTTATATAAGTGAGACTATAAAATATGAATTGTTACTCAATTTGTTTTATTCACTCAACCAAATTTTTGATATCTTTCTATGGTCATATATTTCATATATTTTATTTCTTTAAATTGTTTATGGCACTCCACTACATGAATATACCAAAAACCCACTGCTATCGAGTTGATACCGACTCATAGCGACCCTATAGGACAGAGTAGAACTGCCCCAAAGAGTTTCCAAGGAACACCTGACAGATTCGAACTGCCGACCTCTTGGTTAGCAGCCATAGCACTTAACCACTATGCCACCAGGGTTTCACTACATTAGCCATTCCCTTATAGATGGCCATTTAAGCTGTTTTCAATGTTTTCCTATTATAAATAACACTGCAACTAACATCCCATATATGCCTCCTTATGCACATTTGCTGGTGTTTCCCTAAGCTAAATGTCTGGAAGTGGTATAAGCGTTCGATATTTTGAAATTTACACAATGTCCTCCAAAGAGATTGAATCAAAATATGCTAGCCATGTGCTCTTGGGATAGTTATTTATTTCCCTTTTCTGGGACTCAGTTTCCTTATCTCTAAAATGGGGATAATAGTACTTACCTCATAGAGTTGTTCTAAGGGTCAAGAATGTAAATATAAGTGAAGTGTTCAAAGAGTGTCCAATACAAAATAAACTGATGTATGTGTTGTTGTTAGCTGCCGCCAAGTCAACTTCAACTCATGGCGACCCCAAGCACAATGAAACGAAACACTGCTAGGTCCTGCGCCATCCCCATGATCAGTTATTGGTCAGACCATTGTTATCCACAGTGTTTTCACTGGCTGATTTTCGGAAGTAAACTGCCAAGCTTTTTTCCTAGCCCATCTTTGACTGGAAGTGCCACTGAAATCTGTCCAGCGTCATAGCAAAAGGTAAGCATCCTCTGGCACACACGTGATGGCTGTGCACGAGGTACATTGACTGGGAATTGAACGCAGGTCTCCCACGTGGAAGGTGAGAATCCTACCACTGAACCGCTAATGTCCCTGTGATATAAGTTTTAGCTATTATTTTTATAAGATATCATTCTATCAACAATGTGTGAGAGTGCCTATAGCCCCACATTCTCTCTAGCACAGTGATTATGAAACTATTTGATCTTTTCTAGCCTGATAGGTAAAAAATTATTATCTCCTTGTATCAGCTACACTGACAGGTCCTCAGCACTCCTCCCCAGCACCCCTGTAAGTCTCCATGAAAAGCTGGTGCTCAGCTCAGCAACTGGCATCATGGTGGCCTACTCCATGGGGCGCTTCATTATTCATATCACCTTCAAGCAGTGATCCGATGGTCTTCTCCTGCCAAGTGGGTTAGGGAAGGGCTGGAGATGGGGTAGCAGTGGCTGGGAGGGCCCTGTAGAGTGTCAGGGCTAAAAAGGAGGTTCAGGTGCAGCAGTGCACCTCCTTCAGACTGTTTCCTCACCTTCCACTGGTGTCTATTCACAGGGAATTAATACGGCACTCACACCTGCAGGACCCACTTCACCTTCTGCAGTGTGTTCCAAGTTGGACTAAGAGAGGACAAAGAGGTAATTTGCCTTCCAGCATGGCAGGTCTTTAGGACACTCTTTCCCATCTCCAGTGCAAAGGCAGGTAGAAGACAATATTCAATAGAACTTATTTGAAAAAGCATCCTTTATTGAATTTCTTGTAATAAAACAATTTCTATTTTCTACTAAATGTGTGGCTCACTGGGCTCTTGTTCCCTGATAACACATGAAGTTCCTTTTTCGTCTCTGAATTATTTAAAAATTTTCTATAAATTTGATTTTGCCCCTCCCTCAACCAGGTGTCACATTTTACCATACAGTCTTTTGAAATGACCAGAAATTATTTTTCTCCCATGATCCTTTATGCTGCATAAGTATTTATCAGTAAATTTGAGGACACTTCTTTAAAAAAAAAAACTTGCCATCAAGTTGAGTCCAAATCATAGCCACCCTACAGGACAGAGTAGAACTGCCCCAAAGGGTTTCTAAGGCTGTAATCTTTATGGAAGTAGATTGTCACATCTTTTCTCCCACAGAACAGCCAGTGGGTTTGAACCATCTACTTTTCAGTTAGCTTTAACTACTGTGCTACCAGGGCTCCTTAAGGAATCTTCTTACCAAACCAAACCAAACCCAGTGCCGTCGAGTCGATTCTGACTTATAGCGACCCTATAGGACAGAGTAGAACTGCCCCATAGAGTTTCCAAGGACTGCCTGATGGATTCAAACTGCTGACTCTTTGGTTAGCAGCTGTAGCACTTCACCACTACGCCACCAGGGTTTCCAGGAATCTCCTTAGCATTCATTAATTCACTTGGCAAACATAATTGAGCACTGCTCCATGCCATCCATTGTGCTAGGGTCTAGGAGTAATAAAGACAAATAAGAGGTGTCCCTGTACTCAGATGCTTACAGTCTGGGGCTACATTTCCCAAAGAGCTTTGCAGAGAAAACATGTTCCTCAATTGTTTCACACACACACACACACACACAAACACACACAGATGCATACATAGACTCCATGACTAAACAAATTTGGGAAATGCTATACACAGGACTCATCAGCATGCTGAAAGCCCTGGGCGTCTGACAACAAAGAATCCTATTTAATTTTATTAAACCCAGGTATGTTTAGACATACCTTTTGTGTAATAGCCTGTTGACAGTGCAAAAAACTAGTATTTCTCAGATAATTACTGGAAAATGCTTTTCTGGAGATCTTTACCATTCTAGTAGAAGAAGAATTTGAGGAAAATTCTGGGATTCTAGATTTCCCAAATAGTTTACTGACTTCAGAGCTTCTGGAAGAATTAATGTGTGTTACATCTTGAAATGGTTGTATGTAAGTTCAAGTCATGCATTGTTATCACTTCTTAGAGAGTAACATTTAAAAATTCTGAACCCTGGAAAATGGACTAAAGGATGGTCATAGTAGACCGTCTTTCCCTGAAACTACCCTTGTGCTCCTGCGGTTTTCTTCTAATTTTGTGGGTTTCCAAACACTGTGAAGTATTTAGGTCTTTGTCTTTCATTATTTGCACTGTTGTAATTAACAGGATCTCAGGATCATCACATGGTTAGTTACTTGGCATGACTTGAAAGCAGGAGTCCCTATCCTTTTGGGGAACAAGGTCCACTGTTTTCTAATGCCCTGACCTCATCGACACATTCCTGATAGCATCTGGCTCTGTCACTTTCCTGCTTGAAATACTCTTGAGCAGCTGCCCCTTATGGCAGGGTGGCTTCAAGTGACTGGCTGGGGGTCCCTGTTGTAAATGACAGCTGCAGGCTGATTTTGGTCATAGCTGCCAAGCGGCAGAAATTGAGTAGAAACATTGTGGAATTTTCATTATTCACTGTGGCAATGTGTGCATGGCCAAACAAAGAGGGTACCGGTTGAATACAGAATAAAACATTGGGCCTACTTCTTTCTCAAAAGTTTTGCTGATCCCCTTTCAGTGTCAGAAAGTGGAACTAGCAAAATGAAACTGAAGTCATATTGAGTAATTCAGCCATAGCCTGTTCTACCTAATCTATACATCCCTCTTCTGAGAAATTAAGTAATAATAATAAGAATCACACCTACCATTCATGAAAAAAGGAGCCCTGATGGGACAACAATTAAGTGCTCGGCTGTTAACCAAAAGGTTGGCAGTTTGAACCTACCCGGGGGTTCTGTAGGAGAAAGGCCTGGCCATCTGCTCCCACAAAGATTACAGCCTGGGAGATCCTATGGGGCAATTCTACTGTGTCACATGGGTTTGCTATGAGTTGGAATCAAATGCACAGCACCCAACAACACCACCAACATTTATGGAACACTTCCCAGGTACCAGCATCACCTTCTACCACTGTTATCTCCATTTCTCCTCCCAACACAGCAGCGAGGTAGCTACCATTTTACAAATGAATAAACTAAGGATTAGGGAGGTATGTAACTTGCCCAAGTTCCCTAGATGGCACAAAGTTTGGAGGTTTAAATCCACACAGTGGCACCCCAGAAGGCTTGGCAATCAGCTTCTGTAAAGATTATAGCCAAGGAAAACCTATGGAGCAAATCTACTCTGTAACACTTGAGGCAGCCATGAGTCAGAATTGATTTGATGGCAACAAGCTTGGTTTTTTGGTTTGGCAACTTGACCAGGGTCACATAGCTAATACCTTGTGAGACAGAGACTCAAACCGAGACCAACTGGAACAGGAAGTTATTTGAAAATCCATACCCTTGACTTACAACTGGGTGAGTGTCTCAAGTCCAATAACAGTGACTATCTTTCAAATAGAGATGGCTTTTCCCAGTATTCTGGTCAGATCACAGCCCTAAACGAGGTGTTTATTTTCAAACAAATTTACGTAATAGGAAATGAATTAAGTGATCAAATTCCATTTTTCGGCTGCTAAATTACAGTGTAAACCGTGGCTGCTTTCCCTTTCAATAAATAAAGCTAAAGATGTTAAGTAACCATGTGGACATGAAAATGACCACCCAGCATATTCTAAAACCTAATAGCTTTCTTTAAGATTAAGGTGGCTTGATTGTTGTTTATTTTTGGAGGCCACAGTGCTGAGAGGGAGAGCTGGTGAGTGAAATACATATGTGAATTGAGCTTGAATTTGGTGGAAGGCAGTCATTTGTGAGAGGCAAAGTTTGGAGATGTAGCAACCCCTGTAGAATGAAGAATGCTATAAGAGAAATCCATTTCAGGTTTCTATCCGTGTTGAAATGATCACCTTAACGCTAAGAGGTGGCAAAAAAGGGTGCCGTTCCTAGGAGTGATTTTCTCTCTGAACACATTTTAGGATTTTCTTTACTACTGCTCAAGATTTTCTTTTCATTTCCTTCCTTTTAGAGATTAAAAAAAGGGATTTTATTTTTAAAGAGTTCAGTTCCAGTGCAAGTAGTTCAGTGATGCCCTCTTCGCTTTCCAAAGGCTCTCATAGAAAACAGAGATTGGGGGCCATTTTATTCATCTTGCAACCACTACAGATGAACTGACAGAGGTATCAGGAGGTCTTCAGTAGACCTTTCTACTGAGATCAGAAATTACTTCTCTAAAATTGTGAAGCGAGGGGCTTGGTGCAAAAGTAATTGTGTTTTTTTCACATCCTTACAGTTCGCACTGTTCATCCTGATTTCTTCATCACCAAGTTTTGACACTGAAGTTTCTTTTTCCATGAGGCTGAATGCTCCGGGCGGTTTCTCACCATTCTTGCTGCAGCCAGTGAGGTGTTGGTCAGTATTTGAGATAAACTTTTATTAGAGTGTTTCCATTAAGATGCTTCAAGGCCATTATGTCAAGGAATGAGACACATTTATCTTGTTCTGGTTTAACTGCAGGAAGGAAGGTTGGTTTTATATGCTGTAAAGCTGCTTTCAGGGAAGGTAGAGCTTCGTATCTCTAGGTCCAGGGTTTCATTTTGTTGGAACTTTCAGTTCCTCTTAACACTGCTGAAATTATAATGCAGTTTCACTTTATGAGGCTACTGAAATGGTGGCTCTGGTCACTGCCTGGTTTACCAAATTGACAATGACAGCTGCTATATAAAGTGTGTGGAGAGAGCGCAGCCAGATTCACAGCAGCAGTTCATAGGATTTGCACACTCTGCTGTAGCAGCATGTTTCAGAAAGGTTTGTGCTGCTGCCAACGGGATTTCTCTCCTTTCCTTAAGCATGTGGCTTTTCTTCTTAACAGCTCCCCTGAGCCCACCCTCCTCCTCTTCCTACAAAAGAAAAAAAAAAAAGCAAGCCCAGTGCTGTCGAGTCAAATTCAAATCATAGTGAACCTATAGGACAGAGTAGAACTGCCCCATAGAGTTTCCAAGGAGCGCCTGGTGGATTCGAACTGCTGACCCTTATGGTTAGCAGCTGTAGCACTTAACCACTACACCACCAGGGTTTTCCCTCTTCCTAAATAAGCCTTAAGTTCTTAAAGGTGCTTTGAAAAACTAAGCACCTCTCTCTTGCTCTCTTAACACAGGTCAGCTTACTGTTGGCGAGTGGGTGAAGGGTACGCCCGGATGAAGAGAAGTCAGCCTCTTTACCTCCTCTCCCACTCACCTGCTCGTTTTGCCTTCTGATCTACTCAAGCCCCGTGGACTTCTAGAGAGACTCTGAACCAAGGCAGCCACTGCTGCTGCCACCACTACATGCAGCCGGAGTACCCTCTTCTTCCCCGTCTGAATCAGTTACCGTGGGGTTGATGTGACTCATGGCACCCTCGTGTGCGTCAGCACAGAGCTGTGCTCCGTAGGGTTTTCAACAGCTGTGATTTCAGAAGTAGATGGCCAAGACTTTCTTCTGAGGTACCTCTGGGTGAACTTGAACTTCCAACTTTTCAGTCCGCAGGCATGTTAACTGTTTACATCACCTAAGAACTCCACTGACTGAAACGAGAATCAATTGATCCCTAAGCCATTGCTTCATTGAGACAGAATTTTACCACTTTTTTTTTCTGCCAAAATGAATTTTTCACTTGAAAACCAAGTCAAGAGAAAATAAGCACCAAAGCAAAGCACCTGATGAGTCCAAGACTTTTGTCCTGGCCTTTTCTCCTTCAGAATCAGTACTTCCTGTTGTACTGACCATAGAATTCCATTGTTTCAGGTTATGAGAAGAGATGATTGTCATACCTCAGGGTAGTCAGTTCCACTTATCTCCCAAGTTTCTCTTAGCGCATTCCTAAGGTGTGCCCAGTGGAAGGAAGTCCTTTCCAAATCCATCGTTAATTTGTAGTGACAACATTACACAGACTACTAGTATATCAGATGTCATTTCAATCTAAGATTTAAGAAAGGAGTCCTTCTCTTCCATTCCCCCACCCCAGACATAAACCTTCACATCTTATTTTATTTAACTGGAATACTCTGGCACTTTGAAGTTAGCTCTTTCCACCCTCACATCAACAAAAAACCTAACTTCTTCATAAGATTTTCTCGGTGTCAAGCCTGGCTCTAATACCTTCCCCTTATTATATTCCAGTTGGTTGGTTCCAAAAATTGAAAAGCCTAGAAAGATGTCTGTGTGGTGCTTAGCTCATTCTTATGAATGATAAGGGGCTCCATCACAAATTGTACATGTGCGTTCATCTGTTGCTTGTTTGGTGTTGTCTTGCTGAGGTTTTCTGCTCTTTAAAGGCAAGGGCTTTGTTTAATAGCCTAATATAGAGCTGTGACATGCCTATCTGGCCACTTGGAAGATACTACTTAATGATTATGATGTAGAACTCAAGAACTGAGAGGTACCTTGCCATTCATTTAGGAATATGAATTATTTATTTTTATGCACAGTTGAACAACAACTCTAGAAATTTCAGACATTTAGAGATAACACCATTTTAAAAAGAAAACACTAACAAGGCTGCTAAATGAGGATTCAGTCTGAGTGAGAATATATTCCTCTTATAAAATGACACAATCTCTGTGCCTTTTTTATAGCAAATATTACTATTTAATTTTTAGTTGAAGGCATTGGCATAAGATGCTTGAAAGCAGGATCCCTCTCACAATCATTTTGATGTATTTCTCATATTCCTGTAAGCACCATGTCTTGCACATATGAAGTACTCAGAGAACTTCTGTTGAGTTAATGGAGGTGGGGTCGGGTGTGGAGCCATAATGGGAAGGGCACTGGTGAAATTGGCTTTAGAGATCTTGCTGTCTATATAGTTGGTCTGGGCACACTTTCTATGGGTCAAGGCCCCTTTACTACAATCTCTTGCTCTCTTTACCTCCTCCCTGATCCCTACCAGAAGAGTAAATTCATGTAGAAAAATTTCATGAATACCATTTTCAACTCTTTCACTATTAGAAGCATATGGTGTAGGCTTTTCTTGCTTTCTTATATTGTGCTTTCATTCTTTTCTCTTTATCTCTCTTCTTTTGCTCTTTCCGTCTGCTATGGATTGAATCATGTCCCCAGAAAATATGTGTCAACTTGGCTAGGCCATGATTCCCAGCATTGTGTGTTTGTCCACCATTTTGTGATCTGATGTGATAATCCTAGGTGTTGTAAATCCTAACCTCTATGATGTTATGAGACAGGGTTAGAGGCAATTATGTTAATGAGGTGGGACTCAATCTATAGGATTAGGTTGCATCTTGAGTCAATCACTTTTGAGATATAAAAAAGAGAAGACAGCAGAGAGAGAGAGGGGCCTCATACCACCAAGAAAGAAGTGCTGTGAGTGGAGCACATCTTTTGGACCAGGGTCTCTGCACTGAGAAGCTCCTAGACCAGGGAAAGATTGATGACAAGGACATTCTCCCAGAACTGACCAGAGAGAGAAAACCTTTTCCAGGAGCTGGCACACTGAATTCAGACTTCTAGCCTCCTGAACTATAAGAGAATAAACTTTTGTTTGTTAAAGCCATCTACTTGTGGTATTTCTGTTATAGCAGACTAGATAACTAAGACAGAATTCGGTGCTGAGAGTGTGGGGTGCTGCTCTAACAGATACCTACAATGTGGAAACGGTTTTGGAATTGAGTAATGGGTAGAAGCTGGAAGAGTTTTAAAGTGTCTAATAGTAAAAGCCAAGGTTGCCTTGACTGTTAGTCAATTATGGACATCAAAGAAAATTCTGGTGAGGGCTTAGAAGGAAGTGAGGAGAGCTGTAACACCAGAGACAGCACAGACAGCGAGAAGCAGCAGCAGAGAAATGATAGCAGCAGAACCAGATGTGGGAGTCAATCCATGGAGCAAGGGTTGAGTGCCTTTGCATAGGAGGCTTCGTGGCAGAGTGGCGTGCCTCCAGGTTCTTACGAATAGAGCTAGGCTTGCTGATCCATGGATCAAGAAAGCTGAATGCTGTTTAGCTGAGGTTTACTGGTGGAGTGGGGTTCCTCCGGGCACTTATCAATAGAACTAAAGAGCACTGGAACACTTGCCCAAGCAGGGCAAATGCCAGGCCAAGATTCTCAGTGGGCCAAGAGGCCAAGAGGCCAAGCCGAAGAGACAAGGAACACAGGAAGCAGAGCTGCCTCAGGTTCAAAGGTAGGGCCATGATCTCTGGAATCTCAAAGGGTTGATCTATGGCCATTCAGGTTTCAAAGGGTGGGGCCACAGCCTCCTAGGTTTCAAAAAGTCAGATCTTTACCAATTTGGTGCTGGTGTGTGGGGCTGCTGTTCATGAGTGCCAGTGGGATGAGGCCAGATACCCTGTCCAAAGCTGAGGGGGTAGGGTTGCCATGCCCAAGGGGCAGAAGAATGAGGCCTGCCAGGGCCAAGGAGGAAAGGCCATCAATCAGTTGTACTAAGAGAATGGGGCTGTCCAAATGTGAGGAAGCAGAGATTCCATTCCAGTGGGCCTGAAAGGGAGAACTGAAGTCCAGCACCACGAGACCTCCACCCAGAATCCAGGGAGTGTGGCCAATGCCAAGAGTCTGGACAGCAGGGCCATTGCCTAAATGTTCTCAGAGAATAAAGGATAAGTTTCAAGGCCTGAAAGCTAAAATAATGTGTTCTGCTTACTTGCTTGTACCTGTTATTCCTTCTTTCCCTCCAAAAAAAATGTGTGTTGACTTGGCTAGTCCACAATTTACAGTGTTGTGTGGTTGTCCACCACTTTGTGATTAGATGTGATTATCCTCGGTGGTGTAAATCCCAACCTCTATGATGTTCATGAGACAGAATTAGAGGCAGTTATGTTAATGAGGCAGGACTCAATCTACAGGATTAGGTTGTATTTTGAGTCAATCTCTTTTGAGATAAAAAAGAGAGAAGAGAGTAGAGAGAGAGGGACCTCATACCACCAGGAAAGAGGTGCCGGCAGTGGAGAGCATCATTTGGACCCAGGTTCTATGCTCTGAGAAGCTTCTACACTAGGGGAAGATTGATGACAAGGACATTCCCCCAGAACCGAGAGAGAGAAAGGCTTCACCAGGAGCTGGCACCCTGATTTCAGACTTCTAGCCTCTTAAACTGTGAGAGAATAAACTTCTATTTGTTAAAACTATCCACCGTGGTAATCCTGTTTTAGCAGCACTAGACAACTAAGACACCCTTTACCTCTTGTTCCAATGTCATCCCTTTCTCTTCCTGAAACCCTTTCTCCCACACTGATGCCATTTTTTTCTACAGAGATGAACATCAAAGAGATGAGAAAGAGATAAAATAGGTAAATATGCATATACGGGGAGGTGGACTACGTAATGTAGTTACTGGTTTTGGTTTTATTCTGTGTACACTTCAGCATCTATTTCATGAAATAATTATTTAAATGAATTTTTTAAAAAGTGGCTCATTTTCCTAACAGGCTTTCCAGTTGCGTGATTAAATGCAGTATAAAATGACAAAACAGTTATATATGATCAATATTTTCCTGAATAATTGGAAAAAAAAACTTAATTCTCCCTTTTCCTTCACAAATATTTATTAACTACCTAATCTGTGCCTGGTTATATGTAGGACCCAGAGCATATAAAACTGTCAAGACATGACCGTTGTCCTCAACAAGCTCCACAGAGTAAGAGGGTGAAGAGATGACAAAAACCCCACGGCAAAAAAGTCCAGGACAATATTAACTCTTCAGTCAAATTTCCTAGGAACCAAACTTCTTTTGTTGGTGTCATGGATTGAATTGTGTCCCCCCGCCAAAAAATATGTGTTGGGACCTCATACCACCAAGAAAGCAGCAATGGGAGCAGAGCATGTCTATTGAATCCAGGGTTCCTGCACAGAGAAGTTCTTAGTCCAGAGGAAGATTGAGCCGAAGGACCTTCCTCCAGAGTCAACAGACAGAGAAAGTATCCCCCTGGAGCTGACGCCCTAAATTTGAACTTCTAGCCTACTGACTGAGAAAATAAATTTCTTTTTGTTAAAGCCATCCACCTGTGGTACTTCTGTTATAGCAGCATTAGATGACTAAAACAGAATTTGATACCAAGGGAGTGGGGTGCTGCTGTAACTGATGCTTTAAACGTGGAAGGAATTTCAGAACTGTGAAAGGATAGAGTACTCAGAAGGAAATGAGGAGAGCTGTTACATTGGAAAGGACGCAGACGACGAGAAGGAGCAGCAGAAGGCCAGCAGCAGCAGAGAACCAGCAGCAGCAGATCCATGAGACCAGTGCGAGACAGCGCTGGAACTGACCCATGCAGTGAGACAGCTGAGTGTCTGTGAGCAGGAAGCTTCCTAGTACAGTGGGGTGCCCCCAGGCACTTATCAGTGGAGCTACAGAGCTTTGGAACACTTGCCCCAGCAGGGCAGATGAGGGTGGAGAGGCCTGATTAGCCAAGAGGCCAAGGAACCAGGAAGCAGAAGCTGAAGAGATATGGAACATGGGATGCCGAGCTGCCTCAGTCTCAAAAGGTATGACCACAACCTCTGAGGTTTCAAACAGTGGAGCCATGGTCTCAAGGTGTTTCTAAGGGTGGAGTTGCCACTTGGATGGACTAGGAGAATTGTGTGCCTAAGGGCGAGGGAGCAGAGTTGCCATCCCAGTGGGCCTGGAAGGCAGAGCTGAAGCCCCAGGCAGAGGAGCCTACGCCCAGAATCTGGAGAGTGTGGCTGATAACTACAGTCTGGAGGGCAGGGCCACTGTGTAAATTGTCACAGAGAACACAGGATTATTTTCAAGCCTTGAGGGCTAATGCAATATGTTCTGCTGACTTGCTTGGTGCCTCTTATGCCTTCTTTCCCTCCAATTTCTCCCATTTGTAATGGAAATGTCTAGCTCGTGCCTGTTCTGCCATTGCACTTTGGAAGCAGATAACTTGTATTGTAGATGTCACAGATGAAGAAGGATTTTTGGATTTTGGACTCAGATTCAATTTAAGACTTGTTCTATGATATGAAGGGGTGAATGTGTCTTACACACAGCAAGGGCATGAATTTTGGGGGGCCAAAAGGCAGAGTGTCATGGATTGAATAGTGTCTCCCCAAAATATTTGTTGGGACCTCTTACTACCAAGAAAACAGCACTGGGGGTAGAGCGTCTACTTTGGACCCGGGATTCCTGCATGGGGAAGTTCCTAGTCTAGGAAAGATTGATCAGAAGGACCTTCCTCCAGAGCCAATGGTGAGAGAAAGCCTTCCCCTGGAGCTGATGCTCTGAATTTGGACTTCTAGCCTACTAGATAGTGAGAAAATTAATTTTTCTTTATTAAAACCTTCCACTTGTGGTATTTCTGTTATAACGGCACTAGATGACCAAAACAGTTGGGAAGTACTGCATGAAGCTTCCTTCTAGCACTTGTGGGTGAACCAGAGAGAGAGAGACAGAGACAGAGATACTTCCTTCTTGCCCCTTAGGGAACTTAGAGTCTTAGTGGGGAGAAATAAGCCAACAGGCACCTGCGATACACAAGAAGAAGGGTTACTCTGGAGGTTAATAAGAGGTTCTTGGGTCACATGGGAGGGAAACCCAAGCCAGTCTTTGTTTGGGGGGAAAGTCAGAGAATACTTTCTGGAGAATTAGAAGAGTAGGCTAAGACCAGAAGAATCAGAATTTAGGGGGAAAGAGGTCGCTTCAAAACTATAATTGTTAATACAACAGCTACGTCAATCTAGGATTTAAAAAGGGGGTTCTTCTTATCATTTTTATTAATCCCCCATGGAATGAAAATAATGCTGTCTTTGGGCCGTTTCTACTTTGATGTTGCAATTTTATGTAATTGTCTAGTTAGTTTACTGGTTCTCACACCTCACAGAGCATTTTAAATATTACAATGCCCAGACCCACCTCCAGAGATTCGGACTGAGTTGTCTGGGACATAGAGAGCTTTTTAATCTCTACAAGTTATTTTAATATGCAGATTGGATTGAGAAATGTTGATTGAAATGGTTGGCTATTAATTGACAGGATCACCAAAAAGGGGAGAAAAAAGCCAATTCATCAAAAGTAGTAATAACAATTACAAAAAGAATCTAAAAACTAGGGGGTGGATGTTAAAATTTGGACATACCAACACACAGTGGCTATACAACTGGCTTTATATTCTGAAGAAGGAGCCCTACACAAAAAAGGTTACTTTCATTCCTTGAAAGGAGGATACCAATTAGTATTTTAGGAGACAGAGTTTTCCTTGCTCAAAATTCTCAGGCTTGATGACTGTCATGGATTGAATTGTGTCCCCCCAAAAAATATGTGTCAACTTGGTTTTTTTGGTTAGGCCATGATTCCCAGTATTGTGTGGTTGGCCTCCATTTTGTGATTGCAATTTTATGTTGAGAGTATTAGAGTTGGATTTTACCACCACACTTATTCAGGTGGCCTCCCTGCTCCAAGGTAAAGGGAGTTTCCCTGGGGTATGGCCTGCACCACCTTTTATCTCTCAAGAGATAAAAGGAAAGAGAAGCAAGCAGAGAGTTGGGGACCTCATACCACCAAGAAAGCAGCACCAGGAGCAGAGCATGTCCTTTGGACCTAGGGGTTCCTGTGTGAAGAAGCTCCTAGTCTGGGGGAAGGTTGATGAGAAGGCCGACAGAGAGAGAGAGAGAGAGAGAGAGAGAAAGAGAGAGAGAGAGAGAGAGAAACAGAAAAAATCTTCCCCTGGAGCTGACACTCTGAATTTGGACTTTTAGCTTACTTTACTCTGAAGAAATAAATTTCTCTTTGTTAAAGCCATCCACTTGTGGTATTTCTATTATAGCAGCACTGGATAACTAAGACAATGACAAAGCAAAGAGTTCTTTAAGGAATTGCAGGGCTATGACACCAGTGTGTAGCCCTCTGGTTGACAAATGGCACATAAACAGAACTTAGACTAGAGGCGTAGACAGGTAGCATGTTCCCTGCACCTCATTATACCTTGAGGACATTGCTCTTGAGCAGTTCTTCTTGGAGGCTGGCATTAGGCCACCAATATTCTACTCCCTAAGGGGGCTGAAGCAAAATGCTCCTGTCACTGCTAATTCAGAGGCTTTGGAAACCAAGTAGTTGAGTAGGAGGTTAAGCTCTGTCATGATGAAAATAAGGTATTTAACTCATAATCTCCTGTATGTGGAAGGAAGGGTATTTGAAATCCAGGGAGTTTTTTTTTAGGAGATAGTTCTGAGTCCCCTGTACCACTTGAACTGGTGCTTAAGATCCCAGTGTCTACACTGGGAAATAAGCTATTTTCCAGTTGTAGTCAAGTGGATTCTTACTCCTGGTGACCCCATGTGTGTCAGAACAGAACTGTGCTCCATAGAGTTTTCAATGACTGATTTTTCAGAAGTAGATCACCAGGCCTTTCTTCTGAGGTGCCTCAGGGTGAGACTCAAACCTCTGACCCTTAGGTTAGCAGACAAGCACATTAACTATTTGCATCACCCAGGAACTCCAGTAAGCTATAATGAGCCAAAAATATTTAGGTTCACACTAAGCAAGGTCTGTGGAAAATATCTCCAAACATATCATACCTGTCTATATAAAGAACTACTTCAAACCAATTTTCAAAAGTCAAAACACAATAGAAATAAGGTAAAATACTATTACAGATAGTTTACACACAAAAATGTTAAACAACGGCTCTTTAAAAAAGAGGAAAAATGCTCAGCTTCACTCATGATAAGAGAAATTAAAATTAAAATGAATCTGAGATATTATTTTTTATCTATGAGATTGGTAAATATCCAAAAGCTTAGATTGTGCAGAAACTTGCACTCTCCTACATTACTGATAGGAGTACAAATTGGAATAACCTCTACGGAGGACAATTTGTCAATATCTAAGAAAATTACAGCCCACATAACGTTTGATCCAGCAATTTCCTTTCTATAAAGTTAACCTGCAGGAACATACAAGGTTACTGTGTGGTTTGTTTGTAAGATGAAAAATTGGCTAGAACCTAAATGTCTATATAATAGTACTATTATGCTGTACATCCATAAAACAGAACACTATGGAGTCACAAAAAAGAATGGGGTGCGGGGGATGTTTACCTACTGATTTAAGATAATCTTCAAGATACATTGTTAAGGAAATAAAGACAGGTATGTATAATGTGTTACCTTGTGGTTCTTTTTAAATTTTCAACCAAGAGGATGTAGCTGACCAATTTTTAAAAATAAATAATAAAAAATGTTCCAGGTGTTGTTGCCAGTTGTCAAAAATAGTCCTAGAAGCAGGAGGCAATATTCCTCCATGAGAGCCAATCCTAAGGCAGATGGCCTCCTGGTGTGCCTGCCTCCAGGGGTTACCTGCAAATTTGGTACCAGGTCATTTTGTATGTTGATCTGCTCTCATATTTATATTCTCTGAGGTAAGCTTGGTCAATAGCCAGTACTGCCATAGAGCAGGTGAATATGCAAAATGACTTCCTACTGTAGCTAATCCCTGGAGACAGGCATGGCAGAAGGCCACTTTGCTTGATGGAGGGAGTTCCTGGGTGGCGCAAGCTGTTAACACCTAGTTGGAAGTTTATCTTTCTCTTATTCACTCAGAGGTGCCTTGGAAGAAAAGCCTTGTGATCTACTTCCAAAAAATCACCCTGTGGAGCACAGGTTTTTTTTTTTTTTCCCATCAACTTTATTGAAATATAAATTACGTACAATAAAATTCAGCGACTTGAAGTGTACGATTCATTTTTTTATCTTTTTTTTTTTTTTGTACTTTAGATGAAGATTTACAGAACAAAGTAGCTTCTTATTAAACAATTAGTACACATACTGTTTTGTGGCATTGGTTACCAGCCCCATGACATGTCAACACTCTCTCTTCTCAACCTTGGGTTCCCTATTACCAGCCTTCCTGTCCCCTCTTGCATCCTCATCCTTGCTCCTGGGGTGGTGTGCCCCTATAGTCTTGTTTTGTTTTATGGGCCTGTCTAATCTTTGGCTGAAGGGTGAACCTCAGGAGTGACTTCATTACTGAGCTAAAAGAGTGTACTGGGGCCATACTCTCAGGGTTTCTACAGTCTCTGTCAGGCCAGTAAGTCTGATTTTTTTTTTTTTTTTGAGTTAAAATTTTTTCTACATTTTTCTCCTTCTCTGTTCGGGACCCTCTATTATGATCCCTGTCACAACAGACCATGGTGGTAGCAGGGCACCATCTAGTTGTGCTGGACTCAGTCTGGTGGAGGCTGTAGTACTTGTGGTCCATTAGTCCTTTGGACTAATCTTTCCCCAGTGTCTTTGGTTTTCTTCATTCTACCTTGCTCCACACAGAGTGAGAACAGTGGAGCATCTCAAATGGCCACTCACAGGCTTTTAAAACCCCAGACGCTACTCACCAAAGTAGGGAGTAGAATGTTTTCTTTACAAACTAGGTTATGCCAATCAAGCTAGTCCCCACAACCCTCAGCCCAGTAATTTGGTCCCTCAGGGAGTTTGAATGTGTCCGTGGAGCTTCCATGACTTTGCCTTGGACAAGTCGTGCTGTCTTCCCCAGTACTGTGTACTGTCTTACCCTTCACCTAAATTACCACTTATCTATTGTCTATTAGTGTTTTTCCATCCCCACCCCTCCCCTCCCTCGTAACCATCAAAGACAGTCTCTTTGTGTGCAACCTTTTTCATGTATTTTTATAATAGTGGTCTCATACAATATTTGTCCTTTTGTGACTAACTTATTTCACTCAGCATAATGCCCTCCAGATTCATCCATGTTGTGAGATGTTTTGCAGATTGATCATTGTTCTTTATTGTTGTGTAGTACTCTTTGGTATGTACTGTAGTTTGTTCATTCATTTGTTGATGGGCATCTAGGTTGTTTCCATCTTTTTGCTATTGTGAACAATGCTGCAATGAACACGGGTGTGCATACGTCTATTTGTGTGTCAGTTCTTATTTCTCTAGAAAATTTTCCTAGGAGTGGGATTGCTGGATTATATGGTATTTCTATTTCTAACTTTCTAAAGAAGCACCATATCATTTTTCAAAACAGTTGTACCATTTTGCATTCCCACCAGCAGTACATAAGAGTTCCAGTTTCCTAGGAGCCTCTCCAACATTTGTTCTTTTTTTGTGTGTGTGTGTGCCAGTAATACCAGGGTGAGATGGTATCTCATTGTGGTTTTTATTTGCATTTCTCTAATGGCTAGTGATTGAGAGTATTTCCTCATGTGTCTCTTAGCTGATTGAATGTCTTCTTTGGTGATGTGTCTCTTCATTTCCTTTGCCTGCTTTTTAATTTAATTTGTCTTTTTGTTGTAGAGGTGTTGGATTTTCCTCTAGATTTTAGAGATTAAAACTGTCAGATTTGTCATAGCCAATTTTTTTTTTCCCATGCTATAGGTTCCCTTTTACTCTTTTGGTAAAGTCTTTTTTAATGAGCATAGGGTTTAATTTTTAGAAGATTCTAGTTATCTAGCTTATCTTCTGGAGTTTGTGTGTTGTTATTCATGATTTGTATCGTGTTAATGCTGTGTATTAGGGCTTCTAGCATTAATCCTATTTTTTCTTCTATGATCTTTATAGTTTTTGGTTTCATATTTAGATCTTTGATCCATTTTCAATTACTTTTTGTCAATGGTGTGAGGTATGGGTCCTGTTTCATTTTTTTTTGCATATGAACATCCAGTTTTGCCAGCACCATTTGTTAAAAAGACTGTCTTTTGAAGGGAAGGACAACACACAATGCAGCAGAAGTCAGCACAACTGGGCTAATTCAAAAGCTAAGAAGTTTCCTGAATACAACCAAACACTTCAAGGAACAGTGTAGCAGGGGTGCAGATCTGGGGACCACGGTTTTGGGGACATTTAGGTCAATTGGCCTAACAAAGCACATTAAGAAAACATCCTGCATCCCACTTTGGTGAGTGGCATCTGGGCCTTAAAAGCTAGCAAGCAGCCATCTAAGATGCATCACTTGATCTCAACCCACCTGGAGCAAAGGAGAATGAAGAACACCAAAAATACAAGGAAAATATGAGCCCAAGAGAAAGAAAGGGCCACATAAACCAGAGACTCCATTAACCTTTAGACCAGAATAACTAGATGGTGCCTGGCTGTCACCAATGACTGCCCTGACAAGGAACACAACAGAAAGTCCCTGATGCATCAGGAGAAAAGTGGGATGCAGACTTGATGGTCTGACTGAGACTGGAGGAACCCCAGAGGTCATGGCCCCCAGACTGTCTGTGAGCCCAAAACTAAAATCATTCCTGAAGCCAACTCCTCAGACAAAGATTAGACTGGACTATAAGAGATAAAATGATACTGGTGAGGAGTGTGCTTCTTAGCTCAAGCAGACACATGAGACTATATGGGCAGCTCCTGCCTGGAGGAGAGATGGGAAGGCAGAGGAGGGCATGAGCTGGTTGAATGGCCATGGGAAATTCAGGGTGGAGAGAAGGAGTATGCTGCCACATTGTAGGGAGAGCAACTAGGGTCGTATAACAATGTGTGTACAAGTTTTTGTATGAGAAACTGACTTGAGTTACAAACTTTCACTTAAAGGACAATTAAAAAAAAATACATATGGAAGAAAAAAAAAATACTGTCTTTTCCCCATTTGACGGACTTTGGGCTCTGGAGCGCAGTTTTACTCTGATACACGTGGAGTTGACAGGAGTCGGAATTGGTTTTTACTGGTTACTAAATGGGGAATCATCCTTTCCCCCACTGCCCGTAACAGAACTTAACACATTGTCTTTCTGAAAAAGCTCTCTTACATAATTCGACTTCTCTACCTCTTCCCCCTAACTCCTGATTGTTCTGGTCTCAGCCTACCCCTCTAGTTCTCCAGAAAGTATTCTGTGACCTTTTTCCCAAAGGCTGGGTTTGTTTTCCCTCTCATGTGCTCCGAGTATCCCTTTAACCTACAGAATAACCCTTTTTCTTCTGTATTACAGGCTCCTGTTGACATGACTCTCCCCTCAAGACTCTAAATTTCCCTAAGAGGCAAGGACCAAGTCTTATCCTCTCACTGCTGTAAACTTAGCATCTGTCACAGAACCTGCCCAGGAATTTGCACTTAATAAATATCTGTTGCATGAAAGAAAGAAGGACAATTTTGTCATCAAAGATCATTCCTAAATCAGGATAAGCAAATCATGCTCTCAGCAGAAGCTCTTATTCATTTTTGGATGGCAAGGAGAAAAGGTGGGAAAATATTGAATTTCTCAAAAAAAAAAAAAAAAAAAAAACCTGTACAAGGCCATTATCACATAAACTCCTCAGAAGATAACTCCAAACACATCTTTCTTTTATGTTTTAAAAAATGTTGCCACCTGTCTGGAGGCATGCAGTTGTATTTCTGCTTCTGGGGAGAGTGAATGCTGACAGTAACATCTACTCACCCCTTCCCCTCTTCCCAGGATAACCTTGGCAGGTTATCAGGAGCTTTGTCTCAAGGCTGAGAGTTGGAATATTGTGCTCCCCATCTTTGTATTCATTCTGTAAGAAAAAATGGGCCATTCATTTGAAGTATGGTATTTTTGGAAGTTAAATAAATTGATGGGAAAGCACTTAAAATTAACGTTCAGAATTATTATCCAAGGACCTATTTTCCTCCAACCAAAGTTTATGCTTCAACAGACCAGTTGCAAGTCATGGTAGGGCATGGAGCTGGTTTCTCATCCTTTGAAACTCTAGTGTTGATAATAATGCTTGGATTCTGTGTGTATGCACACTGCCCAACTTGGCTGCTGTTCCCCAAAAAGCTGATGACTGTGTGCCTGACCAACGGCTCCAGGCACAGCCAGAAAAGAAGAGAGACCTGGGCAGTCAAAAGCTGTAGTACTCAGGGCAAAACGATAACATTCAGAAATTCTTTCTGGCATCTACTTTTTTTTTTTCAATACCTTTTACTTTTTAGAGAAGTTTTAGATTTACTGAAAATTAGGCACAAAGTACAGAGAATTCCCTTATACCCCTCTTCCTCTTGCATACAGGTTCTTCTATTGTTAACATCTTGCATTAGTCTGATACATTTGTTACAACTGATGAGCCAGTATTGAAACGTTATTATTAACTCAAGTCCGTAGTTTACATTAGGGTTCACTCTTTGAGTTGTACAGTATGCAGGTTTTGACAAATGCATAATATCCTGTGTCTGTTACAGTATCATGCAATATGGTTTCCCTGCCCTTAAAACGCCCTCTCCTGCACCTATTCATTCCTTTTCCACTCCCTCTGAAGCCCTGGCAACCACTATCATTTTACTGTCCCTATAGTTTTGCCTTTGGCATCTACTTTTATAATTAAACCAAATATATTTGGGAGGGGAAGGAAGTTTTGTGAATGAGCCCTTTGCTGTACTGAGAATATCTTGCCTTTCTAAGGGTAGAAAGGGTAGGAGTTAGTTAAAAGCCTCATGTCTGGTACTTCAGTTTAAGTGTAGGGTTTACTTAACTCTATCTTTCAAATTTCAGTTCCCTTAGAAGGGAACTTTTCAAACTAGCGTAACTTTCCTATCTTGAATGTATCTTTTCTTTGCAATGGACATGCAATGGGAAAGATTGGGAATGTCTTTATCAGTACCAAATAATCAAAACTGTATTTTTCTTTAGTTTCAACAAATTTTCAGTAGAACATTTAGCCACTGCAGAGGGACAAATCAAGGAAATTCTCAACGCTTTCCTCTCTTATCTAACTCATCCCTTTGGAGAGGTTGGCCCATGCCCTCATGACTTCGGCAGGCAGAATCAGCCTTCTTCTTTTCCCACACCTCCCTGCAGGAATTTATGTGTTCCCTGGGAGTTGAATAAGTGTTTTTAAACAGGCAGTGTGATGGCTGAAGCTTGGAGTAGAGCCCATTATAAGTTGAAAAGAATTCCCAGCTGTGTTTCGCTAGTCCCCAAACCCAGCTGCAGCCGTTCACAAGGGACTATTTCTCAAGCCCTACGTGTCTATGAACATATTCACATCAATGCATATGAGCACTTGACTTTGAAGCAGTTGGGAACTTCAGAGCCTGAGAGATGAATTAATTTTTCTTTGTGAGACAGACCTAAGCATCTACAGGTACAGGGTAAATACATCATATGTCCCTGATTATTAAATTGTAAAGGTTCTCAGCATGATTTCAAACATTTGGGGTATCAAAAGAAATCAAAAGCATGAGCCTGCATGTCAAAACAGATGGGGGCATGGAAACAAAAAAATAATAATTCAAGTTAGGTCAAGGAGTACTAGCACACATTGAGAAGAAGAGCAAAAAGGTTTAGAGCAGGTTCAAGATGAAGGGATGAACAGACTCCTCTCTGGCCTGGGATAGGATCGAGTAAGTCTGAATTTCCTTACACAGAGTAAATCTGAATTTCCTCTTCATTGAGGGAATTGATTCTCATAAATATGTGCTGGATTCCCCCTCATGATTACACTTAAGCAAGGGGAGCTAATTATACGGAAATGAAAAGGAAAATTTGGGAGTTAGTTATGGAGAGAAGGCAGTGTTCTTGTAAAGAAATAAAAAAGTTAAAACTTTGGGTATTCACCACTTTTTATTGGACTAACTGGCAGTGAAGTCCAGGAGCCTAATCCGAAAAAAAGTCAGAGTTAAAGGAATGATAGCCAACGTTCTTAAACAGTACTTATCTGATAACCAGTACGGCTCGTCATTTACCACTTTGGACACAAAGTGTCAAACAAAAAAGCCGTCGCCATCCAGTTGATTCTGACTCAAAGCAATTCTATAGGAGAGAGTAGAACTGCCCCCATAGAGTTTCCAAGGAGCAGCTGGTGGATTTAAACTGCCGACTTTTTGGTTAGCAGCCAAGCTCTTAACCACTGCACCACCAGAGCTCTGACACACGAAGTATAATCAGGCCAAATAAAAGCAGCCGATCCACCGTTCAAGCTCATCATTTGGCAGTGGCTATAACCCATGCAGAGTTTCTGAGAGGCTGATTGAATGACCTCAGATTTCTGTACTGAGCTTTGAATGCCAAATTTTTTTCCCAGACCTTAGGCTTAATTTTTGCTCTTTTTTTTACTAGTTCACCAGAAGTTATCATTACCTGTCAATTTAGGGGTTTTTGAAATGTCATCTATGGGATCACTCACACCCTAATACATGAAAGAAGTCTTGGCACTAAAAAAGCAAACAACAAACTCTCAACATATGACAGGGGGAAACATAGCAAAGGCTAAAATAACCAAATGTCTAAATGTCCTCAAAAAACCTGGGCGGGATGGAAGAGGAAGAAAGCAGTTAGGGAACGGCACTGTTGTATCTAGAAAGACAGGGATGATGTCTCAGCTTTAGTTACCCGCTAATTTTCTCTGCATTCATTATGCTCATTCGCAAGCTTACTATTACTTTGAGGTGATTATTCTTCAGATGGCTTTGTTTTTACTTTCTGAAATACCAGAAAGGGACAAAAGAAAAAAATTCATCACAAGCCTGTCAGGGAAAACTATTCTCTTCCCAGGGGGAGAGTGTGATTGAGTCTGTGTCAGCAGAAGTATTCATCACATGCAATTTCCCTAGAGCTAGAAAACTAATGTCCAGAGTGTGACTCGCAGCTTTCTTGGCCTCAGTATCAACCTAAACCTACCAAACCCACTGCCGTTGAGTCAATTCTGACTCACAGAGACCCTGTAGGATAGAATAGAGCTGCCCTACAGGGTCTCCAAGGCTATAAATCTTTGCGAAAGCTGACTGTCACATCTTTCTCTCAAAGAGAGACTGGTGGGTCCGAACCACCAACCTTTCAGTTAGCAGCCGAGAGTTTAACCACTTGCCACCAGGGTTCCTTTCAGTATTGACAGTGAGGTCAAATCTGTGGTTTGATTCCCGAGGTTGTGTTGGACCATAACCCATTAGCAGCAGTATTTTCATGATGAAAGGAAAACATGCAGCTGACTAGGATTTAGAGCTTTGCTCAAGGTCACAACGGGCACCTCCAAGTGACAGGTCTCCTATAAAAAGCCCAGGGCACCAGCAGAATCAAAACCACTTGTTAAGGCATGTCAGCCAGCCGAGAGCATCCATTAAGCTCTGTTAGTAGAGAATTTAGGGAATTAAAATGAAATAGAAGATATGGCCCCTTCCTTTTAGAAGTGTGAAATGTAGGGAGGGAATAAAATACATAGGGAAGAAAATGGGACAGATGAAAATAGATAGGAACACTTACAGGAGAGCAGCCAAAACATGCAAAGATGTTCACCGCTAATTGGACATGTACAGAGATAGACATTTGTGTGCTAAAGCATTGGAAGGAAAGTCTGTGAAGGTGTAACCTGCACAGTGTGAAAAATATAATTTTTAGAAGAGTGTTTCCGCCTCAGATCAGAGCACTTGATGACCCCCACCTCCTCCAGGCCCTGGATCCTATATAACCCCCTCCCTCTAACTGCTGTAGAGAATGACTTGACCTGATGCCACAGAACACGATAAGAGAGGAGGCAGATAGTAAGGAAGGGGGTGGAGAAGAGGTTAACAGAACGCGAAGGAGAGCATCCAGGGAGACTCTGTCAGCAGTTGATAGGAGACATGTGCATCTCCCAAAAAGCAAGAAATGTGTCCCCACATTATAGACAAGGCATCAGAAAAGCTAGCCAGACTAAAGACACCCGCCATACTTCAGATTCTGACCAGTAGATTATATTACTTGACTGTAAAGATTTGATGGAATGGTCTTAGAGATTCTTTGTGCATGTGCCTGACTAAGGGAGGGGAGAAGCCATTCTGTTATGTGCTCTACCACGCTCCATCCCAGGTCTACGTGATGGACTCAATTCTTCCCAAGTGGAAGATAGAGCAAGGCAAGGTAAGCCATGGAGGATCAACCAACCCACAGTCCAGTGAAGAAGATCACTGGACTGTCCCACCTCCACCCCTTCACGGAATGCGGTGTAGTGCCCAAGTTACGGCTATGTGAATATATATATAGGCATGAGGAATACGGCAGAGAGTGAAGTTGACCTGGGTAAGGGATACTCACACAGGTAGTGCAATTTAACAAATTACCTTTGGTCACCTTTTTTGATGCATTGCCCAGTGACTTTCCAGTACAGTTTGCACAACAGGCTGGCTTTCATGAATGACCACAGTAGATTATGATAAAACCATGCCATTGTCTGCATTAAAATTACACCCTAAACATGATGCTTCACCCGGAGCATGACCCACCAGTTACATGCTACAGAGGAGAAGGGCGAAGGCTTTTGATTGATACCTCAGGCGACGAGGCTTTTTCATGCTGAGGCTTCAGTGTGAAGTGGCATTCTTTGTCCTAAACTCTAGATGAGAAAATGGTGTAAAGTATCCCATGAACCGTCTCCAACAAGTTTTTGTACAGACAGTGTCTGATAAAACTACACTGGTATGCACTAGACTAGTTATGAATTCTGATTATGGCAAAGAAAAAAAAATGCATTAGCTATTTGCTAAAAGTGTTATCCAATTTGTCTTCCAAATAAATACCCCAAAGAAACTTCAGGGGCAGAGTTCCTACCTCTCCTGTTGCCTTTATATACAAAATGAGTAATTTTAAGCTATAAACATAGATTAAAAAATATCAAATGTGATCAGAAAAGGTGTGCTGGGAGAATAAACTGTACATTTCTGAAAAGTTTTACTTATTAATATTCTTGCTAGAAGTTATTAGTGTAAAAATTATTTTTCTTAAAAAAAAAAAAAAACCAGACTTACTGATGTGACAGACTGGAGAAACCCTGAGGGTATGGCTCCTGTACTCCGTTATGGCTCAGTACTGAAGTCGCTCCTGTGGTTCACCCTTCAGCTAAAGATTGGACAGTCCGCATAAAACAAAATGAGACTAAATGGGCACACCAGCCCAGAGGCAAGGACCAGAAGGCAGGAGGGAGCAGGAAAGCTGGTAATGGGAAACCCAAGGTCGAGAAGGAGAGAGTGCTGACAATTCGTGGGGTTGGCAACCAATGTCACAAAACAACATGCATATTAATTGTTTAGTGAGAAACTTGTTTGCTCTGTAAACCATCTAAAGCACAATAAAAAAAATTTTTTTAAAACACACTATGTATTTGAAAAAATTATTTTTGCTTTCTTTTGTGATGTTTGCATCTCAGAAAGCAAGTTTTAGTAAGTTTTTCTTCACCAGGGGTATTGTGGGGTAAAGAAATCATACTTCCAATGAAAGAGTATTTTGCAGCTTAGGGTTTTGCAAAAAAAAAAAACATTGCCAGTGACATCATGAATATTGACTGGCAAAGTAGTAGCAGCAGAGTTCCTGGAGATCTTTCATGGGTGATTTTTAAAATGACTGCAAACTTCCCTTCTTGTAAGCAGCAGCCTTCGGCCTACCTATGGAAGTCTTTGTCATTAAGCGAGGGCCCTACTTCATCATGGAGGGAACCACGTCTACAGAAAGGGTGTCAGGAAGTAGCCCAGAACCCATGTAATTTCCTTCACAATTAAAATTTCTTGCTAGCAGTTAATAAATGGACTCACAAGAAGTTAATTCTATAGAGAGCAGGAGGGAGATAACTATTAAAAACAGGACAATCACAAATCACCACGGGAACATTTGCCAACATAAAATTTTGGCCCAAGGTACTAATATCGAGCTGTGGATTACAGCCTTTAGAGTGACTGTGGCCATCTACAATTAATTTAAAGGAAATAATTTCCTAATTAGGATTGCCACCCATCTAGAGCCTGGGGTTAAAAAAAAAAAATAGGAAAGGAAAAAGAAAACCCTCTGCACGTTAATTTCATGATCTTTTCTATTTTTAATGTTCAGCTAGCTTAAAATATCTCCAAGAAAATGAGATCTACATCCTAAAAATTTAAGTATGGCACTAATTCTTTTTTCTTTTTTAATTAGGTTATCGATTCTCTAAATATTTGACTGCTAATTAGCACTTGTCCCTGTGATTGAGTCTTATTACAAGATACTGAAGCATACTGAAATCAGGAAGACTGAATTTTACTCCACATTTTTTTTCATAAGCGCCTAACTATGGAGCACTTCCCCCTTAGGGCCCTAATCGTTCCTTCTGTGTGGGGAGAGAAAAAGGGTGTGGTGGGAAGAACCCAGGCCTTGGCATCAGAGAAACTGCTGCCATTGAATCGATTCTGACTGATAGTGGCCCTATAGGACAGAGCAGAGGTGTCCCCTGGGGTTTCCAAGGAGCACTTGGTGGAATTGAACTGCCAACTTTTTGGTTAGCAGCATAGCACTTAACCACTACACAAGCAGGCTTTCCTGACATCAGAGAGAAAAAAAAAAAAACCAAACCCATTGCCATCAGGTCGATTCTGACTTATAGCGACCCTATGGAGGAAGGTTCAAATGTCCTATGCATAGCTCTAAAATCTTGGACAAATCACTTAATCCCTTTAAGCCTCAGCTTCCACATCCATACAAAGGAGGTAATTACTATCAATAATATCTATCCCAAAGGGTCATAATGAGGGTGAGGTATGCTGCTGTTAGCTGTCTTCAAGTTGGCCTCTGACTCATGGTGATCCCATATACAATAGGATCGGACCATTGTAATCCAAAGGGTTTTTTTGGGGAGCTGATTTTCAGAAGTAGATTGCCAGGTCTTTCTTCCTCATCTGTCTTAGTCTGGAAGCTCTGCTGAAACCTGTTCAGAATCATAGTAACACTCAAGCCTCTGCTGACAGACAGGTGGTGGCTGCACTTGAAGTACATTGGCCAGGAAATGAAGCTTGGTCTTCCATATGAAGGTGAGGATTCTACCACTGAACTAACTCACTGACAGCTCATCAGCTCTGATTGGGCTCTATGCTTCTTTTGACCCAATTACTGTGGAGTACTGGTAATCGGATATGCTGATTGGCTTAAATCAATTAGGACCCACTGAAGCTGGGAGCATGGTGAATCCATTAGCAGCATATAGCTGAGAAGGGTAGAGGAGTGTTTTGCCAAAAGAAATTTCAGGGACTGTTAAGAGAAGGGAAAATTGATACTAGGCAGCAAACGGCAAATGCACCCTAAAAAGGTATGGATATAAGCTGTGGTTGAAGCCCCAAATAGGCTTACAATTTAGAAGGAAAGCAAAAACAGATATGCAAGGGCCACAATATGAGATACTTGACAATGTTGTTTGCAGCACTACAGCACTTTGTTCACTGTTTCCCAGGGCTTCAAACTAGTTCATTCCAGTTCAAACCACTAGTACAGCAGTGGTTCTCAAAATTTCTTATACATAAGGATCACCTGAGAATCTTGTTAAAATGTAGATTCTGATTCATTATATCTGGGGGTGGAAATGAAAATTCTCAGCAGGAGTTCAAATGGGAATAAACCAGTTCAAAGCCCTACTATTTACACACAAACAGGATGTTTGAAGGTGGGCTATGGGCTGGTAAGGTCCCATACCTTGCCTTCTCCTGCCCTGAATGGCTCCTTTCTGATTTTCATCCATCCATCCATCCATCCATCCATCCATCCATCCATCCATCCATCCATCCATCCATCCATCCATCCACCCACCCATCCACCCACCCATCCACCCACCCACCCGTCCACCCACCCGTTCACCCACCCGTCCACCTGTCCATCCGTCCATCCGTCCATCCGTCCATCCGTCCATTCATCTGTCCATTCAGCCAACCATCCATCTTCATAAATCCATTCAATTACCAATCCACCTATTTTCACAAAATCATTCAGTCACCCATCCATTTGCTCATACAACAGATACTCAAGGATCTACCTTGGGCCATGCATTGCTAGGCACTGGGAGTTCTGGGGTCACTTCCCGTATGAAGCTCACAGAATAGTGGGAGGAGCCACACCATTAAACAGTTATAATAGGGAGCTGTGGTAGGGAAAGTGAATGGATGATATACAAACCCTTCACAGAGTAATCCCAACAATACTTGGAATCAGGGGAGGTTTCCTGGAAGAAGTGACATCTAATTTGAGACTCAAAGGAAGAGTTGGCTAAACAAAGGTAGATTGAAGCAGGGCTGCAAAAACTCTACCCTGTGAATGCTCTGGCTAGCTCTTTTCTGTCCTATAGCCCCATAGCAATGGCCTCCCCTGGCCCCCACCATCTTCAAAGGCTCCTTTAGAGTGCTTCTAAAGAAATTAAAGAGATACGTTCATTTTAATTGATTTACGTATGCTTTGTAAAGTTTGTTGTTGTTAGGTGCTGTCAAGTCAGTTTCAACTCAGTGACCCTATGTACAACACAAGGAAACACTGCCTGGTCCTTTGCCATCCTCATGATTGTTGTCATGCTTGAGCCCATTGTTGCAGCCACTGTGTCAATCCATCTTATTAAGGGACTTCCTCTTTTTTGTTGACCTTCTACCAAGCATGATGTCCTTCTCCAGGGACTGGTCCCTTCTGATAACATCCAAAGCACAAAAGATGAAGTCTGGCCACCCTTGCTTCTAAGGAACATCCTGGCTGTACTTCTTCCAAGACAGATTTGTTCGTTCTTCTGGCAGTCCATGGTATATTCAATATTATTCACCACACCATAATTCAAAGGCATCAGTCCTTCTTCAACCTTCCTTATTCATTGTCCAGTTTTCACATGCATATGAGGCAATTGAAAATAACAGGGCTTGGGTCAAGCACACCTTTGTGAAGTAGACTGTGCTTTATTGAATCATTTTCCTGAAGCCCTAGGGTTCCACAAAGGCCTTGGGGGACTAAGGCGGTAGAGGCTAGGGGTGGAGATAAAGGATCTGTTGCTTGGGGAATGCAAAGAGAAAATTGAGTGGGTAGACAACTGGACCCCTTTTCCCTGAACAGCAGGCCAGCTCTGCTATTATAATTTATATAGTGGAAAATACAGTTATATATTATTGAGAGGAAAGTTTCTGCTACTTATAAAAAGTTTGGATAGCTCTGAGGTAGAATATTGATTTATTAGACAGAGTTCCTTGAATTTATTGTTTCTGAACATTTCTGTATATACTGAATATCAGGTCCTTGGCTGAGAATATAACCATCATCATGACACATTTGTCATGAGAAAGTTTTGGTTCAGCTTACGCATTTCAAATTACAATGCCTTTTCCAAGAATGCGGCTTCCTATAGAACTGTCTGGATATAACAAGTAAGACATGAGAAGTTCTAATATGTGCTGTCGAATTTCAATGAGGGAAGGGTAGACTTTTTGCTGTGGGTGATTAGGGATTCATTCACAGAATGGATGGTAACTGAACCAGATTTTGCTGAATTTCAATAGTTATAGACAGGATAGGAGAGGCCATTCCAGGTGAAGGGGAAAACACGGAGGCAGGAATGCAAAGTCATGTTTGGAGAAGTACCAGCAGAGTAGTTCGGCAGGAACCTGAGTATTGTGTGGAAGAGTTGTGTAAGGTTAGACTACAAAGCTAGCTTGGGTAGGCAAGACAGAGGGCCAAGAATGATAAACAATTCATCTTCCCCACTCAAGGCCTTTGTACTTGCTGTTCTTTCTAGTTGAAATGCTCTTCCCCAGATCTCCATATGACTGTGACCAGCTCCGTCTTGTTCTTCAGGTCTTTGGTTGAAGATATTTCTTCCAAGAGGTCTACCTTGACCAGTCTGTTAAAGCAGTTCCTCCTCTACCCAGCAACTCACCCACAAGCCCAGCACTACATTTCATTTCCTTTATTTCATTTATTATTAGTAAAAATGATCTTGCTCACTTGTTTACTACTCATCTTCCTCTCACTAGAAGGCAAAAGCCACGAAACCAGGAATCTTTTCAGTCTAGTTCATTGCTGATTGCCCAGCACCCCAAAAATATATGGAACACAGTAGGTGCTCAATTAATACTTGTTCAATGAATGCATATATAAGCTGTTTTTTATTGAAAGGGTAATGAGGAGCCATGGGAGTTTTGACATAAGAAAATGAAACAAGCCCAGCAGTACTTGACAAAGGTCATTTTGTTTACAATGAAATGAGGTGGTATGAGATTAAGGGCAGAAAGATTAATTGGGAAGCTGTTTTAAATGGCCCAAATAAAGGAAAATAAGGGCCTGAATTAGGCAGTGGCAGTTGGCAGGGAAAAATAGGAGAGATGAAAGAGAGTTTTTTTTAGATCAAAGACATGTTACTTGAGGGCTGATTAGTTACAGAGGGTGAGGGACAGCTGGGAATTGAGGGAATAGCGGTGCCTTTATTAGAAAGAGAGACTTTGGGAAAAGGAGCTCATTTGAGCAGAGTTCAATTTGAAGCATCTTGAGCTTTAAGTGACAACACGTGGAAATGAAGTAGGAAATCAAGTAGGCAACGTGTGCCCTTGGCTGGAAAGAGAAACTGGGGGAGGAAATAAAGATTTGAGAGTTAACAGCTTAGAAGTGGTAGTTGACCCCCTGATAGTGAATAAGGTCTCCGAGGGAAGGTATAGAAAGAAGAGTAAAAGAGTAGAGAGCTGAAAATAGATGTGTACAGAGAGTGGCTGTATTTCAAGGACAGAGGAAGAAAAGCAGCAGCAGGAAATGAGATGAGGGGGAAGGTGCAATTCAGGAAGGAAAAAGCAAATCTGGAAGAGAGCATTTCAAGGTGGTCACATGATGCCCAGAACGAAGGATGCTGTGGATTTAGGATAAGGGCCTCCCACTTCTGTCCCTGCAATTGCAAGAGCGACACTGAGAAGACTGGACAGTTTATCATCACCGAGACCCTCTGCCACATTGCCACTCTTCCTGGAATCCTGCACCCACCCACAGGTACATTCTGTATAGGTTCTCAGCAAACACACCTGTACAAAGGCCAGAGACAATTTTTATAACTCCCTTGCTCTTGACTGCCTTCCTATACGTAATTTTTAATCTTGATACCCAGCTCCCTATGGTTGAGCTCTAGTTTGAATCTCTTAATTGCTGGACATTACTTACTACAACAACAGTAGAACCAGGCAGTACAACAGTAGGATAATAACCATCATATAATGACTCATCACAGTTAATCATTTATACCTAATCTCATTAACACCACTATTGCTTGTCATCAGTGTGGACGTGTTATAAAAAAGATAATGACTTATTTTTCATTTTTCAAAGTCATGGGCTATGGTTCCACTCTTCTCTGGAATGCCCTCTCTTTTTACTGAGGTCTCACTGAATTTAAATGAAAGTAGAATCTTCTGCAAAGGACCTCTTTAAAGTATTGAAAAGAAAAGATGTCACCTTGAAGACTAAGGTGAGCCTGACCCAAGCCATGGTATTTTCAATTGCACCTTATGCATGTGAAAGCTGGACAATGAATAAAGTAGACCGAAGAAGAATTGACGCCTTTGAATTGTGGTGTTGGCGAAGAATATTGAATATACCATGGACTGCCAAAGAACAAACAAATCTGTCTTGGAAGACGTACAACCAGAATGGTCCTTAGAAGCAAGGATGGCAAGACTGCATCTTACATACTTTGGACATGTTGTCAGGAGGGATCAGTCCCTGGAGAAGGACAACATGCTCAGCAAAGTACAGGGTCAGCAGAAAAGAGGAAGACCTTCAAGGAGGTGGACTGACACGGTGGCTGCAACAACGAGCCCAAGCATAACAAGTATTGTAAGGATGGAGCAGTACTGGGTAGTGTTTCGTTCTGTTGTGCACAGGGTCACTATGAGTCAGAACCAACTTGACGGCACCTAATAACAACAACAGAATCTTTGGTACAGAAGAATACATGATAGCACAAAAAATTATGCAGAGGTATAGTAAAGAACCTTTAGAATTTTCAACATTGCTTCAGGATTCCCCTACCTAGAGTCAAGTGATATGAAAACAACTGCTGCCCTTTTAAAATTAGAGTGATCAAATGTTCTCGGTCAGTCACATTTATTGATCATATTCTATGTGTGTGCACAGGAAGTGTGAAGGATATGAAAGGGAACTGCCAGCCTTGGGTCACTCACAAGCCTGGGAAAGGGTACCCCTGATGCAGTGATGACTATGGCAGGAGATGAAGGCAAGTGAGCTGAGCCAGTGTCCCATAACCCTTGGGGTGCTTTGTAATACCAAACTATGGGCAGCAAGAGACTGGGAAGATAGGCCATTCGTCAGGCCCATAATAGCCAAGGCAAAAGCCAGAAAAGCATAAGGGTGATTATCATAGTTCTGGGTTCTTTGGGCTCAAGACATCATGGGCCAGTAGGATAACATGAATGAGAGTACTAGGCCTATGGGTCACAATTAGGCAGCAGCTGGACTAAACTAGCCCTTCTGGAAACTGGACATCTGTGGGGCAGCAGTGCCCAAGAGGAAACATAGTGTCATCCTCCATATTAGGAACTTTGGTCATTGGTCCAACTATGTATGTAGGGTAAAGCCTTTAGTTGATATTTAAAATTTAGGAAGAAGGTAGCTGTGGCCTGGAACGTTTGTCTATTCAAGGTTTTCCAGGAGTCACTTGGGGGATTTCATGCCCTCTGAGATTTAGGTAAATGTTCCTCAAATCCCCAAGCTCACAACCAACCAGTGAGGGCCATAATCACTGCCATAATCAAACTTCTGGACTTACTTTTTATGGTTCTCTCTGTCTTTACTCCTGCACCCATGTATAGAGTTTAGTGTTGCCCCACAAAACCATTAAGCCGATCTAGGTGCAATACCCCATTCCTCATCAACTGTCACAAGAAACCAAATCACACAGTGTGTCATAACTTTTGTAGTTTTATTGATATGTGTGTGTGAAGGGGCAAGGGTCACTCACATCTATTCATTTATTGAGCAGCTCTTTCTGATATAGTCCAGAATTTCAGAACCTCTCTAGAGCCCAGAGGGAAAAAACTAGTCATATTTGAGCACCTATCCTATGCCAGGAAATGTTATCACATTTAATCTTCACCATCACACTGAAAGAAGATTATTAATGTCTGAGTGCTATAGACATAGCAGTAAACAAGACAGACAAAATCCCTGCCATCCGGGAACTTGCAGGGGCAGGGGATGAGAAGACAAACTCTGATGAGGTGTGGCCATCTTCTCCTCCTCCTCTAGAGCCACCCTCTCCTGCTCTGCAGCTTTCTGAAGCTGGTGTTCTGACATATGGCCCCATAGCCCCACCAGGTTGCTTGTCTTTCCCAATCCCCCAAACTTGGAATTACAGCAGGCAAAAATGTCTCCATCTTGTTATACATGATTCTCCAATTCCATAGAGCCAGGCTGTCAAGAGTTGACAGGTTACCAGGCCACCAGCTACCAACTGGGAGTTTAGGATGGTGTGTGGGATAATGGAAAGAACATAAAAATTTGAGATCAGTAGGTTCTGAATTCAAATATTTGCCTCTTACTGGCTGTGTGACATTGAGTGTGTTATGTAATCTTTCTGGGCTTTGATTAAAATGGGACATTTGGTATAGTGACTCTGTGTATTCCTTCCATCTTTTTTTGATGCTGCCTGTGTTGTTTAATATTTTCCCTGTAGAATCCTTCAATACTGCAACTTGAGGCTTCAATTTTTTCTTCAGTTCTTTCAGCTTGAGAAACGCTGAGCATGTTCTTCCCTTTTGGTTTTCTAGCCCCAGGCCTTTGCACCTGTCATTATAATACTTTACTTGTGTCCTGTGTTCGGCTTTTACTTCATCATGTCTTCTTTTTGCTTTAGCTACTCGATGTTCAAGAGCATGTACCAGAGTTTCTTCTGACATTCATTTTGGTCTTTTCTTTCTTTCCTGTCTTTTTAATGACCTTCTGTTTTCTTCATATATTATGTCCTTGCTGTGTGGTGATGACAACTCATCTGGTCTTCGGTCATTAGTGTTGATTCGTCAAATCTATTCTTGAGATGGCCTCTAAATTCAGGTGGAATATGATCAAGGTCATAGTTGGGCTCTCATGGACTTGTTCTAATTCTCTTCTGCTTCAAATTCAACTTGCATAGAAGCAACTGATGGTCTGTTCTGCAGTCGCCCCCTGGCCTGTTTCTGACTGATGATATTGAGCTTTTCCATCATCTCTTTCCACAGTTGTAGTTGATTTGGTTCCTATGTATTCCATCTGGCAAGGTCCACATGTATAGTCACCACTTATGTTGTTGAAAAAAGGTATTTGCAACGAGAAATTCCAGCCTGATTCAGAAGAGGACATGGGACCAGGGATATCATCACTGATGTCAGATAGATTCTGGCTGAAAGAGAATATCAGACCCGTGTTTTATTGACTATGCAAAGGCATTTGACTTTTATGGATAACTTTGCAAAGAATGGGAATTCCAGAACACTTAATTGTGCTCATGAGGAACCTATACAAAGATCAAGAGGCAGTTGTTTGAACAGAACAAGGGGATACTATGTGGATTAAAGTCAGGAAAGTTTGTGTCGGGGTTGTGTCCTTTCACCATACTTATTCAAACTGTACGCTGAACAAATAATCCAAGAAGCTGAACTATCTGAAGAAGAATGTGGCATCAGGATTGGAGGAAGACTCATTAACAACCTGCATTATGCAGATAACACAGCCTTGCTTGCTGAAAGTGAAGAGGACTTGAAGCACTTACCGATGAAGATCAAAGACCATAGCCTTCAGTATGGATTACACCTCAACATAAAGAAAACAAAAATCCTCACAACTGGACCAATGAGCAACATCATGATAAACCGAGAAAAGACTGAAGTCGCCAAGGATTTCATTTTACTTGGATCCACAATCAACGCTCATGGGAGCAGCAGTCAAGAAATCAAAAGACGCATTGCACTGGGCAAATCTGTTGCAAAAGGTTTCTTTAAAGTGTTAAAAAGCAAAGGTATCACTGTGAAGACTAAGGTGTCCCTGATGCAAGCCATTGTGTTTTCAATTGCCTCCTACACATGTGAAAGCTGGACGATGAATGAGGAAGACTGAAAAATTGACACTTTTGAATTGTGGTGTTGGTGAAGAATATTGAATATACCATGGACTGCCAGAAGAACGAACAAATTTTTCTTGGAAGAAGTATGGCCAGAATGCTCCTTAGAAGCAAGAAGCGAGACTATGTCTTGCATACTTTGGACATATTATCATGAAGGGTCAACCCCTAGAGAAGGACATCATGCTTGATAGGGTAGAGAGCGTCAGTGAAAAAGAGGAAGACCCTCAACGAGATGGACCGACATAGTGGCTGTAACAATGAGCTCAAGCGTAATAACGACTGTGAGGATGGTGCAGGACCAGGCAGAATCAATTCTAAGGTACCTAACAACAACACTAATCTGTAGGGCACAATTTCACCTGCCTCTGACCTAGTACTACTGAATATAAAGCCTCCATGTTTGAGGCAGGCCACTTATTTAAATATTCTTCATGTGATTCTAGTGGCCTGGGTGGAAGGCCAGAGAGCTTATGTTTTTAACAAGCTCCGGGGAGATACCTATGCTGCCAGTTCATGGACCACATTTTGAGTAGCAGGATCCTAGGCCAGCAGATGCTTGAATCTTCTCTGCCACATGCCCATCAAAAGGTCATTTGACGTATGCTTATTTCCTGTGAAAGAAATCTCCTCACCTCTGATGGGGCCCTCTCAAACTTTATTTCTCCTGGTTCAACAACTTAAATGTGTATGTGTGTTTTTTAAGTTCTGCTATTTTTTTTTCTAGCTTTCAGCAGCTCTGTAAAAAAATTCTTAAAAAATTTTTTTAACCATTGATTATTTTTAAGGTGATAATTACAGGTTTTTGATTAAAAAATTGAAAATATAAACATATTTTAAAAATCCACAATATCCATAATCCCACCAACTAGAAATACCTGCTGCTGAAATATTGGAATGTTTCCTTCTAGTTCTTCCTTATCTTTATCAGATATGTCTTTGTCTCCCCGCCCCCCCGCCCTCAACCTGCATAGAGCAGGGCTCAGCTTTTTCTCTCTGACAGCACAGGAAACAACTCTTCAGTGGCCGAGCCTGGAATGCCTGGCTTTCTCACTGACTCTGTGGCTCCCACTTCTCCCGGGAACACGTTTGGGGCAGAGATGAGAGGGAGAAGAACTCAAGCCCTCTGGGTGAAGATTGCAGTGATGACGCTGAGCTGGGGGTTGTTTTTCTAGTAATCACAATGGCTTTACAATAAGCCATTCTATTTCTTTCACTTGATACTGCTTGTCACCAATAAACAAACTCTTTAAGGAGTCTGTGACCACATAACAGAGTATTTGTTACTGAGTACAATGGATTGGCTTATGGCCAAACATCCTCCCCCTTGTCGGTTTCATTAGCATGGTGATAAACTGAGTATAGGCTCTTGAGTTGGAAAGTTGTTTTTAGCTTCGGTAGAGCCAGCCCCGATTCTTGGCAATCTGTGCATGATAGAATGAAATGCTGCCTGGTCCTGTGACAGCCTCATGACTGGTTACAGATTGGACCAACGTGATCCATAGGGTTTTCACTGGCTGATTTTGGAAGTAGGTCTCCCGGTCTTTCTTCCTAGCCCACCTTAGTCTGTAAGTTCTGCTGAAACCTGTTCAGCATCATAGCAACATATGAGTCTCTGCTGACAGATGGGTGGTGGCTTGGTGTGCAGAGCACTGGTGGGGAACCGAACCCAGGTCTCCTTCACAGAAAAAGAGAGTTCTACCACTGAACCACCAATGTCCTCACTGAGTCGGAATGCTTGGATTCAAATTTTGGCTCCATAATTTATAAACTTTGAGAAGTTGCACAAAGTATTTAATCCTTCTGTGCCTCAAATTCCTTGTCTTTAAAACCCTTTCATGCCCAGTGGTACATATAGTAACCATGAAATTTTTCAGCCTCTGGGGTTTATTGCGAAGCTGGTGTACCACTGACAGTGTGTGCTGTCACAACGCAGGGACCTTTATGATGGTTTAAAACCAAAGAAATGGGCGTGTGCTGCAAATTAAAATTTTTATAAGGTATTATATGAGGTGTGGAGCCCTGGTGGTGAAGTGGTTAAGAGCTCAGCTGCTTATCAGAAGGTCAGCAGTTCGAATTCACCAGCTGCTTCTTGGAAACCCTATGGGGCGGTTCTACTCTGTCTTTTAGGGTTGCTATGAGTCAGAATTGACTTGACAGCAATGAGGTTTTTGGTTATATGAGGGGTAGGAAAAACAGAAATTTTGAAAATTTTTGTTTTACACATGTACCAATAGACTCCTGTGGGGACTCTGGGGTATAATTAGTGGTACTTCATATGCATCACTAAACACTTAGGGTAGGCTTGTGGGAGGGGGCAAGACAAAAGAAAATCCATACTACCTACCAAAAATTCAAACACACTCAATGATTCAGCATGTTTCCATTAATGAAAACACACGGTATTAACAAAAAATTCAAAGTAGAAAATAATTAGGTCACCAAAGGGTTAAATGGGTATAATAATAAAACCTACCTCACAGGGTTCTGATATGGATTAAATGTATCAATATGCCCAACTTGTTTAGAATTGTGTGACTCAGAAGTAACTCAGTAGATGTTATCTACAATGCATGAACGCAAACACGAAGTCAAACTTAATGGATAAGATATATTGAAATAAGGAGATAAACTAGCTACCTATTTTCATATTTTAATCTTTAGAAAGAACTGGGTAAAAAAAGGCCCCCAAAGTGCCCAGGGTCAACTGTGGGAAGGATTATGTTTTGCCTTGGAAGCCACAGTAGAGACTGTTACCTGCAGCCTGAGCCCATGTGGAAAGGCTTCTCCTTTCCAGCGCCACAGCCTGGAAACACTCTCCAGACAGTTGATGCTGTTAGCTGCCACCCCTGACTCATGGCTCTCTTACGTACAATGAAACATCGTCTGGTCCTGCGCCATCCCCGTGATCAGTTGCGGATTGAACTATTGAGATCCATAGGGTTTTCATTGCCTGATTTTTGGAAGTAAATCACCCAGCCTTTCTTCCCAGTCTGTCTAGCTGGGATGGTTATAAATTATAGGACTCTCCTCATTTGTTTCCTACCTCCAAGGATTACAGTCTTTTGTTGCCAGAAGTCCAGAGTCATGCAAACTGTTGTTACATATATTTTGTCCTTTTTGTGGTTGTTTCACGTGGGAGGGTAAGTCTAGTCCCTACTACTTCATCTTGAGTGAAACTGAAATTTCCCATCATTTCTCTTTAAATGTACTCTAATTACTTCCATTTAATTGACAAATTTTCTAGGCTTTCACTATTGGCTCCATCCAGCCTACTGAATGACTGTAATATGGTCTTTTGCATCTAGGTTTTGTATGAAACTCTGGGAGTCACTTTAAAAATTAACAATTTGATCTGGAGTGTGTTTTATTTCCCTAAGGTCTTTGTTTCCTTCCTTCACCACTTAGATGATGCCTCTCTTCTAACAGTTTCCTCACTTACATTTGTTACATATGCGTGTACTAGGCTAATTGTTCACAGCACCAGAGCTTTTAAGTCGTTATTGATTTTTTCATCCTCTTTATGGGTATGTTAGAAATACATGCATAAAACCATTTAAGTGTGTAAGAGCTGCCATCCTTGTGTGTGAACAATAACATCTGGCAGAGCAGGAGATAAGAATTTCTGAATCATATGCAACATGACAACAAACTTTGTAAAAAAAATAACCAAAACTAGTTTTTATTGAAGGCAACCTGGGCTGTGCAAATGGTCAAGCACTTGACTACTAGCCAGAAGTTGGCAGTTCCAGCCTACCCAGAGACACTTCAGAGGACATGCCTGGCAATCTGCTTCTCAAAGGTTGCAGCCTTGAAAACCTTATGGAGCAGCTCTACTCTACATACATGGGGTCACCATGAGTCAGAATTGACTTGATGGCAACTAACAACAACAATAACAATATTTACTGAGGACCTCTTTTGGCCAAATATTGAGCTGAGTTTTTGCCACATTATATTAATCAATCATCATATGTAGTGGAAATTTTCTCTATCTTTGTAGTCAAGGAATCTGAGGTAAGAAGACACTAAGTAATTGCTAGGAGTCATTCAGTTGGTAAGTAATAGAGCCAAGATTCAAACTCAGGTTGTTTGATTCAAAAGTCCAATTTGTTTCTCCTCTAACGTATTGGTCTAACAAGAAATCAACCTGTTGCTGATGGTTAGACCTTTCTCTATGTACTTAACAGTGTGCCAAAGTGCAAACAGACACATTAAAATCCTCTCAAAACCAACTGAAATATCAAAATTCTTTGAAATAGACTTTTATCACTGGAGCTGGCTTCTACTTAGAAAAAGGCTTATTTGACTCTAGTTTTAGCTAGAGTCAACTCCAAAATAAATACCACATGAATTAAAAATCCAAATGTAAAAAAATAAAAGCCATAGGGTATGAAGAGGAAATATAAGCTAATATTTTCATAATCTGGACTTGAAAGATGCCTTTCTAAGCAAGAAACAGAACCCAGAAACCATAAAGGAAAATGTATGACAGATATGACGACATAATTTTTTTTTTTATATCTTTACCAAAAATACTCCAAAAACAAAGCTAAAACTCAAACAGTAGAACTAGGAGGATACATTTGTAATACTTGTAACAAAGAGTTAATGTCCTAATTGACTATCGTCAGCATTCCTCCCTTCCAGTTCTCAGAACTAATTTCGAATTGAGCAGTTGCTGCAGGAAACTTTGTCTTCTAGGCCCCTGTCCCTGTAGTTAAAATCTTGGGTCTGTCCTAACTCAGAATTCCTAGTGTTACAAAAAGTGTTAAACATGTCTGGCTTGAACTTTTGGCTCTGCCATTTACAAGCTGTCGTATAAGTATGCTTCTCATTCATGTATAACATTGAGCAAGTCACTCAACCACTCTGAATCTGCTTCTTTAACTGCCCAGTGAGGATAGCAACAGTACTCAGCTCATCGAGTTTCTGTAAGAATTGCTTAGCATTTAGCATTGTCCCTGGTCTATAGAAAATGTTCAATAAATGGTAGCCATCATTCATTGGTATATCCTCAGTGCAAGGACATCTGGCACATATACCAAAGAAAACCCAAATCCATTGCCATCAAGTCAATGCCAACTCATAGTGACCCTATAGGACAGAGTAGAACTTCCCCATAGGGTTTCCAAGGAGCGGCTGGTAGATTCAGACGGCTAACATTTTGGGTCGCAGCCAAACTCTTAACCACTTCACCACCAGGGCTCTCTGGCACATATAGCCACTCAATAAGTATTTATTGAATAAATAAAAAATTCTACAAATCAGTAAGAAAAGGCCACCAATAGAAAAATAAGCAAAGGACATAGTAGGAAATATGCAGAAAAATGCAAATAGTTACAAACACATGGAAAGAGGCTCAATCTCAATAATAATAACAGAAATGTAAATTTAAACAATAATATATATTTTTTTAACCTTTCAGATTAGGAAGAAAAATAAACAGTTGATCATACAGTGGAGGTAAAGTTGTGGGGAAATCTCCCTATACATGGTTGATGGATATAAATTAGTAAAATTACTCTAGAGAAATACTTAGATTAAATAAAACAGGTTAAATAGTTTTTAAAAATGGAAATATTACATATTCAACAATCCTGCTTCCAGAAATCTAGCCTACGTAAATAATACATGAGTATGGAAAGATACACCTTTAAGGATGTTCGTTACATGTTGTTTCAAATGGCAAAAATAGTGGAAATAACCTAAATGTTAATCCACTGGGAACAACTTAAAAAAAATAGTGATAATCCATATAATAAAATGAAATACATTGTAACCATGGGAAACACTCATCTATATGAGTATATATTAAATGGAACAAAAAATTACAGACCAAAGTATTAATAATAATAGCTAATAGTTATTGAATAATATGTGTTAGGCAGTTGGTAAGCAATCTACATGACTTATTTAATCTTCAATGAATGCATACAGCATGATACAAATTTTTGTAAAGCAGAATATATACATGTAGTATACTTATAGATCTGTGTTTTCGTATATATCATGTATATATTTATATATAGATATGTGTATATCTGTGTATATACATATATGTCCACACAAATATATTAATATATTTGTATAACTTTAGGAAAAAGCTGGGAAGTAAAACTACCATACTGTTAATGGTGGTTGTTCTAGAAAGTAGAATTGGAAAAATGGAGAGCATGGGAAATTTTCACAGTTTATTTAATCATAAAATTATACGCTGAATCACTAGGTTTATAATACTCTGTGACCTAAAATGTAAAAGTTAAGCTAAAAAGATAAAGGGTTTTGAAGACCAAAGGGTTGAGAACCGAGTCTAAGGAATGCCCAAGACAATTTGATCAGACACCCCTTACGCATCACTCTTATCCTTTCAGCCTCCTGTCTCTTATTCTCCACCTTGTAGTGACAGTTGCCCTTGGGCTCCAATTAGCTTCAAACAGGTGCAGCCTGACAGTGCATCATTTTAGACCTGTGCTTTGAACTGTTTGCTTCCTAATTCTCGCCTCTGATGACACAGTGGTATGGGATACCTGTGGGAATCCATGGGGCCAACATTTGATGAATGTGGAATGGTCCTGAGACGCACATAATTTCTCAGACTCAGGATGGAGCAACCAAATGCTTGTGTGATAGACAACTCAATACAACATCCTTGTATTGGCAATTCCCTCCTTCCTTTTCTTTCCTTATCCCTCATTTCTGCTCCCTGGCATTATACTCCCTAATACAGTGAACCTTTGTCCTAGGTAACTCAGGCTAAGACTCAAGTCTATCCTGGGGCCCAAATGTTTCTATACATTTGTGTTGGGTTGATCAGTATGTCAGTCTGTTTTTGTACATAACGTGTATTATTTGTGTGTGCTAGATGGGAAGACGGATAACCTGAGTTCTGAGCTAACTATTGACACAGTCTTAAGTAGGTTACCTCCCCTCTATGGATTTCAGTTTCTTCATCTGCAAAATAAGGGGATAGGATCAGATCAGCTTTGAGCTCTCTTCTACCCTAGTTCTAAAATGCTACACTATACTAAGTTAGGGAGCATTGGTGACTCAGTGGTGGAATTCCCACCTGCCACGAGGGAGACCTGGGTGCTGTTCTCAGCCAACGCACCTCATGTGTGTCCACCACCCCTCCCTCCATGGAGGCTTGTGCGTTGCTGTGATGCTGAATAGGTTTCAGTGGAGCTTCCAGACTAAGATCGACTAGGAAGATAGACCTGACAATCTACTTCTGAAAATCAGCCAATGAAAATTTTATGGATCACAATAGTCCAATTGCATTGGAGGCAACTTGACAGCAGCTAACAACTACTAAGCTAATTTTTGAGAGCCATCTAGCCTTGGAAACAGCTGAGCATGCTGCTGCACCTGGGAGTTGGACAATCAAACTGTTTATGTGGTTTCTGCTATCATAACTTTGTAGTGCATGATTCTGTCTCCTAGAAAATATTCAGAAACTTGTTCTCAAATGTTAAATGAAATGAGACCACCACTAATTGGCAATGAGTGACTTTCTTATATTAGTTGAACTGGCTCCTCCTGACTCCCATCTATAACTCAATGTGACCTCAGATCCCCTAGATGTCCAGCAGATACCAACCACTGGCTCTCCTGAGTATTCAACCGTAGCAGGAACAATTCCCTTCCCTGTCTCCCCACACGTACAGAGGCTCTGATTCCAGGAGAGTCCTTGGGACCCAGATGTTGACAGATGTCAGCTTTCACACAGGCAGCTTGGCAATGGAGAAAGAGAGAGGGGGGACATAACCAACTGAGAGTAAATCGCACATCATTAGCAAGTCTTCACTTTTTGTCCACTTGCCATTCATATTGGAGCTCTGGTGGCTCAGTGGTTAAGAGCTCGGCTGCTAATGAAAATCCAACAGCCACTCCTTGGAAACCCTATGGGGAAGTTCTCCTCTGTCCTATAATGTCACTGTGAGTCGGAATTGATTCAACAGCCACATGTTTTTTGTTTGTTTGCTTTTGTACTGGTACCATTCATACCAAGGAGCATGCAAAGATTTTTGAGTACCCTTAGTTTTGCCATGCGGAGAAAGGGGAAGTAGTTTGAGTTGTGAATATATGTGGGGTAGAGTGGGAATATATGAAAGTGAGTAGTGAACTCAAAAATTTTGACTATATACATTTCTAGAAAAAATTGTAATTATCTTTTATGGAAACACAGAAAAAAAGATTACTTCTACTACTTTCTTAATTTTGACTTTTTCTGTGTGTGCCAACAGAAGTCCCTGGATTAGTATCTGACAAAAACAAGGTGTTTATCAGTAGGTTCAATTTCAAAGTACAAGACAAGTTCTGATTTTGGCCTATTTCATAAAGGCTCTTTGCCAAGTAAAAACAGTTATTGAATAACCTTGTCCTACACAGTCCTCTCCAGTTGTGCAATGTTTTGTGCTTTGTTTGGATTCCATAAGTAGCACTGATGAGAATAATAGCCATCAACAAGGCTGAGACATTTGGAATAACCTCTTACAAGGATGGATGAATGCCCCACTTCCAGCATGTGTCAGAGGACAAGTATCAATTTGGAATTGACAACTGTGCCCAATACCAGCACAGAGAAGCACACTCTCCCACATGGACTTCTTTTTCTTTCAACCCATCCAAAAAATTGTTGTTGTTGGGTGTCATTGAGTCCATTCCAACTCACAGCAACTCCATGTACAACAGAATGAAACACTGCCTTGTCCTGCTCCATCCTCACGATCACTAGGTTTAAGCCCATTGTTGCAGTCACTGTGTCAGTCCATCTCACTGAAGGTCTTCCTCTCTTTTTTGCTGACCCTCTACTTTACCAAGCATGATGTCCTTCTCCAGGGACTGGTCTGCCCTGATAACATGTTCAAAGTACATGAGATGAAGTCTCTCCATCCTTGCTTCCAAGAAGCATTCTGGCTGTCCTTCTTCCGAGACAGATTTGTTTGTTCGTTCAAAAAATGGTAACAGATAATTAAAAGTTAAAAAGAAGGGAAGAACAGATGACAGAACTCAAGTGTGTTTTACCCCACTGGAAATTTTTAACTGCTTCATATAGAGATCATTTCTACCAACCCCAACTCTGCAAAAATATGCAGATATTATATAATTATCAATAGTCAGATGTCTATGTTATGCCTAAAGCTGATTGCTGTCCTCTGAGCAAATGGCTGAATAAAGGGTAAAAAAGTAAAAATAATAATAATAATATTATTTCTGGTAGGCTTCTTTTCCCAGGGTAATAAGAGAGTAAAATAGAAACCTATAAAGGGCTAGTCATGCCTAAAGCCCACCTATTCCTTATGTAAGATATTGGCTTCAGAATCGCAGAACGCAGATTGAAAAGTTGTCAGTTTACTAGAGCTGACAATTTGGTAAGAATGCAAACATGTAACTCTAAAATGAGACAGAGGCTCTGTGGGCCCCCTCTGCTTCTGACACTGGCCACGTGGATTGTTAGGCCACTGCGAAGACATAGCTTATTGCCACCTTGAACTCACAGCCACTCCTGTTTCATACGTCGCCATCACTGCTTCACTGAAGGGGATAAGGTTCCTCACACCCCATTTGTGCACCCCTGTGTTACATAGGACAGAAGTAGGGCCACTTGTGCTCTCTGGCCTTTGTGCTCCTGAAGCTTAGGAACAAATCTGGAGGATAGGAAGGGACAGGGCAGGGCTGGACAGGCCAGAGGACAAGCCGGGTGGTGCACACACACTATTGTCCATAAAATCCTTCTATAGAGTTAATGTGTGCATCTCAACTCTGACTTCCTTGGAGAGAATTTTTTTCATGATGCTTTTCTATTCCTTCTAGAAAGCCCACCCACCTCCTCTACATGTCTGAATCTCACAGGAACACTGGGCTTAGTCTCTTTCATGGTGGCTGTGGTTGTTCAGTGGTAGAGTTCTCATCTGCCATATATGCTGAGCAAATAATACAAGAAGCTGTACTGTATGAAGAAGAACAGGGCATGAGGAATGGAGGAAGACTCATTAACAAGTTGCAATATGCAGATGACACAACCTTGTTTGCTGAAAGTGAAGAGGACTTGAAGCACTTACTGATGAAGATCAAAGACCACAGCCTTCAGTATGGATTACACTTCAACATAAAGAAAACAAAAATCCTCAAAACTGGACCAGTAAGCAACATCATGAGAAATGGAGAAAAGATTGAAGTTGTCAAGGATTTCATTTTACTTGGATCCACAGTCAACACCCATGGAAGCAGTAGTCAAGAAACCAAACGATGCATTGCATTGGGCAAATCTGCTGCAAAAGACCTCTCTGAAGTGTTAAAAGGCAAAGATATCACGTTGAAGACCATGATGTTTTTAATTGCCTCATATGCATGTGAAAGCTGGATGATGAATAAAGAACACTGAAGAAAGATTGATGCATTTGAGTTGTGGTATTAGCAAAGAATATTGAATATACCATGGACTGCCAAAAGAATGAACAACTCTGTTTTGGAAGAAGTGTGACCAAAATGCTCCTTAGAAGCAAGGATGGCAAGACTACACCCACATGCTTTGGACATATTATCAGGAGGGATCAGTCCCTGGAGAAGGACTCATGCTTGATAAAGTAGAGGGTCAGTGCAAAAGAGGAAGACAAAATAGATTGACACAATGCTACAACAATAGGCTTAAGCATAACAACAATTGTGAGGATGGCACGGGACCAGTAAGTGTTTCATTCTGTTATACATGGGGTTGCTATGAGTCAGAACCAATTCACTGGCATCTAATAACACCGACATGAAGGAGACTTGGGTTCAATTCCTAGCCAGCACACCTCATGCGCAGACACCACCTGTCTGTCAGTGGAGTCCTTGAGTCTTGCTATGATGCTGTACAGGTTTCAGTGGAGATTCCAGACTAAGATGGACTAGGAAGAAAGTCTGGCAACCTACTTCCAAAAGCCAACCAATGAATACCTATTGATTACAATGGACTGGGCAGTGGAGCCCTGGTCACACAGTGGTTAAGAGCTCAGCTGCTAACCAAAAGACCAGCAGTCTGATCCACCAGTCTCTCCTTGGAAACCCAATGGGGCAGTTCTGCTCTGTCCTGTAGGGTCACTATGAGTCAGAATTGACTCCACAGCAATGGGTTTGGTTTTTTTGAACTGGGCAGCATGTAGTTGTGCATGGGGTTGTCATCTGACTCAATGGCAGTTAACAACAAGAAGAAGTCTGTCACACTAGAATCCTGAATATAAAATAAGAAAGAAACATCTCCAATGCTTGAATTAAGAAGAGAATAATTTTGCCAGAATCTGGCTAATGAGTTTTTTTAAGGATTAAAAAATTAGAGCCCCTGTTAGCCAACTTACCTAAATGTTCTGTGTGTGCAGAAGAAATATTACACCTTCTCTTACCCTTCCAGATAGAAGGATTCATGTCTCTTCCTATTTTTCACCTTCTGTTTCAAATACAGTCTATCTTCCAAGAATGTCCAATAAGCCTGACCAATTAAGCTCCCTAACGTTACTTACGGTGGCTCCACTTTGGAGTGGAAGAGAAAGACTCGGCCATCCTTTGTGTTATAGGGAGACAGGGGAGGAAAAAAAAGAAAAAGGCCACTGTCTTATTTCTGAACTTAAGCTTTATTTATTTCTTTTGCATCAGCAATTGATTCTAGTTTGGTATAGTATTTTAATACAGAAAAAATGTTAAACTCTAGTATATTTGACATTATGCTGATTGGCTGGCATATTTTAAAACATATTAAATAAGACAGGCATCAATTTTTGACAAATTTTTACCCAAAATATATTGTAAGAAACAAGTGAAAGGGAAAATGTCAACAAATTTCTTTATAAAATTTAGAAGACAAATGCACAGAATTGCAGTAGGTGTATTAACTCCATGTAGAATTTAAAATGACTTCGGTGGTTTATAATCCTTTTAAGATTCGATCTGGAAAATTGCTTTGGAACAATGAAAACATGAAATCAAATCATAAAGCAGACTAACAGATAAAGACTGTAATACAAATGGACATATTTTATCCTGCCTGTTCAAAGTGAAAGCATATTTCTATTGCTTTTATAAGCACAAAGAAGGGTCTACATTAATTTGCCTTACAATAGTCATTATTTCCTTTGAAAAATTCTAAGTTAGTTTTTAAACTCTAATCTGATTGGATTTTTTTTTTCCCTTCACTATTACTTACTGATTCAATTCTGGTACATACACCATAAAAAGAATCAAAGTCTTATAGGTCCTACTGGGCATAAAACCACGGATGTTACAAATAGCTGTTGCAAGAAGCAGATCGAACCTCATGGAGGGTTTTTAGGGCAAGATTTTTACTTTGAAATTATCATCTTTGGGTTTGACTTTTGCTTATAATCAGTGTCTCCCAGGCACTGACTAACTAATGCAAGATCAGAAACCACATCTCCTCAGTGGGTTTTATTCCCTCAGTATTTCTGTACAACTTTGCAGAGCACATTGAAATTCTCTGCGGCAATCTTCATGTGACTGGGTTTTAATGTATGACAGCATGTCCCAAGGGCAGAGCGAATTATGCTACCTGAGCCCTTTATCTATAAGCAGCAACACAACAGCGTGATGTAAAATAGAAGACAGATTTATTTAGACATAAACAATGTAAAAAATATTATTCGATACAAGAAACATAAAATCCAATATCCCAATAAATCTGGCTGGCAACTCTTACCTTATTGCTAAATGATTGCACAAAAGAACAAACTTTCTTTAATGTTCCCAGGTTGACAAATGCAATATGTTCTGTCTACAGCCTCCTAACTTTGTCAGGAGCTATAAAGTCCTTCTCTCTTGGGTGCCAATGTTTCCGAGGAGGTTTACAGGATTGAGACTCTATCCTGTTGCAGCTTACTGAGACCCTGCCCAGGATTTTGTCCCTGAATGTATAAAAACAGCTGGCACTACTGGAGTGTAATACTATATAGCTGCTTATATTTTGTTGAAAATTATTGATTAGTTATAAAAATTAAGAACGTCTGCTCCAGTGCCTCTCAAATGTTAATGTACATATAAATCATCTACCAAAAAATCCAAACCTGGTGCCATCGAGTTGATTCTGACTCACAGAGGCCCTATAGGACAGAGTAGAACTGCCCCACAGGTGTTTCCAAGGAGTAGATGGTGGATTCGAACTGCTGACCTTTTTGGTTAGCAGCAGAGTTCTTAACCACTTCACCACTAGGGCTCCATAAATCATCTAAAAAGGATCTTGTTAAAAAGCAGACTCAAAGTCAGTTATTTTGGGTAAGGCCTGGATTCTTCTTTTTGAATAAGCACCTTTTAGCTAATACTGTGGGTCTATGGATCGCAGCCTGAGTTGCAAGTATTTATATCACTTCATTTTCAGAAGAGAAAAATCTGACCCAAACTGGGTTTTAGAAACTGAAATCTCCACAGACATATTAGACCACTGAGCTCAGGTTGCTAAACAAAAAGTTGGCATTTTGAATCCACCAGCGGCTCCTTGGAAACTCTATGGGGCAGTTCTCCTCTGTTCTGTAGGGTCACTATGAATCAGAATTGACTCCACGGCAAGTTTGGTTTTTGGTTTTTTATTTTCAATTAGAACATTTATTAAACTGTTACTACGTGCCAGGCCTGGGACAGGCAATAGGAGTACACAGATGAGGTGCCACAGTCCCCTCCTCATGGAGCTTTGCAGGTCATGGGGACCCGGAGGACAAGCTGTGAGGACTTAAGCAGAGCTCATAGCCAGTGCCAAAACTCAGTTTCCTAAATTCCAGTCTATGATCCTACATAGCCTTTCAGCCTCCTGCCTTCTTTACAGCCATCACATGCTTTACCTGCCTTCTCCCACCATCCCCCTCTCCCACCTCCCGTTTCCGGCACCTCTTCCAAACTGCATGGTAAATTCCACTGCAGAGGCCCAGTAAAGAAGGACCAGTTTTTCCCTGATAAAGCGCATGACTCTTATCCTGAAAGTATAAGGAGTCTTGAAGAGTTTGCTTGGAAAATGAAGAGCAGGAGTTTTGTCTGTTTTGTTGACTATTATGTTGACAGCACCTAGGACAACATCTGGTAGTAAGAGTGATGTGTTATTATGGAATCAATGGTTTACATTTTGGATAGACTACTCCTCAAAGTGTGGGGAATAGATTAGGTGAGAATAATTTTTTCTACACGAGGGTTGAAAGAAACAGTTGACTGCCTGTTCTATGATTCCACCATACGCCAAGCCCTGAGGCAGGTATTGTATTTAATCTCATAAATTCTTTCCAAAAATCCAGAAGAGCAGTAGCTGCAAACTGGCACTGTCTGGGTTTAAACTTAAGGCTCTGTGACCCCCATGACTTTGTTTCTTCTAATTTACTACTATCCCAAACACATGTTACATGTACTATACCTACCACAGTGCCATGCAAGACAAACACATGCTGAATGAATATATAAAATGACAACAGAACATTTAGCAAAATGATTAAGCACTCAGGCTTAGAAATCGAACAGACCAGGTTTTCAATTCTGCATCTGCCAGTCAGTAGTGAACTTGGGCAAGTTAATAACCTTTCTGACTCAGGTTCCTCCTCTTTAAATGATGATAACAACACCCACTTCACAGAACTGCTGTAAGAAAAAAGTAATATAATGTATGTAAAGAGTGTGTAGCAGAGTACTTAGCAATACCCAGTGATCAATACACAGAAATGTTACTATTTATTGATAACATTGGTAATAAATGTGCTTAAATTCTACCCTGGGAAGATACTGATTAAATTATAAAGAAAAATTCTCCTTTTAATCAGGAGGTTGTGAATAAACTGGAGATTTTTCAGAATAAAATATACGAAATCTATTCCTGATGGCTTAATTATGGTCCTCTTTAAGGACTGTGCCCTGAAAAGGCTTTCTAACCCCATCATCCTTTGTTTTCTCAGCTGTATAAAGAGGGCAATGGTAATACTGACCTACTTCATAGATTTTATGAAGGCCAAACCAGATTGTCTAAAATAATTTGAAAAATGAAAAGTAACAAAAACATTCTAACTGATAATTATCCCCATATAGTGTAAGAATGCATTTTGGGGAGTTACCATGGCAACCTATAGATCACTTTAGAATGCCTTAAGTCTGCAAGACTTGGTTCTGTTATGGTCAAGATAATCGATCATAATATTAGACCAACTTGAAGTATAATTCAAACTAATTTCCATTTTTATTGAATACATCATACTTTATATAATAGTTTTCCCTCTTAGTATGCCTTTCACCTTATGTGAAGACACAGATAACACACTCCCTCTGGCAACTACTACTCCACCATTTATATCTAACCACATCTCATAGATAAACATTTATCTCTTAAGCATCTCTTTTTCTTAAAAATATTTCCTTGAAGATATCTACCAGACTGAAATTTTGGAATACTGTTAAATTTCTCTGTAAATTTTTTATGCAAGACCATATGAAAACTTGGTTTCGTTTACAACTTTTGGAGGAAACACTTGATGATGATTTGAGAAGAGTTGCTTAATATTTTGTTTGAATTCGATTTTCACTTAACCTGCTTGATAATGGGGGAGCCCTGGTGGTACAGTGATTAAGCATTGGGCTGCTAACCAAAAGGCCAGCAGTTTGAATCCACCAAGCTCTCCTTGGAAACCCTATTGTTGCCCGATTAGAGTTGGTTCCCTGGAGCAGTCGAGCCAATGAAACAAACTACAAGTCAGAAAAAGAGAGAAAGTTTATTAGGAGGTGATGCCAACGGGATTTCTGACAGTAACACTGGTTGTCTTCATGGAGTCCTGAAAGGCAATTTCTACATCAGAGCCTATATATCATTTTTGCAAGGGTTATGTAGTGTCTGTCCTTAGGCACATAGCCTACAGATGGTTGGATGAGTATATATCACAAGACAGTTACAAAAACTTTGTTAGACTGAAGATATGCATACTGGATCTCCGGACTCTAAGTAAGATAAGGAGCAAGAAAAAAAAGAAAAGAAATTTTCAGACCACAAGTGCCAGGCAGCCTTTCCAGCTGCCACCTTGCAGGCTGAAGGCCATCTCTCAGGAGAACAAAGAAAAGGAGGGAGACCAAGGCCGCAAGAGCTGAAAGGCCCCACAGCACTTTTGAAAGAGACCAGTGAAGCTGGTGTGATTAAAAAGGACATTGAAACTGAGAGTATACAAAATATCAAGCAAAAAAAGAACTTATAGGTTTACTTATAGTATCATTATGGCGTTAGTTATGTCAAGCTCTCAATCACTCATTTCGAAAAAGAGAAAACATGTTGAGGAGTATAAGGTCCACACCATGGGGCAGTTCTACTCTGTTCTATACAGTTGCTATGAGTTAGGGTGACAGCAACAGGTTTTTGCTTTTTGCTTGATAATTTCTATTCAGAAATCTAGTGGTATATAAAGAAACCCAGGCAAAGGAATATTTAACATAATAATGACGCGTTTTCCTAGCTGAGAAGAAAGCTCAATTAAGTGGTTCGGATTAATTGAATGACAAAAAGGAAGAGTATACAGCAAAATGAATGCTGACAGTCTCAGTCCCCACACATAAAAAGGAACAATTAGTGTAAAACCACCATTTAACTTCCAAAAACTCTTTCCATCATTCAGTGAATGGTACCCTTAGAATGTACTTCAGCTGCTATATCTATACATCTTGGATGTGTAATAAAGCCTTGAAGGCAGATTTAAGAATATTTGCATTATAGTTTGTATATCAGGTTTTGGCTCCTTTCCCCTCCCCCAAAGGAACACTGACTAATGATAGTTGAGGGAAATTTTTTCTCCTCCTCTCACCCTTTTTTTTTTTTTTTTTTTTAAGATTTACTAGAAATGAGGATTGTGAGAATTTGCCTAATATTTAGATGGAGAAAAAAACATCATTTACCAGAATTCCAGAGAAAATGCTTGTTCCAAGGCAGTTGAAGCAAGAAAGTAGACAACATTTCCATGTCACTCAGGGTTCTTTGGTTGTAGCTCTGACTGACTTAAGTCGGAAAGGAATTTATTGTAAGGAAATGGTATAGCTTAGAGAACTGAAGGAAAGGCTTTAGAAAGAAAAGGAACAGGGGCATCGTTGGGGTGGAACTAACTAAATGACAGCTTCCCACCTTGAATGGTTTCAAACACTAAGACTCAGTCTTTGGACTTTAGATATCTGCATTATGTGCTTTATTTTATTATATCCCAACATACAATCAAGTATGTTAAGATACATCCTTTAAAGTTAATTAAATGAATTTTGAGCACTTCAAAATCCCCTTGTGATTCCTTGAGTGAAAAGCGAGATGTCAAAAAATAAATGAAAATTCCTGGTCTAGAGACATGCACTTGACAGAAAAGAGTGGATGGATTATTTAAGATTCTTTTTAGATTCATCATTCTATGAAATCCGAGCTTCTATGTTCAGCTTCTACTTGAGCAGGGATGTAATAGTCATGGCATTTAGAAAACAATGACTGAATGTTTACATCGGTTATGTAGAATGAAGAGAAAAGCATTCTGATTGGGCACTAGGATAATAAGAGCTGTTGAAACTCAAGCCCTATTTTTTTTAGCCAGCTGCCTCGTGCCCTAGTTCTCTTCCAGTCCTGAATCACCCACCTGTGTTTACCCACCAGGGGTAAGCTTTTCCAGAGGTAACAACTACTGAATGGGGCCCAGTTAAAACAAATTGTTCTCTCTGTTTTAAAAAAAATTATCTTTTGAAAACATGCTAACCTGAAATTCATATAAAACCCACATATGTATTTATAAGATGTTTCATATTATCAAAAATACTGAAACCTGCTGGATACTGTGTGTCCTAATTATAAAACCTAAGCCACCTCCGTATTGGAACTGTGACCTACCCAGGAATCGATCATACTCTCTAGTGAGTTACTAAAAGCCCAACTGAATGTTTGTAATGGCAGTGAGGTTTGAAAAGGAAGTGCTCTACCTCTTCTTATTGTAAATGTATTCAGTTTAGAGTTACCCTCAACCTGGTTCTTAGTCGAGCCAGGAAGAAAACATCTTAGTTATTTACCTTAATTTACGAATATCTACGTTTTAAGTGCCAAACAGGGCTGGAACAATTTATGTACTGCAACAAACAGATCAATAATTTGGCATTCCTTCAAACCTAAAATTCTTAAATATTTTTTTTTCAATATTTACGTAAAAGGGAGGTAGAAAAGGAGGTACTAGGGAAAGCCTCAGCCCTTCCTCTATTCCCCTAGGCAATTCAGCTCCAGCCAAAATTTTTTATCATACTCAGCAAACTCACCTAGTTTAGAAGTCAATTTCTTACCATCTATTGTTACTCTCACTCTTCAGTTTGTCAGAGCGAGACGCAATGCTGGAAGTGATCACTCATCTGCCTCCAAGAAATTTGAAAGGCAATTTTCCTGGCTAACCAACTAGAAGAGATCCATATTTGTGCCCATCCCAAAGAAAGGTGATCCAACAGAATGCAAAAATTATTGAACAATACCATTAATATCACATCCAAGTAAGTTTGCTGAAGATAATTCAAAAACAGTTGCAATAGTACATCCACAGTGAACCGCTGGAAATTGAAGCCAGACTCAGAAGAGAACATGGAAAGAGAGATATCATTGCTTATGTCAGATGGATCTTTGCTGAAAGCAAAGAATACCAGAAAGATGTTTACTTCTGTTTTACCGACTATGCAAAGGCATTCGACTGTGTGGATCATAACAAATTATGGGTAATATTCAGAATAATGGGAATTCCAGAACACTTAATTGTGCTCCTGTGGAACCTGCACATAGACCAAGAGGCAATCATTCAAATAGAAAGAGGGAATATTTCATGGCTTAAAATCAGGAAATGTGTGCATCAGGGTTGTATCCTTACACCATACTTATTCAGTCTGTATGCTGAGCAAATAATCTGAGAATCTGGATTCTATGAAGAAGAGTGTGACATCAGGATTGGTGGAAGACTCATTAACAACCTGCAATATGCAGATGACACAACCTTGCTTGCTGAAAGTGAAGAGGACTTGAAGCACTTACCGATGAAGATCAAAGACCACAGCCATTAGTATGGATTACACCTCAACATAATACAAAAATCCTCACAACTGGACCAATAAGCAACATCATGATAAATGGAGAAAATACTGAAGTTGTCAAGGATTTCATTTTACTTGTATCCACAACAAATCCCCATGGAAGCAGAAGTCAAGAAATTAAATGATGTATTGCACTGGGCAAACCTGCTGTAAAAGACCTCTTTAAATAAAGTGTTAAAAATACAAAGGTGTCTCCTTGAGGACTAAGGTATGCCTGACCCAAGCCATAGCGTTTTCAATTGCTTCATATGCGTTTGAAAGCTGGACAATGAATAAGAAAGACGAAGAAGAATTGATGCATTTGAGTTGTGATGTTGTCAAAGAATATTGAATATACCATGGACTGCCAGAAGAATGAACAGATCTGTCTTGGAAGAAGTACAGCCAGAATGCTCCTTAGAAGTGAATGAGGATGGCAAGACTTCAGCTCACAAAATTTGCACACGTTATCAGGAGGGACCAGTCCCCGGAGAAGGGCATCATGCTTGGTAAAGCAGAGGGTCAACAAAAAAGAGAAAGAACCTTAATAAGATGCACTGAATGCTCTGTGATTCCTTCTAGAATAGATAGTTAAGTGGCCTTGTGAGGAGCTACCACAAAACCATTTCCCATTCATCTCCTTAATTTCAGTTAAGCAAGGACTTTCTGTCTTACTCCACCCCCTTAGAGTACAGCTGGGAACTTCTGGGTAAGTCTAGAAACTCTTTGGCTATAGTTTAGAGTGGTTCTTCAGCAGCAGAGTGATCCATCCCCTGTGTCACCTGTCATCTGGTTTCTTGGTTTGGTATCATCCTGTGGGACTAGAGATATGGGGAACAAACACCATGATGACCTTTCTTTTGCTGTGTGGTAATGAAGTATGTGAATCCATTTAGGACCATTGTCTCTACACGGGCCAAAGCCATGGAAGTGTTGTGGTAGCCAACCTAGCAGTTGTAGTAATCCTGTGGGTTCTTACCCACCATGCTGCTGCTGAGAGGGCTTGCCTTCTTGACAGCAGAAACCAGCTGCAGTCTCTCATATTTATATCTTTCCAATTACTGTGATCTACCAATTCCATGAATGTAAGTCAAGCTTTCTAAGTAATTTCCTCAAGCTCTTCTTCTTCAGCTTGAGGTAGAGGCAAGCATACCCTTCCACTTCAACACTGCCAGGGATGGCATTGACATATACTTTAAACAACTTTCTCCAAAAACATCTTCTCTTCTCTCAGTATCTTCAGCCCAAACCGGATTATACTCTTAGAACGGATGTTTGCCTGATCCTGCAAAATGGGTTGACCAGGGTTTGCATGGTGGTCTCCCACTTCCTGTTGAAATATGAGCACAGCTTGAAACCTGTTGTGCTGTTTTCAGTTTATGAAGACTCCACTTAAGCCAAGACAGAAAGAGCTCTAAGCAAGCTCTGTGTCTGGTTTATCATCAATCTCACATGGCATATTCACATTACTACTGCCGGTCACAGAGAGCAATCTTCCTGGAAGAAATTCTGGCTAGAAACCATGTTTTTGCATTATTAGTGATGCTTTATCACCCTTTGCAGGTTGCAGTTCTTGGTCATATCCTAACTAGCCACCACTTAATCCAGCTCTGGTGCCAACCATGAAAAGGTTAAATTCCGGGAGCAGTGTTTTGTTCCAGGCCACCAAAAAGGCAGATTTAATTTAGAGAATGTTGAATGTCTGATGTTCACTTCTTCAGTTGCCTGTGAAGGCAAGAGTTAACTTCTGAGCACATTAATCTCAATCACAAAGTTGTTGTATCTGTAACCCTCTTGCTTGTCTTGATTAAATAACTGTAAAACCCAGAAATTGCACTGAGGTTTTCAAACACTTGAAGCCTTGGGAGTTTTCATACAATTTATTTGTCTCCAGCTAAATGTGGCTGCAGCAGAGCCTCTGAAGTGGGGCTGGCCCTGGGAAAAAAAGCCATGAAATAGCTGCTTTGAAATACCAGCACCTCTAGTCCCTGATTTTGTTACCTTCCCTCCCCTCTGGAGTACCTAATGCTCCTCTATTTTCACCAAGACCCACCCTCTCATGGCTGAGCCTTGGCTCTGAGCCACACTCTTCCTCTTCTCCGTTAAAATTCACCTATTACATCTCTCACTTGTTCTGATAAGTACCTGCTCTGAGCTTCTAAGCTGGGCTCTGGCTTTCCTTGCTTAATTCTTTCTCTTTTCCTAGCCAGCTAGGGGATTCTTACCTCTCTGGATAGATTCTTTTGGATTTTTACAATGAGGATACAGGGAAAGAGGGAGAAGGGGTGGGACAGGAAATAACAAATTAATAGATTTAGCCTAGGATGGTAATAGTCCATAATAACCATGCATTATGGACTTTGAGTATATTAAAAAAAAATAGGCTGTAATAGTAAAATACAGACATTGCAGCATGGTAAAAGAAGTGAAAATTGACTATGAACCTTGATATTAGACCAAAATATACAGTGTATTTACATATACTACCTATATTTCTTCCTCACTTAAAAGTCTGGCTTTGCTGAAAAGCTCTCTCAGAAGAATTTTTGTAAACCTTTTAACTTATTTTGACAGAACAGATACTTGTTTATAATACTGCTTTATAATAAAAACAGATACTTTATTACTGATTAGTCGTGAATGAGTGAGAACTGACTTGACGGCAATGGGTTTGGTTTTTTGGTTTTATACTAGTAATGGAAGCCTTGGCTGCACAGTGGTTAAGAGCTCTGCTGCTAACCAAAAAGGTCAGCAGTTCGAATTCGCCAACAGCTCCTTGGAAACCCTGTGGAGCAGTTCTACTCTGTCCTGTAGGGTTGCTATGAGCCGGAATCAACTCGCTGGCAATGGTCTTTTTTTTTCTGTATACTAGTAACAAAGGAGCCCTGTGGTGCAGTGGTTAAGTTCTAGCCTGGTAACTTAAAGTTTGGTGGTTTGAACCCATCAGCTGCTCTTTAGGGGAAAGATGTGGCAATCTGCTTCTGTAAAGATTTACAACCATGTGGGGCAGTTCTACTCTGTCCTATAGAGTCCCTATGATTTAGAATCAACTTGATGGCAATGGGGATACTAGTAACACACATTAGCTACGACACACAGACAGCCAGCTTCAGAATGCACTCTCCTTTTCTTCCATTGATGTTAGCTGCCCTGACTCATGGTGACCCCTGGTGTTAAACAGTAGAACTACTCCATAAGATTTTCTTGGCTGTAACCTTATGAGAGCAGTTTGCCAGGCCTTTCTCCCACAGAGCTACTGGGTGGGTTTGAACCACCACCCCTTGGGTTAGCAGCCAATCACAAACCACTTGCACCACCAAGGCTCCTTCCTTTGTTCCATAGTAATGGATTTTTAGGCAAGAATATGGCTTTCCAACTTGGGACTATATTTCTCAGCCTACCTTATAGCTAGGTGGCCATGTCATGTGACTAAGTTCTTTTCAATAGAATCTAGGAAGAAATTACATGTGCAACTTCTGTATCACTTGAATACATGAAATTTTTATTTGTTTATTTATTTTTGCCCCGGATTGTCTCTTTTTCCCATTTTCTCCTGGCTGTATGCAGATGTGTTATAGAACAACACAGAGAATGCAAAAGCAATATAATGAAAAGTACCGAGGCTTCTGATTGTCCACATGAAGCAGAAATTTCTGATCATTCTGAACTAAGTAGGCTCTTAAAAGAAATAAACTATTTTGCTTGAACCATTGTAATTTTTTGTCTAATTCTTACAATAGCTTAGCCTATATTCTAGTATGTTACCTAAACGTAATTCTCCTTATATGAGGTATGTATTTATTGTCCTCATTTTTAAATAAATTAAAGCCTAACAAAGGTTAAGTAAAATATGTTTAAGCTAATACAGCCGTGCAGTGGCTGAGCTATGATTCTAGTTTACATTTGTCTGGCTTCAAAGATCATACACTGATCACTTGGAAAATATTGGTTCACTGAGTTATGCAGAGCCTCCAAATGTTAGCCCATTTCATTGTACAATACAAAAACATCACATATTTTAATATCACCACAGTCTCATCAGAAAAGTCTTTAAGTATTGGGAAGCCGTCAAGCTCATGGTTTTAGATACAAGTTTTCCAACATGTTAATTTTTCACTTGAAAGCTTGAATTTTATCACTGGCATCCTATACCGCAAATTATTTTCCATAAAGCGACAGGCTCATTTTGTTCATTTTAGAGAACATGTCTGCCAAACACCCAGGTCTGAATAATGATCGTTTTTCTGTCAGTCGTTCTTTCAAGTAAAAATGGTGTTCTGTGAAAACCATAGGCTAGTTCAGCTCACAACGCAATCACGAAAGTGCTTTCCTGAAGATGACCATCATAAGTTGGTATGCAGCGGGAAGGCTTTGCAAGCTTAGTTTCCATCTTGTCATGCAATATTAAAATAATGTTCGTAAGGATTGAGATTTAATAACATAAAATTTTTTGCTACTTCGTCAAGGATATTATTCAGTGAAACTGGCATGTTTATTCTATTTTTGTTACACAAGAGATTGGTGGTGAAGAATATAATGACATAGACTAATATAGTTTGGTGCCACTGATTTGATTCTTTTTTTTTTTTTTTATTAACTTTTATTGAGCTTCAAGTGAACGTTTACAAATCAAGTCAGACTGTCACATATAAGTTTATATACACCTTACTCCGTACTCCCACTTGCTCTCCCCCTAATGAGTCAGCCCTTCCAGTCTCTCCTTTCGTGACAATTTTGCCAGCTTCCAACTCTCTCTATCCTCCCATCCCCCCTCCAGACAGGAGATGCCAACACAGTCTCAAGTGTCCACCTGATATCATTAGCTCACTCTTCATCAGCATCTCTCTCCCACCCACTGTCCAGTCCCTTTCATGTCTGATGAGCTGTCTTCGGGGATGGTTCCTGTCCTGGGCCAACAGAAGGTTTGGGGACCATGACTGCCGGGATTCCTCTAGTCTCAGTCAGACCATTAAGTCTGGTCTTTTTATGAGAATTTGGGGTCTGCATCCCACTGATCTCCTCCTCCCTCATGGGTTCTCTGTTATGCTCCCTGTCAGGGCAGTCATCAATTGTGGCCGGGCAACAACTAGTTCTTCTGGTCTCAGGATAATGTAGGTCTCTGGTTCATGTGGCCCTTTCTGTCTCTTGGGCTCTTAGTTATCGTGTGACCTTGGTGTTCTTCATTCTCCGTTGCTCCAGGTGGGCTGAGACCAATTGATGGTGCCACTGATTTGATTCTTGCTAAATTGCCCGCAGTTTTACCCATCATTTCTTTTGTACATCAGTAGAAAATTCAACATGGTGTTCTTACAACAATATGTTGACCTCGCAGAGCCCCTGAAAGAGTCTTGGGAACACTTTGGGACCTGTGGGCCACACTTAGAGAATCTCTACTGTAAACAAACACACAATCACAGTGCTGCAGCAAAGAGTATTTCCAAATGACTAAAATCCTTTGCCTGTGCTTCTTAAAACACCACAAAATAAACACATAATGCATAGCAATGCTTCTCAAAATCACATTTTCTCCTTCCAGCTAATGCTCTCCTATTGTAACCACTCTTGGTCTTTCCCTCCAAACCCTCTAAAAGCTCCTTCTCTAGTCACTGCTCACGAAACTTCACTCCTACTCTATCTATTATCCTCTTAGTCTCATCTTGAAGGTTCACAATAACTGATTTCAGAGATTGGAAGAAAAAGAGGAAACAGCTCATGGGAAAACTGTAACCCTCTACTTATTGGAAAGACAACAGGAAAAAGTAGAATGTTTATACATTATGTTTTGGTGTTACATTTTAAATATTTTTGAGAGGCTGAAGGCTTCTGTGCCAGGTATTGCATGTTGATGCTCAGAGCCATCAATACCTTTCCAATCTCTTTCCTATATTATAGGGTTTGGAAGGCTGAAAGATACATGGCCTAAATTTCCTGGGTGATGCTAACCAAAAGGCTGGCAGTTTGAGTCCACCCAGAAGTACCTCTTAAGAAAGGCCTGGTGATCTACTGCTTAAAAATCAGCCATAGAAATGTCTATGGAGTACAGTTCTACTCTGACACAGACGTGGCTGCCAGGAATTGGAATGGACTTGATGGCAATTGGTTTTTTTAAATTCCCTCATTGCCTGGTTTAGATTCTGCCAATAAGAGGCATCTGCATAATCCCTGAAAGACAGAAGAGAGGACAGCCATTATTCTTCCCCAGCACTGGCTGGGAGATTCTGGATTGATAGCAAGCATGAGGCTTACAGCTGCTTCTGGTCAAGCACTTGAGAATCACTGGCTTTGCTGCTTCAAGCAGCAGTAACTACCAGTCACTGTGACTCTTGGATTTCCAAATTTCTTGAAAACTGGCAGTATGTCTCCATGAACCAAAATCCCCCCATTCTACTCCTAACAGTTTCATAAGTTTGTAATTTCTTGCATTGAATTCCTTCCTGCTATCATACCTGGAGAGGTAAGCGCTTTCCTGGCAAAATCCTGATTAATAACAGTATTTGGTTCTGAAAGTTGTTCCAGTTGCAGAAATTCAAAGACAGGAACCTGGAATTAGTTATATGACCTTGTTAGATTGGAAAGTAGTTCAGATCTCACTGCCAGCGGGAAATGGGATACCCGTAGTCCACGAAAAGTGGCAAAATAATTACCTGCAGTTTTCTGGAATGAATTATTGTAGACAAGCCTTGTAGACAATGGCATACAACAACAACAAAGACTATAAGGGCTATGGTATGGGTTGGCTGCTTCTGACTACACTGGAGAGTGTTTACTCGTTTAAAAAAAAAAAAGAAAAAAACCATGGCCGTCAAGTTGATTCTGACTCATAGTGACTCTATAGGACAGAATAGAACAGCCCCATATGGCTTCCAAGGCTGTAGTCTTTACAGAAGCAGGCTGATACATCTTTCTCCTGTAGAGCGGCTGGTGGGTTCGAACCATTGACCTTTTGGTTAGCAGCCAAGCACTTAACAACTATGCCATCAGGGATCCTTGGGAGAATGTATAGGAAGAAAACAAAATGGTTCGGACTTCAAATTCTCAGCTCAAGAACAGTGAGAAAATCAGAGAAGTTCTAGGTCTGCACTAAAAAAAAAAAAACTCTTATCTCATAGAGCCATATGGCTAATGCACCAAAAAAAAAAAAAAAATTTTATCCTATAGTTTGCAGAATTATAACCCAAATGAAATTCATAGACTTGTCAGGCATTGAGCAAGAATTGTCAGGGAAAGAACAAGAATTGGAATGAGGACATTTGAGTGGATTCCAATGACTCTAAGAACTTCCAAATCTCACTGAGCCTTCCTTGCTAGCAGAGCTGTCCCTCTTCCCTGTTTGAGGAGATTGGCTTCCCCTTGCTTAAAGATCTTGAAGCAGATGCCTTTCACAGCGATATAGTTTCACTTTGTGATCTACCTCCACTACTTCCCATTGCCTCTAAATTGATAACTACAGTCAGAACGTAATGACCCAGGGGGATAAGTATAGAGTATGACCCAGGAGGATATAATGTACACCCTGAAGAACTGCAAGATTTTATATTACCAGAAACCTGGAAAACGTGTGGGAATGGGATCTAATGGTTTTGGATCAAAGAGGAAGAAACATAATTTTGGATAAGACCAAATGTATCAGTATGGGAACATTTATCATAGATTCTAGATTTAATATTTAGTTTGAATGGCTAGGACAATTTCTATAGTTTGTTTCATTGGCTAACTAAAACCAGGACCCAGTAAAGGCCTTCATTAGATGAAATAGGTATAATAAGAAGAATACAGAGAACTAGGAAGTTAAAAGTGTTGTTTGTTTTGAATCAATCATATGTGACCTACTCACCCCTAAGAAGACCCATAGGATACTCCCACCATTAAGGCTTTGAGAAATTCATTGGTTGGACAAGTACCAGCATCCTTGAATATCTCAGTGGTGTCTGTCCCTTTCCAGGTTAGTGATGACCATGTAAGATAATGCTATTTAGATGGGCTGGCAGGAATTGCAGAGGACAGTTGCCAGCACTTAGCCACTAGAGCAAGGTGGCCAAGATTTTTGCACTGGACAGCAGGCCACAGTCCTAATCTGAATGACTTCACCCAAGTGAACTTTCGCAGTGAGTTATTGATTAAGATGTTCCTGGAACTGAAATGAATTGTCAGCCTACTAATACCTTAGTTCATTTGTAAAATTAAAAATAAATTTTAAGTCTATTAAATATCTGACTTAAATCACCACCATTGAGAATCATGGACTCTCACTCAGTTCTCAGACCCCAGCCAGTTAACTTGTTAGTTGCTGTTGAAGTCAATTCTGACTCATGACAACACCATGTGTGCAGAGTAGAACTGCTCCACAGGGTTTTCAAGGCTGTGACTTTTTGGGAGCAGATTCCCAGGCCTGTTTTCTGAGGTGTCTCTGGGTGGGTTCAAACCTTCAATCTTTCAGCTAGTAGCCAAGCACTTAACCATTTGTATTACCCAGCCACCTGAGCCAGAAAACAGACCCCTTTAAAAGGAGGAGAAGCTGGGACCTCTTGAGGAAGGACCCAATGAGGTTGCACCAAGAATGCACTATAAAATTTCTTCCTAGCTTTCCTCAAAACAAAATGAATCCGTTCACTAGGGTGAATATACTCTACAGAAAGGAAAATACAAAGACTTTTACAGATTTTTGGAAACTGGCTATGAACTGTCTAATCTCCGGGAACCCCCAAAATTTCAGGACCTACCAGTTAGAGTGCTGATTAATGGAAGTCAGATAATAAATAGGGTTGTGGTTTGAATCCCTCCTCCAGTGGGTCTGTAAACTCATCCTTGTGGTTATTTCCTAATTTTCCAATAAGATATTTGGCAACTGGCAGAATTTCACATCCTAGCCTTTGAATTGAGGGTTATTATGACAGGAAGGGCCAAGAGGAAGCCCTGGAACTTCCTCCTTTCTACAATGTAGTCAGTTAATCATAATACTATAACCCTGGGGGATTTTGGAGATTAGTACTGTGATGGTTAAGATTGTATGTCAACTTGGCTGGGCCATGATTCTCAGTGGTTTGGCAGTTATGATGTAGTTTGGTAGTTGTACAATGTTGTGATCACTTCCATGATGAGATTTGATATAATGTGATCACATCCATGCTGGGATCGATCAGTAGCCAATCAGTTGAAAGGGAGTTTCCTTGGGGGTGTGGCCTACATCGGATTTAAGTGGATATTCCGGCAACGCTCTGGATCCTGAAGCTGGCTCCTAGATTGTCTGACCTCTGGTTCTTGGAATTTGAGCTAGCAGCTTGGCTGCTATCTTGCCTGCTAATCTTGGGATTTTTGTTGATCTTCACAGCCTGTGAGCAAGATCCCTGCTCTCAGACCTGCCAATCTTGGGTTCACCAGCCTCTGTGGCTATGTGAATCAGGAGAAGCCCCTACATGGATTTGGGGCATTCCAGCCTCTACAACATTGTGAGCATTTCTTTGATATAAATCTCTCTATGTATATTTATACTCTTTACTGCTAGAGAACCCAGCCTGAGACAAGTACCATCATCTGAACTTGAAAAGTACAGGATTAATGATTCCTATCACATTTGGATACAACTCTCCTATTTGGTCTGTGCAGAAGAAAAATGTATTTTGGAGAATAACAGTGGATTATCATAACCTTAATCAGATTGTGACACTAATTACAACCACTGATTCAGATATTCTATCTTTTCTGGAGCAAATCAACCTATCCTTGGCATCAGGTGTGCCTCTGTTGATCTGGAAAATGCTTTCCTCTCTATACCAATTCATTAACACCACTTGTTGCAAATGGAAATGCTGTACTCAGCCTCTGACAGACCTAGATTAGAAAATCATAGTGCAGACCCTTGGGATTTTAGGGCAAAACCATGCTCTCTTCTGCAGATAATTCTTCTCCTTTCCATAAATAACTCCTGGGGTACTCCTGAACCCAGGTAGAGGTATAATGACTGACCATGGTCTTCAAGCAACCAGACAACCTGAGCTTCCCATCATGAACTAGACCTTGTATAATTCACTGAGCCACAGACTTTGGAATGGGCAGCAGCACTCCTCAATCAAGTGGAAAGAGTATAAACACCATCATGTCTAAGCAGGCCTTGAAGATTCCCATGGCACCTACTCTTGCTGCTTTGTCACCTGCCTTTTGACCCTCACACATAGTCTCTTGGGGAATTTTCTATAATCAGTTGACTGAGAAAGCAACAATGTGGGCCTGACTTAGAGATGATTCTGCATGATATATTGGCACCACCCAACATGGACTGGTGTGATGATGGCTATAGGAAGGAGCCACCAAAAGGATGGGAAAGAGATATTCATATTAATCTCCCTGCTGCCCATGTCCAACATTACACTTTATGTCTCAGAGGATAAGACTCCAGTATTATCACTCATTCATTCCCCACCATACCCCTCATTATGATTATCATTACTTCACTAATAGTCACCAAATGCTGAATACCTTCAGGACTTGGTTCAAGGTTGTGCTTCTCCCTAAATTCCCTTTCTCACCCTGAAAGCTGCTTTCTAATCAAAAGCTTTCCAGGTTTCTCACAATTCCCACTATCTCCTTTTTCCATAATCTAACACAATTATTTGAATTTCTTCCCCTCTGTCTTGAAGACTTTATACCTATATCCCTTAACCCAGAGGCTGAAATTCAAATGCTTAAAGAGGCAAAGAATATTGCCTATGGTAGTGATGAAAATCTAGTATTTACACATTAAATACATTGGATGATTTTCAGTACTTTAAAGAAATATGCTGTCTTCACTTATAACATACGTGTTCCTCTGAGCCTTTAATTTTCCTCTTTTGATACAGACTTGGTTACAAAAATTCTCTCTTTTTTTTTTAGTAATAGAGAATGGTGACTGAGACTCAACCTCAGTGTCAGGAAGAAAGAGGGACTGTGACGATTGTAGTAAACTGGAAAACATATACCCTGTCTTAGTGGGGCTGCTAATCTGCTCCAGGTGAGTTGTACCAGGAACTAGTCTTATGATTTTTCTGGAGAATCTGGAAATTCAGATTTTTATGTGAAATTTCACAATTTCAAATTTAGTCTCAAACTTGTTATAACATTGCGTCAATCAATACTAAAGGAATCTTCAGGCAGGAGTGGCTTCCAGGCACCAGTCAGCAACTTCTGTCCTGTGGTATCCTGAGTTCCTTGAGGGCAATAGATGAGTCTTATCCACTTGTATATACATAGGGTTCAGGACAGCGACTAGCACATAATACCTTGTCTTTAAATATTTGTTACATTTAGTTGAGTTAAAAGGAATCTAATAAAATTGCAAATTGTCTAATTGTACAACTAGAAACTCTTAAAAAGAAGAACTTTGTCCTATTTGGAGTCCTGGTGGCACAGTGGATAAGAGCTACATCTGCTAACCAAAAGGTCTGCAGTTCAAATCCACCAGCTTCTCCTTGGAAACCCTATGCGGCAGTTCTACTCTGTCCTACAGGGTCACTATGAGTCAGAATTGACTTGACGGCAATGGATTTAGTTTAGTTTTGTTTTGGTTTTGTCCTATTCAGGAGGATAGTGCTCAGCTGCTAAGTGAAGGGTTGAAAGTTTGAGTCCACCCAGAGGAGCCTCAGAAAAAAGGCCCTGAGATCTATTTCTGAAAAATTAGCCATTGGAAACTCTATGGAGCACAGTTCTGCTTTGATACACACTGTGATGGAATCAACTGGTTGTCTTATTCATTTTATATATACCAAAGTGTCTAATGTATCACTTTCACATGATAGATGATCAAAAATGGTGTGGATTGTTAAAAGGGAACACCAAGTGTTCATTAACAGTTTAGTTTGATTTTGCTTATTAGATGAGTAGCAAGCTATCTTACAAGGCTTAAGGTTATAGAATGTAAGGCCGATGATTTTGATGAGGAGGATTAGGTCAAGAGGTAAGCAACATATAAAATGCTACCCTCAGCAGGTATGATGGAGCATCTCAGTGATTTCTGAGCAAGAAGAATGAGAACCCTGAGCCCTTGGGGAATTTGGCGACACATTAAGCCCTACTGACTTGACATCAGGAGTCCCTCGGTGGTACAAATGGTTAATGTGCTTGGCTGCTAATCAAAAGGTTGGTGGTTCAGGTCCACTCAGGGGCACCTGGGAAGAAAGGCCTAGTGATCTTCGTTGAAAAATCAGCCATTGAAAATCCTACAGAGCAGTTCCACTCGGACGTATATGGGGTCACTATGAGTCAGAATTGTCTTGATGGTGACTCGTTGGTCTGACTTGACATCTGTAGCCCTGAGTCAGAGTGAGGCCTGAGGCTCTATCCCTATGATACTAATCACTGCTTTGGTTTTCACTGTTGGTATTACATATCAGAAAGGCTGCTAATTGATGGTGGTCACACTAAACACAGCTTTAAACGTTCACTCAGAGCAAATACATATATGAAGAATGTTTTGAAGAAAAAGGCTTAAGAAATGGACTTGCTTTTTGAATTTCGCAAGTTGAAAAAATTTTCCAGAACTATGAATGTTTTCAAAGGTTAATAACTCAAAAATAGTTAAGTTTTAAAAACAAAATTAACAAGTAGTACATTCACAAGGGAAACCACATAAACAATATCTGCATATTATTCATTTTTACTATTTCTGTATAGGGTAATTTTAAAAAATGAAAAAAAAAACCACTGGTAATTTGTTGAATAAATATTGGGTTGCATCCAATTTATTAAAAAAGATCAATTACGAATATTTCCTGTTAAATTTTCATGCCACATATCAAGTGATATATTTGATTTGTCTAATAGATAATGAAAACATTTTTAGCAAATGTTCGCCATATGTTAAATAATGCATTTTGAATTTATAATAATGGCAATGTTTTATTATACATATGCAAAACTCATAGAACTTATCAAATTTGAACATCGTTCAACCTATGGAAAATTTAACAAGCAAAACTTTAGTTACAAAATGCCATTTTATAGGACTTTAGGTCTCGTTTTTTTAAGATATCCTATCCCCCACACTCCTCAACATACACTCCTAATTTTAAATTGAATGAACAATAGTCAATATTAGATAAAATATACAGTTTGTAGTATATGAACCTATATCAAAACATTTAACATCCCACAATAGTGATGTCATAAGTCTGACCATACATTTTTTAAAAAGTTATTCATTCAATACGTGTTTGCAGAGTGCCTACTATATGTTTGACATCACTAGGCATAGGGAACATATCACTATAGGCATAACAGTGAACAAAACAGGCAAAAAAGTCAACCCACAGGGAACAGGAGACAGCTGGTGAATACAGAGAAAATAGGTGGGTCAAAAAAAAAAAAAAGTTGCCATGGAGTCAGTCATCCTAACTGATGGTGACCCCATGTGTATCAGAGAAGAACTGTGTTCCACAGGGTTTTCAATGACTGATGTTTTGAAAGTAGATCGATAGGCCTTTCTTCTGAGGCACCTCTGAATGAACTCAGACCTACAATCTATTGGTTAGCAGCCTAGCACATTAATCGTTTGCCCCACCCAGGGAAAAATGGGTCAAGGAACTGGTTATTTTGATAAGATGAATGATGAATTATAAAGAAAGTAAATGAATAGCCAAGCTTAAAAAAGTGAGGTACTGTGATTGAATAGTGGGATTTTTTTTTTTAATTAGACATTTCTGAGAAGTCAAAATTTCAGGTCATGACAAGGTACTAGGTGTGAAACGAAACTGAATGGCTCAACTAGAGAGAAGGAGATGTTTGAAAAACAGAATCTGTGGAACTTAGAGGCCATATGCTGGGCAGGCCAGCCACATGCCCATTTGAATTCCCAGAATGGTGGCAGGAATTGTGGCAGTGAAGGAAAGTGACAGTGAGCTGGTTGCCAAAGCCATCAATTAATGAGCATGGAGCCGCAATATATATAGTTATCAGGAGTCCACAGTGACAGGAGTTCTCCTTTACAAGACGCTGTAGGTAGCAGTAAGTGCACTGCAGATTCTTCCTCCCAATCCTGAGATAGACAGGGCGTGGGGGGAAAAATCAGCCTCCACTCAAGAAGGCTACAGAACAAGTGGTTTTATAAAGTGACAGCTGGCTTTCTGTGGAGGTGGGAAGATTGAAGGAATATTTCCTGAAGAAGTTGAGGATACGCGGTACGACTTTGGGGCCATGGAAGAGGGGTGCTAAAGGGCTTAAAGAAGGAGGTTCAGTGGAGAAGGGGAAGGATGGGCAATTGGGCCAAGGAGAAGAAGTACACGCATAATTAGGATGAAAATTTCGGGGAGAAACATGACCAGAAAGACACACTTGGGCAGTGTCCAAGGGAAATAGACATTTGAGGCGGGGAGAATTAGGTGGCTCTTGGGCTGTCTTTTAGGGTCCTTATGAGTTGGAATCGACTCGATAGGAATGAGTTTTTTGGGGGGGGGGTGCTGTGAGAGGTTGGAGCCATTAGCACAGTGTATTCACAGAGCCTCCTGTGCTCAGTGGTGGCTGGTAGGGAGGACTAGTAGCTGTACTCTGGACTCCATGTTCCTTTTTGTAGCCATGGACCTCATATAGCCTTGAAGTCTGTGCTTGCTAGGGGATGCTCTCAGGAAACATCTCTTTGCTTCATCCAACTTTGTAGAAAATACTCAGAAAAGTGTTGAAATTGTTTTACACTGGTTGCTAGTTGTCATAGTCTCTCCAGAACAATTAGGTGGGAGATGATTTCATCCAAAGCCTTCATTTGTTGTTGTTCAGTGCTGTCTAGTCGGTTTCAACTCATAGCAGCCCTATAGGACTGAGTAGATCTGCCCTATAGGGTTTCCAAGGAGCGCCTGGTGGATTTGAACTGCCAGCCTTTTGGTTAGCAGCCATAGCTCTTAACCACTAAGCCTCCAGGGCTCCAAGCCTTCATTTATTAGATTAGAAAACTAGGGCCCTAAGAACTGCCCACCATCATGCCTACAGTTTGTTATGGAGCTGTGTCTCTTGCTTAGATTTCCTAACCTTTCTACCCTTTCTACTACGAATGTACAGCCTCCTAGGAGAGCAATGACAGGCCATTGTCACACAGTAATAGCTAATTTTTACAACTAACACTAACAACTTACCTTGAACCAAGCCCTACATCTAATTCTCCTAACAACCCCATGTTATGTAGGCACTATCACTATCCCCATTTTACAAACGTGGAAACTGAGGATTAGGGAGGCTAAATAACTTTGACCGAAGTAACATACTTACAAAGTGGCAGATCTGGGAACTGAATCCTACTCCACAAGCCTCACTCCTAGTCAGTATTTTATGTCTCATCACTCACTATTATACGTGTTATGGTTTGCCCATCCTCCTTTTTTCTTTAACAGAATCAAAGAGTTGAGTGGGTTAGTTTTTATTCCCCCTGCTAAATATATATTTCTGCACCTGCTTTGCTCAGACACCTACCTAGCCTGGATGTTGCAAACATCTGTTTAGGTCCTTTTCATTTACTTGAGATTCTCCCTGTTCCTGTTTATCCCTTGGCTATTCCCACTTCTGGGAAATAATGCAAGAAAAGAGATGGATAAAAATACAAGTGTGAGGCACTGCGTTTTCACATTTTATTCTGATTTCAGGAATTGCTGGCATTATCTGGGAACGACACCTGCTTCCTCTTCGTTTGTAAGAAAGCAGAGGAGTGGCTTTAGAGGCACCTGTGTTTGTGGGATTCTTCGGTAGCCACCCCAATTTGCCGTAGCTCAGAGAGAGCTGTACCAAAGTCATCTTTGGGATAAAACTTGGAGAAGGTGGAGTAGGCAGGCACACATCCAATATGCCTGCTCTTTCTTAAAGTCTCTTTAGAGATGGGGACCCTCTGACAAGCATGGAAGAAGGCATCTCAGATGCACACTTGAACTGCTCTGGGCACTGAATGGCATTTGCTCAACAAACAGTGAATCCCTCCTGTGTTCCAGACACGTGCTAGATGCCCTTAAGGAAATCACACTCTCTTAGGGAGACTGAGTGGGTGAACAGAAACTTGCAACGCTATGTACATGGGGAGCATGTGCAGGCTGCTATGGGAACCCAGAAGAGAGGCGTGGGCATCCCCAGAAGCCTCCTTCCAAGAGATGTCAAGGAGACTGAAGCAACCATTTTCCTTCAGAGAAGCTGAACAGCCATACCATTGGAAGATTGATTCCTTTTTATTCTTGGAAAAGGCAGGGTCACATTTTGATCATGCAGAGGTGTTCGTATGCAGAGTTGGGGACCTCTCGAACACACTACAGGAAAGCTGGTATGATAAGGTACTAAATCCATTCCCCCAGCCTTGTCACAATTAATAAAGTTACACTCTTTTGTTTCCCTGCCACTCTGAAATAGTACAGGACTGCCTCTGAATTGTTTCCATGATGTGCTGTTTTGTTCCTTTGAGTACTCCATACTTTAGGTGCCAATTCACCTTTCCCTCTCATAAAGAAGAGTCAGAAAAAAGAACAAGAGGAATGGCGGAACAATGGAAAAACCAGCATGTTGAAAAGGTCATGGTACCACAGCATACCATTTTAATTTCTAAATGCTTTAGGCATTGTAAGTCTTTTTGACATTCCATTCTACTGGCAAATACTAAAAAGGGGTGGGAAAGGGCACAAATTATTTCATCTGCTTATAGAACATGAGGATGGCAGTAGGAAATGGTGCCCAATTAATCCATTCTTCCTGCAGCATTTCCATTTCAGGTCCTGTTTTGGACTTGCCTTTCTGTGAGAAAAAGTAACAGCTATGACCTAGGCATCTCGCTGAACAAGCTAATATTTTAACTTTCTCTTCTTCTTTTATGTTTTACTAGTTCACATCCAGTTTGTGTTTAGTGACTGATTTACTTTCAAGAAATGTTCATCCAGAAGTCTGGTAATTACTATTCACTCAGTTGACACATTACAAAATGCTTGTGACAGACACTGTTGATGAACTTATCCAACCTCCTTCTCTTCCTCACTCTCTCCCACTTTAGAGGCTGAAAAGCCAAATACTTGTCCAACCTCCCTTGCAGATAGGAATAATCATGTCATCCAGGTCTGGACTGTAAGGCGTAAGTGAAAGTCTGCTGAGAGAGCTTTGAGAAGAGGGGAACAGGTGAAACTGATACATATTTCTCCCTCCTTCCTGCCTAGAATTTGGGGATGATATCTAGAGATCCAGCAGTCATGTCGTGACCAAGAAGCAATTAGCTGACTTGCTTAGGAAGTTGCAATGGAGGATAAAAGGATCCTGGGACATTGATGATGAATGGAGCTGCTACACCTGCATCCCTACCTATAGATGTCTTGTGTGACAAAGAAAAGGACCTCGAGTTTGTTTAAGATATTAGAATTTTTATTTTCTGTTACTTGTAGCTGAAAGAATTCCTAACAAAGTGCTTTTATAAACAGTATCTCATTTGATTCTCCTGAAAAATCTGTACAGTATATTTTTATTATGCCTATTTTACTGATAGAAATTCAAAGGAATTTCAGGTAAGATCGCACACTTGGAAAATGTGGGCCCACACTTAGGTCCCAGGAAACCAAAAATCTCTGTGTTTTTTCCACCATTCCCTTGTCCCTATCTGGAATAAGAATTTGAACTTACATGGGAAAGGAAAACAAATAATGCATTAATGAGTTATTTGATACAGCTATTGAGTGATTTCCCAGCTCTTCGCTCTTTCTTAAATTACTAAGGTATTAGTCAGTGGGCCATGCCTCCATTTCTTTTACTTCGGTGTCATATTTGCATATTTTTCCTGCAAAGCCAATGAACTTGGGGTTAAATTAGAATTAGGAATATCCACAGTGTCTCTGAAAAACGTCAATGAACCTTTCTCATAACCAGGAAGATGGACAATATATGAATATACCTTTTGGAATTGAAGGTAGAATCTTTTGTTGTTGTTGCTTTTTTTTTTTTTTTTTTTGGTCTTTTTAACTTAAAGATGAGCATTAGTTAATCATCCTATAGCAGACATTATTGGTGGCCCACCCAAGATCTTCTACCCCCTTTCCCTTGCTTGTAGAGCCCTGGTTTTATTTGGGTGTCCCTCCCAAAGAGAAGGATCATATCCCTACCTCTAGGAATAAATCATGATTTGTTAAAGCCAATCATAGTGGTCCATTTCCTTTACCAGTGATTGGCCTAGTTCTGTCTATTTGAGCGTTTTTTAATCTTGATTTGTTTTTGTGGTTTCCCTGTCTGGGTTAACATCTGATTGCTCTGTCCAGTGTTCTAGCCTTGGGTTGATACCTGATATTATTGATTTTCTAACCAAAGAACTCCATTTTTAGTACTTCTTGTAGTTTTGGTTTGGTTTTTATGAATCCTCTAAGCTTCTGTTTATCTGGAAATGTCCTAATTTCATCTTCATATTTGAGAGACAGTTTTGCTGGATATATAATTATTGGCTGGCAATTTTTTTCCTTCAATTTCTTAAGTAAGTCATCCCATTGCCTTCTCGCCTGCATGGTTTTTGCCAAGTAGTCCGAGGTTATTCTTATTGACTCTCCTTTGTAGGTGACTTTTCATTTATCCCTAGCTGCTCTTAGAATTCTCTCTTTATTTTTGGTTTTGGCAAGTTTGATTATAATATATCTTGGTGACTTTCTTTTTAAAATCTACCTTATGTGGAGTTCAATGAGCATCTTGGATAGATAGCTTCTCATTGCTCAGGATATCAGTGAAGCTTTCTGCCAACAAATCTTCAACAATTATCTCTGTATTTTCTATTATCCCTCCCTGCTGTGGTACTCCAATCACACATAGGTTATTTCTCTTGATAGAATCCCACATGATTCTTAAGGTTTCTTCATTTTTTTTAATTCTTTTATCTGATTTTTCTTCAAATACATTGGCGCCAAGTGGCTTATCTTCAAGATCACTAATTCTGCCTTCCACTTGCTCAATTCTGCTCCTCTGACTTTCTATTGAGTTGTCTAATTCTGTAATTTTATTGTTAATCTTCTGATCTTCTGATTGCTGTCTCTCTGTGGATTCTTACTGCTTATTAAATTTTTCCTTATGTTCTTGAATAACCTTTTAAATTTCTTCAACTGTTTTATCTGTGTGTTCCTTGGCTTGTTCTGCATATTGCCTGATCTCCTTTCTGATGTCTTGAAGAGTTCTATATGTTAATCTTTTGTATTCTGCATCTGGTAATCCCAGGAAGGCACCCTCATCCAGAAGATCCTTTGATTCTCTGTGTTGAGAGCTTGTTGAAGTGATCATGGTCTGTTTCTTTATGCAGTTTGATACCAATTTTTGTCTCTGAGCCAGTTATTATATTAGTTTATTTTATGTTTGCTTACTGTATCCTAGTTCCTTGCTTTGTTTTGTTTTGATTTGCCCAGATGGGTTCCTTGAGTAAGCTAGTTTGATTATTTTTTCCTTTGGAGCTCTGACATCCTGCCACCAGATGGCTAGGGCTGTTATCAGGTATATGAGCTTATGAGTTCATTCACTTTTCTTGTGTGGATTCAGCTCAGGTGTCCAGGTAGCTGGTCATCAAATGTGTGATACAGTTTCTGTCATACAGTCTTAGAGGGGCAGGGATGTTTGCTGTAGGTACCAGTATCTGACTGCAGCAGGGGGTCATGCTTTGAACAAGGCAGGGGGCTGAGAACTGTCCCCCGAGAGACTCAGAGGAAAGTGCATCCCTGTTCCCTAGAACGTACAGATGGGTGCATTCTGCAGATGGACCATGGGTACCCAATGCCTTTGGTTGTAAGGACTGGGAGGTACCAGTTATCCCTGGACCCCTGTCACAGGTGGCTGGGTGACCTGAATGGAGCCACCGGTCCTTATGCCCCTGGTGTGGGTAGGTGAGGACCCTGTTTAATAGGCAGAGTGGTGTCAAATATCAAACACCCACCTCTCCATTGCACAGCTTAAACAGTTGCAGTCTGCCAGCAAGGGCCTATTCTCCCAAAATAGGCCCACACAGGCCCAAGCAGGGCAGAAAGGTATTCAAAGTCCATGGACTGTTTATGCCTGGATGGGAGCCGCTTCTGTCCTGAGCTCCCCCAGTTAGTGGAGCTGGAAAATTATCTTTTCCCCCTGATGTGAATTTATTCCTTCTCCAAGGCCAGGAGCATTGCTCAGAGTGCTCAGATAGGCCTATCTCAGGCCCAGGGATATCAACAGCCACTGAAGCTGGCTTGGGGGTGGGGGGCGCAGAAAAATATACACAGGCACTTAGCTTTTGCCAAGAGCTGGTGCTGGAGGTGCGAATAGGCTGTGCAGCTGGCTGCTTCTCCCTGAGGAAACTCCAGGTAAATGCTACTACCAGCCCACTGCAGCTGCTCCCAGGGATGGTGCCTGAGGGATACCAGCAATTTAGGTCTGGCAACTCCTCTCCACTTCTGAACCACCTCTCTCTCCCCCTGCCACTCAGTCCATTTTCTAATTTTGCCTTCAATGTTCAGGGCTCCTAGTTTGTCATAAATATAATTGTTTCACTTGATTTTTCAGGCCCTTGTAGTAAGAGGGATCACATGAAGCATCTGGCTATTCTGCCATCTTGGTCCCACCTCCCCTAGTTCTGTTTAATAAAACCTAGTTCTGACTAGTAAAACACAAGCGTGGTCTTCTAGAAAAGATGGTTTCCTCTTCCTCTGGACCTTGTCATATCTGGCTGAAAATCTTATCTTGTGAAAAAGAGGAAAGCTAATCATAAGACAAACCCAACTCTCTATGGATAACATGGTGAGAAAACCAAGAGAACCTGGATCCTTGATGGTAATGTTGAATCACTGAATTTAATCCTGGAGCATCCTTACTTTTTGAGTCCTCACTGTGCCAGAATCATAAATTCCTCATTGTTTAAGCAAACTGGATTCAACTGGAGGCATGGTAACTCACTAGGTAATTTCCTGATCAAAGGGGAGATTTAGCCCAAATTAGAAGAACAGCATGATGGCCACCCATAACCACAACCTGTTTGGATGCTCCACACAGAGTGGAGAGGCATCTTTCAGGCAAGACCTAGAAAGCCCCAAACACTGGCTCTTTCAGGTGGTCTGAGCATTCATTACTACTCTACTCATTAGCCATGCCCAGATCCAGGGCTAGAGATACTGAGCAAAGACAAATTGAAAAGCTACATCTAATTAACAGGAAATAGAATTTCTTAAAATAGTATTGTCAATGCTGCTAACTGAAATGGGTAGGTTATGGAATGTGCTTCACTTTGCGCACCAGCTTCTAAGCAATTTATCTTTTAAAGAATTAATAGTGCTTTGGTATTCTACCTTCCCAATAACAGTATAGCACAGAGTATAAGAGCCTGGGTTCTGAATGCAGGCTGCCAGGATCCAAATCCCATCCATGCCATTAATCAGATGTGTGACGCTGAGTAAGTTATGGTACTTCTCTGTGCCTCAGTTTTCCCATCTGTAAATGATGATAATAAAAAGTGCCTACCTCACAAAACTGTTGTGAGGCTGTAATCATTTTTATGACATAGAAGGCACTAAATACTTGTTAGTTGTTATCATTATTCACTAACTGGATTACAAGCATATTCTCTTTCTTTCTTATCCTCTTGGGTGACAACTAGCCTTATATGCATTAAGCTCTGAATGAATGCTGCTTGAATTTGAAGGGTGTCTATGCCTCTGTCCAGAAAGATTTGACTATAATATGATTACCTTATAATTACGTACTTCATGACAGGAGAAAGTAGTATCCTGAGATTCATCGTGCCGTGTTCTATTTTTTATAATTAACTCTGTTACTAATAATAACATTCCTATACTTTAAAAAATGTTTACAATTATAGAATCCATACCATTTGTAACCTGGTAAGATAAATCCTGGATTATCTTAAATTTTCAGGTTATGTAAGTGGTATTTATTTCAGTAAATGGCTCCACAAAATTCCCTTTCTTTAGCTTATATTTCTCTGTAGCTCACTATTGTTGTGATAGCTTTCAGCCACTTGTCTGCTGTAATTTTAAAATTTCCCCTCAAAGTGCAGCCTAGACCCTCACAAGTGCTTTCTCAACAGGATGTCTTTCCTCGACAGTCTAGCATTTTATTATTCTTTGCAAATAATTTAATGTTACTCTTTTGGGAGAATTATCTCTAAATATCCTATAAGATATAAATTTTTTTTTTTTTTTTATATCCTATAATGATTCTGGAAGGAAAGTTACTACAGTATATCCTGGTTTCCTTTCTTAGTTTTTGAACTGCAGAATTCTATAGCAGAATAAATACTCTTGTTTGTTACAGGCCCCTTATCTGTGGAGAACAGTACTCACACTTTCAGATAAGCCTATTGGATGTGTTGGCATTTAAATCACAATTATGATGTGAAGAATAATCTCTAACTTTCTTGCTTGGATTTGTTCTTTAATATAGCTTCACTTTATTTTTTCCTTAAGTTCTTAACTATGAGTAAACTCATAAAGACTGAAAATTTTGTCCTGCATAAAAATCCTTTATTCATTCATTCAAAATTTTACAGTTTAGTCTACTACATCAGGGGCTATACTAGGCACTAGAGACACAAAAATGAAAAGAATGTAGCCTCTATTTTTCTATGATTTTGGTAGTTAAGAATAATATTAATAGTAATATTTGTAACCATCTCTAAACTATTAGAATACAGGAGGATGCATAGATAAATATTACTTAAATAAAATGCAAATATTTATTTAAATCGCTAGCTTCTACAAGAAACATCTTTTTCTAAATGTCACAAGAAAAAAAGCAAAAGCTAGCCTCTCTTGTGTTTAAGTGTTTCTAAAGAAAAAGCAAGGGCCAATTTAAGAATGACACAAAAAGAAAACAAAATTGGGAAGATCCAGGGTGGTTTTAGCTTTGTGCAAATGGTAGAAATTCCATTCATGATAAAATAGCAAGACTGAAAAGATGCGATAACATTAAAATCATGCAACAAACACAACTTGTTCATGTCAACTTGTTCATGACAGGCGAAATGGGGTCATGAATGTTACAAAGATAATTTTTTTTTTTAATTGAAGGGAGAGAAAAAAACAGCAACATGTTCCATACGACAGAAGGGAAAAGGCTAAGAAGGACTGAGAGATTCAGCAGATAACAGGTACCGTGAGACTGCCTTTGAGAGCCTAGCACATTCATTAAAAATCATCCTCCTGGCCACAAGACAAACTGGCTACAGGCATAGCTTTAACCCTTGAGCTCTAGAAGGGGGCAGCCCCAAGGCATCTGGTCCTAAATAAAGGGAGAGAATAAGATGGAGATGATGACGAAGAATGGCTAGCCCATAAGGCACCTACTATGTGTCAGGTGCTGAGCTCAGTGCTTCCTTATCATTTCATTTCATCCTCTGGATGATCCTCTGTGACTATTGATGCTGCTGCTGTTAGATGCTGTTGAGTCAATTTCAACTCAGTGACCCCATGCACAACAGAAAGAAACATGGCCTGGTCCTGCGCCATCCTCACAATCATTGCTATTTTTGAGCCCATTGTTGCAATCACTGTGTCAATCCATCTGGCCAAGGGTTGTCTTGGTCATCTAGTGCTGCTATAACAGAAATACCACAAGTGGGTGGCTTTAGCAAAGAGAAGTTTACTCTCTCACAGTCCAGTAGGCTAGAAGTCCAAATTCCAGGCGCCGGCTCCAGGGGAAGCCTTTCTTTCTCTGCCAGCTCTGGAGGAAGGTTCTTGTGATGCATCAGTCTTCTCTTGGTTTGGGAGCATCTTGGCACAGGAACCTCAGGACAGAAGGACACGCTCTGCTCCCAGCACTGCTTTCTTGGTGGTATGAGTTCCCCGTGTCTCTCTGCTCACGTCTACCTTTTATACCTCAAAAGAGATTGGCTTGAGACACTATCTAATCTTGTAGCTCTCATCAATATAACTGCCACTAATCCATCTCATTACATCATAGTGATAGGATTACAACGAATAGGGAAATCACATCAGATGACAAAATGGTAGACAATCATACTATCCTGGGAATCATGACCTAGCCAAGTTGACAAATATTTTTAGGGGACACAATTCAATCCATGACAAGGGTCTTCCTTTTTTTTTTTGCTGACCATTTACTTTACCAAGCATGATGTCCTTCTCCAAGGACTGGCCCTTCCTGATAACATGTCCAAAGTAAGTGAGACGAAATTTCACTATCCTTGCTTCTAAGGAGCATTCTGGCTGTACTTCCTGTGACTATTACTACTAAAGTTTTGCCTTTAAGAAAACCAGGAGAAGAGAGGAGATAAGATGTGACATCAGGTCACTAATGAATCACAACTTGTGGTTTGGAAACGCTTAGAGTTCCTCTCACTTATCTTCTTTCAGTGTCTCCTTCAGAGCTTCTTCATCCCTTTTTCTTATCTCTCTTATGAATCTGCATCTTGCCAACATGAAAATACGCTCAATATCGTTAGTCATTAGGGAATGCAAATCAAAACCACAATGAGATAATGCTTCATACTCACTAAGATGGCTATGATTAAAAACAAAACAAAACAACAGGTGTTGGGGAGGATATGGAGAAATAGGAACCCTTTAACCCTGGTGTCCTAGTGAAGAGCTATATCTGCTAACCAAAAAGTTGGCAGTTCCAATCCCCCAGGTGCTCCTTGGAAACTCTATGGGGACATTTCTACTCTGTCCTATAGGGTCGCTGTGAGTCAGAATCGACTCAATGGCAACGGATTTTATCCATTGCTGGTGGAATTCAAAAACGGTACAGTCACTGTGGGAAACAGTTTGGCAGTTTCTTGAAAGTTAAACATGGAATTACCATATGATCCAGCAATTCCATTCTAGGTATATACCCAACAGACTTGAAAGCAGGAATGCAAAACAGATACTTGTATGTATGCCAGTGTTCATTGCAGTGCTATTCACAATAGCCAAAAGGTGGAAACAGCCTATATGTCCGTTATCAGGTGCATGGATAAATAATATGTAGTACATAATACAATGGAGTATTACTTGGCCATAAAGTACATGCTATGGTATGAACCTTGAAAACATTATGTTAAATGAAATGGGTCAGTCACAAAAGGACAACTATTGTATGAGCTCACCTGTATGAAATATGTTAAGTAGGCAAATATATACAGACCAAAGTTTATTAGTGGTTACCAGGGGATAGTAAGGTGCTCTGGTGGTGCACTGGTTAAGTGCTTGGCTACTAACTGAAAAGTTAGTGGTTCAAATCCACCAGTGCCTCTGTGAGAGAAAAGAGCTGGCAATCTGCTCCCATAAAGATTAAAGCCTTGAAAACCCTATGGGGCAGTTTACTCTGTTACAGGGGTTGTTATGAGTTGAAATTGACTCACTGATACCCAACACCAACAACAGAGAAGGGTAGGAGGGCGGGAAAAAGGAGGACTCAATGCTTGGGGAGGGGGGGACACTGAGCTTTAGTTAAGTGTGATGGAAAATTTTGGAAATGAACAACAGTGATGGTTGAACAGCATGATAAACATGACTAAAGTCACTGAACTGTACATGTATATATATTTACTACAATCAAATAAAAATGCTGCATCCTGTTAACCCACTTACAGGCTCAGCCAGAGTCATTAAGGGGGTGTTTAGGGCATACAACAGACCTCTCTGGCTGTAGGAATTTTCCTCTTCCTGTACAATAAGGAAATAAATTCTAAAGTCCTGTTGAAGCGATATTCATGCAAAATAACTGCAAAGAGAACCGGTATTATTTAGGGGCTGATCACCCAGTCTGTGGATTAAGAGTTGTTGATAAAAGCTCGTCAACACTATTACTTTGAATTCACAGAGACCCTTTTATCTGAAAGGGCTTTGTAGTTATGAGATGAATGATTGCCCAGATTTTTGGCAAACTGTATGCTAGAGTTGAGAAAATAAATTACAGTGATAGATTTCTGTATCATATTTTATTTGTGAACTATTTATAATAATTCCTATTTTCCATCCTGTATTTTTCTAACTATAAAGGTAGCGTTTAAAATACTGTAGTCCTTCTTTTAGTTATTCATTTGGCAATATGTTTTTGCCCATTTTAAGTTTATATAAATTGATAAAAATGATAACAACTAATGTTTGTATAGCACTTTTAATTTTACAGTTCTCTTCCCCAGCCAGATGAGAATATTGATTCATTTTTCAGATAAGAAAACTAAGGATGTGGGAGTGATGGATGACATACCCAGGCTCATCCCGAGAATAAAAGTCAACTGCTTATCATAAGCTCTTTCTCCTGCCCTGCACTGCCTTTGATTCCAAGTACATGATACACTCCTTAGATTGTGAATTGACTTCCCAAGTCAGGGATGTTGCCTGGAAATAGATAGGTGTTCAAAATTATTTGTTGAATGACTAAGTAAATAAATAGAAGAACGTTTTTATTTGTTTCCTTTAGCTTGTTTCCATATTTTATATCAAGAGTACCTTCCTGTCATGACTAGCGGCCTACTTGTATAGAAAGAAAATGAGGTCCAGAGAGGTTAATTAAGTGCCTAGAGTCCTACTGGTGATTTACTGGCAAAACAAGAAACACTGAGCTCCAATTCCATGTCCTCTGAGTAGATTTTTGCCTTCCTCTGGTTTTTCTGGGTGAAGTGTCAGCCACCTTCTAATCTGCTCTATTTTTTAGTGCATCAGTCTCCTGGTCATAGGTAACTAGGAAATGCTTTCTTTCCAATATGCCTATCCACAAACACAGGTTGTGAACCGGCATGACACATACTACATAAAAAGATCGTGTTTGTTGTTGAATATTTCCCATTTGGGCCTCAACAATGGTATCTTGTTGAAAATGTAACAGAATGTCATTGAAAACGGTGGCTGACAGTCAAGTTTCAGGAAATCCCTCTATTCTAAATATTGCTTACATGCTATGAGGAAAAGAACTGCTTATGGATATTTTTAAGTAAAGCTCAACAATGACACATGATTGTATACAGGTGGTGGCAACATACTTTGAAGTATAAGACATTATTTGGCTTTATGTACAAAAACTTGGAGGGAAAGGGTAGTAAATTTCCTAGTTTAAAAAAAATCTCCAGCTCTATGAGACACAAGAAATCACACTTTAGTAGTAACAACAGGAAAAAAAACGGATATTTTTCATAAGTTGGAAGTAAAATCTTATTTTAATGGAGTAAGTGGTGATCAAGATGATGCAAATTAACGTTCTATAAAATGAGGAGTTGGAAATTTAAAAAATAACATTTTACTTACGTAAAGACGAAATGTAATAAATTTAGCGTTCCTCCTTTTTTCCTTTTCCTTAGTGAATTAGAACTTAGAAGCAGAATAAAAATGACAGAAGTCACCTATGCTCATTCATTGCTTCTGTGCCAGCCAGTCACTTTCATTACCATGTAACTGATACTTCCATTACAAATCCTATAAAAATGGAATTTTATTTCTTTATCAAAGGAAGTTGATCTCATTTTCTACCTCGGAGAGAATCCAATGCAAAATAGAGCCAGCATAATTACATACGTATTTTTATAGCTTCAATATCATAATATTTTGATTTTGCTTTACATCACATGCTTTCCCAGCTGGTGGGCAGCTTCTGTTTTAGCTTCGTGGGTTATATTAGTAACGGGGGAAAGAGATATCATACACATTGTGAAGCTAATGAGACCAACATTCTGGTGGTGTTTGAGGATATGATAATACATCTGTTTGATAGTCTTTGACTTGCTTTGTTATAAGTCCTAGTCCTCCAGACACAGTGGCACTTATAATTATTTATAGTATACCAGGGCTCAGGCAACAGCAGCAAAGCATAAGGGCAAGGTGGGTAGCCAGGAAAAGAGAAAGACTTAGGAAGGAATGATGGAAGGTAGACACCCAGAGATGAGCCAAACCAGATGCCAGGGAGCAGATGACAAGAAGCCTAGAAGATAGCAACCAAGAACACCTGGGGTGCCAGAGCCCTATCCTCAACAGTTAGAACAGGTTTAAGAGATGAGGCAATTTTCCTTTTCAGCTTTAGGAGCCATCAAATCTCAAGGGAGCTAATTCTTCAAACCAGTGCTTCAGAAATCCCCTGGAAATCTTGTTTAAAAAATGCAGATTCTGGTTCAAGAGGTCTGAGGTGGAGCCTAAGATTCTACATTTCTAAAATCTCCATGATGATACCGACGCTGCTGGTGTCCACCACTACCACCACCAGTTGACGGCTAGTCGATTGTGACTCATGGCAACCCCATGTGTGCCAAAGCAGAACTGTGCACCACAGAGTTTTCAATGGCTGATTTTTCAGAAGTAGATTGAGAGACCTTTCTTCCAAGGCATGTCTGTGTAGACTTGTTTAACGGCTGTTATAGAGACCATATATTGCAGAGCAAACTTATACTCAAGGAGAGCCAAAGAAGTAGAAAGTATAGGCTGGAGTGAGGAGCATGAGACTGGGGAGCAGATTTAGTTCCTAACAAAGGCAGAATCTGCAAATTTAATGTATTTAGTTGAAAAAGCAAAATTTGTTGGTAGCTGCTGAATAATTAGAATATTGACTTGCCACATTTTTTAATTATATCAACAAAGAAGAAAACTCAGTCCTAGAAATATTTACTTAACAACCCAAAATATAAAACTATGTCATAGAAAGAAGCCTGGAAACTAGGTCTCCTAGTTGTCAGGAAGAGCCTTTCCACCTCACTGCCCTCAGCTCACGTAAATAAATGGAGCAATCAATAAAACAACCCTTCCCAAACTGGTGTTCACCAGAACCTGACTCAGGGTTTTGTTAATAAGAACTGCAAAGAATTCAAAGTTAACTAAGTTTTAAACACTTCAAATTCTCGATACACATTAACATAACAAAAAATTAGGAAAATCTGTAAAAAAAAGAACCAAAGCTTTGACAAAACAATCTTGTTAAATATGTTAACCAACAGTTCCCCAATTTTTATAGCATAGAACACTTTTTCTACCATATTCCTCTTAGCAGCCTGCAGAATACCACTTTAGGAAATACTGGCTGAGAGAATCGAATTCTTTGCAACTGACGAAATTCACGCCAACAAAACAGCTGTTTCAAAGTTAAATTTTATTGTACTTTATTTAAGTTATCCAGGAGACTTCATGGGTTGTTTGTTGTTATTTCCTCAATGCAGGAAAGAAGATGCCCTCTGGGACGATAGAGTGAATTTAAAGGCCTATCGTGAAAGTGAAGTAAGAGATCAGTTAGAGTGACATGGGGTAAAACGGAATGGAGCAAAACTGATGAGTTTTGAGAAAAAGAAATGAGAAGAGGGAAATCAAATATTTAAGGCCTATGCATGTCGTTAAAGCCTGTCTTCAGAAAGTCCCAATGAGTATAAAGAAAGATTTTTGAGATTCGCTGTACTTTGTATCATTGGTGAAGAAAAACTACTGCACGACGTTTTCAGTTACCTTCCACATCTTGTTGTACTGCCCTGGGCTTCCATGGACACTTGGGCAGGTACAATGGCACCACCCAGAGGGCTCTATGCACACTGTGGATGTGATAGATTTGTGCAATATTTGGGAGAATTTTTTGGGGGTAAAATGCCAATAAAATTAGTAATGTATTACAATAGTTTGCAAACAGATGGAAGTAAAGAGTCACAAGAAAGCAGTGCCTTTTTCTAAGCCACCAATGACAATATATGAGTTAGCAATGGCCCTGGAACCTTTCTTACTACCTGTAAAGATCAGAACGCCTATCAACCAGGAAAATTGTCTGATACCACCATCTGACACAAGGATGACAAAAGATGTCACAAGAAAAATAACTTTGCTCCAGCTGGCAATCTCTCACTTTGTCTGGAGGCCTGTGCCTGTGCCCCTCCCCCTCTTGCTTTGAGGAACAAGAATCTAAACAAACATGAAGAATAAGTCTCCCATTATAGGACACTCATGAATCCCTTCAAAAATATTTATTCTAAGTCTATTAATAAGAGATGCTGTGCTAGAAAACAGAAGTAGTTCATATACAGACTTGAGTTTTAAATGTCATTTTCACATACAAAGACACTACATTTCGAAATGTTAAAGGAAAGAATTTCCAGCACACAAACCAGATTGCTCATTCATAAGAAAAACACTAAAATTAAATCAGTACTTACCCAGACATTGTTTTAGCTGCTGACAACATAGAACAAAATGGTTACAGCCCTGCCTCCATGGTTCTGACAATTTAGTAGAGAAGACAGACTTTAAACAGAATGTCTCACAAAATAACAATGTAACTCCAATTATTAAAAAAAAAAAAAAAAATCTTAAGAAGTAAAACTACAATGTGCTGTAAGAGCTTATAATAGAAGGTCCCAGTCAAGGCTGAGGGGTTAGGGAAGCCCTTCCTAAAAAAAAAAAAAAAAAAAGAAGGTACTTTATACCAAGGGAGAATGAGAGGCAGTTAGATAGAAAATGCATGGGGAGTAGAGCTCCAGGCACTAAAGACAATGTATATAAATGTCTTCAGGCAGAAAAGAGTTTAGTTTAGAAACAAGGGCTCAAACTTCTTTTGTATTGGCCATATGACAAACACAGAGCTGACAATGTAGCAAGTGACATGCTGGGCAGCATCCCTTTGTCACCTCAGATGCTCTCTCTACCCTTCTCCTTGCTCTTTGCTCTGGGAGGCTGAACTACATGGTTACTTCGACAGGTTTCCAAGTCCTCTGGGTTCTTGTTGGGTTTGCCAATGGGGAGCAACAGTAAGAAATCTAAGGGAGGGAGAAGAACACGATCAGGGAATTTATTCCCTATTCCTGCCCCATGAAATTGCCTTGAAGTTGTGGTGGTGCGTCCCTGCTTCTCTCATGGTTGTCAGTCTTATACAGCTCTCTTTTCTTTGAGGACTAAGGATGGAGAAGCCCTGCTCACAGCAGCCCTGGAATCCTGTGCTATCCCTTGAATTCCATTATACCCCACCCCACCCACATCATTGTAATTAGCCCTTCGTAACAAACCCTCCTCGAATTATCCTAATTTGCATGTACTATTTTTTTTCTGTTGGGACTCCAGCTGTTACAGTGTTCGATTAATGTTTAGGAGGAAATTATGGTCCAGATATGCATTCAGATTTTAATTTTTTATGGATAACCCACTAAGTGCATTTACCAGGAAGATATAAACATCAACCCATTTTTCCTTGAGTGTTTTAATTTCCTTTCTACTAAGAGCGAACATATTTGTGATAAGCCTAGATTTTGCAATTAAAAACTCTTTCAATTTTGCTTCAGTTCTTAGTTTGCTTTCAGTTCATTGAATGCCAAGTCATTTTCATGTCTACATTAAAATTTTAGGGTTTTCTTAAAGTTTTATTTCATGTAAGAGCAATTTATCTGATATAAAGAGGCAATTCACTGACGAAAAATTGCTCAACCTAACTGGCAACAAAGATGTGCATACATCAAAATAATAACATTGGCTAAAATGCTTTTAAATTTTAATATTTACTGTTACTTGGTGATGGTGCAGGGAAACCTAATCAACTACTATGCTGGTGCTAGAATACTTCAACGAAACATTTCTACATAGTTTGGCAATCAAAACTTCCAGTTAAACTGAACCATCAATTTCGCTTCTAGAAACTTAATCTTAGGAGATAATCAGAGATGTATCCACAGATGGATATCGTCACAGCGTTGTTTATAATAGCTCTTCTGCCCCGTAAGGAACAACATTATGGTCACTATGGTACATGCCTATGATAGAATCCTATGCATTCATTAAAAGCATTGCTACCAGAGGGTAGTCTCAATCCTGGCGTACAGAGATCAGCTGGGAAACTTTAAAAAAAAAAAAAAAAAAATACACGCTCCTGAATCCCTCCGAAGAGAGTCAAATCAGTGGGCCTAGAGTGAAATCTGGATTTCTCTATTTTTAAAAATTCATGTAATTCTGTGGAGAATTGAAAACCATTAAATATAGAATGATATATCATGACTTGGAAAAATGTTCAAGACAGAAGGAACGGTAAAGGTGGACAGCTTGTTACAGTGTAGTAAAACCTTCTTAAATACAGGCCAAGAAAATAAAGTGTTAAGAATAACCCCAGACTGATAAGTTTTTATCTCTGAGTAATCAGTTCATGAACAACTTTTATTTTCTTTTTTTGTCCCTTCTTGTATTTTCTAAGTTTTTTGAATAGTAAAATGTATTCTTTTTCATTTAAAAAAATAATAGAAAGCTTCTCTTCTTAAAGTTAATTTTGTCTTTCATTCTTCCTCAAATAAACCGTGGTGGTGTAACGGTTAAACTCTCGGCTGCTAACTGAAAGGTTAGCAGTTCGAACCCACTCAGTGGCTGCAGGAGAAAGATCAGGTGATCTGCTGCCATGAAGATTACAAACTAGAAAACCCTATGGAGCAACTCTACTACGTCACGTGGGGTTCTTATGAGTGGGGATCGACTCAATGACACCCAACAACAACAACGATGCTTCCTCAAGACCTTCTTAAGTGAGCCTCATTCCTATCCCTGTATCCAATTCTTATAATGTATTTTAAACTAGTTACAGAACACTACTACCTGTTTTTAGGACATTTAAAGCTTAATTCCAAAATTTGCTTTTTGTTTTGTAACAAAGCAAATTTTATTTAAATGGGACGCTGTAAATTTTTATCTGTTGGTCCCTCTTCAGTAGCAACACAAATGTGACTGAACAAGAAGTACTTCAGCTCTTTTTCTTTTTCTGAGAGCCTTGCATTCAGCAAGGAAATAAACTCTTCCTTAGATACACATTAAACAGACAAAATAAAGACCAAAGGAAATGTAGTCATTACAAATGTTAGAATGTACGCTCCAATAACGTATTACTAACTTACAAGCTGCCTTTCCTATAAAAGAAATAAAAATTACTACGAGGTTGTCTATTTACATGAACTAATTCTATCTAGCTGATGCCACTTATCATTTTAGATAACAACATTTTAAAATGGAAATAACCTCACTGTTCTGTTACCTTGTTAATTGGGAAGGGCTCCTACCTAAGTCTCCTCCTTAGTTTTTTCCAAACAAGTTTTTATTGAAATAATACACATCCATAAACATACACAAATCCTAAATGTATGGCTTAATTAGTTCTTATGTACCCATCCTTGTAATTATCACACAGATCAAGAAGCAGAACTTGGACAGCACAAAAGAAACAATCCTTGTGTTCCACACCAGACTCCACCTTTTTGATACTCCCAAAGGTAACCACAGATCAGTCTTAAATGGTGTGCACCGTATATAAATGGAGTTTATATAGTATGCCCCCACATGCACTCTTTTGTGTCTGTTGTTCCCCCTCAACATTATGTTTGTGAGATGATATTGTTACACATAAGGCAGTCATTTGTTCTTTTTCATTACTGTGTAGTATTTCATTATATAAATATTCTACAATATTTTTATCCGTTCTACTGTTCATGGATATTTGGGTTATCTCCAGGTTTGGACTACTGTGAACAATGCTGCTATTAACTTTTTTACACAAGTTTATAATATCCATAAGGAGCTCTGGTGGCACAATGGGTAAGCCCTTGGCTACTAACCTAAAGGCCAGTGGTTTGAACCCACCTCCTGGCTTTTCTGGAGAAAAGACCTGGCAATCTACTCCCATAAAGATTACAGGCAAGGAAACCCTATGGACCTTTCTGCTCCCTCATATAGGGTCACTATGATTCAGAATCTTCTCTGTGGTACATAACAACAACATGTTATATATATTTAGGCATTTGTGTTAGGTATATACCTAGGAGTTTAATTTCTGCATCATAGGATATGTGGTAGTTTAGCTTTAGCATATGCTGCAAAATAGTTTTCCAATGGTTGTTAAAGAAGTATATGAACGTTCCGGTTACTCTACACCCTTGCCAGCTCGTCATGTTATCAGTCTTTTTTTAAAATTAGTGAATCTTGTAGCTATATAGTGGTATCTCATTGTTGTTTTAATTTCCCTAGTGATTAATGATGTGATTACTTTCTCAAATATTTATTATCTATACAGATATCCTTTTCTGTGAATTTTGTGTTCTAGGTTTTGCCCATTTTTCTATTAGTTTGTTTTTTTATTTTGATTTTAGGATTTCTTTACATATCCTCTGACAAAGTCTTCTTTGGTTATATGTATTGCAAACATATTCTCCAACTTGGCAAGTTATATTTCATTCTCTTAACGACCTCTTTTAATGAACAGAAGTTCCTAATTTTGACGTGGTTCGATTAATCATTTTTTTTCCTCTAAGGATGGCACTTTTCTGTACTGTTTAAGAAGTTTTTTGCCTCCCCTAGAGTCATAAAGATATTATTTTGTATTATCATACTGAAACTTTAGTATTTTACCCTTCTCATTTACACCAACAACCTACCTTGAATTCATTTCCGTAAAGTATGAGGTAGGGGTAAATTTCCTTTTTCTTTTTTTTTTTTTCAGAGTTATCCCATTGATTGACCATCTACTTATTGAAAAAAATATTTTTCCTACTGCTTTGCATTGACAATGGTATTAAGTCAGGTGGCCATCTATGTGGGGTTGCCTCTGAACTTTATTCTATTCCATTTACCCATTTGCCTGCCCTTGCACGAATATCACATTGTCCTAATTACTGACTTGACGTCAGCTCGTGTAAGTCCTTCAGTTTTGCTCTTTTTCAAGATTGGCCATTTATATTTCCACCTACATTTTCGAACATGCTTGTCAATTTTCATTTTAAAAAAATAATTGAAAAATTAGATTTTGTTTTCGATTGCATTGAATCTGTAGATAAGATGGAGGAACTTTAGTAATGTGTTTTCTAATACTTGAATGTGATATATCTTTTTATTTATTCAAGTCATACTTATGTTTTACAGTGTGAGTGTGTGTGTGAGACAGACAGAGAGAGATAGGAGGTCTTGTACAACATTCATTAGATTTATGCCTAGAAATTTGAATTTTAAGCTGTAACGGATATTATTTAATTTTGTTTTGTTTTCTAATTGTTTATTGATTATAGGTAGAACTACAACTGCTCTAGTGTTCAGAAACTGCCATATTCACTTATTAATCCTATAAATTATTTTGGATTTTTATTATAAAACCATGTTGTCTGTGTATAATGACAATTGTTTTGAAAAGTTGTGTTTTTATATCAGATTGACCAATTAAATTGATTTTTCAAATTCATTGGCAGAAAGTTGCTGATAATATACTAGTGTTTATAATGAATGCAGAATCTATAGTGATAGCCCCATTTCTACAACTGGTATTAGAAAATTTCTGTCCATCTCTCATCAGTCTTGCCATGGTTTTATCAATCTTACTATTTTAAGGAACCAACTGTTACATTTGTTTATTCTAATTATTGTGCATTTTTTACCATATTACCATGGTGCTTTTTTTTTTTTAGTTAAAATTTATTTATTGAAACCTTACACATATATTGTTTGGCTGTAGAATTCTAAAATCATTTTTTTTTTCAAAAAAAATTTTTATCCATATGACATAATAATAATAACGTGGAATACATAAGTCACTCAATCTACTTCCCAAGGTGTCAAAAAGAGAATTATTTACTCATTTGGTAAACATTACCTCATCTGCTCCCTCAGCTTCTTCATCATAATCATCATCATCATCTTCAATAGCTTCTCCAGTAAAGTATAACACTGATCTTGGGATTACACCCTCATGTAAAAAGTGACCAGCTTCAAAGTCTGCAGCAAGGATAGCTTCAGCAACACCATCCAAATCTCCACTCTCAGGAACTTTGGGAGGGGCAAAAAAAGAAAGAGTCACTGGAAAGTTTTAGTCACAGTACGAACTGTTCCACGTCCCTTGTGTTTTTGCTTCTTCTTAATGGTTTTCAACGTGACATTCTTTCCTTTTGTCCAATCTATCTGGCACCCTGTACAGCCCATAATTTCTGGTCCATCAAAAGAAAAAGGATCAGAATCATCTGGTTCAGACCTTATCCTACATGTCTTTGTCAACACTTCATTTGTGAAATACTCATTTGGTTCAAAGTGAAGCTCTAAGACAAAACTCACAGGCTTGCCAGCATCTGAGAACTTCCCTTTAACGCCTTTCAAGTGCTTCAGAATAGGTTCATCATGTTCCTGAACCACATCACTGAGCAAGTCAACATTCTTAAAAGCAGTCAACCAAAATTCAGAATTCCTTTGGAATTTTCATTTCCTTCATCATTTTTCTCATCTTCAACCTCGGCATTTTCTTTCAGCTCCTCCAAAATTTCATCTACCTCATCTGGTTTCCATTCACAGTCTTCTGCTGTAGGTTCATAAATTGCAAAGATGATCTCAAATCACTTATCACACAGAAGCTGATAAAGAATAGCATATTTTCTTTGAAGATCATGAAGCTCCTCATAGAATTTGGCTTCTACTGTGTACATTTAACTTGAAGGTTTTTTAAGAGTATTCACTCATCTTTTAACTGTCCTAGGCAAGCTTTCAATGTATCCTCTTGGTGTTTCTACCAGACCATCAAGTCTGTCTTGAAGGGCTGCAAGAATCTTAGGATTTTACATCATCTGAACAGTCAGTTGACACACTTTGATATTTGTTTCTTCACCAGTTTCTTCTTCTATTTCTTCAACATCATCCAAATCTTGAACTAGTTCAGATTGGTCTTTGTTGTCAATGACTGCCATGTCATAAGAACTCCAAATATCGTTGGCTAGAACCTGGAGCCAGGCAGCCAGAGCTGCACAGGAAGTGACTCAGGGTGGCAGAGGTGGGTGGAGCAGTAGGCGGCACTGTGAGCAGAAGGTTTTTGCATTTTAATATTGTATTTCTTTCCTTTTACTTCTTTTGGGTTCTATTTGCTGTCCTTTTTCTTTACTTTTTGAGTTATATAATTGCATCATCAATTTTTTAAATCTCTTTCTTTGACATATATGCCCTAAAAGCTATGAATTTTCATATACATGGCTTTGAGACCAGCTAGGAACAGAAAAGTTCCTAAATGATAAGCTGTGCCAGTTAAAATTTTCTAGAGAAAAATAGTATCAACTACAAGACACTGTTTACCCCCATTTAAAAGAACATCTTGTGATTAAAGTTAGGCCCAAGGTTGTTCACTTCCTCCTAAATTTCCCAGCTTGTAGCTGTTTTTCTCAGGCATGTGCAGTAGGAGGCCAGGTTGACCAGCAGATGACTCCATCCCATAATAAGTATTGCCTAGAAACCAAAAGACTCATGCCAGAGAACCAGAATCACTGGACATACATCATTGAGTGGTGGCTGAACCCATTTCAGAAGCAAAGCACCTGTCAGCCATTTCTGTGTCAAGTCCTAGCCCAGCCCTTTGTGAATACCCTTCATACTTCTTAGAAATCTACTGAATATGTATAACTTCCCTTTTCCTGCATAGTATAAAATTTTCCCCAGTCCTTTGTTTGGGGAGGTAGGGCTTTGAGAGTTATCTCCTTGTCTCCTAACTCGCTGCAAGTAATAAACTATGCCTTACTTTAAATCCACTTGATTCTTAGTTATTCTTAATGAGAGTACAAGTGGTGAACCCATCGCATTCAGTAATGGCTTTAGCTATATACCACAAGGTTTGATAAGGAGCCCTGGTGGCTCACAGTTAAGTACTTGGCTGCTAACTGAAAGGTTAGCAGTTCGAATGCACCCAGCAGCTCTGCAGGAGAAAAATGTGTTGATCTGGTTCCATAAAGATTATAGCCAAGAAAATCCTATGGGGCAGTTCTACTCTGTCCCGTGTGGTTATTACGTATCAGAATCGACTCACTAGTGCCTAACAACAATTTTCATTATACTTTAGTTCAAAACATTTTTTATTTTTCATTGCGATCTCCTCTTTGACCTATGGATTATATATAAATATACTTTAAAATTTATAGGCATTTAGTGATTTTCTATTTTTTAGACAGATTTTTATCTTAATTTCACTGTGGTCAGAGAACACACTCACTATTATTTCAGTCCTTTGAATTTTGTAGAGGCATTCTTTAAGGTCTAAAACCAAAAAAAACCCAAACCCAGTACCATCGAGTCGATTTCGACACATAGCGGCCCTATAGGACAGAGTAGAACTGTCCCATAGAGTTTCCAAGGAGGGCCTGGCGGATTAAAACTGCTGACCATTGGTTAGCAGCCGAAGCACTTAACTGCTATGCCACCGGGGTTTCCACTTTAAGGTCTGGCGAAGTACAATTTGCAAATACAGGTATTCCTTGCTTTTTGAAAGTTTGCTTTATGCCACTTTGCTTTTATGAAGGACCTACATTAGTACCTGTTTTCACTAACTGAAAGAAATCCAAAGAGAATTTTTGTTTTTAAGAAAAAAGGCAAAAAGCAAAACTAGCATTTTTGTTTTGCTGTGAGCAGTAGAAGAGGCAGCACGTACCCTGAGCAGCAAGAGTGGTGTCACCAAGCTCCTGTACATACACTTATCTGTTTTATATAGGTTGTGTATTTATCATATCATTCCGGCTTTTACTATCTGTTAGGTTATTTTAGGTTTTGTATGTAATTTGGTATGATTAGTAGGTTATTTTTTGGGTCTGAGAACACTCAAAAATTTTTCTCATATAAATTAATGGTAATTGTTTCTTGGCTTTGTGCCACTTACAAAAGATTTCATAGGAATGCTCTACTTTTGGATAGCGGGGAAACCCCATAATTCAAAACCACTTAAAAATAATGTACATTCTGCAGTTTGGAGGGGAAGCAGTTTCCTAGGTATATCAATTAGCTCCATTTTGTAAGCCATGTTGTCCAAATTGCCTATATTCTTGCTAACTTTTGTCTGCTTCTTCAAACTGTTACTGAGAGAAGTGTGATAAAATTTTCCTGCATGATTGTGGGTTTTTCTGTTTCTCCTTTTACTTCTCTTAATGGTTACTCAATAAATTTAAAGCTACGGTCATGACTGTTTATAAATTAACAGTGTTGTATGCGGAATATCGAAATCTTCAACTCTAATTTTTGAATTGTCTATTTTTTTCTTTCAATTCTTCAGATTTTGCTTCAAATATTCTAGTCCTCTGTCGTTAGTATGAGTCAGAATCTCCTAAATGGCAATGGGTTTGATTTTTTGGGCTTGGTTGTTAATTGCATGTTGTTGTTGTTAGGTGCTGTTAAGTTGTTTCCGACTCATAGTGACCCTATGTACAATGAGCAAAACACTGCCTGGTCCTTTGCGTTTATAATTATTATACCTTCCTGAAATATTGATTATAAAATCTCTCTCTTTGTCTCTAGTAATAGTTCTTGTCTTAAAGCCTGTTTTTTTCTGATGTTAATATAGTTCCTACCGCTCTCTTTTGATTACTTTTTGTATGGCTTTTGGGTCTACCTTTTAATGTCATTCTGTTGTCTTCTAGTTTCCATTATTTCTATTATAAAGCTGGATTGAGGTCTTTGTTGCTCCTTTGACTGTTACTTCCAGAATTTCCCCTTTGTCTTTGGTTTTCAACAGTCTTATATTGATGTGCCTTGGTGTGCTTTTCTTTGCCTTTATCCTACGTTTTTTAGCATCTGCTGAATCTGTCACTTTGTATCTTTCATCGGTATTTTAAAATTCCTGGTTATTATCTTTTCAATGCATCCTTTTGCTTCATTCTTTCTACCTTTCCCTTCTGGGACTCCAAATGCATAATACATTTGATAAATATATTAGAACCTTTCAGCATGCCTCATATTCCTGTTATATATTTTTTTCCTTTCTTTATTCAGTCTGCATTTCTCTAGTCTCTTTCAGTTCACTAATCTTATCTTCAGTTCTGTAAAATTTCCTCTTAAACTCAACTGTTGAGTTCTTAGTTTGAGTTATTGTATTTATTTATTTATTATAATTTCTGTTTTACTCTTTTTATATATTCCAGTTCTCTGGTGATTTTCCACCTTGTCATCTTGAACATACTAATAATTATTATTTTTAAGTGTGTTGCTGAAAACTCTAATATCGGGATCTGCTTTTAGTCCCCCGTTTCAATGATTGAGTCTTTTCTCCTAACATGCCTTTATTTTTTTCTTTTATTAAGATATAATTATACAGAGTAAAATTCACCCCTTTAGTGTATATGATTCTGATAATTTTTTTAGTTAAACTTTTTATTTTGAGATAACTCTAAATTCACATGCAGTTATAAGAAATAATAGAGAGGTTCTGCATTTCCTTTACTCTGTTTCCCCCAATGGTAACATCTGTCAAAACTATAGTACAGTATCACGACCAGGATACGGACATCAATATCTTCTTTATTAAGAACATTTCCATCACCTCAAGGATTCCTCCTACTGCCCTTTTATGGCCATACCCACTTCCCTCTCCCCCTCAGTCCCTCCTTAACCCCTAGCAACCATAATTCTGTCCTCCATCTCCAATTTCATGATTTTAAAAATGTTATATAATTGGAATCACACAGAATGCAACTTTCTGGGATTCAATTTTTTCACTCAGCATATTTCCTTGGAGTTTAAACAGGTTTTTGAGTCTATCAATAGTTTGTTCCTTATCATTGAGTAGTATTCCATGATGTAGATATACTCGTTACCTGTGGCTGTTGAGTTGATTCTGACTCAGTGACCCTGTAAGACAGAATAGAACGGCGCCATAGGATTTCCAAGGCTGTAAATGTTTATAGAAGCAGACGGCCACATCTTTCTCCCATGGAGCAGCTGGTGGGTTCGAACCATCAACCTTTCAGTTAGCAGCTGAATGCCTAACCACTGCACCACCAAGGCTCCTCTGGAATAGATATATCACAGTTTATTTAACCATTCACCTGTTGAAGGACATCTGGGTTGTTTCCAGTTTGGGGCTATTATGAATAAAACTGCTATAAACATACATGTATAGGTTATTGTGAGCACACATTTTTCATCTTCCCAGGATAAATGCCCTAGAGTGCAATCGCTGTATTATATGGTAGTTGAATGCTTAGTTTTTTAAGAAGCTACCAAAATGTTTTCCAGCATGGCTGTATCATTTGACATTCCCACCAGTAAGATATGAGTCATTTAGTTTCTCCTCAACTTCATCAACATTTATATTGTCACTATTTTTTACTAGTTTGCTTTATCCATTCTGGTAGATACGTATTGATACATTATTGTGGTTTTATCTTGCATTTCCCTAATGGCTAATGATTTTGAATATCTTTTCATGTACTTATTTGCCACTGTATATATTCTTTGGTGAAATATTTTTCATGTCTTTTGCCCATGCTGTAATTGAGTCGTTTTTTCAGTCTTGAATTTTGAGAGTTCTTTATATATTCTCAGCTGCTAACCTAAATATTGGCAGTTCCCAAACCTACCCAGCAGCACCATGGAAGAAAGGCCTGGTGATCTGCTTCCATAAAGATTACACCAGGAAAACCTCACGGAGTAGCTCTACTCTGTAACACATGGGGTCAGCATGAGTGGGAATCAACTCAACAGCAACAGGTTTGGTTTTGAGTTATAAATATTCTAGATACTAGTTGTTCGTTGGATAAATGATTTGCAGATATTTTCTCCCAGTCTGTAGCTTGTCTTTACATCCTTTCAACAAGGTCTTTCACAGAATGACAGTTTTTAGTTTTGATGAAGTTCAATTTATTAATTTTTCCTTTTATGACTCATGCTTTTGGTGTCAAGTCTAAGAACTCTGCTTAGCCCTAGACCCTGAAGATTCTTATTTTTTTTCTAAAAGTTTTATAGTTTTATAATTTACATTTAAGTCTGTGATCAGTTTTGAGTTAATTTTTGTATAAAATATGAGACTAACGTCAAGGTTTTTTTTTTTTTTTTGCCTATGGATGCTTCGGAAACCCTGGTGGCGTAGTGGTTAAGTGCTACAGCTGCTAACCAAAAGGTCGGCAGTTCAAATCCTCCAGGCACTCCTTGGAAACTCTATGGGGCAGTTCTACTCTGTCCTATAGGGTTGTTATGAGTCGGAATCGACTCGACGGCACTGGGTTTGGTTTTGGGTTGGTATGGATGCTTCAACACTATTTGTTGAAAAGATCGTCTTTTCTCTATAGAATTGTTTCTGCACCTTTGTAAAAAATCTGTTAGATTTATTTGTGAGGGTCTTTTTTTTTTTTTTTTATTTAGGGTTTCTCTATTCTGCTCCATTGATCCATATGTCTATACCTCCACCAATACCACACAGTCTTAACTACTGTCAACCTTCTCTTTCACTACCCCAGCAGGAAGGTTAGAATGCCCCATTACAACCTGGCAAGGGTGGAAATCTAGGCTCCCCACTCAGCCTTTGTTGGTGTGGGTGTGGTGGGATGTGTTTTTTCTGCGGTGTTTAGCTGGAGTAGAGTGATTATTTTCTAGATGTTTTCTTTCTTGCTAAGCTTCCCCTTTCTTTGTTTTTTGGTTCAAAGGAGCAGGCTTTTGTTGGGACTAGTTCTGTCTGCACCTGTTGGTATTTCCACATTTCCACATTGCCAGTTTTTTCGGCTCTAAACCTGGACTATGGAAGCAAAAAAATAAAATAAGAAAAGAAAAAGAAAACCTAGGGAATCCACCACTGTGTAGTTCCTTAGATCCCATGGCCGCCAGCAGATTCCCCTTCTTCTCTCCAGCTTTCAGAGTCTTCTTATGTTTGTTTTACGAATAATGTCCAGAGTTTTGTTTGTTTATTTGTTTTATGTCTACTTCACCTTCCTAGAAGTGGAAATCCAATTCTGAGAGTTTTAACAAGCATATACCGTCCTATAACCACCGCTACATCACGATACAGCACAGTTCCATCATTCCCCCAAATTGTTTTTTGGCCAACCTCTTTCTACACCCCCACTGATCTGTTTTCTGTACCTATAGCTTCGCCTTTTCCAGAATATCATAAATAGAATCACATAGCATGCAGCCTTTTGAGACTGGCTTCTTTCACTTAGCATAGTACATTTGAGAGTTATCCATGCTGTTGCTTCTATCAGTAGATTGTTCTTGTCTATTACTGAATAGTATCTCATTGAAAGGATGTACTGCAGTTTGTTTATTCATTCCCTAGTTGAAGGACGTTTGGGATGTTTCCAGTTTTTGATGATTACAGATAAAGTCATTATAAACATTTATATGAAACTTTTTTGTGTGAACATGTTTTCATTTGACTTGGGAAAATAAATAAGAATAGGATGGCTGAATAGTATTTTAAGTGTACGCATAAGTTTACAAGAAGTTACAAACTTTTCTTCCCAAAGTGGTTGTAGTATTTTGCATTCCTACCAGCAATACATGAGAGTTCCAGCTACTTCACATCCTTACAAAGAGTTGCTTTTGTCTTTTTTTTTTTTTAATGCTATTCTAACTGCTGTATAGTGCTACCTCATTGTAATTTTAATTTACTTCACTAATGACTTATGTGGAGCCCTGGTGGCACAGTGGTTAAGAGCTCAGCTGTTAACCAAAAGGTCAGCAGTTCAAATCCACCAGCCCTATGGGACAGTTCTACTCTCTCCTATAGGGTCGCTATGAGTCAGAATCGACTTGACGGTGATGAGTGTGTTTGTTTTGGAATGACTACCGATATTGAACATATTTTCATGTGCTCAGTTATCATCTGCATATCATCTTTAGTGAAGTGTCCTTTCAAATCTTTTGCCCACTTATTTATTTATTGTTTGTTTGTTTGCTTTCTTATTAAGTTTTTGGTTCTTTATACATTCTGGATATAAATCTTTTTTCAGAAACATGATCTGCAAATGTTTTCCTCTCGGTCCATAGCTTGTCTTTTCATTCTCCTAACAGAGTCTTTCAAAGATCAGAAGGTCTTAATTTTGATACAGTCCAATATATCATTTTGTTCTTTGATAGATTACGCTTTTGGTATTGTAGCTAAAAAAAAAATCTTTGCTTAATTCAAGCTCACCAAAATTTTCTCCTATTTTTTTCCAGGTAATTTTTTAATTTAATGCCAAACATTGTTTTTGAAAGATTGTAGGGATAATTTGAGGCTCTGGATAATATCACATTCCTTCTGGTGAGAATATACTTCAGCTTCTGTCAGACAATTAGGTCAGAGGCAGATCACTTTAATCTCATAGGGAATTGAAATGATTCAATCTTGGTTTCAGTTTTTGTGAGGGCTCATCTATTTCTTGTTGGACTTAAGGTTCAAGTCTTCATGGAGGATACAAAAAAAAAAAAAAAAAAACCCAAACCCACTGCCATCAAGTCAATTCCAAGTAGAACTGCCCCATAGAGTTTCCAAGGAGTGCCTGGCAGAATTGAACTGCCGGCCTTTTGGTTAGCAGCCATAGCACTTAACCACTACACCACCAGGGTTTCCTCTTGGAGGACAGGAGACTTGGAAACCTGGAGTTTTTATCAGCCCTCCTCTTTGGAAAGTCTTAAACTCCAAGTTTTGTCTCATTAGCCCTGAGAGCTTGCCAAAAACTCTAGTTAGCTTCCCTTCATTCATTTCTACTACTTATAAATCAGCAAATTGCTCAGGAGAAATTGTGAGCCCAATGTCAGCCTCATTTCTCTGTGCTTCCCTTCTCTAAACCACAGAGGGGAAGCTCTCAGAAAGCCTTGGATGCCTTCAAACAGTTTTTTTTTTTTTTAATCCAGCTTTTCTAATTTTATTTAGCATGATGGTCAGTCTGATACAAGCTAGTCCAATGTAGCCATAAACAGAACTCCTCCCATCAATTTTTCACACTGACTGTTCTAGAGACATATTAGTAACTCAGAGTCCCAGAGATTAATTTGCCCTTAGAGCAATTAGACTATACTGGGAGCCAGGACATTATAAACCTATGGATTGCAGAGATGTGAGAATTGACTTCACTTTCCTGCAGAAGATGAGGTAAAGAGAAGCATACTCTTTCCCTCAGATTTCTGGGAGAACGTGTTTTACCAGCTTAGAATGACAGAATCTGATACTGAACCACCTGCACCAACTTAATGTCACAACTGCCTTTGCCTAAGCAGTATAAAAAATTTAATTACTTTCTCCTTCAGTCGTTTTATGCATTTATTCCCCCACTTCCTACCCTTTCTGAAGGGTTACCGCTAGGAAACAAATCTGTCAGGTAATAGCCAGCGTTTCATCTAGGACCTAATAATGCGGTTCCCTGGGTTGATCCAGGATGAAGGATTTTGTCTTCAATGTGTCAGACGAGAGAGATAAGGTTTCCATAGTCAACACTGAATCTGTGATAGCAGCTCAAAAATAATTGATATAAGAAATACCAGATGTGAATGCACGAGCACAGCTTTCAAAATTGAAAGTAAAATCCTTCTAGAGCCCTGAATGGAGATGCTACAGAGCTTGTCAGGGCTGGACCACCAGTTGGACAAGTCCAGTGAGATTAAAAGTAGAGTGAAGGCAAGATGCAGAAACAGAAAAAAGACGACGGTAGAGTAGGGCACAGTTGAAGGTAACAAATGTTTAGGTTATAAGAGGAAATGAAAGATTCAGCTTAAGAATGAGCAGCTTGACTAAGAGAAACAGCTAGAACAAGGTCTCATCATGTAACAGACATTCTGAGCTTCCAAAACCGAGTTTCTGTAAAAGACAGGTAGTAGATACAATCAGTGTTCATCTACTCTGCCCACAGAGAACAAAATCACTGAGGCAGCACGGGGTTCCTTGGCCCAAGACGAGGGTTAGAATTCCAGCTTTGCCATTAGTTTTCAAAGTGACTTTGGGAAGGTCACTTATTTTCTATTGGCCACTGGGAAATGGCAGATTTGTAATGAATGATTACTAATGAGCCAATATATTTTTTTCCTATTATCTATTGCAAATGTCACATATATATGATGTTTTTGTATTCAATAAAATTTACTGTGATGGGGTTTAGGCTTTTCTAATTTTACCATAGAAACATGATTGTAAAACATACCCTTTTATCTCAATCATCAATCATTTAATGTATACAAGTTGAACTGTAAATACAAATATGTACAATTTGCTTCTTAGAGAACCTGGATCCGTAAGCCTAATCGCCCATGGAAGTCATTTGTTCAGACTCATACTGAGCTAAGTTTTGTGGATAATTTCACCCCCTGTGTAGTCATTTTTGGATGAGTGGCATATTTACCTCTCTCAGGAAGATAAAAGACTTTGTCACCAAATATTTACTTAAAAAAAAAATATTTACTTAGAAACTACAATTTCACATCAGCAGTTTTAAAAACCCCAATGTTAATTCCATCCATTTCCTGATGTTGCCTCAACTCTTTTTTCATTATTATATTCTAGTTTTGAAGCAATAATCTAAATACCGAGATTATAGTAACTCAAACACAATCTGTAACTGATCCTAGAAAATTTCGTGCTTCTTTCAGCAATGTCATGATGGTTATCTTATTTTAAAAGTCCTAGCCCCTCACTTAAAAGACAGCTGATGTTAATTGGTATACCTGCCTGCAAATCTCGTCAAATTTTACAAATGCTATTTAATGATATTTAGTGAGGAAGTGATCTTAGAAGACATGTGCCAACCCTAACATCAAAAAGCCAAAGAACCAGAAACCCGACACAGTTAAATCACCACCCCACCGCCCCCATGGGGACACAGCCTTGTTACCAATAGAATCCTATTCTTGTGGTTCTCTGTTAACTGCTCTTACAGCCTAGCACATTTATCAAATGTCCATTTCAGTGTAAACCATTTTATCAAGTGCTTAGAGAAACAAAGAAAGCTTAGATCCTATTCTCAAAATTGAAAGCATCAGGACAACTGAGCCCAGGTCCATCTTATTCATCAGTATAGCCCAAGAGCTAGCTTTGCTCCTGGCACACGGCTAATGCTCCATCAGTATATTAAATGACAGCATGAGCAGAGAAAGTAAACTAAACAGGGGAGGGCAATCCTGTTGGAAAGATCGAGGAAGGCAGTGTGGCAGAAGGGACCCAAGTGGAGGAATGGCTACGGCTGACAGAACATATTCTTCAGAGGAAATGAGAAAACAATCACAGGTCTCACATGTATAACCTTTATAATCAAAAGTCATCCAATTTGCCCCAGGAGTAAATAGTATTTTTAAATGTGTTTTATTTTAAAAACACTTATAATGTTTACTACGTCTCAGGTATTGTTCCAAGCAGCTCACAGATCTTAACAGCTGACTCCTTATAACAACCTTTTACGGTAGATACTATCTCCGTATCCCCAGGGTGGTGCAATGGTTAATACTCCAGGCTGCTAAAGGAAAGTTTGGTGGTTCCAGTCCAACCAGAGGCTGCTTGGAAGAAAGACCTGGCAATCGACTTCTGAAAAATCAGCCATTGAATACTCTATGAGGCATGGTTCTACCCTGACACACAAAAGGTCACCACCAGTCAGAGTCAACTCCATGGCAACCAGTTATTATAGATGAGGAAACTGAGGCATGAGGAAGTTAAACAACTCAAAGTCATCAGCTAATAAGTGGTAGAATCAGAGTGGGAACCAGGCAGTGTGACCACAGAATCCCGGATGGCCTTCAGATGCAATGCCACGCTTGCTCCCTGTTGTGAGGAATAGGATGTGGACCCATGGGAGATAAAGACAACCTTTCACTGCTTCACCTCCTTGCTCCGCAAGCTCTTGAAGAGTAACTGGGTTTAGTCTGAGCTAAGCCTTCCATTCCTATATTCAGCATCTCTTCACTTGAACCATTACTTTTTGAATACTGACTGTGTATCAAATGCCTGAGCTTGTCTGTGGGAACCACTTTAGTTCATGGAGACGGCATGGGTAATAGAAATTGCCCTCTCCACTGACCAGCAATGGGGAAGGGACCTGTGGCTCTCCATGGAGGGCCTGAAGAAGCTTGAGTGACAGATGTTATAAATGAGTATTCAGGAGTTAAGCTGTTAATTGTTCAGAAGCTTAAGTGTGGAGGTTGGATCATTACAGTGAGGGACTGAGAAGGAAAGAATATGCTAACTAATGTGTATGGAACGTAATTATATGCCAAGCCTTTTACCTACTGTGATGGTTAGTATTATATGTCATCTTGGCTAGGCTATAGCACCCGTGAAGGTCTTGTGACGATGTGGCTAACATTTCCAATCAGTTGACTCTACGTTTAGGAGAGTACCCTCAGTAAAACAGGTGAGCCCCATCCAATCAGTTGAAGGATTTAAGAGCAAAACCAGGGGTTTTCCAGAGAAGAAATTCTGCTCCAGACTGCAGTATCCACTCCTGCCTGAGTTTCTAGCCCGTTAGCCTAACCTGAAGATTTTTGACTTGCAGCCCCTCTCCCCTCCCCAATCTTATGAGCCTATTCCTTAAAATAGATATATTTTCTCTGAAGAACCCTAACCAATACAGCTACATGAGCTCATTTAGTCCTCATAACTATCAGATAAAAAGCATTACCTTCTTTAAAGTGGAGGGCTTCAAGGCTGGGGGGTTAACTGTTTTGCCCAGAATGTCACAGTGTCTGTAAACAGCCAAGGTGGAGTCAGACAAGAGGCCCAGCCCATGCCTCTCCTACTTCACCATGCAAACCCTGCATCAAGACGACTGAAGGAGGTGAATTAAAGGCAGACATGCTGTGGATTACAATACAATGAACACAGGACACAGTCTGTTTCCCAGAAACAGACAGGGCCAGAAAAGGAATAAAAACAGCAAGGTGAACAACCCCCAATGTGGCTCATAAGCTGCGGCTGAGTGCGGAGAAGTCAGGAAGCTAGTGAACAGGCATCTGGCCAAAGCCAGGGGCTGAAGCTCCAGTTTCTGCCAGAGAGACCAACTAGACTGACTGGGCTTCTCGGAGACCACAGACTGTTTTTTAAAAAGGCAATTGAGCTCCTCTTGGGCTCGTTCCTTGTGGACCTCAGCAGGGCAGACACATTGTGGAGGCACATCTGTTTGCTCATTAAATAGAACTGAACTTGAAAAGCCCCAGTGAAATCATAATTGGAAGCACTGCCCAGACCTGCAACAGCTTTCGCCACTTGGAATGTGTGTAAACAGAAGAGGTGAGGCAGGCAGTTGGTGACCTGGTGCATCAGGTTTTTGGACTAACACTGCTTGTTTTTTACCTTATTTCTATACAGCAGGTAATGGCCACGTATCCCTGAGGGTAGAGGTTGGGTCTTATCTCTGCTTTTCTTAGGGCAAGAGTTTAATAAATATGGTATGAATGAATAAATATTCCTGTTATCTGTTGCAAATGCTGTAGTTAGCTGCCATGGAGCCGGCCCCTGATTTATGTCCACCCCATGCACAACGGAACTAAATGCAGCCCAGTCCTGCACCATCCCTACAATCAGTTGCAGATCAGACCGTTGTGATCCACAGGGTTTTCACTGGCTGATTTTCAGATGCTTTTCATGCTTCCTGCATCATTTAATATTTTCCCTGTAGAATCCTTCGCTAGTGTAACTTGAAGCTTGAATTTTTTCCTCAGTTCTTCAAGCTTGAGAAATGCTGATCGTGTTCTTCCCTTTTGGTTTTCTATCTAGGCCTTTCTTCCTAGCTCATCTTAGTCTGGGAGCTCCACTGAAACTTGTTCAGCATTAAAGCAAAACACAAGCCACCACTGACTGGTGGTAGCAGTGCATAACGTGCGTGTGATAGTTGTTATTGTTGGTAGGTGCTGCCAAATTGGTTCTGACTCATAGCAACCCGATGCACAACAGAATGAAACACTGCCCGGTCCTGCACCATCCTTACAATCATCACTATGTTTGAGCCCATTGCTGCAGCCACTGTGTCAATCCATCTCATTAAGGGTCTTCCTCTTTTTCCCTGACCCTCTACAAGCATGATGTCCTTCTCCAGGGACTGATCCCTCCTGAAAACATGTGCAAAGAGAGATGACGTCTCACTGTGCTCGCTTCTAAGGAGCATTCTGGCTGTACTTCTTCCAAGACATATGTGTTCCTTCTCTCAGTCCATGGTATATTCAATATTCTTCACCAGCACCATAATTCGAAGGCACCAATTCTTTGGTCTTCCATATTCATTGTTTAGTTCTCTCATATGTATGAAAAACCCAGCGCCATCGAGTTGATTCCATATGAGGGATTCCAAATACCGCGAATTGACTCAGGCACATCTTAGTCCTCAAAGTGACATCTTGGCTTTTAAACACCTTAAATAGGTCTTTTGCAGCAGATTTGCCCAATGCAATGCATCTTTGGGTGTCTTGACTGCTGCTTCCATGGGTGTTGATTGTGGTTCCAAGTAAAATGAAATCCTTGACAACTTCAATATTTTCAGGTTATCAAGGTGTTGCTTATTGGTTCAGTTGTGAGGATTTTTGTTTTATGTTGAGGTGTAATCCATACTCAAGGCTGTGGTCTTCTATCTTCACCACTAAGTGCTCTAAGTTGTCTTCACTTTCAGCAAGCAAGGTTGTGTCATATGCATAACGCAGGTTGTTAATGAGTCTTCCTCCAAACCTGATGCTGCATTCTTCTTCACGTAGCCCAGCTTCTCAGATTATTTGTCAGCATGCAGACAGAATAAGTATGGTGAAATGACACAACTCTCACCTTACCTGATTTTAAACCGTGCAGCATCCCTTTGTTCTGTTTGAATGACTGCCTCTTGGTCTATGTACAGGTTTCCCCTGAATACAATTAAATGTTCTGAAATTCCAACTCTTCACAGTGTTATCCATAATTTGTTATAATCCACATAGTTGAATGCCTTTGCAAAGTCAATAAAACACAGGTAAACATCCTTTTGGTATTCTCTGCTTTCAGCCAAGATCCATCTGACATCAGCAACGATATCCTTGGTTCCATGTCCTCTTCTGAGACTGGCTTGAATTTCTGGCAGTTCCATGTTGATGTACTGCTGCAGCCACTTTTGAATGATCTTCAGCAAAATTTTACTTGCATGTGATGTTAATGATATTGTTCAATCATTTCTGCATTCTTTTGGGTTACCTTTCCTTGGGATGAGCACATATGTGGATTTCTTCCAGTTTGTTGGCCAGGTGCTTGTCTTCCAAACTGGAGTAAGCGCTTCCAGCATTGCATTCGTTTGTTGAAACATCTCAATTGGTATTCTGTCAATTCCTGGAATCTTTTTTTTTTTGTTTGTTTTTTTACCAATGAGTTCAGTGCAGCTTGAACTTCTTCCTTAAGTATCATCGGTTCCTGATCATATGCTATCTCTTGAAATGATTTAACATTGACAGATTATTTTTGGTACAGTGACTCTGTGCATTCCTTCCATCTTCTTTTGATGCGTCTTGCATCATTCAGTATTTTGCCCATAGAATCCTTCAGTATTGCAACCCAAGGCTTGAATTTTCTCTTCAATTCTTTCAGCTTGAGACATGCTGAGCATGTTCTTCCTTTTTGGTTTTCTAACTCCAGGTCTTTGCACATTTCATTATAATATTTTGTCTTCTCAAACTTCCTTTTGAAATCTTCTTTTCAGCTCTTTTTATTTCATCATTTCTTCCATTTATTTTAGCTACTCAGTGTTGAAGAGCAAGTTTCAGAGTCTCTGCTGACATCCATTTTAGTCTCTTCTTTCTTTTCTGTTGTCTTAGTTATCTAGTGCTGCTATAACAGAAATACCACAAGTGGATGACTTTAACAAAGTGAAGTTTATTTTCTCACAGTAAAGTAGGCTGAAAGTCCAAATTCAGGGTGTCAGCTCCAGGGAAGGCTTTCTGTCTCTGTTGGCCTTCTCATCAGTGTTCCCCCAGACTAGGAGCTTCTTTGAGGAGGGACCCTGGTTCCAAAGGACACGATCTGCTCCTGGCACTGCTTTGTTGGTGGTATGAGGTCCGCCTGTCTTGCTGCTTGCTTCTTTCTTCTATATCTCAAGAGATTGCCTCAAGACACAATCTAATCTTGTAGATTGAGTCCTGCCTCACTAACATAACTGCTGCCCATCCTCCCTCATTAACATCATAGAGGCGGGATTTACAACATACAGGAAAATAATACAATACTGGGAATCATGGCCCAGCCAAATTGATACACATATTTCTGGGGGGACACAACTCAATCTATGACCTCTTTTTAATGACCTCTTGCTTTCTTCATGTATGATGTCCTTGATGTCATCCACAACTCATCTGGTCTTCGATCATAAGCTTTCAGTGCATCAAATCTATTCTTGAGATGGTCTCTAAATTCAGATAGGATATACTCAAGGTTGTACCTTGGCTCTCGTGCACTTGTTTTAATTTTCTTCAGCATCAACTTGAACTTGCATATGAGCAGATGATCATCTGTTCTGTAGTCGGCAGATGAGCTTTTTCATTATCTCTTCCCACAGATACAGTAAATTTGATTCCTATGTATTCCATCTGACAAGTTTCATGTGTAGAGTCACTGTTTATGCAGTTGAAAAAAGGTATTTGCAGTGAATGAGTCATTGGTATGGCAAAATTTTACCATGCAATCTCTGGCATCGTTTCTAGCACCAAGGCCATATTTTCCAACTAATGATTCTTTGTTTCCAACTTTCGCAATCCAATCACCAGTAATTAACAATGCATCTTGATTCCATGTTTGATCAATTTCAGATTGCAGAAGTTGGTAAAAATCTTCAGTTTCTTCATCTTTGGCTTCAGTGGTTGGTGCCTACATTAGAATAATGTCAGGTGCATAGTTTTAGTTATACAACCAATAACAGATTGAACTGGGACTATATAACATCAAAAAGCCCTGGTATCGCACTGGGTTAAGCATTTGACTGCTAACTGAAAGGTCAGTGGTTCAAATCCACCAGCCACTCCAAGGGAGAAAGATGTGGTAGTCGGCTTCCGTAAAGATTGCAGCCTTGGAAACCCAATAGGACAGCTCTACTATGTAGGGTAGCTATGTCAGTCTGGTCCTTGCCTTTCTTTCCATCTTTAAGAAAGACATGAAGCTAAGAGTTTCCATTTAATATTTGTCCTGTGGATGAATGAGGTGCCCAATTTTGTTGCACTTACAGTGTTCAGCTATCCTTGATGAGCCCAGTGAGAGCATTTTGCAGTTCTTACTTTGGTTTGTGGCATTATGCGTGGCACAGCTTTGCGGTAAACAGAGCCCGTCTCTGGATTTCACAAATCCAAACTGAATTCGAGATGTTCCTGGGCTTATAAAAGGATTTGTTTTATTATCTATTTACAAGCAGGAGGTCTTGTTTTTTAAGAAAGTTCTCATAAAAACGATTGTTCCAAGGCCAAGTTAATTTACTGCAAGCTACTACTTATGAGCCAGTTTCTCTCATTCTATCAATTCCTTTAAAGGTAGAATTCATCAGGGAACAATAGCAAACACAATGCCAGCAGTTCTTAGAAAAAGGAGCCCTTCTGTAACTTACCGAGGAAATCCGTCATCCATTTGTATCACTTCCTACTCTGAATAAAACTGGATTTTGGCTCCCTTCTGAGTTATAGAAATTGGCCCAGGCTAGCAAATATCTGTCACTAAAACTTAATGCTGAAAAAAATGAGAGCTTATGTAAATGCTCGGTTTGGTGCCACATTCTTTGCCAATATCAGATTCACATACTAGAGTTTGAGCATGATAAACATGACAGGAAAGGGGATTTTGCTTTGTTTTAGTTTAGTTTTCAGATTCACATACTAGAGATTGAGCATGATAAACATGACAGGAAAGGGGATTTTGCTTTGTGAGGTCCTCACAACTATTTCCTTAATAAATAAACTGATTTTTTATTTTCATTATCTTAACTAACAAAGTGTTCAATATCTTTCTACTAAGCTATTGAAAAACCAAATGTTATAAATGCTTGTAAGACCTTTTAAACCTAATGTAAATTCATGGTTTAGTGATTAATGAAGCTACAATCTAACTTTACAAATATAACCTATGGTCAGCATTGCCAAAGTTTATTCTAAATTTACGAACAAGTTAAAAAGCAAGAAATTGTAGCATGTAAAGGCAGTCTGCTTTTCTCAGTGTGACTGCATAAAAACCAAGTGACTATAAGAGTCCTAATAAGATGCTCTCCAAAAGGTTTCAGGGTGTGTTACTGATCTCTGTGCAAGCAATTTCCATTTGTTTCTTTTTTTTTTTTAATGAACTTTTATGAAAAGCAATAAATTAAGAGCATATGCCTGCATATACCAATAATCCACAATGTAAAAAAAAAAGAAAAAAAAAAGGCTGTCAGGCTAAAATTTTAAAGAAAATATTATTATAAACATATGAAAATGTAGCTTTCACTTGGGACAAGGTAGTAATCGGGATTAGCAATATCAGAGGCCCAGAAATCAATATGGCCTCATGTTTTGCCTACCATAGAAGTAGTTATTAGGGGTAATCCCCGTGAGTATCTAGCTTTTGAGCCAATTAGGCAATTGTCATCCCTAGAGTTGAAACTATTTTTTTATGTGTCTGTCAGTTTGTCGTACTGCGGGCGTTTGTATGTTGCTGTGATGCTGGAAGCTATGCCACTGATATTCAGATACCACCAGGGTCACCCGTGTAGGACACGTTTCAGCTGAGCTTCCAGACTAGGAAGAAGGGCCCAGCAGTCTTCTGAAAAGAATTAGCCAGTGAAAACCTTATGAATAGCAGTGGAACATTGTTTGATATAGTGCCAGAACATGGGCCCCCCAGTTTGGAAAGCACTCAAAAGACAACTGGGGAAGAGCTGCCTCTTCCTGAAGTACAGAGTGTCAGTGATAGAATAATATCCATATGCCTATAAGGAAGACCAGTTAATACAACTATTATTCAAATTTATGCATCAATCACTAGGGCCAAAGATGAAGACATTGAAATTTTTTACCAGCTTCTACAGTCTGAAATTGATCGACCACGCAATTAGGATGCATTGATAATTACTGGTGATTGGAATGTGAAAGTTGGAAACGAAGATGGGCTGGTAGTTGAAAATGGCCTTGGTGATAGAAACAAGGCAGGAGATCGCATGATAGAATTTCGTAAAACCAACGACTTCTTCATTGTAAGTGCCTTTTTTCACCAACAAAAACAGCGACTATACACATGGACCTCGCCAGGTGGAATACGCAGGAATCAAATCGACTACACCTATAGAAAGAGATGATGGAAAAGCTCAAGATCATCAGTCAGAACAAGGCCAGGGCTGACTGTGGAACAGACCACCAATTGCTCAAATGAAAATTCAAGCTGAAACTAAAAAAAAAAAAAATTAGCATAAGTCCACAAGAGCCAAATTACGACCTTGAGTACATCCCATGTAAATTTAGAGACCATTTCAAGAATAGATTTGACGCATTCAACCCCAGTGACTGAAGACCAGACAAGTTGCGGACGACATCAAGGATATCATACATGAAGAAAGCAAGAGGTCATTAAAAGGACAGGAAAGAAAGAAAAGACCTAAATGGATCTCAGAAGAGACTCTGAACCTTGCTCTTGAATGTCGAGCAGCTAAAGCAAAAGGAAGAAATTATGATATAAAAGAACTGAACAGAAGATTTCAAAGGGCTCCTCGAGAAGACAAAGTAAAGGATTATAAGGACACATGCAACGAGCTGGAAATAGAAAACCAAAAGGGAAGAATATGCTCAGCATTTCTCAAGCTTAAAGAACTGAAGAAAAAGTTCAGCCTCAAATTGCAATAGTGAAGGATTCTATAGGGAAAATATTAAATGACGCAGAAAGTACCAAAAGAAGATGGAAGGAATAGACAGAGTCATTACACAAAAAAGAATTGGTTGACAGTCTACTATTTCAAGAGGTAGCATATGATCAGGAACTGATGGTACTGAAGGAATAAGTCCCAGCTGCACTGAAGGCACTGGTGAAAAACAAGGCTCCCGGTATTGACAGCATATCAATTGAGACGTTGCAACAAACGGATGCAGCATTGGAAGTGCTCACTTATCTATGCCAAGAAATTTGGAAGAGAGCTACCTGACCAACCGACTGGAAGATATCCATATTTATGCCTATTCCCAAGAAAGGTGATCCAACAGAAAGCTGAAATTATCAAACAATATCATATACAAGTAAAATTTTGCTGAAGGTCCTTCAAAAGTGGCTGCAGCAGTATATTGATGGGGAACTGACAGAAATTCAGACTGGATTCAGAAAAGGAAGTGAAACCAGGGATATCATTGTTGATGTCAGATGGATCCTGGCTGGAAGCAGAGAATACCAGAAGGATGTTTACCTAGGTTTTATTGACTATGCAAAGACATGCAACTGTGCGGATCATAACAAATTATAGATAACATTACAAAGAATGGGAATTCCAGAACGTTTCATTGTGCTCATGAAGGACCTGTACTTAGATCAAGAGGAATTTGTTTAGGCAGAAAAAGGGGATACTGCATGGTTTAAAGTCAGGAAAGGTGTGTGTCAGGGTTGTACCCTTTCACATACCTGTTCAATCTGTATGTTGAGCAAATAATCTGAGAAACTAGACTATACGAAGAAGAAGGGGCATCAGGCTTGGAGAAAGACTCATTAACAACATGCATTATGCAGATGACACAACCTTGCTTGCTGAAAGTGAAGATGACTTGAAGCACTTACTGAAGAAAGTCAAAGCCCTTAGCCTTGAGTATGGATTACACCTCAACATAAAACATAAATCCTCACAATTGGACCAGTAAGCAACATCATGGTAAATGGAGAAAAGATTGACGTTGTCAAGGATTTCATTTTACTTGGATCCACAATCAACAGCCCTGGAAGCAGGAGTCAAGAAATCAAGACACATTGCATTGGACAAATCTGCTGCAAAGGACCTCTTTAAAATGTTGAAAAGCAAAGACTAAAGTGTGCCTGACTCAAGCCATTGCATTTTCAATCGCATGATATGCATGAGAAAACTGGACAATGAATAAGGAAGACAGAAGAAGAATTGACACCTTTTTGAACTGTGGTGTTGGAGAAGAATATTGAATATACCGTGGACTGCCAAAAGAATGAACAAAAATGTCTTGGAAGAAGTAAAACCAGAATATTCTTTAGAAGCGAGGATGGCGAGACTGCGTCTTAAATACTTTGGACATGTTGTCAGGAGGGCTCAGTCCCTAGAGAAGGACATCATGCTTGGTAAAGTACAGTGTCAGTGGAAAAAAGAAAGACCCTCAATGAGATGGATTGGTACAGTGACTGCAACAATGGGCTCAAGCATAACAATTGTGAGCATGGCGCAGGACCCGGCAGTATATTGTTCTGTCCAGTACATAGAGCTGCTGTGAGTTGGAACCGACTTGATGGCACCAGCAACAACAACAAGAGTTGAAACTGGAGCCTTGGTGGTGCAGTGGTTAAGAGCTGGCTGCTAACCAAAAGGTCAGCAGTTTGAATCTACCAACTGCTCCTTGAAAACCCTGTAGGGCAGTTCTACTCTGCCCTATAGGGTCACTACGAGTTGAAAGTGACCTGACAGCAACATGTTTGTTTTAAATTTGAAACTGCTTTTATGTTTACAGCACTTATTTATCCATTTAGCAAACATGAATCCAGCATCAACCACATGTTGACCCTGGGAATACAGTGGTAAACAGGCAGGTATGCCCTCATCTCAGGAGCTCCAGGTTAGGGACCCACTAACTCAGAATTTACTTTTCCAGCCTCATACCAGGAGGTTTGCCTGGGCAGAGCTTATATCTGGCTCCTACAGCAGGCCTGGGTGGGCTCGACAGTAACAGTTGTACCCATTTTACAGAAAAGAGAGGCACAGAGATATTCTCAAAATCACACGGCTGTTAGTGGCCAAGATGGGACCATGTCTCTGTCTTCTGATGTCTGGCGTTGGCTGAAATTCTGGTCCAGTAGTCATCCCACTTTAATCTATCACACTGTGAGGAAGGCTTGGGATGACTCCATAGCACCATGGAGTCAGTTTTGTTTGAACTGCCAACCTTTCAGTTAGTAACCCAGCGTTTAACCATTTGTACCACAAAGGGATTAACACCTATGAAATAACTTTGATTCCCATCCCTGCTTTATAGATGAGGAAACAAAAGTACTGAGAAGTTCAGTAACTTGCCCAAGATCACACACACAGCTATTAAATGACTATAGTAGGATTTGGAAGTGGGCATTTTGGCCTCAACCATTTTGCTATTTTACCTCTCCTAAGAAAGAGTTGAAAGCTCTAAAAGGATATTTGTACTTTTTTTTTTTCTCCAAAGATTATGGTGTACAAAATGATAATAGACATTGCTTTCTTTCTTTCTGACAGTGCTATCATGAGCTTTTATAGGTGAATATGCTTTCTTTTCTTCTTTCTGCTAGGAATAGCTCACTGCCCTTACCTGAGGGTAAAGAATCACTCCTACATTCCATTCACTTACTAGCACTGCCCCAACTATGTATTTCTTGATATTCCTTGCCAAGCATTAGCTTTTGTGGCCTTCAAAATCAGTAGTGTCTTATCCTTAGAGAAGTCCAGAAAATCAAAGCAGGAAGACAGTATGTGACTGTTATTGTCCATGAAAAATGCCATGACCCTGGTGGCACTGTGGCCACAGAAAATGGAATTTCCCTGCGTAGAAAGCAAAAGACTTTGCTTTAAAATGTGGGTTAGAATGTTTCTGGTTATTAAATAAATGAAATTTATAAAATCATATAACCAACAAAGCCAGGGGTAGACTACCTTCAGGTAGAGCTCTGTCAGCTTGTAAAGACTATTATGTTTGAATTTGCTAATTAGCTAAGCATGTATCATATGTCCATGCTGGCACCAGCCACCTAAATTAATAGGCTGAGAGCGGTGCCCAAAAGGAAAATCAAAATACTGTTAAAAAAATCAGATAGGCAAGGAACAGATGTGGGCAGGTACACACCAATAGCAGGCCAATATGGGAGCCCCATCTCTTACTCCTCCGCTTCAAAGGCTGAGGCAAACTTTCCTAGCAGGGTAGCATTGTGCATGGTTGTGGGTTTAGCCAATGTTTTTCCTTGAGTAAGCTCAACAATACTGAGAAGGAAAGAAAAACAACATTTTTGAGCACCGTAGTGCCAAGCATGGTGTTAGATGGGAGATCATTCATCTACTTAGAATGAGTGGCTTTACCAGAATTCTCTTTGAAAGTTATTGCACAAGACTGTTTTGTCACTCAGCCTGAATTACTGTACTGACATTTAGAGCTTTTTAATTGTGTTCAGGAAAATCAACAACCTATTGGGTTTTTAAAATGAATATTTTATCAATTCAACAATGAATGTGGAAATGAGAAAGTAATTGTACTTTGAATTTTATATTGCTCCTGCTGTCAAGTCACCAGAGATTATATCTGATGGGAAATTAAATAAATGTCAAGGGATTTGGTGACTCACAATTCCCCCCTCACCTTTTTTAATGTCATTACAAGACTCCACATAAACATCTGTGTCTATGCGTTTTAACTGTTCCAGTTGTTCTGACTCTGACTTGCTTGATCCCAAATCCAAATGTTAGCACTAGAAGGGGCCTTAAAGAATTTACAGATGAAAAGACCAGAGACGCTAACATCTAGGACTAACATCAGGTCAATTCAGCAGAAAAATTACATGTAAACAAACAAATTTAATCATTTAGCTGTAGTCTAGGATTGTCTACCATAACATGTGAAATATTCTTTCTTTTGCATAGTTTTTGAGCTTCTTTCCCTTGGAAAACTGGATTTCTTTTCAAACTCCAGGCTTTTATTGACTTAAAACACTCAATGAAAGGTGAAATGAAGCATCTACCCTGCCCCTCCTACTGGGGCTACACACCCAAGGAGCAATAATTGACCAATAATAATTGGCACATGTTGCTCCTACTTGAATTCATTTGACTGGTGGATTTGCTGGTGTGGGCTAACCTTACACCAGGAACCATTCTTGCAAAGCTTTCAGGGTAATTTGAACATAATGACAAATGCTTGTGGTATCTGGCAGTCAGTGCTGTGAGTGCCCTAAGTCGCTCTTGAGCCATGCTCAGTTCTTACAGGATTATGTGACAGAACAATAATGTAACTGTTCTCCTCCGTTGGATTGTATTTGCTACCATTTTCCTTTGTCCTGCCATTGGTCTTGAAATAAGAAGAATAACAGGGACTCTTAAAGAGAAAAGAGCCTTCAAAGCCCCATTCCTACATTCTTGCTGCTCTGACTGATGACTTAGCCGCTAATAAGTTTGGTATCTTCCCTTCTGCTCATTTTCTAGCAGAATTTGTTGCTGCTTTTATACTCTCTGCTGCTAATTTTGCCTGCAAATCTCTTGAGGATTCTAGCCTAATTTTCTGCTACTAGAAGCAGAACTTCTAGTAGGTCACCTAACATTATTTAATTCCTTTAGGGGACCTCAAAGAATAAAACCTACAAGAGTAATTCAGACACAAACACCAAACACAAATTGGGGACCAATTTTTCAGACAGGGAAACCAATTGTTTTGAAACAGATAATCTCTATTCTCCATAATCTTATTCCATAGGGTTGTTTTAAGAATTGAATAAAATTTTGTATGTTATTAATGATAGTCTGTGTAATTTATTGTATTATAAACCCATTGCTGTCGAGTCGATCCCGACTACAGAATCAGGTAGAACCTCCCCATAGGGTTTCCAACACTCTAATCTTTATGGAAGCAGACTGCCACAACTTTCTCCCACCCAGTGACTGGTGGGTTTGAATTGCCAACCTTTAGCAACTGAGCATTTAACCACAGTGCTACCATGGCTCCTTATTATATTATACCATACTATAGTATAAAAACTCTGGTGGCACAGTGGTTAAGAGTTCGACTGCTAATCAAAAGGTCAGCAGTTCAAATCCACCAGGCACTCCTTGGAAACACTATGGGGCAGTTCTACTCTGTCCTATAGGGTCGCTATGAGTTGGAATTGACAGCAACGGGTCTTATACTATATTCATAGCCTACCACTGTGCCTGACACATTGAAACCTAATAAATTTTGAAGTTTTTTTTTTAAACAGGGAGAGTTGAAGATTTCTAAACCATCTCTTGTTTATTTGGGGCTTGAAATACCTAAGGATTATTCAAGCAACTTTCAGATTTTTCTCTCCAATTGATTCCCAATTTTTCATTTCATATACTTTGAAAAACTGTCAAGAAGAAGATAGGAAAAAATAGAGGTGATGCGTTTGAAATTCCTTCAGGTAGGTACAGATGTGTACATAGGTGAAAACAGATAGAAGTATCTATATATATATTTTTTTCTAGGCATGTGCAAATACAGTTATGTGGGTACAGGCACATATGTTCATTGAAGCCACAAATACAGATACTCCTCAGATATAACGAGCACCTTCCAACACTGGTTTTCTGGGTTTGAAAGCTTAGGACCATAGTCTTATGGGACAACTCAGTCAATTGGCATAACACAGTTCACAAAAATCATGATCTGCATCCTAGTGAAGTGAGCAGCATCTGGGGCCTTAAAAGCTTGTGAATGGTCATCTAAGACACAACTACGGGTCTCTACTCACCAGGAATAAAACAGTAGGAAGGTACCCAAAAGCACAGAGAAGAAATGGGCCTACACAAGCCACAACCCCATTAACCCAGAGATCAGAAGAACTAGATGGTACCCGGCTACCACCACTGACAGTTCTGAACAGGGTCCCAGTAGTTGGTCCCAGATAGAGTGGGAGAAAAATATGGAGCAGAACTCAGATTCTTATTAAAAAAAAAAAAAGGCCAGATGTACTTGAGCAGTAAAGAACAGAGGACTCCCTGAGACTATTGCCCTGAGACACTCTTTACAGCTACAACCCAGCCTATCACCTGAGATCACCGTTTAGCAAAATAACAGAGGGACATACAAAATAAAGGCTATGTTACCTGTAAGATCAGTGCCCTACTTAAAAACTACCAGTATGAGATGAAAAGGTCAACAATTACTCCAAAGCACAATGTGTCAGCATTATCTTTAATTTTGCTCTGTTTGACACATTGTGATAAATGTAACTAATGTTGTCGAACAACTTGTATGGAAATCATCAGATGGAAACCTAACTTGCTATGTAAACTTTCACCAAAATCTCAGTAAAATATGATTAAAAAATAATAAAATTCCTCCAGTATCAATGGAATGAGAGCTATCTTGGCATATATATATCTTACCAGATGTGATGAAAACTGACCATGGACAGGGCCCAGGGACATTCTAGGCCAGTAGTGGGGATACACCACTTGGTTACCATTTCATCCACGGCCCAAGGTAGGGTTGTGGGAAAGAAGGAGACTAGTAATGGGGACCAGGAATGACATACCAAGAACCATTCCAGAGAGTGGGAGAAATTTCAGCTTTAGCAGGGAAAACCAAACCCATTGCCTTTGAGTCAATTCTGACTCATAGCAACAATACAGGACAGAGTAAAACTACCCCATGGGGTTTCCAAGGAACAGCTGGTGGATTCAAACTGCCAACCTCTTGTGTTAGCACCCAAATGCTTAACCACTGTGCCACCAGAGCTGAAGAGTAAAATAGGAAAAGGAACTGGCCTGTATTGAAGATAGGAGCACTCGTGAGACTGCTCTGCTAAATTTTTACAAACATCTGTATCTTTTTGGAGGTTCCAGCCAATGGCATACGTGGTAGATTTTGCCACAGGGTGTTAAAGTCACCTATCAGTCTCTAAGTCACCTATCAGTCTCTAACAATACCCTGGACTAGATTATTGTGTATGAAATATTTGGGATATTAACAAAGCAATTTTTTTTTTTTTCTTGAAGAAACACATATACACACACTCTAGTCCACTGGTTAAGCATGAAGCCGCAGTTAATTTACATTGAATGATGTGGGGATTGTGGCAGCAGGATCATTAACAGGAAAAAAGCTCGATAAGGTGATAGCACAACTCACAAATCAGCACTACCAGACGCCACGGAATGACTTGTAATTGGCATAACAGGCTAGAATTGACAGCACTGTACGTTAACTAGCCTGTGGACTTAATCGTTTGGGAAGCACTGTGATTGTGGAGAGCAGCAATTAATGTGGGCTAGTTACAAAGATGAATTTAAATTTTAATTATTTAAAATTGATTGCAGATTGTGTGGAAAGATATGGGGAGCTGAGGTAGACACCACAGCTAAATAATATTAGTAACAGCATAGCCTACTGCGGCTGCTGCTGTTGCTGGGTGTCATCGCGTCAGTTCTGACTCATAGCGACCCTACGTACAACAGAAGGAAACACTGCCCAGCCCTGAGCCACCCTCACAATCATTGTTATGCTGGAGCCCATTGTTGCAGCCACTGTGTAAGCCCATCTCATTGAGGGTCTTCCTCTTTTTCACTGACCCTCTACCAAGCATGATGACCTTCTCTAGGGCCTGATCCCTCCTGACGATACCCTGCTATATACAATAGAAAATAAATATGGGAAGGACAGCAAAACAGTGAGGTCCCAGTGAGTGTTAATGTTGTTCATAGAGCAACCTCCAAACTGCACATTTTGAGTAATGCTTTTTTTTTTTTTTTCCTCCTGACACTGTTAGGCCTAAATCCGCATGCTTCAGTCATGGGGTCATGACTCGTAGTGTATCAAAATCAACTATAGCTTACAGTACTTATTATTGATAATCAATGCACACCAAACATTAGTAATAATTTACCCTTTTCCTTTAATAGAGTCAATTCAAGATATCCTTAGACTAATTCATTACCTCTCACTAACATTCCATATGCTTTCTTGAGGGAGAGAAGAGAGAGCAGTGGCCTGAAAATGGTAAGGTTTAAGCAAGACAACAGTAAAGAAAATGGGATTAGTAGGGGAAGAAAGAAAGGAAAAGAACATTTCCCTAGTTTATCTGATCTCCCACTTTCTCATGCAATGTTGACTGACATCTCATGAAACTCTGTAGTGGCCATTTGTCTTTTTTTTTTTTTTTTCCAACTCACTGGTACCTGAGCCCCTTTTCTATATTTGGGGACCCCCATCTTATAAGTCAGGGTTCAACTCCCTCTCGAGAAGCTGAAAATACCTGAGAGACATTTTTCTAGCCTCCCTTGTAGCCAAGACACAGACACAAGATGTTGGCTTGACCAATCTCGTGATTCAGAAGCTGGTGACAAGAAGAATCGGTGACTGCCAAAGGCTCAATTCTGGCAACAATGGCATTAGCCACATCCAGAACCACAGACTCAGTGGTATCAGAGAAGCGAGATGTGCCAGCTGCCACCTGTGCCCACTCAAGTTTCAAGGGTATGACTCTAGATAGTTCTGAGGCTTAGTTTGGAGCATTTTTCCTGTTTATATGACCTTCTAGCGTGGTTCTCAAGCTTTTCTGGAGATTTTATCACCTGGCCAATATTCTTTCATTAAATAATTTTCTGCTCGAGTCAGCCAGTTAGTTTCTGTTGCTTGCAATCGCAAACCCGCTAACACTTTCGGAAATGTGGTTCTATGTGTTATTTCTGGAGTAGTGATAGAAGATGAGTTTTAGTGACTACAGAAGGAAGATTAAATAAAAACAAATGGGAGAAAACTAAGGTCTCTTGAGTGTTACTAGGTAACTAGCATTGTGGTTTAGATTTTATTATATACGGTTATTATTATTCTAATTTACAAATGGAAAAACCAAGATTCAGAGAGATTTTGCCCTGAGTAGGCAAGAGAGTTAGAACTCAAATTCAGCTTTAATTCTTTTACTTATACCAAGGGAGCAAAGTGAAATAGCATTAGCAACTTAAATTAAAATGTATATGTTTAAATAAAGAGTTATACCAGGATTAATCAGGACAACTGGCCTATGGCAATCATATGTCCTTATAGCAAATATGGCAAAATGCAAGCCATGGCAGGTGAAAAGAGAAGGCTAATAAACTGGCTAAGTGACTGCTTGATAACTCTCTACTATGTCCATTTAGGAGCCCTGGTGGCGCAGTTGTTAAGAGTTTGGCTGCTAATCAAAAGGTCAGCAGTTCAAATCTACCAGCTGTATCTTGGAAACCCTGTAGGGTAGCTCTATTCTGTCCTATGGGGTCGCTGTGAGTCGGAATTGACTCGACAGCAGCAGGTTTGTTTTAAAGCTGAAACTGCTTTTATGTTTATAGCACTTATTCACCCAATCTTGTTCAACAAACATGAATTCAGCATCAACCACATGTTGACCCTGGGAACACAGTAGTAAAGAGGCAGGCATGCCCTCATCTCAGGAGCTCGACGTTCGGGACCCACTAACTCAGAATCAACTTTTCCAGCCCTATACCAGGAGGACTGCCTGGGCAGAGCTGATACCTGGCTTCTACAGCAGCTCTGGGCGGGCTCAACAGGAATAGTTATACCCATTTTACAGACAAGAGAGGCACAAAGACATTCTCAAAATCACATGACTGTTAGTGACTGTTGGATGTCCATGGAAGAGATTAAAAACAGGCTGCAGAAGTTCCTAGTGTCCCACTTGATCTTCTTATGAACTGAAGGTAATTAAGGGCAGTTACGGCTCAGTGAGGAGGAGCCCTGGTTCACAGTGGTTAGAGCTCTCAGATACCAACCAAAAGGTCAGTGGTTCAAACTGCTCCATGGGAGAAAGATGTGGCAGTCTGCTTCCTTAAAAGATTTACACCCTTGTAAATCCTATGGGGCAGCTCTACTCTGCCCTATGGGGTCACTAAGAGTCAGAAGCCACTCAACCATAGGGGTATGTGTGTGTCTGTGTGTCTGTGTGTGTCTGTGTGTGTCTGTGTCTGTGTGTGTCTGTGTGTGTGTGTGCGTGCTCAGAGAGACAAAGGACCCTGTTAAAGAGATAATTAGCCCTGGTACAAGGACAGCCAGCTGAGAATTAGCTGGTTTGATTGTCCCAACCTTGAAACGTGCCTGGGGCATCCTGTTGGTAACGAAAGGGGTTCGTTATAAACTTGTAACTAACAGATAAGAAATAAAATTACTCATTTGGTATTTAGAAATTGATTTTGCTTTCAACCTTTGCTCTAAATAGGGTATTAGTAACTTCTAGTTTAAAAAAAAAAAAATCCAGACCAAGAAGAAATATGGTTTTTGTGAAAAGCACCAAAGTAAGGAATAAGTATTCCTGATGGACTCTTGAGTCCATTCCCGATGGACTCCTGGGTACAAACCCGGAAAAAACCTGACTTCTGGCCTCGTGCTATACAAAAAGAAAAAAAAAGTTGCAACTGGCAGCCCTTGAGTTTTAAGAGTCAGGGCAATACATGAAAGTATCCTCAGAGAACCGTCACTCCCTTCTCATCCTTGTTGTTAGCTGGCATTGAGTCACCCCCGGCTCATGGCGAACCATGCACAAAGACATCAGATTGTCGTGGTTGACAGGATTTTCACTGGCTAATCTTTTGGAAGTAGATCTCTAGGACTTTCTTCTTAATCTCTTAGTTTGGAAGCTCCACTGAAACCTGCTCAGCATCATAGCATCATGCAGGTCTCCACTCACAGTCACGTGGCGGCTGTGCTTGAGGTGCGTTGGCTGGAATTGAACCCAAGTCTCCTGCACGGAAGATGAGAATTCTAGGGTTGACTGACCACTGCATTTCTATTTCCCTATTCTTTCTGCTCCTTTCCTATCCTCACCCCACCCCATAGGTAACCAATCTCTTTAATTTCAGGGTTATCCTTCCCTTTTTTGGCACAAATTAACAGATAACATGGATATTTTCTTATATACCTTTCTTAAGAGGTAGCACACTCTTTTGCACTTTGCTTTTTTCACTTAATCCCTCCATATCAGTCAGAGACATCTTTCTCATTCTTTTTTTTTTTAATAGCTGCTTAGTTCTCCATTGTGTAGATTTAGTTAATTCATAGCTTATATAACTACTCTCATATGCATTGGCATTTAGGTTGTTTACGATATTTTACAATTACAAACAATGTTCCAATGAGTAACCTTTTGCATATTATATGTATGTATTATTGGAGGTGTATCTTCAGGGTAGGATCTTAGAAGCAGGATGTACTGGATATTTTTGTTAGGTTATTGACAAATTCTCCTCCTGAAGAGTTGTACCGTTTGCATGTACACAAACAACGTATGAGAATGCCTGTTTCCTCATGGCCTTACCAGTAGGTTTCTCCTTTTTTTTATTTGTCTTCATAAAAAAAAAAAAATCATGCATTTCTTTTCTGTGAACCTAATAGATGAAAATTGTATATCATTATCATTTTAATCTGCAACTCGAACTTTCAGCATTCGGACATTGTTTTCATATGTTTGAAGGCCATTTTAAAAATCTTTTTTGTGAATTGTCTGTTCTAGTCTTTTTCCCATTTTCCTCTTGAGGTTTTGATCTTTTGTTCCTCCATTTTTAAAAGTTCTTTATGTACTAGGAATATTAGCTTCTTGCCTCTGTTATATGTAGCAAATATTTTCTCCCAGTTTGTCAGTTGTCTTTTGACTTTGTTTATGGTGTTTTTGTCTGGCAAATTTATTTTTATATAGTCTAATTTATCAATATTTTCTTTTATTGTCCCTGGATGTTGACTCATAGTTAGAAAGCTTTTCTTTACACTGAGGTTAAAGAGGAATTCTTCCATGTTGTCTATAGTACTTTATAGTTTCGTATTTTACATTTAGATTTTTAATCCATTTAGAATTTATCATATATGTTGTGAATATGGATTTTATTTTATTTCCAAATAGGTACCCAGTTGTTCCAACACCATTTATTAAAAAGTCCATCTTTGCTCCAGTGATTCGAGATGCCACCTTTGTCATATATTAGATTTCCATACGTGTTTCTGGCTTCCTATTCTATACCACTAGCTTAATTGCCTATCCATGCACCAGTACCACTGTTTTAATTACAGAATTTTAGAGTATGCTTTAATGTCTCTTGGGACTAGCTCTCCCTTACAACTTTTCTTTCTCAATGTTTTCCTGACTATTCTGATACATTTGTTAATTCTGTGACTTTAAGCATCAACTTGTAGAGCTCCATAAAAAAAGTTTCTTTGTATTTTTATTGGAATTGTATTGAAATGATAAACAAATTCAGGGAAGACTGACATTTTTTATAATGTTGAATCATTCTATTCAAGAACAAAGGATGTCTTCCCATTTGCTCAAATCTCTTTTGTGTCTTTCAGGAGTGTTTACAATTTTTTCTCATACATAATTTGCACATTTATTGTTAACCTTATTCCTAGGAATTTAATCTTCTTTTTTGCTATTGTAAAAAAGATTTATCTCTACCATTATATCCTCTAACTTGTTATTTTGTGTATGTATAAAAATTATTGATTTTTTTATGTTAACTTGATACCCTTCTACTTTTCTCAGGTTAAGTTGACCTCCTGGTATGCTCTAAGATTTTCCAGGTATACTATTTAATCATATGTTTATAGAGCTAGTGTTACTTCTTTTTTACCCATGTTCGTGCCTGTAATTAGTTTCTCTTTTCTAATTGCATTGGCTTATAACTCCACTGTCGTGTCAAATAGGAGCAGATAGAGTGGACATCTTTGCCTTGCTCCTATTATTAGTGGAAATACCTCTGGTATTCCCCCCATTACTTTATAAACTAGATTTTAGACTAAGTGCATATGTGTGTGTGTGGGTGTGGGTGTGTTGTATATGTATCTGTATGTACACACATATATATTTTATCATGTTGAGAAAGTATTCCCCAATTCTGATTTCTGAGTGTTTTTATCATGAATGAGTTTTAATTTTGTCAAAAGATTTTCAGCACCCATGGAGATAATCATATGATATTTTTCTTTGGAACAATTGATATGTATTTGATATAAATGGTTTTCCTAATATTGAGCAAACCTTGCATTCCTGGAATAAATTCACTTGTTTGCTGTGTATTTCATAATACAGTGTTAGATTCTGCTTGCTGATATTTATTTAGTGCTTTTGCATCAATACTCAAGAGCATATTGGTCTTTAGTTTTCTTTTTTGCACTGCCCTTCTTTGCCTTTTTTTCGATTTTCATTACTCTCTCTAACCTTTTAATTTTCCTTTTACTTTACGCTCTTGTTTATTTTTCTTCCATTTTCCTACGCCTGTTTTCATTTGAGTCTATTCTACCTCGGGCACCTTGTAATTTATTTTCATTTCCCAGATAAGTTTGTCCTTTTCTTTCATTTCTTTTCCTGGGTTCAATCACCTCTCTTTTTGTTTATTCAAGTTTGCATCCATTTCTGTTTTTAGTGGGTTTTTCATATCCTTAAACACTTTTTTTTTTAAACACTTGAATGAGTATACGTGATTCTATCTGGAGTGTAGACTTACAGATTTCTTCTGCTTCAGGGATTTTCTCACTGGGGATGTTTTAGGTCAGTGGAGTGTATAAAAATACATATATGGAGAGAGAAATTTGCTTCAAGAAAATGGCTTATGCAATTGAGGGGGCTGGCAAGTCCCAAATCCATGGGTCAGTCAACAGACTGACGCCCTCTGCTGGCTCACAAGGTTGCAGGGGTTGGTGAATCCAAAATCTGCAGGTGAGGGACAGGCCAGAGATTTCTGCATTCTGCAGGCGTATCTTCCAAGAACTGGAGGTCAGGCAACAAGAAGAGTGCAGGGTCAAGAAGGAGAGTTAGATTTGCCAGAACCTTCATTTATACAACTGGAGGCAGTCCATACCCCCAAGGAGACACCCTTTTCAACTGATTAGCTGCTCACATCAGATCACAAAATGGAAAGTGATTGCATAGTGTCTGCCAAACCACTAAGAATCATAGCCTAGCCCAGTTGACATATAATTACTTAGTTGATACAAGTAAAATTTTGTATCCTGATATTTTGCAATGTATGACTTTGTTCATTTTTATGGTATTGTGGTGCTTTATAAGTTTAGTGACTACATCATCTATCAATATATTGTTGTTGCTGCTGTTGTTATTGTTGTTGTTAGTGCCATCGAGTCAGTTCTGACTTACAGCAACCCTATGTACAACACAAAACACTGCCCTGTCCTGTACCATCCTCACAATCATTGCTATGTTTGAGCCCCTTCTTGCAGCCACTGTGTCATTCCTTTTTCGTTGACCCTCTTTTTTCCTAGCATGACGTCCTCTGTCAGGGACTGGTTCCTCCTGATAACATATCCAAAGCACATAAGACGAAGTCTCACCGTCCACCCTTTCAAGGAGCATTCTGGCTGTACTTCTTCCAAGACAAGTTTGTTCATTCTTCTGGCAGTTCACGGTATATTCAATATTCTTTGCCAATACCACAATTCAAATGCATCAGTTCTTCTCCAGTCTTCCCTATTTGTTGTCCAGCTTCCACATGCATATGAGGAGGTGATTGGAAAGGTTAATATCCTTTAAGGATTGGTTTTATTTTTGTGGCGAGGGTGTTTCAATGTTGTGTTACTCTTTGATCTTCCAAGATCCTGAATTGTCTACCTTTTGCTTGTTTTTCTCTTTACCACTCAATTGCCAATGAGTACTTCTCCCTTTTTGCCTATTTTTCTCCCCTAAAACACTGTCTTTTGAACAATGGCTGTCTTAGTCATCTAGTGCTGCTATAACAGAAATACCACAAGTGGATGGCTTTGACAAAGAGAAATTTATTCACAGTAAAATAGGCTAAAAGTCCGAATTCAGCATGTCAGCTCCAGGGGAACACTTTCTCTCTCAGCCTTCTCTTCAATCTTCTCCTGGACTAGGAGCTTCTTTGCGCAGGAACCCCAGGGCCAAAGGATGCAGTCTGCTCCTGGCACTGCTTTCTTGATGGTATGAGGTCCGCCTGTGTCTCTGCTCTCTTCTGTCTTTTATATCTCAAGAGATTGCCTCAAGACACAATCCAATCTTGTAGATTGAATCCTGGCTCACTAACACAACTGACGCCCAACCTCCCTCATTAGCATCATAGAGGCAGGATTTACAACATATAGGAAAATCACACAATACCAGGAATCATGACCCAGCCAAATTGATATACATATTTTTGGAGAGACATAATTCAATCCATGACATTCCATCCTTTGTCCCCACCAAAATCACATTCTTGCAATATGCAAAACATATTCACCCCATCATATCATAGCGAAAGTCTTAACTCCAAGTCCTAAATCCAAAAACTCCTCTTCATCTATGAAATCTAGATTACAAGGTATCTGCTTCCAAGGGTACAATCACAGAACAGGCACAAGCTAAACATTGCCATTACAAATGGGAGAAACTGGAAGAAAAGAAGGGATGACAGGCATCAAGAAAGTCAGCAGAACACGGTACATTAGCTTTGAAAATAATCCTCTGTTCTCTGAGACAATTTACACAATGGCCCTGCCCTCCAGACTCTAGGTATTGGCCACACTCTCCAGATTCTGAGTGGAGGCCTCTCAGCCCTGGGGTTCAGCTCCACCTTCCAGGCCCACTGGGAGAGCAACTCTGCTCCCTTAGTTTTAGGTGCACCATTCTAGGGTGGCAACTCCACCCTAGAAACACCAGAGGCCATGGCTGCACCCTTTGAAACCCCTGAGGTCATAGCCATACCTTTTGAGACTGAGGCAGCTCGGCTTCTTGTGTTCAGCTTCTGCTTCCTGGTTTCTTGGCCTCTGGCTCTTTGGGCCTCATGCTGACATCTGCCCTGCTGGGGCAAGTGTTCCAAAGCTCTGTAGCTCCACCAATAAGTGACCAGAGGCACCCCGCTCTGCCAAGAAGCCCCCTGCGCACAAGCACTCAGCTCTCTTGCTCCATGATTCAGCTCCAGCGCTGTCTCACACTGGTCTCCTGGTTCTGCTGCTGTTGATTCTCTGCTGCTGCTGGTTCTCTGCCACTGCTGCTTCTCTGTCATTCATAGTTTCAAAACTGCTTCCACATTTTAGGTATCTGTTAGAGCAGCACCCCACTCTCTTGGTCCCAGATTCCTTTAAATCACTCCTGACCATTTTAATTATACTTTGAAGTCCCTTACCCAAGGTCAATGCTGTCCTCTGCCTAGATACTGTTATAATATTTTCAAACTTAGGCTTGTAGGATGTAGTTTTAGATGAACCATGGGACATTTTGCTAGCTTTCCTTTTTTCACTTTTCTGAAGTTTTTCTCAGTCTGTCCTCACTCACCACAAAGTCTTGCAGCAGTATGGTGTTGTGAGTGGGAGCGTGAGAAATTGTGCGTTGAGATTTGGTGATTTTTCTTTTTTTAGTCACGGTCAATGTTATGGGTTAAATTGTGTTACCCCAAAATATGTGTCAATTTGGCTAGGCCATGATTCCCAATATTGTGTCCACCATTTTGTGAACTGATATGATTTCACTATTTGTTGTGAATCCTATCTCTATGATGTTAATAAAGCAGGATTAGAAGCAGTTATGTTAATGAGGCAGGACCCAATCTACAGGATTAGGTGGTATGTTGAGTCAATCGCTTTTGAGATATAAAAGAAAGATTTGAGCACAGAGTAGAGGGACCTCATACCACCAACACAGAAGGGCCGGGAGTGGAGTGCGTCCTTTGGACCCTCAGTCCCTGCGCTGAGAAACTCCTAGATTGGGGAAGATCGATGACAAAGACTTTCCCCCAGAACCAACAGAGAAAGAGAGAGAGCCTTCCCCTAGAGCTGGTGCCCTGAATTTAGACTTCTAGCCTCCTAAACTGTGAGAGAATAAATTTTTACTTGTTAAAGCCATTCACTTTTGTTGTAGCAGCGCTAGTTAACTGAGACAGTCATTTTAAAGTTTTGGTGTTTTCAGTATTCACGTTATACTTAGGGCATGGTTTTATGTAGATATACATATCCTTTCTTGTTGAGTTGAATCACTTGTGGAGGAAATATTGGGAGGCAAGTAGCTAGGCCACTGTCATTGCCTTCAGCACCCAGAAGTCCCCAATTATAGTTATTTTAAAGTTCTTGTCTGCTAACTTTATTTATGTGCGTCATCTATTTGCTTTTACAGCTTTTTTTTATGTTGATTATTGTTCATATGACCTTGTCTCTTCACATGTTTAGTAGCTCTTGGTAGTAGGTAATGTGTATAAAAGACCCATAAAAGTTCATATCACTGTCATATTACACTAAAAAAAATTTTACCGTTTTCCTCTCTTTGGTAGATAATGGGAACATAATCAATTCAATTCAATCAGAAATTGAGTTGGGATAAGGCTTTATTAAGAATCAATTTACCTCTGGTTTAATCATTTTCCTGGGGCATGGCTCTTCCAGGCTTTTCATTGCAAGCATGGTGGCCTCTTCTACCCTGAAAGATTGAAAGAGAATATACTTCTGCCCTTCAGAAGTTTTTAGCCTACTTTTTGGTCTTCTTCCCCAAGCAACTTCAAGATTTGACAAATATCTTGGGAGCAGACTGGCTATGTGTTTGAGGCAGGCCTTCTTTCAGATGGATCTTGACTTTCTAAGCTCTGTGAGGCTGTGGGAGATATCATCAGCACAACGGGAGAATCCAGTGGAGTCGCTAGGGAGGTACAGGGGGTGCGTACCATACCCCCTGACACTTTCTGAGGGGTGACAGCAAAATGGACCCAGGATCAGCTACTACAGAGGCAGTGGTGGCAGTGGCAACAGGTGGGCCAGTGCCATTGGGAGTGGGGCCCCCAAGGCAGTGGCATCACTAGGGTTGGTGTCACCTCTCACTCAGTGTGGTAACTTGTCTCCACCCCCCTCTACCCATTACCCGTCAGTCAGGGTGCAGGCTGCTGGGCCACGGTGCCCACCATTGGGTGGAGAAGAGGGTCTCTGCCTTGGCAATGGAAAAAGGGAGGGACTCCAGGGATCCACAGGGTGGGGAAGGTGGTGTGGTGGGGAGGAGTGGATGTGTGGGGGGGTGTGGGGAGGGTCGGGGGGTGTGGAGCTGGGCCCTGCACAGGGGCAAGGCTGGGCTGGCCGCTCCATCCACCAGGGGTTCACTGGCCCACCTGCTCACCCCAGGCATGGGGGGGGCAACACCATGAGTTTCCACATTCGGTGACACCAACCCTAGTGACGTCACTGAGAGAATCATGCATGCATTTGAAGCTTCTCATATTTCTGGTGCTTCACCCGTTTAAAAAAAGATTTGTTTCTCTTTCTTCCAACACAGTCCCTCTACCTGGGTCAAAACCAAGCTTCAGTGCATTCCCAAATCTGACGAATGCACTGAGGACAAAAAAATGGGTGACTAATTGGATCGCCTCTGAGTATTGCTCCTTCTCTGAAATTGTAGTTCATTTATTCTTCATTGTTTTCACACTGCCCTGTTGCTTTTGAAAATATGACTTTTGTAATATTTTGTTTGTTTAAGAATATTGGTCTACCACATCCTGCTCAGAAGCAGAAGTCTCTTTATACATGACTTTTCATCTTTACAACAGCTCTGGCATTCTGAAAGAACCTAAGAGAACTAATAAATGTTTGTTGGAATGAATGAGTAAATAAATGACGTGTACCAATTTTTCCTTCTTTGGAAAACTGGATCAAATCTGCCACTCTGTTTGGAAAAGCAAAGTATACAATATTATTTTGGTCTGACCACAAAAGTGCCCTGGCCAAGATTCAGGAATACGTGGCAAAAGGCATAACTTTGAAGCATAAATCAATCTGATCTCGAAAATCTAGATTCCTGGACAGCTAGTGTTTACTTGCACTATTTTTTATTTGTTTGTTTTGTTTTTCACCTTCTCTTTCAACCCAAGTTGGGAAGTAGTGGGTAAGATAGTAGCTTATTATCTGTCTTCCCAGCTAGACTCCACAAGGTTGGTTTTGCATGCTATTTTATCCTCACAGTACCCAACCAATAGTAGGCACTCAAATGACTTCAATGGATGGATGGATGGATGGATGGATGGATGGATGGATGGATGGATGGATGGATGGATGGATGGATGGACAGACGGACGGATGGACAGATGGATGGGTGGGTGGGTGGAGGGATGGAGAGAGGGATGGAGGGAGGGATGGATGAATGGATGAATCAATGGGTGGATAGATAGAAGGATGGAGGATAGACATCACTAAGTTCTTTCACGGTCTGGCTTGTTGGCAGATTAAGCTGATTAAATGCACAAAATAGAAGTAAAACAAGATTCTAGAGGAAGTTATTGTTGATATTTAAAACTGATACACAATAAGGCTTTTAGAAACCCATGAAGAAATACTTCAGCAATAACTTTAATCCAAGAGAAACAAAGTTCAGGGATATATTCTATGGTACAGTCCAAAAATATATAATTTATGAGGTTATATTGTCTTAATAATCCCTCAAATAAAATAAAATCTTGTCCACCAAAATAAGAATTTGTAAAAAATAAACTGCAAGTGAAACTTTAAAATATAGAGAACTTTGGAAATACTTTCAACTTCCAGCTCTAACTAAAGTTATTGGCCACTTGAACCTGGACAGGAACATCATCTGTAGTTATATTTACACATACCAATGTCAATAAGATCATACGAACTGAACTGCAGGCGAAGTTATTTCAAGGAAGCTGGAGTTAACCTTGTGTATTATTTATCACTTGATTTTTCTCCGTTGGAGAACAAACTATTCTTCCACAAGATCTTTATGTAAAAGTAGCATAATTTTCTTAAAAATTGCGAGGCTATATGAAATGATTGATTCTTACTAAAAATCTGGGGAAAACACAAATCAGTGTTAGGAAGTCTGTAAGTCAAATAATAATAATGAAAAATATTACTATGCCTGAGCATACATATTTTATATATGTGTTGTAGGAAGTGTTCAACAGCAGGATAATTGGCCATAGGGGATGATTAATGTTAAATTTTTAAAAAATCCATCCCCTTGCAGTTCAGTTTTATAAATCAATCATAAATTAAGCAAACATGAGAAGAGCCACAAAAAAAATAGTAAAGCATGTGAGTTTTGAAATAACACAGTTCTGGATTCAAATCTTTGCCCTAGGGTTACTAGCAATGTAACTAACTTCTCTGAATTTCATTATCCTCATTTACAAAACACTCATAGCTTATTATAGGGTTGCTATCGACTCCACAGCACTTGGTTCTGGGCTTTGTCATTTACAAAATGGAAATTATTGAGAGAGATCAGAGAAGTCATCTACAACATAGAAGGATAACGATGGTGAACTAGTAGAAATACTAAGAGTTGACCTTGTAAAGGAGAAGAACTGCATAGATCAGCCAGAGCACAGGAAGAGAGAAAGACAAAACAAGGAAAGAAAGCAGGCAAGGCTATGGTATGATTTTCAATCTTTTCACCACAAGAACAAGAAATCTCAGGAGCAAAGTAGAATTCTGCCCAGGTAGAAATTAAGGTCCTGGTCAAAACTGGCATCAAGACCCTTACTTTAATATGGTGATGTTACAACAACAACAAAAATCTCTTGTAATTGAATTGGCACTGCCTTAGAAATCACCTGGGAGGGAGTTTAGAAGAGATTAGGTAACAGACAAAAATTCATGCAGAGAGAATATGATTTCTGCAGAAGTGTTATTTTGTGCCTGAGCACAGAAGAGAGCACCTGGATTCTGAGGACCTGCCTCTTGAGGCTGCCTTTGGTGGAAGTCAGAGTTAGGTACTAGATCAGGGAGCTGCACACTCACATTTTGCCACCTTGTCTACTCAGGCTGCCACTTGGAAGGAGAACCTAGAAATCGGGTGCCCTTGAATGGGAACAGGCAGGTGCTGACTCTCCTGATAACTTGTAGGTTTTAGAACCTTCAGATCTCCTTAGAGGGCTCTCCCTACCCTTCCAACCACTTTGGAGGACTGTGCCTGCCTGGGGGAAAGAGCAGAATGGGCCAGCCTCAAAGGATATGGTGAGAATTAGTTGAGAAAACATAAAATAATGAGCACACTAACGCATAACAAGTGTTGGTTTCCTTCCACCTCTTTTATAGCCTTTACTGTGGATTACAGGCTTATTTCCCCTTAAAATATCAATCGTGCCTTCATGTTTTATTGTAAATCTTAGCCTACCCATCAAGGCAATATTAGATACATGTTTTTATGCATTACCAAAACAAAAAAAACCAATACATTACTGTACAAACTAGTTTCAAGCTTAACTTGCTAACACAAAACTCAGTCTGTAATTTGGAGGTCTAAGAATCTTCAAATAAAAATGTTAGAAATATCACTGAGATTTTTAGAGTAAAAAAACCAGAAAGCACTCTAATAATTGACTTTCTCACCTCTCTGTTGCACTACACAGTGAGAATGTGCCTTGCTAAACTGTGTATACCAACTCTAGCTCCTTAAAAGATCTGTTGTGGAAGGAATGAAGGAAGGCAGGCAGGCAGGCAGGCAGGCAGGCAGGCAGGCAGGCAGGCAGGCAGCCAGGCAGGCAGCCAGGCAGGCAGGCAGGCAGGCAGGCAGCCAGGCAGCCAGGCAGGCAGGCAGCCAGGCAGGCAGGCAGGCAGGCAGGCAGGCAGGCAGGCAGGCAGGCAGGCAGGCAGGCAGGCAGGCAGCCAGGCAGGCAGGCAGCCAGGCAGGCAGGCAGGCAGGCAGGCAGGCAGGCAGCCAGGCAGGCAGGCAGCCAGGCAGGCAGGCAGGCAGGCAGGCAGGCAGGCAGGCAGGCAGGCAGCCAGGCAGGCAGGCAGCCAGGCAGCCAGGCAGGCAGGCAGGCAGGCAGGCAGGCAGGCAGGCAGGCAGGCAGGCAGCCAGGCAGCCAGGCAGCCAGGCAGGCAGGCAGGCAGGCAGGCAGGCAGGCAGCCAGGCAGGCAGGCAGCCAGGCAGGCAGGCAGCCAGGCAGGCAGGCAGGCAGGCAGGCAGGCAGGCAGCCAGGCAGGCAGGCAGGCAGGCAGGCAGGCAGGCAGGCAGGCAGGCAGGCAGGCAGGCAGGCAGGCAGGCAGGCAGGCAGGCCAATTAAACTATTTCAACCGCAGGGATTTCAGATGTTGGTCTCTAGGGACCTTTACTTTTAGAAACCATCCTCCCTTTTCAGTTCTAAATATTAAGCAAACCATAGAAAACTAGGAATTTGGCTAAAACCTAAAGTGCTTTTTTACTAGTAGGATTAGAGAGATTTTGAGGAAGAGAGTAGAGCATTGTGATTAAATCAGTGTAGCGTATTTACTGGATAATTTTAAATGTCTGTGATCTTTAAAATGAAAGATTGCATTTTATTGCAGCAACTGAAAATGCCACTAACTTTGCAAGCATTTAACCGTTTCTGGTCTTAGGTTTTCATAACAGATTTTATTTTTTATTAAGTAATAAAACTTTAAGTTGTTCTAGGCTATGTTTCCCCAAAAACATATTTCAGGTGCTCCCCAAACATCAAGAAAAAGGGCGAGGCTGGATCTTGTGGATTGTGCAGCTAAGGACTTATGGGGCTAAATGGTCACTGTCCCTAACAACCTATAAGTTTTCAGAGGTGATACAAAATCACTGGGAAGAGAGGCTGATTGCTATTTTCCTCAGTTAAAACTCTTAGCGGCCCATAGAGCCCATGCCGTTGAGTTGATTCCGTGTCACAGAGACCCTATAAGACAGAGTAGAACTTTCCCAAAGGATTTCCAAGGCCGTGATGGTGGGACTTTGTTTCACCCACTTTAGACGTACTATCAGAAGAGACCAGTCCCTGGAGAAGGACATGGCATTTGGTAAAGTAGAGGGTCAGTGAAAAACAGGAAGACCCTCAATGAGATGGATTGACACAGTGGCTGCAACAATGGGCTCAAACATAGCAACGATTGTGAGCATGGCATAGGACCGAGCAGTGTTTTGTTCTGTTATCCAAAGGGTCACTATAAGTTGGAACCGACTCAAGAGCACCTAACAACAACAATCTTTCTGGAAGCAGACTGCCACATCTTTCTCCTGCAGAGCAGCTGGTGGATTCTAGCCCAGGACCTTTCAGTTAACAGCCAAGTGCTTAACCAGGGCTCCTTTCTCTTAGTGGCAAATGACAGAAATGTAAATCAAACTGGTTTACAAGAGAGAGGGAACAAAAAAGGAAGTGATTGACTCAAGCATCTGAGTAGTACAGGGGTAGCTCTAACTTCAGACATGGCCGCTATGTCCAGGGATTCAAATGATGATATTAAAATTATTTTCCTCCATTTCTTGGCTCAGATTTTCTCTGTGCTGAACTAACTCTCAGGCTGACTCTTTCTGTGTTGTGGCCCTTCTAAGCTTCAGGGTTACATCCTCATGGCTTTAAGTCAAGCAAAAAAGGGAACTTCTTTTTTTCCTTGGAGCCCCAACAAAAGTCCCCAAATTGAGTTCCACTGGTCTAGCTGGAGTCATGTGTCCAATGACATCCAGGGGGTGGAAATCACTTTTTGGCCAGTTTTAAATCATGGTGCAGTGGGTAAGAGCTTGGCTGCTAACCAAAATGTTGGCAGTTCAAGTGCACCAGCTGCTCCTTGGAAATCCTATGGGACAATTCTACTCTATTCTGCAGGGTCACTATGAGTCAGAATCGACTGAACAGCAATGGGTTTTAGATCCTATATATCACCCACGATCAGAAGGTTCAAGTGAAGTCCTACCCAAACCTGATGTTATTTATTCACAATTAGTGTAACCATGTGTGTGTTTCTTCCAGTCCAGGCCTGGCCTCACCACCATTCTTGTTTAAAATTTGATTTTGGGCAAATCATTGCTAAGTAGTCAGTCAGCTTGTATTGCTATGCCACTGATACATACCTTGGTTTATCTCTTTCTCAGGCTTATCACAACTTGGCTTGCTGTATATTAAAATCTGGCTCTGCAGGGAATACCATGATAATTTGGGTTGTCGTAGGAAAGAAAAGTACTTGGTGGAGATAACATCACTGTGAAGATGTATGTTAGTTGCTTTGAGAGATGAGTCTGATTCCTCTATGCATGCGGCTTAATTGGATTTTAAAGTTTGCTATTGCTAAAGCACAACTATAGAAAACTTTGGGGTGCAGTATAAGCTCGTCTTTCTGTTATGAACAGATAAAAGGAATAAAATGATGTTAGTCTATTTACTGAATTTGTCTGTTTATGAACATGCTTCATGGTTTATGACACAGATGTCAAGAGTCAGTATAGCAGTCACGCTAGCAATACTGCCCCCCAGAAGCTTTTCAAGGAAGGGCATTAGCACCATGTTCATCTTACTTACTGTAGACATGTCATCAGGAAACACCAGTCGTTAGAAAAGGACATCAAGTTTGGTAGAGGGTCAAAATAAACAAGGGAAACCTTCAGTGAGATGGACTGACACAATAGCCACAACAACGGGCTCAAAATACTGACAGTCATGAAGATGGTACAGGACCGGGCAACATTTTGTTCTGTTATACATAAGGTCACCAGGAGCAAGAGCTGATGCAGCAGCAACTACCAACAAGCAAGGCAACAAGAAGAACATGGATTTGGAATTAGAAGATTGGGTTTGTGTCTCAGTCCTGTGCTTAATATTTGCAAGGCCCTGGACAATTTATTTAACCCTTGTGTGAGTCTTCGTTTTGTCATCTATAAAGTGAGAATAGCAACATATGTTCTACGTAATTTATAGAGCCACTGTGAGGTTCAAATGGAATAAAGCACTCATAGTACACATAATCACCCCCATATCTTTGCTGTAAATGAGATACCTCCAAGGCTGTGTCTTGTCCATCTTTGTGTCAGTGCCAAGCCCTATACTTGGCAGTCAAAGTATGATTAACAAATGTGTTCTGCTGGATAAACAAATAAATGAATGAATGGTAGTCACGGAATAGAGAGAGATTATAAATATTGTTCAACACTGGCTCAGGAAAGTTCTGAGTCTTAAACAACATTTCAGAACTTTAGATCCCTGTATTTGACTCTGCACACTTCGTTTTGGGCTACACTTAGTATAAAATAGACTAAAGTTCAAGATTTGGGAAGAATAGTAAATCAATTAGTGAAGAAACAGCCAAGAAAATTACTGCTCTTCTAGCTTAAAGAGAAACATTAATTAAAGATAAGACATGGGTAAGAATTAAAATGAAAACCTTGTACGAGTGAATTGTATTATAATTAAGACTTAGCAATTCCTCTAAATTTTAGGCCATGACTGTCTTGTTGCAGAGGTCTTTGAATGATTTAAAGTACTTCTGAAGGAAGAATTCAAAAATCCCTGGAGAGGATTTTTTTTAACTTTTGAAAATAAAGGTTCTTTCCTATCCGTACCCGATACTCTGCAGCAGTTCCTATGATGGAGCCTGACCTATCATCTGGAAAATTGGAAGCAGATTTAAATAAACCTGAGACTACTCTGCCTGTTTACTTTGACTTCAGTTGGTCAGTGTACACCTTGGAAAAATATTCCATATGTGTGATTGTGTAACCGCTGATTGATGGAACCGGAATTTTTCAAATCATCTTTGCTTACTCTTCCTACTTGGAACTTCCCCAGTAGAGAAAATAGCTCCCTAGTTTTGTTTTGTTTTTTAATTTTTTTTTAACTGTGGCAAACACAGATTCCAATATCTATCCAAAATTGTGTATGTGTGTTGGCACTGGGAATTAAATATTGTGGAGATGGGAAGTGGGGCAGAAGGATTTTTGCAAATTTACTGTAAAATGTTGTTGTCTGCCATCAAATCGATTCTGACTCATAGCAATCCTATAGGATAGAGTAGAAATGCCTCATAGGGTTTCCTAGGTTGTAATCTTTACAGGAGCAGAACACCAGGTCTTTCCTCTGCAGAGTGGCTGATGGGTTCAAGCTACCAACTTTTTGTTGGTGCTTAACCATTGTGCCATCAGGGCTCCTTCTACTAGAAAATACTATGCTCTTATTCTTAGTTCTAGCGATTGAACATATTTGTATTCTATAATTCATGGCTTTAAATACATAGAATGCATAATTGAAATATTCTCATACGTTCATCCAGCCACAAGTACAAAAGTGAGACAAATTCCCACCAGGAACCCTCTACAATTTGTGTCAGGGAAGAAGGATACAATTACCCTCACATTTGTATTATTTCACAATCCTTTGTAAGAGGGGGATGGTTCTCAGCTCTGTGCCGGGGATTAGGAACTGGAGGTTGTGGATGAGATGAAATTTTGGTGTCTCCTCTCTAGAAAACATTCTGCTTCAGTTCCCCAGCCCAGAGTATAAGGAAGAAAAGAAAAAAAAAAAAGTTACCATGATGGTGTCTAGACTGGTAGCAAAGCCAAAGTACATTGGAGGTGGGAGGGAGGTAGGAATCTTTGTTGCCCCTTCCCATTCATGGACACAATCACTGACTCTATGGGTTTGCTGGTGGAGTCACCCCGTAATATACTCCTCACATAAATAAACTTAGCAGTCCAATGGAAATTGGGCAAAGGTCATGAACTGAGAGTGAGCCATACATATACAAAAAACAAATGGCTTTTAAACACATGAAAATAAACTAGATCTCTCTAATAAAGAAAGTAAGAGAAAACAAAACTATAATGAGGTGACATTTTCAAGTAGCAGATTGACTAAGACCCAAAAGTTTGATGGTTCATAAGATGGATAAGGGTGAAGAGAATTATGCACTATTGTTGGCAGGGGTGGAAATTGATTAAAGTTCCTTGAGAGTCAATTTGGAAATATCTACCAAAATGTAAAGTGAAAATACCAAAATATATAATGTACACATACCTGTAGGATTTTTTTATACAGATATAATCACCGTAATGTGCAAGACCATATGTACAAGCATATTTATTACAACATTGAATAGTGTTTTTAAGAATAAAGGACCGTAGACAATCTTAAAGACAACCAACAATAGTAAAATGCTTAAATAAACTAAATGCCTGTACAATGGAATGTCATGCAGCCACTAAAAAGAGAGAGATTTTTTAACATGGAGTCATTTCCAAGATATTTTGTTAAAAAATAACTTAGATAGAGGACCACCAGTATCAGTTGCTTTTGAGTCATTTCGAACCCATGGTGACCCCATGTGTGTTAGAGTACAACTGTGCTCCATAGGGTTTTCAATGGCTGATTTTTAGGAAGTAGATTCCCGGGTCTTTCTTCTGAGGCACCTCTGGGTTGACTCAAATCTCCAACTTTTCAGTTAGCAGCCAAGTGTGTTAACCATTTGTGTCACCCAGGGACTTCAAATGCAGGACAGTGTACAGGTATCTGCTGCTCCCCACCCCTCAACTTTCACTGTCCTGTAGCCATCATGGCCTTCTTTCCCTCTTTCAGGTATACCAAGCTCATTTCATCCTCTGGGCCTTTGTACCTATTATCCTTTTTTTCTGAAATATCTTCCTGGTTTTCACATTTCCACGTAGCTGGCTTCTGCTCAATTTTCAGGTCAAATGAAATTTCACCTCCTTAGAGAGGCTTTCTAGTCACTAGCAGCTTGAACTCAACGAATCAGCCTATTTTGCTGGAAACTGTACTAATAATGTTTGTAAAGAACCCATAATAGCTAAAGTGAGCCATCCATCACTTGGTTTTCTTCTTAGGACCTAACGATACTTGAAAATAACTTATTCAAAAAAAAATTTTTTTTTTTACATATTTATAACTAACTCTTTCCTCACGCTAACCCTACTCACTAAAATTTAAAGTCAATAAGGACAAGAATTTTGTCTTGTTCTTGTTCATTACTATGCCAACATTTAGGTCTGTGCCAAATACAGAGTAGGATAAATGTTAAAGAAACAAATGACTGAATGAATACATGTATAAGGGGAATATTTACTGAGATCTATATATGCATAAGGTATTTCTGGAAAGTTGCTGAGAAAACATTAGGCCGATTCTTCTGGGGAAGGAGGAAGCAGTCAGGAATAGGGAGGAAACTAATATTCTGGTTTCAGCATGAGAGAGAAAAGAGGTTAGAGGTTAGTCCTGCTCCATAGGCTAGAGGTGGGATTTTCCCTTGCAGGGTCATTGGCATAGTGACTCTTTAATAGCCTTCGTTTTATGTACCTATCATGACAACACCACCACATGTCTGTCATTTTGTCATACTACAGTGACTTCTGTGTCGCCGTTACACTGGAAGTTTTGCCACCAGTATTTCAAATACCAGCAGGGTCACCCTTGGTGGACAGGTTTCATATGAGCATCCAGACTAAGGACAGAATAGGAAGAAGGACATGACAGCCTACTTCTGAAAGAATGAATTGGCTAGTGAAAACCTTATGAGTAGCTGTAGAACATTGTCTAATATAGCATCAGAAGAGCCCCTCAGGTTTTAAGCCATTCAAAATATGACTGGAGAAGAGCTGCCTCCTCAAAGTAGAGTCCACCTTAACAACATGGATGGAGACGAGATTTCAGGATTTGATATGGGATGAGTCGAAATGAGAAGAAACAACTACAAACATTCATTAATAATTGGAATGTGAAACGTACAAAGTATGAATCAAGAAAAATTGGAAGTCATCAAAATGAAACAGAACGCATAAGCATCAATATCCTAGGCATAAGTGAGCTGAAATGGACTGGTATTGGCCATTTTCAATCAGAAAAGCATATGGTCTATTGTGCTAGGAATGACAAATTGAAAAGGAATGGCATCCTTTCATTGTCAAAAAGAACACTTCAAGATCTGTCCCAAAGTACAACGCTGTCAGTGATAGGATGATATTCATATGCCTCCAAGGAAGACCACTTAATATGACTACTATTCAAATTTACGCAACTACCACTAAAACCAAAGATCAAGAAATTGAAGATTTTTACCAACTTCTGCAGTCTGAAATTGATCAAACACGCAGTCAAGATGTACCGATAATTACCAGCTATTTGAATGGAAAAGTTGGAAACAAAGAGGAAGGATTAAAAAAAAAAAACCCAAATTCATTGCTGTTGATTCCAACTCATGGTGACCCTATAGGACAAAGTAGAACTGCCCCATGGAGTTAGAGAAAGCATTGGTAGTTGGAAAATATGACCTCTGTGATAGAAGCGATGCCAGATATTGCCTGACAGAATTTTGCAAGACCAATAACTCCTTTCATGGCAAATACCTTTTTTCAACAACATAAATGCGACTATACACGTACGTGGACCTCACCAGATGAATACACAGGAATTAAATTGACTACATCTGTGAAAAGAGACAATGGAAAAGCTCAATATCATCCTTCAGGACAAGGCCAGTTGCCAACTGTGAAACAGATCATCAATTTTTCATCTGCAAGTCCAAGTTGAATTTGAAGAAAATTAGAACAAGTCCACAAGACCCAAAGTACAAACTTGAGTATATCCCACCTGAATTTAGAAACCGTCTGAAGAATAGATTTGGTGCATTGAACACTAATGACTAAAGACCAGATGAGTTGTGAAATGATATTAAGGTCATCATACATGAAGAAAGCAAGAGATCATTAAAAAGACAGGAAAGAAATAAAGGACCAAAATGGATGTCAGAGGAGACTCTGAAACTTGCTTTTGAATGTCAGGCAGCTAGAGTTAAAGGAAGAAATGATGAAGTAAAAGAGCTGAACAAAGATTTCAAAGGGCAGCTTGAGAAGACAAAGTATTATAATGAAATGTGCAAAGACCTGGAGATAGAAAACCAAAAAAGAAGAACATGCTCGGCATTTTTCAAGCTGAAAGGACTGAAAAACTTCAAGCCTTGAGTTGCAATATTGAAGGATTCTACAGGGAAAATATTAAATGATGCATGAAGCAGCAAAAGAAGATGACAGGAATACACAGGGTCACCGTACCAAAAAGAATTGGTAGACTTTCAACCATTTCAAGAGGTAGCATACGATCAAGAACTAATGGTACTGAAGGAAGAGGTCCAAGCTGCACTGAAGGCATTGGCAAAAAACAAGGCTTCAGGAATTGATGGAACACCAGTTGAAGTGTTTCAACAAACGGTTGTGGCACTGGAAGTGCTCATTCATCTATCTATGCCAAGAAATTTGGAAGACAGCTAGCTGGTCAACTGACTGGAAGAGATTCATATTTGTACCCATTCCAAAGAAAGGAGATCCAACAGAATATGGAAATTATTGAATAATATCATTAATATTACACACAAAATTTTGCTGAAGATCATCCAAAAGCAGTTGCAGCAGTACGTCAAAAGGGAACTGCCAGAAATTCAAGTCAAATTCAGAAGAGGACATGGAATGAGGGATGTCATTGCTGATGTCAGATGGAATCATGGCTGAAGGCAGAAAATAACAGAAAGATGTTTACCTGTGTTTTATTGCAAAAGCATTTGACTGTGTGGATCATAACAAATTATGGAAAACATTACGAAGAATGGGAATTCCAGAACACTTCATTGTGCTCAAGAGGAACCTGTACTTAGACCAAGAGGCCGTCATTCGAACAGAACAAGGGGATACTCTGTGGTTTAAAGTCAGGGAAAGTGTGCGTCAGGATTATATCCTTTCACCATACTTATTCAATCTGTATGCTGAGCAAATAATCCAAGGTGCTGGTCTATGTGAAGAACAGAGCATCAGGATTGGAGGAAGACTCATTAACAACTTGCAATATGCAGATGACACAACCTTGCTTGCTGAAAGTTAAGAGGCATTGAAGCACTTATTGATGGAGATCAAAGGCCACAGCTTTCAGTATGGATTTCAGCTCAATTTAAAGAAAACAAAAATTTTCACAACTGGACCAATAAGAAACATCACGACAAATGAGAAAAAAGATTGAAACTGCCAAGGATTTCATTTTATTTGAATCCACAATCAATGCCCGTGGCAACAGCAGTCAAGAAATCAGACAACACATTGCATTGAGCAAATCTGCTGCAAGAGATCTCTTTAAAGTGTTAAAAGCAAAGATGTCACATTAAAGACTAACGTGTGCCCGTCCCAGGCCATGGTGTTTTCAGTCACCTCATATGCATATGAAAGTTGGACAATGAATAAGGAAGACTGAAGAAGAATTGATGCATTGGAATTATGGTGTTGGTGAAAAATATTGAATATACCATGGATTTCCAGAAGAACAAACAAATCTGTCTTCCAAGAAGCACAGCTAGAATGCTCATTAGAAGCAAGGACGGTGAGACTTCATCTCACATATTTTGGACATGTTATTAGGAAGGACCAGTCCCTGGAGAAGAACAACATGCTTGGTAAAGTAGAGGGTCAGGAGAAAACAGAAGGACCTTCAATGAGATGGATTGACACAGTTGCTGCAACAACGGGCTCAAACATAACAATGAACATGAGGATGGTGCAGGACTGGGCAGTGTTTCACTCTGTTGTACATTTGGTAGCTATGAATTGGAATTGACTGGACAGCACCTAACAACAACAGCAACAACAGCATCATGAAAACAGTGTTGTTCCCTCAAATCAAAATCAAGGAATATTCAAAAACTAATTCTCAGCTCCAATCCACTTTTTATACTCTGATTTGTGATGCTGGTCTGAGATTACACAAACTACATTTCCCAGGCTCCCTAGCTAGCTAGCTTCCTGTTAGGATGTACCAAGGGGAGTCACCAAAGATATAACTGGATATCAGAAGGAAAGGAGAAGTGACCTATTTCTTATTTCCTACTTTCTATTAGGAAGTTCAGGTAACAGCCTACAGTTGGCTACAGCTTCCACCTTCTTCCTGCATTTCCAGTTCCATTCTTATCAAGCTACCTGGTAGCAGCCAGCTCAAGGACATTGGCAGCCCTAGTACAAGCCAACTGCATTCACTTACCAATCAGGCTACTCCCCATAAGCCAGGGGAGAACCTTCCTGGCCACCCCAGGGGTGTATTGTCCAATATACAAGATAAAGACAGTGCTTACCTTGTTTACCAGATCATCTGTAGTGAACAATTTCACATTTTTTCACCACATCAAAGATTCGGCTTCTAAGTGTGGCTGGCATTTGTCCCTCTCTCAACTCCAAAGCACCTCCCTACAGAATCAAAGCCTCTTTTCAAGTTTACAATACCTGATGGGGCGGAATACCCAGTAAGCAAGGTAAACATGGGCTTTACTTGTGTTTACTTACTAATCTGTGGTTTTTCTAGGGCACAATTTCACATTGTATGATGATTAAGGTTGTATGTCAACTTGGCTGGCCATGATTCTCAGTGATTTGGCAGTTGTATGATGTTGTGACAACTTCCATAATGAGATTTGATATAGTGTGAATGCCTCCACCATGGGATCTACTGTGAGCAGCCAGTCAGTTGAAAGGGAGCTTCCTTGGGCATGTGGCCTGCATTGCATATAAGTGGACATTCTGGCAAGGCTTGTGGCTTTTTGCTTGCTCTGGATCCTGCAGCTGGCTCCTGTTTGTCTGACCTGCAGATCTCGGGACTTGAACTAGCAGCTTATTTGCAGCCTTGCCTGCTGATCTTGGAGTTCACTGATCTTTGCAGCCTGTGAGCAAGAGCCCTGCTCTCTGACCTGGTGATCTTGGGTTAGCCAGCCCCTGCAGGTACCTGAATCAGGAGAACCCTCTATCCTGACCCACAGACTTGGGGCATTCCAGCCTCTACAAACACATGAGCCATTTCCTTGATGTAGATCTCTCTCTCTATATATATTTATATGCTTTGCTGGTTTTGCTTCTCTAGAGAACCCAGCCTAAGACACATGAGTTTCACCACATCTTTGGCTTTCCTTGAATTGTTCACTGCAGATTAGTAAGTAAGCACAAGTAAGCCCATGCCTACCCTTCTTACTGGTTAAGCTGCCCCTGGCCACCCCCTCCTCTGAGGTCCAAGCACTTCTCCCAGAAACCCAAGCACTAGTCCCATAGAGCCTCTCCTAGTTTATAGGTTCTGGTTACAAGACTTCTTATGTTTTCTAAGCTGGAGAATAATAGCTGCATCCCACATTCATTAATCTCTGGGTTGCTTCCAACTCATAAGTGACCTTATAGGACTGAGTAGAACTGCCCCATAAGGTTTCCAACACTGTAAATCTTTACAGAAGCAGACTACCACATATTTCTCCCATGGAGCCACTGGGTGGGTTTGAACTGCCCACCTTTCAGTTAGCAGCTGAGGGCTTTGATTACTGCACCACCAGGTTAAAACAGCAACCCCCTTTTGCTGTTTCACCCTTCCAACACCTGTATAATGAATAGCCTATAAATATAAATAGTATGGTTTCTGTTTTCCTTCCTGGAACCTAATCAATACAGTACTTGTTCTGGGTCCTCTTCTCTTCTTGCACTACATTTTCTTCCATAGGCAATCTTTGTCTAGTCCCATTTATACATTCCAGACTCATACCAAGCTTCCTCTTTGCTATTTACATGGGAAAGTCTAATAACCAAAAACCAAACTCTTTGCCATTGAATCAATTCTGACTCACAGTGACTCTATAGGACAGAGTAGAATTTCCCCATACGGTTTCCAAGAATGTAATCTTTAAAGGGCAGACTGCCACATCTTTCCTCTGTGGAGCCGCTGGTGGGTTCAAACTGCTGAACTTTTGATTAGCAGCCCAGCACTTAACCGTTGTGCCACCGAGCTCCTTGAAAGTCTAATACAAAATCAAAAAGCCAAACCCATTGCTGTCTAGTCAATTCCGACTCATAGCAACCCTATTGGACAGAGCAGTTCTGCCCCACAGGGTTTCCAAGGAGTTACTGGTAGATTTGAACTGTTGACCTTTTGGTTGGCAGCCGAGCTCTTAATCACTGTGTCTCCAGAGCCCCCATGAAAGTCTAATAGACACCTTGAGTTTATCTTGCCAAAAGATGAACTCTTGATTCACCAATCTGTTCCTTCCCCAGAATGCTTCATCTCAGTAAATGGTACCTCTGTACATCCATTTGTTCAATCCAAAATTCTAGAAGTCATCCTTGCTTCTTTTCCTTCCTGATTGTTCACATCGTGGCACAACGGTTAAGCTCTTGGCTACTAACTGAAAGGCTGGAGGTTTGAATCTAACTTGTGGCTCCATGGGACAAAGGCGTGGCAATCTGCTTCTGTAAAGATTACAGCCAAAAAAAACCCTATGGGGAAGTTCAACTCTGTCACACAGGGTCACTATGAGTCAGTATCAACTCAAGTTCACCCAACAACGACAACAATTATATCAGTATGCTATGTTGGCTCCATCTCCAAAACCTCACTCACTTCTATTATGCTCTACCTCTTCTGCCATTGCCCTAGTCCAGGACATCATTATCTATCATTTGCCTACATTTGCTTCCTAAGAGGTCTCTGTGCTTCAATTCTTGCCTTCCTTGTTGTAAGGTGCCGTCCAGATTGTTCCAACTCATAATAACCCTATGTACAACAGAAGGATGGTCCTGTGCCATCCTCACAATTGTTGCTATGTTTCAGCCTACTATAGCAGGCACTGTGTCAATGCATTTCATCAAGGGTCTTCCTCTTTTTCACTGACCCTCTACCTTCCTACAGTTGTTTTTTACATAATAGCCAAAATGATATTTTTAAAATGTAAATCAGAATCAAAACAACATTCAAACTCCTTACCATGATCATTCCCAACACTTTCAACATTATTTTCTACCACATTCTGTTTGCACTAACTGTGCTGTATACACAGAGGTTTCCCTTCTGTTCCACACATGATACACCGAGCTCTTTACAGATTAACATCCTTTGAACTCACTGTCACTGCTGCCCAGAAGCTTCTTCTGTTGGTTGCTCACATGGTATCCATTCTTATATTCTCAGGGGGGCTTTTCCTGACCATTGAGTCTGAATAGCCTCCTCCCCTAATTCTTCTCTATTGCACAGTTCTATGTTTCTTTATCTTTTATTCTCTTTTGTTTATTTTTCTTTTCCATTGTTGCCTATCTTTACTGCTGCATCCCCACCATGTCCATCATTTGGAACAGTGTTTATTCCCCTGGAAGGTGCTCAGTAAATATTTATCAAATTGATTAATGAATGAATGCCTTTAGTATCCTCTCGTTTGGTTTTAAAGTCCCCCAGCATCCAAGCCCTGACAGTATGTAAAATTTTCCTCTACATTGGAATGGAAATCTACAGAATTAGATTTTTGTTTCTTATGTATTCTGCTTTCCTATATCTTTCTAGGAAATTTCTTGAGGAAAAGGAAATTACAAGAACAAGACTTGATGACATGGCTGGTATTTCCTTTGGATAAGTAATAAACCCAACCCATTGCCATGGAGTTGATTTGGGTGCATAGCAACCCTAAAGAACACAATAGAACTGCCCTATAGGATTTCCAAGGCTACACATTTTTACAGAAGCAGATTGCCACATCTTTCTCCCACAAAGCAGCTGATGGGTCCAAACCACGAACATTCCAGTTAGCAGCTGAGCATTTAACCACTGTGCCACCAGGGCTCCTGTATAAATAATACATGACTACCAGTCAAAGATAAAGATACACCAGAATCTACGACATTTTCACAAGAGTGAGATTCATGGCCTTTAAAAATATGTGGAACAAGATGAAATAAATGTTTTCAGTAGATGTTCAGGTGCTCTTTTCTAAAAAAATAACATACGTAACCACAAATCAATGTCTAAAGCCAGATGGTTAATGAAGGCCAGGCAGGAAACTCATATAACTCACTGTAATGAATATGGTAATGAGCTCCCATTACAAACCTAACTACAGCATGACATACTGTGTCTATTTCGAATAACAGTAATTTGATTGTTTCATATTTTTCAAAGCTCCAAAACTTGATTTGTAGGGAAAAATGTTAGAAGGCCTGATTGATTGGGCTAATCGTATCCATTTAATGAAAGGGAAGGTGATGTAAATCTTATTAACAAGACCTGTTTCAAACATCAGGTGTCATCAGAAAGAAAATAATGCTCAAACTCAAATAAAATTTAGATCTTTCCCAACATGAAAGAAGTCCCATTACTATGGTTGAAAGAAATGTTTTCCACTAAACTCTTTGATGTCTTTTCAAATAGGGCCCCAAGAAAGGTTATGCCCTATTGAACGGAATGCTTTAGGAACTCTACCACTATAGAAAAATGCCAGGGATTGAATATTATCTTTAATATCCAAAACGAATACTGATTTTTACACTGAAAGTTCACCTGATCTCAGAGAGGTAGTCTGAAAAGGCATTCTGAGTTAGCCAAAATGACATGGGCTGTAGTACCTTGCATATTCAGACCATTGAATAGGTTACATCAAGCCACTCTGCTCCTGGAATGCATGTCAAATTGGGCTACCTTCTTGAAAAAGGATAGGATGCCCAGCTCAGGTCTGGGTAGTGAGAAAGCAAGGGCTTCCATACTCATCATCACTTCCAACTTATGTGAACTAGGCTACTCTCATTTGAAAGAAAAACTGTTACAATCAATGTGCATGCTGGATGCTCCGCATTTCTCTTATTTTTATTAAATTATGATTTGATATTAGGAATTCTGAAGTACACCTTTCCCCAAAATAGAACAGGACTATGGACAGACATGTTTCGGTAAATTCTAATCTTCTATAAGATTTCTCAATTTACCTCAGTTATATTTACAGAGAACTTGAGAAGTGGGTAGGACAGAGGGTCTAGCACTGGGAGATAAAAGATGAACTTGAGGGTGTGGCCACTGTATTGAAAACTGGAAGATGAAGTGAATTTAGCCATCTTCCTCCACACTGGTAGCCAGGCCTTTATCATCCAGGCAAAAGATTGAAAATCAATGGGAAACATTGACAACACATGAGGAAAGTTTTAAAGATGCTGACATCAGGATTTTACCAAGAAAATAGCTGACCTGATCACTCCAAAATGAATTCACTCAAGGCCCATTCATGCAGTGAAAGGAAGCAATGAGCTTTTACTACCATCCTATAAAATACGAGAAAACAACTGTATCTATCAGGATTCTCTGGAGAAACAGAACCAACAGGATAGTTAGATGATATAGATTAAGAGGTTTTAAGGAATTGGCTCACACAATTGTGGGGACTGGCAAGCACAAAATCTGCAGGGCAGGCCAGCAGGCTGGCAACTCCAGGCAGGAGTTGATGCTGCAGTCTTGAGCAGAATTTCATCTTCTCTGAGAAACTGTTTTTGCTTATAAGGCCTTTCAACTTATTGGATGAGGCCACCCACATTATTGAGGGGAATCTCCTTTACTGAAAGTCAACTAACTGCAGATATAAGTCACATCTACAAAATAACTTCATAACAACGTGTAGATTACCAAATTGACACGTAAAACTAACCATCACAGCAACCAAGGGTTATCAGATATTAGAAGCAAGCATGTAGTTTGAAAGACAGAGACCAAAACAAATATATTTAAAACAACTTGGAGGAAACAGAGATGATGTAGAAAAAATAAACTAAAATATTAAAAACAAAACATCACTTATATTTACAGAAAAACAAGAGAAGATCATACAAACAAAAGCAAGACAGGATACTATAATAAAGAAACATTCAAATAATAAAGAAGGGCTCTTACTAATCAAAAATACTGTAGTTAAAAATTAAAGCTCAATAGAAGAGTCTCCAGGAAGGCTCCTGAGAGAAAATTTAAACAATTAAGCAAATGAAACTCCAGGGAAATAAAAGTGTTGTTCAGGAAAGAGATAGTGCTCCTAGTTTGCTACATAAATAGAATTTACATAGTTATAATAATGTATTAATAGTATCTTTGTCATTGTTGCTGTGAGGTGCCATCAAGTCAGTCCCAACTCATAGCCACCCTATGTAAAACAGAACGAAACACTGCCTGGTCCTGCGCCATCCTCACAATCATCATTATGCTTCAGTCTGTTGCTATAGCCACTGTGTCAATCCTTCTTGTTCAAGGTCTTCCCTGACTCTCTACTTTACCAAGCATGACGTCCTTCTGCAGGACTGATCCCTCCTGATAACACGTCCAAAGCATGTGAGACGTAGTCTTGCCATCCTTGCTTCCAAGGAGCATTCTGTACTTCTTCCAAGACAGATTTGTCTGTTCTTTTGGCAGTCCATAGTATATTCAATACTCTTTGCCAACGCCACAATTTAAAGGCATCAATTCTTCTTCGAACTTTCTTATTCATTGCCCAACTTTCGCACGCATATGAGGCAATCGAAAGCACCATGGCTTGGGTCAGGTGCACCTTAGTCTTCAAGGCGAAGTTCTTGCCCTTTAACACTTTCAAGAGGTCTTTTGCAGCAGATCTGCTTAATGCACTGAGTCTTTTGATTTTTTGACTGCTGCTTCTATGAGCATTGATTGTGGATCCAAGTAAAGTGAAATCCTTGACAACTTCAATCTTTTCTTCATTTATCATGATGTTGCTTATTGGTCCAGTTGTGAGGATTTTTATTTTCTTTATGTTGAGGTGTAATCCATACTGAAGGCTGTGGTCTTTGATCTTCATCAGTAAGTGCTTCAAGTCCTCTTCACTTTCAGCAAGCAAGGTTGTGTCATCTGCATATCGCAGGTTGTTAATGAGTCTTCTTCCAATCCTGATGCCTCGTTCTTCTTCATATAGTCCAGCTTCTCAGATTATTTGCTCAGCATACAGATTGAATAGATATGGTGAAAGAATACAGCCCTGATGCACACCTATCCTAGGTACTGTAATTATTACATTAATTAATATTAATTTAACCAAAATTACAGTACAGCTACAGGAGGATTCCGGGAGGATATAAATACTGGGAGGATAAGGGGATGCGCAGAATATGCATATGTGGAAAGGGCAGGGGCAAGGGGAGAAAAGAGAGCTGTATAATCTCATTTTTCGTAGTGGGAAGTCAGTTGTCATTGCCTGAAAAATCAGGAAATAGCAATGAAGAATGCCACTTAGAGTTATGAAGCTATATGACAAAATAGCCAGGTGAAAGTGATTGTTTCTGGAGGAGACAAACATTGGAGACTGGGAGGACAAAGAGTTGGGGAGGGGCAGGACAATGCTGTGTTTTATAGTAAACCTTGTAAACTGTTAGAGTCTTCAGATGTTACGTATGTTCAACTTTAGTAAAAATAAAAACTAAAGGAAAAAGTAGGATGAGGAGGAGGTGAAGATGGAGGCAATGACAGTCTGTGTGTCTTGCTCCTTGTGTCTCCAGGACTGGTGTGACACATGGGAGGAGAGAAGGCCGATGTCCCTGCAGTGAGCAGAGGCACAGGGTGCAGAGCAAGCATCATAAACAAGATTAAAGGCTCCTTGGGCTCCAGAAATGTCTCATTTGTTAATTCCTGGCTCTGCCACTAGATAGGTGGCTAACCTTGGACAGGTCACCTCATCTCTCTAGAGCTTTGCACCCTGCACACCCTGAGAGCAAGAGCTGTTTCTTATCCCTCTTGTACTCATCCCAGCATTTAGCGGAGTGCTTTGTAGAGAATAAGCATCCAGATGCTTGCTTCAGAGATGACTTGAATTGCTGTTGTCTTTGGGAAAACGTTCCCTGAATTTAAACAAATATGTAAAATAATTTTTTGTAGAATCATCTGGAGGATGACAAGACATAGAGAGAGTTCCAAGAAATCATCATTTGAAGTTTTTTACATGATGACGCAAAATGGCCAAAACATTTTTTGAAGTTTCTCTATAATTGCCTTCAAATCACTTACAGCATATTTGTGGCTATTTTTTTAATTAAAATAATAATAAAAGCTTATTACTGAAAAGTTGGGAAAATACAGAAACACATATAGAATTACTGTTAATCCCACTACCTAAAAATAATTATGAAATCGCTGGGGTGTATATTCCAGTTATTTTTTTTAATTTACCTACATGTGCACGTATACTTTTTAAAAATTTGGAAATACATTACCCATATTTTGTAACCTGATTTTTCATTTAACCTGTTATGAATACTTTCCCTTATCACTGAATATTCTTCTCATCACCATTTTAATGGCTTCATAGTGTTCAACGGATGTACAATGAGTGTATCTAATGTTTTCATGGTTTGCTTTTATAAGTAACACTGTGTGGGTAACCTTGTACATAAATTTTTGCACACATGAAGGTAATTCCTAGAAGTGGGATTCCTGCAAAAAAGAAGGATGTTTATTTTTTTTAAGTGTTGATACTTACTGCCAAATTTCTCTCCAATTGACATTGCTATATTTTTTTATCAGCAACCCACATTTCAAATATCTCACTAGATACCCTACTTTCACACCTAGATTACAAACTCCTTGAGTTAGAGACTACTTCCAAAAAATTCACCTTTTGTATTCCCTCAATGGCCATGAAAGTATCAGTCAAGAAATCGGACAATGCATTACATTGGGCAAATCTGCTGTAAAAGGCCTCTTTAAAGTGTTGAAAAGCAAGGATGTCACTTTGAAGACTAAGGTGCGCCTGGCCCAAGCCAGGGTATTTTTGGTGGCCTCATATGCATGTGAAAGCTGGACAATGAATAAAGAAGACTGAAGAATTGACGCCTTTGAATCACGGTGTTGACGAAGAATATTGAATATACCAAGGACTGCCAGAAGAACGAACAAATCTGCCTTGGAAGAAGTACAGCCGGAATGCTCCTTGGAAGCAAGGATGGCGAGACCTCGTCTCGCGTACTTTGGACATGTTATCAGGAGGGACCAGTCCCCGGAGAAGGTCATCATGCTTGGTAAAGTTGAGGGTCAGTGAAAAATAGGAAGAACTTCAATGAGATGGATTGACACAGTGGCTGAAAAACGGACTCTAGCATAGCAAAAACTGTGAGGATTATCGCAGCACCAGGCAGTGTTTTGTTCTGTTATACATAGGTTTGCTAGGGATCAGAACCAACTTGACGGCGCTTAGCAACAACAACATTCCTCAAAACATCAAGAAAAATTATTTTTGTATGAGTACCTGGTGAATACGATCAGTAATAAAACCGAGTCATGTTGTTTGAATCATAATAAATAACGCTGATTGTGTACAGTACTAACTGGCTTTGAAGCATCAGTATAGCCTCACTCATAAGCATAGAGAACAGCTATCATAGAAGGCAAATGAAGATACGTGGAGGTGTGCCTATTTCTTCCAGTGATGTTTTCAAATTGGTGGTTATTTATTCAGATTATTCAGAGGTGACACTCATTAACAGATATCCCAAAAGAATAGAACACGCAGATGATGACAGAAGTGCTTTCTGGTTAGTGTTATTTTACATAATGAGACAAAATTGAAATAAATATGTAAACATAGATGAATAATGTAAACCTCAGTGAAAATCCTCAAGGAAAAATAAGCATTGTTTTTTGGTTTGTTTTGCTTTAATTGTGCTCTAACGGAAAAAGAGCACGATTGGATTCTAAAAATAGCTTGCAAAAAAAAAAAAAAAAAACTTCCTTCAACTGCTAGTGTTATTCAGACCTTCTTTTCAACACAGAGATGGTTCTTCACAGTGTTCCCACAGACAGGACAAACAGGAGCCTGAGCCACATCTTCCTAAGCCAGGGAAGAGGCAGTGAGAAATCAGACACAGCTGCTACAACACGAGCTAAATCAGGCCCATGACTTATCATAGGTCTTTAAGTAAAAGGCCAAGTATCTCCCTGAGACACACTGGATATAGGGCCCTGCTCCTCATAAAGCCATTCAGCATGGGGAAAGCCCTGGAGGTCCACCCTGTCTAGACTCTCCAACTGAGCTCACGATTAGTGATTGACCTGGAGCTCCTACCTGAGATCTAAGAGACAAAGTGATTTCTTCTGTCACAGGCACCGTCTTCTCTTCATCCAACTAGCACGACCTCTGAGGTCAAGCCAACTTGGAAGAATCTGAGCTCATGTCTTGGTGAGAGGAGACAGCAGCTGCTTTGCTTTGTTTCATTTGTCTTCTGAAAATGAAACAATGGCAGGGGGCACATCCAGAACTCAGTCTCCAAGACACAACCTTGTGAAGAGATGGGATTGGAGGGTTTCTCCCATTGTGTGTTTAAACATCTGTGCATAGGGTTGAGGTCTCTAAGTTAGTAAAACTTGGCCCTAGAGGTGAGATTGTGAGGGGAAAAAGTGTGTCTTCAGTTTAAATATATATATATATATATATATATATATACCTTTCAGCACTTACTCTCAATCAGTTACCGTATTTAGATGTCTTCACATATCTCAGCTCAATTACATCTGACAGCATTCCAGGGAGGTGAGCTAACTATTCCCACTTTACCATAGGAAGAAACTGAGCTAAAAGAACGAAAGAGTCCCTGGGTGGAGCAAACAGTTAACACACTCAACTGTTAATTCCGGGACTGGAAGTCGAATCCATGCAGATGCACCTGGGAACAAAGGCCTGTCGATCTACTTCCAAAAAATCAGGCATTGAAAATCCTCCAGAGCACAGTTCTACTCTGACACACATGGGGTTGTCATGAGTCAGAGTCAACTTAACAGCAACTCTTATTTTTTAATGTATCTAAAGTTACCCAGTTAATAAATGGAAGAGTTACGATTGAACCTTGGGTCTCATTAATTATAAACTCCCCATTTTTTATTAGCTTCTTGGTGCAAGAAGACCTGTTTTCCGAGTCTTTCCTATTCAAACAGACTTTCAGCCTGCTATCATGTTATAAAAAAAAAAAATCATGTTAGAAGGGATTTAATATAACGCACAGTGTGTTACCTTTTTTTAGTTGTGGCTGTATTTAAATAGGAAGCAACCAGGAAATGAAATTTCAATGTGTAATTTCAGGTATCAATGACAGTTTAGTACAGAAGGTAGTTCAAGATCATAGTCTCGGAAGAAGTGGCTGAGGTTTATAGTGGAGCACCTGACAGTCTTGATTCTAGATAATGCTAAAGACAAGAAGTGTTTCGTCCATTGCTGTCATAGCGAAATGGACAGAACACGCTTGAAAAATACCTTCTGATGATAAAGATAAAAAATGTGTGTCTGGGTTTCAAGGGAAAAAATACATCTGAAGGAGAAGACGGTAGCAGAATTAGAATTCCTTTGTACGAACATCAAGATAATTTGCAGCTTTTTTCCAGTTTCTCTAAAAGATCATTATAAACATAAAACCTCACCTACCCTTTTCAAACCTTAATTCATTAACACGAACACTCAACTGAGTGGAGAAAATGAAACATTTTTCTTGCCACTGGTTAAAGAAAATGTGTTACGTAACCCACTTTAAATGTATGTCCTACTAATGCTAAAAGAAATTGTAAATTAGAAGTAAAAAAAATTATTTTTTTCCAGTTTACACATTATATTAAGTATGCAATTTAAAAGTCGATAGAGCAGATATTTGGTGCCCAGGAAAAAAAGTGCTTGAGATCTAAGCGTTAGCAACCAACATAACACATCCATTGAACATCTATTACGTATAAAAATATCAGCTAGACAGTGGATAAATAAAAGGTAGAGGGTCTTATAATCTAGTTTACGAGGCAGAGTATGCCTGGCTAGCTACCTATGCGTTAAAAGAGAACAAAGCAAAGAGGATGCCATTTTGTTGAATTTCTTCCATAAGCAACCTCACTATTCTGTCTCCATGTTACAAATTAATCTTCCTTATTGGGAGTTACCTGTTGTATTCTTTTGCTTTTTCACTTTATTTTCTAGCATGAAGAATAAAGCCAGAGTTTTATCACAGTGATTAACAAATAACTCCTTTCTTTCTTTTGACTTTTTATTTTGAGATAATTTTAGTCTGTAGAAGAGCTGAAAAGTAATACAGAGTTCCCATATGATCTTCATTCTGCTTCCTCTAATGTTAACATCTTACATAACCAAAGTACAATTATCAAAACTAAGAAATTAACTTTGGTGCAATGCTGTTAAATTATAGGCTTCATTTAGATTGCATCAGTTTTTCTACTAATCTTCTCTTTCTGATCAAGACTCTAACCCAGGTTTCCACGTTGCTTTAGGCTTATTACACATCCTTATCCTCAAAGGTTTTGACAGTTTCTCAGTCTTTCCTTACCTTCAATTGCCTTGAGACTTTTGAAGAGTTCTGGTCAATGATTTTGTAGAGAGTTTCTCAAATTGGGTTTGTTAGATATTTTCTCATGCTTAAATTGAAGTTATGCATTACTGGGAAGAATACCCAAGGAGTGATGTGTTCATCATCCCTGTATTATATCAGGGATATGTGACGTGGATATGTTTATCAGCAATGACAATCTTGATTAAGTTTGTGTCTGACAGGGTTTTCAGCTTTAAATTTATTCTTTTCTCCTTTGTCATTAATAACTATTTATTTGGAGGGGGGAAATACCTTGAGATTATGCAAAGGTCTTGTTTCTCCTTAAACTTTCGCTCACTAAACAACTCACTTTTGAAGAAAAATCCAACATAGGCCATAGATAGGAAAACTACCAGTGACATGAGACCGGAAGTGATTGGTGGCTATTAGGAAAATTCTAAAGTAGACTCTCCTAGAATTGCTAAAGGCAGAGCATATCAAACCAGAAGCACCCTCCAAAGGCATAAAGAGTGAAACAACTTGCCATTAGTATCAAAATACCCTCTGCTATTTGATAATTTGAAGTCAGAGCTAAAAAAAAGAAATAAAATGAAAAGAGAAACAGAAGGAACCAGACAGATTCTGTAGTTATCAGAGCTACACTGTCATTTGTAATTCATAATTCATTTTGCATCAGTAAGCTACGTGATTTGCAGATGGTTTAAAAATCGTATTTCCAGTGTTCCCCAGATGAAGTACATAAAGAACCATAGACTTTGGGGTTTTTGGTTCATTAAATTTTGGCAGACTATTGAATGCCACTTGCTGTACGATTGGTTTATTAAGTTTTCCCTCAACACTGAATTTTTGAAAATCTCTACTGAAGTCACACTAAAAGATGTCTCCAAAATTATTTCTATACCACGTGATCTGCCATAAGAGTTAAAAAAAAAAAAAAATGAACTCCATATTTACAGAGTTGACTTGAGCCTCCAAGAAGCCCAATTGAACTAATGGGAGCATATAAAAGGAAATGTCACTATTAGATTGTTCATCACAGATAAAAAAGCAATTTGAAGTTAATTCATGTAAAATTCCAAAACACACATATTATTAATGCACCAATTGGTTTTGTTTGGGACCAGTAATAACATCAATAAACCAAAAACCAAACCCATTGCCATCCAGTGGATTCCAACTCATAGAGATCCTATAGGACAGAGTAGAACTGCCCCATAGAGTACACAAGGAGTGGCTGGTGGATTCAAACTGCCGATCTTTTGGTTATCATCTGAATGCTTAACCACTGCACCACCAGGGCTCTAATAACATTAATAGTCAACATATATTTAGTACATTCTATACGCCAGTTCACTGAGATCTTTACACAGATTATTTCATTAAATTGTCATAGCTTTTTTTTTTATATGAGGTATTGAGAATTGCTAAGAGTCTGAGATTTTACCCTTCTTCCAAGATAACAAGTTACCTGTAAAACTTATTGCTACCAAGTCAATTCTGACTCATAGAGACCCTATAGGACAGAGTAGAACTGCTCCAAAGGTTTTCCAAGGAGCGGCTGGTGGATTCAAACTGTCTACCTTCTGGTTAACAGCCAAGCTCTTAGACACTTTGTGCCACCAGGACTCCAAGATAACAAGTTAGCCTGCCATAATTTAATGGGTACTAAGAGAAGACATGAGACTTTTTGGTCAGAAACAAAGAACTTTATTACCCACAGTAATAGCAATAACTAGAGCACCAGCATTTTCTTGTGACAGTTTCCTGAGTCATAATTCCTGTGGGCAATGCTAAGAGAGTCAGGCGACACCCGCACCTACAAGAGACTGTACTTTCCTTTCTTTTATGTGACTTTTAAAATGTAAATATTAATTCCTACACATAATTTCACACCTACTATGCTCATAAGGGAGCCTTGGTGGCAAAGTGGTTAAGAGCTCGGCTGCTAACCAAAAGGTCAGCAGTTCGAATCCACCAG